>NC_141008.1:39043037-40515068 GCF_052327205.1 Somniosus microcephalus
ATGAAGAGCTTAGCCAGAGCGTTTGTGTGGTGGCCGGGAATCGATAGAGAAATCGAAGAGATGACCAAGAGCTGTGCAGGATGCCAGAAGGTCCAAAACGCCCCACCACAAGCTCCTCTGCATCCATGGGAGTGGCCCTCATCTCCATGGCAAAGGGTGCACATTGATTTTGCTGGTCCCTTCATGGACTCTATGTTTTTAATTGCGGTGGATGCACATTCAAAGTGGCCAGAGGTAATAAAAATGTCCTCAACCACCACGGAAAAAACTATCACAGTTTTACGAACCATATTCGCCAGGAATGGGCTGCCTGAACAGATTTGCTCTGACAATGGACCACAGTTTGTGTCTGAAGAGTTCCGGAGGTTCTTAAAGAACAATGGTGTTAAGCATTACACATCTGCCCCATATCATCCAGCCACTAATGGATTGGCCGAGAGGTTTGTCCAAACATTCAAGAAGGCTATCAAGGCAATGTGTAATGAAGATATACCCCTACAACACAAGGTGGACAACTTCTTGTTTGCCTACCGGAATGCGACACATGCGGTTACCAACCAAACTCCAGCCATGATGTTCTTCAATCGAAGACTACGATGCCGCTTGGATTTGGTTAAGCCAAGCGTCCGAAGAGATGTGGAGAACAGGCAGTTTCAGAATATGAATGAAAGGCCAACCAGGAGTTTTAAGATAGGTCAACCAGTTTTGGCCCGGGACTACCGCACTGAGAAATGGCAGCCAGGAACGATTTGTACACGACAAGGACCTCTCATGTATACAGTGGACGTTGGGGAGAGCATTGTAAGACGACATGCTGACCAGATTCTCGAGTCACTGGAAAACGTCAGCTCCGCACCACGATCTGAAACACCTGGTAATGAAATCGACGTTCCAATTGCAGCTACCGCAGACCCGGTAATATTGGAAGCAGATGAACCAAACAATGACATTGATTCCGACTCAACATTGCCAGAAGAACCTGATACCCCAAAGAGGCGTTATCCAGACAGAATCAGGAAGTCTCCTCAAAGACTGAACTTATAATTGCTTAAACTTAACCAATGTATCTAGCAACAGTAATTGTGATTGTAATTCGTTATCATTAGTTGTTAAATGAATGTTATGTACTGTTTATCTAAAAGGGGAGAAATTGTTGTGTATGTACCTTTAAGAGAATAACTGGTCTCAGACTGCAGTACCGGCAGTGACCACCCCTGTATAAAAGGCGCTAGAGAGCCTCTGTTTTGTTAGATTCGTTTATGCCTTTCACCAGTAAAGTTCTGTTTGTTTCTCTCCTGCTAGTCCGTGTCTCAATCATTCACAGACTTAACATGGGGTGCTTGGGTTGATGTGCGCTCCTTGCGCTGCTTGCGCTTGGCTTCCGCTTGCTCCCGACGAAGAGACTTGAGGTATTTGGCACCTTCCCGGATGCTTCTCCTCCACTTTGTGTGGTCTTGGGCCAGGGATTCCCAGTTGTCGGTGAGGATGTTGCACTTTTTCAAGGAGGCTTTGAGGGTGTCCTTGAAGCGTTTCCTCTGCCCACCTGGAGCTCTCTTGCCGTGTCAGAGCTCTGAGTAGAGCGCTTGTTTTGGGAGTCTCGTATTGGGCATGCGGACGATGTGACCCATCCATCGGAGTTGATTGAGCGTGGTCAAAGCTTCGATGCTGGGGATGTTGGCCTGAGCAAGAACACTGACGTTGGTGCGCCTATCCTGCCAATGGATTTGCAGGATCTTGCGGAGGCAGCGTTGGTGGTACCTCTCCAGTGCTTTGAGATGCCTGCTGTACATGGTCCATGTCTCTGAGGCATACAGGAGGGTGGATATCACTGCTGCTCTGTAGACCATGAGCTTGGTGCTAGGTTTGAGGTCCTGGTCTTCAAACTCTCTTCCTCAGGCGACTGAAGGCTGCACTGGCACACAAAAAATACTAACCCTTACGACAAAATACAAATTATACGAGAAAAATATGATCAAGAAATTCATATCAATTTTCAAACTACAATATGGCAAGTAATACTGTGACAAGAACACAATACTGAAACTGTACCATAAAAATTAGATTTCACTTAAATGTCTTGCGATTCCTTAAATTCCATGAATGTTCAAATTGAAGGAGTTCCTTTTTCATATCTTTTCTTATTTTTATCTGCTCCTGTTGTGACCTAGTAGAAATTGTCATGCTCTGTTATGAGTTGAAGTAGCACATACTCATGGACAAACATGTGCCCAACCTACAAACCATCCAGGCTATCAGGAAGTAACTATTTATCATGCAGAGCTAGGCTGTGTTAGCAAAATAAAAAGAGATCATATCCACATGGCTTCACTTGGACTGAACATTGCATCGGGTATCAGGAAGAAGGTTGCCTGTCAAGATCTTGCTCAGAAAGTTCCAGGAACCTGCCAAGCAGCTTCCCAACCAGAGACCGGAATGAAATACCAGAGTAGTTTCCACCGTTCGAACAGTCACCCTTACAATGTAACAACAGATCAATCGTTCAACTGCAGAAGAATCACCTCTTTATCCTGGATGAGTTGGGAAAGTCTAAAGAGGTGTTTACAGTGACTTGGACTCAGTACTTAAAAGATTTGGCTGGAATGCCAACTGAGCCTGGAACGGTACCATTCTTAGCTTACTTGATGGTCTTTTGGACTTTGCCAAGAGCAATAGGAAGACTGGGGGAAAAATTGGGTGGCGCCCATTTTGGGGCACTAACCTCGCCGGGTGCGAATTTTAGTGCCTGAAAAATTAGCACCCCTACCCCGTAAATTCAGTAGTAGCGCCCCAAGAAGGAGGTGGCACGTTACTGGAAGCTACCTCCTTCTTGGGGCGCTACTACTCAACGTCGCGGCGCTACGTGCAGCAGCGCCATGTCATTGCAGGCCTCCTCCTCTGATTAAAGGGGAGGGGCCTAGCGCTGTGCGCACCGGGGCTCTGCCGGACCACCGGGGGGAGCGGGGTGCCGTGAAAACAGCCCGGCACTCAAGAGGAGTGCCATGTTGAGCGATCGCAGCCGGCACCCCGCATACAAATGTGAAAGGGGGGCAGGTGCTGGTAGTCGGCCAAAATAAAAATGGCTGCCCGACACCTGCCCTTTAAATTGCGCCGCCGCCCGTTACCGCCGCTGCAAAACCGCCCCCTGATCCTGTCGCACACATCGCCCGGCGATAGGTCAGGGGGCACCAGGGAAGTTTGCGGCCAGGGAGCAAATGGGGCATGGCGATGACATCATCATCGCCCGGGTGGGTAACAGCGGTAGGGGGAGACAATTGTGGCTGGCAGTGGTTCTCAGGAGTGCTGTGGAGCCAAGAGGAGCACATTAAAATTAATGTTTTCAAATTTGACTTGCCTTTTTGAGGGCAGCCACATCCACGCCAGCAAAACCTGAGGCCCAGCGTTGGGTCTGCTCAGGACAGCCCAATTTCATTAAAGGGTCTTAAAACAGTCCTTAGGCACCTCATTAGCATATGCAGGTGGCCTAATGCCTGTTTTAGATGGCTGTCTCTGAAGCCCAAAAATAGCCTGACCCAATGGGGGCAATTTTAACCCCCCAAAACTGGTAGGTTGGGGTCGGGTGAGATGTAAAATTTTAATAATCTCAAACCAGACCCCAACCTGCCCACTTCCGGGTTTAATGGAGGCGGGAGAGGGGGCGGGCAGCCAACCTGCTCCCAGGAGGTGGGTTGGCCATTTAAATATTATAGTGAGGCTGGGAGCTTCATATTTAACATCTCTTACAGACTTAACCCTGGCCGGCCGGGTTTCCCGAGCCTCGGGAAACCCAGCTTCTAAAGGGAAACGGGACAGCTTAGGGAAAAAGGTAAGTGCCCTTACAGCACTGCTTGTGGGCCAGGAGGAGCAAGAATACTTCCTCCCGGCCCGCCAAGCTACCTGCATCCCTGCCATCATATTTCCCCCCCACCCAGCCCCCATCCAAAGACCTCCCGGGCTCGGGGATCGGACCCCCCCCCAGATCAGACCCCCCCCCCACCACCACGTTCCCACTAGCATCTGCAGGCTCCCTATCTGCTACTGCAGCCTCCTCCAGAGTGCTCCCTGCCCAATAGGGCGCTTGGCCTTTCAATCAGGCTGACTTCTGGGCAGGGATCCATTCTGAAAAAAAGACATACACTGTGGAGTAAAAGCTCCACAGCATGCGGGAAAACCTGGACTGCTGGGTCTCCCAACCAAAGCTCCTCCCTCCACCCCCCGCACCCCCCCCCCCCTCACCACTTACAAAACCCTGTCAATATCGGGGCTTATATCTAGTTAGACGTCTTTCAGATGTCTTTCAACATTACAAAAACAGATTATCTGTTTATTATCACATTGCTGTTTGTGGGAGCTTGCTGTACACAAATTGGCTGCCGCGTTTCCTACATTACAACAGCGACTACACTTCAAAAGTCCTTCATTGGCTGGAAAGCACTTTGGGATGTCCTGAGGTCATGAAAGGCGCTATAGAAATGCAACTCTTTCCTTCTTTCTTTCTTGGGGCACAATTCTAGCCAATTTCTAGGCCATCATCTTTTGCTGAGAATCTGTTGAGGAGCTCATTGAAAGGCTTGACCCGACATTCCAGCAGTTAGTATTTTTCAGTGATCAGTGTATGAACATTTGTACTCATAACAGCAGAAGCACATTGGCTGATTGGTCCATAAACAGGCTGTAGGGCGTCCTGGAAATGTGCAGTCATCGGATGTGGGGGACCTGGAGACCGCACTGTTGAAAGTTACTGGGATTGAGAATTTGTATTATGTAACTATCCTCCACTCACTGCATTTTTCTGGAGAAATCACTGTTTTTATCGGGAGAAGTTGCTGAGTTCTGTTCGCTGCTGCAGTTCACACAGGCTCTTTTCAAATAGGCTTTGTTTGCTTTGCCGTTTGCAGAGTAGATGCTGCGTAAGTCCTGCTGGAAATCCCGCCCCGCCCCGCCTCCAACTCATTGACTGATACAGTGGTGTCAATAGACATTCCGCAATATCTATATCACCTCAGTTAATCGCTCTTGCTCCCCACCCCCACCACCAATCTGCTGTGGCCTTCTTCGTCCTCCACCTCAAGCTCCTAAATCAACCAAACCACTGTAACATTATAGATTATTGACACTGTTGTAAGCATCAGCGCAGGCCCCAAGGATTTTTTGTATCGGACATTTTGTATGATTGTTACCACTGATTGACCAGCAGCCTGTTTGGAGAAGATGGGAGGGGCCCAGGTGTTCGTGATGTACAGGAGATTCCAGCCAGGCCTACAAATTGATTACGGGAGAATGTCTGAGCAGACAGAGTTCTCTGGGAAATAATGAGATAGCCCCGAAAAGGCGGGAACCGGACAAAGGAGGGCCATTGGAAACTAATGGGAAACCACTTAACCCGGGATCGGGTAAGAAGTGCAGCCCATCATCTGCCATTAACACCAGCACCTAGATGGGATAGCCCCGAAAGGCAGGGAACCAGACAAAGAAGGGTGATTAAGAAGACATCACTGCAGTACACAGACCTTAATGAACTTTTAGGGTATAAGAGAAGGCAGCTTTGGCCATTCTCTCTCTCTCTCGCTTGCTTTCGCCTTCGCGTGCCCTCATCTCTGAACCAAGAACCGAGCTCTCCGTCCGAGATGGAGAGAAGAAACCACCACGAGCGACAAGAGCCTCGCCTTGCTCTTCGACTGTAGGAACGAACCTCGAAACTAGGACTTGGATACTGCATCGGCGATACGGAACCAGGAGACACGTTCTACATAGGGAAGCAGCGAGCAAGAACCGGACAATCGGGGTGAGCAATGTCCAAGCCCACGCATCCTTAAGACCACCGGTACTGTGTGAGGGGGTGTTGTGTGTCCCAACCAATCCAGAGGGGTTTAGTGGGGAGGTTCTGTGTGTATTATATAGTGTATGTTCTGGGGTTTGTGGGACAAGTCCGTGTTATACTCTGTATAGCAACACAGTGTGATTTTAGGTGTCTTAATACGAGACAGGGGCCTGTTCGACGGGCCAAGTTGTATTGTTGCACTGTTTGTTTTACGCCACCAGGCATTCTACGTACTGGAGGCGGGTGTGTGTGTTAACCTTATTAAACACCGTACGGTTGAGTCCGAAAAGCTTGTCTGTGTTCCAATCCTGTTCACCGTAATTCCTGTCAGCTAAAACTATGTAGGAGAGGTGATTCGAACCACCAAGGCAAACTACCTACACTGTTGTATTAGACGAATGTCCGAAACCTGGCTTGTCCCAATTACCTCTCTGATTGTTTCTCTGTTTTAGGTTCTACAGATGGTACGTGGCCTGAAGATAGTACAGGTGAGAATCCATGATTGCCTCTGCCATTTTGTGGCTGATTTTTTAAGATTAATTTGATAAATGCTGAGTAGCTTACAGTTTCTATGTGTAGCATCTAGAAATTCAGTTACTTATGTTCTTATAACATGTCTGCCTTCAATATTTACACCACTGACAATTTGGGAGACCTTTGAAATCCTGTATAAATCCACTTGCAATTGAAAATCTGCCATTAAAACTCTTTTTTTTGTGTGCTGCAAGCCTTTCATTGTAGCATAGCAACCATATGGTAACCATGTTATTTCTTTACTGCTGTGACTCCAGAAATTCCGGTGGGAACACTTAATGTTGGAAGAGATGGCTAGATGAACAACTGTGGTCTTGTTTCAATTGCTTTTCTAACATGTTAATAGCATTTCATCAACTGCAAATAACCTCAGACAAGTGTCATTACAGTTTGGCTAAATGGTTGTTAAATTGTTCACATGCTTCTCTTTGCCCTCTTAAAAGAAATGTTACTAAACCTGATGCCTTATGTTTCCATCAAGCTTCAGTCATGTTTATGCCTCCTAGTCAGAAACATAACTTTATGATGAATACTATCACCAGTCAGGGTGTCATCAGAAAAAAAAATGAGAGTTGAATGAACAATGTGCTGCAGCAGAATTGTCCTCTGGTAATGATCTGTCAGTGTAGCAAAGCAATGATAGACAATACAAGACCAAAAGCACTTAACTCTGCCCTCAAGTGTAAATCTATGATTCATGCTATCTATGACAGCTAAGTAGTAGCGAAAAGAGTACATTATCTCTCAAAGGGAAAATAATCTAGCTAGATTGACTAGTGGGAATAATGTGGAGCAGGAAGTGTCTTGATGTTTTGTTGTGTGGGATCTTGGTCACATCTGATAAGAGTTACTGTATGTGCACAAGGGATACGTACAGTCAGTAGGGATTATGCACTGTTATGTGGTAACAGTGAGTCAGATGAGTGAATTTTCTGACTGTTTTCCCTTTGTGCCCTGTAGCAGAATCAAGCAATCCAGGATTGGACAAACTAGCATCCCTGCTTGAAAAGGTCCTGACAATGGACTTCACCCCCGATTGTTGAAATTTTAACTGCTTTTATCCTGGTGTGTTTTAGTTCCATTTCAGAAGCATGGCCTGGCATGAGCCAGCTCCCAACAATTGTACTAATAAATCCAGCTCACTCATCCTGGCAACAGGTTCCTGCATGACATTTTTCATGGGTCAATAATTCTGTTGCTGGTACAAGGGTGTTGGATTTAGTAGCATAAGCACCGAGAGCTAGCTTATTGATTGATGCCAGGCTCCTGGAACCCGAAATAAAACATCGTTATAAAAATAAAATGGCCCGTATTTTCCGATCGCAGGCCTCCCGCGCGCGGGTGGAGGCCTGCGATCTGGAAAAATCTGCACCCTTACCTGATGGCTCGCGGGACGCACACGCTTCCGCTCCTGGGCCTCACCAAACTCCAAGTGCGCAGGGCCCACGTATCCCAAGGGCGCAGGTAGTTCGCAGCGTCCCGGGGGTCACGTGGGCCATGGGGAGCCAATCACAGAAGGGAATCTCCCTTCATACATTTGACAGGAAGACCTGTCAAATATATGAATGGAGATCAATGAAAAAACATAGTAAAACTTGAAATAAATTTTAATTAAAAAAACACATTTTTAAAATGACTTGAAATTACAATAAATTAAGTATTTTAAACAAAAATTTAATTTTTTGAATAAAATAATTAAAGTTTTTTACAGGGCTAAAAATAAACTTACCTTTTTAAAATTATTTTTAAATGATAAATCAGTGGGGAAAAAATGTTTTTTTTTACTTTTTTCAACTCTTATCCTGGTAAAAGCAGGCCTTACGCCTGCTTTTACCAGGCGTAAGAATTGTATGGGTTTTCTGCGGGTGGAGGGTCTCCAAAAAGCGGAACTATCCGCCCGCAGAGGATTCTTGACAGATCGGAAATGCCGGTTTTCAGCGCATGCGCTGTGCATTTCCGATGTCCCTACGGGCGGGTACACAGCGCGTACCCACCCATAGGGATTGGAATATCTAGACCAATGTCATTATAAAAATAGTTTTAGAGCTAAAGGCACAAGGATAGGTTTTCCACTTGCCATCTGCTTGGCCCAGTAATGCTAAGCGTTAGGAATGACGGTGCATTCCTGGCATTCAGAGTTGCTGTTGGCATGAGTGTCAGCTCTGGCTCGGTGGGCGGCACTCTTGCCTCTGAGTCAGAGGTCGTGGGTTCAAGTCCCACTCCAGAGACTTGAGCGCAAAAATCTAGGCTGACACTCCAGTGCAGTACTGAGGGAGTGCTGCACTGTCGGAGGTGCCGTCTTTTGGATGAGACATTAAACCGAGGCCCCGTCTGCTCTCTCAGGTGGACATAAAAAATCCCATGGCACTATTTCGAAGGAGAGTAGGGGAGTTATCCCCGGTGTCCTGGCCAAATTTTATCCCTCAATCAACATAACCAAAACAGATTATCTGGTCATTATCACATTGCTGTTTGTGGGAGCTTGCTGTGCGCAAACAATTGGCTGTCTCGTTTCCTACATTACAACAGTGACTACACTCCAAAAGTATTTCATTGTCTGTAAAGTGCTTTGGGACGTCCAGTGGACGTGAAAGGCGCTGTATAATGCAAGTCTTTCTTTGAGGTGAGTAATTTAAATTTTAAAGGCTCCATGGAATAATTGGTCAAAGGGCAAAAGATTTACTCCCAACAATGAGTGCCAATTTCTAGGCCATCATCTTTTGCCTGATGTAGGCAGGAATCTCACTGGGAACCAGCCCAACATATTTGAATGACTCTGACCCCCAAGGAACCAGGTCAGGGATACTGCCATGAGGCAGATGGAAGTTCCTTTTATGGTGTCTCAGCAAGCACTTTATACACAAGGAGCCTGCCAGCCAAACAGTTCAAGGCAATTTAGTCATGATGAGTGCCTCTACAATGAGAGAGAAGAGAGCATCAAAATCATTGTCTGTAAAATATCTTTTCAATTTAGTATTAAAAAGTAGGCCATTCTGCTGATCCTTTTTTCTTCTTCTGCTGAACAAAATTACTTCTCTTGTCATAAAATGGAGGATCAGTTGCTAATGATGCGTGCCCCTACATGGTTGTCTCTCTATGCTTAGATGTTATCTCTTGGCAGCAAATACAAGATGCCCGAGGTGACAATACATGAGTGGCACACTTTCAGGCAGGTTTCCACACAACCTATCGAACATTGAGATCCAGGAGACCCAGCAGGCCATTACCCCATACTAAGAACCATGGGTACTTAAGTGAGGTATTGGTTGCACAGGCAAGAAAACTGTTTGGTTGAAGGGGGGAGGATAATGGTGGACAGGGGGGAGAGGAAGTTATGTGAGAAACAGGAGTTTGGTGATAATTTAAATCATAAAAAAAGGTATATATCTAACCCTAACCCTAACCCTAACCCTAAGCCCTTCCACAACTGGTCTCAATATGAATGGGCTGTGGAAAAGGGATGAAATTAGTTATCGTTCTGACTTCTCCACCATTTAAGAACATAAGAATTAGGAGCAGGAATAGACCATACGGCCCTTTGAGCCTGCTCCACCATTCAATGAGATCATGGCTGATCATCCAAATTCAGTACCCTGTCCCTGCCTTCTCCCCATATCCCTTGATCCCTTTAGCCTCAAGAAATATATCCAACTCTTTCTTGAATATATTTAATGAACTGGCCTCCACCGCCCTCTGTGGCAGAGAATTCCACAGGTTCACCACTCTCTGGGTGAAGAAATTCCTCCTCATTTCAGTCCTAAATGGCTTACCCCTTATCCTTAGACTATGACCCCTGGTTCTGGACTCCCCGGCCATCAGAAACATCCTTCCTGCATCTAGTCTGTCCAGACCTGACAGAATTTTATAGGTTTCGATGAGATCCCCTCTCAATCTTCTAAACTCCAGTGAGTATAAGCCTAATCGACACAATCTCTCCTCAGACATCATTCCTGCCATCCCAGGTATCAGCCTGGTGAATCTTCGCTGCACTCCCTCCATGGCAAGAATGTCCTTCCTCAGGTAAGGTGACCAAAACTGCACACAATACTCAAGGTGCGGTCTCACCAAGGCCCTGTACAACTGTAGCAAGACATCCTTGTTCCTGTACTCGAACCCTCTTGCTACGAAGGCCAACGTACCATTTGCCTTCTTAACCGCCTGCTGCACCTGCATGCTTACCTTCAGCGACTGGTGCACAATAACACCCAGGTCTCTTTGCACTTCCCCTTCTCCCAATCTATTGCCATTCAAATAATAATCTGCCTTCCTGTTTTTGCCACCAAAGTGGATAACCTCACATTTATCCACATTATAGTGCATTTGCCATGTTTCTGCCCAATCACCCAACCTGTCCACGTTGTCCAAGGCCTTGTCGTGGATTTTGATAATCGGGGGGCAGCACTGTGTGGCGGGGGCAGGTTGGTAGAGGACCTTTGTCTTACGGATGTTTAGTGTAAGGCCCATGCTCTCGTATGCTTCGGTGAAGGTGTTTACAATGGTTTGGAGTTCGACCTCCGAGTGAGCGCAGACGCAAGCATCGTCTGCATACTGTAATTCGATGACAGAGGATGGGACGACCTTGGATCTGGACTGGAGGTGACGGAGGTTGAACAGTTTCCCGTTTGTTCTGTAAATTAGCTCCACTCCAGTGGGGAGCTTACTGAGGGTGAGATGGAGCATTGCAGCAAGGAAGATTGAGAAGAGCGTTGGTGCGATGACACAGCCTTGCTTGACCCCGGTTCGTACGTGAATTGGGTCTGTGGTGGAACCATTGGTTAGGATCACGGCTCGCATGTCGTCGTGAAGCAGGCGGAGGATAGTGACAAACTTTTGAGGGCAGCCGAATTTGAGGAGGACACTCCATAATCCCTCACGGTTGACAGTGTCGAAGGCCTTTGTGAGATCAAAGAAGGCCATGTACAGTGGTTGGTGCTGTCCCTGCATTTCTCTTGTAATTGACGTGCGGTGAAGATCATGTCCATTGTGCCCCTTAGTGGGCGGAATCCGCATTGCAACTCTGGGAGGAGCTCTTCGGCCACTGGGAGAAGGTGATTGAGGAGGATTCTTGCGATGACTTTCCCTGTGGCAGATAGCAGGGAAACTCCTCTGTAATTACCGCAATCAGACTTGTCACCTTTCTTGAAGATGGTCACAATTACGGCGTCTCTGAGATCCCCTGGCATGCTCTCCTCCTTCCAGATAAGAGAAATGAGTTCATGAATTCGCGCCAGTAGTGCTTCTCCACCATGCTTTAGTGCCTCGGCGGGGATTCCATCTGCTCCTGAGGCCTTGTTGTTCTTCAGTTGTCGGATGGCCTTTTCAGCCTCATGCCGGGCTGGGGTTGTGCTGAGATGGTGGCGGGTAGCATGCTGTGGGATGGAGTTGAGGACACTCGTGTCGAAGACAGAGTCGTGGTTAAGGAGATCTTCGAAGTGCTCCTTCCAGCAGGCACTGACTGCTTCCCTGTCCTTGATGAGTACCTCTCCGTTCTTGGCCCGCAGTGGGAAAGGGCCTAGGGCGCTTGGGCCATAGATGGTCTTGACTGCGCTAAAGAATCCATGCACGTCGTGCAGTTGTACAGGACCTTGGTGAGACCACACATTGAGTATTGTGTGCAGTTTTGGTCACCTTACCTGAGGAAGGACGTTCTTGCCATGGAGGGAGTGCAGCGAAGATTCACCAGGCTGATACCTGGGATGGCAGGAATGACGTACGAGGAGAGATTGTGTCAATTGGGCTTATACTCACTGGAGTTTAGAAGATTGAGAGGGGATCTCATCGAAACCTATAAAATTCTGTCAGGTCTGAACAGACTAGATGCAGAAAGGATGTTTCTGATGGCTGGGGGGTCCAGAACCAGGGGTCATAGTCTAAGGATAAGGGGTAAGCCATTTAGGACTGAAATGAGGAGGAATTTCTTCACCCAGAGAGTGGTGAACCTGTGGAATTCTCTGCCACAGAGGGCGGTGGAGGCCAGTTCATTAAATATATTCAAGAAAGAGTTGGATATATTTCTTGAGGCTAAAGGGATCAAGGGATATGGGGAGAAGGCAGGGACAGGGTACTGAATTTGGATGATCAGCCATGATCTCATTGAATGGCGGAGCAGGCTCGAAGGGCCGAATGGCCTACTCCTGCTCCTATCTTCTATGTTTCTATGTTTCTATGTTTTGTCGGCTAGCTGCTGGATCTCCTGCGCTTTCTCCACCCACCATCTGTTCTTTAGGTCGCGAGTTTTTTGTTGGACCTCGGCCTTCAGGCTTCTGTAGAGCTGCTTTCTTGCTCTCGAGTTCTGTTGCTGTTTCCAGATCAGAAATGCCTTGTGCTTGCGGCTTATTAGCTCCTGGATCTCCTGGTCATTCTCGTCAAACCAGTCTTGGTGTTTCCTGGTTAAGTGACCGAGCGTCTCTTCACAGGTGCTGATTATGGAGGCCTTGAGTGCAGACCAGATGCTGTGGGCACTCTGTGTCTCTGCATCACTGGGTGTCGTCAGGTTGTTTGTGAGGCACAGGCTGAATAGGGCTTTCTTAGCGGGGTCTTTGAGTGCTCCAGCGTTAATTTTCCTGCGGCATTGCTTCTGTTGCCGCCGCTGTTTTGGGGCTACATTGATGGAGATGACAGAGCGGATTAGGCGGTGGTCTGCCCAGCAGTCGTCAGCTCCTGTCATGGCGCAGGTGATGTGGACGCCCTTGCGGTCCCTCACTTGGACGATGACGCAGTCCAGCAGATGCCAGTGCTTGGAACGAGGGTGCTGCCATGAAGCCTTGTACTTGTCTCTCTGACGGAACAAGGTGTTGGTTATGACAAGGCCATGTTCTAAGCATTTCGACAGGAGGAGGGTACCGTTGGAGTTGGCTTTCCCTACTCCCTCTCTGCCGATCACACCTCCCCAGAGGTCTGTGTCCTTTCCAACTCTGGCGTTGAAGTCGCCAAGGAGGATCAGCTTGTCGCCCGTTGGGACTCGGGGCAGGGTTTGTTCGAGGCTGGAGTGGAATTCCTCTTTGGTCTCGCCTGTGGCTTCCAGTGTTGGGGCGTACGCACTGATGACCGTAGCGCACTTGTTCCAGGCTAGGGTGAGTCGAAGAGTCATGAGGCGCTCATTTATACCACTAGGGGAGTCTCTGAGACGTCTGACCAGTTTATTTTTTATGGCGATGTCTACCCCATGGAGGCGGCGTTCTTCTTCAGGTTTGCCTTTCCAGAAGAAGGTGTAACCACCGCCTTGCTCCTTGAGCTGGCCTTACCTGCCCGCCGGGTCTCACTTAGGGCAGCGATGTCAATGTCGAAGCGTCTGAGCTCCTGGGCAACGATAGCAGTACAGCGTTCCGGTCTGTCACTGTTGGGGTTGTCCATGAGGGTCCTGACATTCCAGGTCCCGAACTTCATTTTAAAGGGTGGAAGATGCCTGTGCATGAATTCTTTTAACGTGGGGAGGTCGTTGCACACCAGCTTGACAGAGCAAGGTCTTGGTCCAATGGCAAGGGGATCCAAGACGATTGGAGACCAGGCTCTGCTACAACGGCCTAGCACACACACACAAACATACTCCTACTGTCCTCCTCCCTCCTTCCCGCAGGTCCTCTTTGCTTGGGCTTCGTAGGATGCATTGTGGTCCTCCCGACCTCGCTATTGGCCCGTGCCGCACCTTCCCTGGGCCCCCAAATAGCTATTAATAGATTAAGTGAATGGGCAAAATTGTAAAAAATTGATTTCAGTGTAGGCAAGTGTGAGGTCATTCACTTTGGACCTAACAAGGATAGATCAGAGTACTTTCTAAATGGTGAAAAGCTAGAAGCAGTGGAGGTCCAAAGAGACTTAGGGGTCCATGTACATCGATCATTAAAATGTCATGGACAGGTACAGAAAATAATCAAAAAGACTAATGGAATGCTGGCTTTTATATCTCGAGGATTAGAATACAAGGGGGCAGAAGTTATGCTGCAGCTATACAAAACCCTAGTTAGACCAAACCTGGAGTACTGTGTTCAATACTGTGTTCAATACTGGGCACCACACAATAGGAAGGATATATTGGCCTTGGAGGGAGTGCAGCATAGATTTACTAGAATGATGAGGAGAGATTACACAAAATGGGTTGTATTCCCTGGAATTTAGAAGATTGGGGGGGTGATTTGATCGAACTTAGCAAGATATTAAGGGGAACAGATAGGGGAGATAGAGAGAAACTATTCTCTCTATTGTGGTTGGGGAATCTAGGACGAGGGGACATAGCCTAAAAATTAGAGCCAGGCTTTTCAAGAGTGAAGTTAGGAAACACTTTTACATGCAAAGGGTGGCAGAAGTTTGGAACTCTCTTCCGCAAATGGCAGTTGATGCGAGGTCAATTGTTAATTTTTAATCTGAGATAGATTTTTATTAACCAAACATATTAAGGGGTACGAGGCAATGACAGGTATATGGAGTTAGGTCACAGATCAGCCATGATCTCATTGAATGGTGGAACAGGCTCGAGGGGCTAAATGGCCTACTCCTGTTCCTATATTCCTATCCTAAGGACTAGCATCAGGGGCAGTGCAAAGCATTGTCCTCCAGAGATTTCTGTTGGCCCTCCGGTGGGCCCAATGTGGACCAGGGCTGCAGCCAAAGAGCTGGCAGAAGGGAAATCAGAAAAGTGGTGTTTGTGAGCTTTTGCTTGAGTGTGGTTACCAGAAAATATCTTGAGTAATGAGTAAAACAGCTGCATGATGCAATTGGCTCACCTGCTTCTACCACTGCTGCGTTTGACGACTCTTTAATTAGGGTAAACAATTGTCAATGGTAATGCCATCAGACTGGCAGAACAATATTATTCAATCCTATTAAATGAACAAAAGGAATAAACGCTTGTAATTAACACCATTAATGACCATAGAAAACTTATGGAACAGCTAATCCATGAGCAAATTAACCTTTTATTGTGGGTGAATAGCTGTGGAAATGTAATTTAAAATAGGCTGTCACCACGGAATTTGTAAATGTTTTAAACTCATTCCCCTGAACAGCCTGCAAAATATATGAAACAATGCCTGTCTCGCAGCTAATAAATCCTTGCTCCGATTTATTAAAGGTTAATGAAAATTAGATATAGATTGCTTGGCTATATTTGAACAGTAAAACTGAAAAATCAATACCAATACAATGGAGACATTTGTAGTCTTTGTATTCATAGCTTAAAACACACAGATAATGAAATCAGATTCAGTTCTAATCACGGCAGTCAAAATCACATTGATCCATACCGCAAGACAGAAATAAGCCTGGATCTTGACAAAGCACTAGCATTAGCAGCATTCTGATGGCAGGTGTACCCGTGTGTCCTCGGTGACAGTAGGGCAGTAGTTTGGCAAACCAGCTCCAGTTCAGCGTATTTCTTACAGATTCATAATGGCCCGGATGTTGCGGTCAGCGGCGAAGTGATGGCGTTCACCGCTAACCTCGAAGAAAGCTGCCCACAAAGATCTAGCGATCTCTGTGACGTGGATTTCACCTGTCCCGACGTTAATTTCATTCTGACGCCAAGTCCAGGGGATCTCCCCCATCCAGCAACAGTGATGTCATCAAGCTAGCTAAGCAGGAAATCACATTGAAGAATTCTCACAGACAGCAAAACAGGAAGTAAAATGCTTTGATTATCCTTCACTTTTTAAATCATTTTACAGAGCACGAAATAAGGATTGGGACATACACATGGGATTAAGGTAGAAGCTGAAATATCATGAACAAATTTTTAAAAAATTATAATAAAACCATAGAATTTTTATCATATTGGAAAAATTTGACATTCCAGAAATATAAAATTAGTTTTTCAGGGCCAGAACAGTTGTTCAGCAGTAATTATGACTCAGTACGCCATTAAAAAACCCAGTTACACCTCACTGAACAAGGATTAACTTTTGTTTTTTTTTAACAGCGATATTAGAGCGTAAAAGCTGAAGTTCTCATCAGTTCAGTGATTTCAATTGATTGCTGGCTGTGGGGAGTTTGACAGCGCGCCCTGTGGAGGAGCAGGGAATGACTGACAGCAACTTCTGGACAACCGCGTTTATACAGAAATGGCATCCTCCACAGCATCAAAAACTAACATGGAGAACAATATACAATTAAGCATCAATATTATTGAAAACAAAATTTCAGTTTGTAGTCTTGCTATAGCTACCTAGCTTTAAGAAGCCTACTTATGCAGGCTAGGCCAATTGAACACCCATTTTATATGGGTGAGGTGAGGACCGGAGGCAGAACTTGCCTGAAGAATGTAGCATTCAGTGTGGAACATCATGTAGAAAATGCACACATTACAATGAGGTTGGCACTGGCCAAAAGCACAGCCTCACATAGCCTGCCATTTTGCTTCCCTGTAAAATGTGCAAAATTAGAGCTATAGAAATAGTTTTAAGTTGAATAAATGACAGGCACCATGCTGCATATTCATATTAAGACTTCAATATCATAGAATCATAGAATGGTTACAGCACGGAAGAAGGCCATTTGGCCCGTCGATCCCGTGCCGGCTCTCTGCAAGAGCACTTCAGCTAGTCCCACTCCCCCGCCCTTTCCCTGTAGCCCTGCAAATTTTTTTCCTTCAGGTACTCATCCAATTCCCTTTTGAAAGCCACGATTGAATCTGCCTCCACCACCCTTTCAGGCAGTGCATTCCAGATCCTAACCCCTTGCTGCGTAAAAACGTTTTTCCTCATGTCGCCTTTGGTTCTTTTGCCAATCACCTTAAATCTGTGTCCTCTGGTTCTCGACCCTTCCGCCAATGGGAACAGTTTCTGTCTATCTACTCTGTCTAGACCCCTCATGATTCTGAACACCTCTTCCTTTCAGGAGAGATTTAACAGAGGTGTTCAAAATTAATAGAGGTGTTCAAAATATGGTGAATATGTTAATACGGTGAAGTATTTTGTGTGATACTAATGTATAAGCATATTAATATGTGCAAATGATTCCTTTATCTGCTGCTTTAATGTTTATTTTATTTGAGTTAAAGCCTTTGCTAAACCAGCACACCGAGGAATTTCATATGAGTGTCTTAACACGTTTGCAAGCTAATATCACACAGTGCAGTTTCACCCCTCAAAAATTCAATTTAAGTGAACCATACAATGACTATATATTTTTGTTGAAGAAGTTCTCATTTAAAACATCAAAGTATGTTGAAATACTTATCCAAGTGTATAGTGGCAAATGGATTCAACAGCAACTTGCATTTATATAGTACTTTCAACATAGAAAGATGTCTCAAGGTGTCTCACAGAGGTTTAAGGAAAACAGACGCTAAAGAAGGCGATCTTAGGAGGGGTGGCGATATGAGAGGGGTGACCGAAACCTTGGTCAAAGAGGTGGGTTTTCAGGAGAGTCTTAAAGGAGGAGATGGAAGTGGAGAATTGGCGGGGTTTAGGGAGGGAGTTCGAGAGCATCAGATTGTGAACATCAATGCGGATTTCATTAAAGATTTATATGTTAAACTGTTTGATGTTTGAATTATAAATTGGTTGAAATTGCATGCTCCAATACTAACATACAAACATATTAATGTATTCATATGACATTTCTATGTCTGCCACTTTAACTGAAGAATTAACTAATTTATGCTAATATCACACAGCATGATTTCACCCTAAAAAGTTCAGCTTAAATGGTACGCGTTTGAAGCTTTAAATTGTAGTTAATGTGAATATCTTGAAAGTGTTAAAAAATAAACCATAGTCAGCATTTCAAAGTATCCGAGAATGCATTGGATTCATTCTACAGTAAATTGGAACAACTCAAATTTAAAAAAACAGACATAGAAATTATGAAGTTCAAAGTATGTTTTAATTTCCTGCTAATATTGCTGGCCCACCCATGGATGAGTGGGATTGCTTCATTCAATCAGCGGGGCAGTCATTCACACATGGAAACACTGACAGCAGATAAAATACGTTCGATTCCTCACCGACTGCTGACTGGCAGGTCAATAGCAGGGAAAAGGAGGAATGGCTGTCAGTTGGTGATGAACAAGCAGCAAAAGAGGCTGGACCTGCTGAGTCTATGATTGTGGCTGTCGGTCCAGGGTCGGGGGATGTGATCATGGTG
Organism: Somniosus microcephalus; assembly: GCF_052327205.1. Classification (NCBI taxonomy): domain Eukaryota; kingdom Metazoa; phylum Chordata; class Chondrichthyes; order Squaliformes; family Somniosidae; genus Somniosus; species Somniosus microcephalus. The sequence goes on from NC_141008.1 coordinate 39,061,468, forward strand.
CAACGATGCTGAGAGCTGAGAGCCCTGAAGTAAGCGGAAAACGGTCACTTTTCTATTTGAAGAGTGAGGCAAGGGGTTGAAAATGTATACCGAGTTCTAGGAGATACAGCTAGCTAATGTGAGGGCAGAGCATTCAATCATGGAATCAGAGAAATTTACAGCGCAGGAGGAGGCCGTTTGGCCCATCGTCTCTGTGCAACTTGCAGTAGTGTTAGGCGCTGGACTGAAGGGGGTCATCTTAAGCCAACCCACTGAGCAGGAAACTGATGTGATCAGATCGGCCGCCTGATTTTACTTTCCATTGACGTAAAACGGGCGGCTGATCTAATCACACCAGATTCCCACCAAGCAGGCTAGGTTAATTGTATCCCCCCACCCACCCGCCCACCCGCGAGCCTCTCTGCCCTCAGAGACATTAGGCAAGTCTTCTGCTATATCTCTGAAGATAACTCTTTTCATTGCAGTTTCTTTCAAAACATCCCAACTCTTACTTAAAATACTAAAGAGTACTAAAAGCTATATCATTAACACTAACATAAACAACAAGGACCCAGACATGTACCTGTTGTCCCTTAGAATGAACCCCTTTACTCTCACAAGCATTAACCAGCAACTACATTTAACCTGCCTTACAGAAGATAACTTTCACTGTAGAGCCTTCAGAAATGGCTCCCTCCAGATTGCTGGATACTACAGGCTTCAACAGCTGCTGTAAACTTGTTCTGCACTGACCTTTCACTTTCCCAGATCAACACTCCAGGATTACTTCAGCAGATGCTTCTAGCTCCCAGATTAATGCGCCAGGTTTACTCTGATGGTTACTGTTGGCCTCTAAAGATACTAACCCCTTGCCGAGATGAATGCTTCAGGTCCTGGGCAATAATCATTCTTCACCTTCTCAAGGTCAATTAGGGATGGGCAATAAATGCTGGCCTTGCCAGCGATGCCCACATCCCATAAATGCATTAAAAAAACTCACACTGACTCTGCACTCAGAGGATATCTCCTGCATTTTTGACATGTAACTTATTTTTTGGCAGAGTGATGTAGTTGTACGAAGTAAGCAAAAGCTGCTGAAAATAGTCAGATTACTTGTGCTTCTCTCCCAAGGGAAAAGAAAGGTGATTGCAAAGGCAATTATTGGCTTTGTTCAACTAACTAGAAAGATCCTGTAACAAACATGGAATAAGTGAGTTGAAAATCAAAATTCCATCATTAAACATTCTCAAATGAATAACCAATAACTTAGTATAGTTCATACTGGTACAAAATGTCATTAATTTAATTTGACTCAGTTGTCTTATGTTAGCTAAGGATCTGTTCTCTTCAATTACAATCTTAAATTATTTAAGGCCTACTTTCCTTCCCAATTACTTGCACTCGTTTGTCTGATAGGTGAGTCCAGTTTTGTAGGACATTTCCGTGATGGTTAAAGAAATTAAGAACTTGCCTTATATAGCGTCTTTCATGACCTGAAGATGTCCAAAGGCACTTTCCAGCCAATGAAGTACTTTTGAAGTGTAGTCACTGTTGAAATGTAGGAAACGTGGCAGCCAATTTGCACACAGCAAGGTCCCACAAACAGCAACGAGATGCACGACCAAATAATCTGTTCTAGTGATGTTGGTTGAGGGATAAATATTGGCCAGGTCAAGGGAGAACTCCACATCACTTCTTCGAATAGTGCCGTGGGAACTTTTACGTCCACCTGCGAGGGCAGACAGGGCCTCGGTTTAACACCTTATCTGAGAGACGGGACCTCCGACAGTGCGGCACTCCCTCAGCACTGCACTGGAACGTCAGCCTAGGTTTTTGTGCTCAAGTCTCTGGAGTGGGACTTGAACCCACAACTTTCTGACTCAGAGGTAAAAGTGCTACCAACTGAGTCACGACTGAGACATAAATTAACGTACATGTTACATGAAGCATGTATCACCTTTGACAAGCATGATACATGAAAGAAATGTAGTTGGAAATATGAACATTTTGGCAAAAGAGATTCATTGGCTGAAATTCAGCTTTTCTCCCATCCCTAGCTTATCTTAAATTCAATTCTAGATTGTCAGCAGAAATGGACATTTGATTTATTCTTGTAATCAGTCTATATAAGTGTCAGTTTATGTGAGCTCTTAGATTTGAAGGGGTAATAATCTTTATCTGTGAGCCACCATTCACCAAGATGCCCTGTCATCCTGGAGTAAGATCAAAAGTAATGCTAAAAATGGAAGAAACCTCTGTTACCCCTTTCTACCTGTCTTGGTCACTTATTTACTCACATCTACCATTTCATTAAATATGGCTCTAAGAGAATATGTGGCTCTTTCCTTTCTGCAGCGACAATGTCATGCAGTTGCACAGTGTTATTGACATACTGCATGGTTCAGATTGAATATGCATCACCTTGCCAGGTTGATTTTCAAGCATTCATTGTGTGAATCCACTTTGTTACTGTGCACACAGATTAGCAGATGCACTTCCTAATTGAATTTTTCACAAGCATAAGTATCCCCATTCATGTAATGCATTCTTTGTCTTGGTTTTTCTCATACCACTGATTAGCAACCTTTTACCAGTTTGCACGGAAGCAGGAACGGATGAGATGGATGATTTTCCATTTGGGGCCGCCCGAATGGGACATTCAACTGATGCAGCAAATTGAAGGTACGCTGCATCTGCTGCTAGATTTTAACAATGAACTTTCCTGGCCTAGGCTATTTGTGTGGCCTAGATGCACTCCCGGGGCAGGCCTACCCTTTGCGGTGCCTTGCACTGGAATTGGAGGGTTGAAAACAAAGGTGGAGCAAAGCTGCGGGCTTCAAAGCCTTCTAGCTCTTGCTCTGCTGCAACCAGAAAGTCCCAAGGTCCAAAGAACGTCCAGGATGAGGAGGAAGTTCTCAACCACTTTCCTGCTTTTCTTCAGGTTGCCCCCGGGACTTCCACAGACCTTCCAGTGTATGGAGAGTCGCCACTGATAACATTTCTTCCAACACCTCTCCATGGGTAGACGAAGGGGAAATTGAAGTGGAAGGCTGGGATTGGCCCTCCCTGCCTCATTATAATGCTAACATCAGCCAGTGCCTACTCCTGGTATGGGCCCAGTGTCCAGTACCACCCATTTGAGGAAGCCCCAGAAATTCCAGAGCAGCACAGTGGGAGTGCTGATGGCGCAACCAATCTTTGCCGCATTTCCTCTTTGCTGTGTCTGGGAATCGAGCGTACTTTAGACACAACAAGTTGAAAAATCTGCCCTAAGACCTTTTTAGCAGAGTTAACTTTCTCACCTGCCCACTTAGGGCAATTAGGCCTATCATGCATAACAATAGAGTTAGCTTACCTTGGCAGACTTCTTGCTCCATTGCCAGGTCCTGTGGTTTTGGGAGTCAGTATCCCCCCCTTTCTGCAGGAAAGGGCTGGAGGGGTCCATGTCCAGGAGAACCTTGTACCTGCTGGGTACTGCTCCACAACTACTTGTTCAAGGGTTTCTCGTGATCAGACTGGCCGAAATGTTGGCCTGCATGGCAGTGAATGAAGTCATGCTGGAACACATGCCCCATGAGACCACCGAGGAGTGAAGGGATCCTGAAATGGCAGGTTTCTGTCAGGCAGCAAATTTGATATTTTCTATCAGGCTCCATATATTTTCATCACTCTATTTGTCAAGAGAGAGGTGAGGAGAGTATTTGAATAGAAAGTATTCTCCTAAACTTTTCTTCCCCTTTAAATATTTGTCAGGTTTTGAAAATAATCGGGCCGGTATTTGCTGGATTGGCGTAAATCGAAAGATACACCAAACTTGCTGGCTGGTTCTGACCGCCAAAACTTCCTGCCGATCTCATTAGCATACATCGAAGTGTTAAAAACTGGCGTAACCAAGCAGGACATCAGTGGAAACAATCGAAGCATGAGAAAAGCACAGAACATATTCCATATTCCTTTTCTAAGTCCCTCTTTATGCATGAAAATTAAAGTTTGATGCCATCAAACTATCACTTATGCATGTCAAGCACAGCATGTTCAAGAAAATGCAATCATGAAAGCATTTCAATTTTTATTGCAACACTTTCTGCCACCATAAAAAGCATTCTCAGATAAAGAAAATACAATACAGGTCCCATTAAAACAACATTTTTTAAATTGCCAAAAAAAAATCACTAAAACTTCATAAATAGTGATGCAAAAGCAAAATACTGCGGATGCTGGAAATCTGAAATAAAAACAGAAAATGCTGGAAATACTCAGCAGGTCAGGCAGCATCTGTAGAGAGAGAAACAGAGTTAACGTTTCAGGTCGATGACCTTTCGTCAGGTTCTGCCTGACCTGCTGAGTATTTCCAGCATTTTCTGTTTTTATTTCATAAATAGTGACCCTGGTCCCTGCTGTGTCTCAATCTTTTGGTTTAAATCTACGCCTGCAGAAAACTAGCGTAACGGCAGGAAATTTGTATGAGCTGCTCTTTTGCATGGGGGGGGGGGGGCAGGTGGGGGTAGTGTAAAAGCCGACATAAATCACGCTTGAATTTCCTCGATCGTTTTGCATTGAAAATCAACATTCGTCCTTGCTTGCGCCATTGTTTCCGCGCAAGTTTCGAGGAAATTACGGGCCAATGTTCGAAATAATACGCGCCTAGAATAAACTTTCTCAAAAAATCACTGACAGAGACACGCCTGTAACGTCATGTGCTAAACATTCAACCCTGGAGCGCAACCGTTAACAATCAGGGAGCCACATTTCAGTAAAAACATGTGCATTCATGCACCAGACAAGACACAAAGGCCCCGATATTAACGGGAGGCGGGGAGGATGCGTGGGGAGCGCAGCAGCCTGAGGGAAACCTGGCAAGACTGGGGACGAGGAGGCCTTGCCGATCTGGCCGCGGTCGTGGGGAGAAGGGGAGGCTTTGGCCACAATCGTGTGGAGCCCCGGCGCAAGGGAGGCCTAAGGTTAATATGGGGACCCAGTGGGAAGGAAGCGGGATTGATGGGGTGTAAGTGGCTCCCTTTATTTTAACTGCCTCCCTGCCCGGTTTCCATCAGGTCGGGGCAGTTAAAATCGGGGTCAATGTTTTGCTGCACGCTACATACTGAAGTTGCCAACGACAAGAAGCAAAGGATGCTTTTTATAGAAAGCTCTACCTTTGCAATTTCCCACACTGTCTTCTTCCTGGTGACTCCCATAAATCAGAAAAATGTATTAGCACCGCAACCCCATCCTGCCTGTGTACTGTAGGCTAACGATGTAGTCGCAAAAAAAAAAAATTACACATAATATTGTGTGACATAACATAACAAGCCTGACTCGGTGCTAGATTTCAATTGGCATTTCAATAAAGCCCTTGGTTGAGAGAATCTCATGCACTCTGCGCCTTGAGGAGATGGAACATAGAAGAATGGGAAATTACAAGAGAGAAGAGTTTTATTGCTGAAGTGAACAAGAAACGAGCTGAAAATTACAAGGTAATGGGATCCAGGCAGGAGGTCTGCAATGGCTTGCCATTTTCAGACTCCTAGAATAACTGAGGGAGCCGTCACTTAGACTACAAGTATGATCATACCACAACAGTCGAGGTTAGTAGAAGCAGCTTACTATTTGCTTTTTGAAGTTGCAGCAATGGCCCCCTCAGTGATATGGTGGTAATGAGGGGTTGCCGATTACAAGCTATAAGTAGATGCTGCAGCAGGGATATGGTTGGAATATTACAAAGTAAATGGCTGCACTGAGAGATACTATAAATCTAGTGGCAGTGAAATGACGGTGATTAGGAAAGGGAGTAGGCGGTGAAGAGGGCAATAGTCTAAATGAAACTGAATTTACACAGTGCAAGGCTCTAATTATGCTATAATGACCAGTTTGACAGCAGGAGGCTAATGTAATTGCTACTTCCTCTTAGGTCTCACTACATTATTTACAACTATACACGTTTGGATTCTACTTTAACAAGTATTACTTAAATTTCTTCAAAATGTAAGATTTTAATAGAAAAACGGCAGTAAATCAATCAAGCTGCCTTTGCAAACAGTCCAACTGTAAAAACACTTCGGCTGTGTATAATCCCTGCATAGACTGGCTTCACAAAAATCTCAGGAAGAACTGACACCCAGCGGCTGATGCTCCTCTCAGAATTTGCCCGTGGTTTAATACGTGGTATGATAAAGAAGGATCACTTACTGTCGGCCCTATTTTTCTATGATTTGTTACTTTTTAACCTGTCCTTAAATCCAAATGTTAATATCGTTCCGATCAGAACCAGTTCTGAGGAAAGGTCGTTGACCTGAAACGTTGGCCCCGATATTAACTGGGAGACGTGCTGGGAGCAGGTGGTCCGACATCGCTTGGGAAACCCAGAAGTATGTTCAGCACGTCCGTCAGTGGCTTTTTAACTCAACCACCTCATCAACATTTTACTTCCGGGTTTGCCGTCCAATCCGCAGCAGCAGGCACGATAAGGACCCGCATGACGCGATCTCAACTCCAGTATTTAAAGGGCCAATCCGAAGATGGAATTTGGAGGAGTTGGAGTTGAGAAGAAGAGAGGAACAACTAGAACAATGGAGTCGAGACATTCAAAGGCTGCACCCCGGTTCACTGATGCCTCCCTTAGTATGCTGCTGAGGGCTGTGAGGAGCCGGAGGGACACACTATTGCCCAGCAATGGGAGGAGAAAACATGTGGCAGGAACGAAGAAGGCACAGTTGGAGATTGCCCAGGAGGTCAGCAGCAGGAGCATCGTGCCACGCTCCTGGATGCAGTGCAGGAAGTGGTTTAATGACCTAACCGGGCCAGGAAAGGTGAGTATAGCTGCACATTCACCTACATCCTGCTGTGTGCATCACCCCAACCCCCTCACTCTGCCTTCTCAAGCCTGCTCGATCATATCACTCCTCACACCTATTTATCTTACAGCTGCACCCATCCCAATGTTCCCGCGAAGGTGCGTGGCTGTGCAGTTGTCTGCCGGTATCGCACAGCTTGGGACCGGCTTTTCAAATGTGAAATTTTGCGCATGCATGAAACTTTGAATGGGCCGTGCAGCCCCTTAAAGGGACTGTGCCCCTCCAAAAAGATTAGGGGGAACATTGACCCATCCTTCTCTGTCTCTGCACTTCCTCACATCTCCACCTATCTATCCACCATTCCCACTCCCCCTCATCATCATGCAATTTCATGACTCTCCCCGATACCCATCCTCACCCCTCACTCATAGGTCTGTTCTTTCCCTCGTTGCAGGAGAATAGAGCACAGAACACAAGGGAGAGGGAGAGAACTGGAGGTGGTTCTCTAAACATCTCGCAACTGACAAGCGCAGAGGATGAGGTGCTGGAACTCAGTGGAGTTTCGGCATCCCTGGCCATTGGAGATGGGGAGCTCCCAGCTACCCGGTGACATAATTAAATAACAGCGACCCACATGCAATGTTCCCTTTAAGCTGCACTTTGTTCTGTGCAGCCGGTTTCTTATAATGCGCGGTCTCTTTACATTTCTGCGCAGGCGCGGTATTTACAATGTATGGCGAGCAGCCTGCCCGCGGGACCTTTCAGATTACTGTCAGCTGTGGCTCAGTGGGTAGCACACTCGCCTCTGAGTCAGAAGGTTGTTGGTTCAAGTCCCACTCCAGGGGCTTGAGCACAAAAATCTAGGCTGACACTCCAGTGCAGCACTGAGGGAGAGCTGCATTATCGGAGGTGCCTTCTTTCAGATGAGACATTAAACCGAGGCCCCATCTGCTCTCTCAGGTGGACGTAAAAGATCCCCTGGCACTATTTCGAAGAAGTGGAGGGGGAGTTATCCCCGGTGTCCTGGCCAATATTTATCCCTCAATCAACACCACTAAAACAGGTTGGCCTAGAAATTCACTTGCGTTTGCGCCCAATTAGGGGCGAAAGAGTGGGTTGCGCCGGAAGTTGCGTCGCGCCCGAAATTAGGTGGGCCCTAACATCGGCGTTAGCCGGTAGCGCTGCGCCGGCACCGATGACGTCATCGGTGTGCGCAGTGCCCCGGTACCGCCCGAAACCACGCCGATCCCCATCTTCAGTAGCGGCCGCCTCATCCGTGGCGGCCGCTAACAACATCGGGAGACCGGGTCCTTACGGCAGCCTTAGCGGGGCGCTTTAAGGTGGAGGTGCGGCCGGCCGCTTTTTCGGCGGCCGCCTGCCCGCACCTCCTTCCCCGGCCTCCTCCACCCCCCCCTCCCGCGGCATTGCCGGCTGGTTTCCGTGGAGCCCGGCACTTCCCCGTTGTGCCGGGCTCTTTTGCCGGCACTTGCAATCGGGGCTCCGGCCGTTGCAGGCACCTCCCCCTTAAGAGAAGGGGGAGGCCTGCAGTACAGCAGCCTGCCGCACCGCATCGGGTGGCGCAGCGGGACCAGCAGCGCTGAAATTCACTTTCAGCGCCCCAAGCGGGGCGGCCAAACCCTGGAACAGCGCCCGGTTCCGCTTTGGGGCGCTGAAAGTGAATATGGGGCGGGCACAACTGGCTCCCCGGCGGGCGCAAAATTTACGGCGCAAACGAGCTGGCGTGGCTATACCCAATTTCTAGGCCATTATCTTTTTTTTATTCGATTATGGGATCTGGGCATCGCTGGCAAGGCCAGCATTTATTGCCCATCCCTAGTTGCCCTTGAGAAGGTGGTGGTGAGCCGCCTTCTTGAACTGCTGCAGTCCGTGTGGTGAAGGTACTCCCACAGTGCTGTTAGGTAGGGAGGTCCAGGATTTTGACCCAGTGACGATGAAGGATCAGCGATATACTTCTAAGTCAGGATGGTGTGTGACTTGGAGGGGAACTTGGAGGTGGTGGTGTTCCCATACACCCGCTGCCCTCGTCCTTCTAGGTGGAAGAGGTCGCGGGTTTGGGAGATGCTGCCGAAGAAGCCTTGGTGAGTTGCTGCAGTGCATCTTGTAGATGTTACACACTGCAGCCACGGTGCACCGGTGGTGGAGGGAGTGAATGTTTAAGGTGGTGGATGGGGTGCCAATCAAGCGGGCTGCTTTCTCCTGGGTGGTGTCGAGCTTCTTGAGTGTTGTTGCAGCTGCACTTATCCAGGCAAGTGGAGAGTATTCCATCACACTCCTTTCTTGTGCCTTGTAGGTGGTGGAAAGACTTTGGGGAGTCAAGAGGTGAGACACTCGCCACAGAATACCTAGCCTCTGACCTGCTCTTGTTGCCACAGTATTTACGTGGCTGGCCCAGTTAAATTTCTGGTCAATGGTGACCCCCAGGATGTTGATGGTGGGGGATTCGGCGATGGTAAAGCCATTGAATGTCAAGGGGAGGTGGTTAGATTCTCGCTTGTTGGAGATAGTCATTGCCTAGCACTTCCGTGGCGTGCAGGTTACCAGCCACTTATCAGCCCAAGCCTGAACGTCGTCCAGGTCTTGTTGCATGCAGGCATGGACTGCTTCATTATCTGAGGAGTTGTGAATGGCACAGAACACTGTGCAGTCATCAGCGAACATCCCCATTTCTGACTTTATGTTGGAGGGAAGATCATTGATGAAGCAGCTGAAGATGATTGGGCCTAGGACACTGCCCTGTGGAATTCCTGCAGTGATGTCCTGGGGCTGAGATGATTGACCTTCAATCACCACAACCATCTTCCTTTGTGCTAGGTATGACTCCAGCCAATGGAGCATTTTCCCCCTGATCCCCGCTGACTTCAGTTTTACTAGAGCTCCTTGATGCCACACTCAGTCAAATGTTGCCTTGATGTCAAGGGCAGTCACTCTCACCTCACCTCTGAAATTCAGGTCGGGCAGAACCCAAACTGGGCATCAGTGAGCTGGTTATTGGTGAGTAAGTGCCGCTTGATAGCACTGTCGATGACACCTTCCATCACTTTGCTGATGATTGAGAGTAGACTGAGGAGGTGACAACTGGCCAGGTTGGATTTGTCCTGCTTTTTGTGGACAGGACATACCTGGGCAGTTTTCCACTTTGTCGGGTAAATGCCAGTGTTGTAGCTGTACTGGAACAGCTTGGCTAGAGGCGCGGCTAGTTCTGGTCATTATCACATTGCTGTTTGTGGGAGCTTGCTATGTGCAAATTGGCTGCCGCGTTTCCCACATTACAACAGTGACTACACTTCAAAAATACTTCATTGGCTGTAAAGCGCTTTGAGATGTCCGGTGGTCGTGAAAGGTGCTATAGAAATGCAAGTCTTTCTTTTTACTGCGCGTGTGCGCATCTTAACGGGAACACTGCCCACACGTCATACGGCACTTTGTCATGTTGACTTGATTTCAATAGCGAGTGAAATATGATCATCTTCATAATGATAACTTGCAATATATTCTTACCTTGCCAGGACTAAATCATGTCCTTTATCTCTGACAGGGCCTCAAGCAAGCAGCAGAGTTGGTGGAGGTGGCCAACGATGATTCCTCAGAGGAGCTGAGTCCTTCTGCGGGTGCACTCATGCAGACCATGCACCAGCTCAGATACTCACACTTCGGTGGGACCACATAGGCAGATAGTTGGGTTTTCACCTGGTGACTCACACTTCGCAAGTGAGCAAGAGCAGATGGTGGAGACAGGGACAGCAGTGTAGAGTCCATGTCGGAGGGCGCAGCCCTCTCCACGCTCTGCTCAGTTGGACACAGACACTGTACCCCGGGAGCCGTCGATGAAAAGGAGAATTATTCAGCAGCAGCAGACAATGTGCAATGCACTGACAGGCCTTCCAAGCACACTGACCATGACTGCAGAGAAAATGGAGGGGTCGGCCTCAAGCCTAAGTGGGTTGATACCACAGGGCATTGCGATGATGTCTTCTTGTATGGATAGTGTGGCCAACTCCGTGGAATATCAACTGAGGCCATGCAAGCCTTGATCACAGCCATGCAGACTTTGGATGCCAACATGTCTGCCACCTTAAATAGGATGACAGATACCTTAGCCTTGGCCTTACAGTGCTGTACCAAAGTGCTCACTGTAGCAGTGAAATGCGGCTGGGCCATGAGAGGGATTATGGCAAAAGGGGACATGTGGAAGTGGGGACTCCACTCAAAGCGCGTTCATCCTCAGCAATCAGAGCAGGGATCTGAGTAGCCTGCTTCTACCTCTGCTCAAGCCGCAGAGGGTTGCACCATGTAGGAGTAGTAGGCAAAGGAAGAGTAAGGCTTTGTAGTTGCACAAAGGTATGCACATGGGTGTCTGAGAAAATGTTGCATTGTTAAGTTTCTGTTCTTGACGTGACAACCTGAGCCTCCTGAGACACTAATACAAAAAGAAAATACTGCAGATGCTGGAAATCTGAAATAAAAGCAGAAAATGCTGGAGATACTCAGCAGGTCAGGCAGCATTTGTGAAGAGAGAAACAGAGTTAACGTTTCAGGTCGATGACCTTTCGTCAGAACTGGTGAAACACTGAGACACCGCTGTTCAGACATGTCAAGGAAACTCAGCCTCTGCCTGTAGACCCAGTTTCGCGGGTAGTGCCTCCTGTGAGCTACACCCTTCTCTGCTGCTGCCCTCTCTGCTCCTGCTCCTCTCTCCTGTGCAGCTACAGGTCTGTGACCAGCAGGCTGTTGGTGCTGGTAAAGTTGATCCTCATCTGAAGTCCAATCTAAGGCAGCCAAAGCGCCTCCGACTCCCAGCAAAAGTACTATGAACACCCTTTCTCACTAGCAAATTTAACGTCAGGGCCTGATTTACATTTTTTATATCTGTTTCCCACCCATAGTCAGGCAGATTGAGAGCTGGCTGTTGAGCAGGTAGGCCTGGGGAGCAGAGAGGAGGAAGGCCGAGATCTTTGGAGGTGATGGAAGGCTGGGTTCGTTGTCGTCGTCGGAAGGCCAGGATCTTTGGAGCTGGTGGAAGGCCAGGATCGTCGTCATCGGAAGGTCGGGATCTTCAAGGTCGAGGAACGCTGGGAATCTTGGAGGAGGCGGGAGGTTGGGATCAGTGGAAGGATCGGGGGCTGGGATCATGGTGGGGGGCGGGGACGGTCAAAAGCCGGGATTGTGGGGGGCGGGGGCGCGGTTGGAGGTCAGTCCGAGGGGGAGATCGGAGGCTGTGGGGGGGAGAGGGTGGCAGATCAGAGGCCTCAAGAAAAAGGTTGGAAGGGTCGGACGGTGTCCGATTGCGGGGGGGTTGGTGAGAGAGAAACACTGCATCCAGCAGGTAAGTGGAAAGGTACTTTCCTCCTGTATCCAGCAGTCCTCGCCTTCCTTGAGTTGGCGGGTTCCCCGAGGCCAGGGAAAACCGCCCAGCCCCATTTAAATTTAAATGGTGGATCACCATGATGCATGCATCCTCATTATAATAGTTAAAGAGCCAACCTGCCTCTTGGGAGTGGGTTGGCTGCCCAGTCCCCGTCCCACCGCCGTTAAAACCAAAAGTGGGCGGGTTGGAGTCGAGATTCACATTTTTAACACTTTAACCTCCCACCCGACGCCAACCCACCCGTTTTCTGGGGTTAAAATTTCCCCCCCCATTGACCCCCTTCAATTGTCGCTGTGGTCTCGCCTTGCTTTCACTGGCGAGTTTCAGGAAGCCCGGCAAACCAATGGACCCGAAGTTAAACTCAAAAGTGTATGTTAATATCACTCTAATTGTGCGATTAACATATGTTAATTGGCAACCCGCCTCTCCCGAGGGGGTTGCACGCACACAGCCTGATGGGCTTGATTGAAATGAGCAAGTCGGCGGGTTGGAGCCGGATTCCCGACACGCTGTCATTTCCCTCGGATTTAAACCCCCACCCGCACTCAAACCCACGTGCTCCACCATGTTAAAATTCCCCTCGTTAACTCTGTTTCTCTCTGCACAGATGCTGCCTGACCTGCTGAGTGTTTTCCAGCATTTTCATGCTGTTAATGTCTTTCTGCCTCTTCCTATTAACAATTAGCCATTGGGAAGCTTCTATCCTAGAGGGCGCTGTCAGCAGAGTTATTTAAATACTAGTGGATGTCCCATAGTGTTGCTCAAGGTGAATCAGAAGTTATGTTGTTCTATAGGAGCAGGAACATTGTACCATGTAAGAAACACTGGGGCGGATCTTGCGATAGTGTAAAATGGATGATAACGAATCGGCAGCCCGTTTTACATCTCTCTCGATTGAAGTCAGGGCCAGGAGGAGCAGGAGTGTTCGTTTGGGTCTCACGAGGAAATTTTAGGTATTCCCTGTTCCCGGATTCTCCCCAGCACAGCTGTGCTCCTAATGGCTCCACAGCAGTCCCGCGGGCCACTACCGACCCATGATCAGTCCCCCCGCCCCCCCCCCCCCACCCAGCGAGGCAAGTGGCCCGAAATTCATCTCCTGAAACGGCCTGTGGAGGCGCGGCAGGGGCTGGAGCTCACCTAAATGATTGAAATTAGGCCCGAGGCCAATTTTGAGCTGACCTTCACTGTTAGGTCACAGACTAAGAAGATCGCGGTCAGGAATTGCATGTTTCTACAATAACAGGCTTGTGTTTTTGTGACTGGGTCGCAATTGGGGAATAAAGCAATGCCTCGCTCACACTTAATGCAAAGATATGAATTTTGTGCCCTTTATGATCATTCTGACCATTGGTACGGTTCAGTTTTTGATTGTATAACTTAAATCAGTTTCTGTAAGATCAGATACAGGCTGGTATGCCACTATAATAATATAAATAATTAGCACCCCAAAAACGTTTAGAAAAGGACCTCACTCATTGGAGTTGAATATTGGGCTGATGAGGAGATAGAATGGCCATATCTTGTGGCTGTTCCACTCCTGCATTCGCTATACGTAAGAGGGGGCACAGAGCGTCACCAGCACCTTACTTACATGCACTACCTGAATCCTTGTGTCAAGATTCAAAAAGCAGCAGATTTTCAGGTGCAACTGCAGCAATATTATGCTTGTGTCAGCACTGATTCAAATTGCAGCTATGATCTTACATTATAACAAGACTGCACCAAATTTCAAAGGAACAAAGCCCATTTTCTGCCCTGTAAGATCTGGTGCAGAACTCTGAAACAAATCTTGATTGATTGGGCCTTGTACAACAGTGTAGTGTGCACATGCTTGGTGTGAGCTGTCATGGATCGCTGGATCTATTGTTATGTGACTGACTGCCCAGCAATATCTAAATCTGGATAGGTTCAGGTGCGCAGACTCAGTAAATGGATCGCATCGCTTACCCTACATAGTTCCTCGTGTACAATTGATTCTTGATCAAATTGTGTGCTTTAAAAAAAAGCAACAATATACATCAGATATAAGCACATTGGATTGCAGCTGTGCCACCTACAAGAGTCATCAGAACGCTAATACAGTAAGACTTTCCCAGCACTTCAATCCTCTAGATGTCACATATAACTACAGGTTCCAGACAAGTTGACACCATTCAGCTCTTACTTGTTTTAGTCACTTTTTACTTGAACAGACAAGGTCGCAGTTCTGCCCTTATCCCACCAAAGAAAAGGACACAGACATATGAGTTCCAAAGTAATTAGCCTATTGATCCCATCAAAATTCTTCAGTATTGCCTGCGTAACATTATTGTAATGTATGCGTTACTTTCATGAGATCCCCAAAGGAAATATGCAGGAATTAGAAAAAACACAATGATTTTAATAAACTCAAGAAGCTCGACACCATCCAGGACAAAGCAGCCCGCTTGATTGGCACCCCATCTACCACCTTAAACATTCACTCCCTCCACCACCGGCGTACCGTGGCTGCAGTGTGTACCATCTACAAGATGCACTGCAGCAACTCGCCAAGGCTTCTTTGGCAGCACCTCCCAAACCCATGACCTCTTCCACCTAGAAGGACAAGGGCAGCAGGCGCATGGGAACACCACCACCTCCAAGTTCCCCTCCAAGTCACACACCATCCTGACTTAGAAGTATATCGCCGATCCTTCATCGTCACTGGGTCAAAATCCTTGAACTCCCTCCCTAACAGCACTGTGGGAGTACCTGCACCACACGGACTGCAGCAGTTCCAGAAGGCGGCTCACCACCACCTTCTCAAGGGCAATTAGGGATGGGCAATAAATGCTGGTCTTGCCAGCGATGCCCACATCCCATAATCGAATTAAAAAAAAATTAAACTGCCTGTTCAAATCTCAAAAGATTGTCAGGCTATTTTGCTAACTGAGAAAAAGCCACAACTAAAGAAGGCCAGTCCACCTTATTTGGGCCAATAAAATGTTTTTCTCCATTGCATAGGTGTTCTTGTATTCAACCTTTAAAAGGAAGCAGTGCAATGTAAAAATAAATCAATCACACTGCAAGTAGAACATGTCTGAAGCATAAATATTTGTTTTCAAACATAAACAAGCAGAAATAAGAAAGCCATTGACCAATTTTCCTCTTAACTTGTACACACAGAACTAGATTGACATCCTGAGCCTTTATACCTGCTGCCTTGTAGACATCTCAGTATTTAGACACATTTACTAATAAGTGCAATTTACAAAATTAATTGCATTCACACAACCCATAACTGTTTACCAAGATTATCAGAATTCATGTGCTATGATTAACTGTAATGTTCTGTAACTAAAGGAAATAACCAGACAATTTTATTCAGAACATATATTAATCTTTCCCATTAACTGCAGTAAATAATATCACCTGAAGCACACAATGGTAAGGATTCCTCGATTCCCTATGTGTAGCAACATGGTTTGTAAAAATGTCCTCTGTTTACAGTTTCTAGTTAAATTGATTGGTGACATTATAGAAACCAAGATGGTAATTGTTGTGTATGTACCTTTAAGGGAATAACTGGTCTTAGACTGCAGTACCGGCAGTGACCACCCCTGTATAAAAGGCCCTAGCAGGCTTCTGTAGTTTCAGTTTCAAGCTGCCTCTTGTTCAGTAAAGTACCTGTTAAACTGTTCTCCCGAAGTCCGTGTATTATTGAGGCGCGGACTTTACAGTAATAAACACTTCAACAAGCAGTAATATAGTTATTGTACTAGCACAAGCTCGCAGGAAATAAATGACTGATGCGACTTGTTTTCCCGTGCTCCTGACTCACACCAGGAGTAACATCACCACACCACTGCATCTCCCAAAGCAAGGCGAGTCATTGATTGTAGCCCCAAGGTATCCACTTCTTCTCTGCCGCCACCACTTGCTCTTCCATCACTGTGCCATGAGACTCATCTGGTACTACCTACTGAAGTTCACTGACTCCAGCATCTGGAATGTGTGGGCTAGTAGCCCTTCAACGTGTCCTTACCTCCCAGATTAACGTCCATCTCTAACCCAACTTCCTGCTTGAATCTCTCTAATCATGTTTCCACCCCTCCCACAGTATGAAATTGCCCTAACCAAAGTGGCAAACAGCAGTCTCAATGACTGTGGCCATGGTGCATTATCCTTCCTCAACGCCTCTGCAGTCTTTCACATGGTCGGCCACGCTACCCTCCTCCAATGCCTCTCCTCTGTTGTCCAGTGGGACGGCCCTTGTTTGGTTCAACTCTTACCTATCCAATCATAGCCAAGGCATTGCTTACAATGGCTTCTTTTCCATCCCTTGCACTGTTACCTCTGGAATCCTCCAGGGATCCATTTTTGGCCCTCACCTGTCCTTCATCTACATACTGCCCCTTAGTGACATAAACCACAGATAGATGGTCAGCCTCCACTTATATGCTGATAATACTGTTAGAACCGGGTTTTCCTGGTCCTCGTCTTGAGTTCCGTAGTACGAAGAATGATTTCAGGCTCAAGGGTTCGGAGAGTTAAAACAACATTTTATTACTTCCAACTGTTCGCAGTGGTCACACAGTATATTGAGGTCTTTTACAGTACATTCGTGTCCCGAGAGTCACACTGGGTTAGGCACGTGTTGCCAGCATTTACATCCCCGGGAGGTGTCTGACTCTCTTGATGATCCACACGTCTTCTGGCTAAGGAGCGAATACCGGTAGGGAAGCCCCTTTTATACAGTGGGACAAGGGTCATTACATCACTTCCCTGGCAACAAGCGTTCTCCAATGGGGATCACTTAAGCCCTTTCAGTTTGGCCATGATCTGGTCTTCAGTCTGGCGGGCAAGTCCTGACTTGTCTCGCTGCTGCATATGCCTTCCTGAAGTACCGGATCGTGATTGGGCACCGCACAATAGCTAGTCAATCATCTTCTAGCTAGCAGTTAAGCCCTTTCAGTGACCTTTATTGCTCGTTAACACTTGGCCGCAGGCTGGGGCAGGTGTCTCTCTTTTCTGCTAGCTTTGCACTTTGCAAAGCTGGGGCTGCTCTTTAATCGAATCTAGACTTTCCTTGTGCGAAGCCATTTTTGTAAGCCAATTCATCGTCCATTTTATTCACATTTCCACATTCCTCCCTTTGATTCTTTGTACAATCTCCAAGAATCATTATATACAAGGTATCCTCCTGATAGTGCACTTTATCAAGACCATACCCCGTGGCTCCGTTTTGTTTGTGTTCTGGCCATGAACACAACCAAAAGGGTTTTAATTTTGAGTTTACAGATAACTGTGTAGGACCGAACAGGCTTCCTCTGGGGGTTTCCCCTCCTCTGCTGCGTCTACTTCTACCCTAATTCGGGAGAGACGAGGGAGTATAGTAGCTCCTGCACGACTTATACAACATTTGATAATAGTTACAAAAATAATAATTCTGATAAAATAAGTTATTCTCTATGTAGTGTATGTAACTGTTCTACCTTTAAGAGAACTATTGTATGTAACCGTTCACCTTTAAGAGAACTATTTTAGGTGTGGCACTACTTTATCTTGGCTGCTGTATACTGTAATACCGATGGTGACCACACCAGTATATAAGTGCTGTGTCAGGATTTATTGGGCAGATTCGCCCTGACCTTCGAATAGTAAAGTCCTGTTTAAGTTACTCTTGTAGTCTGTGTATTACTTCGCTATACAACCCACAGACTTTACAGTGGCGACGAGTTCGATCTTACCCTGCGGCAACAATACTTCTGAAGAAGTAAACGAGCGTCGAAAAGAGGCACCCGCCCTCGTCGTTTTGCTGAGAGAAAACTCGAGTCTGCAGACCAAGAAAGGAGGAAGATTTCAAACACGAAGTCTTCCATCAGCAACAGGCACGGATTGTCCCTTCTGCCACGGTGGTGAGTGAGCCGATCAACACGAGAAGCAAGTCGGCCACGGTGACTGTGAGTAAAGGGAAAATAGAAACAAATAAACGGAGGATAAGGGCGGTGCACTCGACCACGGTCGAGGGGGAAAGGAGCCGGACAGAAGTCGGGCCCAGAGGCGCTGAGACTGGGGCAGCGTGGAGCAGAAGCCGCGGTACAAGCGGGCTGGGGAGCGTCGTGAGACGGCTAGACCGCAACGGCGAAAAAGGCCGGACAACTACCGCGACCACGAGGCGCTGCGACCTGGATCGTAAGGCGCGGGAAGATATAAAAATAAATAAGCCACGGAGAACTCAGCCGCAGCCGGGGAGGAAAGCACCGGACTGCGAGAAGCTGGGAGGCGCGATTGGGGTGAAGAAGGCCAGACAGTGATTGAGGCCACGAAGCGCTGCGACCGGATTGTAAGGCGCGGGACGATATAAAATAAATAAACCGCGGAGAACGTAGCCGCAGCCGGGGAGGGAAGCACCGGACTGCGAGAGGGCTGGAGGCGTGATTGGGAGCCCGAGCGAGCGGGAGAGACAGAGCCCGAGCGAGGAAGGCTGAGCGAGATCCAGCCCAGCGGCTGAAACTGTTCGCCACCAACGGGTTGTACCCAGCACCGGCTGCCCTGCCGAGAGAAGGGAACGCGCTGAAGCCGACGCGCAGGCTGCAAACCCGAAAGCCAGCGGCCGTCGCCCGAGGGAAGCTTACCCCTCCTGCCAGGGGAAGAAACGCGGGAAGCCGCCAGTAGGCGGGGAAGAAGACAGAAGCGGGAACCGCCATTTTAAAGTGGGCGGGGAAAGAAGATAAGCGCGGGAAACCGCCATCTGAAAAAAAAAGTTAAAGAATATTGTTGTTGTTTCTCAGGAAGAGTGTGAAGATGCCTAAGCATAGTAACAGCAACGGTTTCAATGCCGAGGTGGAAGACTGGCCCACGTATGTAGAACACATCGAGATATATTGTACGGCTAATAAGATAGCAAATTATGAAAAAGCTCTAACCTTATTAAACTCAATGGGTGCGAGGACATACGGGTTATTGAAGCATCTTCTATCACCAGCTAAACCGGCGGATCAGTCTTTCGATAATATTGTTGCTGTCCTGAAGGATCATTTTAACTCCGCACCGCTGATGTTAGCGGAACGATCTAAATTTTACGGGCGAACGCAACGAAAAGAGGAAAGCAACGCGGAGTACTTGGTCGAGCTGCGTAGACTAGCGAAATACTGCCAGTTTAGAGGAAATCTGACAGAGGCATTGCGAGACAAGTTCGTGTGTGGATTGTCGAAGGAAGGAACGCAAAAACGACTACTCGAAGAGAACGATCTTACACTTGATAAGGCTGTCCTTATTGCAGCATCGCACGAAGCCGCAGCGAGAGGCACGGCGGAAATGCAGCGGAAGACAGCGGTACTCAGTGTGGATCAAATGACTTCGGGTACAACGAAATGTTCTCGTTGTGGGAAGACAACACATGACCAGAACCAATGCTGGGTTAAAAACCAGGACTGTAGGAAATGTGGCAAGCTTGGCCACATAGCTAAGGTATGCCGGTCAGGAAAGAAGAACAACAATAATAAGTCACCGCAGAAGAAGTACAGAAAGGTACATGAGGTGACTGGGAAGAGTCCAGATGAACAGAATTCGGACTCAGACTCCAACAGCAAGGCACTGGGTAGTCTGAGGATTCATAATGTGAGTAAAGAAGCTGACCGACAAACTATCTGGATCACACTACAGATTGCAAAAGTCCAAGTGAAGATGGAAGTGGACACCGGATCGGCATTGACGGTCATGAATAAGCATGATTACAAAAAGTTATTCAAACATATTCCCCTACGGGATACGGAGATAGTATTGCAGACATACACGGGGCACAAAGTATACCCCATCGGGAAGATAGAAGTCAAGGTGAGATACAAAGATAAAGATCACCAAAGGATGGACTTGTATGTGCTGCCCGAGGGAGGTCCACCACTTCTGGGACGGGAGTGGATCAGGAAAATAAAGATAGACTGGCATTCACTAAACACAATGACGGTAGATTCCGGGAAGGAAGAGGTCAAACCTGAACGGTTGTCCAGAATATTGGACGAAGCTAAAGAGGTATTCCAGCAAGGACTGGGAACACTGAGAGGAATTAAAGCAAAAATCAAGATTGCAGAACATGCAAGCCCAAAATTTTTCAAAGCCAGATCGGTACCTTATGCGATACGACCTGCTGTGGAGGCAGAACTGGAAGAGCTTGAACGTTCAGGGGTACTGTCTAAGGTGGACTGGAGTGAGTGGGCCACGCCCATTGTTCCCGTCATGAAGTCTTCATCAAGTAACAAGCCAGGGGGACTGGGGAAGGTCCGCATCTGCGGAGATTTCAAGATCACAGTTAATCCGGTGCTTCACACGGTACAATACCCGCTTCCGCGGATTGAGGATATCTTTGCTTCATTGTCTGGCGGGCAACACTTCACCAAGATAGACCTGGCACAGGCATACTTACAAATGGAAGTCGAGGAAGAGTCGCGCCAGTATCTCACAATCAACACGCACAGAGGCTTGTATCGTTATAATAGACTGGTTTTTGGAGTAGCTTCGGCTCCAGCAATTTGGCAGAGGGCCATGGAGCAGGTCTTACAAGGTGTTCCAAGCACGCAGTGTTACTTGGACGATATCCTGATTACGGGAGAAGACGAGGAGGAACACCTCACAAATTTGAAACTGGTGCTCACCAGGTTGAAGGAATATGGCCTTCGAGTTAATCGCCAGAAATGTGAGTTCTTCCAGAAACGGATCTTGTATTGCGGTCATGTCATTGACCAAGAGGGGCTGCACAAGTCGCCTGACAAGATAGAAGCTGTCGTGAAGGCCCCCGCTCCGGAAAACGTTTCACAGTTGAGATCGTTTCTGGGGTTGATTAATTATTATCACAAGTTTCTGCCAAATTTATCCACGGTGCTACATCCGCTGAATGCTCTGTTACGGAAAGAAGTGCCATGGAAGTGGAGCGAGGACTGTAAAAAGGCCTTTCGCAGGAGCAAGGTGTTGATTACCTCTGAGGAAGTGTTGGCTCATTTCAACCCAACGTTACCTCTTCGTCTAGCTTGTGATGCTTCCCCTTATGGAATTGGAGCAGTACTTTCACACAAGTTACCAAATGGCTCGGAAAGGCCAGTCGCATTTGCGTCCCGATCGTTGACCTCCGCGGAGTGAAATTACGCTCAGATAGACAGGGAGGCCCTCAGCCTTGTGTGGGGAGTAAAGAAATTCAATCATTACCTGCAGGGCAAGAAGTTCACATTACTGACAGACCACCAGCCGTTGGTGTCCATATTCAACCCTAACAAGGCCGTTTCCACTATGACAGCGCAAAGGTTACAGAGGTGGTCCGTGTTACTTGGGGCACACCAATATGACATTGAATACAAAAGCTCCAAACAGCATGGAAATGCTGATGGGTTAGCGCGCCTACCGTTGCCGGTAGTAGAAGAGGCGGCTACAATGGACCCGGTAGAGATGTTCCACTCATCCATAGTAGAATGTCTACCAGTAACCAATTCGATGATCGAGAATGAAACAAGAAATGACCCGACTCTCTCACGGGTCTACGATCTAACAGTGGAGGGGTGGCCAACACATGGCGAACCAACACTGCCAGCATTTTCGCAACGGAAAGAACAGCTGTCAGTGTGCCGAGGAACCTTGATGTGTGGATCGAGAGTGGTGATTCCACCCAAACTTCAGCATAAGGTGCTAAAGGAACTTCACGAGGGGAATCTGGGTGGAGTGAAAATGAAGAACCTAGCAAGAGCGTTTGTGTGGTGGCCAGGTATTGATGGAGACATCGAGGAAATAACCAAGAGTTGTCTAGGATGCCAGAAGGTCCAAAACGCGCCACCACAAGCTCCTCTGCATCCATGGGAGTGGCCCTCATCTCCTTGGCAAAGGGTACACATCGACTTTGCTGGTCCATTTATGGACTCAATGTTTCTAATAGCGGTGGATGCACACTCCAAGTGGCCGGAGGTAATAAAGATGTCCTCCACCACCACGGAAAAAACCATCACAGTATTAAGGACCATGTTTGCCAGGAATGGGCTGCCGGAACAGGTCTGTTCTGATAATGGACCACAATTTGTGTCCGAAGAATTCAGGAAGTTCTTAAAAAGCAATGGGGTCAAGCACTACACGTCAGCCCCATACCATCCCGCCACCAATGGCTTAGCTGAAAGGTTTGTCCAGACCTTCAAGTAGGCCATAAAGGCCATGGGTAATGAGAACATCAACTTACAACTTAAGGTAGATAACCTCTTGTTGGCGTACAGGAATGCAACACATGCGGTCACAAATCAAACTCCCGCCATGATGTTTTTCAATAGAAGACTAAGATGCCGGCTGGATTTGATTAAGCCAAACGTCAGAAGGGACGTAGAGAACCGGCAATTCCAGGGCATGAATGAAAGGCCAACTAGATCTTTTCAGGCAGGTCAACAAGTTTTGGCCCGGGACTACCGTACCGAGAAATGGCAGCCTGGAACTATTGTAAAAAGGCTAGGGCCGCTGCTGTATACAGTGGACATTGGGGACAGCATAATAAGGCGCCATGTTGACCAGATCATAGGGTCATCCACAAAGAGCCAACCTACTCCACAACCTTACACGGCTAATGTAGAAACAGAGATACCCAGAGCACCTACCTCCGATCTGGTAATACTGGAATCAGATGATCCTGACACTGTCCTTCAAGCTGAATCGGCCTTGCCGGAAGAACCTACTACCCCACCGAAAACTACTACACCACCGAGGCGTTATCCGGACAGAGTCAGGAGACCTCCAGAGAGACTGAATCTGTAAACTGTTTTACATAATTTGTATATATGTTCTAATGATATGGTTAATGGGGAATAAGTATGTTGTAAGCTAAAAAGGGAGGATTGTAGTGTATGTAACTGTTCTACCTTTAAGAGAACTATTGTATGTAACCGTTCACCTTTAAGAGAACTATTTTAGGTGTGGCACTACTTTATCTTGGCTGCTGTATACTGTAATACCGACGGTGACCACACCAGTATATAAGTGCTGTGTCAGGATTTATTGGGCAGATTCGCCCTGACCTTCGAATAGTAAAGTCCTGTTTAAGTTACTCTTGTAGTCTGTGTATTACTTCGCTATACAACCCACAGACTTTACACTCTATACCTCCTACCCATGTTAGAAAAAGGGTAAACGAGATGGCCAGCAATATGCTGATGGGAATCATGGTACACAATAAGTCCAATTTATTCTTCTGTTGGGGCTCCTGTCGTATCTCTTTTCACGTGTGTCGCGTGTATCCAAGCTTTTTTTCCTTGTACTTTCATGGCTGCTCCTGTGGTCAACAGGATGACATACGGACCTTCCCACTTGTCTTCCAGGGGGGCTGGCTTTATTTTCTTTACCCAAACTTGTAGCCCGGGGACTAAACTGTGTCCTCCCGGTGGGGGTTCTTGCCAAGCTGCGCTGACCTGTTGGGAAGCAAAATTGACAGCATCTGTTAGATCTTTACAATACTTTAGTACTGTATCACTTAGAAGATGAATGTCAGCCCTACGTAGATCTATTGTTCCGGGTAGCGACATTGGTCTACCGGTAATGACCTCATAGGGACTGAGTCCAGTGGTCCTATTCGGGGTGGCTCGACTACTACATAGGACGAGGGGTAGGGCCTGAGGCCATGGCACTCCTTCAGAGTGATACTTAGTGAGCCGTTGTTTAATTGTCCTGTTTGCTCTTTCCACTTGTCCCGATGATTGGGGGTGGTATGGGCAATGCAATGACCATTGTATTTGTAGTAGTCTACAAAGTTCTTTAATTATTTCCCCTGTAAAATGTGTGCCTTGGTCTGAGTCAATACATAAGGGCACGCCCCATCTAGGAATGTAGGCCTAGAAATTCAGTTGGCTGTGCCAGCCGTTAGCGCCTTAGGAGGAGTAGATCTCGAGCGCTAGGCGCTTAGCGCCCGGGCGCAGCACGATCTGTGCCTCGCCCCAACTTCAGTAGACATTTAGCGCCGGCGCAAAGTCATTGCGCGCGCTCATCTGCGCGTGCAGATCATGACGTCATTTCGTCGTGCAACGCCCTTTGCGCGCCCGGAACCGGAACTTCACTCGCGCCGCCCCATTGTGCGCCTGGCGGCCTGAACAACTGTGAAGTGGAACGGTACACAGCCGAGGTGGGCCGCGGGGAGCGCAAATTAAAGGGGCTTCTTTGTGTGAGAGACAACGTTAGATGATGATGATGATGGAGATGATGGAGGAGGAGGAGGAGGAGGAGGAGGTGGTATAGGTGTAGGTGTGCCGGTACCACATACCGGAGTGATGGAGGCCCTCCACAAATACACCAGTCTCGGCCTGTCAAACAAACAAACCCACCCTCCCCCTTTAAGAGCTCACCGGAGCCAGAGTGTCTGCCGTCAATCAGCAGCTCGCCGCACCTGCCCTGCACCCAACTTCCGGTGTTAGCGCCCGGGCCGCCGGCTTAGCGCCTAATGATAGTCGTGCATCGCCTGTTTTAGCGCAGCAGCAACCTCTTAGGGCGATGCGACTGAATATCGGCGAAGGGGGCTCGACTTTGCGCCGGGCGCAAACTTTAGCGGCCGCCCGACTTTACCGCCCCAAAAGTGGCTATACTGAATTTCTAGGCCTTAATCTTTACACAAGACTTTCGCGGTTGCAGCAGCGGTGGTGCTTCAAACTGGGGTGGCTTCGATCCATCGTGAAGAGCGATCGACCATCACCAATACATCTGTATATCCCTGACATTTTGGCAAGGAAATATAGTCGACCTGCAAATGTTGGAAGGGCCCTGCTGGAGCAGGTGCTTTTAACATTGGTACTTCAATTTTTTGTCTGGGATTTACTTTTTGGCATGTCACACATTGCTCCACTATTCTTTGGGCTTGAGTTCGAAACCCTTTTGCCCACCAGTTTCTCTGGAATCTGGCTGTCATTTGCTGTGCGGCTATGTGTCCACACGAGTGTATTTGTTGGGCCAAAAACGGCATCAGTTCCTTTGGGCATCCTACTGCTCCCGTTTTGAGATGTTGCCATATGCCATCTTTATTGGGTTGCAACCCATTTTCTAACCATGTCCATTGTTCCTCCTTGGGGTCTCTCTTTGCATTAGTAGGATGTCCCCTTGGTCGTTGTTTGTCGTGATATATCGCACCTGAAGTGTTGGGGGGGTAATGGTACGGGCGGCGTATTTTGCTGCTTCGTCTGCCCTAGCGTTGCCCCTAGCTTCAGGGGTATCTTCTTTGTTATGGCCCTTACATTTTAGTATGGCCACTTCTTCGGGTAACTGGATGGCATCCATTAATGCTGTTACCTCTCTTCCATTTTTTATGGGTGTACCTGCAGCTGTCAGAAAACCTTTTTGTTTCCATAGTTGTAGGCAGTCTACTTTCAGTGGGGGTGAGTTATCTGTTTTTCCCACCAACAAAGTCATATAGAGGCCGCCCTGGCTTGGGTGATTAAAGCTCTCAGTTGCCAAGGTACCTCTACCTTCGGGGGTTCGTTGGTGGGGTCTATTGGTTTTTTTGCTTGCTGTCGGGCCATGCTATCGAAGGTTTCCCTTCCGGTGGAGTTTGAGTTCCAGTACATTTCTACCATCGCCATCTCTCCAGGGCTAAGGGTCGGTGGGGAGGGGGTAATTGTCTGGGTGTCATACAGGCCGGCGGCGCCCAGGGCCTGCCACGGATTTGTGCCGGGTTGATTATCTGGGACTGCCTGTCCTTGCCATTGTCCTCCCCCACCTCTTCCTCCGTTATTGCTTCTTCCTCTACCCCTGTTGCCCACTTGGCATGTTCTAGCCCAGTGTCCCTCTTTCCCACATTTGTAGCAAGTGCCTGGTTTCTTATCTGGGTTTCCCGAGGGGGGTGCAGAGCTTGCTCGCTCCGGGGGGTTTAGTTTCATGACTCGGAGATTGGCACAGTGTTCTCTATCCTGGGTTACGGCTTGTTGGGTCAGGTTCGCAAAAGAAACTGCGTTTGTTTTCCAGTTTGCCATTGTTAATTTTACCAATTTTGCCAGGTCAGGTCTCAAACCATTCATAAATGCGTTTTTCAATGGTTCATGGGTGCAGGCATCCACCTCTGCTTTGGTATTCTGTCCCATGCCAGAGTACTCTACCCACTGGTTAGCGAAATGAATGGCAAAGTCATTGGGGTCTTCTTTTTCTTTTTGGACACAGGAGGCTACTTTGGACCAGTCTGGATTGGTCGGGCCCCTTTCCTGTAGCCAATTTCTAATGGCCGTCCACCCTTCTGTCCTATCGGCTTCTGATTCTATCATAGCTAGGTCAGGGGGGACTATTAGGACTGGTGGAGCTGGAGGTGGTATGGCAGGGAGTGCGGCTCCGGCAGCTGGAGGTGGGTTGGCTGCTTGATGCGCTGCTAATGCCGCTTGGTGTGCTTGTCTGGCTGCGTTAAGTAGGGCGTTTGCTCGTCTGGTGACGGCCATATTTACTATTGCCGTCAGGGCGGCCGACTCTCTTGCGCTAACTACTACTGCTATAACCTGGCATCCATCAAATGGCTGCAGGTTATAGATTGTTCTTTTTCATTCCAAGAACTGCCAGGCTTTTACTCCGCTTTTCTTTGGGTGTGGCATATCAGTTGCCCATTGATCTATATCTTTTGGGTTGGCCGGGTAATAGGTATAAATTCGGAGATTTCGGCTGCCTACTTCATGTTTTTGTAACCTGATGGGGGCAAGGCGTGGGGGTGGTTTCTCGGTTATATCTTCTTCATCTGAGGAGTCCGTAAGAGGAGTATTTATTTTAGCAATATGGGCTTCGTTTGATCGGGGTTGGGGCGTGGGCTGTTCATATGCCAGAGGGGCTGTAGGGGGGGCTGCAGGATAGGTAGGGTACAAGGGCGTCGGGGTAATCGTCACCACTTTTGGGCTTTCCCTGTGTGCCTCCCTTTCCTTCTTGATTTTTGCCTTCCACTTTTCTGCTCTTTCGTTTGCTTTTTCAAGGCATTTTTGGTGTTCCTCTAACTCGGTTTTGTATTTTGTTATTTGTTCATGGAGAGCTGTTTTTTGTTCTTTTTCTTTGGCCTCTGCCGCCTTCCGAGTTATTTCTCCTCTCTGCCTACATTGTTTCAAGGTGGCCAATACCCAGCCCGTTTTTCTTTTCCCTCCTTTCATACGGGTGGTCTTGCCCCATGCTCTTTTTATATCATCAAGGGACCATTGTCCTTTTGAGGCACCAAATTTTTGTTCGATATTAGACTCATGTTGTGGGACATCGAATGTACTTTCTATATACTGTTTAAGTTGGATTACTATTCTAATGTGGTTTCGGGAGGGGCTTTGCCTCCTTTTTCCGTCGTTGGTTTTTTACTTGGTTCTGTCATGTTGCCACAGGTCATAGACTTAACGAATAGGTTTATCGATAGATCAGAGTCCCGGACTCTGTCGCGTGCTAGCAATGGGACACTGTGCTCCGTTAACCGCCAGCCAGAGGGTACGCTACCCGGTTGGTTCGTTCAATAAAGATCGCAGAGACAGGGTGCAAAAAGGGCACAATAAATTATAGTGCTTACCTTTTTCCCCTTTCTTGATGTCTTGTGATCCTGCCGACTACGCCAAGTTGTTAGAACCGGGTTTCCCTGGTCCTCGTTTTGAGTTCCGTAGTACGAAGAATGATTTCAGGCTCGAGGGTTCAGAGAGTTAAAACAACATTTTATTACTTCCAACTGTTCGCAGTGGTCACACAGTATATTGAGGTCTTTTACAGTACATTCGTGTCCCGAGAGTCACATCGGGTTAGGCACGTGTTGCCAGCATTTACGTCCCCGGGAGGTGTCTGACTCTCTTGATGATCCACACGTCTTCTGGCTAAGGAGCGAATACCGGTAGGGAAGCCCCTTTTATACAGTGGGACAAGGGTCATTACATCACTTCCCTGGCAACAAGCGTTCTCCAATGGGGATCACTTAAGCCCTTTCAGTTTGGCCATGATCTGGTCTTCAGTCTGGCGGGCAAGCCCTGACTTGTCTCACTGCTGCATATGCCTTCCTGAAGTACCGGATCGTGATTGGGCACCGCACAATAGCTAGTCAATCATCTTCTAGCTAGCAGTTAAGCCCTTTCAGTGACCTTTATTGCTCGTTAACGCTTGGCCGCAGGCTGGGGCAGGTGTCTCTCTTTTCTGCTAGCTTTGCACTTTGCAAAGCTGGGGCTGCTCTTTAATCTAATCTAGACTTTCCTTGTGCGAAGCCATTTTTGTAAGCCAATTCATCGTCCATTTTATTCACATTTCCACAATACCTAGTACAACTTCTCCACCACCTCCCTTGAACCCTCCACTACCGTTAAGATGGCAGATTGCTTATCTGACATTCAGTCTTGAATGAACTACAATTTTCTCCTGCTAAATATTGGGAAGATCAAAGCCATCCTCTTCATATAAACTCCATGCTCTTGCCACTGGCTCCATCCCTGACTCAGGCTGAACCAGACTGTTCGCAATTGTAGCATCCCATTTGACCCTGAGCTAAGCTGCCTAGCCCATATTTTCTCTATCACCAAGGCTGCCTACTTCCACCTCTGCAACATCGCCCACCATCGCCCTACCTCAGCCCATCTGCCGCTGAAGCCCTCATCCATGCCTTTGTCACCTCCAGACTCAACTAGTCCAATGCTCTTCTGGTCAGTCTCCATCCTCCACCCTCCATTAACTTCTGCCCCTCCAAAACTCTGCTGCCTGTATCCTATCCCGCATCAAGTCCCGTTCATCTATCATCCCTATCCTCGATGACTTGCATTGGCTCCCGGTCTCCCAATGCCTCAAATTTAAAATTCTCTCTCTGCCTTTGCTCCTCTCTTTCTTTGCAATCTCCTCCAGTGCTACAACCACCCTGAACTCTCTGTTCCTCTGACTCTGGCCTCTCGTTGACCACTCTTTAGGACAACTTTCTTAATATCTTCTTTGGTCCGGCCTCCATTTCTTTTCCTTGCAGCTCTTTGAAGCACCGTGGGACATTTTTTCCACTTTAAAGGTGCTAAATAAATGCTTGTTGTTGTTGTTGTTTATTTGTTTATTCTATTTGTAAAAAATAGTGAGAGAATCACAGATCGTTGTCAGGTACCTGGCCCACTGGCCGTGTTGGAACGCTGCTGTTCCAGGACAGAAAGGTGACAAATGTTACAAATCTGGCTCCAGGAGTCACCTTCTGGCACAGCTCGCATTATCAGATACTAACCTGCAAATTGTGTCGCGGAAGTCACTGCATAATTTTCTATCCATTAAAGCTAATGAATGGAAAATTGTGTGAATCGGGCTAACTGAATTCCACAGCCGAATTCCCAACATGCGCTCCCAGTTTTGCACCAGGATCATTAAAATATAACATTTTCATCTAAGTGTGTGGTTGCATGTATGCTTGCATGGGAGTAAGTGAGAAGGGGGGAAGACATGTGAGCTGGGTGTTACTAGCTCTTATCTTGGGAGAACTCTGCCGCTTGTTCTCTCTTCCTTGATTCTTTGGCTGCTAATTTGTCCATTGTGGTCTCTTTAAATGAAATCAGAGCATTTTATTTCTTACAGTTCTGGTCTGTTTCCTTCTACTAGGTGCCATCTTGCTGTGCAGAGAAGCGGTGGGCGTGTTACAAGTTGAAGGAGCACATGCAAAATGACAGACATGTGCCCCCTGTCATGAATGTCATTACGGGACCAAACATTATGCTTTAATGTGTGAAGCCTTTGAAGAAGTGATTATATCAGGGTTTTCAATTGTAAGTTATAGCTGTAATGTGGGTCCCATGGATGCCCATGGATGTGCCTGGTCAGCAAGGAAAGAGATGCAAGGTTGTGTGAGGTTAAACTGCCAACTTCCTGTCCAGCGAGAGGTCAAAGGGGACTGGTAAACGTATGTTTTTGGGTCAGTATCAGAAAGGCTGAGGAGGGAGACTGGCAGAAGACAAGCCTCCGTTAAGAAAAGAACTGACTAGACCTTAGGAAGCAAGTCAGATTCAGCGATAAGGCTGACTAAGAAACCTTAAGTTGGCCTGCTAACAGGGATAGTATGGCATGCTTTGCTGTACATGTATGGGAAGCATTATAGAAGAAGTTAAACATCTGGGGGAAACATTTGGTGGCACCCCCTTTGGGGCGCAAACATCACCGGGGCGCTAATTTTAATGTCCCGAAAAAGTCAGCGCCCCTGTACCATAAATTCAGTGGTAGCGCCCGAAGCAGGAGGCGGGGCGCTACTGGAAGCACTCCACCTCCTGCTTGGGGCGCTACCAGTGAATTTCATGGCGCTACGTGCAACAGTGCCATGCGCGTCAGCACGTAGCATAGAAACATAGAAGATAGGAGCAGGAGTAGGCCATTCGGCCCCTCGAGCCTGCTCCGCCATTCAATGCGATCATGGCTGATCATCCAAATTCAGTACCCTGTGAGGAAATCTACATATTATAAGGGGTTAATTTCAGGTGCTTGCTGGGTAAAAGTTTTCAGACTTGACACCGGTCAAGAGTCGATGTGTAACTAGAGCTATTGCACGTACTTGGATTACAGCCAAGAACAGATGTCTGCCCACCTAATGAGAATGTAGAAGTGAAACAATGGGTTCCGTTTGAAGTACCCAGTGACCTGACAACTTGCGACCGTAAGCAAACCTAGCCTCCCGATACATGATTAAGATTAAAGAGGACCTCCGGTTACACGATTCATATCCTGTTATATCTTAACTGTTGACTTATGTGTCCAGATCCTTCTGTCAATATGTCATAAGACCTAATGATTAATCTAAAATGTATCCTGATTGAGGAACAAAGGAATGTCAATTAAACTTGTTTGTTACACTGTATAAATATGGAACGCTTACGCTGTATCATTGGAATAGTAGCCTTACCCTTTGAGTGGAGGTACTGATTCCCCTTGCAAGTGAAATAAAAGGCCTGTCCGTCTGACGAATCCAAGAGTGTATTGAGTCATTACCCAGAGCTAAGAAGTAAGGCACTTCAACAATTTGGAGGTTCCACCGAGATGGCTTGCTGTACCAATTGGTGAGTTAACAGACGCCGAGTACGTTGCTCGGTTAGGAAAATCCCATCGACCGAAGGTGGTGTTTTGCCACATTTTTGGGACTTTCCCTGCCAGAAGCATAGCTGCGCATAGTCTGTTTATTCCATTGGACAGTACTGCCATCGGGTAATTGACTCACAAGGTTCGGAGGTTAAACTGCCGTTGTGACTGCTTCCCTTTCAGAAATGGAACAGAGGATCAGCCATGAGGCGCTGACGCCCCGCGAACAGGATCGTGCAGAAAAGGACGGTAGGAAGCGCTGAAATAAAAGATACCAGCGAGAGAAGGTTAAGTCACGAATTTAATTAACCAAGGAGCTAGCGATTTACTGGAAATTGAACTAGCAAGGCTCCAGCTTGCTAAGAGAGAAGGTTAAGTCACGAATTTGATTTAACTAAGGAGCTAGCGATTTACTGGAAATTGAACTAGCAAGGTTCCAGCTTGAAGTTAGTTGGGACAAATTGAAGGCCCTTTTTGCTAAAGATTTGGCTAAAGGGAGCAGGGTAGAAGGAGAGAGAGTGGGCGAAGTTAGTTGGGACAAATTGAAGGCCCTTTTTGCTAAAGATTTGGCTAAAGGGAGTAGGGTAGAAGGAGAGAGAGTGGGTGAAGTTAGTTGGGACAAATTGAAGGCCCTTTTTGCTAAAGATTTGGCTAAAGGGAGTAGGGTAGAGGGAAGAAGAGTGGGCGATTGTCTGAAACACAGTGTCAATGTTTAATGTTTATGAGAGTGAGTATTTAACTACTTGTTATTATCAATCAACTTCGTCCAGTAAGGCTGCATAGGTTGGGGATTTAGTAACACTTTGGTTGTTGTTTAACAAGTGTATTGTTTATTGTTTATTGTCATATGTATTAATGTTTAATCATGTCTGATCTGTAGAGGCGTCCCACGCAGATCATAGAGTGTTACGGAATTGTTGTATGTTTTAACTAAAATATTTAAGCTGAAAAAAAAACTGCAGAAGGGGTTGGAAAAGACCCAAGCCGGGGAAGTGAGTCCCGCGGCGGAATGTATGGTTGAGAAAATAGTGATGTCTTTTATATGATCCACTAAGCTATTGTGGATTCAGTATTTTCCCCAGTTAGAAATACCTTCCACGAGGGTTGAGAACCCTCGAGTTTTAAAGCATAAGGATATGTCTTAATGTGTTGTAAATATATTTTAAAAAAACCTTGTTGCAGTCAGTTGACTAAATTCAGTCGGGAAGTGCTGAGTTTCAGTCGCCTAGCCTCAGGCCGGTTATTAAGAGGGAAAATGCCCCACGTGAAGGCCGGGACCATAAAGTAGGCGCCGAAACTCTAAAGGCACTTGGAGTGACAAATGGTCAAGGACTTTGTGACACTGATTTGAAGTAAAGACCAAGAAGATTGGATGTGACTGTAATTTTGATACGTATGTATAGTTTATTAATCTGATCTGTAGGGGCGTACAACGCAGATCACGGATTGTCACAGGAGTTTAGATTGTTTTAAGTGAACCATTTAAGCTGCTAAAATGGGTGCTAGCACCAGTAAGCCACCCGAGAAAGGCACGCCAGCAGCCTTTATGTTAAAGAACTGTGGCCAATCATCCATTGATCACCTACCAAATTGGTCCAAATGGACTGTAAATAAGACTAGACCCTTTCCCTCAGATGGTTCATTTAACATAGAAAGAATTACTTGCCTCGAGGAATGTTTAATGGACAAGAGAGAAATAGAGAACAGCCAGATAAAAAGACTGCCTCTATGTTTGTTGAGTCAGAAGAAAAAAAAAAATTACCCCGAAGAAATACCTTTCTCCTCTATTATGGTAGGATAACAAGGTAACTATAGAAGGATGAATAGAGAGGAATATAGAGGAAGACGTGGTAGAATAAGAGGGTATGGACGATCTGGTAATTGTTACAATTGCGGACAACCCGGACATTGGGCAAACCAATGCCCTGCGAAAAATCGTCAGAACCAAACCTCCAATAATGGACCTCCGTTAGAGAATAAAGGTCCTAATTTCACTGTCCACAACCCTTTTTCGGACTAGTCAGGAGGTTACCCTACAAACGGACAGGGATTTAGGAGAAATAGAGATCAGAATTACTGACTGACACCAGCAGCCCCAAGCGCCACAGACCACCAAATGCCCGTTGTTTCTTTAAATTCACGCAGCGAACCTGAAATTAAAATGCAAATAGCTGGGAGACCTATGTCATTTTAGTAGATACAGGAGCAACCTTTTCGGTGTTAGGGAAAGGATATTCTGAAGGAATGCCTATTAATGGGAAAAAGACCCCGATAGCTGGATTGGCTGGAATCAATCGACTCCCCTCACAGTAAAAGTAGAAGAATTTGAGGAAGAACACTCCTTTCTGTTATCAGGAGATGTCTCTATGAATTTATGTGGCAGTCTATAAATATCTATACTGACTCTCGATATGCTTTTGGAGTAGCTCATGATTATGGACAGATTTGGAAGATTTGCGGTTATTTAACGTCATCAGGAACCCAAATTAAAAAATGCACGAGGTTCAAAACCTTTTATTAGCCATCCAGAGACCTAAGCAGATTGCCATTATTAAGTGCCAAGCGCACACGGGGCATTTGGACGAGGTTGCGCTTGGAAACGCTGCTGCAGATAGTGCTGCTAAGTCAGTAGCTATATCAAGTACTGAACGACAAGTTTCAGCCTTCCCTGTTAGGGAAAAGCCAGAGATACCGCAGCCCCCGTCCTTAGATGATGTGCTGACCCATCAAGATAGGGCCAGTTCTGATGAAGGAAAGGAATGGGTTGTTAATCATTGTTTTAAAAACACTGACGGCTTATGGGTTCATCATGACGGCCGCATGGTGGCACCCAAATCATTACTATCACCAATTGCCCGATGTGTTCATAAATTCACCCATGCGGGCAAAGGGGGGATGGCGGACTATATCCTCAAGACCTGGTATGCACCAGGAATCTCAAAGTTGGCAAAACAAATATGTGAAAATTGTACTATCTGCCAGACCATGAATGCAGGGAAAATAAAGAAGGTACAGCCCGCATCCCACCCAAACCCCATGGGCCCTTTTGTACACTTGCAAATGGATTTTATTGAACTACCTGTGTGTATGAGCTTTAAATATGTATTAGTTATTGTTGATATGTTTTCAAGATGGATTGAAGCGTTTCCTTGTGGAAAGAGTGATGCCACTACTGTTGCTAAGTGTTTATTGAAGGACATTGTACCTCGCTTTGGGATACCAGCAAAACTGTCAAGTGACAATGGGTCCCATTTTACGGGAACAGTGATTAAGGAACTATGCAAAGCCTTACAGATTAATCAACACCTCCATTGCAGTTATCATCCACAGTCGGCTGGACTAGTGGAAAGATACAACGGGATGCTGAAAAATAAGCTTGCAAAACTGTGTAAAGAAACTGGACTTAAATGGGTTGAATTGTTGCCCATAGCTTTAATGACAATGCGGTCTGCTACCAACAGAACTACAGGATTGTCGCCTCACGAGATCGTCATGGGAAGACCACAAAGATTGCCCTTTTCGGCACCTTTAACAGCTAAACAAATGGACATTCATAAAATGGAGGAAGATATGTTGAGTTATTGCATTGCACTAACCAAGTGCATTTCTAGTTTCCATCAACAGGTGAAGGAAGCCCAGGTCGATCCCGCTGAAGGAAAGTGCCATACTTTCGAGCCAGGAGATAACGTCTACATAAAAATCTTCAAGCAAAAAAATGGCCTTCAACCCAGATTTGAGGGACCCTTCCAAGTACTCCTGACCACAAACACCGCTGTAAAAGTAAAGGAGCGACCAACATGGATACACGCGTCCCATTGCAAGAAGGCATCAGTTAAAGACAATACACTGCCAAGATGAACTGGATTTGGACTTTAACAAGACTGTTCTTTTTGTCAACAATAATTGAAACTGCCATATGGATTTACCCAGATCCTCTGCAAGGCAAACCATGCATAAAAGAATGTGTACTTTTAACCAAAAATCTCTTTTATATTATATGTTATAATGAGACCATGAAAGTCCAGCTCCAGGACCATACTATGCAGGTACCCCCGTATCAACCCCTAAATCTTAGGGTAAGACAGGGTAAGATAGTAGAAGAAGATAGTGGACAAAGGCTTGATAAGCTATGGGTCACATGCCCTGATACTGTATTACCAAGTGACAGAACTGCGAACGGAGGGGTTATCTGCAATGGTAATTCAAGAGGAGGACTGGCCCTGACAGCTAAGTCAATGTTTTGTGATAATCCTTTTACACAACCCCTCGTTTCAACATCAATTACTCAGAAAAGAAAAATTAATAGGACCGCTAAGAAACAAGGAGGGAGAAGTGGAAGACTGTTAAATAAGCATAACTATCATCATGTTAATACCTTTGTATACATGAGTTATTTGTACGCTAAAAGACAGAACCTTGCCAAATGCTGGATATGCAGCCACATCCCTGTGCACGCAGAGGGTGGAATACCTCTAAGGCCCATTCCCTTTGAAATAGAAGAGATGGTAGGATGGTTATTACAGTCTAATACCACCTGGAATAAGGAGGCAGCCAGTACATTTCAGACCCAAAATAGTTTAAACCCAGATCAATTGGAAAATGAATGGAAAGATGCAGGATACAACCTTATAAAATTTGAAGGGTGGTTTCATCCCCAATATAATAATCAAAGGAATCCAGAGAGTCTATTAGTGACGTCAATGGGAACCATAAATAATACAAAAGGAGAAGTCTGCCTGGTAAACGACAATGGAGAAGGATTGATGGTTGGATGGAGTGAGTGCAAATGTAACTACTCTTTGACTAAAACTACTACTAAACCACCGGGTGCAGTCGAATGGCCCTATTGGGGATGGTGGAACCTGTCCACAGTACAAAATTTGACTAGTAGAAAAATCTGGAAAGGAGAACAAGGAATAGGAATGATGCACCAGATATGGAACAAATTTGAAGCCTATAATAACACCTATTTCATCTGTGGGCATAGAGCATACCCTTGGTTACCACAAAATTGGACTGGGTCATGTTATTTGGGATATGTAGTGCCCTATATACATCATATTTCATCTTTGGATCGCCACCCTGGGACACGAGCAAAACGAGCCATTACAGAAACTGAAAGGTTCTTTGCTATAGCATTTCCCTGGTATGGAACAGGGAAGTTAGCAAGAGAATCTATAAACATGGCAGCAGTGTTGGAACAAATAGCCAATGATACTGCTGATGCTCTTAGTGATGTAAACGCAGAAATGGTGGCTATGTGCACTGTTGCTTTACAAAACCGCATGGCTCTGGACTATTTGTTGGCAAAAGAAGGGGGCACATGTGCAATCATAAAAACCGAATGTTGCACCTCTATTCCAGATAGCTCAGAAAATATCACCAACCTGGTAAACCACATAAGGGAGGCCGCAGAGAAACTACGTCAACCTGAACAGTGGTCCATGTGGGATTGGATTTCAGGGTGGGGAGGAGCACTAGGAAAGCAAATTTTGGAAGTCTTAATTGCAATTGTGATGATAATAATTTTAATTAGTTTATTGATTGGTTGTTTAAAATTGTGTACAAAAGTCCTTTCCTTATTAACATCAACTCCTCCAGTACCAATGATGTCTGAATATGAGGATATTAAGGGTGAGACCTTTGATGTAGAATTTCTTAAACTTAGTGAAATAGATTGTCCTTAGAAAGGACAAAAGGGGGGAATGAGGAAATCTACATATTATAAGGGGTTAATTTCAGGTGCTTGCTGGGTAAAAGTTTTCAGACTTGACACCGATCAAGAGTCGATGTGTAACTAGAGCTATTGCACGTACTTGGATTACAGCCAAGAACAGATGTCTGCCCACCTAATGAGAATGTAGAAGTGAAACAATGGGTTCCGTTTGAAGTACCCAGTGACCTGACAACTTGCGACTGTAAGCAAACCTAGCCTCCCGATACATGATTAAGATTAAAGAGGACCTCCGGTTACACGATTCATATCCTGTTATATCTTAACCGTTGACTTATGTGTCCAGGATCCTTCTGTCAATATGTCATAAGACCTAATGATTAATCTAAAATGTATCCTGATTGAGGAACAAAGGAATGTCAATTAAACTTGTTTGTTACACTGTATAAATATGGAACGCTTACGCTGTATCATTGGAATAGTAGCCTCACCCCTTGAGTGGAGGTACTGATTCCCCTTGCAAGTGAAATAAAAGGCCTGTCCGTCTGACGAATCCAAGAGTGTATTGAGTCATTACCCAGAGCTAAGAAGTAAGGCACTTCAACACCTGTCCCTGCTTTCTCCCCATATCCCTTGATCCCCTTAGCCTTAAGAAATATATCTAACTCCTTCTTGAATATATTTAATGAATTGGCCTCAACTGCCTTCTGTGGTAGAGAATTCCACAGGTTTACCACTCTCTGGGTGAAGAAATTCCTCCTCATCTCTGTCCTAAATGGCTTACCCCTTATCCTTAGACTGTGACCCCTGGTTCTGGACTCCCCGGCCATCGGGAACATCCTTCCTGCATCTAGCCTGCAACTCCGCTTCCCTGCCCGTTCCCCATAACCCTTGACCCCCTTACCATTCAAAAATCTGTCTATCTCCACCTTAAATACAGTCAATGACCCAGCCTCCACAGCTCTCTGGGGAAGAGAATTCCAAAGATTCACGACCCTCTGAGAGAAGAAATTCCTCCTCATTTCCGTTTTAAATGGTTGCTCCCTTATTCTGAAATTTGGCCCCCTAGTTCTAGATTCCCGCACGAGGGGAAACATCCTCTCTGCATCTACCCTGTCAAGCCCCTTCAGAATCTTATATGTTTCAATAAGATCCCCTCTCATTCTTCTAAACTCCAATGAGTATAGGCCCAACCTGCTTAACCTTTCTTCATAAGACAACCTTTCATCTCCGGAATCAACCTCGTGAACCTTCTCTGAACTGCCTCCAATGCAAGTATATCCTTCCTTAAATAAGGAGACCAAAACTGTACGCAGTACTCCAGGTGTGGTCTCACCAACGCCCTGTACAGTTGTAACAGAACTTCCCTACTTTTATACTCCATTCCCTTTGCAATAAAGGCCAACATTCCATTTGCCTTCCTAATTGTATTGTCCTGGTTTATTTTACAGATATATCTTTGACTGAATGGAGAAGTAATTCCAGACTTTTGCCTTCTTCTATAATTCTTCCCATACATGTAAAACGAAGCATGCCATACTGTCCCTGTTTGTAGGCTCCTTAACCTTTCTTGTTCAGCCTTATCGCAGAATCTGACCTGCTTTCTAAGGTCTAGTCAGCTCTCTTCTTAACGGAGGCTTGTCTTCTGTCAGTCTCCCTCCTCAGCCTTTCAGATACTGACCCAAGCCATGCGTTTACGAGTCCCCTTTGACCTCACACTAGACAGGAAGTTGGCAGTTTAACCTCACACAACCTTGCATCTCTTTCCTTGCTGTCATTTACGTTAACATTACCCCCAGTGTATTGGAGCACAGGCATGCTGCCCAACCCAAGCTATCTTCAAAATATCTCAGCAAGGAGAATTAGAAGCAGTAAGAAATTTTAAAAACATAAGTGCATGCAGTGCTCACAGAAAATTTCAAAAATTCAAGATTCCCATCCTGGAAAGTGCGAATGGTTGTGGAAAATATTCAAAGATAGTAAAAATGCTACGGCGAAAATTGTACTAATTTTGTTTTTAAAATAGGTCTTGTTCCAGGACTGAGTGTTTGGGCATTCTTAAACAAAAGTCCGATTTTTAGGCGATTAATTTGGTAATCAAACAACCAGAAATTTCATACCATGTTAGATCTAAACTGGGCAGACAGATTCTATCATAAGTCTTTCATTGCAGTCTAAAGTCATTTTTCTAGTTTGGGTATATATAGGCACAGTTTCCAACTTGTCTAATACAGAAAGAAAGGAAGAGACAATATGAGAGAAACCTTATGAAGCCAATATTTTCAAGTTATTGAGGTGACAGTTTAATGTTCAAGTGCAGATCATGCACAGATGCTCCGTTTGATGCACTGATAGTTTCAAATTTGCTAATTTGGAAACATCCGAAGGATAATTAGGGAAAATGATTTGTCAAGTTTACTGGAAATGGAAGCATCCATATATGGACATCAGGTGAGGACATTATCAGGCTTGGCTGTGATGCCCTCTGTGGTTGAATAGCCTGCTCGCATTTGCTATCAATGTTCACACATGGGATGGGGAGAAAACTGGGGGGGAAATCCTAAATTTTTTGGATGTAAAATGGAGCTAATTCAGGGATATAGGGGTCTAAATTCATTAGCCCTGTAAACCGGGCAAGATCCTTTTGGGGATCAAGCATCGGTCTAAATAGGTGCTCAGGCCGCAACATCTTAATTGTAGCGATCTGCAGATGCCAATCGGGCTCCTCCTGGCTCCACGTTAAGGTAAGTTAAAAAAAACTTTGTCTGTGGCCTCCAGTGGTCCCTTTAAGTCACAAGCTCTGACTACTTTAAACGAATCTCACAATAGGGTCCGGAGATGGGTGCAGGAATCTCAATTTAATATTGAAAAGAAGCTGCACTAATTTCAGGCAGCCGACATGGTCACCTAAAAGAAGGTCCTGTCAAATTTAGCATGTTTTAAGCTCGTAAAATGGGGGCAAATAACGTGGAATTTGGGCCCCATAGTTTCCTCTGTTCACTTAGTTTAGCAAAAAAAGTAAACATGAATATAAAGTTATATTCTTGCTTTACACAAGATACTTTTCCGTTAAACTCGTGAACAGAGGAAAATATAGCCCTAAAACTCATTACCCAACAACGAAGTTACCAGTAGTGTTTACTGTTGCCAATTAGTTCACAATTTGAGGCCTGGAGGTCGGCATTTGGAATGCTTCAACTAGCAAAAGCAACAAACATCATGGTATAAATTTCCCGTGTATGCGACACAGCTACATCCTTGCCCCCCACCAATGCGAATTGGAGAATGGTCTCCAGCCTCTACTTGGAAAAGTTAGCCTTTGTTATGTATTGTGTGTTCTCCTCCCACCTGTGGTGGCGCTGTCACAGGAGATAAATGGTTGTGTATTCTCTCGGTTAAGTTTAGCTCTCTTTGTTCGGAACTTGTCAGAACTTCCTTTCCTTCCAATAAAGCACTTCATGTTTGAATCTCTGAGTTCTGAGTCCTAAATTGTGTCTAGGTAGAAAGGTACCAACACAACAGCCTTCATGCCTGTCCCCTTTTCAATGCTGGAAAAAGTAATTAATCTAAATTTTCTGAGAGCTCACCAGCAGTGAGGAGCATGCCCTCTACACTCTGATACATTACCTCAATCATAGGCACATAGGAACAGGATTTGGCCATTCAGCCCCTCGAGCCTGTTCCGCCATTCAATGAGATCAGGGCTGATCTGTGTCTTAACTCCATCCACCTGCCTTAGCTCTATATCCTTTTATACCCTTGTCTAGCAACAATCTATCGATCTCAGATTTAAAATGATTAATTGAGCTAGCATCTACTGCTTTTTGTGGGAGAGAGTTCCACAATTTTACCACCTTTTGCATGAAGAAGTGCTTCCTAA
This sequence comes from Somniosus microcephalus, assembly GCF_052327205.1. Lineage (NCBI taxonomy): Eukaryota > Metazoa > Chordata > Chondrichthyes > Squaliformes > Somniosidae > Somniosus > Somniosus microcephalus. The sequence continues at coordinate 39,102,135 of NC_141008.1, forward strand.
CTTCTCTCCTAAATGGCCTAGCTCTGATTTTAAGGTTATGTCCCCCTTGTCCTAGACTCCCCCACCAGCGGAACAAATTTCTCTCTATCTAGCCTATTAATTCTTTTCAAAATCCTAAAAACCTTAATCAAATCACCTCTGAACCTTCTATATTCCAAGGAATACAAGCTTAGTGTCTGCCAGTGGCTCAGTGGGTAGCACTCTCACCTCTGAGTCAGAAGGTTGTGGGTTCCACTCCAGAGACTTGAGCACAAAAATCTAGGCTGACACTCCAGTACAGTGCTGAGGGAGTGCTGCACTGTCAGCAGTGTTGTCTTTCAGATGAGACATTAAACCGAGGCTCCGTCTGCTCTCTCAGGTGGATGTAAAAAATCCCATGGCACTATTCTGAAGAAGAGCAGGGGAGTTATCCCTGGTGTCCTGGCCAATATTTATCCCTTAATCAACATAAATAAAACCAGATTATCTGGTCATTATAACATTGCTGTTTGTGGGAGCTTGCTGAGTGCAAATTGGCTGCTGTGTTTACTACATTACAACAGTGACTACACTCCAGAAGAGTACTTCATGCGCTGTAAAGCACTTTGGGATGTCCAGTGGTTGTGAAAGGCGCTATATAAATGTAAGGCTTTCTTTCTTTTAGTTTATGTAATTTCTCCTCATAATCTAACCCTTGGAGCCCTGGTAAATCTGGGCTGCAGTCCTTCCAAAGCCACTATATCCTTTCTAAGGTGTGGTGCCTAGAACTGTACACACATCTCAAGAACATGTAGCACTTCTTTATGTTGGTGCCAACAATAATCACTGGAAGGCTACTGGAAAAAAAAACTAAATGCCTGCTCATTATCGCCTGTTTTGCCTTAATTTTATATCACCTACATTGGTTTAATTACATTTATCAGCAGATGGCCATTTTCTTCAATTTAATTAAGATTCATAGAATTAAGGTACCTGTACTAATAAGGCAGCTTTTGGGAATGAAAGGACGTTAATCTAAGAGATGAATGTCTTTAAACTATGAGCAACATGATTGTTCAGAACTACTTTTTAATTACAATACGCCTTGCAGACCTCTATATGTTATAATGATTTTTAAAATAAGATTGCAACAGTTATATTAACACAATTCATGACTACACTTGCTTGACGCCTCATGAAAATATTAGTGTTTCCCACGAGTGGATAATAATTAACCCGAAAAATCAACGGGGCCTAAATTCACCATGGTTGTGCCCACTTTATGGACGATGAGTGTACGCCCGGGCCACTGCTAAATTCGACAAGGCATTTGTTTAGGCGGCCATGGTGGATGCCTGAAGTGAACCCAGGCCTCATTTCAATATTAAAATGTAGCTCCTGTGCCCATTTCCAGACCCGTACGCGAAATTCATTTAACCTAGTCGGAACTTGAACTGTGCCAGCTCCGACCACTTTTTTAGGCTCTACAGAGGCCTAACCAGAGTCTTATGTTCATTAATAAAGAGACATTCTTATTATGAACACAGCTAGCTTTTGCTAGACACTTTTATTGAGCACATGTGGACTAGGTACAGTATCTGTAGAGGCTTCCATCTTGACTGTTGCCTTCTGGGTAGCCTAGTGCCTCATGGGTAATGTAGTCTTAATATACATACAGCTGGGTAGTGTAGTCTTATACATACAGCTATATACAGCTCTACACAGCTCTACAGCTCCACCTAGTGTCCACTATAGAATGACATGTTATTGATCATTACATCCCCCTTTCTTTGAGGTTTAACAAAATCAATATCAATCAACTTTCAAGAAAACAATAAAGATAATATCAGTAACACTTTTGTTAGTGCTCTATAAACATAAACATTTTCAAAACAGTCAACACATTTTCAAAGCTTTACATTGTACTCAAAGATTAAGTCTATCAGGCTTTTTTACTTCACGTGTGGATCTTCTCAACACGGGTAAGTCTGATGTGTCTTCATGAGATTGTTCTGGCGGTGAATGACAAGATGCAGTTGCGGCATTGTCATCAATCTGCTCTTGTATAGATCGAGGTCTCCTTGCGGTCTTTGCTTGGAGAGGGTTTCAGTGTTTCCTTCACTCTTCATGCCATAACTCTCAATGTAGTCAATGCACTCTCGAAAAACTGCTGGCAGCTGGATCCCATCATACAGCATAGTCCTCTCAGCAGCCTCGGCTAATGGAACACCAAAGATTGGCCTGAGGGAAGAAGGAGTATCCACCGGAACTGCTTCCTGCTCTGGTGCAGGCTTCTTCTTTTTCTCTTTCCACTGCTTAACAACATCTGCTGCGGTTATATCTTTGGACTTTTTCTCCTTGTGTTTTTCCTCTTTGTGCTTTTCTTCCTTTGGCTTCTCTTTGACCTTAAAGTATTTTTCTTTCTTCTTGGAGAAACTAGGCTTTTTGAAGACATGGATACCCTTTGGCCTTTTCATCCTTGATGGGCTCTCTGCTTCATCACCTGAGTCATCTGGTCTGCTTATGGCACAGTTTATACGGTAGACTCTCTTGACCAGTTCTAAGTCTTCACAAGCTTTGTCACCTAGTATCGAATCAAGTCTTTCAGCCACAACAGAAAACATGAGATGATGCACTTTGTCTTTGACTGTCACTTTAAGTCTGCATACACCTAAGCTAGTTATTTTCTGTCCATTATAGTCCTTCAGTAGTATTGACTTTTTCTGTATTTTGGGCTTTTCTTTCATAGTTTTAATGTCACTCATACTGATTAAGTTTGCTTTTGCCCCAGTGTCCAGCTTCAATGTAACTAATGCTCCATTTATCTGCAGTGGGATCATCCATTTGTCCACTTTTACTGCATTGACTTTATGTTTAGCATTGTCCATTTCTGAGGGCTGCACATTTTCTGTATCTTTTTTGATATCGTCACATGACACCATTCCTACAAAAAATGTCTCACTTAAATCAGTGTCCTCAATCACATTAACTTGTTGCCCTTTCATTGTTTTTACTTTTGAAAAGCATTGTTTGGCAAAGTGATTCTTTCCATTACACTTTGTGCACATTTTTCCAAATGCTGGGCATTGTCTTGACTGGTGTTTGTAACCACAGCGTTTACAATTAAAAATTTCATCCTCCGATTGCTTTTCATTTCTGTTCTGCCCACGTTTCTTCCCCTTGTAGGACACAGCACTGACAGCAGCATTATCACTCATTACAATCGCATCATTATTGATTTCACTGAAAGTCTTCGTGTGCTTTCAAGCTAGCTCGCTGGCTTGGCATATTTTCACCGCATTTTCCAAAATTAGTTCGGTTTCTCTCAACAGACGTTCCCTGACTTTTTTATCATGAATACCAAACACAATCTGGTCACGAATCATGGATGCTTTGAGCTCAGAGAAATTACATGTCTGTGCTTTCAGTTTCAGATCAGTTATAAAGCTATCAAAAGTCTCATTTTGTTGCTGTGTCCGAGAACGGAAGATGTATCTTTCATAGGTCTCATTCTTTTTGGGAGAGCAATGTGCATCAAATTTTTTTAGCACATCTTCTAATTTTTCTCTGCTCTCCTCTGGATTAAATACAAATGTATTAAATACCTCTATCGCCTGTGGGCCTGCAACCGTAAGCAGCAACGCTAGCTTCCTTGTGTCTGGCTTTGTACCGAATCCGATGGCTGCAATGTAGAGTTCGAATTGTTGTTTAAAAGCCTGCCAATTGTAGTCGATTTTTTCTGTGAGTTTCAAATGCTCTGGTGGCTTCAAATTCTCCATGTCGCTTTTCACAATTTTTAGCAGATCTTCACCATCCTGGTACTATCTTATGCTCATTAATAAATAGACATTCTTATTATGAACACAGCTAGCTTTTGCTAGACACTTTTATTGAGCACATGTGGACTAGGTACAGTATCTTTAGAGGCTTCCATCTTGACTGTTGCCTTCTGGGTAGCCTAGTGCTTCATGGGTAATGTAGTCTTAATATACATACAGCTGGGTAGTGTAGTCTTATACATACAGCTATATACAGCTCTACGGCTCCACCTAGTGTCCACTATAGAATGACATGTTATTGATCATTACACAGAGGACCTTAAAGGGGCTGCTGCGGGCTTGCAGAAGAAACCTACTGGTAAGTTTTTTTTTCATGTACATGAATGTGGAGCCAGGAGGAGCAGGGATGATTCTCCTACCTCCACATTAAGAATACTCACCCCCCTCCTGATCGCCTCCCCCCTCCCCCCACACCCCCAGACTCTCCTGTGGGCCTCAGCCGGCGTCTGAGCCGGTCAAAATTGGTTAGGTGAGCTGAGTTAGGGTGTCCAATTGGTGCCTGCAGCTCGCCATAATCAAGATGATGCGGCCGAAGACTAATTAAGGACGGTCCTTGGGTCTTTCCATCCTGACATGCCTTGCTGCACACTGCACGGATTGTGCCCGGTTTCTAATGAATCTAGGCCCAAATTATTTTCAAATATCGATTGTGATGATTAATTAACAAAGTGATTGAGTTGCCATTAATGTACCTCCCAGAGCTACCAGGTTATCACACTAAATTCTACCAGAAAGAGCATACTTAAAGAAGTTGCTGAATTTGTGCAACATCATCCCCCAACCAATTTGCTTCCATCATTTTAGCATCAACAGTTGGTCAAGAGTATTACAATAAAAACCTGACGAGGTCACAATACAATTATCTAAAGGGCAGGGACACCACCCCACCCCCCTCCCCCAACAAATACCAAGAACATAAGAAATAGGAGCAGGAGTAGGCCATTCGGCCCCTCGAGCCTGCTCCGCCATTCAGTAAGATCAGGGCTGAACTTCTAAATCAACTCCACTTTCCTGCTCTATCCCCATATCCTTTGATTCCCTAAGTGTTCAAAAATCATGGAGGGGGGATGTACTGTGTAACTTGTTGGGCCTGGAGGAAACACTCCTGCAGTGCTGTAAAGGCACTTACCTCATGGATTCAGCCCTTCTCACCTCCTTTTAGCTGTGAGTGGATTGGTCGCCCGCCCATCGTCCTGCCTCCGTTAAAACCGGAAGTGGGCGGGTTCAAGGCGGGTTGAGTTCCTGTTTCCGATTTTTAACCTGTGACCCGACCCCAACCCACCCGTTTTTGGGAGTTAAGATTCAGCCCTATGTAAGAATGAAAAGAGGACAAGAGTTTTGTCTTAATTTATGCTGCAGGTATAGCCAACATTCCAATACTTTTTTTTAACACCTTCACCAATGCCTCTATATCCTTTTTATGATACACAGCACAGCACTCCAAGTGTGGTCTAACCAGTGTGTCCTGCTTTCAGTCGACCACCTTGTTGTCTCACATCATAAAGCCTATCTTCCGGGCTGTTTTTTCAGCTGTCTGCTCTTTAGGCTCTGTTCGCCAGCTGTAGCTAGGTTCCTAGTTTAACACACACACAGAGACGCAGCCTTCCTGCTGAGGCTGAATCACTGCTCCTCTGTGCAGTGCGGAGACCGGCTTCTCCTGCAATGGATTGTTGCTGGAGCGGTTTGTTCTGCCAGTGCTTCCGCTCCAATGCCCACATGAACCTCGAGCCCCTGCCACACAGGTTTCGATATTAACACCCCGCTTCCCCCAGCAGGGGCGGGAGAGGGCCCGGGGGGTGGGGTTAAACTGTCAAATGCGAGACACGTGAACCTAACCTGCCGTGCACGCGCCCATTGCCATTTTTACAGGGGCGGATGTCGTGACAACCGAGTGTGGCACCACGGAGAGGCGGGACACTTTCTTATCATATTTAAACCGGGCTCCCACACTGTAGTCCATTGCTGCTGCGTGTGCTTCCCAGGGGTCGGGAAACCCGGCAGTGAAAGGGAGGTGGGAGCTGCAGGCTCCACAGGGTAAGTGCCTTTTCCACCATGCCTTGTGGGCCAGGAGGAACAAGGAAGCTTTCTGCCTTTCCCCTGCCGATCGGGGCCTCTCTCTCCCCCTCCAGCCCTGATGCCCTCTCACTCCCACCACCAAGATGGCTGACCTTCTCCCCCCCACCGCGATTATCTTCCCTGAGCTTGACTGCACAAGATTCACTTAATTCCCCCTTAACAAGGACTGAACAGCATTTTAGTTTTAAGTTAGCTGACTTTTGTAGGCATATTTTAGCTTCGGAGCAAGGCTCTGGATGGGGTTTTCCACTTGTGTGCTTGCCAGCCCGTGATTTTTCCTCCATTCATTTTAATGGACAGGAGGATCATGTGCTAGCGAGCACTTTGCGAGGGTCCAAGCATTGGGTGGAAGTTCCTCTTCTCTTAGGCAGTCCCTCGGAACCGAGGATGGCTTGCTTCCACATTAAAAATGAGTTCTCAGGGGACCGATGAGTCCAATGCAGGACCTACAGTCTCTGTCACAGGTGGGCAGACGGTGGTTGAAGGGGCGGGTGGGTGGGGTGCTTGGGTTGACGTGCGCTCCTTGCGCTGCTTGCACTTGGCTTCCGCTTGCTCCCGGCGAAGAGATTCAAGGTGTTCGGCGCCTTCCCGGATGCTTCTCCTCCACTTTGTGTGGTCTTGGGCCAGGGAAACCCATGTCTCTGAGTTGCGGTATAAATGAACGAAGTGTCCATTCCCATTTTCTAGTGTTCTTCCTCACTTTGTATACTCACTTGTACTCTTTCACTGAACTTTACACACAGTTCTGTATGTATATGTAAAAATGGTCTTCACTCTTAAAATATATGTTTCATAGCACATTAATCTCTTATAATAAATGCCAAATGATGAATTTATTTGTGTTGTTCTGCAAAGGGGGAACAAACCTTGTAATACTATACGTCCTAGTGTGTGAGCTAATATACCTTTAGGTTCCACGTCATAAAATTGCTAACATTTGGCCTTCATCATATGTCACTACTTTCATCTTGAAATCAATGAAACAAAGTAGAGAAATGGAAAGAAAAACAATTTAAAACACAAACTCACTATATGGTACATATTAGATATAATAACAAACACCTGGAAGTGTGTTAAGAGATTGTAATCCAATCTTAGGGTTCAGGTAATGAAATAAAAAGCACTCAGCCTTTGCTTTTGTAGATTATGGCATCATCTGACCCCATTGATTGGATTACTAGGTTGTAAATCACTTGAAGGTATTCATTATCCTCTATTTCATTTTATGTATGTCAAACACAGGAGTTGATGCGCTTGTTCTTGCATAATCTTATACGGCCAAATCCGTTTTTCATGTTAGTATTACTTGGAAAAAGAGATTTCAACAAATATTTTTATAAAAGCCTGAGATGCATTGCCCTCATCCTGCTCAGAGGGTCTCGGTCCAGCATATGTGGAGGGGGCTGCCAGATGTAACCACAAAGGCTCCCTTTCCGTCCAAACTAAGGCTGAATCCTCCTTCGGGGAATTGGAACAAAAGCCACATCTGAAAGATTCTTGAGAAAATCAACAGCTGTGAAAAGCTGAGGTGATGCTGACATTTTATCTGGACGGATCAGTCTCCAGGCTCTGCTCGGTGGAGCAGGCCTAATCCTGCCATCTTCTCCGTCTGTCTGTAAAGTTCACTACTTTCTAATCAGTCCTTATGGCCCTTGTCAGGGAGACCTCTGGGACCATCAGACTGGAACAAAGTGATGGATCAAAGGTAAAGACCCTTTTCTTCCTCAGGAAGCTTTCCTTTCAACCCACACCTTTTACACTTCTGCAGAAAGCGTATTGTGGAGTGACAGCTGGTGTCAGTTTGGGCCTATATGGCTCATTAAAGGGAGAGCTTTAATGATGATAACCTTTACTATTTTTCAGAGAAATGGAAATAATATGAAACGAAGATTTTTCCCCCCCCCAAGATTAAAGTACTTGGCAGGTGAAAAGGTTGCTGTTCAATAGACAAAGATGGCAGTTACCAGCACATCTTTGCTTTTGTTATTAACTGTGTGTGCACCAAATTACTGTTGTCACTGCCAGCACTTTTGAGGTTTATAGTAGGCAAGCTCTATTAAAATGAATGCTCTGAGAATCTGTTGGCCTCACACCTGCTGGCACCCTAAGTGTTGACCCTACTGGAGTTTGTACCAAATTTGCAACGGGTGAGCAGCCAGCCATACCATTATGGGCACATCTCCGGCACTTGTCTGGCCCATACACCTTGAAAGGGCCCCTCCTCAAGAGATGCCAGCCAGTTCCCCTTCTACATCCAGACTTCTGTGAAAACAAATTCTGTCCTTTCTTTGCGGGGGTCCAAGCATTGGGTGGAAGTTCCTCTTCTCTTAGGCAGTCCCTTGGAACCGAGGATGACTTGCTTCCACATTAAAAATGAGTTCTCAGGGGACTGATGAGTCCAATGCGGGACCTACAGTCTCTGTCACAGGTGGGCAGACAGTGGTTGAAGGGGCGGGTGGGTGGGGTGCTTGGGTTGACGTGCGCTCCTTGCGCTGTTTGCGCTTGGCTTCCGCATGCTCCCGGCGAAGAGACTCAAGGTATTCGGCGCCTTCCCAGATGCTTCTCCTCCGCTTTGTGCGGTCTTGGGCCAGGGATTCCCAGGTGTCAGTGGGGATGTTGCACTTTTTCAAGGAGGCTTTGAGGGTGTCCTTGAAGCATTTCCTCTGCCCACCTGGGGCCCTCTTGCCGTGTCGGAGCTCCGAGAAGTTCCACCCCATACTAGGCAGTGTAGAAAATCCTGGAATTGCTGGGGACCCAGCACAACTGGGTCATGCCATTTTCCTACTGATAGGAAAGTTAACCTGTCAGCATTAAATCCAACAGGGAATTCAGGAGAAACTTCTTTACTTAGAGAGTGGTTAGAGTGTAGAACTTCCTACCACATGAAGTGGTTATGCTGAATAGCATCGATACATTTAAGGGGCAGCTAGTAAGTACATGTTGGAAAAAGGTATAGATAGGGTGAGAGGAAGTAAGGTGGGAGGAGGCTCGTGTGGACCATAAACATCGGGATAGACCAGTTGGGCCGAATGGCCTGCTTCTGTGCTGTAAATTCTATGGGCTAGAAATTTGGTGCCTTAGTGCTTCCAGTTAGCACCTCTGGGGGGCGATAGCGGGGCATTAAGAACTTACCGCCCGAGCAAAATTCACCTGGCGGTTTGCGGCGGCGGTAACCCTTAGCGCCACGATCTCCTGCGTCCAGAAATCGTGACGCCATCCGGCTACGCATCGCCCCGGTAGCGCCCCAGACCCGAAAATCATTTCCGCCCCCTGCAGCATTGCTGGGCGATGACACCGACAGTTGCAGGAGGCATTGATCGGGAGGCCGAGCGCTTCGGGGGCCATACTTAAAGGCGAGGTGGCCGAGGTGGGTTAAAAAAAAAAATCTGAAATGCTCTGCGTTTTTTATTTTCGTCGCCGCCCATCGATCAGCTCGGCACTCTGCTGCAGTGCATCGGGCTGACCGGGCTGGATCGCGGCTGCCGTCGGGGACCAGGTAAGTTGTTTTCCCTTGCTGAGCCTGCAGCGACAGCCCTTCCCTTTAAGGGAGGGAAAGAGCCTTCCAACGCGACAGCGCTACACGGCCCAGTGTGCAGCGCTGCTCACCTACCGCCCCGTCTGCTGCCTGTCATGCTCCAGGAATGAAGTGGACGCTTGATTTAGCGCTTCACTTCCATCCTGGAGCGCAAAACCGAATTTTTGAAAAGTTGAGCAAGATTAGCGCCTGGCACCAATTTTCTCAACTTTTAAAAGTTAGCGCCCCAAACAGGGCTATAATGAATTTCTCCCCCTATGTAGTTTTATGTAAGAAAGCAATGGATAATAAACATCGATGCACATGTTTCGGTCGTCTGAACATGCACAGCAATAGCTAGCTATTTAAAAAAGAAAAGGAAGGATAGCTGTATGCTGATCTGTAGCATTCACAATGTGGAAACATTCAGTGATTTGTAAATAAACCAAAAAGACCTTGTTCAGTTTATTCAGCTGCACTTTGTCTGTGAATAAGTCTCGCACTTCCCATTGCCTGCCCCTTTCCAACTGTCAGCTTTTTTTACTTCACTCTCTATTTTAAGATTTCTTTTCTTACCTAATTTCATTTGATCTCATCTGCCAACTCTTAGGCCCCGATATTAATCTGAAGGTGGCTTCCGAGCGGGCAGGGTGTAGAATTGTGTGGGTGAAATCCAGAAGTCAAATGAGCGGGTCGGAATCTGCGATCTCAACTCAATTGTACCAATTAATTTTGACTGAGGGGAGTGAAATGCAATGGCTGAGTGGGAGGAAGAAACCTGCTGCTCTCACCAAGAAGGCATGTTTGGAGGTATCTGTGGAGGTGAGCAACAGGAGCGTTGTGCCCAGGTTATGGATGCAATGTAGGAAGTGGTTTAATAACCTAACCAGGTCAGGAAAAGTGAGCACATTTGCTGATTCAACCACATCCTGTGCTTTAAGTGTACCCCCCCTCCCCCCCAACACCTTTCACTCTGTCTTGGTAAATGTTCTCCATCACATCACTCCTCACACCCACTCAACTTTCAGCAGCACCCAGCCCTCACATTCTATGCATTTCATCACCTCCCCATTTACCCATCCGCCGTTGATACTCACCCTAATCCTTATGCAACGACACCCTCGCCGAATGCGTTGCATCCATCGGGTAAAGACCTCGCTTCAGTCATTCACGCATCTGTTTTTTGTCCCTTGTAGAAGAAGAGACCGCAAAACGAAAGGGAGAAGGAGATGACAGGAGGTGGGATACCACAAATAGTGCTGTTCACTGATGCAGAGGAGGACGCCCTAGAGATAAGTGACCTATCTGCGTCCATCTCAGTTGAAGATGGAGAGACAGAGAGCTCTCAGATAGCTGGTGAGAGAATTAAAAATATGTCTGAAACACGTATGTTGACTGTATTTCATCAATGACTGAACGATGAAAAGACTGAGTAGGGTGATCGTCAAGATTGTGACTTTATTATTAAAAACGTTATAGCAGGGCACTTAGAAAAGTTCAAAGTAATCAGGCAGAGTCAACATGGTTTTGTGCAAGGGAAATCATGTTTAACCAATTTATTGGAGTTCTTTGAGGAAGTAACATGTGTTGTGGATCAAGGGGAACTGGTGGATGTACTGTACTTAGATTTCCAGAAGGCATTTGATAAGGTGCCACATCAAAGGTTATTGCGGAAAATAAAAGCTCATGGTGTAGGGGGTAACATATTGGCATGGATAGAAGATTGGCTAACAGGAAACAGAGAGTAGGCATAAATGGGTCATTTTCTGATTGGCAAGATGTAATGAGTGGTGTGCCACAGGGATCAGTGCTGGGGCCTCAACTTTTTACAATTTAAATAAATGACTTGGATGAAGGGACCGAAGGTATGGTTGCTAAATTTGCTGATGGCACAAAGATAGGTAGGAATGTAAATTGTGAAGAGGACATAAGGAGGCTACAAAAGGATATAGATAGGTTAAGTGAGTGGGCAAAGATCTGGCAGATGGAGTATAATGTGGGAAAATGTGAAGTTGTCCATTTTGGCAGGAAGAATAAATAAGAAGCATATTATCTAAATGGTGAGAGATTGCAGAGCTCTGAGATGCAGAGGGATCTGGGTGTCCTAGTGCATGAATCACAAAAGGTTAGTATGCAGATACAGCAAGTAATTAGGAAAGCTAATAGAATGTTATTGTTTATTGTGAGGGAAATTGAACACAAAAGTAGGGAGGTTATGCTTCACTTGTACAGGGCATTGGTGAGACCACATCTGGAGTACTGTGTACAGTATTGGTCTCCTTATTTAAGGAAGGATGTAAATGCGTTGGAGGCAGTTCAGAGAAGATTTACCAGACTAATCCTGGAATGGGCGGGTTGTCTTATGAGGAAAGGTTGGACAGGCTAGGCTTGTATCCGTTGGAGTTTAGAAGAATAAGAGGTGACTTGATTGAAACATATAAGATCCTGAGGGGTCTGGACAGGGTGGATGTGGAGAGGATGTTTCCTCTGTGGGAGAATCTAGAACTTGGGGTCACTGTTTAAAAATAAGGTGTCGCCCATTTAAGACAGAGATGAGGAGAAATTTTTTCTCACAGAGGGTCGTGAGTCTTTGGAACTCTCTTCCTCAGAGGGCGGTGGAAGCGGAGTCTTTGTATATTTTTAAGGCAGAGGTAGATAGATTCTTGGTAAGCAAGGGGGTGAAAAGTTATCGGGGTAGGCAGGAATGTGGAGTAATCAGATCAGCCATAATCTTACTGAATGGCGGAGCAGGCTCGAAGGGCCGAGTGGCCTACTCCTGCTCCTAATTTGTATGTTCGTATGTATATCCCTTTCTTTTGTCTTCCAGGGCCTTCATGCATACTGCAAGTGTTGCAGGACATCCAAGAGGACGATTCCTCAGAGGAGCTTTTTCCTTCTGAGGGTGCACTGTCACAGGACGTGCAGCCATGCACCAGCACAGATAATCGCACATTGGTGGGTCCAGTTTGAGAGTTAGTTGGGCTTTCACGTGGTGATTCACACCTCACAAGTGCGCATGAGTGGATAATGGTGGCAGGGTCAGTTGTGGAGAGTCCATGTTGGGGGCCGCAATCCTCTCCAAGCTCTGCTCAGCTGGACACAGATGCTGAACCCCGGGGGCTATTGTTGAGAAGGAGAATGCTAGAGGTGCATCAGCAACTTTGCCAGATACTGACAGATGTGCCACACACACTCCACGCAATAGCAGAGAGGATGAAGGAGTCCAACACGATCGCTGGTGGATTGGTGGTGTAGGAAATTGTGAGAATATCTGCCATAGAGAGAGTGGCTGCCTCCTTGGCATTTCAAACAAGGCTCTCAAATGAGTCCATGCAGGCCTTGACCATGGCCGTGCAAGAGATGTCTGCTGCCTTAAACAGGATGACAGATACCATATCCATGCCCTTACAACGAGTATTGATCTCCACCAATCTGCTCTCCAGCAGAGTGGTAGGAGTGATGTGAAGCTGGTCCAGGAGAGGGATGCTGGCAAAAGGTGTTACTCAAAGCGCTCCCACTCTCAGCCTGGCTCCAACATGCTGCCTTGTCTCAGGTGCAGGTGGAGCAGTCTTTGGCAGAGCCCTACCTAAAGGGCTCCAAAACCCAGAGGTCGTAGGCCAAAAGCATCTCAGCAGGAATTTGAGCAGCCTGCCTTTACCTGAAGGCACACAGCATGCATCATGTGGAAGTGGTAGAAAGCGTAAGTTGAAGAAATTGTAATTCACTGAGGGTACGCACAATGTGTTTGACAAAATGTTATGTTGTTAAGTTTCCTTTTTTTATAATGGCACAAAATTTTTATTGATTAGCACCACTTCCATGTTATTGCATCCCGAGGGCGAACTCGCTCTTTCACTTGTTTCATGATGAATGTCAATACATGATGGGACCCATTGGGCGGATGTGCAATGGGTGGATGAGTGGTTGAAGGACTGTTTAGTGCAAAGGGAAAGGGGGTGGTGCTGGTGGTAGGAGCGATTTTTTTTCTTCTGTTTCACACTAGGTGAACCTTTGTGATATTAGAGCATCCCTGGCATCCCGGGCAGCAACTTCAGTGGCTGATCTGGTGATGAGTGGCCCATCTTCATCTTCCTCCTCTTCCCCGTCCTCCTCCTCCTCCTCCTCCTCCTCCTCCATATTCACTTCACCCGAAGATGAGTGATGAGGCCCTTTGTCCTCCTCCACCTGCAATCCTCTCTGTTGTGCAATGTTGTGCAGGACGCAGCACACTACAGGAAACTCTTTATTATCCGGCACCAACGGGACCGGCGTGGTGCCGGTTTATCAAAAAGTCCGGATTACAGAGAGATATAGTTAAAAGGTACGAGAGCTCCGTACACAGCAACAAATCCAGGCTTCCCTGTTGCTTAGCAACATGTGCAGGAACTCCAGCCACAGACCAAGTGTCCCTGTTGCTTAGCAACAAGTGCACGAACCCCAGTTACACAGCCACAGATCCAGGAACTGCCACTAATGTGAAGTAAAACTTAACTGAACCTACTCCTGAATTTTGCTGGTTAACAGAGGTTTCCGGTTATGTAGGTGCCGGTTAAAAAAGAGTTTCCTCTGGAAACTCTCGCTGGCGCATACTGAAAGGCGCCTCCAGACCTATCTAGGCACCTGAAGCTCATCTTCAACATTTGAATGGCTTGTTCAATGACACACCTGATGGTCATGTGGCTTTGGTTGTAACCCTTCTGCGCCTCATTGGTGGGGTTCTTCAAAGGTGTCGTGAGCCAAGTTAGAAGTTGGTATCCCTTATTTCCTACTTTGTCTGCTTCTTGGAATGAAAAGGTCTGTAATGTTGGACTGATGCATTATGAAGGCACCATGACAGCTCCCAGGGAATCTGGCCCAGATCTGCATGACCCTCTTCTTGTGGTTGCACACCAGCTGTGCATTAATGGACGAATGCCCCTTGCGATTTATAAAAACCCCTGGTTGCTGTGGCAGTGCTCAGACTGCCACGTGTGTGCAGTCGATGGCACCCTGTACCTGTGGGAATCCAGCCAGATGCAAATCTGAGCGCCCGCTCACTCTGGCTACTGTCATCACAGAGAAATTTACATCATTATTGGCCCGGCAAACAATCCATCAGTGACCTGCCTTCTGCATTTATGTGCAGCCGATTGGGAGATCCTGGATATGTTGCTGGAAGGATCCAGGTGTGAAAAAATTGAGGGCGGTGGTCACTTTCACAACCATTGGTAATGCGTGACCACCAGGTCCAGCAGGGGGCAGGCCTTCCTATAAGAGGCTGCAGATGTCTGCCACTACCTGGCGTGACAACCTCAGCCTGCGGAAGCACTGCTCTTCCGAGTGGTCAAGCAAGCTGAGTCTCTGGGCTGGATTTTATGAATAGAGACATGTTGGAGGCGGGACTGCTGCTTGCCAGGTTTCAGTCCCGCCTCCATCAGCTTCTGGCCAACCAGCGGGATTTTCCCCTGATTGAGCCCGGCGGGCTCAGCAGGCCAATTAGGGGGAAGTCAGTGACAGAGCACGTCAACGTATGATGTGTCATCTGTCAAGAATTTTTGAAAGAAGAAATGTCATCATTTGACAGCTCTGTGAAGCTGTCAAACACTGACATTCTGTGTAGTTTGATGAGGCCTTGTGTTCAGGACTCATCAAACCTTTCTATTTTGCAGAAATCAGCTGGCTGTTGGTTCGGAGGATGCAACAGCCAGTTTTTCATCTCTACAATGGAGATGTCGGAGACTCTGGCTCCACAGCGGCTGAAGGCTGTAGGTAGAAACAAAGGTAAGTTAACATTTTCTAACACTTTAAACTCATCTCACATACTTACCACTCCACACTGGTATCCATCACTCACCTCTACATCACACTTTCAGACCCCTCCGACCCCCGCAGACCTCCTACTCGCCTCCTACACCCTGACAGGTAGTTAATAGGCTTTAATCTCTTCCTGCCTCCAGGGTGACGGGACCCAGGGTGGGATGGCTTCCCGCCTGGCAAGAGGGCACGGAGGCGAGTTAGGGGCGGGTTTACCACATGCCCCAAAATTCTGCCACTTCCCCAGCAGTCCCGCCTCCATACCCGCCTTCTCGGGGCTGGTAAAATCCAGCCCTCTGTCCCTAAACCCTGTGATGTGAGTGGTGCCTTCTGCGACCTCGGCTCTTCTCCTGTGCACCTCCCTCCTGTGCACCTCCCTCCTGTGCACCTCCCTCCTGTGCACCTCCCTCCTGTGCACCTCCCTCCTGTGCACCTCCCCTCTGTGCCCCTCTCCCCTGTGCACCTCTCCCCTGTGCACCTCTCCCCTGTGCACCTCCCTCCTGTGCCCCTCTCCCCTGTGCCCCTCTTCCCTGTGCCCCTCTCTCCTGTGCACCTCCCTCCTGTGCACCTCCCTCCTGTGCACCTCCCTCCTGTGCACCTCTCCCCTGTGCCCCTCTCCCCTGTGCACCTCTCCCCTGTGCACCTCTCCCCTGTGCACCTCTCCCCTGTGCCCCTCTCTCCTGTGCCCCTCTCCCCTGTGCCCCTCTCCCCTGTGCCCCTCTCCCCTGTGCACCTCTCCCCTGTGCACCTCTCCCCTGTGCCCCTCTCCCCTGTGCACCTCTCCCCTGTGCACCTCTCCCCTGTGCACCTCTCCCCTGTGCCCCTCTCCCCTGTGCACCTCTCCCCTGTGCACCTCTCCCCTGTGCACCTCCCTCCTGTGCCCCTCTCCCCTGTGCCCCTCTCCCCTGTGCCCCTCTCTCCTGTGCACCTCCCTCCTGTGTACCTCCCTCCTGTGCATGTACTGATCCCACCACAGCACATCATCGCTGCCATGGGTGATGATGGTCCTCCTCTTTTGACGTGCTGTCAAACACATCCAAAGTGCCTCCTATCCTGCTCTTGTCCCTTTGAAATCCTCCATGGTTGAAAAAGCCTTTACCCACACAAGTACTCTCTGCCAAATATTTGCCAGAGGGAACTGAGACACCAATAAATGCGCTTTTATTCGGATGGGACAATGACAAGTTTAAATACCCACCTGAACTGCTGCTCAAACTCACCTTCGTCCTTTTCCATCAATCAGGACTAGTATCAGCATTAGTGGAGCGAGCCTTTGGCTTAGTACTAGCATTCCCATCTCCGAGTCAGAAGATGCGGGGTTTGAACTCTGCTCCAGATAGTCCCGGCGAGTGGAGACTGATTCTGCTCTGCTTCTGAATTCTGGGTTGACATCCAGCGGGATACTGATAGCGGGAAGCCCATAAAACCCACCCCGGTGTAGGACTATCGGCAGGTATAAAGATGGTTATGACCAATGCAGGAACATTCACGTCACAGCCAGTCAGACTGTCAATCAGCCTGCAAACCCTTCCACTACTTCACAATATTCTCCAAGGGATGAGTGTGAATGTATGAAAGCAACAGCAACCACATGAGCGCAGTCAATAGCCCCAGTCACTTTTGGAAAATCTGTGATTCTATAAAAAAGAATCACCTGCTCACTCATCTGACTGGTACCATTGTCAAAGGACATGAACTGAGTTGCTCTGGCTCTCAACGCATTTGTCACTTGTTTTATGCATTGCAAATTGACTAGTCTGTCAGAAGACACAAGTAGCTTCCTAGAATGAGCCTATGGCGATTGTCACTTTTTCTGCTACTGTGAGGGCTGTCCTTGTTCTTAAGGCCATCTGGAATTCCTCCTGTAGGAGGGCACAAAATTCTTCCTGGGCCTCAGGGCTGAAATACAACTTCCAGAGACTTAATTCTTAAAACATGTTTGTAAAGAAGAGTCATGGTCTACAGAGTCTGCTTCCAGGAGGCGGATGTCAGGCTCTTCTCTCATGCTGTCTCATTGCCTGCCTTTGATGAGCCTCTTTCTCTGCATCCTCTTCTTCCTCTTCCAACATACATATCATAAACAATGATATTCCCATTGGGAATCCCAAATTGCAGCCTTGGATGACTTTTATATTAAATTTCCTAGTGAAAATGAAAGCTCACTGACTGCTTCAAATTGGATTAATAAATGACAGCCAGCATGAATCTTTTAAAGGCAAATCATGTCTGACTAACTTGATTGAGTTCTTTGGTGAAGTAACGGAGAAGTTTGATGAGGGTAGTGCGGTTGATGTTGTGTATATGGACTTTCAAAAGGCGTTTGATAAAGTACCACTTACTAGACCGGTTAACAAAATTGAAACCTATGGGATTAAAGGGGCAGTGGTAGCATGGATACAAGATTGGCTAAGAGTCAGAAAGCAGCGAATAGTGGAGGGAAGTCTACAGTAGTGTCACCCAGGGGTCAGTATTAGGACCACTGCTAATTTTGATATATGTTAACGATCTGGAGTTGGGTATACAGGGCATAATTTCAAAGTTTGCAGATGACACAAAACTTGGAAATGTAGTAAAATGTGAAAAGATAGCAGTAGACTTCAGGAGGACATAGACAGAATGTTGAAATGGGCAGACACATGGCAAATGAAATTTAATGCAGTGAAGTGTGAAGTGATGCATTTTGGAAGGAATAATGAGGAAAGGAAAGAATAAGCTAAATGGTATAATGTTAAAGGGGGTGCAGGGACAGCGAGACCTGAGGGCTTACATACACAAATCTTTGAAGGTGGCAGGACAAGTTGATAAGGGTGTTAAAAAAGCATACAGGATCCTTGGCTTTATAAATAGAGGGATAGAGTACAAAAGGAAGGAAGTTATGCTAAAATTTTATAAATCGCTGGTTAGGCTTCAGCTGGAATATTGTGCCCAATTCTGGGTTTCACTTTAGGAAGGATGTCAAGGCTTTGGAGAGGGTGAAGGGGAGATTTACTAGAATGGTACCAGGGATGAGGAACTTCAGTTATGTGGAGAGTCTAGAGAAGCTGGGGTTGTTCTCCTTAGAGCAGAGAAGGTTAAGAGAATATTTAACAGAGGTTTTCAAAATTATGAGGGGCCTTGATAGAGTAAATCTAGAGAAACTGTTTCCATTGGCAGGAGGGTCGGTAACCAGAGGACACAGATAATTAGCAAAAGAACCAGAGGGGAGATGAGGAGAATTTTGTTTATGCAGCAAGTTGTTATGATCTGGAATGCACTTCCTGAAAGAGTGGTGGAAGCAGATTTGCCTTTAAGAGCCCCCTGTGTACTGTAATGCCGGTAATGGCCACTCGGGCTATATAAGCCTGTATATTGTGTTGTATCAGTTAGTTGACCTCCAGACTTTGTTCAGTAAACACCTGTGAAACCAACTCCTGCCTTCAGTGTCTCTATTAACACACGGATACAACAGTGGCGACGAATTGGAAACAGACTTACCTGCAATTCGGCAGCACCTCAAGGACATCGATTCCTCAGACGTCCAAAGTCGAAGAAAAGCAAGAAAAAAAAACTGTGGTTTCACCAGCTAGCCGAGCTGGTGGCAGGTACTGCAATAATCCTTCCTGGGCGGCGGGCTGGGGTTCCATCGGCTGGCTCTGCAGCGAGGCCGAGCAGCGAAGGCGGAGGCAAACAGAAACAGAGGGGGGAAGCACTCGGGAGACGGCCGGCGCTGCAAAGCAGGTCGGCGTTCGGACCAAGCAGAGGGGGGGAAAAGTCCCAGAGAGTCCGGCGGGAACGAGTCTCCATCTGTAAATAAAAAAACCACGGAAAACAGCGTTGTCAGCAGCAGCAGAGGCGGGAAAGCGCGGGAAGCACCATTTTTTTTCTGCAGGGAAGAAAGGAAAGCGCGGGAAGCGCCATTTTTTTTCCAGGATGCCTAAGGCTGGCAATATTGATGCTTTCGATAACGATATAGAGGATTGGACCACATATGTGGAAAGAGTGGAGGTATATTGCACAGCAAATGGAATAGAAAATGATAAAAAGGCGTCATTACTTCTAAATCCAATGGGCGCAAAGACATACAGGCTGTTACGAAACTTAATCACTCCAGCCAAACCAAAGGACAAGAATTTTAAGGAGATTGTTGATACCCTACAGGAGCACTTAAACCCAACACCGCTGCTGATAGCGGAACGATTCAAATTCTTCAAGAGGAATCAGCACAAGAATGAAAGTAACGCTGATTATCTCACCGAATTAAGAAAGTTATCAAAGCACTGCCAATTCGGGGCAGGACTGGTAGATTCTCTTCGAGACAAATTCGTCTGCGGTCTCCTAAGTGAAGGAACACAGAAAAGGCTGCTTTCTGAAAAAGATTTGACACTGGACAAGGCTTTCAGTATGGCTGTATCATACGAAGCAGCTGCAAGAGGAGCTGCAGAGATACAGCAAAAGCCACAGGAATACGGCACCCATGAAATGACACAGGGATTTGAAAGATGTTATCGCTGCGGCAGAACAACCCATGACCAGAAGGACTGCTGGTTCAAGGACAAAGCATGCAGGCAATGCGGAAAGATTGGACACATTGCATGTGTATGCCGATCTGGACAAAAAAATCCACGGACAGGAAAAAAATCAATAAGGAAAAGTACAGAAAAGTACAAATGATGACGGACAGTAGCTCCGAAGGCTCCGGAAACAAGAGACTAAGCTGTCTCAAATTACATAATGTAATTGCCAAAGAAGATTACCAGACCATTTGGGTTACCCTCACGATAGCGGGGTCCCCAGTTCAAATGGAGCTAGATACAGGATCAGCTCTGACCATCATAAATCGACGGGATTACGAGCGACTATTTCCGCATATATCTTTAAAAGACACATCCATTATCTTGAAAACATATACGGGACAGAAAGTATACCCCAAAGGAAAAATAAGGGTGCCTGTTGTATACAACAGCAAGGAAATACAGAAGTTGTATTTATACGTTCTACAAGATGGTGGTCCACCGCTGTTGGGACATGAATGGATCAGGAAGATACGTTTAGACTGGCACTCCATTCAGGCACTGACGGTGACCAGTAAGAAAAAAAATGATGGTGACGTCATACCTGAACGATTAAAAGACATCTTGGCCAACGCCAAGGAAGTGTTTCAAGAGAAACTAGGAACCTTGAAAGGTATCACCGCCTCAATAAAAGTGGAAGATGCAGCAATTCCCAAGTTTTTTAAGGCAAGACCGGTGCCATACGCAATTCGTCCAGCAGTCGAGGCAGAGCTGGAGAATTTGGAGAAGGCAGGCGTATTATCCAAGATAGATTGGAGCGAGTGGGCAACACCCATCGTCCCGGTCATGAAGAAAACGTTGAATAATGATAAATCTGAAGAACAGAGAAAAATTCGCATCTGTAGAGACTTCAAGGTGACTGTAAACCCGGTCCTTCACATGGTACAGTACCCTCTTCCGAGGATAGAAGATATTTTCGCCTCACTATCCGGAGGGAAACGTTTCACCAAAATTGACTTGGCACAGGCATATCTACAGATGGAGGTTGAAGAGGCCTCTAAAAAGTATCTCACGATAAATACACACAAAAGCCTGTACCAGTACAATCGACTGGTTTTCGGAGTAGCATCAGCTCCAGCTATCTGGCAAAGAGCCATGGAGCAAGTCCTCCAAGGGATTCCGGGGACTCAATGCTACCTAGACGACATCCTTGTAACAGGAGAAAACGACAACGAGCACCTTGCCAATTTGGAGCAGGTGCTCACTAGGCTGAGAGAACGGGGCCTACGAGCAAATTGCCCCAAGTGCGAATTTTTCCAGAAACAAATATCATATTGTGGCCACATAATTAACAAGGAAGGGTTGCATAAATCACCTGAAAAAATTGAAGCGGTCATAAAAGCCCCAGCACCTGAAAATGCCTCACAATTAAGGTCGTTCCTGGGATTGATAAATTACTATCATAAATTTTTACCGAACGTATCAACTCTTCTGCACCCTCTTAATGAACTGCTACAAACAGGAGTAATTTGGAAATGGAGCGAAGACTGTAAACGTGCCTTCCATAAATGCAAAGACTTAATCACGTCCAAGGAAGTTTTGGCTCATTACCACCCATCACTGCCAATCAGACTGGCGTGCGATGCATCCCCTTACGGCGTAGGAGCGGTATTATCGCATAGATTCCCTGATGGCTCTGAGCGGCCGATAGCTTTTGCGTCACGCTCATTGAATTCAGCTGAGTGTAACTATGCCCAGATCGACAGGGAAGCACTCAGCCTGGTATGGGGAGTGAAGAAATTCAACCATTACCTACACGGACAAAAATTTACCTTGTTGACTGACCATCAACCCCTCGTCTCCATATTCAACCCTAAAAAGGGTGTTCCCATTATGACAGCGCAAAGGCTACAGAGGTGGTCCCTTTTTTCTAGGGGCACACCAATATGACATAGAATACAAAGGATCAAAACAGCTTGGGAATGCTGATGATTTATCGCGTCTACCGTTGCCAACGGTAGAAGAGGCACCTACAGTAGACCCAGTGGAGATGTTCCACTCTACCATAGTGGAATGTCTACCAGTAACAAATTCTGCCATTGAAAAGGAAACGAGAAATGACCCGACTCTCTCACGAGTCTACGATTTAACAGTGAAGGGATGGCCAGCACATGGCGAACCACTGTTGCCAGCATTCTCGCAAAGAAGAGAACAGCTGTCAGTGTGCCGAGGAACCTTGATGTGTGGATCCAGAGTGGTGATTCCACCCAAACTCCAGGATAAAGTGCTAAAGGAGCTTCACGAGGGGCATCTGGGTGGAGTGAAAATGAAGAACCTAGCCAGGGCGTTTGTATGGTGGCCAGGTATCGATGGAGACATCGAAGAAATGACCAAGAGCTGCCGAGGATGCCAGAAGGTCCAAAACGCTCCACCACAAGCCCCTCTACATCCATGGGAGTGGCCCTCATCTCCATGGCAAAGGGTACACATCGACTTTGCTGGTCCATTTATGGACTCAATGTTCTTAATCGCGGTTGATGCACACTCCAAGTGGCCGGAGGTAATAAAGATGTCCTCCACCACCACGGAAAAAACCATCACAGTATTAAGGACCATATTTGCCAGGAATGGGCTGCCTGAACAGATCTGTTCTGATAATGGACCGCAATTTGTGTCCGAAGAATTCAGGAAGTTCTTAAAAAACAATGGGGTTAAGCACTACACGTCCGCCCCATACCATCCCGCCACCAATGGATTGGCTGAAAGGTTTGTCCAGACCTTCAAGAAGGCCATGGGTAATGAAGACATAAAACTTCAGCATAAGGTAGATAACTTCTTGTTTGCATACAGGAATGCAACACATATGGTTACAAACCAAACTCCCGCCATGATGTTCTTCAATAGAAGCCTAAGATGCCGGCTGGATTTGATCAAGCCAAACATCAGAAGGGACGTGGAGAACCGGCAATTTCAAGGCATGAATGAAAGGCCAACTAGAACCTTCCAGATAGGTCAACAAGTTTTGGCCCGGGACTGCCGTACCGAGAAATGGCAGCCTGGAACTATTTGCACGCGACTAGGAGCGCTGATGTATACCGTGGACATTGGAGAAAGCATAATAAGGCGCCATGCTGACCAGATCATAGAGTCATCCGAAAAGGGACAACCTACACCACAACTCTATACGCCTAATGATGAAGTAGAGATACCCATAGTATCTACCTCCGATCCGGTGATACTGGAACCAGATGAACCCGACACTGGCATTCAAGCCGAATCAGCCTTTGCCAAAAGAACCTACTACACCACCAGAAACTACTACACCACCGAGGCGTTATCCGGACCGAGTCAGGAAGCCTCCAGAGAGACTGACTTATAATTGATTAACTGCAGCAATGTGTAGATTATTGTTCTTGTAACATGTAATTAATGATTACTTAAAATATTATGTACTGGTTGGCTAAAAGGGGAGGAATTGTAGTGAATGTGCCTTTAAGAGCCCCCTGTGTACTGTAATGCCGGTAATGGCCACTCGGGTTATATAAGCCTGTATATTGTGTTGTATCAGTTAGTTGACCTCCAGACTTTGTTCAGTAAACACCTGTGAAACCAACTCCTGCCTTCAGTGTCTCTATTAACACACGGATACAAGATTCAACAGTAATTTTCTAAAGGGAATTGGATAAATACTTGAATGGGAAAAAATTGCAGGGCTATGGGGAAAGGATTGGGATTAATTGGTTAGCTCTTTCAAAGGGACAGCACAGACACAATGGACCAAATGGCCTCCTTCTGTGCTGTATCATTCTGAGCAATGCCCAGAAGTATTCTTATTTTTTTTGAAAATACCAAGCAAAAGTGACATTAGAACAATACATGTTATAATATTGGCCAGCTGCAGAGTTCCCCTTTAAGAAATATTTTTGCCTTTATCATTAGGTCCTGATCAAAAACAGACGTTCATTAGCAGGGTGGATTCAAAAACAGAAATAATGGAATTTGCTTGTTGTGTGAGTTAGAGGTAGGGTGCTTCATCACTGACAGAGGAACTGTTAACATCCCCAGTGGATCTGAGGTCTCTCCATATTCTGCGCACCCCCCCCCCCCCGCCCCGTACCAGCCAATTGGTCTATTCATTCACCTAATATTCCACAACTAGAAAGAAAATAAAGAAAGAATTTGCATTTATATAGCACCTTTCGCTGTATCAGGATATCCCAAATCCTTTCACAGCCAATGAAATACTTTTGAAATGTAGTCACTGTTTTATCATAACTAAACTCCTTTCTTTACAGTATCCAGATAGAAACCTTTGAAAATATCTATGTACATAAAATACATTCTGAAGTTCAACTCTCCCTCCAGGAGAGATCATTCATGAGCATATGAAGTAAATCTTAGGGGGCGATTTTGCCAGCCCTGGGAAGGCAGGTATGAAGGCGGGACTGCCGGGAAAATGTCAGAATTTGGGGGCGGGTGCCCAACCCGCCTCCATGCCATATTCCTAGGAGGCGGGTAGCCGTCCCGCGCCGGGTCCCATCTCCTTGGAGGCGGGAAGGGATTAAAGCCTATTAACTGCCTGTTATCACCTTTTTGCCCTCACAAGTGCGGGCTTCTTGAAGGCTCCAAAACACACCAGCTCAGCGAGGCGAGTACTGGGTCTGTGGGGGTCGGGCAGATGCAAAAGTGTGGTGTGAAGGTAAGTGATGGGTGCAAGAGTGTAGACGTGAGTATCTGAGGTAAGTGCAAAGTGTTAGTAAAAGTGTACTTACCTTTGTTTCTTCCTGCAGACTTCAGTTGGTGTCTATGCGGAGTGTCTCGGACCTTCGTGTTGCAAATGCGAGATGGCCGTTGCATTCTCAGATGCAACAACCATCTCATTTCTGTAAAAGAAAGAAGTTTGATGAGGTCTTGAATTCAAGACCTCATCAAACTACAGAGAATGTCAGTGTTTGACAGCGTCACAGAGCTGCCAAACGATGACAATTCATCTGTCAAAAATCTTTGACAGATGAAACGTCATACGTTGACGTACTCTGCAACCAGCTTTCCCTTAATTGGCCTGCTAAGCCCGCTGGGTGAGCTTAACAAGGTCAATCAAGGGAAAGTAGCATGGGTTGGCCAGAAGTTGATGGAGGCGCGACATCGACCCACCAAGCAGCAGTCCCACCTCCAACGTGCCCCCATTAACAAAATTGCCCCCTCACTTTTTCCCCCCCATTAATCTCACCAGATTGGGAAAATGTGATTTGCTTACTTTTCTAAGATTCTCTTATCCTTTAGTTAATTCCAGGAGTTGTGTATCTGGACCATATTTGTTTCACTACATGGGGCAGGAGCCTCTCTATCTAAGTTATCCCTGAGCTAGGTATAATAAGCAGGTAAAACCTTCACTGCAAGGAGTGCAGTGATTCACAGAATCACAGAATCTACAGTGCAGATAGAGGCCATTTCGGCCCATCGAGCCTGCACCAACACATATCCCACCCTATCCCCGTAACCCCACGTATTTAATCCCCTAACACTAAGGGTCAATTTATCATAGCCAAATCAACCTAACCTGCACATCTTTGGGCTGTGGGAGGAAACCGGAGGAAACCCACGCAGACACAGGGAGAATGTGCAAACTCCACACAGACAGTCGCCCGAGGCCAGATTTGAACCCGGGTCCCTGGCGCTGTGAGGCAACAGTGCTAACCACTATGCCACCGTGCCCCCCTTCAAGGAGAAGGCCCATCAACACCTTCTCGGACAACTAGGATGGACAATAAATGCAGCCTTACCAGACACCCACATCCTGAGGACAAAGTAAAAAAAAATTGCAAGTCAAGCAAGGATTCAAAATCTAATTACTTCATGACCTTATGAATGTTGGTGCACAAGTAAATTATACTGCAAATATATACAACCTATGCCTCTTAATTCAAAGCTGCTTAATTAAATGTTTCTGATAATTCAATTTTTAAGCAATAAATTTCCACTTTGCTGTGATATTTATGTTACTTAATTCAAATTTTGGATAATTTAAATATTTTTAGACTTTGAATTTTGAGCAGACTATAGCACATATTCATAAATATTGAGCATTTAACAAATTAATTATTGAAAAAATCTGTCAATTCATACATTCCACTATAGCCTAAGATGGTAGTTGGAGATATCTCGGTGTCTGGGATACACAAGAGCCCTGACATTTACGGGGAGGCAGTTAGGGAGCAGGGTGCGGATTGGAGTCGTAGCAGCCGGGCAACCTGGAAATGCAGGAAACACGGAAATCCTGCTGAATTTAATGCCAGGACCTGATTTGATTTCTTTTTCTCCATTTCCCAGCCAGCAGCAGGCCAGATTGAGAGGTTGGCTAGGTGGGACGGCCTGTGCTGGAGAGGAGGGAGGGAGGGAGGGAGGGAAGGATGGAAGGAGGGAGGGAGGGAGAGAGGGAGGGAGGGAGAGAGAGAGAGGGACGGAGGGGCGGAGGGAGGGAGGAAGGGAGAGAGGGAGGGAGAGAGGGAAGGAGGGAGGGAGGGAGGGAGGGAGGGAGGGAGGGAGGGAGGAAGGGAGGGAGGAAGGGAGGAAGGGAGGGAGGAAGGAAGGGAGGGAGGAAGGGAGGGAGGAAGGGAGGGAGGAAGGAAGGGAGGGAGGAAGGGAGGGAGGAAGGGAGGGAGGAAGGGAGGGAGGAAGGGAGGGAGGGAGGAAGGGAGGGAGGAAGGAAGGGAAGGAGGAAGGGTGGGAGGAAGGGTGGGAGGAAGGGTGGGAGGAAGGGTGGGAGGAAGGGTGAGAGAGGGAAGAAGGGAAGGAGAGAGAAGGAGGGAGAGAGGGAGGGAGGGAGGAAGGAAGGGAGAGAGGGAAGAAGGGAGGAGAGAGGGTAGGAGGGAGAGAGGGCGGGAGGAAGGGAGGGAGAGAGGGAGGGAGAGAGGGGGGAGGGAGAGAGGGGGGAGGGAGGGAGGGAGGGAGAGAGGGAAGAAGGGAGGGAGAGAGGGAGGGAAGGAGGGACAGAGGGAGGGAAGGAGGAAAGGAGGGAGAGAGGGAGAGAGGGAGGGAGGGAGGGAGGGAAGGAGGGAGGGAGAGAGGGAGAGAGGGAGGGATTGCGAGCGGTGGGGGGATGTGGGAGTTGACGAGATCACGGGTTGGGGGAAGATTGTCAGTGGGGGTTGGCTGATCGCTGAGAGGGAAGCAGTTTGCTTGGGTGTCTGGGGGGGAAGCACTCCTGTGCCTCCTGGCCCACAAGCAGTCATGCCTCCCTTCAGCTGTCAGGTTTCCTGAGCCCTGGGAAACCCAACCCACAGCCGTTAATTCTAAAAGTCTGTTAAATTTTGAGGCACACCATCTGATTAGCATAATTAAATAACTGACCCGCCTCTCAAGGGCAGGTTAGTCGCCCGCCCCCCCAACCCACTTCCGTTAAAACCAGAAGTGGGTGCGTTCGAGGAGGCTAGGGGACGGGTTTCAGATTTAAAAATTTTTAACCTACACCCTGCCCCTCTCCCACTCATCTTGGGAGGTTAAAATTCTCCCCAAGATCATTATTGATAAATTGAGTTGTTTGAAATCAAGGCAGTGTGAACATGTAAAGTGTGAATAAGCAGGAATTTTCTTTAAACCTTCAGCCAAATTATAAATCCCATTATCCCTCATGTTTTATCTCCCGTGCATGTAACTTAGCCATTCACAGCAAGTCTCTTGCTGAAACACATAGTTTACAAGCCACACTTGAGTTCACCTGCCAGCTTATATTAGGCAAATCAATAAGTACTTGCGAATAACAATGAGGCTGCGGCCTTGGAAGCATGCAGATTTGGCGACCGGTCTCCTAGGTGATTATTATTCTTATAAAAGCAATGGCCGCGATTTCGCCGACCGAGGTGGGTCCGGGGCGGCCGGGGTCGGTGTCGCGGTCCCAGCCCGCTGCCTACTGCAGCCCGCACTCTCCAAGCGATTTTACGTTAACAGGGCTTGTTAAGCCCACCCTGCGAGGTTCCCGGCCAATTAAAACGAAGCAGGTCCGATGACGTCATTTGATGACGCGTCATCAGCCGGTTTCCTTAAAAGGGGCCATGTCCAAATTGATTTTGACAGTTCTGTTGTCAGTGTTCTACAGCATTGAGGTGCTGCAAAGACTGACGAGCAACGCAGAGGTGCAGGGCTGCACCCAGGCTCTCCCATGACTCCCTCCATATGCTTATGCCTACCCGCTGTCAATCTTTGCTGTTTTGACAGCTGGCCTGCCTCCGAACCCACCCTCTGAGCGCCAGCAAAATTCAGCTCAATGTGACTGCGATCTCAGAATGATTTTGCAGCCATCTTACAGCTTCTCTTGATAGCTTGAGTAATTGTTTAGATCACAGTCAAAGGTGCAAACATCCTCTTGCTTTTCAATTTATTTGGTACCACTTGGGAAAAACTGTTTGAAAAACCTCGGCAAGGTTCTATTGAAACTATTTCCATGCAGCTCTCTGAATGAACGACTTGCTACTTAAGTTCTCAGAGGCTCTCTGCCATAGAGCTCAACCTATGGAAATTTAACAGAGAAGTATCTATAATTTTACAAAATTTAACAAAAATGTTATGGAATTTGAATTTTTGCAACATTTAAGAATTTCTTCATAACCTGCTCTGAATATTCACCCAAGACAAGTGTATACAATTGTATTGAAAAAGTTTTAAAGACTTATTCTATGCAATAGGCTTTTAGGGTATTTTTGGCCAGCCATCCATCTCCACGTTTAAGCATCTCCAATTCAAGTTGCAGGTAAATATACACAGTTAGAGTTTTGTTTGCCTTATATGGAATGCAAACTCTCTCCCCATAGAATCACACTCCAGAGAGCTTGTGCATAGGTAGGCAACCAGTAAGGCTGAGACCAAACAGCTTGACAGCACAAAGCTTCCCGCTGCTTGTATCATTGGAGAGAAAAGTCACTTCCACTTTCCACTGCTGAACTAGCTAGTTCTACATGAATGCTCTGTGTTGTATTCCTACTGTTGTTTTATTGCCCTTCTTTTTAGTACACTGGCATGCCCCCTCCTTTTCTTCTCACACAGACGCAGGAGTCAACTCCTTTTATTTGCCACAGAAGTGGTTTCATCAGGGTGAGACCAACACTACAGATGTCAAGTAAGTGGACTCTGAGATCGTAGGCATTTCCTCATCAAACCAAAACTCACAGCTATTAAATGATCTGCCTTACAATTCTTTCCATGATTCTTGCCTAGCTTTAGGTACAAAATGTAATGTTCTGAGCAAAATTAATACAAGTTATAATACCCATAAAAGGCTAACAAAGAGATAAAAATTGAATTCAGCAGGCTTGCCTACAGATATTGAATACGCAGACTGAACCATTGGGGTAGAGGATGCCTTTTTATAGTAATGAATTTAAGAAAAGATTAAATTCATCCACATCTTTTCACTTTCATCTGCTACTGTACTTAGTGTTATCAAAATGCTCCTGCTTTAATGGCATATCTAAATTCAGGACCTTTATCCCTAATTCTCCTCATTACTTGAATAGTGGTACAGTCCTTCCAAGGTTTCCTTCCTTTAAGTCAATCATCTTCTGCTGTGCTCTTTTGCATTCTTTGTCAGATACACTGACATAAAAGATATTGAACTGCCACAACTAGTCAGAACACATTATAAAATAATCAAGCACGCCAAATGGGATGGATCCTAGTGGCTGGTGCACCCTTCTGGGTTCCATTGATGAGCCAAGATGACTGGTCAATCATCAACATTGCCCAGAACTACTATGAATCTTTATAGCTCAGATATTGCATTATACAGAGTGTCACAGAAGGTTTACTTGGTTTGGAACTTGCATTTCCACCTGTGACTTCTTGGAGTTACCTTGCTCCCAAAGACACCTTGCTTCCTACCTCTCATCCTCACCAAGGAGCATTGTCACTGGTTGATCACTCGCCAACTGGCAAGTATGAGTTTGAGCTCCCATAGGTAGAGAGCAAGTTTCGGGTACTCCTCACAAGCAGTGTAGTGAGCAGCATAACTCACCATAAAATGTGTGAGTACGTTGTCATCTCCTCCTGGTCCCAGGCTTGACACACAATATAGCCCAGTGAACCATGATTCCAGCAGAAGGAACTACTGAACTTCACCAACCTCTGTAACCCAGTCATGATAAGGACCAAACCCTGGTAATATTAGCTGATGATTGTATTGACCGCATTGCCACTTTAAAACCTCCTCTGAAGAATTTCTGCACATGATTTGTAAAAGGCAAGTCACATCTGAGAAATTTAATAGCATTCTTTAAGAAAACAAAGGAGTGTATTTATAAAGGAAATGAAATGAATGTTCTGCATACGGATTTTTAAAAAGTGAGCGATAAGGTGCTGCATAGGACTGAAGGGATATAAACATTGATGTTCCCCAGGCGTCAGTGTGTGGAACCATTGCTGCTTTTAATATATAGAGGCTTTAGTTATGAGACTAGGCTAGAGAAACTTTTTATTAGAAGGAAGGAGGTTAAAAAGAGATATGATAGAGATATTCAAAATGGAGTTGTTTTAATAAAGTATATAAAGAAAAACTATCCTCACCAGCCAGTGAATTGGTAACTAGATAGCATAAATTTAAGATCATTGACAAAAGGGCAAAGAGAGAGGTGAGGAGAAATGTTCTTACACAGAGGGTTTGTCATGTTGCTTAATATTTGACTGTTTCTCCATGGAAGGATCTTGGTATAAGTTATATTAAATTCTGCTATTAAGTTAAATTTAACTCTCAAGAGGATAAATTCACTGAACAGAAGTGCTTTTCTCTCCACAACTGCTACCTGACCTGCTAAGTATTGCCAGCATTTTCTCTTTTTATTTGCTCAAAGATGTGTATTGGGACCAGACAAACCAGGCTGTGAAATGGTGCCTCTTATGTATCATTTCAGCTTTCGACAATGGAAATTGTTCAGACATTCTTTGGATGATCCACAGTCATTATGTGCAGATGGTCTAATCATTTGAGTTTAGCAGGAACTGGTTTCAAGGTACTTTGATGGGAAATAACAACAGAAAATGCTGGAAAAACTCAGCAGGCCAGGCAGCATCCGTGGAGAGAGAAACAGAGTTAACGTTTCAGGTCTGGGACCCTTCGTCAGAACAGTTCTGACGAAAGGTTCTCGACCTGAAACGTTGACTCTGTTTCTCTCTCCACGGATGTTGCCTGGCCTGCTGAGTTTTTCCAGTGTTTTCTGTTGTTATTTCGGATTTCCAGCATCCGCGGTATTTTGCTATCGTACTTTTATGGGAGTTTGATTTACACGACCCTTTATCTACTTCTACAACAGCTTAATCCAGGGACACAACAATAGCATCCCCCTTTGTGATCTGTACTGGAAACTGCTGTCTTTTGCACGCGTGTTTCTTCAATCTCTCTGAAGGTGGACTGAGCAAACACTTGATGGGACGAGGCTAGATGTGAATGGTTAAGCTGCTTTGCTTCACAGTAAGTTGACATACAGTGCAGCCCTTATTATTGGAATCATTTAATTAAATCTGTACATCTTACCTTCATGTAATAATACAAAATAAATAACACCACATGCTATCCCACATCAATGGGTCATCTGACTTGACCTGAACAAGATGGCTTCTAACTACCAGCATTTATACCATTTCCACATCAGTGAAAGCCCTTGCGCCTTTTTCTTTAACAAGCCTTTGCAGCTTTCCTGTTTCAAAAGGCCAGTCCTGCCTATGTTTGCCTCTGTGTTTTATATCTTGCTATCCACAGCCAGAAATGGAGGGTCTGTCAGACCTCATGGTCCTGAGACCAGCGACTCCTCAATACAATGGCTGTGAAATGTTTACTGAGGAAAGCTAACATATTGCTTATTACTTACAGTCTATGAGGAAACAGCATCAAAGCTAGCATTTATATTTTAACTATTTATCATCTAAACCCTTTTTCCCTGTAAGATGTGCGGAAATCGCTCCTCGCCCCGTGCAACAGTTTCCAAAGTTCAGACCCGTCGAACAGACAACACAAAACCCAATGAATCTGTGAAAAACTTCTTTTACTTAAAAAGCAGCAAGAGATTACAAGTAAGCATCTGACAGTTATGTAGTGTATAACAATTCCTGATTATACTTTAGCATACACAGAGCTATCTCTTTACTTTAAGCTCAAGCGATAATAAGCAAACACCACATACGTACTAGCACCAGTGATTGGTCAATTCGGCAATGACTAGACGTATGATTTCTGACATCTGACCAGGTTTCCCGGCTGCAGCCCCGAGTGTCTTGAGACAGCACCTTTTATACCCTAAAATTTGTCAAACCTCCCACCGCATACGTGTCCAAAATTATGTTAGTAATTATCAGCAGTTGTTTCTCAGACCTATTATCACTAGTCTGTTAAGTATCCATGGGCTTTCAAGGTCGGTTACATTCCATAGTCTGAAGATGTTTCTGTTTTTGCAATGGCTTAACATTTCAATAGCTTCTTCTCCACAGAACTTTTCAAAGTCTGTTTCCTTATCTGTTGAAAGACAGTTAGCAGCCTTCACATCTTCAGAAAGTCTCTGTTTCTGTCCAAGGTCTTCTTTATCTGTGAACAATTTTTTTTTACAAATTCCCACAGGAGCCTCTCAAAGCATGCTGGTATATTAAATTTGGTCAACTTTTAAGTTTGGTCAAGTTACAGCAAAATTTACAGCAAATAGCTTATTCTTACATCCCCCCCACCCACCCCATACACTCTTTTTAACTTGAATCAATAAACTTTGCTTTAAGATAAAGCATTGAAAATAACTCCTTTCCCAAATCTTTTCTGAGGCAAAAGATCCTGAAATATGAAAGTCGCAATCTAACAGGTTTCCACTGGTAACTTTGACCAGGGCAGTCTTGTTACTTTGGGTATATCAGAAAGCAGACTGAAGGGATTCAAACAGGGAATGATATGACAGGTGGGCATAAAGTTATATGGCACCAATGTATTTGAAAACTCAAAAGGGAGGATGGTATTGGGGCTGTAGTTGAATAGGGTGGAAGGTCTAAGGTTTTTAAGGAAGAAGGTGATGTTAGCAGTTTCAAAGGGTGTCAGAGCACAAGAAGCAGCTGATAATTATATAAAATGTATTATACAATAATGCGGCCTCTGCATCAGTCAGTAAGAACAGTGTGATTCCACTTTTCACAGCATATCGTGCAACTGGCACAGGTAAACATTGCCCCCAAATGACCAAGATTCCCAATTCTAGTTTATGTCAGGAGGGATTAAAAGATCCCTGTGCGGTATATTTTACTTCTAGTTTATAAACAATTAAGTAAATTATCCACTATGGATGTGAGCACATGACCTAAGCTGATAGTGCAGTACTGAGGGAATGCTACTTTGTTGGAGGTGCTGTCTTTTGGCTGAGGTGTTAAATTGCCTACCTGTTCAGGTGGACATAAAAGATCCCACTGCAGTATTTGAAGGCCAGCAGGATGTTCTCCCACAACAAACACCACCAAAAACAAATTGTCTGGTCATTCCATTATTTGCTGCCTTTGGGACCTTGCAGTGTGCAAATTGGCTGCTCCAGTTGCCTACAAAACAACACTGACTGCATTTCAAAAGGAATCAATTGGCTGTAAAGCACTTTGGGACATGTGATTAGGTACTTTATTCATGCAAGTTCATTCTTTAAATAAAGAATGTATCATTTTCCCATTCTCTTCATAGCCAGAATTAAAGTTTAGACACATGGATAAATTTTCAATTTATCAAAAATTACATTTTATTTTCTGTATAAGGTTTAAACCACATGCATCAGGATGGATCAGCTGCAGTATGATAGCATTCTCTGTGTTAACAGGGAAGTTAAGTATCGCTCCTGTTGCTAAACTGCCATTTCAGATGATTGATTTTAGTATTAGCTCTGATTATAAACAAATATAATTAAACAATGGCTTTAATCATAATTAGATATTAACGGCATCAGTCTGTTTATATTCAGACTGTAAGTTTTTTTTCATCTCCTACCAGGGCTTGTGGATTGTAACTGCAGTATTATTCTTAATGAAGCCATCACACTACTTACTTTGTTCGAATCTATATTGGCTACAGAGTTGCCCAGTAATCGACTGCAAGTTATTTCTCATTATTGATTATATGTTTGCTTGTCTGCAGTCTGAATATCGTGTAGCGCACTGACAGTGCATAAAGAGAGCCAGTACTGTATAAAACCATTCCATAAAATCAACTATATATAGATTATAAATATAGCAGATACCCTGGAGTAATTTTAAAACTAATCAGATCTCTGGGTTCTGATGCTAGTTACAATTAAATTACTGCCTTGTAATCACTCCCAGGTATCCATTATGTGCACACACTAGGCAGTTAGGTTTTATTATCAGGAAGCTGTTATGTCATTAGAGGAGCTATTATGACATCATGTTATTCTCCTAATGTGATTTCAATGAATTAACAGAAAACATATCGCATCAATTAACAAAAACATCTATAATGGTTCAGGATCTCTGGAACATTTTGTTACGCTCTTTCATGGGACTGGTTTTACAACAAAAATGTCAACAGCAGTGGCACCACACAACAGTGCTAATTCACAACTTTGCCGCCATTGAAATCAATGGAATGAGGCTGCTTCACACCAACACTAAGTGTGTAGTGAAACTGCGTCATTAGTCACAGATATATAGTTTAGTATGTAGAATTTATCTCCACACTGTTGTGCCAAATAAATGGTAATAACTGGTTTCATACATACGAGGATATGTTGGTACAGCAGCATAGTGGTTATGACATTGGACTAGAAATCCAGAGGCCTGGACTAATGATCCGGAGACGCGAGTTCACAATCCCACCACGGCAGCTGGGGAATTTAAATTCAGTTAATTAAATAAATCTGGAATTTAAAGCTAGTATAAGTAATGGTGACCATGAAACTACTGGATTGTCATAAAAACCCATCTGGTTCACTAATGTCCTTTAGAGAAGGAAATCTGCTGCCCTTACCTGGTCTGGCCTATATGTGACTCCAGACCCACAGCAATGTGGTTGACTCTTAACTGCCCTCTGAAATGGCCTTGCAAGCCACTCAGTTGTATAAGACAACTAGCTCACCACCACCTTCTCAAGGGCAATTACGGATGGGCAATAAATGCTGGCCTTGCCAGCGACGCCCACATCCCATGAACGAATAAATTTTAAAAAAGGTTGAATGTGAGGGGTGTACTGAGAAGCTGAATCGAGCCTAGCTTTGCAAGCTCTTATATTGTAACCCTGTGCAGGAAAGATACTTTGTAAGAGGTTCTTGTAAAGGTGGAGTGCAATGCTGAGGAAGTTGATGCTAAATGGAAATTTACTATCTCCAATATACCTTCCACAAAACAACTTGAATGCACTTCAAAAGTAAATCATTAGCTGTGAAGCATATTTAGACATCCTGAGGATATTAACGGTGATATTGTGGCGGAGACCACATAGGGACAGTAACACAATTCACTATGTATAGCCAATGTTGTTATCGCTCCAGGTTATGTACGGAACTTGGTTGGGTTATCAGGGCAGGGTCCCTTTAAGAGTCGTCGATTGTGTGATGACGTCATAGCCCTGCGACGAGGCCGAGTCCCTCAGTCCATGCGGAGAGTTAATAAAGCTAACAAGCGTTTTTCTTTGCTGCTGTGAAAGTCTCGCAGTCTGTTTGTTTCCAGCGACTCCTACATTGGTGACCCCATTTCTCTTTTGGACGTTTCCAAAGACTTTATCCGAGATGGCGACGAATGCCATTTCTCTCGAATTACCGGAGTTTTGGGAACGACATGCTGCCGCTTGGTTCGCCCAGGCCGAGGCTCAGTTTGCACTCCGGGACATCACCGCGGACGACACGAAGTATTATTGCGTCGTCTCTGCTCTCGGCAGCTCCACCGCGGCCAGAGTCGTGAGCCTGCTCGAGGACCCCCCGGAGCACCACAAATTTGCGACGCTGAGAACGCACCTCCTAAAGACTTTTGGACTAACTGAACCTGAGCGCGCACGCCAGCTTCTCTCTCTACCCGGGCTTGGCAAATCCAAGCCCTCAGAACTGATGGACCACATGTTAACCCTCCTGGGCAAGCACAAGCCGTGCTTCCTCTTCAGAGAACTGTTCCTACAACAGCTGCCAGGGCAGGTACAGAGGGCTTTAGCCAACTCTCATAATTGTGATTTCTGCGCCCTGGCCAAGGAGGCCGACAAATTTTTCTTCGCCAGGCAACAGTACTGTGCGGCCATGTGGAGCCCTGCCCCCACCGCCACAGCCCAACGGCAGCAGCCCCCAAGCATGTGCTTCTACCACGCGCAGTTCGGCCCCAACGCTAAGAAGTGCCGGCCCCCGTGCAGCTGTACCATGTCGGGAAACGCCAGGGCCCACTCATTAGCTGCCATGGCTGTCGGCTGTTCAGGTACTCTGTTATTCATTACGGACACTGACTCTGGACGTCGTTTCCTCTGTGACACGGGTGCCCAGGTGAGCGTCCTGCCCGCGTTAACCGTAGACACACAGGGGGGAACCACAGCCCCACCCTCAAAGCCGCCAATGGCAGTTCCATCTGTACTTTTGAGAAACGGATCGTGGTGCTGTGTTTTGGCGGGCAGCGTTTTGCTTGGGACTTTGTTACAGTAAAAGTGTCCACCCCCCTTCTCGGCGCTGACTTCCTCTGCGCCAATGGCCTTTTGGTGGACGTCAAGAACCGACGTCTCATCAATGCTGAGACTTTCAGTTCGCTCCCGTGTTCGCTCAGTGGTTCCAGCACGACAAAGTTGTCCAGCGCACTCTCGGCCTCCGACGAGTTTTCCCACCTCCTCGCCGGGTTCCCGGACCACAGGAAGCCCACTTTCTCATCCGCCGCCACCAAGCACGGGGTAGAACACCACATCCCGACCATTGGTCCACCTGTCTACGCCCGCGCTCGGCGCCTCGACCCGGGGAAACTCACCATTGCTAAAGCCAAGTTTGACATGATGGAGCGCCTCGGCATCATTCGCTGGTCGAACAGTCCGTGGGCCTTGCCCCTCCACATTCTACCGAAAGCAGGCGGCGGTTGGTGCCCGTGCGGCGATTACCGGCGCCTCAACGATGCTACGACCCCTGACCGCTACCCGATTCCACACATCCAGGACTTTTCCGCCCGCCTGGCCGGGAAAGTTGTTTTCTCTAAAGTGGACCTCGTTCGGGGTTACCACCAGGTCCCCGTTCGGCCGCAGGACGTCCCGTTCGGGCTGTTGGAATTCCTCCGCATGCCATTCGGTCTCAAAAACGCCGCTCAGGCTTTTCAACGCCTAATGGACACCGTGTTACGGGACCTGCCATTCCTGTTCGTCTACCTGGACGACATTCTCATCACCAGCGCCTCCAGGATGGAGCATGTGTCCCACCTCCGGACTCTCTTCGAACGCCTCAGCCAGCATGGCCTAATCGTCAATCCGGCCAAGTGCCAGTTCAGGCTGTCCTCGATCGACTTTCTCGGGCACCGCATCACCAAGGATGGGGCGGTGCCATTGCCGTCGAAAGTGGAGGCCGTGAATGATTTTCCGCGACCCCTCACCGTGAGGGCCCTGCAGGAGTTTTTGGGCATGGTGAACTTTTATCATCGCTTCGTTCCCTGGGCAGCCCAGCTTATGCGACCCCTTTATGAGGCCCTCAAAGGCAAGCCTGCCAAGCTCGCCGTCGACTGGTCTGAAGAGATGGCCAATTCTTTCACGGACACGAAAAGGGCCCTGGCTAATGCGACCATGCTGGCGCATCCGTTGCCCGATGCGCCGATTGCTCTCACCACTGACGCTTCGGACTATGCTGTCGGCGCCGTCCACGAACAGTGGGTCAACGGCACCTGGCAGCCGCTCGCCTTCTTCAGCCGGCAGCTCCGCCCCAACGAGCGGAAGTACAGCACCTTCGATCGTGAGCTTCTCGGCATCTACCTCACCGTCCGACACTTCCGTTTCCTGCTGGAGGCCCGCCCGTTCACGGCGTTCGTGGACCACAAGCCATTGACCTTCGCCATGGCCAAAGTTTCTGAGCCGTGGTCGGCCCGTCAGCAGCGCCAGCTTTCCTTTGTCTCCGAGTTCACGACGGACATCCAGCATGTGGCTGGGAAAAACAGCCCCGTCGCCGACTGTCTCTCCTGGGCCGTCGCCAGCGCCGTACACCTCGGCATCGACTACACCCTCATGGCGGTCGACCAGGCCTCCGACCCGGACGTCCAGGCCTACAGGACGGCTGTCACGGGCCTTCAGTTAGCGGACGTCGCGTTTGACGATGCCGGCACCGCGTTCCTGTGCGATGTCTCTGCTGGGCAGCCACGCCCCGTCGTGCCCGACGGGTGGAGGCGGCAGGTTTTCGACGCCGTCCATAGCCTTTCCCACCCGGGCAGGAAGCCGTCACAGAAGCTGGTGGTGGCTAAGTTCATCTGGCATGGGCTCAAGAAGGACGTTCGCGGCTGCGCCAATACCTGCGTGGTATGCCAGCGCTCGAAAGTGCATCGCCATATTAAGGCCCCGTTGGCGCCTTTTGCGGTGCCCGAGAGGTGGTTTGACCATGTTAACGTGGACCTGGTGGGGCCCCTGCCACCCTCCTGCGGGTTCACCCACCTCCTCACGATGTTCGACAGAACCACCCGATGGCCGGAAGCCGTCCCGCTGTCGTCAACAACGTCCACCGATGTGGCTCAGGCATTCATCAACACTTGGGTCGCCCGGTTCGGTGCCCCATCTGACGTCTTCTCCGACCGGGGGCCCCAGTTCACGTCGGAGCTCTGGAACGCTGTCGCCCAAGGCCTCGGGTTGAGACTCCACCGCACCACCACATATCACCCTTAGGCTAACGGGCTGTGTGAACGGTTTCATCGCTCCATGAAGGCCACGCTCCAGGCCAGCCTCTGGGACGACAGTTGGATCGACGGACTCCCGTGGGTCATGCTGGGACTCAGGACCGCCCCTAAGGAGGACCTCCAGTCCTCGTCCGCCGAGCTAGTCTACGGGCAGCCGCTGCGGGTTCCCGGGGATTTCATCCCCAACGCCACGGACCCTTGGTCCGCAGCCCGTCAGCGGCCCGCCCTCCTGGACAACGCCAAGGTTTTCGCGCCAGTGCCCACGTCGCAGCACGGTCTCCCTCAGTCCCACGTTCCGCCCGACCATCGTGCAGCGGAGTACGTTTTCATCCGCCACGACGCCCACCAGGGACCTCTTCACCCACCCTACGACGGACCATTCCGCGTCCTGGAAGCAGGGGACAAGGCCTTCGTGGTGGATGTTGGCGGTAAGCCGGACTACATTTCAGTGGACCGTCTTAAGCCGGCCCACCTGGATCTGGACCGACCCGTTGGATTGGCTCAGCCCCCACGGCGGGGCCGACCTCCGGCTTCTGCACCCTCAGTCCACCACCGAGCGTCCGGGGACCCTCCTGCGACTCCCCCCCCGGTCCCCGCCCCGGACTTAAGGAGCCGTTTCGGCCGTGTGATCCGGGCCCCTCAACGACTGACATTGCCAGTTCTAGTGAATTCTGGGGGGATGTATGTGGCGGAGACCACATAGGGACAGTAACACAATTCACTATATATAGCCAATGTTGTTACCACTCCACGTTATGTACGGAACTTGGTTGGGTTATCGGGGCAGGGTCCCTTTAAGAGTCGTCGATTGTGTGATGACATCATAGCCCTGCGACGAGGCCGAGTCCCTCAGTCCATGCGGAGAGTTAATAAAGCTAATGCGCGTTTTTCTTTGCTGCTATGAAAGTCTCGCAGTCTGTTTATTTCCAGCGACTCCTACAATATAAATGTAGAGATTTTTTAAATTTAATTTAATCCGAAATGCAACATACACCAAACATTTTTGATTTTGAGTGCCAAGTACCACAGAAACATGATGAATATACTCTATATCTGTGTCAGGCGCTGGATCCTCTTTTATTGATTAATAAAGGGCAGTTAAAACATCCATCAGTGTCTCCAAAGAAATGCAGCAATTCCCATTACTAGGATACGTCAACATAATTGTGATTGTATGGCACCGTAATATCCTTCGACGCATAAATATCAAGTACAGTCACAGTGTGGTGGGCTGCTAATATTAATCTGTGTGTTATATTGGAATATATGAACTGCTAGGCCAACAAAGGCTAAGATCCATCTAGTTCGCCTTCTACCAACCTGGTGGTTTCATGATACAATGATAATGGAGTTGTTGACTAATTATTTCCATTCATTGGCGGTGGCGTAGTGGTTATGTCACTAGACTAGTAAGCCATGAAGCTCAGTCAAATGCTCGGAGAATATGGGTTCAAATCCCACCACGGCAGCTGGTGGAATTTAAATTCAATTCAATTTAATTCTGGAATTAAATGTTAGTCTTAGTAATGGCGACCATGATACCATTGTCAATTGTTGCAAAAACCCATCTGGTTCACTAATGTCCTTTAGGGAAGGAAATCTGCTGTCCTTACCTGGTCTGGCCTATATGTGTCTCCAGACCCACAGCAATGTGGTTGACTCTTAATGGCCTAGCAAGCCACTCAGTTGTAAACAACCGCTACAAAAAACAATAAGAATAAAACCAGACGGACCACCTGGCATCGACCTTGGCACCGGAAACGACAACGGCAAACCCAGCCCTGTCGACCCTGCAAAGTCCTCCTTACCAACATCTGGGGGCTTGTGACAAAATTGGGAGAGCTGTCCCACAGACTAGTCAAGCAACAGCCTGACATAGTCATAATTACCGAATCATACCTTACAACCAATGTCCCAGACACCCCCATCACCATCCCTGGGTATGTCCTGTCCCACCGGCAGGACAGACCCACCAGAGGTGGTGGCACCGTGGTATACAGTCGGGAGGGAGTAGCCCTGGGAGTCCTCAACATTGACTCAGGACCCCATGAGGTCTCATGGCATCAAGTCAAACATGGACAAGGAAACCTCCTGCTAATTACCACCTACCGCCCTCCCTCAGCTGATGAATCAGTACTCCTTCATGTTGAACACCAATTGAAAGAAGCACTGAGAGTAGCAAGGGCACAAAATGCCCTCTGGGTGGGGGACTTCAATGTCCATCACCAAGAGTGGCTTGGTAGCACCACAACTGACCGAGCTGGCCGAGTCCTAAAGGACATAGCTGCCAGACTGGGTCTGCGACAGGTGGTGAGGGAACCAACAAGAGGGAAAAACCTACTTGATCTCGTCCTCACCAATCTACCTGTTGCAGATGCATCTGTCCATGACAGCATTGGTGGAAGTGACCACCGCACAGTCCTTGCGGAGACGAAGTCCCGTCTTCATGTTGAGGCTACCCTCCACCGTGTTGTGTGGCACTACCACCGTGCTAAATGGGACAAATTTCGAACAGATCTGGCAACTCAAAACTGGGCATCCATGAGGTGCTGTGGGCCATCAGCAGCAGCAGAATTGTATTCAACCACAATCTGTAACCTCATGGCCCGGCATATCCCTCACTCTACCATTACCATCAAGCCGGGAGATCAACCCTGGTTTAACGAAGAGTGCAGGAGAGCATGCCGGGAACAGCACCAGGCATACCGAAAAATGAGGTGTCAACCTGGTGAGGCTACAACACAGGACTACTTGCATGCCAAACAACGGAAGCAACATGCGATAGACAGAGCTAAGCGATCTCACAACCATCGGATCAAATCAAAGCTCTGCAGTCCTGCCATATCCAGTCGTGAGTGGTGGTGGACAATTAAACAGTTAACAGGAGGAGGAGGCTCCAAAAATATCCCCATCCTCAATGATGGTGGAGCCCAGCACGTGAGTGCAAAAGACAAGGCTGAAGTATTTGCAACTATCTTCAGCCAGAAGTGCCGAGTGGATGATCCATCTCGGCCTCCTCCTGAGGTCCCCAGCATCACAGATGCCAGCCTTCAGCCCATTCAATTCACTCCACGTGATGTCAAGAAATGGCTGAAGACACTGGATACTGCAAAGGCTATGGGCTCTGACAACATTCCGGCAATAGTACTGAAGACCTGTGCTCCAGAACTAGCTGCGCCCCTAGCCAAGCTGTTCCAGTACAGCTACAACACTGGCATCTACCCGGCAATGTGGAAAATTGCCCAAGTATGTCCTGTCTACAAAAAGCAGGACAAATCCAACACGGCCAATTACCGTCCCATCAGTCTACTCTCAATCATCAGCAAAGTGATGGAAGGTGTCGTCGACAGTGCTATCAAGCGGCACTTACTCAGCAATAACCTGCTAACTGACGCCCAGTTTGGTTTCCGCCAGAGCCACTCAGCTCCTGACCTCATTACAGCCTTGGTCCAAACATGGACAAAAGAGCTGAACTCAAGAGGTGAGGTGAGAGTGACTGCCCTTGACATCAAGGCAGCATTTGATCGAGTGTGGCATCAAGGAGCCCTAGCAAAACTGAAGTCAATGGGAATCAAGGGGAAAACTCTCCATTGGTTGGAATCATACCTAGCACAAAGGAAGTTGACTGTGGTTGTTGGAGGTCATTCATCTCAATCACATGACATCACTGCAGGAGTTCCTCAGGGCAGTGTCCTAGGCCCAACCATCTTCAGCTGTTTCATCAATGACCTTCCCTCCATCATAAGGTCAGAAGTGGGGATGTTCGCTGATGATTGCACACTGTTCAGCACCATTCGAGACTCGTCAGATACTGACGCAGTCCGTGTCCATATGCAGCAAGACCTGGACAACATTCAGACTTGGGCTGACAAGTGGCAAGTAACATTCGCACCACACAAGTGCCAGGCAATAACCATCTCCAACAAGCGAGACTCTAACCATCTCCCCTTGACATTCAATGGCATTACCATCGCTGAATCCCCCACTATCAACATCCTGGGGGGTTACCATTGATCAGAAACTGAACTGGACCAGCCATATAAATACTGTGGCTACAAGAGCAGGCCAAAGGCTGGGAATCCTGCGGCGAGTGTCTCACCTCCTGACTCCCCAAAGCCTTTCCACCATCTACAAGGCACAAGTCAGGAGTGTGGTGGAATACTCTCCA
Source organism: Somniosus microcephalus (assembly GCF_052327205.1). Classification (NCBI taxonomy): domain Eukaryota; kingdom Metazoa; phylum Chordata; class Chondrichthyes; order Squaliformes; family Somniosidae; genus Somniosus; species Somniosus microcephalus. The sequence continues at coordinate 39,144,801 of NC_141008.1, forward strand.
CTTGCCTGGATGAGTGCAGCTCCAACAACACTCAAGAAGCTCGACACCATTCAGGATAAAGCAGCCCGCTTGATTGGCACTCCATCCACCACCTTCAACATTCACTCCCTTCACCACCGGCGCACTGTGGCTGCAGTGTGTACCATCTACAAGATACATTGCAGCAACTCGCCAAAGCTCCTTCAACAGCACCTTCCAAACCCGCGACCTCTACCACTTAGAAGGACAAGGGCAGCAGACGCATGGGAACATCACCACCTACAAGTTCCCCTCCAAGCCACACACCATCCTGACTTGGACCTGTATCGCCGATCCTTCACTGTCGTTGGGCCAAAATCCTGGAACTCCCTTCCTAACAGCACTGTGGGTGTACCTACACCATATGGACTGCAGCGGTTCAAGAAGGCGGCTCACCACCATCTTCTCAAGGGCAATTCGGGATGGGCACTAAATGCAGGCCTAGCCAGCGACGCCCACATCCCATCAATGAATTTAAAAAAAATTAAAGTTAATGGATAGAAAATTGCGGACTGAGATTGTAGATTTTTGCCATGTTTGCTCTCAACACACGCCAGGGAGTAGCGTGTCAGAATTGGCACACCCCAGGTGCACCCCTCACGGCTGTTATTCCATCTTTTCATGTCATTGTAAACAAATGGCTGAAGCGTAAGAATCTTGGGGAGTGGGGGAGGGGAGTAAAGCTACTGTGCAGTGTGAGGATGGGGGCAAAGAGGTAGCCCAGAATAGCATAGAGAGGAAAAGGAGGCGTCACTTGACGGAGAGGAATGCAGATGCAGCACGGAATGGCTCAGTAAATTCAAGTACCATGAATGTCTTGCCATTGAGCTTTCACAGGTTCTTAACTGACAAACTACATCTAGCATCTCTTACTTTGTAAGTATCTACCCCGATAATAGAGCAGGCGCTGACAGCAATTGTTGAGCAGTGTGTGACTATTATGATAGCAAAATACTGCGGATGCTGGAAATCCGAAATAACAGAAAATGCTGGAAAAACTCAGCAGGCCAGGGCAGCATCCGTGGAGAGAGAAACAGAGTTAACGTTTCAGGTCGATGACCTTCCGTCAGAACTGGGAAAAAAGCAGGAAATGGAAAGCAGGTTTAGGGGCTGGGAAAAGTGGGTGGGGATGAAAGAACAAAAGGGAAGATCAGTGATAGGATAGAAAGCAGGAGAGATTAAGAGACATTGAGAGACATTAAGAGATATTCAAGGCGAGAGGAGGTGGTAATGGGACAGGTTAAGGAACAAAGGATGGCTCTGGATGGGGTGTGAATTGCGCTGGTAGAATGAAGGACAGCTGCCATGTGGGAGGGAAAAAAAGGGGCCAAACAAAAATTGTGGATAAAAAAAGAAGAAAATATATGTATGTGATAGGGGCTGAGGTTATGATCTGAAATTGTTGAACTCTATGTTGAGTCCAGAGGGCTGTAGAGTGCCTAATCGAAAGATGAGGTGCTGTTCCTCGAGCTTACGCTGAGCTTCCGTGGAACAGTGCAAGAGGCCGAGGACGGTCGGGTCTGAGTGGGAATGGAGCGGTGAATTAAAGTGACAGGTGACCGGAAGCTCAGGATCACCCTTACGGACTGGGCGGAGGTGTTCCGCAACGCGGTCACCCAATCTGCATTTGGTCTCCCCAATGCAGAGGAGACCACATCGTGAGCAGCGAATACAGTATATTAAATTGCAAGAAGTACAAGTAAATCGCTGTTTCACCTGGAAGGGGTGTTTGGGGCCCTGGACAGTGGGAAGGGGGGAGGTATAAGGGCATGTGTTGCATCTCCTGCACTTGCATGGGAAGGTGCCGGGCGAAGGGGAAGGGGTGCTGGGGGCGGTAGAGGAGTGGACTAGGGTGTCGCGGAGGGAGTGGTCCCTGCAGAATGCTGAAAGGGGAGGTGAGGGGAAGATGCGTTTGGTGGTGGGATCACGCTGAAGGTGGCGGAAATGGCGGAGGATGATCTGTTGAATGTGGAGGCTGTGTGGGGTGAAAGGTGAGGACAAGGGGAACTCTATTGTGGTTCCGGGAGAGAGGGGCAGGGGTGAGGGCAGAAGTGCAGGAGATAGAACGGACACAGACGAGAGCCGTGTTAACCACAGTAGAGGGGAATCCTTGGTTGAGGACAAAGGAAGTCATGTCGGAAGCACTGGTATGGAAGGTGGCATCGTCAGAGCAGATGCAGCGGAGATGGAGAAACTGGGAGAATGGAATAGATTCCTTACAGGAGGTGGGGTGGGAGGAAGTGTAATCCAGGTAGCTGTGGGAGTCAGTGGGATTATAGTGAATGTTAGTCAATAACCTATCCCCAGAGATGGAGATGGAGAAGTCGAGGAAGGGAAGGGAAGAGTCGGAGATGGACCATGTGAAGGTGAGGGAAGGGTGGAAATTGGAAGCAAAGTGAATGAAATTTTCTAGTTCAGGGCGAGAGCAGGAGATGGCACCGCTACAGTCATCAATGTACCGGAAAAAGAGATGAGGGAGGAGACCCGAGTAGGACTGGAACAAAGAGTGTTCCACATATCCCATGAAAAGGCAGGCATAGCTAGGACCCATGCGGGTACCCATAGCAACACCTTTGATTTGGAGGAAATGAGTGGAGTCAAAGAAGAAGTTGTTCAATGTGAGAACAAGTTCAGCCAGGTGGAGGAGGGTCATGCTGGTTGGGGACTGGTTGGGCCTCTGTTCAAGGAAGAAGCGGAGCTCCTTCAAGCTATCCTGGTGGGGGATGGAGGTGTAGAGGGATTGTATGTCCATAGTGAAAAGGAAGCAGTTGGGGCCGGGAAACTGGAAACTGTTAAAGTGGTGGAGAGCATTGGAAGAGTCGCGGATGTAGATGGGAAGAGACTGGACAAGGGGAGAAAAAGTAGAGTTGAGATAGGAAGAGATAAGTTCCATGGGGCAAGAACAGGCTGAAACGATGGGTCTACCAGGGCAGTCCTGTTTGTGGATCTTGGGAAGGAGGTAGAAGCGGGATGTGCAGTGTTGGGGAACTATGAGGTTGGCAGCCGTGGGGAGAAGATCTCCAGATGAGGTCAGTGACAGTCTTGGAAATGATGGCTTGATGTTCGGTAGTGGGGTCATGGTCCAGGTGGAGGTAGGAGGAGGTGTGGAGAGTAGGTGTTCAGCTTCCGCTAGGTAGAGGTCGGTTCGCCAAACAACAACAGCACCACCCTTGTCAGCAGGTTTAATGACAATGTCGGGGTTGGATCTGAGAGAATGGAGTGCTGCAAGTTCAGAGGGAGGTAGGTTGGAGTGAGTGAGGGGAACAGAGAAATGGAGACGGCCGATGTCACGGCTGCAGTTTGCAATGAAAAGATCTAGAGAGGGTAAGAGACCAGAGGGAGGGGTCCAGGTAGAACGAGAATTCTGAAAGCAGGAGAAAGGGTCAGCCGTGCGGGGGGAAGACTCCTGGCCAAAGAAGTGGGCATGGAGGTGAAGGCGGCGGAAAAAGAGCTCCACATCGTGCCGAGCTCGAAATTCACTGAGGGATGAAGCTCAGGCCTTTGTTGAGGACTGATCGTTCGGGGTCAGAGAGGGGAAGGTCAGAAGGGATAGTGAAAACGCGGCAGGGGGTGAGATTGGGAGAAGGGGGGGGGTCAGAGGAAAGTGAAGGGGAAGAAGGTTCCGGAGGGGCATTGGTGTTCAAGAGTTGATGAAGCTTGCGATCCTTGACATCGGAAAGGAAGAAAAAAAGTTTTTTGTTGAAGCATCGGATGAGTCGAAGGATGAAATGGAACTGTGGACCCGGACAGCTTTGAGATAGAGTGCGCCGGTGCTGCTGAAGAGAGAGGTCGAGAGTGTTCATGTGGCGCCGCATGGCGTTGAGCGTGGATCTCAAGATGCGGCGAGAGCAGTAGTTCGAGGAAGGATGAATATCTTGGAGATATTTGTAATCCTGGGTGGATCCGAAACACGAAGGGTGGAAGTTTAGTTGGAAAAATATTTGTTTGGCCCCTTTTTTTTTCCTCCCACATGGCAGCTGTCCTTCATTCTGCCAGCGCAATTCACACCCCATCCAGAGCCATCCTTTGTTCATTAACTTGTCCCATTACCACCTCCTCTTGCCTTGAATATCTCTTAATGTCTCTCAATGTCTCTTAATCTCTCCTGCTTTCTATCCTATCGCTGACCTTCCCTTTCGTTCTTTCATCCCCTCCCCCTTTTCCCAGCCCTTAAACTTGCTTTCCATTTCCAGCTTTTTTCCAGTTCTGACGAAAGGTCATCGACCTGAAACGTTAACTCTGTTTCTCTCTCCACGGATGCTGCCCTGGCCTGCTGAGTTTTTCCAGCGTTTTCTGGTGTGACTCATATTGTCTGCCTAGCTCAAAGAGACTGCAGGCTTGGATGAGTGGCTCACATCAAAAATGTTCAATAGAGCCATAGAGTCGTAGAGTTATACAGCACAGAAAGAGGTCCTTTGGCCCATCGTGTCCGCACCGGCCATCAAGCCCTGTCTATTCTAATCCCATTTTCCAGCATTTGGTCTGTAGCCTTGTATGCTATGGCGTTTCAAGTGCTCATCTAAATGCTTCTTGAATGTTCTGAGGGTTCCTGCCTCTACCAACCTTTCAGGCAGTGAGTTCCAGATTCCAACCACCCTCTGGGTGAAAAAGTTCTTCCTCAAATCCCCTCTAAACCTCCTGCCCCTTACCTTGAAACTAAACCCCCTGATTATTGACCCCTCTACTAAGGGGAAAAGTTCCTTTCTATCTACCCTATCTATGCCCCTCATAATTTTGTACACCTCAATCAGGTCCCCTCTCAGCCTTCTCTGCTCTAAGGAAAACAACCCCAGCCTGTCCAGTCTCTCTTCATAGCTGAAACACTCCAGCCCAGGTAACATCCTGGTGAATCTCCTCTGCACCCTCTCCAATGCAATCACATCCTTCCTATAGTGTGACGACCAGAACTGCACACAGTATTCCAGCTGTGGCATAACTAGCGTTTTGTACAGCTCCATCATAACCTCCCTGCTCTTATATTCTATGCCTCGGCTAATGAAGGCAAATGTCCCATATGCCTTCTTAACCACCTTATCTACCTGTCCTGCTGCCTTCAGGGATCTATGTACATGCACACCAAGGTCCCTCTGATCCTCTATCCTTCCTAGGGTCCTACCATTCATTGTGTATTCCCTTGCCTTTTTAGTCCTCCCAAAATGCATCACCTCACACTTTTCAGGGTTAAATTCCATTTGCCACTGTTCTGCCCATCTGACCAACCTGTCTATATCGTCCTGTAGCCTGAGGCTTCCCTCCTCGCTATTTACCACTCCGCCAATTTTCGTGTCATCTGCGAACTTACTGATCATACCTCCTACATTCATATCTAAATCATTAATGTACACGACAAACAGCAAGGGACCCAGCACCGATCCCTGCGGTACACCACTGAACACAGGTGTTGTGTCTGTGTATAATAAGACACAGACTGCAGGAGAACGGTACAACAGGTGTTTACTCAACGTGGCTCACACGGGAACTGATCTGTACAGATTACTACTCAGTGCTATATACAGGTGTGGTCACTGCCGGTACTGCAGTATACATGAGCTGTAAAAGATAGTTCCCCCCTTAAAGGTATATACATTAGAATTCCTCCCCTTTTAGATTAACAGTACCATAACACTCATTTAACAATTAAATATCAAACTAATTACAATTAACACTTTTAACATGCAACATTAGCTGAAAATAGTCTATTTATATATTCAGTCTTTGGGGAGGCTTCCTGATCCTTTCTGGATAGCGCCTTTCCCGAGTGTCTTGCTCTTGGTGCGGAGGCGATTCTGGCCCCCTGTCGTCGGTTGGTTCATCAGCTTCCGATGCTACTGTTTCTGGGGTAGATGCGACCTGTACGTCGAGTTCATCACCAGGTACGTATGGGCAAGGCATGGGGTTGACTTGTTCCTGTGACTCTAGGATCTGGTCAGCATGGCGTCTCACGATGCTCTCCCCAACGTCCACTGTGTACATTAGTGGGCCCTGCCGTGTGCATATCGTTCCTGGCTGCCATTTTTCTGTTCGGTAGTCGCGGGCCAAGACTGGTTGCCCTACATTGAAGCTGCTTGTTGGCTTCTCATGGATGTGCTGGAATTGCTTACTCTCAACATCTCTTCGTATGTTTGGTCTAAGCAAATCCAGGCGAGATCTTAACCTTCGGTTAAAGAACATCATGGCTGGGGCCTGGTTGGTGACTGCATGTGTCGCATTCCGGTAGGCGAACAGGAAATTGTCCACCTTGTGCTGCAGCGGAATGTTGTAATTGTACATAGCCTTTATTGCCTTCTTAAAGGTTTGTACGAACCTCTCAGCCAATCCATTTGTGGCTGGATGATACGGGGCGGATGTGTAATGCCTTACCCCATTCTTTTTCAAGAACCTCCGGAACTCTTCGGACACAAATTGTGGTCCGTTGTCAGAGCAAATCTGTTCTGGCAAGCCATTCCTGGTAAAAATGGTCCGTAGGACTGCAATAGTTCTTTCTGTGGTGGTGGAGGACATTTTGATGACCTCAGGCCATTTCGAGTGCGCATCCATGGCTATTAAAAACATTGAGTCCATGAATGGACCAGCAAAATCAATATGCACCCATTGCCATGGAGATGAGGGCCACTCCCATGGGTGTAGAGGGGCCTGTGGTGGTGCATTTTGGACTTTCTGGCATCCTGAGCAGCTCTTGGTCAGGTCCTCGATTTGTTTATCGATTCCCGGCCACCACACATAAGCCCTGGCTAGGCTTTTCATTTTTACCCCTCCCAGATAACCCTCATGAAGCTCATTGAGCACTCTATCCCTTAACTTGGGTGGAATTACCACTCGGGATCCACACATCAAGGTCCCCCGGCACACTGACAGCTGTTCTCTCCTTGTCGAGAATGCTGGCAACAGTGAGTCGCCATGTGCTGGCCATCCCTTCACCGTCAAATCATATACCTGAGACAGTGTCGGGTCATTTCAGATCTCCTTTTCGATACAAGCGTTAGTTACCGGTAGGTATTCAACGAAAGTCGAATGGAATATTTCGACAGGATCCACTGCTGGTGCTTCCTCCGCAGTAGGCAGTGGCAGGCATGATAGCCCATCAGCATTTCCATGCTGTTTCGTGCCCTTATATTCAATCTCATAGTGGTGCACCCCTAGAAAAAGTGACCATCTTTGTAGTCGTTGCGCAGTCATCACCGGAACGCCCTTCTTCGGATTAAAAATGGAGACAAGAGGCTGGTGATCAGTCAGCAAGGTGAATTTCTGCCCGTGCAGATAGTGATTGAACTTTTTCACTCCCCACACTAGGCTGAGGGCCTCCCTGTCAATATGGGCGTAGTTACGCTTGGCTGAGGTTAGTGATCATGATGCAAAGGCTATTGGCCTCTCTGAGCCGTCCGAGAATTTGTGCGACAGCACCGCTCCAATGCCGTAGGGTGATGCATCACATGCCAACCGAATTGGTAATGCCGGGTTGTAATGGGCCAATACCTCTTTCGATGTGATTAGTGTTTTGCTCTTCTGGAAAGCTCGTCTACATTCGTCACTCCACTTCCATGGCACCCCAGTTTGCAGTAGGCTGTTCAGTGGGTGTAGTATTGTAGACAAATTTGGCAAGAACTTATGGTAGTAGTTTACCAGCCCGAGGAACGACCTCAGTTGTGACACATTTTCCGGTGCTGGAGCCTTGACTACTGCCTCAATCTTCTCTGGGGACTTATGTAACCCCTCCTTATCGATAACCTGGCCACAATACGAGATCTGTTTTCTAAAAAACTCGCATTTGGGGCAGTTAGCTCGGAGCCCATATTCCTGCAATCTAGTGAGCACCTGCTCCAGGTTGGCAAGGTGATCACTGTCATTTTCGCCCGTGACCAGGATGTCGTCCAAATAACACTGGGTCCCTGGGATCCCTTGCAGGACTTGTTCCATTGCCCTCTGCCAAATAGCCGGAGCTGATGCTACCCCGAATACCAGCCGGTTGTATTGGTAGAGACCTTTATGGGTGTTGATTGTGAGGTATTGTTTTGATGCTTCTTCTACCTCCATTTGCAGATACGCCTGGGCCAGATCAATCTTAGTGAAGCGTTTCCCTCCAGATAGCGAGGCGAAAATATCTTCAATCCGCGGAAGTGGATATTGTACAGTGTGAAGGACCGGGTTCACTGTTACCTTAAAGTCCCCACAGATGCGAACCTTCCTTGGTTCCCCAGGCGTGCTGCTCAACGACTTTTTCATCACAGGGACGATGGGTGTAGCCCACTCGCTCCAGTCTACCTTGGACAGTACACCTGAACGTTGCAGACTCTCCAGCTCTGCTTCGACGGCTGGGCAGATCGCATAAGGTACCTTAAAAAATTTTGGGCTTGCGTTTTCTTCAATTTTAATCACCGCTGTCATGCCTTTTAGTGTTCCGAGTCCTTGCTGGAACACTTCGTTCGCGTCAGTTAGGATCTTTGACAGTCGCCCAGGTGTGACATCGTCATCCTTATTGTCAGCCACAGTCAGTGCCTGTATGGAATGCCAATCCAGTTGTATTTTCCGGATCCATTCACGTCCCAGTAATGGTGGTCCTCCATCTTGCAATACATACAGGCCTAGTTTTGGTGTTTCCTTACCGTTATATATAATGGTCACCCTTATTTTTCCTTTGGGGTAGACTTTTTGCCCCGTGTACGTCTTCAAAATAATTTTTGTGTCTCTCAAGGGTATGTGTGAGAATAGCCGCTCGTAGTCCCATCGGTTTATGACTGTTAGGGCTGATCCTGTGTCCAATTCCATCTTTACCTGGACTCCTGCTATCTTGAGAGTGACCCAAATGGTTCGGTGATCCTCCGTTGTGATCACATTATGTAGTTTCAGACAACTCAGTTCCCTGCTTTCGGAGTCGTTATCACTCTATTGTTCATCTGAACTATTCTCCGTCATCTTATGTACCTTCTTGTACTTTTCTTTGGTAGGTTTCTTATTGCTGGTTTTCTTTCCCGACCTGCAGACTCGTGCTATGTGTCCTACTTTTCCACACTGTCTGCACACTTTGTCTTTGAACCAGCAATCATTCTGGTCATGTGTTGTTCTGCCGCAGCGATAGCACTTCTCTGTTCTATATGACATTTCGTTTGTGCCATATTCTTGCGGTCTCTGTTGTATCTCTGCAGCACCCCGTGCTGCTGCTTCATATGATACCACAATGCTGAAAGCCTTTTCCAGCGTAAGGTCCTTTTCAGATAAAAGCCGTTTCTGGGTTCCTTCACTTTGAAGCCCACACACAAACTTGTCCCTTAAGGTATCTGCCAGTCCCGCTCCAAACTGGCAGTGTTTCGATAGTTTGCGCAGTTCTGTTAAATAATCAGCATTGCTTTCATCCTTATGCTGGTTCCATTTGTGAAACTTGAATCTTTCTGCAGCGGTGTGGGGTTTAAATGTTCCTGTAGTATCGTTACTATGTCTTCAAAACTCTTTTCCATTGGCTTCGTTGGGGTTACTAGATTTCGTAATAAACCATACGTCTTTGCACCCATTAAATTTAACAATACCGACGCTTTCTTGTCATCTGACACCTCATTTGCCTTGCAGTATACTTCTATTCATTCGACATATATAGTCCAATCTTCAACTTCATTGTCAAATGCGGTGATACTGCCACGCTTCGGCATTTTGGGTGTGGTTTAAAATGGCGTCTCCCAATGGCTTAAAATGGCATCTCCCGCACTTTCCTTCCTCCCCCGCTGCTGCCAACGCCACTCCCGGCGCTTCTCGTGGCAATGGCGGCGCCCTGTAGGTTTCGCGCGCTTCTCCTGCGCTGCTGCCAACGCCGCTCTCGGCAGTCCTCGTGGCAATGGCGGCGCCTCGCGGGTTTCTGCGTGTCTCTCTCTCCCTCTCTTCGATGCTGCTCGGCCCCTGAACACCGGCTGCGCCCTGTGTGCTCTGCCCTCTCTCTCTCTCCCCCGTCGACACTGCTCGGCCCTTTGCTGTGCCGCTCGGTCGGGCTCTAGCCTGCCGCTGTCTGGGAAGGGTCTGTGCACTACCTGTTGCCAGCCCGTTTCGCTGGACCACCTCGACTGGAAAGCCAAGCCTGGCTCTCGACAGCCTCCCCCGCAATTCTCGAGTCTCTGCTGGATGACTGGGCGGTTGCCCCTGGTCGATGCCCGAGTCTCTGGCCTTGACCTCCAATCCACTGATCTCCAGGAACGAATCCCCAGGAGGTGATGCAGAGTTGCAGGTAGGTTCGAACTTGCCTTGTCGCCAATGTTGTGTCTGTGTATAATAAGACACAGACTGCAGGAGAACGGTACAACAGGTGTTTACTCAATGTGGCTCACACGGGAACTGATCTGTACAGATTACTACTCAGTGCTATATACAGGTGTGGTCACTGCCAGTACTGCAGTATACATGAGCTGTAAAAGATAGCTCCCCCCTTAAAGGTATATACATTACAACAGGCTTCCAGTCACAAAAACAACCTTCGACCATCTGGATAACCACAGCATATTTTTGGCATTCAATAGTTCCTTGTTGCATTTTATTTACAGAAGAAGTCCAAACCGAAAATTAAAAATGTTACAGTTTGGACTTTTCCCAGCATTCTTGCGGCAATAGAAAGACTTGCATTTCTATAGCGCCTTTCACGACCAACAGACGTCCCAAAGCGCTTTATAGCCAATTAAGTACTTTTGGAGTGTAGTCACTGTTGTAATGTGGGAAGCACAGCAGCCAATTTGTGCACAGCAAGCTCCCACAAACAGCAATGTGATAATGACCAGATAATCTCTTTTGGTTATGTTGATTGAGGGATAAATATTGGCCAGGACACCGGGGATAACTCCACTGTTCTTCTTCGAAATAGTGCCATGGGATCTTTTACGTCCACCCGAGAGAGCAGACTGGGCCTTGGTTTAACATCTCATCTGAAAGACGGCACCTCTGACAGTGCAGCACTCCCTCAGTACTGTACGGGAGCGTCAGCCTCGCTTTATGTGCTCAAGCCCCTGGAGTGGGACTTGAACCCACAACCTTCTGACTCAGAGGCGAGTGTGCTGCCCACTGAGACACAATGGCTAAAAGATCTTTTCCACAAGCAGACTGAATATCTTATGACCTGAAACCTGAGCCCTTATACATGCCGTGCATGGGTTGGCATGCCCAGTTAACTATTACCTCTAACCGCAGTGGCTAATGCACCAGAAATCATATGGGATGACCACCACATTCTCCCTCTCTCCAGAGTCTGGAAACTGCAAACAGCTGGGCTTGTCTCCTGGTATTCCTTCCAGATATGATTGTATGTGGACAATGTGAGTCTCAGTATATCCACATAGTATGGATTTTCTGTCAGAGCTGAAGATGATTGGAGATTTTCTAGTATTTATCCAGTCCCAAGTCTTCTGAAGTCAGAGCTCTCAATCATCCATGATTAAAGACACAATAGTAGGAACTATTGCACAGAATGCTAATAAGCGGGTGCTCACACATTACCTATTAATGCAGTCTGCATATACAATTGTTTATCATAATTTTATTTATCTTATACAAAAAATGTCCATGTTTTTTTCAGGACATTATTAGATACAGAGTACATGCTATATTACAGGTTTCATAATACCAGCAGGTACATGCATATAACATTTGTATATAGTTTGATACATTAGAATGAGGGCTTCTTGGTGACAGGGCCAGGGTTATTCCTTGTCAGGGGTGGACGTAGGGGATGGCTGGATTGTAATAGGCTGAGGCAATAGCAGGTCTTTGATGGAGAAGAATAGGATGCTGGAGCTGATCTTCTCAACAAGCAGACCTAGGTTGGACCAATTGTGAAGGCTTGAGATGGCTAGGATGAAGGAAAGGCCCTGCAAATTGTTGCTGTTTTTGTAGCTCCGTGCATGGCGCATCCATTACGTGCTCTAGCTGCCTAATGTCCCATACATGTTTTGACCATGTGTTTGTGTGGGAGCTGCTGGGTTGTGCTGGGAATGTAGTAGGGAATGTGCCTTTTTACTGCCCGGAGTGATTATATATAACATTATTATTTTGCACCTAAAACAAAGCCTCCATATCCTGACTAATTTTCAGATCAGCTCTTTCGGCAGCTCATCGCCAGGCCTTCATTTTGAAATTGGGCAAGGGAGGAACAGCTTCCATTTTAACTCTAACCATTACAAAACTGTACGATATACAATATAGTAATCTCCCTATTTTATCATACACCATATAACCCAAATTGGGCCTGAATTTGATTAGCAGTAGAAACAGTTGTTTGCCTTGTCCCTATATAAAATAGGTCCCTTTCTAGGTTTATTTTATTGGTGGATTAGTGGTTGTCTGCAGCTAAAGCCTGCGCAATTTTATTATGTACTTTGCTTTTTTTTAAATTACAAACCATTAATTTTTATTTACCTGTAGTGGTGGTGATGCTATATGCCTCCAATTCCTGGTGCTTTAGAAGTGAGTGCACAGTTACCTTTATCCTATTTTCTTGAGTAGGAAAAGAAACTGGATCTGCAGATTAATCTTTGTGAATAAGCAAACTTCAAGGTTGATTCCAAACCGGCAAAAACCTGAATTCTGCCCCTCTCTTGTCTGCCTCACCGTTGGAGCCCAGATGACATAAGTGGCAGTGTGACACGTCCTGGGCAGCTTGCATTTCATTTACTCTTTATTAATCTTAATAGCAATTCTGCAAAGTAATGTGGGCACATCACAGAACACACCACCAATTGAAGCTGCATTTTAAGCAGTAATCTTTGTCATGAGAGTTCTCTCTTTTCCCCTTTCTTTTAATATTAAAGCTCAGTAGACTTATCAAAGGGAGGAATGGAAATTGACCTAATTTACACTTTAAAAGGCATGTTTCTTGTAAAGCCATGTTTTAACAGTATTTGCAGCTGTTTGGGGTCCCGGTAGACATTGACTTTGTAACATCTTTGCTTTACCAATCTTTTCTGTCCTGCTTGAGACGATTCCGGTAATTAACAAAATCAAACCACTAATTGCCCATTGATTCCTGATATCCTCTCCTGCTGGTACCCTTCAGCCTTAAACTTGAGCTCTCCTGTAAATTCAACAGTCTTTATCCTAATGAGCCTTTTATTCTCCTATCACACACTCTCTACTTGCTTTTTCCATTGGATTGTAAAACATCTAGTTTACCTTAAAGGCTACAATGAGAGTTGGCAGCATGTAGCTTTGATGTGGAGATGTGTGGTGCGCATTTAATCTTTGAACGTTTGGGATGTCATACACCAGGGTGTGCAATAGAATAAATCAGATTGATGGAAAAATCAGATGCTCAGTTTCAGAAACTAATTTTGCTTTGTAAAAACTCACCACTAATCTTTTCTAAAACAAAATGCAATTCCATCAGAGCAAATGATTTATTGCAGCAACTCTCTCCCGACCAAGCCAGGATTGTTCTGTTAAAACAGTTGCCTATTTAACCCTTTCTCTGTGAAGCAATTTTCGCTTGTGTTTTTTTCCAATTCCCTGAGCGCACTGGACTTTATTGCAGGCGTGCTTCACTGCCAACTGGTATCACAGTTGTGCTTTACTGTGATGTCAAGTTAGAAAGAAGAAAATCCTCGTACATTGGTTTCGAATGAGAAAATGAAATGCAGCATGTGGAAAGCAGCTAATCTGAGGAAATGTATGATGGTCATTTTCAGCTGCCCAAAGTTTCATTTGCACTTGGAAAAAAATGATTTCAATGGCACTTTGAAAGCAATGCTGCAGTGGGATTTTAAAATCTTTGCACTGGAACTGAAAGTCCATCGTGCTAACGATTGTAAACTCAGTGCAGCGCCATTGTATATCTATATAACACTACGATTGTGACAAGTTAAGAAAGAACCATGATTGTTGGATTTCTTTATATTGTATTTTGAGGAGTCCTTGGATTTCTGTTGCTGCCATTGCCAGCATTTGAAGTATAATGAAAAGTTGATCACATATTGTCTCTTCCCCTCAACACTACCTCCTTTCAGTGATGGATCCCTCAACTAATAGCTTGATTAGGTTTGTTTGGTATTTTGAATTTGCACATAAAATAGCAGAGTTGTGGTGTGAGTTTTCCGCCATGACATGACGAGAATTGTCTGTAACTTTGTATCGCCTGGCAATAAATATGTTGCAGCTATGATGTCACATGTTGACTGTTCATCATTCTGGACAGCTCATGTCCATTCATTCACCAGGTCTAGCGGCAATGAGAAAGAATGTACATGTATATCTCTACATGTAATTTGGGTTCTGGAAGAGCTTCCATATAGTATTAAAAATGCTATAAAGCAGGAACGGAATCAATCATATATAATGTTCCATGTGCCAAGGAGCCCTCCTTACATATAAGAGTCTATCTATTCTATTATCTTTTTATATGAGAATGACAGGAAGTCTGCACACATTTTCTGCCCACCACACTTCAAGGCATTACACTTCCTGAGTCACATTTTGGCATCCCACTTTGGCATAGGCAAATTATATGGACATTTCTTGCAATTGATTGGCTCAAATTTTGTATTCATAAAAATCAGAACTCAGTAACTGTGAGAAGTGACAAAATATAAAAAAAAACTGTACCTTTACAAAACTGCCATCATCATCCCCTCCTCAAAGAACCCACTCTCAACTCAATTGTCCTTGCAAATTACCACCATCTCCAACCTCCTTATCATCTCCAAAATCCTTGAACATGTTTTTGCCTCTGAAATCCATGCCAATTTTTCCTGCAACTCATGTTTAAATCTCACCAATCAGGTTTCCATTGCAGCCACATGACTGAAATGACCCTAGCCAAAGTCACAAATAACATCCTCTGTGACTGTGACCATGGTACATCATCACTCCTCCTCCTTTGTGACCTCCCTGCAAGGTCAACAACACCATCCTCCTCCAATGCCTCTCCTCTGTTGTCCAGCTTCGGGGGATTGCTGAGGCATGGTTCCACTCTTACCTATCTGATCCTAGCCAGAGTATCAATGGCTTCTCTTCTTGCTTCTGCACCATTATCTGCAGAGTCCTCCTCCTCTTCCTCATATACATGCTGCCCCTTGGCGACAACATCTAAAGACTTGGGGGTCGATATTAACCCCCCCCCCCCACGATGGGCGGGAGAGGGTTGAGGCTTAAATCGTAAATTTCATGACACCGTCCCAACCCACCATGCTGCCGCAAACGTGCTTCTTTCTCTTTACTGAGTGTCAGTCGTGGCTCAGTTGGTAGCACCCTCGCCTCCAAGTCAGAGTTTGTAGATTCAAGTCCCACTCCAGAGACTTGAGCACAAAAATCTAAGCTGACACTCCAGTGCAGTGCTGAGGGAGTGCTGTGCTGTCAGAAGTGCCATCTTTTGGATGAGACGTTAAACTGAGGCCCCGTTTGCTCTCTCAGGTGGACGTAAAAGATCCCATGGCACTATTTCGCAGAAGAGCAGGGGAGTTCTCCCCCGTGTGCTGGCCAATATTTATCCCTCAACCAACATCACTAAAAAACAGATTATCTGGTCATTGTCACATTGCTGTTTGTGGGAGCTTGTTGTGCGCAAATTGGCTGCTGCGTTTCCTCCATTATAACAGTGACTTCAAAAGTACTTCATTGGATGTAAAGCGTTTTTGGATGTCCTGAGGTCGTGAAAGGCGCTATAGAAATGCAAGTCTTTTTTAACTGCGGCCTGTTTGGGGGCATCTGGATAACCCACTCTAAACAGATGGGTTTGTCATTATAATACTTAAATGAAGCTCCTTTGATGAGATTTTTGCAACAATTTGAAATTAATGCCTTCTGTATGGGTTTCCCGGGATTCGGGAAATTCATCAGTGAAACAGAGCTGAGATTGAACAGCACTACATGGGGCTGGTTAAAGGTCAGGAGTCCCAATGTGAATAAAGGCTCAGTGCTCATAGCTGCTCACACAGAGAACATCGGGATGGGTGGTGTCATGGCTGCTTTTGATTAGACTTCTGATCAGGAAGACAATCAGCAGCCAGGGCCTGCTGTGGAGGCAGCTGTAGGTGGATGGCAGAGAGGAGAGCAACAGAGGGGTCGAGTCCGCAGGAGGCACTACCTTCCTGACAGGGTGTTTAGACTTCCTTGACCTCTCGGAAGAGCAGTGCTTCTGAAGGCTGAGATTGTCACATCAGGTGGCCGCCAAGAAGAAGACCTGCTACCTGCTGGACCAAGTGGCCATGCATTACCAGTGGCTGTGAAAGTCACCACTGCCCTCAATTTTTTGTGCCTCTGGTTCCTTCCAAGGTGCTACAGGAGACATATCAAGGATCTCGCAGTTGATTGCACATAAATGCATACGGCAGGTGATGGATGGATTGTTTGCCAGGGCTGGAGGATATGTATTTTCTGCCCATAGCCAGAATGAGCAGGCACCCAGATTCATGTCTCTAGCTGCCTTCCCACAGATGCAGGGTACCATAGATAGCACACACATGGCAATCCGAGCTTCACCAGATCAACCAGGAGTGTTCCTCAACTGCAAGGGATTTCATTCCATCAATGTTCACCTGGTGTGCAATCACAAGAAAAGTTTCATGCTGGTCTGCGCCACATTCCCTGTGAACTGCCAAGATGCTTTCAGATTACGGCAGTCCAAAATCCACGACCTGTTCATACGTGGAACCACCCTTGAGGGGTGGCTACTAGGTGACAAAGGATACCCCCTGTAAACCTTGCTGATGATAACTCTGAGGAACCCCACCAATGAAACACAGAAACAGAAATATAGGAGCAGGAGTAGGCCATTCGGCTCTTCGAGCCTGCTCCGCCATTCAATAAGATCATGGCTGATCCTCTATCTCAATACCATATTCCCACTCTCTCTCCATACCCCTTGATGCCTTTTGCATCTAGAAATCTATCTATCTCCTTCTGAAATATATTCAGTGACTTGACCTCCACAGCCTTCCGTGGTAGAGAATTCCACAGGTTCACCACCCTCTGAGTGAAGAAATTTCTCCTCATCTCAGTCCTAAATGTCCTACCCCGTATTCTGAGACTGTGACCCCTCGTTCTAGACCCCCCAGCCAGGGGAAACATCCTCCCTGCATCCAGTCTGTCTAGCTCTGTCAGAATTTTATACGTTTCAATGAGATCCCCTCTCATTCTTCTAAACTCTAGTGCATATAGGCCTAGTCGACCCAATCTCTCCTCATACAACAGTCCTGCCATCCCAAGAATCAGTCTGGTGAACCGTTGCTGCACTCCCTCTATGGCAAGTATACCCTTTCTTAGGTAAGGAGACCAAAACTGCACACAGTACTCGAGGTGTGGTCTCACCAAGGCCCTGTATAACTGTAGTAAGACATCCTTGCTCCTGTACTCAAATCCTCTTGCAATGAAGGCCAACCTACCATTTGCCTTCCTAACTGCTTGTTGCACCTGCATGTTTGCTTTCAGTGACTGGTGTGCATGGACACCCAGGTCCCTTTGTACATCAATATTTCCCAATCTATCACCATTTAAATAATACTCTGCCTTTCTGTTTATTCTACCGAAGTGGATAACTTCACATTTATCCACGATATACTGCATCTGCCATGTATTTGCCCACTCACTCAACTTGTCTAAATTGCCTTGAAGCCTCTTTGCATCCTCCTCACAACTCACAATCCCTCCTAGTTTCATGTCGTCAGCAAATATTACATTATTACATTTGGTTCCCTCATCCAAATATTGATATATATTGTGAATAGCTGGGGCCCAAGCACTGATCCCTGCGGTACTCCACTAGTCACCGCCTGCCACCCTGAAAAAGACCCATTTATTCCTACTCTCTGTTTCGTGTCTGTTAACCAATTTTCAATCCATGCCAGTATATTACCCCCAATCCCATGTGCTTTAATTTTGCACACTAACCTCTTATGTGGGACTTTATCAAAGGCCTTCTGAAAATCCAAATACACCAAGAGCGCTACAGTGCGAGCCATATGACAACTGGATGTGTCATCGAGCAAGCCATCAGAATGCTTAAGATGCGCTTCAGGTGCCTGGACAGATCTGGAGGTGCCCTTCAGTACTCACCAGGGAGGGTCTCTAGGATAATCGTGGTATGTTGCGTCCTGCACCACAGAGCACAGCAGCGAGGACTAGAGGTGCAGGAGGAACAGGCCGCTCAGCACTCTCTATCTGATGAGGACTCTAATGGAGTGGGGGGCGCAGGGGGATGAATAGAAGGAGGAGGATTCTCGCAAAGGCTTGCAACATCAATCCACAAAAGTTTGAACTGGACTCCTCCGTCCTCTCTGATATTGTGGATAGTGTGCCTGGCAGGCCTGCCAGTTCCTCACGCATTTGCTGCTGACCCTCTACCAGTCCATCACACTCCTGACTTACATAGAAACATAGAAGATAGGAGCAGGAGTAGGCCATTCGGCCCCTCGAGCCTGCTCCATCATTCAATGAGATCATGGCTGATCATCCAAATTCAGTACCCTGTCCCTGCCTTCTCCCCATATCCCTTGATCCCTTTAGCCTTAGAACTATATCGAACTCCTTCTTGAATATATTTAATGAATTGGCCTCAACTGCCTTCTGTGGTAGAGAATTCTACAGGTTCACCACTCTCTGGGTGAAGAAATTCCTCCTCATCTCTGTCCTAATTGGCTTACCCCTTATCTTTAGACTGTGACCCCTGGTACTGGACTCCCCCGCCATTGGGAACATCCTTCCTGCATCTAGTCTGTCTAGTCCTGTTAGAATTTTATAAGTTTCAATGAGATCCCCTCTCATTCTTCTAAACTCCAGTGAGTATAAGCCCAATCGACCCAATCTCTCCTCATACGTCATTCCTGCCATCCCAGGTATCAGTCTGGTGAATCTTCGCTGCACTCCCTCCATGGCAAGAACATCCTTCCTCAGATAAGGCGACCAAAACTGCACACAATACTCAAAGGTGTGGTCTCACCAAGGCCCTGTACAACTGCAGCAAGACATCCTTGTTCCTGTACTCAAACCCTCTCGCTACGAAGGCCAACATACCATTTGCCTTCTTAACCGCCTGCTGCACCTGTATGCTTACCTTCAGCGACTGGCGCACCAGGGCACCCAGGTCTCGTTGCACGTCCCCTTCTCCCAATCTATTGCCGTTCAGATAATAATCTGCCTTCCTGTTTTGCCACCAAAGTGGATAACCTCGTGCCTTGTGCCTTATACATGGTGGGAAGGCCTTGGGGAGTCAGGAGGTGAGACACTAGCCGCAGGATACCCAGCATCTGACTTGCTCTTGTAGCCACAGTATTTATTTGGCTGGTCCAGTTAGGTATCTGGTCAATGGTGACCCCCCCCAGGATGTTGATGGTGGGGGATTTGGCGATGGTAATGCCATTGAATATCAAGGGGTGGTGATTAGACTCTCTCTTGTTGGAGATAGTCATTGCCTGGCACTTGTGTGGCGCGAATGTTCGGTCTGCCACTTCTCAGCCCAAGCCTGAATGTTGTCCAGATCTTGTTGCATGCGGGCATGGATGGCTTCATTATCTGGGGAGTTGCAAATGGAGCTGAACACCGTGCATCATCAGTGAACATCCCCACTTCTGACCTTATGATGGAGGGAAGGTCATTGATGAAGCAGCTGAAGATGGTTGGGCCCAGGACACTGCCCTGAGGAACTCCTGCAGCGGTGTCCTGGGGCTGTGATGATTGACCTCCAACAACCACAACCATCTTCCTTTGTGCTAGGTATGATTCCAGCCAATGGAGAGTTTTCCCCCTGATTCCAATTTTACTAGGGCTTCTTGATGCTACACTCGGTCAAATGCTGACTTGATGTCAAGGGCTGTCACTCTCACCTCACCTCTGGAATTCAGCTCTTTTGTCCACGTTTGGACCAAGGCTGTAATGATGTCTGGAGCCAAGTGGTCCTGGCGGAACCCAAACTGAGCATTGGTGAGCAGGTCATTGGTGAGTAAGTGCTGCTTGATAGCACTGTCGACGACACCTTCCATCACTTTGCTGATGATTGAGAGTAGACTGATGAGGCAGTAATTTCCTGGATTGGATTTGTCCTGCTTTTTGTGGACAAGACATACCTGGGCAGTTTTCCACATTGTCGGGTAGATGCCAATGTTGTAGCTGTACTGGAATAGCTTGGCTAGAGCCACGGCTAGTTCTGGAGTGCAAATCTTCAGCATGACAGCAGGGATGTTGTCGGGCCCATAGCCTTTGCTGTATCCAGTGCACTCAGCCATTTCTTGATATTACGTGGATTGAATTCAATTGGCAGAAGGCTGGCTTCTGTGATGGTGGGGACATCAGGAGGAGGCCAATATGAATCATCCATTCGGCACTTCTGGCTGAAGATGGTGGCAAACACTTCAGCCTTGTCTTTGCACTCACGTGTTGGGCTGCGCCATCATTGAGGATGGAGATGTTCATGGAGCCTCCTCCCCCCGTTAGCTGTTTAATTGTCCACCACAATTCATGACTGGCTGTGCTGGGACTGCAGAGCTTTGATCTGATCCATTGGTTGTGGGATCATTTAGCTCTGTCTGTAGCATGCTGCATTTGCATGCATATAGTCCTGTGTTGCAGCTTCCCCAGGTTGGCACCTCATTTTTAGGTATGCCTGGTGCTGCTCCTGGCATGCTCTTCTGCACTCTTCATTGAACTAGGGTTGGTCCCCTGGCTTGATGGTAATGGTAGAGTGAGGGATATACCGGGCCATGAGGTTACAGATTGTGGTGGAATACAATTCTGCTGCTGCTGATGCCTAGTTTTGAGCTGCTAGATCTGTTCTGAATCTATCCCATTTAGCACAGTGGTAGTGCCACACAACACGATGGAGGATGTCCTTAGTGTGAAGAGGGGACTTTGTCTGCACAAGGACTGTACAGTGGTCACTGCTACCAATGCTGTCATCTGCGACAGGTAGATTGGCGAGGACGAGGTCAAGTAGGTTTTTGCCTTGTGTTGGTTCTCTCACCACCTGCTGCAGGCCCAGTCTGGCAGCTTTGTCCTTCAGGACTCGGCCAGTAGTGGTGCTACCGAGCCACTCTTGGTGATGCACATTGAAGTCCCCCACCCAGAGTACATTCTGTGCCCTTGCTACTCTCGGTGCTTCTTCCAAGTGGTGTTCAACATGGAGGAGTACTGATTCATCAGCTGAGGGAGGGTGGTAGATGGTTATCAGCAGGAGGTTTCATTGCCCATGCTTGACCTGAAGCCATGAGACTTTCATGGGGTCCAGAGTCAATGTTGAGGACTCCCAGGGCCACTCCCAGCCTGACTGTACACCACTGTGCCACCACCTCTAGTGGGTCTATCCTGACGGTGGGACAGGACATACCCAGGAATGGTGATGGAGGATTCTGGGACATTGGCTGAAAGGTATGATTCTGTGAGTAGGACTATGTCAGGCTGTTGCTTGACTAGTCTGTGGGACAGCTCGCCCAATTTTGACACAAGTCCCCAGATGTTAGTGAGGAGAACTTTGCAGGATCGACTGGGCTGGGTGTGCCGTTCGCGTGTCCGAAGTCGATGCTGGGTGGTCCATCCGGTTTTATTCTTATTATTGTTTTCTGTAGCAGTTTGTTACAACTGAGTGGCTTGTTAGGCCATTTCAGAGGGCAGTTAAAAGTCAACCACATTGCTGTGGGTCTGGAGTCACAGATAGGCCAAACCATTAGTGAACCAGATGGGTTTTTACGACAATCCAATAGTTTCCATAATCATTAACTTTTTATTCCAGATTTATTTAATTAACTGAATTTAAATTCCCCAGCTGCCGTGGTGGGATTTGAATCCACATCTCTGAATCATTAGTCCAGGCCTCTGGACTACTAGTCCAGGTAACATAACCACTATGCTACCGTTCCCAGTCTCTAACAGGACCCTCAGCTGTATCTGCGCTGGTGGCTGGTAAGCATGTGTCCTGTGACAGTGCACCCTCAGAAAGAATCAGCTGCTCTGAGGAAATGTTACTCAAAAGGGACACAGGCTGCTGTTGTTCACGTAATAGCCCTGGAGGAGAGAAAAAACGGATATGATTTAGTCATGGGAATGTAAAAATGTTGATATTCACACGATAAAGTTGATCTTACTTCATTCGGTTCTGAAGTCAAGTCAACATGACTTAATCTTGTATGAGATGTGGGTAAGAGATATTTAATGCTGTCACCATGCAGCAGTTAAGTCCACGTCTCGCCATCTCTGATGGTCAGGGACGCTGATATCCCACTTATCTCTGGGGCCTCCTGCTCTACAATTGTCAACTCCACAATCTGTGGTGGCCCACCTCCAGTCCTCTCCATTGTATTTTGTGCTCTTCTTTTCTGCAAGGAGACACAACAGTCCTATAAGTGTCTGTAAGGCATGTGTGCATCCGGCTGATGCAGTGCACTTGGTGAGGGTGACTAACAAGCAGATGCATCACGCGTGGCACTCGCTTTTGAGCACGTGTTGACAATGTCGTTTGAGGAAGTGTGCTGAGAATCGGATGAGCTGACTGAGGTCATATCACACTACATAAGGATTGGGGTGAGTGGTTGTGAGCACCACCAGACATGACTATTGCAATACTCCACTGACTGACCTCTCATCCGTCGCCCTCTGTAAACCTCAGCACATCCAAAACTCTGCTGACCACATTCTATCCTACATCAAGTCCTGCTCACCCACCTCGCTGACCTACATTGGCTCCCGGCTCCCCCATGCCTCCAATTTAAAATTCTCATCCTCACATTTGAAGCCCTTCATAACTTCATTCCTCCCTATTTCTGTAAACTCCTCCAGAGGTACAACCACCCCCCGCTGCTCCCTGAACTGTCTATGTCTCTGAATCTAGCCTTGTGATCGCTCCTTTCCTTCACCCCACTATTGGCAGCCATGCCTTCAGCCACCTAAACCCCATGCTCCAGAATTCCTTCCATAAATATCTCTGCCTCCTCACCTCCCTGTCCTCCTTTAGAACCCTTCTTAAAACCCATCGCTATGACCAAGCTTTTGGTTACTCCTCTGATTACACCTCTGTAAAGCACCTTGGGATGGTTGTTTCGGTTAAAGATACTATATAAAGGCTGGTTGTTGTTGCCATGGGTGGAACGTAGGGGCTCATATTGTCACATGAGTGCAATCTATAGTTTCAAGCACTTAGGGACATCCAGTGAGACAATGAAAATGAATGGCCTGCTAATTCAATTGTCTTGTTCCTGTGTTAAATGGAATGGTATGGCCTGCCTTGGCAAACAGGGCATTAATGATTTCCCTTATGCAAAAATGGACAATAAAATGACTGACCTGGATTAAGTCATCTGTTTCCCCTTGGAATGAGCCACTGACCAAGAAATTAAGTAGTGACCTTGTGAGCGGTACCATTTCTTGAGGGAGTTTGAAGATCTTCCTGTAGGGTGGTGCAAAGCTCTTCCAAGACTTCTGGAGTGAACTGCCGCCTCCTTACACATAACTCCAGAGAAAGATTCAAATAAGATCTTCTGGGTTTATACAGTTTGAGGGCTGGGTGTCTTTGGGAGGGTCTAGATCTCCTGCCATGCTGCTTTATTATCAGGGCCTCCCGGGTTCTCTGCTGCTCCTCCTCCTCTTCCTCCCCCAGCATGTGTGTCATAAAGAGGCGGATCCCAATGAGCAAACCCACACTGCAGCCTATCAGCATATTTTAGGGAAATTTCCCACTGAAAAAAATAGTCTTGATGGAGACTTTCAAATGAAGCTAGGAGCCTCAGAAATAGAGTAATTTGTTTTTACAAAAGACCAATCCAAAATAAAGTTACGTCTCTATCTAACAGCACAATGAAAGGTAGCAGTGTTGAGGCTGCCGCGGAACACGAATGGAGGCCGAACCGATCTGAGGAACACATGGCTTTTCTTACATTCTCTTGCGAGATGGCTGCCCCCAGCTCTTCTCTCTGTTAAACCCGAAAACAGAATGAGGGCGACGCCCGCGCTTTTGAGTACACACTGAGGGCGACGCCCGCTCCTTTGTCATGCCTTAAAGGCAGCATGCTTCTTAAAGGCAAGTAGCCCGATTTATTGTCCACGGACGGAAAAGTGGATTGCGCCCGTTTAGGTGGCGATCCGCCACACAGCTCCCCCCAGAATCCGCTTAGGAGGTGTGGACGAGACGGTGCGGCGGTCTGATGGGCCGGCCGGAGCGGCTCTTGTAGGACGCCGGTGGACGTGGAACGGCCCGGCGTGGAGCAGCCGGGTGTTCTGGCTTGAGGGCAGGTCAGCCGCGTGGCGGTGGACAAGCTACTGGGACCTGCTCACCGGGCTCCGAGTGTGCTGGCTTGAGTCGGTCAACCGACACTTTTTCAGTCCTGTCGCCCACTTGTAGGTCGAAAAATTTGTCCCCAGCCTGTAGCACTTTGTAGGGCCCATCGTACGGGGGTTGAAGGGGTCCGCGGTGGGCGTCGTGCCGGACGAAAATGAACCGTGCCTGGTGCAGGCTTAGCGGGACGTGTGAGGTGGATTCGCTGTGCCGGGCAATGGGCACCGGGGCGAACTGTAGCGCCGGTGAGGTGAAGTCGTGACGTTGCTGGTCGGCTGACCAGGGTGTCGTGGTGGTGGGCAGGAACTCGCCGGGTACGCGCAGCGGCTGGCCGTACACGAGCTCTGCTGCCGATGCATGGAGGTCTTCTTTAACCGCGGAGCGCAGGCCGAGGAGGACCCACGGGAGTCGGTCAGTCCAGGCGCCGTCCTGGAGGCTGGCTCGAAGAGATGCCTTCAAGGATCTGTGGAACCGCTCACACAGTCTGTTGGCTTGGGGGTGGTACGCTGTGGTGCGGTGAATGGTCACCCCGAGATTGCGTGCGATGGCGGTCCAGAGTTTAGAGGTAAATTGCGGACCTCTGTCCGAAGTCATGTCGGAGGGGACGCCGAACCGTGCAACCCAGGTGCTGACGAAGGCTCTGGCGATGTCGGCGGTGGTGGTAGAGGTCAATCGATCTTGTCCAGGCCGAACTGGCACTTGGCTGGGCTGAGGATGAGCCCGTGGTCGCTGAGGCGCCCGAATAGGATGCGAAGGTGTTCGAGGTGTTCCTGCTTGGAGGAACTGGCTGCCAGGATGTCATCCAGGTAGACGAGCAGGAACTTCAGGTCCCGAAGGACCGAGTCCATGAGCCGTTGGAATGCCTGGGCAGCATTTTTGAGGCCGAAGGGCATCCGCAGGAACTCGAAAAGCCCGAAGGGGGTGATTACGGCCGTCTTGGGGACGTCCGCGGGGTGGACGGGGACTTGGTGGTAGCCGCGCACCAGGTCGACTTTGGAAAAGACTGAGCGGCCGGCCAGTCTAGCCGAGAAGTCCTGAATGTGCGGCACGGGGTACCGATCAGGGGTGGTGGCGTCGTTGAGGCGGCGATAATCCCCGCAGGGGCGCCAACCCCCGCCTGGTTTGGGGGCGATGTGGAGTGGGGAGGCCCAGGGACTGTTGGAGCGGCGGATGATGCCGAGCTGTTCCATAGTGGCAAACTCGGTCCGCGCGATCTCCAGTTTGGCCGGGTCCAGCCTGCGGGCGTGGGCGTACATTGGGGGGCCTGTGGTGGGGATGAAGTGTTCCACCCCGTGTTTGGCGACCTCCGCGGAGAAGGTCGGGTTGGTGAGGGCCGGGAATTCGGCCAGGAGTGCCGAGTAGTCATCCATGGCCCGGGCGTGGCACTGTGACGCCATGTCGGCAGGTTGACGGGGGGCCATGGCGCCCAGGATGGGGGACATGGTGTTCATGTCCACGAGGCGGTGTCGAGGGATGTCTACCAGTAGGCCGTGGACGCACAGGAAGTCTGCGCCGATGAGAGGGGAGAGTACCTTGGCAGTGATGAACTCCCATCGGCAGCGGTGACCAGCGAGGTCGAGGGTGACTGTGCGGGCGCTGTACGTCCGGATGTCCGAGCTGTTAGCGGCAGCCAGCGCCTGTCCTCGTTCGCCCTTTTGGATGTCGAGGGCGGAGGCCGGGATGATGCTGTGCTGAGCTCCAGTGTCGCACAGGAACCGGCGGCCGGTTTTGTCATCCGTGACGTACAGCAGGGAGCCTGCGTGGCCCACGGCCATTGCGGGGGCTGGTTCGGGGGCGGACTTGAAGGAGCAGGGAGGTGTGCACCGTTGTGCCCTGGCGCCGAACCGTGCGTGGTAGTAACAGTAGCCCGGGTTTGTGGGGCGCGAAGGCCCCGTGGGCCCCGTGGCTGGGCCTTGTGGCCGCGTGGTGGCTGGTGAGGGGCGCGCCCAGGCTGTGGCTGCCAGGTCCGGAGCGACGTTGCGGCTGGAGTGAGCGGACAGCAGCTTGTCGGCCTCGTCGGCCAGGGCTTCTAGGTCCGTGAGGCCAGACGCCACGATCGCTGGGCGGATGCTGGGAGGTAGCTGGCGGATGAACAGCGTGCAGAAGAGGGACCCGGGTGGGCTCTCGTCGGTGAGTGAGAGCATGTGGGAGAGGAGGTCTGACGGTGAGGCGTCACCGAGGCCTGGAAGGTCGAGGAGGCGGCAGTTTCGCTGGTATTTCGAGGTCGTAAATTTTTTAAGGAGCGCGGCCTTAAGATGTGCATACTTGCCCTCCTCTGGTGAGTTCTGCAGCGCTATCCAGACCTTCATGACTGTGGAGCTACCGAGTGATGCGACGAGGTAGTCATACTTCGTCCCATCTGTGGTGATGTGTCGCAGCCGGAATCGGGACTCAGCTTGGAGGAACCAGGCTTCGGGCTGGTTTTCCCAAAACTCCGGCAGTTTCACGGAAACTGCGTTCGTGTCCGCCATTGCAGTGCTCGGAATACGTTCTGAGCGTCGGGGTCACCAATGTTGAGGCTGCCGCGGAACACGAATGGAGGCCGAACCGATCTGAGGAACACATGGCTTTTATTACATTATCTTGAGAGATGGCTGCCCCCAGCTCTTCTCTCTGCTAAACCCGAAAACGGAATGAGGGCGACGCCCACGCTTTTGAGTACACACTGAGGGCGACGCCCGCTCCTTTGTCATGCCTTAAAGGCAGCATGCTTCTTAAAGGCAAGGTGCCCGATTTATTGTCCACGGACGGAAAAGTGGATTGCGCCCGTTTAGGTGGCGATCCGCCACAGCAGTTTATTTTTGAGAAATGTAGGAAGTCACACAACACCAGGTTATAGTCCAACAGCTTTATTTGAAATCACAAGCTTTCGGAGCGCTGTTCCTTCATCAGGTATTTTTGAGATGCCAGCATCAGCCTTCCTCAGCTATAGGTGAGTTGGTTATTGCAAACTTGCCATTAAAAGTGAAGCTCAGCTTGGCCAAAAAAAAACAAAGGAAAGAATTTCTGTCACGGTTTGCCGCAATATGAATGGCCGTGAAAAATGTGATCTGCAAGTGTTGGCAAATCGTAAAACCCTTGCTGTTTTAATAGAGTTCACCACCTGCCTGTGCAAATAGAACCATCTGGATGACTGCAGACCATTTTTCTGAATAGGTACACTTGTGGGATCGCAAACTGAGGGGTCACAAATTTGTCCTGATGCGAGACAACTTTTCTGGACACCCTCACGTCTCTGGGCTAAGGAATATACGCCTTATATTCCTTCCTGCCGACACATTCTGCATAATCCAGCCCTTGGAACAGGGCATCATTTACCGTATGAAGCAGCATTACATTCAAGCAATGAGAGAAAGAGAAACTCCCTGAAGAACTGGACTCTTAATGAGAACTGACTGCGTCCCAGTGTGTAAAACATATCTTTGTTAGATGTGGTGCGCCTGTTGAAATCTGAATGGGACTCTTATCAGTCAACAGACAATCCAGTGTTGCTTCAAGACGGCTGGGTTTTCTAATGGTGAGGAGGAAAGCGCAGACATTGACACTCTGACAGGGGAGGGAGGGAGGGAGGAAGGAAGGAAGGAAGGAAGGAAGGAAGGAAGGAAGAGAGGGAGGGAGGGAGGAAGGAAGGAAGGAAGGGAGGGAGGGAGGAAGGAAGGAAGGGAGGGAGGAAGGAAGGAAGGAAGGGAGGGAGGGAGGAAGGAAGGAAGGAAGAGAGGGAGGGAGGGAGGGAGGAAGGAAGGAAGGGAGGGAGGGAGGAAGGAAGGAAGGAAGGAAGGAAGGAAGGAAGGTGTTGTGTATGTACCTTTAAGAGAATAACTGGTCTCAGACTGCAGTACCGGCAGTGACCACCCCTGTATAAAAGGCGCTAGTAAGCCTCTGTAGTTTCAGTTCCCGATTGACTCCTTTCAGTAAAGACTTGTTTTGTTCAACTCCTGCTGTCCGTGTCTCAATCATACACGGACATAATACTGGCGACGAGCAGATACAAACTTACCTACAGTCTGCACCACCTCCTGGGATCCATTCCTGAAGCGAAGTGAGCAGAGGTCGAGGCCAGAAGGAAGAAAGAAGCAGTAGAAACGGGCGTCGACCGTGGGCATCCGCCCCTGAGTTAGCGGAGTTGAAGATTGCTGGAGAAGCTGTCGAAAGCGGGGCCTGGTTCCTGTCGACGGTGCTTCAGCTAATCGGGCTGGTGGCAGGTAGTACACTGATCCTTCCTAGGCTGCGGCGGTCACGAACTCGAGCGGGTGGCTTGCAACGGGGCCGAGCAGCGTTGTCGGGAAGAGGAGAGAGAGAGGGTGGAGCACACAGGGCGCGGCCGGTGCTACGAAGCCGGGCTGCGTATAGACCCGAGAAGAGGGAGGCAAGAGTCCCACAGGGTTGTTCCACGACGGGAAAATAATTTAAAAAAAAGAAATATTAAACGCGCAGGAAACCGCGAGGAGCTGCAGGTTGCAACGGAAACCGCAGAAAGCAGCGCTAGCAACAGCGGGGAAGAAGGCAAAGCGCGGGAGGCGCCATCTTAATCAGCGGGGAAGAAGGCAAAGCGTGGGAGGCACCATTTTGTTAAATCGGGGAAGAAGGCAAAGCGCGGGAGGCGCCATTTTAGATTTTCAAGATGCCGAAGACTGGCTGTATCACTGCCTTTGATAATACAATAGAGGACTGGACCACGTATGTGGAAAGAGTCGAGGTATATTGCGAGGCAAACGAAATAGCCGATGAGAAAAAGGCATCGGTATTGCTAAACTTAATGGGCGCTAGAACGTACGGCCTATTGCGGGACCTGATTGCTCCAGCCAAACCGAAGGCGAAGAGTTTTAACAAAATTGTTGCTGTCCTACAGGAACACCTAAACGCTGCACCGCTGTTGATAGCAGAAGGATTTAAATTCCACAGGAGAACTCAGCATAAAGATGAGAGCAATGCTGAGTACCTTACGGAACTACGCAAGCTGTCAAAGCACTGCCAGTTCGGAGCAGGACTGGCAGATACCCTACGGGACAAATTTGTCTGTGGACTCCTGAGTGAAGGAACACAGAAGAAGTTACTCTCAGAGAAAGAGCTGACGCTAGATAAGGCTTTCAGCGTGGCAGTATCATACGAAGCAGCAGCCAGGGGAGCTGCGGAAATACAACAAAAGCCATAGGAATACGGCACCCACGAAATGACACGGGGATTTGCAAAATGTTATCGCTGCGGCAGAACTAACCATGACCAGAAGGACTGCTGGTCCAAGGACAAAATATGCAGGCAATGCGGAAAGATGGGACACATTGCATGAGTTTGCAGGTCTGGGAAGAAGACCAGCGACAACAAAAAGGCTACTAAGGAACCGTACAAGAAAGTACAAAAGATGACGGGCAGTAGTTCCGAAGACCAGATGAGCGATAGTGAATCCGGGAACAGGAGACTAAGCTGTCTCAAACTTCACAATGTAATCGCAAAAGAGGATCACCAAACCATTTGGGTCACCCTCACGATAGCAGGGTCCCAAGTTAAAATGGAATTGGATACAGGATCAGCGCTAACCGTCATGAATCGACGAGACTACGAGTGGCTATTCTCACACATACCCTTGAGAGAGACATCCATCGTCTTGACGACGTATACGGGGCAAAAAGTATACCCCAGAGGAAAAATAAGGGTGCCTGTCGAATACAACGGCAAGAAAATACGGAAATTGTATCTCTACATACTGCCAAATGGTGGACCACCGTTATTGGGACGTGAATGGGTCAGGAAGATAAGTTTAGATTGGCACTCCATTCATGCAATGACGGTCGATGGCAAAAAAGATGAAGACGTCACTCCTTGATGATTGTCAACAATCTTAGCTAACGCCAAAGAGGTATTTCAACAAGAACTGGGCACTCTTAAAGGCGTAACCGCCTCGATAAAATTAGAAGAGAATGCAATTCCCAAGTTTTTCAAAGCAAGCCCGGTACCATATGCAATTCGCCCAGCCGTCGAGGCAGAGCTGGAGAAGGCAGGCGTGTTGTCTAAGGTCGACTGGAGCGAGTGGGCGACACCCATCGTTCCTGTCATGAAGAAAACGTTAAGCAATAAGTCTGAGGAGCCAAGGAAGGTTCGCATCTGTGGGGACTTCAAGGTGACGGTGAACCCAGTCCTTCACACAGTACAATATCCTCTTCCAAGGATAGAAGACATCTTCGCCTCACTATCTGGAGGGAAGCGGTTTACAAAAATTGACCTAGCACAAGCATATTTGCAGATGGAGGTTGAAGAGTCCTCTAGGAAGTATCTCACGATAAACACTCACAAAGGTCTTTACCAGTATCATCGATTGGTATTCGGAGTAGCATCGGCTCCGGCGATATGACAAAGAGCGATGGAACAAGTCCTGCAAGGGATTCCGGGGACTCAGTGTTACTTGGACGACATCCTTGTGACAGGTGAAGATGACAGTGAACACCTTAACAACCTAGAAGAGGTGCTCACTAGACTACGGGAACATGGGCTACGAGCCAACCGCCCCAAGTGCGAGTTTTTTAAGAAACAGCTATCGTATTGTGGCCACGTGATTGATGAAGAGGGGTTACATAAGTCCCCTGACAAAATTGAAGCGGTTGTTAAGGCCCCAGCGCCTGAAAATGTGTCGCAACTGAGGTAATTCCTCGGATTGGTGAATTACTACCATAAGTTTTTGCTGAATTTGTCGACAATTCTGCACCCACTGAACGGCCTACTACGAACGGGAGTAGCATGGAAATGGAGCAATGACTGTAAGCGGGCCTTTCCTTAGAGTAAGGACTTAATCACTTCAAGAGAAGTATTGGCTCACTACAACCCAGCACTGCCGATCAGACTGGCGTGTGATGCGTCTCCCTATGGCATTGGGGCTGTACTGTCACATAAATTCCTTGATGGTTTAGAGAGGCCGATAGCTTTTGCGTCACGCTCGTTAACTTCTGCCGAGCGTAACTACGCCCAGATTGACAGAGAGGCCCTCAGCCTAGTGTGGGGGGTGAAGAAGTTCAATCACTACCTGCACGGTCAAAAATGTACTCTACTAACCGATCATCAACCTCTTGTCTCCATTTTCAACCCTCAGAAGGGCGTACCGATAATGACAGCGCAACGGCTGCAGAGGTGGTCCCTTTTCCTAGGGGCACACCAATATGACATCGAGTACAAAGGAACTAAACAGCATGGGAATGCTGATGGATTGTCGCGCCTACCGTTGCCGACGGTGGAAGAAGAGGACCTTGCAGGGGATCCAATGGAGATATTCCACTCGACCATAGTCGAATGTCTCCCTGTGACGAATGCAAACATAGAAAAGGAAACACGAAATGACCCGACACTATCACGGGTCTATGATTTAACGGTGAAGGGATGGCCAGCACATGGCGAACCACTGCTGCCAGCATTCTCTCCGAGAAGAGAACAGCTGTCAGTGTGCAGAGGAACCTTGATGTGTGGATCCAGAGTAGTAATTCCACCTAAGTTGATGGATAGAGTGCTCAATGAGCTTCATGAGGGTCATCTGGGTGGGGTAAAAATGAAGAACTTAGCCAGAGCATTTGTGTGGTGGCCGGGAATCGATAGAGAAATCGAAGAGATGACCGAGAGCTGTGCAGGATGCCAGAAGGTCCAAAACGCCCCACCACAAGCTCCTCTACATCCATGGGAGTGGCCCTCATCTCCATGGCAAAGGGTGCACATTGATTTTGCTGGTCCCTTCATGGACTCGATGTTTTTAATTGCGGTGGATGCACATTCAAAGTGGCCAGAGGTAATAAAAATGTCCTCAACCACCACAGAAAAAACTATCACAGTTATACGAACCATATTCGCCAGGAATGGGCTGCCTGAACAGATTTGCTCTGACAATGGACCACAGTTTGTGTCTGAAGAGTTCCGGAGGTTCTTAAAGAACAATGGTGTTAAGCATTACACATCTGCCCCATATCATCCAGCCACTAATGGATTGGCCGAGAGGTTTGTTCAAACATTCAAGAAGGCTATCAAGGCAATGTGTAATGAAGATATACCCCTACAACACAAGGTGGACAACTTCTTGTTTGCCTACCGGAATGCGACACATGCGGTTACCAACCAAACTCAAGCCATGATGTTCTTCAATCGAAGACTACGATGCCGCTTGGATTTGGTTAAGCCAAACGTCCGAAGAGATGCGGAGAACAGGCAATTTCAGAATATGAATGAAAGGCCGACCAGGAGTTTTAAGATAGGTCAACCAGTTTTGGCCCGGGACTACCGTACTGAGAAATGGCAGCCAGGAACGATTTGTACACGGCAAGGACCTCTCATGTATACCGTGTACGTTGGAGAGAGCATTGTAAGACGCAATGCTGACCAGATTCTAGAGTCACTGGAAAACGTCAACTCCACACCACGATCTGATACACCTGGCAATGAAATTGACGTACCAATTGCAGCTACCGTAGAATCGGTGATATTGGAAGCAGATGAACCAAACAATGACATTGATCCCGACTCAACCTTGCCAGAAGAACCTGATACCTCAAAGAGGCGTTATCCAGACAGAATCAGGAAGCCTCCTCAAAGACTGAACTTATAATTGCTTAAACTCAACCAATGTATCTAGCAACCGTAATTGTGATTGTAATTAGTTATCATTTAGTTGTTAAATGAATGTTATGTACTGTTTATCTAAAAGGGGAGGAATTGTTGTGTATGTACCTTTAAGAGAATAACTGGTCTCAGACTGCAGTACCAGCAGTGACCACCCCTGTATAAAAGGCGCTAGTAAGCCTCTGTAGTTTCAGTACCCGATTGACTCCTTTCAGTAAAGACTTGTTTTGTTCAACTCCTGCTGTCCGTGTCTCAATCATACACGGACATAATAGAAGGGAGGGAGGGAGGAAGGGAGGGAGGAAGGAAGGAAGGAAGGAATGAAGGGAGGGAGGGTGCGTGGACAGGACAGGACACCAGGGAGTACTCCTCTGCACTTCTTCTAGAGGAAGAATTCTTTCTGCTCTGTCACCTCAGTGACCACGAGGTTCCATTTGAATATGACACTGATGACATAGAAGAGTTGGATGACGCAATGGCAGTCATTATGAGAGTTCTTCACTGATTTTACACATTGCGGTACAATCCAAAGTTTAAATGTAGTAATTTCCCCAGGCTAGTTTAGGACCATAGCCTGTAATTCATCCTTGAGTGTGTGCTATTTTCTACTTAATGACAAGACTTCTGTTTTAAATGTACCTATTAGTTGTGTTGTGCTCGTCCATTAGGTTGGAAGGGAGAAACAGTGATTTATCGTGCAGCAGCTCTTTGCGTTAGACATGGCAAACAATGATTGATATCCCTTCATTAACCAATCAGTACTGTTGGTCAGCATCAATGTCAGGTATGTGTAATGTAATTGGTTGTCTGAAAAGAGTCCCAACTGAAAAATAAATCAATGGAAATAAATAGCTGCTTCTTTATCTGTGTGTGATTTTTTATATCCTTTGTGTCGAACTGCTAAGCCACACACCTAAATACCTCTTACCGTGACATTGATACAGTTTCCTAAATATGATGCTACATCCCCAGCAACTCGATTGATTTACGGTTGATTAGTTTCACCGGCTTTCAAAATGGTTGTTGTATGATGTTGTTGCATCGTTCCTGTGCCCAAAATTAAAACCATATGTAGTGCTGATTGTACTATCGTTCTAGATGCAGTGTTCACGCAGCTGTGATACGACAATGACACTAATCTCTTGAAGCCATTGATTTACAATTACTTTGTCAGGAATCCTTTGAAGTGAGCAAGGCTCAGCTGCGTGGATTTGATAAAAGGCCAAAGGTCAGCAGCAAATCAGAGAGAAACAGAGATCTTAATTACAGTTACATGACTTGCACACTGTGGTAGCCAATGGTCTGGTGCGTGGTGATCAGGTTGATACAGTACCAGTGATGAACATCGAATCTAAAGTGATCACCTGAGATAGTCCAACTTGAGATAATTCAAGTTTAATGAGAAATGTCAGATTGTGTTGCAACGTGGGCCAGTTCAAATATCAGGCACATGCCAATACTGTCAGCCCACCAGGGGATTTACATCCAAACCTTGTTGATCTACAAGTTGTACAGGGCCTTGGTGAGACCACACCTTGAGTATTGTGTGCAGTTTTGGTCACCTTATCTGAGGAAGGATGTTCTAGCCATGGAGGGAGTGCAGCGAAGATTCACCAGACTGATACCTGGGATGGCAGGAATGACGTATGAGGAGAGATTGGGTGGATTGGGATTATACTTGCTGGAGTTTAGAAGAATGAGAGGGGATCTCATTAAAACTTATCAAATTCTAACAGGACTAGACAGACTAGATGCAGGAAGGATGTTCCCGATGGCGGGGGAGTCCAGAACCAGGGGTCATAGTCTAAGGATAAGGGGTAAGCCATTTAGGACAGAGGTGAGGAGGAATTTCTTCACCCAGAGAGTGGTGAACCTGT
The DNA here is from genome assembly GCF_052327205.1 of Somniosus microcephalus. Classification (NCBI taxonomy): domain Eukaryota; kingdom Metazoa; phylum Chordata; class Chondrichthyes; order Squaliformes; family Somniosidae; genus Somniosus; species Somniosus microcephalus. The sequence goes on from NC_141008.1 coordinate 39,179,484, forward strand.
GGAATTCTCTACCACAGAAGGCAGTTGAGGCCAATTCATTAAATATATTCAAGAAGGAGTTAGATATATTTCTTAGGGCTAAAGGGATCAAGGGATATGGGGAGAAGGCAGGGACAGGGTACTGAGTTTGGATGATCAGCCATGATCTCATTGAATGGCGGAGCAGGCTCGAGGGGCCGAATGGCCTACTCCTGCTCCTATCTTCTATGTTTCTATGTTACAAGGGGTTGTGCATCCACGCCCATGGTAGTCTAGCAGGATCTATATATCTGAGTTCTGGTAGTCTTAGTAGTTCATTAGGACATGTTGAGAATGTGAAATGCAGGTTTTCTTTTTCTTTCTTTCTGCTTTTCTTTCTTTCTTTTCTCTCTGTGTATTAAGACTCCGTGTCTGTTCCGGAAACATATCCAGTAAATTATTTTAATGATTTTTGTGCAGCCTGGGGAAATTACTACATTTAAACTTTTGATTGAGACAGTCTGCATCTTAAACCTTCCAAAGCCCAAATTTATGTGGACCTTCATACCTATAGAATATGACACCTTCCAACAATGTATTATCACATACCCATAAACCTGTCATTGGCCTCCTTCTGTTAATCTAAAAAGCTTGTAAATATTTTAAAATTACAGCTGTACAGTTTATTTAGCTTCTTATATGATTTGCAAAAGAAAATCCCACAGAAATTTCAAGTTGCTTCTACTTTACATATATATCAATTTTAGAGTTTATAAATATTTTACTTTAATTTATTTCATTGCTTGCCTGCCAACTCAAAGTGCACGCTTGAGAAACCTGTTTGTAGGCGTTATATGTAAAGGAGAAAATGGAAAACACTAGTTGCAGACCCTGCACCTGAATGAGGTTATCACTCCATATGCACCTTTGCTGAAGGTCTAACATCTGCTTTAGGCGTGGGTAAAGGATGCCTATTTTTCTTCCTTTGCTAATATGGTGGATGGCGCAAATCTGGACGTAAATGTGCACGCACTTCCTGCCCGCCATATTGAGGGCTTAGTAGGCCAATTAGCACCCGAGAAACTGCCGAATTTATAGGCCACAGACTTCATTCTATGGGTGAAGGGGCAGGTAGGCACCCAGTTCCAACGCCTTCCCAATTGTGCTCTTGAATCAGCTTCTGGAGAGGTTCAAGAGCAGGCTGTGGAGATTCATCCATAGATTTTCTTTCCCTCTCTTTGGGGAATCACAGTAACAGAACTGGTTATAACACAGCTAGTCCTGATAGAACAACATACTGGCCAAAACGCAGCTGAATCCTGCTGAGGAGTGTTACACATCACAGCCCACGCCCCCCTCCTCCCCGAGAGAGCCAAGCCTATCAGGAGTGTTACAGAAACTGAGGTGTTACCCCAATGGGTTTCAGACACACACTGGCAAGATTTAATTCCACCCCCCCCAAAAAAAACAAAACAAGCATTTCTGATTGACTGGCTTGAATTCTAACAGGAGGTCAAGGCAGAGTCAGCATGAAATAACTGAAGCAATTTCCCTGAGCTGCAGAAACATCAGAAGATACGAGGATTGCAGCCGGCAAGCTGCTCTTTTGATGAACCAAGGAGGTTCTGGGGAGCTGCAGCATCAGCAAGAAAGTCCCGAAGAGGCAAAACGTTGCAGATTCAGTTAACAGATAGGACTTTCTCATTAGTCATGTAATGAATGTACTGTAAGTAAATAAAGATTCAGTAGTTTTCTTTGCCTAAGGTACTCTGTGCCCAAGGAGATCAGTGATCTTGATGGACTATCTTTGTGTATGAATAACATAAATAACTTTTTTACTAATGCAGATCTGAGAGTACTGCTGGGTAGGATACTATTATTCAACTGTAATGGGCAATTCAGGTTAAGATCTGTTTAGCAGGCAGAGAAAGGATAGTATATTCCAGACACTGGGGATAGTTTTAACCTTAGGCAATGGTGTAAGATGGGTGATATGGAATTAGCCACCTATTGTACAACACGCCCGATTTTCATTTCCACTGAAGTGAATGGATGGAAAAATCAGGCAGGACGTATAATGGACAGCCTGTGGCGACACGCCACCACTGGACATAATCTGCTCACGGCGGCACAGACAGTTTAAGCAGACGCCCCCAGCCGGGGGCCCTTTCCTCCAGCAACTTGTTTCCCGCAGGGACAGGCTGCCGGGAGCACTTCCTGTCTCGGGAGTATTTAAGTGGATGCGCGGGCTTTTCCAGTTCCTCTTTGCCATGAGGTAGAATAAAAGCAGTTGTGTTTTACTAGCTCTGGTCTCGACTCCCATGTTTGCCGCGGTATCTCAACACTGGTGACCCCGACGCTCAGGACGAATCCTAAGCTAGCATGGCGGGTACAAACGCAGCCACGGTTAAACTACCGGACTTTTGTGAGAACCTGGCCGAAGCCTGGTTTGTTCAAGCTGAGTCCAGATTCCGGCTGAAACACATTACAGTCGACGCCACAAAGTACGACTACCTCGTCTCCTCTCTCACCTACGCCACAGTCCCCAAGGTTTGGGCAGCGCTGCAGGATCCACCACCGGAAGGCAGGTACGAACATCTGAAGGCTGTGCTCCTTAAAAAATTTCAAACGTCCTCTTACCAGCGCAACTGCCAACTCCTTGACCTCCCCGGCCTTGGTGACGCTTCACCCTCGGATCTGCTTTCCCACATGCTGTCCCTCTCGGACGACAAAAACACCGGCGCCCTCTTTCGCACGCTTTTCATTCGGCAGCTCCCCGCCAGCATCCGCCCGCTCATTGTGGAGTCTGGCTCCACGGACCTGAATGACATAGCCGAAAAGGCCGACCGGCTGCTCTCTGCACAGTCCGCTCGCGACGTCGCGCCCGACCTCACGGCAACGACCACGCGGTCTTCCCGGCCCACTAGGCCCGACCGCCCTACCACTCCGGGTCACTGCTACTACCACACCCGTTTTGGCACTAGGGCCCAACGCTGCACGCCACCGTGTACTTTCAAACCCCCCCCCGCACCGGCCCCCGCGATGGCCGCGGGGCAAAAGGGGCCTCTACTGTACGTCACCGACGACAGAACCAACCGCCGATTTCTGTGCGACACAGGGGCCCAGCACAGCATCACCCCCGCCTCCGCCCTCGAAATCCAACATGGCACACGGGGTATCACGCTGGCCGCAGCCAATGGCTCTGACATCCGCACATATGGCACCCGCATGGTCACGCTCGACCTCGCGGGCCGCCGCTACCGCTGGGAGTTCCTCACAGCCGAGGTCCTCTGCCCACTCATCGGCGCCGACTTCCTACGCGCCCATGGCCTCCTTGTCGACATTCCGAGGCACCGCCTCATCGACATCAACACTATGGCCCCCATCCCCGGCGCATTCACCCCGGCCCGTTCGGCCAGCCTGACGACCTACTGCCTCGCCAGAGCCACGGACGACTACTCGGCACTCCTAGCCGAGTTTCCCGCCCTCACTAACCCGACTTTTTCGGCCAAAGCCGCCAAACACGGTGTGGAGCACTATATCCCCACCACCGGCCCCCCAGTTTCTGCCCATGCCCGCAGACTCAACCCGGCCAAGCTGCAAATCGCGCGGGCCGAGTTCACCACCATGGAACAACTCGGCATCATCCGCCGCTCCAGCAGCCCTTGGGCCTCGCCCCTCCACATCGCCCCCAAGCCTGGCGGAGGCTGGCGCCCTTGCGGGGACTACCGCCGCCTCAACGACGCCACCACCCCCGACCAATACCCGGTGCCACACATCTAGGACTTCTCGGCCCGACTGGCCGGACGAACCGTCTTTTCCAAGGTCGACCTGGTGCGCGGTTACCACCAAGTCCCCGTACACCCCGCGGACATCCCCAAAACGGCCGTCATCACCCCATTCGGCCTGTTCGAGTTCCTGAGGATGCCCTTCGGCCTCAAGAATGCAGCCCAGGCTTTCCAGCGCCTTATGGACTCAGTCCTCCGGGACCTGAGCTTCCTATTCATCTATCTAGACGACATTCTTGTGGCCAGCTCCTCCAAACAGGAACACCTCGAACACCTTCGCATCCTGTTCGGGCGCCTAGCCCAACACGGGCTCATCCTCAGCCCGGCGAAGTGCCAATTCGGCCTAACCGAGATCGATTTTCTCGGTCACCACATCACCCCTGCTGGGGCCGTCCCCCTGCCCAACAAGGTGCAGGCCGTCCAGCAATTCCCCCGCCCCACAACCATCAAGGGCCTCCAGGAGTTCCTCGGGATGGTGAACTTCTACAACAGGTTCATCCCCAGAGCTGCAGCCCTCATGAAGCCCCTATACGACTCCCTCTGAGGTAAATCCGGCAAGATGGATGTAGCCTGGACCACTGACAGGTCAGCCGCCTTCGACGCCACCAAAAACGCGCTCGCCGACGCCACCCTGCTCGCGCATCCGAGGGCCGATGCCCGGGTCGCGCTCACCACCGACGCCTCCGACCACGCGGTCGGCGCCGTGTTCGAGCAGTGGGTCAATGGCGCGTGGCAGCCACTTGCCTTCTACAGCCGCCAACTGCGCCCCCCGGAGGTCAAATACTCCACTTTCGACCGCGAGCTTCTCGCGCTCCACCTGTCGGTCCGCCATTTCAGGTTCCTCCTGGAAGGCCGCCCCTTCACCGCGTACGTGGACCACAAGCCGCTCACATACGTGATGGCCAAGCACACCGAACCCTGGTCCGCTAGGCAGCAACGCCAGCTCGCGGCCGTGTCCGAGTTTACTACGGACATCCAGCACATCTCCGGTAGAGACAACGTTGTCGCCGACTGCCTTTCCCGTCCCGCCATCTGCGCGAATCACCTCGCGGTCGACTACGCGCAACTAGCAGCAGCCCAGCTCACGGACCCAGACCTCCTCTCGGCGGCTACCAGTCTGCCAGGGCTACGCCTAGCCAAGGTCGCGCACGGGCCCGAAGCCACGGCAGTCACTTGCGACGTCTCACTCGGCCAACCCAGGCCGGTCGTCCCTGCAACCTGGCGCCGCCGCATCTTCGACGCGCTCCACGGGCTCTCCCACCCGGGTTCCCGCGCATCCGTCAAACTCCTCTCCCAGCGCTTCGTCTGGCGCGGCCTCAGCAAAGATGTTCGGACTTGGGCCACCTCCTGCCTCGCCTGCCAACGGGCTAAGGTACAGCTGCACACAAAAGCACCCCTGGGAGACTTCGAGGTACCCAGCCGCCGCTTCGATCACGTACACGTCGACATCGTCGGTCCTCTGCCGCCATCGCAAGGCCAAACTTATCTCCTCACGATGGTCGACCGCTACACAGCTGGCCTGAGGCAGTGCCGCTGACCTCCACCACCATAGCCGACATCGCCAGGGCGTTCATTAACACCTGGGTTGCGAGGTTCGGCGTACCGGCCGACATAACCTCCGACAGAGGCGCCCAGTTCACCTCCGAACTCTGGATGGCCACAGCACGCAACCTCGGGGTGACGCTCCACTGAACCACGGCGTACCACCCGCAGGCCAACGGGCTTTGTGAACGCTTCCACAGGTCACTCAAGGCCTCACTCCGCGCCGGCCTGCAGGACAGTACCTGGACTGACCGCCTACCGTGGGTGCTACTAGGCCTACGCACCGCGGTCAAGGAAGACCTCCAGTCCTCGGCAGCGGAGTTAGTCTACGGACAACTGCTGCGCGTCCCAGGCGAATTCCTTCCGGAGGCTACCACGCCTTGGTCGGCCGAACAGCAGCGGCTCAACTCTTTCTCTTCCGCTCAGCAGTTCGCCCCACTTCCGGTCAACCGACACGGCGAACTCGCACCTCACGACCCGCCAAATTTACAGCAGGCGCGCTTCGTCTTCGTGCGACACGACGCGCACCACGGGCCCCTGCGACCCCCGTACGACGGACCATACGAGGTACTACAAACCGGGGACAAGGTCTTCAAGCTGCGACTCGGCGACAGGGTCGACACAGTCTCCATCGACCGGCTCAAACCAGCACACACAGAACCAGGGGAACAGGTCCCCATGGCCCGGCCTCCAACTAGAGGCCGTCCCGCCAGCAAGCCAGCACAGCCGGCGGCGAACCGCCCGGCCCCACCAACTAGACCGGCGACCACTCAGAGCCACTGTGGCAGAACCATCAGACCACCGTCACGACTCGTCCACTCCTCCTAAGCGGATTCTGGGGGGAGCTCTGTGGCGACACGCCACCACTGGACATAATCCGCTCATGGCGGCATGGACAGTTTAAGCAGACGCCCCCAGCCGGGGGCCCTTTCCTCCAGCAACTTGTTTCCCGCAGGGACAGGCTGCCGGGAGCACTTCCTGTCTCGGGAGTATTTAAGTGGATGCGCGGGCTTTTCCAGTTCCTCTTTGCCATGAGGTAGAATAAAAGCAGTTGTGTTTTACTAGCTCTGGTCTCGACTCCCACGTTTGCCGTGGTATCTCAACAAGCCAATTGAATATCACTCATTTTACACCATCGGCCAAAATTAAAATTAGCCCCACTGACTTTTCCTTAAACAATCTCTTCCAGGCGAACTCTGGTGATATGATTCACAACAGTCAGTCGGTGACCAACAGCAGCTAAGCTTTATGCTTTGTCTTCCGGCCTTTGTCTCTGTCAGCATTGTCTCCACCGTAGCTTCCGAGAATCTTGGGGCCCTGTCACTGAAGACCCCCTCAGATGGTGCTCCTCTTCCTGATATCACTTTTCAATGTTCAATTGCAGCTCCGGCTCACCCTGTGGGGGTAATTTTAACCTAACTCGCGGGGTGGGAAGCCCACGGGATCGGGTGCAATGCCGGTTTTACTCCCCGCCCAATCTTATTCGCCGCTGGCTTCAATGCAGAGTAAAATCAGGTGGAGAGTAAAGGCATAGGGCTGGATTTTCATTGAGGAGTCAGGTTGGAGGCGGGACTACAACTTTCGGGGTTGTAGTCCCGCCTCCATCGAGTTGTGGCCAACCCATGCGATTTAGACTTGATTGACCTTGTTGAGTCCACCCAGCGGGCTCAGCAGGCCAATTAAGGGCCACCCGGCAACAGGTGACGTCACAGATTGAAATTTCATCTGTCAAGACCTTTTGACAGATGAAATATCAGTGTTTCACAGCTATTTGAAGCTGTCAAACACTGACAATCTGTACTCTGTTAATTCCTTCCTCTCAGGATGATTTAGAGATCTCCCCGGAACAGAAAGCTGATTGCTGCAATTTTTGTCAGCTTGCAGCCATTCTGCTTTCTGTGCCGGTGAGATGAGGGACTCCTGAGACCTGAAGGAAGGAAGGCTGTAAAGGTAAGTAAAGGTATGTAAAACTTCTTTAAACACTTTACACACACCAAACACATTTACCTTTGCACTCATGCACCCATCACTCACCTGAACACCGGACATCTCAACCCCTCCAAGCCCTTCATCCAGACGGTCCACCTCCTTTAACTTGGCGTGGTTTGGAGCCGTCGGGAATCCCAAACTTCAACATTAAAAATAGGGATTAGGCTAAAAACTGCCTGTTAACTACCTGTTAACAGGCAGTTAATTGGTACTAATCCCCTTCCTGCCTCGGGGAGGCGGGTCCCAGTGCGGGGCAGGTACCCGCCTCCTCTGAAACTGGCATGGAGGCGGGTTGGGGGCGGATGGGGTCGGGATCCCCGATTTCGGGATTTTAAACCCCCACACGCCTCCAATGCCGCCTCCACGGCCCAATGAAAATCCTGCCCAGAGTTTCACTCAATCCCGTCAGTTTTCCGACCGGCAGATTAAGTTAAAATTGGCCCCTGTCCGTCTTCCCCCCTTCTGAGTGACCTGCTGAGCTTATCGCCACTTCAGCTGCAGAAGCCTGTTAACTGCTGCAGACTGCCCTGAATTCCCTCTCTCGCTTCCAGCGGCCGAGAGCTGGCCGGGAGCGGGATTCTCTCTGAAATCCCACCCTGCCTGTTTAATCAGACCCTCCCTAGGAAAATACCGTCAGCTGCCGGCGGGCTCACAGGGGCGGGCGGACGTCCCGTCCAACAATATCAGGAAACTCGGACCTTGGCTTCAGTTATGTTTCATTTTCTGTTACCAACCAAACACAAATAAAACAAGGCAACATTAGCAACACTCAGTAGAATATTTGAAGAACAGAAGAAAAAAAAATCAGCAGATCAAATAAGGTGCGTTGCACACTTCTTTAAATCTCTGGGATCTGAGCTTGAGTCAGCAGATGATGTAAATCTCAGCCCTCTCCTGGTTGTACTTGTCTTAAATGAAATGAGTTTGGGCAGGCTCAGCCCAATTGTTGGCAGGCATGAGTTCACAGCAGAAACCTGTTGTGTATGTACCTTTAAGGGAAGAACTGGTTTTAGACTGCAGTACCGGCAGTGACCACTCCTGTATAAAAGGCCCTAGCAGGCTTCTGTATTTCAGTCTGACGGTACCCTCCTGTTCAGTAAAGTACCTGTTAAACAGTTCTCCCGAAGTCCGTGTATTATTGAGGCGCGGACTTTACAAAACCGACCCACAATTCAGGGCAAATTGACACTAAGGCCTCGATTTTAACTGAGCCATGGATGCAGGCTTGGAGGCGTGCAGGGGGTTAAAATCACAAAAACTGGCGGTCGGGACCCCCCCCTCCTGGTTCCCAACTCCAAGCCATTTTTGCTCCCGAATCCGTCCCGCATCCAACAGGCAGGACTGGTCTTTAAGGCCCTTAATCACCACTAAATGGCCTCTATAATGTCATTTTAACAGTCCCTTGCACTTTTAACCCTTTTTCCACGTAAAACATGCCTGGTGGGAATCACAACTGTGAAACCTGGTGGGAGCACTATTGGCTTGCTGACTATCAGCTGCAGGTCAACCATTAAAGAGGAGATTTGATCAGCCATCATTTGCAGGTGGCAGGATTTATTGTCTCAGGCCTGGGGCAACTTTTACCAGGCTTAACCACACCTGTGGAAGATTGGAGCCTCACACACATCTCCAGTGTGAACTCCTAGTGAACCCCGCTTGCCACCTTCACTCAGCGCTTCCTCAACGGAGGCATATGCCAGAAGCATGGGAGCCATTTTTTTCCTTCCCTTCTGGGCATTAGAGGAGCTCGAGCACCAGGCACGGCAGCGGCAGAACCAGGAACAACAGCAGTACCAGCAACAGCAGCAGCAACAGGAGCAACAGACTGCTGCTCACCCACCTGAGGCAGCACAGGCCAGAAGGAGCCAGCACCTGGAAGCCCGTCGGCGCAGGAGATACCCCCCAAACAGGGTCTACAGACACAGGGTCAGCTACCTCAACATGACTGAGCAGCAGTGCCAAAGGCGGCTCTGACTTTCGTGAGAGGTAGTGACTGACATCTACGCAATGCTACAGCAAGACCTGCTGCCCAGAGGACCAGGTGGACACTCCTTACCAGTGGCCACACTTGCAGCGACCCTAGAGACAAACCTGCCAGAGACTCCTGCATCTGTGCATGGAGTTCCATCGCCTCTGATTTTATGGATGGACCCAGAGGCAGAGGGTTGACATGCAGCTGAGCCGAGCTGTGCACTTCACAACATGGCACAGCGTCGTGGCTTGCAGATTCCTGAGGACCAAGTGGCTCCTCACACACCCTCCTCAGATGATGATGATGATGATGAGGAGGAGGAGGGCAAAAACGACCATCCTGCAGAGGACCAACAACCAGCGGCAGCATTACGCGAGAACATTGCTGCCCAGGATGCAAGGAACGCACTCACCCTGGCCAGATTTGCCTAGCCTAGCCAATCAAGCACTTTTGCCTCGCAGCTTCTTACCTGAGCATCGACAATGGCCAAGACACTGCGGATTCCTAGCTATTTGTCCAGCATACTGACAATTGCAAGTAATCCTAAGCCCTCAATGTGAAAGTCCCATTCACGAAATGACACACGCCACAAATACAGCAGTAGCCATCAGACTTTTTATTGACAGAATTCATCTGATGGCTTTTTTTAACAATACATAAAATTTCACCCAAGTGACTACCCTTGTGACTACTTGTGCTTTATTTTCCTCTTATGCGTGCTCCTACATTATGCTTCCCCTGTGGCTTCAGCAGATGTGGAGGCCCCTTACTCACTTTCCTGCTGCTCCTGTCTCGACACCTTTGGCGGGTGTCCTCTGGGGTGGCGAGCCTGTGAGGGTTCGTCAACAGTCTGCTGCTCCTGCGGCTGTGCAGGGGTTGAGACGTCTATCTCACTTGGGTGTGGACTCCAGTGGGGCTCTGACCTAGGGCTCTGCAGTGGCATGGAAGTGTGAGCGCCTGGAGAGGAACCCCCACTTCCTTGAGGTCTGCCACCAACCTCCCTCTCATGGGTCAGCTCCCCCTCCGCGCCTGCAAGTGGCTGGAGAGCACCTTGCTGCACATCAGGGGGGCCATGGGGACCTGTATCTGCAATGGCAGTCCTACTCAGAAGGACTTCCATGAAGGTCTGCTTTCTCTGTTCAATAGATGCCCATCGCTCCTCAAGAGATGTCATTCTATTCTGAACACTCACCATGTTTTCCATACCCTGGCGACTAACCTCCTCCATGGCCGTAGCCCTCCTCTCCTCTACCGTAGCCAGCCTTACCACGGAGGCAGCAATCATTTCCACGTAGGTAGCTATCCTTTCTGTGTTGATGCATTCATGCGCCAATGACTCCACAAAGGCTCTACTCATGTTCGCTATGGACTCCTCCATTCACTTCACACTTGCAGCGACCCTAGAGACAAAACCTGCCAGAGACTCCTGCATCTGTGCCTGGAGTTCCATCACCTCTGATCTTATTGATGGACCCAGAGGCAGAGGGTCGACATGCAGCTGAGCTGAGCTGACAGAGTCCTGCGCCCTCCGACGAGGACTCTCCTCTGCTGTCCCTGTCTCCACAATCTGCTGATGCTCACTTGTGAGCTGTGATACACCAGGTGACAACTCTACTCTATGTCCCGAAGGTCCCACCGAGGTGTGAGTGTCTGCGCCGGTGCTGGGTGCACTTATTTCTGCTGACGCTGCGCCCTCAGAGGTTGCAGATTCCTCTGAGGAGTCTGGAAGCTCAGGCTCTTCCTCCTGGACAGTGGGGACGGGGGCTCTCGATGGTCCTGTGGGGGAGTAAAGGAAAGAGTTAGAGATGTGATGCCAAGATTACATGCACATTGCATATTGCAGATGATCATAAGTCCATTTGTTATAGCTTCAGAATCATTATCAGCAACTCATGCAATGTCAATGAGAGAGATGGAAAACTATTCTTTCACCAGCTTGCTATGATGCACCCGTTTGGCCGTCCCCAACGTGCGCATCTTTTTCAACCCCGACAATTTCCAGGACGGCTTCCTCCCAGGGGGTGAGCTGGGCTACTGATGGTGGGCCTCCTCCTGTCCTCGCTCTTTCCCTTTTATTGTGAGCTGTCTTTTCCTGCAATGAGGGAGACAAGTGGAGGTTGAGTGAGAATGAAGGAGTGAGTGTAGAGATTGCATAGCATAGATACTTAGAAGGAGACAAAGATGGAGTGAGGTGGCAAGACTAAGGGCCCTCCCTGTGTGTTGTCAGTTGTGTTCAAAGCATCAGAGTGATAGGGAGTGTGAGGGCTGCATGGTGGAATAGTTATGTGAATGTGAGCATAGAGAGAGAGGGAATGGGTAAGGATGCATGGATGTGAGTGACAAGTGGGATGTGGAGGAAGAGATTGCTAAAGCTGAGTGCTGGTGAGGAAAGGCAATGGGGATCAGATTGAGGGTGATGGGAACGTCATACTTACTTTTCCAGTGCGTTGAAGGTCATGGAATCTTTTCCTGCACTGCATCCAGGTGCACCATGTGACCCCGAAGGAGCTGACCTCCGCAGCCACCTGTATCCACACAGCCTTGGCCTGACTGGGAGGCCTCTTCCTCCCTGATGAAGGGAACAGGAACTCCCTGTGGGCCCTAGCCCCATCCACCAATACCTGTAGTGCTGCCTCATCAAACTTAGGAGCTGCTCTTGGCCTCCCGCTGGCCATTGTTCCTGCAGGTTCCTGTGCCATCAAATGGAGAAAGCTTGGCAGCCTGCAGAAGAAGCAAAGCTTGCTGTGGACCTTAAATGCAGCAGCAATGATGACGTCATCGGAGGGGACTTTCAGTCATGAGAAACCCATTTGCAAAGGCTTCCCACACGTTGGAAATCAATTGGCCAATTGAGTTAAAATTGCATCAGTCTCCCACATCCATTTAGATTCGTGTGGGAAACACGAAATTCGGGGAACACGCCAATAGCCCACAGCTGGGTTAAAATCGAGGCCTAAATTGCTCATCTCACTGGGAAAATGCAGAGCGCCTGGTGTTGGAGATGGAAATGTCACACTGGGCAGGACAGCACAGCTGAGGTTAATAGAATAGAGTTGTCGTTGTAGACTTGTAGTAATAGTTGGAATAAAGTTGAGAGAACTTCACTCTGCTATAACTGACCGGGGAGCCCTCGGTGTTTTGGACACAAAGGGCTCTGTAGTGTATGTACTTTGAAGAAGGAACTATATGCTGCAGCCCCTGTATACTGCAGTACCAGTAGTGACCACCCCGGTATATAAGCCTGTATAGTAACTTTGTATAGTAGTTCCAGTTTTGTCTCCATTCAGTAAACACCTGTTATAACCAACTCCTGCAGTCCGTGTCTCAATTACACACGGACGTTACACTGGCGACGAACAGATCCGAACTTACCTACAGTTCTGCACCACCTCACGAGGATCCATCCCTGAAGCGAAGTTGTTAGAGGTCGAGGCCAGAAGGAAGAAATCCAAAAAGAAAAAAAAACAAACAGAAGAAACGGGCGTCGACCGTGGGCAACCGCCCTCTGATTCATCGAATTCGAAGATTTGCAGGAGAGGCTGTCGAGAGCTGGGCTTGGTTATCCAGTCTATGGTGTTCCAGCTAATCGGGCTGGTGGCAGGTAGTACACTGATCCTGGGCTGCGGTGGGCTAGAGCTCGATCGGGTGGCTTTTCAATGGGGCCGAGCAGCGTTGTCGGGAAGAGGAGAGAGAGAGAGAGGGCGGAGCACACAGGGCGCGGCCGGTGCTACAAAGCCGGGCAGCATACAGACCCGAGAAGAGGGAGGAAAGTGTCCCATAGGGTCTGCTCTGACGACGGGAACAGTAATTAAAATAAAAGAAATTAGAAGCGCAGAAAGCCACGAGGAGCTGCAGTTTGCCATGGGGACCGCGGAGAGCGGCGTTGGCAGCAGCGCGGGGGGGAAGTGCGCGAAGACCATAGGGCGTCGCCATCAAGGCATAAAAATGCCAGCAACAGCGCTAGCAGCAGCGGAAAAGACAGAAAGCACGGGAGGCGCCATCTTAATCCAGCGGGGAAGAAGGCAAAGCGCGGGAGGCCCCATTTTGTTCAATTGGGGAAGAAGGCAAAGCACGGGAGGTGCCATCTTAGATCTCCAAGATGCCGAAGACTGGCAATATCACTGCCTTCAATAATGCAATAGAAGACTGGACCACGTATGTGGAAAGAGTCGAAGTATATAGCAAGGCAAATGAAGTAGCCAATGAGAAAAAGGCATCGGTACTACTAAACTTAATGGGCGCAAGAACGTACGGCCTATTGCGGAACCTGATCACTCCAGCCAAACCGATGGCGAAGAGTTTTAAGGAAATTGTTGATATCCTACAGGAACACCTAAATCCTACACCGCTGCTGATAGCAGAAAGATTTAAATTCCACAAGAGAAATCAGCATAAAGATGAGAGCAATGCTGATTACCTTACGGAACTACGCAAGCTATCAAAGCACTGCCAGTTTGAAGCAGGACTGGCAGACACCCTACGGGACAAATTTGTCTGTGGACTCCTGAGTGAAGGAACCCAGAAGAGGTTACTCTCAGAGAAAGAGCTGACGCTAGATAAGGCTTTCAGCGAGGCAGTATCGTACGAAGCAGCAGCAAGAGGAGCTGCGGAAATACAGCAAAAGCCACAGGAATACGGCACCCATGAAATGACACGGGGATTTGAAAAATGTTATCGCTGCGGCAGAACAACCCATGACCAGAAGGACTGCTGGTTCAAGGACAAAACATGCAGCCAATGCGGAAAGATGGGACACATTGCATGAGTTTGCAGGTCCGGGAAGAAGACTAACGACAACAAAAAGACTACTAAGGAAAAGTACAGGAAAGTACAAAAGATGACGGACAGTAGTTCCGAAGACCAGAAGACCGATAGTGAATCCGGGAACAAGAGACTAAGCTGTCTCAAACTACACAACGTAATCACAAAAGAGGATCACCGAACCATTTGGGTCACCCTCACGATAGCAGGGTCCCAAGTCAAAATGGAATTGGATACAGGATCAGCCCTGACCGTCATGAATCAACGAGACTACGAGCAGCTATTCTCACACATACCCATGAAAGACACATCCATAGTCTTGAAGACATATACGGGGCAGAAAGTATACCCCAGAGGGAAAATAAGGGTGCCTGTTGAATACAACGGCAAGGAAATACAGAAATTGTATCTGTACATGCTGCAACATGGTGGACCACCGTTATTGGGACATGAATGGATCAGAAAGATAAGTTTAGACTGGCACTCCATTCAGGCACTGACGGTGGCTGGTAAAAAGGATGACGACGTCACACCTGGACAATTGTCAAAAATCTTGGCTAACGCTAAAGAGGTATTTCAACAAGAACTGGGAACTCTTAAAGGCGTAACCGCCTCGATAAAAATAGAAGAGAATGCAATTCCCAAGTTTTTCAAAGCAAGACTGGTACCGTACGCAATTCGCCCAGCCGTCGAGGCAGAGCTGGAGAATCGGGAGAATGCAGGCGTGCTAACTAAGGTAGACTGGAGCGAGTGGGCGACACCCATCATTCCTGTCATGAAGAAAACGTTAAACAATAAGTCTGAGGAGCCAAGGAAGGTTCGCATCTGTGGGGACTTCAAGGTGACTGTAAACCCAGTCCTTCACACAGTACAGTATCCTCTTCCGAGGATAGAAGATATTTTCACCTCACTATCTGGAGGGAAACGTTTTACAAAAATTGACCTAGCGCAAGCATATTTGCAGATGGAGGTTGAAGAATCCTCTAGGAAATATCTCACGATAAACACTCACAAAGGTCTTTACCAGTATAATCGACTGGTATTCGGAGTTGCATCAGCTCCGGCTATATGGCAAAGAGCGATGGAACAAGTCCTGCAAGGGATTCCGGGGACTCAGTGTTACTTGGACGACATCCTTGTGACAGGTGAAAATGACAGTGAACACCTTGCCAACCTAGAGCAGGTGCTCACTAGACTAAGAGAACATGGGCTACGAGCCAATCGCCTGAAGTGCGAGTTTTTTAAGAAACAAATATCGTATTGTGGCCACGTGATTGATGAAGAGGGGTTACATAAGTCCCCTGACAAAATTGAAGCGGTAGTTAAGGCGCCAGCGCCTGAAAATGTGTCGCAACTGAGGTCATTCCTCGGATTGGTGAATTACTACCATAAGTTTTTGCCGAATTTGTCCACAATTCTGCACCCACTGAACGCCCTGCTACAAACTGGAGTAGCATGGAAATGGAGCGATGAATGTATGCGGGCCTTTCAGAAGTGTAAAGGCCTGATCACATCAAGAGAAGTATTGGCTCACTACAACCCATCACTACCGATAAGACTGGCGTGTGATGCGTCTCCCTGCGGCGTTGGAGCGGTACTGTCACATAAATCCCTTGATGGTTCAGAGAGGCCGATAGCTTTTGCGTCACGTTCGTTAACTGCAGCCGAGCGTAACTACGCCCAGATTGACAGACAGGCCCTCAGCCTGGTGTGGGGGGTGAAGAAGTTCAATCACTACCTGCACGGACAGAAATTTACTCTACTAACTGATCATCAACCTCTTGTCTCCATTTTCAACCCTAAGGAAGGCGTCCCGATAATGACAGCACAACGGCTACAGAGGTGGTCCCTTTTCCTAGGGGCACACCAATATGACATCGAGTACAAAGGAACTAAACAGCATGGGAATGCTGATGGATTGTCGCGCCTATCGTTGCCGACGATGGAAGAAGCACCTGCAGTGGATCCTGTGGAGATATTCCACTCGACCATAGTCAAATGTCTACCTGTGACGAATGCAAACATAGAAAAGGAAACATGAAATGATCCGACACTCTCCAGGGTCTATGATTTAACGGTGAAGGGATGGCCAGCACATGGCGAACCACTGTTGCCAGCATTCTCGCCAAGAAGAGAACAGCTGTCAGTGTGCCGAGGAACCTTGATGTGTGGATCCAGAGTAGTAATTCCACCCAAATTGAAGGATAGAGTGCTCAATGAGCTTCATGAGGGTCATCTGGGAGGGGTAAAAATGAAGAACTTAGCCAGAGCGTTTGTGTGGTGGTCGGGAATCGATAGAGAAATCGAAGAGATGACCAAGAGCTGTACAGGATGCCAGAAGGTCCAAAACGCCCCACCACAAGCCCCTCTACATCCATGGGAGTGGCCCTCATCTCCATGGCAAAGGGTACACATTGATTTTGCTGGTCCATTTATGGACTCGATGTTTTTAATTGCGGTGGATGCACGTTCAAAGTGGCCAGAGGTAATAAAAATGTCCTCAACCACCACAGAAAAAACTATCACAGTCTTACGAACCATATTCGCCAGAAATGGGCTGCCTGAACAGATTTGCTCCGACAATGGACCACAGTTTGTGTCTGAAGAGTTCCGGAGGTTCTTAAAGAACAATGGTGTTAAGCATTACACATCCGCCCCATATCATCCAGCCACCAATGGATTGGCTGAGAGGTTCGTTCAAACATTCAAGAAGGCGATCAAGGCAATGTGTAATGAAGACATACCCCTACAACACAAGGTGGATAACTTCTTGTTTGCCTACCGGAATGCGACACATGCGGTTACCAACCAAACTCCAGCCATGATGTTCTTCAATCGAAGAATAAGATGCTGCTTGGATTTGGTTAAGCCAAACATCAGAAGAGATGTGGAGAACAGGCAGTTTCAGAATATGAATGAAAGGCCAACCAGGAGTTTTAAGATAGGTCAACCAGTTTTGGCCCGGGTCTACCGCACAGAGAAATGGCAGCCAGGAACGATCTGCACACGGCAAGGACCTCTAATGTATACCGTGGACGTTGGAGAGAGCATTGTAAGACGCCATGCTGACCAGATTCTAGAGTCACTGGAAAACGTCAAATCCACACCACGATCCGATACACCTGCTGATGAAACCGAAGTACCAATTGCATCTACCTCAGAATCGGTGATATTGGAAGCAGACGAACCAAACAACGACGTTGATCCCAAATCAACTTTGCCAGAAGAACCTGATACCCCAAAGAGGCGTTATCCGGACAGAATCAGGAAGCCTCCTCAAAGACTGAATTTATAATTGCTTAACTTCAGCTAATGTATATAGCAACTGTAATTGTAAATATGTTATTTAATTATTAATCGAATGTTATGTACTGTTTAGCTAAAAGGGGAGGAATTGTAGTGTATGTACTTTGAAGAAGGAACTATATTCTGCAGCCCCTGTATACTGCAGTACCAGTAGTGACCACCCCGGTATATAAGCCTGTGTAGTAACTTTGTATAGTAGTTCCAGTTTTGTCTCCATTCAGTAAACACCTGTTATAACCAACTCCTGCAGTCCGTGTCTCAATTACACACGGACGTTACAGGCTCGATTTTCCGTGTGCCGTGGAGTCGGGTTTGGAGGCGTGTGGGGGTTAAATTCCCGAAATCGGGGGTCCCGACCCCATCCCGCCCCCAACCCGCCTCCATGCCAGTTTCAAAGGAGGCGGGTACCTGCCCCGCACTGGGACCCGCCCACCCGAGGCGGGAAGGGATTAGTGCCAATTAACTGCCTGTTAACAGGTAGTTAACAGGCAGTTTTTAGCCTAATCCCTATTTTTAAGCTTGAACTGTGGGACTCCCAACGGCTCCAAACCACGCCAAGTTGGAGGAGTTGGGCCGTCGGGTTGAAGGACTTGGAGGGGTCGAGATGTCGGTGTTCAGGTGAGTGATATGTGCATGAGTGAAATGGTAATTGTGTTTGGTGTATCTAAAGTGATTAAATAAGTTTTACATACATTTTCTTACCTTTTCAGCCTTCCTTCCTTTAGGTTCGGGGAGTCCCTCATCTCACCGGCACAGAAAGCAGAATGGCTGCGATCTATCAAAAGTGACAGCCTGCAGCTTTCTGTGCAGGAGAGATTTCTAACTGAGTCTGTGGAGAAGGACTCATGTTAGAAGTAAGACTGTCAGTGTTTGACAGCTTCAAAGAAATCAGTATTTGTAGGGAAATGGTGTTAGGGAAATTGATGGGATTGAAGGCTGATAAATCCCCAGGGCCTGATAATTTACATCCTAGGGTACTTAAGGAAGTGGCCCTAGAAATAGTTGATGCTTTTCTGATCATCTTCCAGCATTCGATGGAATCTGGAACAGTACCCATGGATTGGAGGGTAGCTAATGTTACCCCACTATTCAAAGAAGGTGGTAGAGAGAAAACGGGGAATTACAGACTGGTAAGCCTGACATCGGCAGTGGGGAAAATGCTAGAGTCCATTATAAAAGATGTAATAGCAGAGCACTTGGAAAACAGTGACAGGATTGGACAAAGTCAACATGGATTTACAAAAGGTAAATCGTGCTTGACTAATCTACTGGAATTTTTTGAGGATGTAACTTGTAAAATAGATAAGGGAGAACCAGTGGATATGGTGTATTTGGACTTACAGAAGACTTTCGATAAGGTCCCGCATAAGAGATTAGCATGTAAAGTTAAGGCACATGGGATTGGGGGCAAGGTATTGACTTGGATAGAGAACTGGTTGGCAGACAGAAAGCAAAGAGTTGGAATAAACGGGTCTTTTTCCGAGTGGCAGGCAGTGACTAGTGGGGTACCGCAGGGATCGGTCCTTGGACCCCAGCTATTCACAATATATATTAATGATCTAGACAAGGGAACTAGATGTAATCTCCAAATTTGCAGACGACACAAAGCTGGGTGGGCGTGTGTGCTGTGAGGAGGATGCCGAGAAACTCCAGGATGATTTGGACAGGTTGGGTGATTGGGCAAAAGCATGGCAGGTGCAATATAATGTGGATAAATGCGAGGTTATCCACTTTGGTGGCAAAAACAGGAAGGCAGATTATTATCTGAATGGCAATAGATTTGGAGAAGGGGAAGTGCAAAGAGACCTGGGTGTCCTTGTGCACCAGTCGCTGAAGGTAAGCATGCAGGTGCAGCAGGCGGTTAAGAAGGCAAATGGCATGTTGGCCTTCGTAGCGAGAGGGTTTGAGTACAGGAACAAGGTTATCTTGCTACAGTTATCCAGGGCCTTGGTGAGACCACATCTTGAGTATTGTGTGCAGTTTTGGTCGCCTTACCTGAGGAAGGATGTTCTTGCCATGGAAGGAGATCAGCGAAGATTCACTAGACTGATACCTGGGATGGCAGGAATGACGTATGAGGAGAGATTGGGTCGATTGGGCTTGTACTCACTGGAGTTTAGAAGAATGAGAGGGGATCTCATTGAAACTTATAAAATTCTGACAGGACTGGACAGACTAGATGCTGGAAGGATGTTCCCGATGGTCGGGGAGTCCAGAACCAGGGGTCACAGTCTAAGGATAAGGGGTAGGCCATTTAGGACAGAAATGAGGAGGAATTTCTTCACCCAAATGTATTGATTTCTTTGTGGTTTCAATGACGAGACATTTATGAAAGAGAATGTCTTTTAATCTAAAGCTTGTTCAACTCTTTTAACAGCATTTACAGGACACATCATGCTAGTGATGCCTCTAGAACGAAACTGAAACTAAACCAAACTGCTTGTCTCTCACATGACCTCTGCTGGTCAGGCATAAGTAATCAATACATGTAACTATGCTGGTAAGGCATGATAATCAAACAGGCAAATAACATCACTATTTGCTGATATCATTACATCTCCTTTTCTTAAAACAAATGTATTTTACTTTTAACTAACAACATGTTTTCTTTGTATTAATCTGCATTTTAACTGTAACACTTAATGAACTTACATTATCATTATCATGATCAAGGTTTTTTAACCTTGCTTTGTGTGTTCACATGAAATATGTCAATACACTAGAACTTGAAGAAAGAATAAGATAACATTACTTCCTTCTATAACAATAGTCCTTAAATTTGCTCAATGAGTCTCTCAGGAGGCTTCGCGTGTCTTGAGGATTTTCTGATTGATTGTCCTTGAATCTGAGTTGTTGCCTCAGATGATTGGTTCTCAGCTGTGTGATCAGGTTGTTCAACAGTATCAGTCTCTTGACCTGCTGTGGCTGGTCCCATGAGAAGATCTCGACGATTTCTTCTCAGAACAGCACCCTCATCTGTCTGAATGGTGTATGATCTTGGTTGAACTTCACTCAAGACAGTTCCCTTTTGAGTCCATGTGTTTGTTTTGTCTTTCAACCTTACTTGGTCACCAGTGTGGAGTTCAGGTAGGTTTTGTGTTCCTCTGTCATAGTAGTACTTTTGCTTTTCTTTCTGTTGCTCTTTGAACTTCCTCACTTTCTCCCCCTCTTTTGTTTTCAGGAGGTTCTCCGGGATGGGTAGGTTTGACCTTAGCCGACGTCCCATCAGGAGTTGGGCTGGTGACTTACCACACTCGAGCAGCATTGTGCGGTATACAAGCATGCTTTGGTAGAAGTCAGTTCCACTGTCTTTTGCCTTGTACATCAGTTTTTTCACTGTCTGGACCGATTTTTCCACTAGTCCATTGGACTGTGGATAGGGAGGACTTGACGTTGTGTGGACAAAGTCCCACTCTTTGGCAAAGTGTCGGAAACTTGCATTGTAAAACTGGGGTCCGTTGTCTGTGAAGACCTCACTTGCCACGCCATGTCTGGAGAATATGGCTTTCATACATGTTATCACAGCATCTGCAGTGGTGGTGTACAGTCTACAAACCTCTGGATACAGGGAGTAATAGTCTGTGACTACAAGATAGTCCTTCCCTTGACATACGAATAGGTCAGCGCCTACCTTCTGGTAAGGTCTGTCTGGTGCTGGGTGTGGCTTTAGTGGTTCTACCGGATTGCTTGCTCGATATTTCAGGCATATTGTGCAGTTTGACACCTCATTTGTCACATCTTGGTTGATTCGTGGCCAGTACATCACCTCTCGTGCTCTTTTCTTACACTTTTCGATTCCCAGATGTCCTCCATGGATCTTTTTTAACATCACTTTTCTCAGACTCTTTGGGATAACTATTTTACTTCCTTTGTAGATGATGTCTTCGACCACTGATAGCAGAGCACTGGAACTGCAGGGCGGAACTATGTCAGGTGAGCAGTCTTGCTTCATGTTGGGCCATCCATCCAAGATGCTTTTCCTCAGTCGTCTCATTGTTTCATCTTTGTTTGTCTCAGTCTTTATGAGCTCCATTTTTGCATCTGCTATGGGCAGTGCACTTGTGATCATGTCCACGTAGGCGTTCACTTTTTCATCCATTGTGGTGTTTGCGGGCTCACTTGGGTCAACAGCTCTAGACAACGTGTCTGCTGTATACATCAGCTTACCCGGTGTGTACGCAACATTCAGTGTATAGCGTTGCAGCCTGATCATCATTCTTTGTATTCTAAGCGGACAGCTATTTAGTGGCTTTTGGAACAATGCAATCAAGGGCTTATGATCAGTCTCTACACTGATTGCTTGTCCTGCCACAAACTGGTGAAATCTTTCACAGGCGTATGTGATGCTGAGCAGCGACTTTTCTATTTGAGCATATCGCGTCTCCGCGTCTGTCATTGAGCGCGATGCATATGCAATAGGTTGCCAGTAGTCATATTTTTGCAGAAGAACGGCACCGAGCCCACTCTGTGATGCATCTGATGATATCTTGATGGGTCTCGCTGGGTCATAAAACCTCAGAACTGGTTCCTCTGTGAGCAGTTTCTTTAGATCGCTCCATGACTTCTCATGCTCATGATTCCATTCCCATTCTATGTTCTTTTCAGTTAGTCTTCTCAGTGGCGCCATCTTTTCTGAGAGGTTGGATATGAATTTCCCCATGTAGTTGATCATTCCATTAAACCTCTGCACGTCCTTTTTGCATTGTGGCTTTGGCATATTCTCAATGGCGGACACCTTTCTGGGATCTGGTCTGATGCCCTCACTGCTGAGGATATCTCCCACGAATGCCAGTTCTGTCACCCCGAGCTGGCATTTCTCTCTATTCAGCTTCAGGTTTGTTTTCCTTGTTGCTTCCAGCACTTTTTTCAGTCTCTCGTCATGCTCAGTTCTCGTGGTTCCCCATACGATGATGTCATCCATTGATGTATCAACTCCCTCCAGGTGCTCATAGATCATATGAATTGTTTTGTGATACACTTCAGGAGCTGAGGCAATGCCAAATGGTAACCTTAGGAATCTGTATCTGCCAAATGGACTGTTGAACGTGCACAGTCTTGAACTTGCCTCGTCCAGCTTCATCTGCCAAAATCCTGATGATGCATCTAACTTGCTGAAATACTTTGCATTTGCAAACTGTGACATGATTTCCTCATGTGTAGGAAGCTTGAAGTGCTCTCTCTTTATTGCTCTGTTTAGATCGCTTGGATCCAGGCAAATTCTGAGCTTTCCATTCTTTTTGTCCACTACGACGAGGGAACTCACCCACTCAGTTGGCTCATCTATCTTCTGAATCACGTTCAGGCTTTCCATCCTGTCCAACTCTGCCTTCAGTTGCTTTTGAAGAGCAAACGGAACTTTTCTGCATGGATGTATGACCGGTGTCATACTTTTATCTACTCTGATTGTGTGTTCTCCTGGAATGCAGCCTAGACCCTTAAATAGGTCTTTGTACTCTTTCATGAGTTCATCATGGACTGTCTCTCCTTCGCTTTCCACAACGAGGACTCTCTTTACCAGGTTCAGTCTCTCACAGGCTTTTAAACCTAGTATGGCTTGCACATCCTTTGGCACCACGATTAATGCTAGCGTGTGCTCTCTGTCCTTGTGTGTTACTTTGACAATGCATCTTCCTTTCACTGGTATATCAGTACCTGAGTATCCTGTCACTTTCGCTTTGATTCCATGTATCTTTGGTCTGGGTCTAATTTTCTTAAAATCAGTCTCTGATATCACATTAACTTGTGCTCCAGTATCCAATTTAAATGGAATGTGTATGTCATTCACTTTTAGTGTCAACATCCAGTCTCTTTCTTCTTTTTTGTTTTCAGACACAACATCTACATAGAACTCCTCTATCTCGCTTTCATCTACTGTATGGACCTTGCTTTGTTGCGCTTGGTTCTTACAGCAACGGGCATAATGGTTGTTTTTGTTGCAACTATTGCATGTTTTACCATATGCTGGACACTTTCTTGGTGGATGCTGTGTACCGCATCGACTACATGACTTTCAGTTGCCCCTTTCATTTTTGTTCGCTGGCCACGCCTCTTTTTTCACATTGGCACTCTTTTTGTTAAACGGATTGTGTCCGTTCATTCTCACTGCATCCACGTTGCAGCTACTGTCACTGAACAGCTCCTTTGCCTGCAACTTCACAGTCTCTGTAGCCCTACACAGTGCTATGGCTTTTCCCAGGTCTAGATCTTGCTCTCTTAGCAGTCTTTCCCTTAGACCATTATCTGGAATACCACACACCAGTCTGTCTTTTATCAGCGAGTCTGTCAGTCCCCCAAATTCACACGATTTGCTTCTGTTTCTCAGTTCAGTCACATACTGATCAATAGTCTCTCCCGTTTTCTGTACACGTGAAAAATCTGTGCCTCTCAAACGTCACGTTATGTTTAGGTATGCAGTAGGCCTCAAACTGTTCCATTATTTTATCTAGCTTCATTTTGTCTCCATCAGCAGCGAGTGTGAAATTATTATACACCTCCAGCGCTTCATCACCCACGACATGTAAGAACAGTGACGATTTCCTTTTATTACTTTTCTCGTCAGCTCCGATTGCTGATAAATACAACCCCACACGTTGTTTGAACCTTCTCCAATTTTCAGCCACATTACCTGTCAACTGAAGCTTCACCGGTGGGAGTAAACCTTCCATTTTTCACTTCGTTAGCTATTCTCTAATGGTAAGTAACGATGTTCTCTTTTGGCTTGCTAATCTGTGGAGAGCTGATTTAACTTCAGATTTTTTCTCTTCATCTCTTTCAATCACTTCTGACACCATGTATTGATTTCTTTGTGGGTTCAATGACGAGACATTTATGAAAGAGAATGTCTTTTAATCTAAAGCTTGTTCAACTCTTTTAACGGCATTTACAGGACACATCATGCTAGTGATGCCTCTAGAACGAAACTGAAACTAAACCAAACTGCTTGTCTCTCACATGACCTCTGCTGGTCAGGCATAAGTAATCAATACATGTAACTATGCTGGTAAGGCATGATAATCAAACAGGCAAATAACATCACTATTTGCTGATATCATTACACCAAAGAGTGGTGAACCTGTGGAATTCTCTACCACAGAAGGCAGTGGAGGCCGATACATTAAATATATTCAAGAAGGAGTTGGATATATTTCTTAAGGCTAAAGGGATCAAGGGGTATGGGGAGAAAGCCGGGACCGGGTACTGAATTTGGATGATCAGCCATGATTGCATTGAATGGCAGAGCAGGCTCGAGGGGCCGAATGGCCTACTCCTGCTCCTATCTTCTATGTTTCTATGTTAACAGCTGTCAAACGCTGATATTTCATCTGTCAAAACCTCTTGACAGATGACATTTCAGTCTGTGACATCACCTGTTGCCGGGTGGCCCTTAATTGGCCCGCTGAGCCCGCTGGGCGGGCTCAACAAGGTCAATCAAGTTAAAATCGCGTGGATTGGCCGCATCTCGATGGAGGCGGGACTACAACCCCGAAAGTTGTAGTCCCGCCTCCAACCCAACTCCTGAATGAAAATGCAGCCCAAGGAGCAAACGTTCGAGAGAGAAAATATCAATCACCAACACGACATCCATCATCGTGATAAGAACAATTTTACTTCCTTCACCCTGCCCAAAAAAAAACGAACGGTAAAATAAAATTAAAACACAGAACATCTGGAGTTTGCAGCGAAACCTAAGCTTTAGTCTGAATACAGAAAGCTAGTGAAGGAGTTAACAGTGATTTATGAGTCTGGTGGTTTGCACAGTCCCCAGGCTCTTTGCTTTGTAAGTAGTTATTTTATATCTTCTGCTGGAATGAGGATATTTCCCATGTGACCACCGTATGACTTGACTTCCATTTGTTTCACCCAAGGTGCTGCTTGGCCAGACATTTATTTCAAACGCATTACTGGAGTATTTCCAGTTACTTCTTTTTGTATAACAAGCAACTTACCAACAATAAAGCACATTACAAGGGCTCGACACCGCGCACTGCTTCACTACACGACCAAGTGTTTAAAATGCTTGCATGACGATCGAGGATGTTTTTGCAATAGGAGGGTTTTTGTCGAGTGCTTTCGGAATTCTGCTGGGCGTACGGTCTGGTTTGTCCTGATTTTGTGCGATTGTGGCAATTTGCTGGCAGCGTGCGATAATTACACACGGAATGTAGAATCATTATTGCTATTTTTTCAATCCGCGCACCATTTCATACATCAGCCTATGCGAAAATGCCCTCAATGCAGCCAACTATTCTTTTGAAAATAATAATAATCAGGTATCGGAGTCCTCTGAGTGCAGTACAGAAAGTAATAGTTCCCGAATTAGAAGAATGGGTGAATATTTGCGGAACTTAATGAGGTGCCCCTTAATAATCTTGAGCCCACTGTAACAGAATGACAACATGCAAAGGGCCCTGTGGTGATGCAGCACTCTGGGCTAAGAGAAGGAAAATCAGAGGCAGACTCTCATTGGAACAGAATCCTGCACCTCCCAGAGTGGCACTGGTAGAGGCCTGAGATCAGCTCGCCTTATCTCCTTCTCAGTTGCCAACACTATGTGGGTATGGGAGATTAAGAAGGGGAAGTTGAGAGAAATGTATAAATAAATAGGGACTCTTGCCCTTAATCAAAGATTGTGTAAAACTGCGGGCTAAAGAGACATCACTTGCACAGGACCAGCAGAACAGCAGGTGACTGACACGACACCCACAGAGCTAAATCTAGCGTGGCTTTTCGAACTAAAAAAAGGACTGCAAATTGCATACTTCATGTGAAACAATAGATCCTTGATAGTACGTTACAAAGGCAATTTAATTTTCAGGTTTTCGTGTCATGATAATCTGCCCGAGGGTGGTTTGTATATTTCGCAAACACTGTATGGCAAATAACCAGCAAAACTCAGTAATATAACAGTACCTGTTAGCTGCTGGCCCGAAATCTGATGGGGAACAATTTGTCCCATTATGTAGGTAAGTCATATTAACATGTGTTGGTGAAATTAGCAGATGAAGACTTAGCACATGGTACGTCGTTGCAAGGCATTATTGGAGCTGTGCAGTGCAGTCACTGGGAGAGCATTGGCGGCAGATTCGGAGGCCTCACACCTATTGGTGCCCAGGTGACGCAAGAGTCCAGCATCTACTGGATGAAAGCACCAGACTAGGTTCAAGAGCACATACATCTCAGACTGTCACCAGTGCCAGCAACTGTAACCCTATAACAACTGCTGGCACAAGGTATCTCATCCCCTACTTCGGGGCGCTCCCAGCTTGTCTTGCGCTAAGTGCCAAGGAACGGCAAAAGAAATATTAGGGTAGATTTTCCTCTGCCTTGCTCCCAAAATGGTGCACGCATTATGACGTAAGAAAACTACTAGGCACTTAGTCTGAGTTTTAAACAAGGCTTTAATCAACTGTTTTTCAACATGGAGATCTAGTTGTGTCCTTCACTAGTTCCTGTTAAAGAATGTCCTGAGCAAGCTGAGCCCATGCCCGAGTATTTATACTCTCCCTGGACAGCGCCACCAGCAGGCTGCCCAGTATCATTTCATAAGTCATTTCCACATGAATGACAAGATTCATGTCACATTACAGGCGCAATGCAGAGAAAAATGGCTGCTCATCCTTTGATCCCATTCTGTGCCTGAATAACACTGCCCCCAAACTTCCTCAATGGTTTTCCCTGGGTGCGCGCCTGCCTGTGCCGGTAGAGGGTGCAGCTATTTAAATGATATGCAAATTGCCATTGAATGACATCACTTGGGCCTGCAGTTAGATTTGTGCCATTTCCACCAGGCGCAAATTGCCTTCATTAAAATCCGGCACGACCGCTTCCTGCACTGGTGTTGAGGTTGTAGGTCTGTTAAAGGGACAGGTTCCTAGACTCTAATCTTTAGCAAATATTGTTTCACTGCATTTGAAAGTATTCCTGAAGGCTATAGCAGTACTTATTATAAGTGAGAGATGTTATTTAATTTATTGTTCCACTTATTGTCCTGTTTGGAATACACTTGTGCTTAGCATGCATGAAGGAGGAGGACGAGGCAGAGGCTGAGATGGATGACAAGAGAAGACACCATAGAGGAGGAGTGCTCTAATTTTTCCATATGCCCCCCCGCCCCCCACAACAAAGATAACTGTATAGATGGTCAAGTTTTGAAGATGTACCCCAGAAGCAGCATATACGTTGCCTGGACGGGGGGGCGGGGGGGGGGGGGCTGGCACCGATGGAACCAGAGTCAGTATCAACAACAGAGAAAAGGGTAAAAAAAAAGATATAAAAAGGTAAAGACTTGCTTGAAATGGGAACTGTTTGGTGCTGTCTTTGTTTCACGTACCACCTCTACAAGTCATTTTGAAATACAGGAACTATCAGAATTGACATTTGAATTACACTGCCTCAGTTACAATGAACCTTAGCTCAGTCTTGAATACATTGATATACTCTGTCTGGCCCTAAATAAGTACGACTCTATTAACCCAATCAGCCTGTGAGATGTGATATATTAAACCTTCCAAGGCAGGATCCAACACCAGATTATTTTTCTGCACAGTAAGATATTTCCCCCCCTCTATACTTCCTAAATGTGTGTGTGTGTCCTAGCAACTGGCTTGTTGAGATGAAGTGCAAGATTAACCACATGACCTCTTCAGGAAGCATCAAATTTTAAAGTAGTTTAAATTGCGTTGTGGTCTTCTTGACAGCTCTGATGTTAGCCACATCAGCCCTCGGTGCTAATAATAACTGAAATCTTTCCTGACAAACCTCACCTGCTGAGGTCTCAATTTGTTGCCGAGAACCTTTGGCATATCATCGTGGGAGAGGCCCGTCAAGAAACCTCGGCGCAGTTTACAGAGTCAGTTATTGTCAATCTAAGTCAATAAATGATCTCCTTACCATTAATACGCGTCTGCAGTTATGCTAAAGAGGCCAGCATCTCCATGGTGCAATGCTCAGCCGGCTGTCCGAGGTATAACCTCCCTGTACCGCCCCCCTCATTTTATAAAGACTCACAGGCAGCAGATTCGTGGCCTCGCACTCCTGATTCTCCGCGCACCCAATTTTCCAACAGGGGACTATGGGGGGGTGGGTTGGTGGGGAGAGGCTGTGCTGCTGGCTTGCACGGGCCGCATTTAATAACGACATCATTCAAAAGTGGCCTTGCACCAAATTTCGGGGGTTCAAGCATAGCTCCGCTTACAGTGATCACCTCACCCATAAACACTGGCAGCATGAGTACCGAGTGGGGTCGCCAACCCTCTAGGATTGTCCTGGATTCCCCAGGAATTAAAGATTCATCTCCTGGATGCTGCTGCGAGCCACAGGGACGTAAAATCTCAGGGACGTTAAAGAAAAGCGTGTGGTTTTTTTTTGTTTCCATTTCCTTCGAACTTTTTTATTTATTAGTTCTAAACATATTAGAGATGGGGTAAAAAAAAATGCTGCTGGACCGGGCGGGGCGGGGCGGTTGGCGGCAGGAGGTCATGTGATGAAAGCTCCAGGAATACGTCCCACCCGAGTTGGCAACCCTGACACCGTAAACTCTTGTTTAAACGGCACTTAATCATCCGGAATTCTTTAATAACCGGCAAAATAGATAGCCGGTAATCTTGCCGAATCCAGCACTCATTTTTCCGAGTCCGAGTTTCCCGCGGTGGCTGAGTTAGTCAGTGGTTTTAATTTTATTTATGTTAATAATTGCCTACCTCTCTGTTATCCGGAATTTTTCATCAACCGGCACCATCCCGGTCCCGTGTGTGCTGGATACGAAAGAGTTTACTGAACCGTGGTATTCTCGGCCGACTCTGAGAGGCTTCTTAGAGGCAGTTTGCTGTTGTTTAGGCTGCATTTAAAATATCACAGGGAGCACTTTGCAACTTCTGCATTGAACATTTTTGCAAAGGTTTAATGGTTCCTTGGCGCTGCCTTTTTGCTTAACCTTTACTTTTGCCGCGGCACACGCGTGCTTTTCATGTGGCGAATAGCTGCAGCAATACCAGCAGCACCTAAGCTGGTTGGGAGGATTTGAGTCACTGTGTCATTTACTAATACTGCTGCATGATTTGCACAAGAGCTGGGGCACAGATGGTGCAAAGACAGCCCTTGTGCTATGTACACTCTGGCCACGACTCTATGACCTGTAAGTACAGAGCGTGGCACTCACTGTGGAGCTGCTCTTAGACCACTTGGGCAGAACACTGCCATACAGTCGACGTAAGGTGTGCAAAAGCGGTATTGTCAGCAGCATGCTAAAAAAAGAAAGACTTGCATTTCTATAGCGCCTTTCACAACCTCAGAACATCCCAAAGCACTTTACAGCCGATGAAGTACTTTTGTAATTTAGGAAACGTGGCAGCCAATTGGCGCACAGCAAGGTCCCCAAACAACAATGTGATAATGACCAGATAATCTGTTTTAGTGATGCTAGTCGAGGGATAAATATTTGGCCAGGACACCGGGGATAGCTCCCCTGCACTTCTTCGAAATAGTGCCATGGGATCTTTTACATCCACCTGAGAGAGCAGATGGTTTAATGTCTCATCAAAAAGACGGCACCTCCGACAGTGCAGCACTCCCTCAGTACTGCACTAAAGTGTCAGCTTAGATTTTGCGCTCAAGTCTCTGGAGTGGGGCTTGAACCCACGACCTTCTGACCCAGAGGTGAAGGTGCGACCCACTGCATCACGGCTGAAGTGCTGCTTAATTTTGGAAAGAAAGAAGAAATTTGCATTGATGTAGTACCAACTGCTTCAAAGCCAATAAATTACTCTGAAGTGCAGTCACTGTTATGCAGGCATATGTGCACACTGCAAAGTCCCACAAACAGCACGGATAAATGACCAATTAATCTGTTTTGGTAGTGTTAGTTGAGGAATTAATGTTAGCCAGAATAATGGGAGAACTCCCCTGCTCGTTTTCAAATAGTGATATGGGACCTATTGTGTGCACCCGGGGAAGCGACTGAACATTTGATCCAAAAGATGGCACCTCCAGCACTGTAGCACTTCCTTATTACTGTCATACCTCACATAATGAGGTCTCAATTTGTTGTCAGGGAGATTCTCGGAGAGTAACCCGCACATTTGGAGTGCTGACAGGCAGCTCGAAGGTCGAGGGGCGGTGTGATGGAGGAGAGGTGCAGGAAATCTGGCAGCTCCTCCACAAAGCCAAGCTGGCAGTATTTAATGGTTCGAATCATAGAACTGTTGGTTGAGTTCCACTGGGCGGCGCTTGCGCAGTACGCATGCTGCACTTTGAATCACTAAAATTACATGTACATCATAGGGCTTTGATTGGCACAGGTTAATGAGCTTTTTTCGGGTTGGAGCACTGGGCGGCTATTTCACAGCCCGCTCCGAAGTCATAGCGGGTCAGACGTTGGCAGGAGCGGGATGGTGAATGCTGCGTGGTGATCCTGATCTCACTACTGCCCTGTTCCTGCTGAAAAGCAGGGCGAGACCGAGTCCGATATTGACCCCTTAGGTTCCTGAGTAACATATCTTGATGGCAGAGAGCAGGAGAATTGATATCGATAATTTAGGGTGAAATAAAGGAAACTGCATTCAAGGCTACACAGACAATGAAGCAGAATTGAGTTGTAATTTAAAAACAATGGCCTTAATGGTCTGGTGCAGGGTGTGTAACCATCACTGCAAAGTTGGGTGGTAGAATCCGAATTTATACCGATGTTTCACACACTGAGGGCTGGATTTTGCGGGGTGTCAGTGGGCGCGATCGGTAGTGGGTCGGGTGGGAAAGTGTTTTTTTTCCCCAGCGGGTCGGGACTCCGCTGTGAACCTGTCGCCATGCACCTTTCCCCGATGTCGGGTCTGTCAGCGCTGAGCAGACCCGACACATAGTGGCGGGGGACCCAATTCAGGTAATTAGTGGCTTGTTTAGAGCCACTTAAGAATGAATTTCAGCTCACCTTCTGCATTTGACAGCTCGCCCACGGGGTCCACGCTGGTCATGGTCCACGTCTGTGAAGCTGAGGTGGGAGTTCAATGGCCATTGAATCAGCTGTTGAGTTAACAGCTTCAAATGTACAGTAAAAGCTCCCACCTTACAGAGATATCTTCCCTCAGCCACAAGCTCTTCCTCACTGCATTTCCACAACAGATTCACCATGCTGCAAGTCTTTACACAAGTCTCCATCCGGTCTGACCTCATTACCTCTCTCACCATTGACAGATCGCTTCCGTCGTCTCTATTTCACCTGCCATCTATTCCATCAGTGTGGGTGCCCTTTATACTCTCTCACCTTGGTCCTCAGAATCTGACCAGCAAAAGCCCCAACACCAGCAGCACCAGGCACACCAGCAGTACCAACAACACCAACCTTTTCCACAATCACCTGATGCTGCACAGGACACAGGGCATCAGCACCCGACCACATTGCTGCTCGGGAGGCTAGGGATGGCCTCACCATGGCCAGATTTACTTCACTTGACGCTGTACACTCTGGCTTCCACATGATGCACCAGGTTGGCACCACCCCACAACAACAACATAAAGCATCCCTACAATGACCAAGCCATTCCTTTCACACTCATCACCATTGGGGAGGGTACTGTTATGTCTCACAATTCACTGTAATTCACTAAGCAACTTCCAAAGGTGCACACAAATCTGTCCAAGAACGCAAAGTGTTGAAAATCAATGTTTGACACTACATGAAACTTTACATGAACATTGCATAAAATAACCAAGTGTGTTGTTACTTGGTATGATTGGACTAGGATGAGGGTGAGTGTGAGGTGTGGCTAGTGAGATGGGGAAGTGATAATGTAGATAGAGAGAGATGGGTGGAAGTCCAAGATAAGTTGGTGTGAGTAATGATGTGCAGGGGTAGGGTAGGGAAGGCAGAGTGATGGGGATGCGATGAGAGGCACAGCAGGATGAGGTTGAGTATGGCTTTGTACTAAGGTTTCGTGATCTTCTGAGATCATTGAAACGTTTGTGGCACTGCACCCAGGTCCTCCTGACCACATCCCTGCTTGTGCCCTCCTCTGCAATGTGCAACCGGGCTGTGTTGATCTCCTGGGGAGGTCTCTTCCACCCATGGGAAGGGAAGAGGACCTCCCTGCGTGCTGTGACTCCCTCCATAAGCATATGGAGAGAGTCATGGGAGAGCCTGGGTGCTGCCCTGCACCATTGTGCAGTACTTGTCAGTGTTTGCAGCACCTCAATGCCGTCGAACACTGACAGCACAAATGTCAACATAAAGTTGGCTATGGTCCCTTTAAGGAAACTGGCTGATGACGTATCATCAAATGACGTCACCGGACCTGTTTCCTCTAATTGGCAGGGAAACGCACTGGGAATGGGTTAACAAGCTGTCGCCTGCCCCGGACCCACCGAGGTT
Source organism: Somniosus microcephalus (assembly GCF_052327205.1). Taxonomy (NCBI): domain Eukaryota; kingdom Metazoa; phylum Chordata; class Chondrichthyes; order Squaliformes; family Somniosidae; genus Somniosus; species Somniosus microcephalus. The sequence continues at coordinate 39,212,158 of NC_141008.1, forward strand.
AGTAAAATCGCAGCCTGAGTTGCTGCACAATAGCGGGGGGGGTCCTGGGCGGCAGTAAGCAGAGAAGAGTTAGAGCAGAAATAAGTAGCTTCCTCCAAGTGCAGTTTAAGAAAATGATTATGAACTCAAGAGGTAGAATTGTTTATCACACCTGGATAAAAGGAACACCTATGTGAGAATGTTGTTCATTGATTATAGTTCAGCATTCAATACCATTATCCCCTCCAAGCTTGTCAACAAGCTCAGTGAGCCAGGACTTAACACCTCCCTATGCAACTGGATCCTGGACTTCCTGATGGGCAGACCCCAGGTGGTGAAAATGAGCAGTAACACCTCCTCAACACTGATCCTGAACACAGGAGCTCCCCAGGGTTGTGTGCTCACCCCCCTTCTGTACTCCCTGTTTACTCACGATTGCGTGGCCACGCACAACTCCAACTCCATCATCAAGTTTGCTGATGACACTACCGTTGTAGGCCTGATCACAGATAGCGATGATACAGGCTACAGGGAGGAGGTAAGAGCTCTAGCAGAGTGGTGCAAGTACAACAACCTCTCCCTCAACATCAGCAAAACAAAGGAGATGATCGTGGATTACAGGAAGCGGCAGGGGGAGGGACACACCCCAATCTACATCGAAGAGGCTGAGGTGGAGAGGGTCAGCAGCTTCAAATTCCTGGGTGTAATCATTACGGAGGACTTAACGTGGTCCCATCACATCAACATCGTAACGAAGAAGGCATGCCAATACCTGTTCTTCCTCAGGAGACTGAAGAAATTTGGAACGGCCCCCCAGATTCTCACCAACTTCTACTGGTGCACCATCGAGAGTATCCTGTCCGGCTGCATCACTACCTGGTATGGCAACTGCACCGCCACAGACCACAAGGCTCTACAGATGGTGGTGAAAGCTGCACAACATACTATAGGAATTAAACTACCTGCTGTCCAGGATATTTACCCCGAGAGGTGCCGGGGGAAGGCCCTGAGAATCATTAAAGACACGAGCCACCCCAGCCACAAACTCTTCGCCCTGCTCCCGTCCGGTAAGAGATACCGAAGCATACGGTCTCGTAACAGTAGGTTTCGAAACAGCTTCTACCCCCAGGCCATAAGACTCATGAACGTATAATTTATTATTATTTATTACTGCTGTTTTATTTATTATTACTGTACTTCTATTAGTATTTTATCATTGTTATGCCATATTTATTCCAATGTTGGGAGGACTTGTAAAAATCAACATTTCATTGTGCAGTACACACGTTTGCTGCATATATGACAAATAAAATTGAATTGAATTGTTTGTGTAGCAGGGGAAGAGTACAAAATGTTTTTACACGGTGGACTGCACGTGCTATTGGAGTTCTTAATAAACTGGTTTAACTAAAGTAACAGGATCTCACTGGGGGCATTTTGATTTGGGGCAATATTGTAAAACGAGTGATATCGGATCAGCTGCCCATTTTACACCTCTCCCGATTTTGAAGTTAATGGAAATGATAATTGGGAGAGACGTATAAAGGGCGGCTGAATCGAGATCGACCGTTTTACACTATCACCCAAAGTCAAAACGGCACCCACCCTTCCCTCAGCTTCACATGGCCCATCTCCGACTCTTCCCTTCCCTTCCTCGACTTCTCCCTCTCCATCTCTGAAGATAGGTTATCGACTAACATTCACGACAAGCCCACTGACTCCCACAGCTACCTGGACTACACTTCCTCCCACCCTGCCTCCTGTAAGGACTCTATTCCATTCTCCCAGTTTCTCCATCACTGCCGCATCTGCTCCGACGATGCCCCCTTCCATACCAGTGCTTCCGACATGTCTTCCTTTTTCCTCAACTGAGGATTCCCCTCTACCGTGGTTGACACGGCCCTCGACTGTGTCCGTTCTATCTCCTGCACTTCTGCCCTCACCCCTGCCCCTCCCTCCCAGAACCACGATAGAGTTCCCCTTGTCCTCATCTTTCACCCCACCAGCCTCCACATTCAATGGATCATCCTCCACCATTTCCGCCACCTCCAGCATGATCCCACTACCAAACGCATCTTCTCCTCACCTCCCCTTTCAGCATTCCGAAGGGACCACTCCTTCCGCGACACCCTAGTCCACTCCTCTATCACCCACAGCACCCCTTCCCCTTCGCCCGGCACCTTCCTGTGCAAGTGCAGGAGATGCAACACATGCCCTTATACCTCCCCCCTTCCCACTGTCCAGGGCCCCAAACACTCCTTCCAGGTGAAACAGCGATTTACTTGTACTTCTTGCAATCTAGTATACTGTATTCACTGCTCACGATGCGGTCTCCTCTACATTGGGGAGACCAAACGCAGATTGGGTGACCGCTTTGCGGAACACCTCCGTTCAGTCCGTAGGGGGGACCCCGAGCTCCCGGTGGCCTGTCACTTTAATTCACCACCCCATTCCCACTCAGACCTGACCGTCCTCGGCCTCTTGCACTGTTCCACGGAAGCTCAGCGTAAGCTCGAAGAACAGCACCTCATCTTTCGATTAGGCACTCTACAGCCCTCTGGACTCAACATAGAGTTCAACAATTTCAGATCATAACCTCGGCCCCTATCACACATATATACATTTTCTTCTTTGTTTTAATCCATACTTTTTGTTTTTTCTTCCCTCCCTTCAGCTGTCCTTCATTCTACCAGCGCAATTCACACTCCATCTAGAGCCATCCTTTATTCCTTTACCTGTCCCATTACCACCTCCTCTCGCCTTGAATATCTCTTAATGTCTCTCAATGTCTCTTAATCTCTCCTGCTTTCTATCCAATCACTGATCTTCCCTTTTGTTCTTTCATCCCCTCCCCCTTTTCCCAGCCCCCAAACTTGCTTTCTGTAATGTATGTACCTTTAAGGGGGGGAACTACTTTTTACAGCTCATGTATACTGTAGTACCGGCAGTGACCACACCTGTATATAACGCTGAGTAGTAATCTGTACAGATCAGTTGCAGTGTGAGCCACGTTGAGTAAACACCTATTGTACCGTTCTCCGCAGTCTGTGTCTTCTTATACACGGACGTAACATTGGCAACGAGGCAGGTTCGAACCTACCTGCAACTCTGCATCACCTCCCGGGGATTCGTTCCTGGAGATCAGTGGATTGGAGGTCAAGGCCACGGGCAACCGCCCAGTCATCCAGCAGAGACTTGAGAATTGCTGGGGAGGCTGTCGAAAGCCAGGCTTGGCTTTCCAGTCGAGGCGGTCATAGAGTCATAGGGCTAGATTTTCAGTTGCTTGCGCCAGCAGTTAGCGCCTTAAGAGAAGTGATTTCCGGGCGCTATGCGTGTAGCGCCCGGGCGCAGCGCAGTTTGCGCCCCGCCCCAAATTAAGTTGCCCGTTAGCGCCGGCGCAAAGTTTAGCGCCCGCCCGGATGCGCGCGCAGAAAATGACGTCACATCCTCGTGCAACGCCCTTTGGCCGCCCCGATTGCAAACTTCAGTCGGACCGCCCCATTGTGCGGCGGGCGGCCGGAGCGTTTGGAAAAAGGAACGCAACACAACCAGCGCGGGCCCCGGGGGGCGCTAATTAAAGGGAACGTCCTCTCCAGTATAAAGGCCATCCATTATTTCAGAAAACAGTCTTGTGCAACGCATTTCTGGAGACACAACAAGGAGGATAGCTAACTGGTTTCAAGCAGCAAGAGCCAGGTATTTTTGGACTCAGGCAACAGCGCTGCAAGTGGCCATTTGGAAATTAGAGTGTTTGCCAGGATTTGATGGGGGTTGCATGGGGTGCCAACGCGGAGCTGCAGCTCCATGTCCGTAGGGCTCGCAGACGTATTGTGAGAGGGGCAGCCCTGGCTAGAGGCAGAGGGGGCTACAGGCGTCGGCCACGTAGGCCTTACCCAGTCAGGCTATACCGCCAGCAGCGCTCCTACCTAAACATGAGTGCCGCGCGATGTGTTAAAAGGCTCCGATTCCGGAAGGGGGTGATTGCAGAGATCTGCCACCTGCTTCGCCGAGATCTGCGGCCAAAGCTCAGGTGCAGGACGTCTCTGTCGGTGGAAGTGAAGGTGACAGTGGCATTGAACTTCTATGCCACCGGCTCCTTCCAATACGCTGCTGGGGACATAGCAAACATCTCCCAGTACGGCGCGCATCGCTGCATCCGCCAGGTGACCGAAGCACTGTTCAGAAGGAGAAGCCAATTCATCTCCTTCCCCATGGCCCTGGAGAGCCAGCATCAGCGCGCATTGGGATTTTCCAGACTCGGGGAATTCCCCTTGGTGCAGGGCGCCATTGACTGTACGCATGTGGCTTTGCGGGCCCCTCTGGAGCATGGCGAGCAGTATCGCAACAGGAAGGGCTACCATTCTCTGAATGTGCAGCTGGTCTGTGACCACAAGCAGCGCATCATGGCAGTCAATGCCAGCTTCCCAGGCAGCAGCCACGATGCCTTTATCCTGCGGCAGAGTACTGTGCATGACATGTTCCAGGCACAGCCTCCCCCAAGAGGATGGCTACTCGGGGACAAAGGCTATCCTTTGTGCACCTGGCTCATGACCCCGCTCCGCGCGCCCAGGACCGCTGCTGAAGAGGCCTACAACGAGAGCCATCAAACCACCCGCAACATCATCGAGCTAACTATTGGGGTCCTCAAGCAGCGGTTCCGCTGCCTTGATCGCTCCGGAGGAGCTCTCCAGTATTCGCCGGACCGGGTCTCCCAATTTGTGGTGGTTTGCTGCATGCTACACAACCTGGCTATCCGCAGGACTCAGGCACTGCCACCTGACGTTGGACCAGCACCTCAGGAGGAGGAGCAGGAGGAGCATGAGGAGGAGGAGGAGGAGGAGGAGGAGGAGCAGGAGTACGTTCCCAGGAGGGAGCGACCAGGGCCAAGGGCCGCACGACGCCACCTTATTACACGGTACTTCTAAGCCCCCTGTCAGGGAATGGCCAGGGGCCATGAGGGAAGATGAATGCAGCCGCTCCGCAAGCCCTCAGCCGGCGAAGCCAACAAACACTAAGAAGAACAACCATGGAGACTGCATGAATAAAGATAATTTTTTATTAAACAAAAATGAAAAGCCCTTCCCACATGAATCCCCAAAAACAATAAACGGGCCCCACAAAAAGCCCAACAAACGACTCACTCCCACAAACTGGGGAGGAGCCACTCCACCTTTATTGAAACCGGGCCTCAACGTCGGCCTAACGCAAAAAAAAAGCCCTCCAAAAGCACAACCATGGGCAAAATAAAGATGGCCACCGCCATATTAAAGGAAAGCTGGCCACACCCTCTACTGAGTGGCCCGCGAGGGCGAGACCTTGGCCAGCATTTTGCCTCCCCTGCCCTGCCTGCTGCTCCTTCGCAAGCTCTGCCCAGTGGCTGCTGCGAGGCTGGGGGAAGGCGCCTGAGGCTCAGATGCCCTTCCGCCAGATGCCGCTGGGGGGCGGCCTACACGGCGTTTGGGCCTCGAGGGGCCGTCTCCTGAGTGGCGCGCCTGAGCCTGGCCACCATCAGCTGCAGCCGCTTGCCCTTGACGCCCCAGAGGGGGAATGGCGGCGACGGATGGTGCAATGTGGGCCAGCTGGCGTCTGGGATGCGCTGGCTGGTGCTGTGGCGCGGTGGCACTCGGCCGGGCCCGCACTGCAGGATCCGCAGCAATCAGCCGACGGCCGGCTTGCTGGGATGGTCCAGCGCGGCGCCTGCCCTGGCGATGCCTGCCTGAGACAGCGCGTGTGGCAGCAGTGAGTGGCCCTCTGGTCCTGGTGTGCGCGCGCATCACATCCGCCAGGGTCTTGACGGCATCAGTTAGCATGCGGCCAGTCGCGGCAGTTGCTGCCCCGAACTCGCGCACACTGGTCGCCAGCGACTCGATGGCCTCAGGCATGCGCCCCACCACGCTCATGAGCTCCGTGTGGCGCTGGTCCGAGTCGTCGGCCATCTGATCGAGCTTCCGCACCTCCTCCGAAGTGAAGGTGTCCGGACTGGAGTCGCGACTCTCCCGCTGGGGAGGAGGGGGCCGAACTAGGGGACCCTTGCCGCGTTGGTGACGGCGAGTGTGCCGAGCAGCAGCACTCCCCTCTGATCCTTCCCCCCTTTGGGGGGAAGGCCGCGGGCCACGCGCACGGCTGCTGGGTGGCTGGACGCCACTGGTCCCAGAAGCTGCATTGCCCTGCGACAGTTCCTCCAGGCACTCGTCCAGTGAGGAGGTGTCGAGCATTTCCTCCTCTCCTGCGGGACGTGACTGTTCCCCCGAAGGTCCGGCTTGCTCCTCCTCCTCCTCCTGGTTGGAGGTGCTGTCACTGGCAGCCTCAGGGTCCTGGTCGTCACCAGCTGAAAGCAGGAATGCACAAGAGTAGCTTCAGAGTGAGGAGACGGCGTCAGCGAGGGAGTTAGGACTGGTGGGATTCAGCGCATTGGTGGGACAGTGGCAAAGGAGGTAGCTCGGATGGGCCAGTGCGACGCGAGAGGGCCAAAAGGCGAGGTCCTTACCATTGCCGGGCAGTGGAGGGTCGGATACACCGCACGCTGTGGGGACAATCACACGTGCTCCCATGAGCACACACACGCGCTCCTCCAGCCGAGTGAGCTTCTGCAGCTTGGCGCGGCCACCCCTGGCACGGGCCTGGCGATTAAACGCTACTTTAGCCTGCAAGAGAAAGGACGGGCTGTAAGGGCGCAGTGAAGCCCTGATGTAGTGTGCACTGCCTCCCATGGTGGAATAGCTTGGACAGAGTGAAGCCCTGATGTAGTGTGCACTGCCTCCCATGGTGGAATAGCTTGGACAGAGTGAAGCCCTGATGTAGTGTGCACTGCCTCCCATGGTGGAATAGCTTGGACAGAGTGAAGCCCTGATGTAGTGTGCACTGCCTCCCATGGTGGAATAGCTTGGCCAAAGTGTAGAGTGCCGAATGGCCATTTGATGCTCATGACTGTCCCAATGCTGCTGGCTGAGGGCTGGCCAAAAGGACTTTCAGGTCCCTTTGCCCATCATGTCAGGTGTACATGCAAGAATGAGGAGGAGACTGGAAAGGCTACTCACCCTCACAATCCTGGTCAGATCGTTGTACTTCTTACGGCATTGTGTGTGGGTCCTGGGGGCCTCGCCGGTGAATGTCACCCTCTGGGCGATCTGCTTCCAGGCTTTGGTGTAGTCGTGGTGGGTTGGATTCCTCCCACTGTCTGGAAACAAGATCTTGCGCCTCACCTCCAGAGCTGTGAGCATGATGTCCAGATCACCCTCTGAGAAGCGCAGGGCACGCTGACGGGCCTTCTCTGGCGTTGCCATGACTCCCTGGGGCTGAGCAGTAGTGTTGAGGCCTCTTTGCAAGGCTGCAGTGTGCAGGGCGTGGCAGCAGACTAATTCGTCCCTTCCCCCTTTAAGAGCTGGTCGGCACCACGGGGTCTGCTGTCAGTGCAAAAATGACCGCACCCGTGCTGCGCCCCGCCTGGGCGCTATCCCTCTGGACCGCCGGCTTAGCGCCTAAAGAGAGTAGTGGAACGCCTCTTTTAGCGCTCCACCAACCTCTTAGGGCGAAGCCACTGAATTCCCGGCAACGGGGCGCTACTTTGGGGCGGGCGCTAACTTCGGGCGGGCGCTAAAGCTAGCGCCCCAAAACTGCCTAAACTGAAAATCTAGCCCATAGAGTCTTAGGGCTAGATTTTCAGTATAGACAGTTTTGGGGCGCTAACCTTAGTGCCCGCCCGAAGTTAGCGGCCGCCCCAAAGTAGCGCCCCATTGCCGGAAATTCAGTGGCTTCGCCCTAAGAGGTTGGTGGAGCGCTAAAAGAGGCGTTCCACTACTATCTTTAGGCGCTAAGCCGGCGGTGCAGAGCGCAACACCCGAGCTCGGGCGCAGCGCACGGCAGACACTCTGGTGCCAGTGAGCTCTTAAAGGGGAAGGGTGCATGTGTTTTTTTTCAAAGGCAGAGTCTGGGGGACAAAACAGCACGAAGAGGAGGAGGAGGAGGAGGAGGAGGAGGAGGAGGATGCACAACCACACACTGGATCCTTCCACACAACACATGCAGACTGCCTCTTATAGTGCAGGAGGAGTGCCCTTTAATTTGCGCTCCCCAGGGTGTGTTGCGTTCCATTTTACAAACGCTCTGGACGCCAGCCGCACAATGGGGCGGTCCGACTGAAGTTTGGATTCGAGGCGGCCAAAGGGCGTTGCACGAGGATGTGACGTCATTTTCTGCGCGCGCATCCGGGCGGCCGCTAAACTTTGCGCCGGCGCTAACGGGCAACTTAATTTGGGGCGGGGCGCAAACTGCGCTGCGCCCGGGCGCTACACGCATAGCGCCCGAAAATCACTTCTCTTAAGGCGCTAACTGCTGGCGCAAGCAACTGAAAATCTAGCCCATAGAGTTTTACAGCACAGAAAGAGGCCCTTCGGCCCATCGTGTCTGCGCCGCCCATCCATCCCTGTCCAGTCTAATCCCATTTTCCAGCATTTGGTCCATAGCCTTGTATGCAATGGCATTTCAAGTGCTCATCCAAATGCTTCTTGAATGTTGTGAGGGTTCCTGCCTCCACCACCCTTTCAGGCATTGAGTTCCACATTCCAACCACCCTCTGGGTGAAAAAGTTCCTCCTCAAATCCCCTCTAAATCTCCTGCCCCTTACCCTGAATCTATGCCCCCTTGTTATTGACCCCCCCACTAAGGGGAAAAGTTCCTCTTTATCTACCCTATCTATGCCCCTCATTATTTTGTACACCTCAATCAGGTCCCCCCTCAGCCTTCTCTGCTCCAAGGAAAACAACTCCAGCCTGTCCAGCCTCTCTTCATAGCTGAGGCGCTCCATCCCAGGTAACATCCTGGTGAATCTTCTCTGCACCCTCTCCAAAGCAATCACATCCTTCCTACAGTGAGGCGACCAGAACTGCACACAGTACTCCAGCTGTGGCCTCACCAGCGTTTTGTACAGCTCCATCATAACCTCCCTGCTCTTATATTCTATGCCTCGGCTAATGAAGGCAAGTATCCCATATGCCTTTTTAACCACCTTATCTACCTGCTCCGCTGCCTTCAGGGATCTATGTACATGTACACCAAGGTCCCTCTGACCCTCTGTACTTCCTAGGGTCCTACCACTCATTGTGTATTCCCTTGCCTTATTTGTCCGTCCAAAATGCATCACCTCGCACTTTTCAGGGTTAAATTCCATTTGCCACTTTTCCGCCCATCTGACCAACCCGTTTATATCGTCCTGTAGCCGGAGGCTTTCCTCCTCGCAATTTACCACCCCACCAATTTTCGTGTCATCTGCGAACTTACTGATCATACCTTTCACATTTTCATCCAAATCATTTATGTAGATCACAAACAATAAGGGACCCAGCACCGATCCCTGAGGTACCCCACTGGACACAGGCTTCCAGTCACAAAAGCAACCTTCGACCATCACCCTCTGCCTCCTGCCACTCAGCCAGTTTAGGATCCAACGCGCCAAGGCACCCTGGATCCCATGGGCTCTTACCTTCTTGACCAGTCTCCTATGCGGGACTTTGTCAAAAGCTTTACTGAAGTCCATGTACACCACATCCACAGCATTTCCCTCATCCACCCCACTAGTCACCCCCTCGAAAAATTCGATCAGATTTGTTAGACATGATTTACCCTTAACAAAGCCATGCTGACTATCCCCGATTAATCCTTGCCTCTCCAAGTGGAGATTAATTTTGTCCCTCAGAATTTTTTCCAATAATTTCCCCACCACAGATGTTAGACTCACTGGCCTGTAATTCCCTGGTTTATCCCTGCTACCCTTCTTGAATAATGGTACTACGTTAGCTGTTCTCCAGTCCTCTGGTACATCCCCTGTGGCCAGAGAGGTTCTGAAAATTAGTGTCAGAGCCCCTGCAATCTCCTCCCTTGCCTCCCACAGCAGCCTGGGATACATCTCGTCCGGGCCTGGGGATTTATCCACTTTTTGGCCCGCTAAAACCGCTAGCACCTCCTCCCTCTCGATGCTAATATGTTCAAGTATGTCACAGTCCCCTTGCCCGATTTCTATGTCTGCATCGTCTTTCTCCATAGTGAACACAGATGCAAAAAATTCATTTAAAACCCCGCCTACATCCTCTGGCTCTACACACAGATTGCCACTTTGGTCCCTAATGGGCCCTACCCTTTCCCTGGTTATCCTCTTGCCCTTAATATACTTATAAAACATCTTAGGATTTTCCTTTATTTTGCTCGCCAGTGTTATTTCATGGCCCCTCCTCGCCCTCCTAATTTCTTTTTTAAGTATGCCCCTGCACTTTTTATACTCCTCTAGGGCTTCTTCTGTCTTTAGTCTTTTGTAACTGCCAAAAGCCCCCCTCTTATTTCTAATGCATTTTTGTAAGCGAAACGGGCTGGCAACAGGTAGTGCGCAGACCCTTCCCGGACAGTGGCGGGCTAGAGCCCGACCGAGCGGCACAGCAAAGGGCCGAGCAGCGTCGACGGGGGAGAGAGAGAGAGGGCAGAGCGCACAGGGCGCAGCCGGTGTTCAGGGGCCGAGCAGCGTCGGAGAGAGGGGGAGAGAGACGCGCAGAAACCCGCGAGGCGTCGCCATTGCCACGAGGACCGCCGAGAGCGGCGTTGGCAGCAGCATAGGAGAAGCACGCGAAACCTACAGGGCGCCGCCATTGCCACGAGAACCGCCGGGAGCGGCGTCGGCAGCAGCGGGGGAGGAAGGAAAGCACGGGAGATGCCATTTTAAGCTATTGGGAGACGCCATTTTAAACCACACCCAAAATGCAGAAGAGTGGCAGTATCACTGCATTTGACAATGAAGTCGAAGATTGGACTACATATGTCGAACGAATAGAGGTGTACTGGAAGGCAAATGGGGTGTCAGATGACAAGAAAGCGTCGGTATTGTTAAATTTAATGGGTGCAAAGACGTATGGTTTATTACGAAATCTAGTAACCCCAACAAAGCCAATGGAAAAGAGTTTTGAAGACATAGTAACGATACTAAAGGAACATTTAAACCCCACACCGCTGCTGATAGCAGAAAGATTCAAGTTTCACAAACGGAACCAGCATAAGGATGAAAGCAATGCTGATTATTTAACAGAACTGCGCAAACTATCGAAACACTGCCAGTTTGGAGCGGGACTGACAGATGCCTTAAGGGACAAGTTTGTGTGTGGGCTTCAAAGTGAAGGAACCCAGAAACGGCTTTTATCTGAAAAGGACCTTACGCTAGAAAAAGCTTTCAGCATTGCGGTATCATATGAAGCAGCAGCACGGGGCGCTGCAGAGATACCACAGAGACCGCAAGAATATGGCACAAACGAAATGTCATATGGAACAGAGAAGTGCTATCGCTGCGGCAAAACAACACACGACCAGAATGATTGCTGGTTCAAAGACAAAGTGTGCAGACAGTGTGGAAAAGTAGGACACATAGCACGAGTCTGCAAGTCAGGAAAGAAAACCAGCAATAAGAAATCTACCAAAGGAAAGTACCAGAAGATACATAAGATGACGGAGAATAGCTCAGACGAACAAAAGAGTGATAACAACTCCGAAAGCAGGGAACTGAGTTGTCTGAAACTACATAATGTGATCACAACGGAGGATCACCGAACCATTTGGGTCACTCTCAAGATAGCAGGAGTCCAGGTAAAGATGGAATTGGACACAGGATCAGCCCTAACAGTCATAAACCGACGGGACTACGAGCGGCTATTCTCACACATACCCTTGAGAGACACAAAAATTATTTTGAAGACGTATACAGGGCAAAAAGTCTACCCCAAAGGAAAAATAAAGGTGACCGTTATATATAACGGTAAGGAAACATCAAAACTAGACCTGTATGTATTGCAAGATGGAGGACCACCATTACTGGGACGTGAAAGGATCCGGAAAATACAACTGGATTGGCATTCCATACAGACACTGACTGTGGCTGACAAAAAGGATGACAACGTCACACCTGGGCGACTGTCAAAGATCCTAACTGACGCGAAAGAAGTGTTCCAGCAAGGACTCGGAACACTAAAAGGCATGACAGCGACGATTAAAATTGAAGAAAACGCAAGCCCAAAATTTTTTAAGGCCAGACCGGTGCCTTATGCGATCCGCCCAGCCGTCAAAGCAGAGCTGGAGAGTCTGGAACGTTCAGGTGTACTGTCCAAGGTAGACTGGAGCGAGTGGGCTACACCCATTGTCCCTGTGATGAAAAAGTCGTTGAGCAGCACGCCTGGGGAACCAAAGAAGGTTTGCATCCGTGGGGACTTTAAGGTAACAGTGAACCCGGTCCTTCACACCGTGCAATATCCACTTCCATGGATTGAAGATATTTTCGCCTCGCTATCTGGAGGGAAACGCTTCACTAAGATTGATCTGGCCCAGGCGTATCTGCAAATGGAGGTGGAAGAAGCATCAAAAAAATACCTCACAATCAACACCCATAAAGGTCTCTACCAATACAACCGGCTGGTATTCGGGGTAGCATCAGCTCCGACTATTTGGCAGAGGGCAATGGAACAAGTCCTGCAAGGGATCCCAGGGACCCAATGTTATTTGGACGACATCCTGGTCACGGGCGAAAATGACAGTGATCACCTTACCAACCTGGAGCAGGTGCTCACTAGATTGCAGGAATATGGGCTCCGAGCTAACCGCCCCAAATGCGAGTTTTTTAGAAAACAAATCTCGTATTGTGGCCACGTTATCGATAAATAGGGGTTACATAAGTCCCCAGAGAAGATTGAGGCAGTAGTCAAGGCTCCAGCACCGGAAAATGTGTCACAACTGAGGTCGTTCCTCGGGCTGGTAAACTACTACCATAAGTTCTTGCCAAATTTGTCTACAATACTACACCCACTGAACACCCTACTGCAAACTGGGGTGCCATGGAAGTGGAGTGACGAATGTAGACGAGCTTTCCAGAAGAGCAAAACACTAATCACATCGAAAGAGGTATTGGCCCATTACAACCCGGCATTACCAATTCGGTTGGCATGTGATGCGTCACCCTACGGCATTGGAGCGGTGCTGTCGCACAAATTCTCGGACGGCTCAGAGAGGCCAATAGCCTTTGCATCATGATCACTAACCTCAGCCGAGCGTAACTACGCCCAGATTGACAGGGATGCCCTCAGCCTAGTGTGGGGAGTGAAAAAGTTCAATCACTATCTGCACGGGCAGAAATTCACCTTGCTGACTGATCACCAGCCTCTTGTCTCCATTTTTAATCCAAAGAAGGGGGTTCCGGTAATGACTGTGCAACGACTACAAAGATGGTCACTTTTTCTAGGGGCGCACCACTATGAGATTGAATATAAGGGCACGAAGCAGCATGGAAATGCTGATGGGCTATCACGCCTACCACTGCCTACTGCGGAGGAAGCACCAGCAGTGGATCCTGTCGAAATATTCCATTCGACTATAGTTGAATACCTATCGGTAACTAACGCTTGTATCGAAAAGGAAACCCGAAATGACCCGACACTGTCTCGGGTATATGAATTGACGGTGAAGGGATGGCCAGCACATGGCAACTCACTGTTGCCAGCATTCTCGACAAGGAGAGAACAGCTGTCAGTGTGCCGGGGGACCTTGATGTGTGGATCCCGAGTGGTAATTCCGCCCAAGTTAAGGGATAGAGTGCTCAATGAGCTTCATGAGGGTCATCTGGGAGGGGTAAAAATGAAAAGCCTAGCCAGGGCTTATGTGTGGTGGCCGGGAATCGATAAACAAATTGAGGACCTGACCAAGAGCTGCTCAGGATGCCAGAAAGTCCAAAATGCACCACCACAGGCCCCTCTACACCCATGGGAGTGGCCCTCATCTCCATGACAACGGGTGCATATTGATTTTGCTGGTCCATTCATGGACTCAATGTTTTTAATAGCCATGGATGCGCACTCGAAATGGCCTGAGGTCATCAAAATGTCCTCCACCACCATGGAGAAAACTATTGCAGTCCTACGGACCATTTTTGGCAGGAATGGCTTGCCAGAACAGATTTGCTCCGACAACGGACCACAGTTTGTGTCCGAAGAGTTCCGGAGGTTCTTGAAAAAGAATGGGGTAAGGCATTACACATCCGCCCCGTATCATCCAGCCACAAATGGATTGGCTGAGAGGTTCGTATAAACCTTTAAGAAGGCAATAAAGGCTATGTACAATGACAACATTCTGCTGCAGCACAAGGTGGACAATTTCCTGTTCGCCTACCAGAATGCGACACATGCAGTCACCAACCAGGCCCCAGCCATGATGTTCTTTAACCGAAGGTTAAGATCTCACCTGGATTTGCTCAGACCAAACGTACGAAGAGATGTTGAGAGTAAGCAATTCCAGCAGATCCATGAGAAGCCAACAAGGAGCTTCAATGTAGTGCAACCAGTCTTGGCCCGCGACTACCGAACAGAAAAATGGCAGCCAGGAACGATATGCACACGGCAGGGCCCACTAATGTACACAGTGGACGTTGGGGAGAGCATCGTGAGATGCCATGCTGACCAGATCCTAGAGTCACAGGAACAAGTCAACCCCATGCCTCGCCCATACGTACCTGGTGATGAACCCGACGTACAGGTAGCATCTACCCCAGAAACAGTAGCATCGGAAGCTGATGAACCAACCGACGACAGGGGGCCAGAATCGCCTCCGCACCAAGAGCAAGACACTCGGGAAAGGCGCTATCCAGAAAGGATCAGGAAGCCTCCCCAAAGACTGAATTTATAAATAGACTATTTTCAGTTAATGTTGCATGTTAAAAGTGTTAATTGTAATTAGTTTGATATATTAATTGTTAAATGAGTGTTATGGTACTGTTAATCTAAAAGGGGAGGAATTGTAATGTATGTACCTTTAAGGGGGGAACTACTTTTTACAGCTCATGTATACTGTAGTACCGGCAGTGAGCACACCTGTATATAACGCTGAGTAGTAATCTGTACAGATCAGTTGCAGTCTGAGCCACGTTGAGTAAACACCTATTGTACCGTTCTCCGCAGTCTGTGTCTTCTTATACACGGACGTAACACTTTCCATTTCCTGCTTTTTTCCCATTTCTGACTAAAGGTTATTGACCTGAAACGTTAACTCTGTTTCTCTCTCCACCGATGCTGCCTGGCCTGCTGAGTTTTTCCAGCGGTTCCTGTTGTTATTTCGGATTTCCAGCATCCGCAGTATTTTGCTATCGTGCCCCAAATTTAACCTGGGAGTGAGAAGCGCGCGTGCGGCTGCAATTCGCCGGCCACAGGCCCAGAACAATTTAAGCCCCAGGTCTGATTACAATATCCCCGGACTGACTCTTGCCTCAACTCGATGGGAATGATGTGGAGACCAGTGGGCGGGAGCAGGTAATCAAATGGCTGCAGATTCCAAGATTTCCAAGGAAACAGTCCCGAGCAGTCAGATAAGTGTGTCGAGGAAAGTACTCCTGCTCCTCCTGGTCCGCAAGGAGATAAAAATTTTAAAGTAGCTTTCCTCATCTGGGCCTGCTTCTGCGTGGTGCCAGGCTTCCCTGGTGAGGCCGGCACCAGGCTCTGAATGCAGGACTGCGTTTTAAAATCTAGTCGGGGTCTGATTGTCATCTTTGGACCCTGCCTGTGGTGAGGGCCACACACCTCGCCCATGACCCAGAGTTAAAATTAAGGTAAGAACATAAGAAGTAGGAGCAGGAGTCGGCCATACGGCCCCTCGAGCCTGCTCCACCATTCAATAAGATCATGGCTGATCATCCACCTCAACTCCACTTTCCCACCCGATCTCCACATCCCTTGATTCCCCTAGAGTCCAAAAATCTTTCTATCTCAGCCTTGAATATACTCAAAGACTCAGCATTCACAGCCCTCTGGGGCAGAGAATTCCAAAGATTCACAACCCTCTGAGTGAAGAAATTCCTCCTCATTTCAGTCTTAAATGGCCTACCCCTTATTCTGAGGCTATGCCCCCTAGTTCTAGACACTCCAGCCAGGGGAAACAACCTCTCAGCATCTACCCAGTCAATCCCCTTCAGAATCCTGTATATTTCAATGAGATCACCTCTCATTATTCTAAACTCCAGAGAGTATAGGCCCATTCTACACAGAGAGTGCGGCCCCAAGCCAGAGGGCAGAAGGCTGCCTCTATTTGAATACCCTGAACACCCCTATTCCGTTCAGGCGGGGTAGGGTAGGGGGACTTAGATCGGTCCTTATGTGTCAGGGAAAAGAAAATCTATAGGTGTAGGATGAGAATTCCACAGTTATCATTGAAATTAAACTGCAGCAGATCCTGGTTAATTTTAATGTGATGATAACCGATGGCTTCATCATGTCATAGATAGAACACAGAGAAGGTAGTTAATCAAACCAATATTATAGATGATTATTGCACTTAATTTATAAATCACTGCTGCCACTCATAGGAGCACTGCTGCTCTTAACTTAATGTATCGCAGAATAATGACAATGAGCAAAAACAGATGGTTAACCCTGTATAAAACTCCCTCAGTCTAATCTCAGTGATGACCTTTAAGTCCTGCTGCATGCTGGGTAAATGAACGAGCTCGTTATCAAGAGGTTATTTGGCCACTGTCGCGTAGTAGAGTTCCTGAAAGAGATGAATCAGGCTAATCAGTGCCGGGATGCTGGGATTCTTTTCATCAGTCCTGAACTGCCAACTCATTTGAAATCCAGTCAGATCTATAAAGAGCTGGGAGCTCCCTCTCATCTCACTGAGTGAAAGCCATAGAGCTCAGTAATTAAACCCTTTCAAATTTTGAAGGTCGTGCTTCAATTTTTTTTAATGTGGTGATTTAGGCAGCAACAAGGTTTGGTTGATATGCCAATACATGGAACTGGAGTAGTAGAACACTCCAGCAACAAAAACTGTATTAAATTCATAGCAAAATAGTCACATGTTACAACACTCCCACTTATTGCTGAATAATTATTGGGTCAAAATCCTGGAACGCCCTCCCTAACAGCACTGTGGGAGTTCCTTCACCTCACGGACTGCAGCGGTTCAAGAAGGTGGCTCACCACCACCTTCTCAAGGGCAACTAGGGATGGGCAATAAATGCTGGCCTGGCCAGCGACGCCCACACCCCATGAATGCATAAAATAAAATGTTACAGCATTTCTGAAACAATTTTTCATCCAGCTTTCCCATTCTTTTGTACAAGTGTAAATTCTAAACCTTCCACTAACTACCAAGAATTCAAAAATTAACATAGGAGGGGGGGAAATTAAGTCGCGCCCCCTTTGGGGGCGCTAACTTTGCCAGGGTGCTATTTTTAGTACTCCGGAAAAATTAGTGCCCCCACAGCCGAAATTGGGGTGCTGCGAGGGAATATTGCGCTGCGGTATTGCAGGCCTTCCTCCACTTCTTAAAGGGGAGGGGCCTTGCGCAGCGCGACCCGGGGCTCAGCTGGGCCATCTGGGATCGGAGTGCTGGCAAAAGAGCCTGGCACTCAAGAGAAGTGCTGGGCTCATGGAGCGCAGCCAGCACTCCGTGGGGGGGGGCGGGTCAGGAGGCCGGGGACGGCAGCAGAGGCAGGTGCTAGCAGGCGGCCAGCAACAAAAATGGCCGCTCTGCACCTCACCTTTAAATAGCGCCACCCTGGCCGCAAGTAGGCCCCCCTGACCCCATCGGGCATAGCGTCCAGTGGTAAGTCAGGGGCCGCTACCGAAGATTGCCGCCGGGGCGCGAGCGGGGCGCTGCGCACGGCAATGACATCATTGTCGGTGGTGCAGTGCTGCAGGGCGCTAACTGTTAGCGCCGGCGCTAACCTCCCGCTGAATTTCGTGGGTGGAGTTGGCGGCGCCGTGCCTGGGCGCTAGTTGCTTTGTGCTAGGGCACTAATGGGAGGCGCAAAGCAACCAAATTTTTCCCCCATGGTCTTTTGTATCCAGAACACGGGAATATAATTTAGGGCCGATTTTAACCCTTGTGGGAGTCTTGCGAGCAGGGCTGAGTTGGGTGGCAACCCATTTGGCCCCCTGCAGCATGAAGCCTGGGTGCTTTGAACACTCAGGCCTCATTTGCATAGGCCAGGTCAGACTTGCGGCCGAATCTGGCCGTAAGGCCGAGCTCCCCGCTGAGCGGGATTTTGAGTGGCATGCGGCTACCATCGGAGACCTGAAGGAATGATCTGCAAGTTACTGATTGGGAGTGAGGGGTGGGGTGGGGGGGGGTGGGGAGGGGTTTCAGTCACTCCTGTCCCACAAGAAAACAAAAAAAAAATGAACTCACCTTTCTGGGCCTCTTTAGCTCCAGATCCTCTTGCCGCCCGGAGGGCAGGGAAGTCACAATGGCTTCCTCCCACGCAGGCCTTGGGTTAAGTTGCAGTGGGGCCCTGTTCAGAGCCTGATCGGCATATTTAAAGAAGGTCCCCCCTGCCTTCCGGGGAATTTCTGTTTCACCGGCTCAAAAGAGCCTGCTAAAATTGCAACCCATGGGATCGGTGGCAGTTAGTCACAGTGGCCATTTTAACTGCCCGCCCGCCCGAGTTTCTGCCAGGAAGGCAGAGTTAAAATCAATATTAACTGACAGATTTCTACCCCCAGGCCATTGTGAGGTGGCTTGACTGTCAAAAAAATGCAGGTAACTTTTCTATCAGAGCAGAGTTAGAATCACCCGGCAGGATTGTCTCTGCTGGTGTAACTGCAGCAGGTGGTGGTGGAAATTCAGTCTGAGCACTGCTTTGCCAGCTCTCATCGCTAGTTCCAAGATTTGCGGGGAAAGTGACGGGCAGAATAGAACACATACAAGCTCAAGTATGTGCAGATGTATTGAAAGGGCATGCAAGTGACAGGAATATGCCATCCGATGTATTTCCCATCATTTGTGCCCTAGTAACACAAGGCAGTAGGAACGCCAGTCAGTTCATGGTATCCAGAGAGGCATGTGGCAGGTAGCTAAACACTAATTTTCCCCAAAGGAAGTTGCATTGAGTGCCTTTAATAGAAGTATAAATATAATAGATGTGCAAAAAATGCACTAGTGGGCTTTTTGTGCTCGTTAAATTAGGAACACAATAAAATGTCATCCAAAGCTTTGAATATATTGTTTTCACTTCACATATTTATTTTAGTATATCTGGCTAGTCCACTCGAGCAAGTTCCCATGGGAAAATTCTGTGTGAGTGTCCATAATTGGTTGCGTAGATGGTAAATGAAGTGTCTATAATCAAGTTGTGTGGTTCAGGTATTTTGTCATCCATGATATATTCACAGTCAGGGAGCAGAGAGGAGTAGTGGGGAACTTAAGAAGGAAGAACTGTCTCCTGGGCCAATGAACTTACATCCTAGATTAAATGAGGTTAGGGACTCATCTGGTGTTCTCTGAGCTATTTTACATGCAGAGCATTGTAATGCTACAATAAAAGAAATCCTTGCCCTGCTGGAAGAAAGGACAACTCAGCACAGCAAATGCTGCAAACTGGGCTGCACAGTTATTTTTCTGCAATTGTACAGAATACAATCAGCGTTATATTGGTGTGATCGGAGATAATACTTAGGCATATTTGTTAGCTAAAAAGAATGAAATCATTGGGTGGTACGGTGATGTACAGTTTCAGAGACACAACACTTTGTACTTACCTACATGGTGAATTTCTGGTCAAGGAGGAGGGAAGGGTCACCCTTGACTATTCTCATGCACCCCCTAGTGGCTGCAACAGCATGGCACTAGGATCAGCTTAGGTGTTGGTTGCCTTCCCATCCTAGGCATGATGGTTTGTGCAGAGGGCTAAGGAATGGGATTTGTGAAAAAGTAAATTAGCATGTGGGAATCAAGTGTAAAAAGATGTAGGAAACTCTAATTTTCCAAAACTCGGTGGAAAGAAAAATTGTGCCAGAGATCTTATTGAAATATATAAGATTCTGAGGGGGTTGACAGGGTAGACGCAGAGAGGATGGTTCCCCTCGTGGGGTAATCTAGAACTAGGGGAGCACGGTGGCATAGTGGTTAGCACTGTTGCCTCACAGCGCCAGGGACCCGGGTTCAAATCTGGCCTCGGGCGACTGTCTGTGTGGAGTTTGCACATTCTCCCTGTGTCTGCGTGGGTTTCCTCCGGGTGCTCCGGTTTCCTCCCACAGTCCAAAGATGTGCAGGTTAGGTTGATTTGGCTATGATAAATTGACCCTTAGTGTTAGGGGATTAAATACGTGGGGTTACGGGGATAGGGTGGGATATGTGTCGGTGCAGGCTCGATGGGCCGAAATGGCCTCTATCTGCACTGTAGATTCTGTGATTCTGTGATAATTTCAGAATAAGAGGGCACCCTTTTAAATCGGAAATGAGGAGGAATTTCTTTTCTCAGAGGGTTGTGAATCTTTGGAATTCTCTTCCCCAGAGAGCTGTGGAGGCTGGGTCATTGAATATATTTAAGGTGGAGATAGACAGATTTTTGAACGATAAGGGAGTCAAGAGTTATGGGGAGCGGGCAGGGAAGTGGAGTTGAGGCCAAGATCAGATCAGCCATGATCTTATTGAATGGCAGAGCAGGCTCGAGGAGCCAAATGACCGACTCGTGCTCCTACGTCTTATGTGCGTATGTTCTTATATTTGAAGGTGGCAAATGTCACACCCCTCTTCATAAAAGAAGACCGGGATAAGTCAGGAAATTATAGATCAGTTAGTTCACTTAAAGAATTCTTTGAAAAAAATACGAGAGAGGATGGATAAAGAAAATGTGGTATATATGGGTTTTCAAAAACTGTTTGATAAGTAGGAGACTCATGGCAAAGATAAAGGCAACATGAAATTAAAGGAAATGTGGCCACATAGATAGAAAAAGGGTTTCAGGGCAGAAAGCAAAAGGCAGTGACTGGAAAGATGCGAGTGATGTTCCATAATGGTATGCATTGGGACAATCTCATTTATTTTACACATAACTTATCTGGATTTAGGAATTGATGGAACAATATCAGAATTTACTGATGATACCGAATTAGGATGTATGACAACAAGGACTGCAAAAGACTACAGGAGATAGTAGGAGTGGCAGATGCTGTTCAATATAGAAAATGTGAATTCATAAGTTTTGGAAGTAAAAATAGGGAAAGTAAATACATGATCAGATTTTAAATGATATAGAGGAACAGAGGAACCTTGGTATGCAGATATAAAGATCATTAAATGTGGCAGCACAATTAAGGCCTTAAAAAGGTAGCGAATCTTTGATATTGTATCTAGAGGCATATAGAATATAAAAGGAAGGAGGTTATGTTTAACTCATAAATGATTTCAGCCTGAAATGTGAGTACTGTGTATAGTTTAATGTGCCTAATTAAAGAAAATATATAAAAAATGGAAAAGATGCAGCACACACTCACTCGGGTGTTACAGTTCTGAACAGTAGCTTGAGAGGTTAAGGGGGAAATATTCGGTTGCTTTGCACCTCCCATTAGTGCTGTGCGCAGTGCCCCGCTCGCGCCCCGGCTGCGATCTTCGGTAGCGCCCCTTGACTTACCGCCGGACGGGGTCAGGGGGGCCTACCTGCGGCCAGGGCGGCGCAAATTAAAGGTGAAGTGCTGGGCGGCCATTTTTGTTGCTGGCTGCCTGCCAGCACCTGCCCGCTTTGCCGTCCCCAGCCTTCTGTGAAGCCCCCCCCCACCAATCCCCGTGAAGTGCCGGCTGCGCTCCGTGAGCCCGGCACTTCTCTTGAGTGCCGGGCTCGTTTGCCGGCACTCTGATCCCTGGTGGCCCAGCTGGGCCCCGGGTCACGCTGCGCAAGGCCCCTCCCCTTTAAGAAGGGGATGAAGGCCTGCAGTACCGCGGAGCAACGTGCCGCAGAGTGTGACGCTGCAGCATGTAGCGCCGCGATATTCCTTCGCAGCGCCCCAAGAGGGAGGCAGAGCACTTCCAGTAGCGTCCCACTTCCCTCTTGGGGCACTACCATTCAATTTCGGCCATGGGGGCGCTAATTTTGTCAGGGCGCTAAAAGTAGCTCCCCGGCGAAGTTAGCGCTCCAAAGGGGGCGCGACTCCGTTTTTCTCCCCTGGACTATTCTCACTAGAGCTGAGAAGGTTAAGTGGTGAACTCATAGAGGTCATTGAGATTATGAAGGGTTATGATAAAGCAAATAATGATAGATTGTTTGCACTGGTTAATGAGAAAGCTCAAATGTACAATATTCATAAAAATAATTAATAGGGAGGTAAGAAAAAACTTCTTCACACAGAGGGTGGTTAGAATGTGGAACTGTCTACCGTAAGCTATTGTTGAAGCAGAGTCCATTAATTCCTTTAAAAGGAAATTACATAGGTGCTTGAAAAAGAGAGCTATTACAGATATACGAAGCAAGCAGGAGAGTGAGACTAAATTAGGTGGCTCATGTGGAGAAAAAACAGCAGTGCAGACTTGATGGGTCGACTCTTGTAATATTTTATGATTCTATGAAGCACCAACAAGCAGAAAGATGGAGAAGCAGCAAGTGAGATCATGGGGAATGTGAGATTATTAACTGATGGTCTGTGCGTTATTTAAAGTTATCACCAATAATTGTCATACATATATGAATGCATGCTTACAAATGAAAATCTGCTGAAGTTAAATTTCACTCTGACAAATAAAAATGGGATTCAGCGCATGTATTTTGTAACTGTCACAGGTGGGGCAGACGGTGGTTGAAGGGGCAGGTGGGTGGGGTGCTTGGGTTGACCTGCGCTTCTTCTGCTGCCTGCGCTTGGCTTCCGCTTGCTCCCGGCGAAGAGACTCGAGGTGTTCGGTGCCTTCCCGGATGCTTCTCCTCCACTTTGTGCGGTCTTGGGCCAGGGATTCCCAGGTGTCAGTGGGGATGTTGCACTTTTTCAAGGAGGCTTTAAGGGTGTCCAAAGATGTGCGGGTTAGGTTGATTGGCCATGATAAAAAAATTGGCCCTTAGTGTTAGGGGGGGATTAAATACGTGGGGTTATGGGGTTACGGGGATAGGGCTTGGGTGGGATGGCTGTTGGTGTAGGGGCCGGGTGCTAGGGTTTGGATGATCAGCCATGATCTCGTTGAATGGCGGAGCAGGCTCGAAGGGCCGAATGGCCTACTCCTGCTCCTAGTTTCTATGTTTCTATGTATTTCCTCTGCCCACCTGGGGCTCTGTTGCCGTGTCGGAACACCAACGTCAGTGTTCTCGCTCAGGTCGACATCCCCAGCATCGAAGCTTTGACCACGCTCAATCAGCTCCGGTGGACGGGTCACATCGTCCGCATGCCTGATACGAGACTCCCAAAACAAGCGCTCTACTCGGAGCTCCGACACGGCAATATTTAATAGTCCAAAGTTCACCCCTTTCAAAAAAACTACAAGGGTGCATTGTCACAAAACCGCAGCAAAAATAGACACTACTGCAAATGTAGGCTCGTATAGTGAGAAAAACCAGGGTCATCACAATTTGCTTTATTACAGCATTCCCAAGAATTTACTTAGATTAGGAATGGATGTAATTTATGGTGTATAAAAATGATCTGAAATTGATAAGGTATATTCTCAGGATTAAGTAACACAGGATGGGGGGGAGCTGGGAGGGCAATATAAATGTTTGGCGACAGTGTAAAAGGGGCAATATCGGATCAGCAGCGCAGTATGCACCTCTCTCAATTCCATTAACTTGAATGGAAATGAAAATTGGGAGATGCGTATAAGGAGCGACCGGTCTTATATCGTCCCATTTACACTATTGCCAAAAGATAAAATTACCCCCTGGAACTTAGATAGCAGGTGCAACCTGAGAGGGTCGCTTTGTTGAAGGCGAGAAAATCTTGCTTTCTTATAGTTGAAGGAAATCTTCATTGGCCTGTGATTTGAGGGCCATTTTCCTCACCATCCACAACTAGGAAATTAAACAAAATCATTTTGTGATCAAAAAGAAAAGCCGCGAACGTTGAAAATATGAAATAATGCAGCAAGTGCAGGTTCTACACAACAGGCCAGGCACCATCTGAAAGAGAAAGGCAGGTTAACATTTTCGGTGAGATCCTTCATCATAGAATTAGAAACTAGTTTTGAAAATAAAGATATCTATTCACACATTGATTGTGTTGAAGTTGCTGCAAACAAGAGTTCCAATAATTCTGCGACAGAAGTCTATCATTATAAAATTATATTTTAAGCAGATGGTAGATTAGGGCATACATCTGCAATAATAAGCTATTTTTATGAGCGCTTATCTGAATCATTTTAATTTGCATTACAATTCATACATCCAGAAGTTAATTACCCTCTCTATTCCTGGATTTGTTCAAAATCAGAGTAGTGTGACACAAGATTAAATACCATAACTAATAGTAGATTAAAACTGAACAAATAAAGGATAGATTAAAATTCAATATAAAATGTCCCTGCTCAGAAATATGAAATATGAGCATGTTTCACTATAGTAAAAGGAACCAGTAACAGTGCCATTTGCTGAACCATTACAACACTTCCCCATCCAAAAGAAAATGAAAATTGTTATGAATTCTTATAGAAAATAACAGAGATTCCTGAAACCTTCAGGTAGGGAAGGCTAAGAATAATATTTAGGTAGTGAAGCCATTATGAATGATATAGAGTATCTTGGCACCCTGTTGGTGGAAACCGCTTAGTGTATAATGAATATAATGGCAGCCAGATCAGATTGTAGTACAAGGCTTGCTGAGTAATACGATCACAGTTTGGTACCAGGCATAAGTCAGCAAACTAAAAAGGATTCTTACCAACGGGGTACCTGAATCCAGTCTCTCCCAGCTGCAGTTGGAATTGAGAACAGATAAATTCTCAACCATCCTTGACTGATTTTCCTTTGATATTTGAAACACTGGGAGACTGAAATCAAGATCAACTTGATGCTTTAGTGTCTCTGCTAGAAGACAATTGGTGGGCGTCATAAATATTGGAATTGGAAACTGCTCTAGAATTGCTCTGTAAGTGAAATCAGAGCAAAAAAAAGGTAGAAGGAAAAGATAATTGGGATGTATTTTGAACTTGCCACCGAGTGTTTAAATTAGCATTGCAGATCAGCCGTATGTTATAGAAACTATCTGATTCTCAAATGAAAATTGCACGGTGTTTAGATGGACAGTTGGTCCAAGATGCCAGTTTTATACCTCAGCAGCAATTTAAAAAATTACCCCATTGATATCGGGTTTTTCATGCTTTTCCTTCTCCCAGTACTCTCAATGGCCTCGATTTTCATTGAGCTGCGGAGGCGGGCTTGGAGGCGTGCGGGGGGTTAAAATCGCAAAAACTGGCAGGCGGGACCCCCCCCGGGCCCGGTTCCCGACTCCGAGCAATTTTAACTCAGTCATGTCTGATGGTCCCGACTCCGTCCCGCATCCAACAGGCGGGACTGGTCGTTAAGGCTCTTAACAACCACTAAATGGCCTCTATAACCCTATTTTGAAAGGCCCTTGCGAATTTAACTTTTTTCCCACATGAAACACGCCTGGTGGGAATCACAAATGTGAAACCTGGCGGGAGCACTATTGGATTGCTGACTATCAACTGCAGATCAACCATTAAAGAGGAGATTTGATCAGCCATGATTTGCAGGTGGCAGGACTTAGTGGTCTCAGGTCTGGGGCAACTTTTAGAAGGCTCAACCACACCTGTGGCAGGTTGGAGCCTCACACCCATCTCCAGTGTGACCTCCTGGGAAACCACTCTCGCCACCATCACTCAGCGCTTCCTCAACGGAGGCATATACCAGAAGCATGGGAGCCATTTATTTCCTTCCCATCTGGGCATTAGAGGAGCTCGAGCACCAGCCGCGGCAGCAGCAGCACCAGCAACAGCAGCAGCAGCAGGAGTGCCAGGCTGCTGCTTACCCACCTGAAGCTGCACAGGCCAGAAGGGGCCAGCGCCTGGAAGCCCGTCAGCGCAGGAGATACCCCCCAAACAAGGTCTACAGATGCAGGATCAGCTACCTCAACATGTCTGAGCAGCAGTGCCAAAGGCGGCTCCGACTTTCACGAGAGGTAGTGACTGACATCTGCGCAATGCTACAGCAAGACCTACTGCCCAGAGGACCAGGTGGACACTCCTTACCAGTGGCCATCAAAGTCACCACCGGACTCAACTTTTTTGCCTCAGGCTCATTCCAGGGATCAGCAGCAGACATCAACGGCATCTCCGAGGCAGCCGCACACACTTGCATCACACAAGTAACCGATGCCCTCTTTGCCCTCGCGCACAGTCACTTCCATTTCACCAAGGATCGAGCAAGCATTTCACTGACTGGATTTCACTTGTTGTATTTGGTTATGTGACAAATAAAATTGAAATTGAATTGAAAAGTGTCACGGCGCGAGCGGTTGGATTAGCTCATCTGGCAGGCTTTCCAAGGGTGCAGGGCGTCGTTGACTGCACACATGTGGCCCTTAGGGCACCCTATCGCAATCCAGGTATTTTTGTCAACCGCAAGGGCTTCCACTCCCTCAACGTTCAGCTGGTGTGTGACCACAAGAAGGAAAGTTTGCATGTTTGTGCCAAGTACCCTGGCAGCTGCCATGACTCCTTCATACTGCGCCAGTCTAGTGTGCCTCCGCTATTCAGTCCGCCAGACCAACTTAACGGATGGCTACTTGGAGACAAGGGCTATCCCCTGAGGACGTGGCTCATGACGCCGTTGAGGAGGCCAGCCAATGAAGCTGAGGAGCGCTACAACTCCAGCCACATTTCCACCAGATCCATTATCAAGCAAACCTTCGGTTTGCTGAAGATGTGCTTCAGATGCCTGGATACATCAGGTGGAGCCCTACAGTACTCAGCAGCCAGGGTCTCCAGAATCGTCGTGGTTTGCTGTGCACTTCACAACATGGCACAGCGTCGTGGCTTGCAGATTCCTGAGGATCAAGTGGCTTCTCACATATCCTCCTCAGATGAGGAGGAGGAGGAGGAGGAGGGGGAGTGCGAAAACGAACATCCTGCAGAGGCCCATCAGCCAGCGGCAGCATTACGCGAGAACATTGCTGCCCGGGATGCAAGGAACGCACTCATCCTGGCCAGATTTGTTTAGCCTAGTCAATCAAACACTTTTGCCTCGCTGCTTCTTACCAGAGCTTTGACAATGGCCAAGACCAGAGGATTCCTAGCACTCTGACCACCATACTGACATTTGCAAGTATTCCTAAGGCCTCAATGTGGAAGTCCCAATAGCGAAATGATAGACGCCACAACTGCAACATTTGCCATCAGAATTTTTATGTTCAATAACGACGTGATGGCATTTTTACAATAAACACAAAATTGCACCCAAGTGACTACCCTTGTGAGTATTTGTGCAGAATTTTCCTCTTACGCGTGCTCCTACGTGGTGCCTCCCCTGTGGCTTCAGCAGATGTGGAGGCCCCTTGCTCACTTTCCTGCTGCTCCTGTCTCGACACCTTTGGCGGGCGTCCTCTGGAGTTGTGAGCCTGTCAGGGCTCGTCAACAGTCTGCTGCTCCTGCGGCTGTGCAGGGGTTGAGACGTCTATCTCACTTGGGTGTCGACTCCGATGGGGCTCTGACCGAGGGCTCTGCAGTGGCATGGAAGTGTGAGCGCTTGGAGAGGAGCCTCCACTTTCTTGAGGGCTGCCACCAACCTCCCTCTCATGGGTCAGGTCCCCCTCAGCGCCTGCAAGTGGCTGGAGAGCACCTTGCTGCACATCATGGGGGCCATGGGGACCCGTACCTGCAATGGCAGTCCTACTCAGAAGGACTTCCATGAAGGTGTGGTTTATCTGTTCAATAGATGCCCATCGCTCCTCAAGAGATGTCATTCTATTCTGAACAATGACCATGTTTTCCATACCCTGGCGACTAAATTCCTCCATGGCCGTAGCCATCCTCTCCTCTACCGTAGCTATCCTCTCCTCTATGGTAGCCAGCCCTACCATGGAGGTAGCAATCCTTTCCACGGAGGTAGCCATCCTTTCCGTGGTGATGCTTTCATGCGCCAATGACTCCACAAAGGCTCTGCTCATGTTCGCTATGGACTCCTCCATTCGCTCCACACTCACAGCGACCCTAGAGACAACACCTGCCAGAGAGTCCTGCGTCTGTGCCTGGAGTTCCATCACCTCTGATCTTATGGATGGAGCCAAAGGCAGAGGGTCGACATGCTGCTGAGCCGAGCTGGCAGAGTCCTGCGCCCTCTGACTAGGACTCTCCACTGCTGTCCCTGTCTCCACAATCTGTTGATGCTCACTTGTGAGCTGTCATACACTAGGTGACAATACTACTCTATGTCCCGAAGGTCCCACCGAGGTGTGAGTGTCTGCGCTGGTGCTGGATGCGCTGAATTCTGCTGACGCTGCATCCTCAGAGGTTGCAGCTTCCTCTGAGGAGTCTGGCTGCTCAGCCTCTTCTTCCTGGCTAGGGGTGACGGGTGCTTGTGATGGTCCTGTGGGGGAGTAAAGGAAAGAGTCAGGGATGTGATGCAAAGGCTACAGGCACATAGCTTTTTGCAGATGCTCATAAGTCCATCTGTTAGAGCTTCACAATCATTATCAGCGACTCATGCAATGTCACAGAGAGAGATGGGAAACTTTTCTGTCACCAGCTTGCTGTGTTACACCCGTCTGTCCGTCCCCCACACGCGAATCATCCTCTATTCCCATAATTTCCAGGACGGCCTCCTCCCAGGGGGGTCAGGTGGGCTAATGAGGCTGTCCCTCCTCCTGTCCTGGCTCACTCTCTCTTATTGTGAGCTCTCTTTTCCTGCAATGAGGGAGACAAGTGGAGGTTGAGTGAGAATGAAGGAGTGAGTGTAGAGATTGCATAGCATAGATACTTAGAGGGAGACAAAGATGGAGTGAGGTTGCAAGACCAAGGGCCTTCCCTGTGTGTTGTCAGTTGTGTTCAAAGCATCAGAGTGATAGGGAGTGTGAGGGCTGCATGGTGGAATAGTTATGTGAATGTGAGCATAGAGAGAGAGGAAATGGGTGCGGGTGCATGGATGTCAGTGTCAAGTGGGATGTGGAGGAAGAGATTGCTAAAGCTGAGTGCTGGTGAGGAAAGGCAATGGGGATCAGATTGAGGGTGATGGGAAATTCATTCTCACTTTTCCAGTGTGCTGAAGGTCATGAAATATTTTCCTGCACTGTATCCAGGTTCTGCGGGTGACTCCCAAGGAGTTGACCTCCTCAGCCACCTGCATCCACACAGCCTTGGTCTGAGTGGGAGGCCTCTTCCTCCCTGATGAAGGGAAGAGCACCTCCCTGTTGGCCCTAGCCCCATCCACTAATGCCTGCAGTGCCACCTCGTCAAAGCGAGGAGCTGATCTGGCCCTCCCACTTACATAGAAACATAGAAGATAGGAGCAGGAGTAGGCCATTCGACCCTTCGAGCCCGCTCCGCCATTCAATGAGATCATGGCTGATCATTCAAATTCAGTACCCTGTCCCTGCCTTCTCCCCATATCCCTTGATCCCTTTAGCCTTAAGAAATATATCCAACTCTTTCTTGAATATATTTAATGAACTGGCCTCCACCGCCCTCTGTGGCAGAGAATTCCACAGGTTCACCACTCTCTGGGTGAAGAAATTCCTCCTCATTTCAGTCCTAAATGTCCTACCCCTTATCCTTAGACTATGACCCCTGGTTCTGGACTCCCCGACCATCGGGAACATCCTTCCAGCATCTAGTCTGTCCAGGCCTGACAGAATTTTATAGGTTTCGATTAGATCCCCTCTCAATCTTCTAAACTCCAGTGAGTATAAACCTAATCGACACAATCTCTCCTCATACATCATTCCTGCCATCCCAGGTATCAGCTTGGTGAATCTTCGCTGCACTCCTTCCATGGCAAGAATGTCTTTCCTCAGATAAGGCGACCAAAACTGCACACAATACTCAAGGTGCGGTCTCACCAAGGCCCTGTACAACTGTAGCAAGACATCCTTGTTCCTGTACTCGAACCCTCTCGCTACGAAGGCCAACATACCATTTGCCTTCTTAACCGCCTGCTGCACCTGCATGCTTACCTTCAGCGACTGGTGCACAAGGACACCCAGGTCTCTTTGCACTTCCCCTTCTCCCAATCTATTGCCATTCAAATAATAATCTGCCTTCCTGTTTTTGCCACCAAAGTGGATAACTGCACATTTATCCACATTATAGTGCATTTACCATGTTTCTGCCCAATCACCCAACCTGTCCAAATCGTACTGGAGTTTCATGACATCCTCCTCACAGCATACCCTCCCACCCAGCTTTGTGTCGTCTGCAAATTTGGAGATATTACATCCAATTCCCTCGTCCAGATCATTAATATATATTGTGAACAGCTGGGGTCCTAGGACCGATCCTTGTGGTACCCCACTAGTCACTGCCTGCCACTCGGAAAACGACCCGTTTATTCCAACTCTTTGCTTTCTGTCCGCCAACCAGTTCTCTATCCAAGTCAATACCTTGCCCCCAATCCCATATGCCTTAATTTTGCACGCTAATCTCTTATGCGGGACCTTATCGAAAGCCTTCTGAAAGTCGAAATACACCACATCCACTGGTTCTCCCTTATCTATTTTACCAGTTACATCCTCAAAAAAATTCCAGTAGATTAGTCAAGCATGATTTACCTTTTGTAAATCCATGTTGAATTTGTCCGATCCTATCACTGCTTTCCAAGTGCTCTGCTATTACATCTTTTATAATGGACTCTAGCATTTTCCCCACTACCGATGTCAGGCTTACCGGTCTATAATTCCCCGCTTTTTCTCTGCCACCTTTTTTGAATAGTGGGGTAACATTAGCTACCCTCCAAATCCATGGGTGCTGTTCCAGAGTCTATTGAGTTCTGGAAGATGACCAGCAATGCATCTACTATTTCTAGGGTGACTTCCTTAAGTACCGTAGGATGTAGATTATCAGGCCCTGGGGATTTATCGGCCTTCAGTCCCATCAATTTTCCTAACACCATTTCCCTACAAATACTGATTTCTTTCAGTTCCACCCTTTCATCAGACCCTATGTTCCCCGGTATTTCTGGGAGGTTATTTATGTCCTCCTTTGTGAAGACAGAACCAAAATATGTATTTAGTTGGTCTGCCATTTCTTTGTTCCCCATTATAAATTCCCCCGATTCTGACTGCAAGGGACCTATGCTTGACTTCACCAATCTTTTTCTCTTCACATATCTATAAAAGCTTTTACAGTCAGTTTTTATGTTCCCTGCAAGCTGACTCTCATATTCTATTTTCTCTTTCTTAATTAATCCCTTTGTCCTCCTTTGTTGAATCCTAAACTGCTCCCAATCCTCAGGATTATTGCTTTTTCTGGCCAATTTGTATGTCCTCTCCTTGGATCTTATGCTATCCCTAATTTCCCTTGTTAGCCACGGTTGAGTCACCTATTTTGTTTTATTTTTATGCCAAACTGGGATGAACAACTTCTGTAGTTCATCCATTCGGTCTTTGAATGTTTGCCATTGCCTATCCACCGTCAACCCTTTGAGTGCCATTCCCCAATCAATCCTACCCAACTTGCTCCTCAGACCATCGTAGTTTCCTTTATTTAAATTGAGGACCCTAGTTTCTGAGTCAACTACTTCATTCTCCATCTTAATGAAGAATTCGATCATATTATGATCGCTCTGACCCAAGGGGCCTCGTACAACAAGATTGCTAATTAATCCTTTCTCGTTACATAATACCCAATCTAAGATGGCCTGATCTCTGGTTGGTTCCTCGACATATTGGTCCAGGAAACCATCCCGTAAAAGCTCCAGGAATTCCTCCTCCACAGCTCCCTCACACTGCACAGTCAAGAAGCTTGGCAGTCTGCAGAAGAAGCAAGGCTTGCTGTGGACCTTAAATGCAGCAGCAATGATGATGTCATCGGAGGGGACTTTCAGTCATGAAATACCCATTTGCAAAGGCTTCCCACATGTTGGAAATCAATTGGCCAATTCAGTTAAAATTGCATCAATCTCCCACGTCCATTTAGATTCGTGTGGGAAACACGAAATTCGGATAACACGGCACCAACCCACACCTGAGTTAAAATCCCCCCCATGTGCTGAAATCAACATTCATCGCACTATCTCCTACTCTAACTCGTTCTTTTTGTGGAGCTCCTTACTTCCTTCAGTCTTGACTTTCTTACACAATTTAAAGTTTTTTAAAAAGCAACCTTGGTGTTACCCAAACACTATAGGGCGGGTTTCAGGCGAGCACGGGCTGGGTCAAGTGCAAAAAAAACTAAATTCATGCCTTGGGTAATTTAACTGCCAGGCCTCAACAGCTGCCCGCCCAAAACGGGCTGAAAGTGGCAGCTGGCTGGCAGGTTGAAGAGGAAGTTTGGGCGGCACGTGAGGTCACCCACAAAGGCTCTTCAGCATGCAGATAAGTCCCGGGGGTGAGATCGGGGCTCGGAAAGATCTCGAGAGTGGGAGGTGGGGGGAAGTGGGAGGGGAAACCCAGGGCAGCAGAGGCACAGAATTTCCTTGTGAGTCCCGGAAGAGCTTCTCCAGGCCCCACTAAAGAAAGTATTTTATTCACCTTGGAGAGCCGTCGCTGCATTTAGACCAGGTATCACTGAGCGGGTAGCCAAAATGGACGCCCCACTCAGAGCTGGGTTAAAATGTCATCGGGGTCCTATTGACATCATAGGGCCCTGATTATTAATTATACACAAGACTGAATCTGCCGAACTCCTCATTCGTCGCAAAATCGACTGCGTTAAAATCGGAAATTGGAGGGATTGGAGTGGCAAATGGAGCTGCTTCATTTTAGCCGCTTGCCTGCTCTTTTCCCACCGAGCGGGGAGAGTTAATATCTACCCCTCCCCCCTCCCCCCTTCCCCACCCATCCTGATTTAAATAATATTTTCTTCTGATTTTATCAATGGGTACGGTAGCATAGTGGTTGATGTAAAAAGACTACTGAGCACTTGGTTTGAGTATAAAACAAGGCTTTAATCAACTGTTTCACAACCATGAGATTCTAGTTACATCACTAGTTCCTGGTTACAGAAACATCCTGAGCAAGCTGGGCCCACGTCCGAGTATTTATACTCCTTGGACGGCGCCACCAGCTGGCCACACAGTGTTACTTCATGAGTCATTTCTCCATGAATGATAAGATTCATGACAGTGGTTATGCTACTAGACTAGTAATCCCGAGACGTGAGTTCAAATCCCACCACAGGCAGCTGGGGAATTTAAATTCAGTTCATTAAATAAAATCTGGAATATAAAAGCTAGTACAGGTTGAGCGTCCAAAATCCAGAATGTTCCGGAATCCGGACTCCGGGACGATTGGTGGCAGGGTCGTCCGGAATCCGTAAAATGTTCCGGAATCCGGACACCCTGTCAAACCGTTTCCGCCGCCAGCCGGGCCCACCTACATGCGTTGCGAAGAAGCGAAGACCACAAGGCCTGCAAGGAGTAGAACTACAAGGAGGCGTCCAAAAACCGGGAATATCGCAACCTGGGCCCAGGCATTTCCGGACTCGGAACGTGTTTCTGATGTCCGAAGTCCGGAAGCGCCCAAGCCCAGGTTGCGATATTTCCGGACTTCGGACATCAGAAATACATCCCGAAGTCCGGAAAAACACAAAAAGCGGCTCGGCCTCGGTCCCGAGGTTGCCGGATTCAGGACGCTCAACCTGTATCAGTAATGGTGAAACTACCAGATTGTCGTATAAAACCCATCTGGTTCCCTAATGGCCTTTAGGGAAGGAAATCATGTGACTTCAGACCCACAGCAATGTGGTTGACTCTTAACTGTTCTCTGAAATGGCCTAGCAAGCCACTCAGTTGTAACAAACTGCTATGACAAAGTCACTGTGGGAGTACCTTCACCACATGGACTGCAGTGGTTCAAGAAGGCACCACCACCTTCTCAAGGGCAATTAGGGATGGGTAATAAATGCTGGCCTTGCCAGCAATGCCCACATCCCATGAATGAATTTAAAAAAAACTGTGCTCCTGTTTGGCTGAATGGACCTTTGGTCTTCCCTCAGTTTTTTAAATTAAAACCAAAGTGGTGATGATCCCAGGTGTGTTGTTCAATCTGTCAATTATAATCGGATGGCTCAGCCTGTAAGAGATTTGTTTATTTCAAAATAAAATTCTATACTGTTAATAAAACACCCTTAAAAATACACATTTAAAAAATACATTTTAAACTGGAAGAAAGAAAATAAAGCACCTTTCATGCAAAAGGAAGCTATGTATGTCCCTGAAGTTAAAAGAATGGCACATAGTAAAACAAAGCCAAATTAGTTAACAGGATGGCGTTCAAAAGACCAATCAGACTAAAGCAGAAATTATTTTACAGGCTTAAGGAAAATAGTTCTGATGAGAACCAGGGTAGGTATTGTTGGCCTGAGCAAGAACACTGACGTTGGTGCGCCTATCCTGCCAATGGATTTGCAGGATCTTGCGGAGGCAGCGTTGGTGGTACCTCTCCAATGCTTTGAGGTGCCTGCTGTACATGGTCCATGTCTCTGAGGCATACAGCAGGGCAGGTATCACTGCTGCCCTGTAGACCATGATCTTAGTGCCGGGTTTGAGGTCCTGGTCTTCAAACACTCTCTTCCCCAGGCAACCGAAGGCTGCACTGGCACACTGAAGGCGGTGTTGGACTTCGTCGTCGACGTCTGCCTTTGTTGACAGTAGGCTCCCGAGGTATGGAAAGTGGTCCACGTTGTCCAAGGCCTTGTCGTGGATTTTGATAATCGGGGGGCAGCACTGTGTGGCGGGGGCAGGTTGGTAGAGGACCTTTGTCTTACAGATGTTTAGTGTAAGGCCCATGCTCTCGTATGCTTCGGTGAAGGTGTTTACGATGGTTTGGAGTTCGACCTCCGAGTGAACGCAGACGCAAGCATCGTCTGCATACTGTAATTCGAGAGGTACCACCAACACTGCCTCCGCAAGATCCTGCAAATCCATTGGCAGGATAGGCGCACCAACGTCAGTGTTCTTGCTCAGGCCAACATCCCCAGCAGCGAAGCTCTGACCACGCTCAATCAGCTCCGATGGACGGGTCACATTGTCCGCATGCCCGATACGAGACTCCCAAAACAAGCGCTCTACTCGGAGCTCCAGCACGGCAAGAGGGCCCCAGGTGGGCAGAGGAAACGCTTCAAGGACACCCTCAAAGCCTCCTTGAAAAAGTGTAACATCCCCACTGACACCTGGGAATCCCTGGCTCAAGACCGCACAAAGTGGACGAGAAGCATCCGGGAAGGCACCGAACACCTCGAGTCTCTTCGCCGGGAGCAAGCGGAAGCCACGCGCAGGCAGCGCAAGGAGCGCATGTCAACCCAAGCACCCCACCCACCCGCCCCTTCAACCACCGTCTGCCCCACCTGTGACAGAGACTGTAGGTCCCGCATTGAACTAATCAGTCACCTGCGAGCTCATTTTTAATGTGGAAGCAAGTCATCCTCGGTTCCGAGGGACTGCCTAAGAAGAAGAGATATTGATAGGTAGTGATTATGCCCTGTCCACTTTTATGGTCTTATGTATATAAATAAATTATTTTGGAGATTCCCTCACCGTAAAAATTGATTTAACAGCCAACTACAAAGATTGCTGGATTCTTGATTAGGTCACTCAGAATCAGTGCGATTCTCCTAAAGGAAGAGTTTAACACAGTAAAATAGCTCCAGTGATATCTTTCGAACATGGCCTCAGAGGATTTCCTTTCATTAGTCGGTGTCTGACATAAAAGTGATTGGGATAAGGCAATTCTTAGAAATACGTGCTTTTAAATCTAAGATAAAAAGATATGTCCAGTCTCAGTAACGGAGTTTAATATCTAGATGCTCACTTTATCTTTTAACCCAGTATAATGCTATATAGAAAAGCAAAATACCGCGTATGCTGGAAATCTGAAATAAAAACAGAAAATGCTAGAAATACTCAGCAGGACAGACAGCATCTGCGGAGAGAGAAACAGAGTTAACGGGCCGTATTTTCCGATTGGAGGCTTCCCGTGTGCGGAGGCCTCCAATCTGGAAAAGATCTACTGACTTGCCTGAGGGCTCCCGAGGTCCGGACACTTCCGATTCTGAGCCTCTCCAACTCGAAATGCGCAAACATAGAAACATAGAAACATAGAAGATAGGAGCAGGAATAGGCCATTCGGCCCCTCGAGCCCGCTCCGCCATTCAATGAGATCATGGCTGATCATCCAAATTCAGTACCCTGTCCCTGCCTTCTCTCTATATCCCTTGATCCCTTTAGCCTTAAGAAATATATCTAACTCCTTCTTGAATATATTTAATGAACTGGGCTCCACTGCCTTCTGTGGTAGAGAATTCCACAGGTTCACCACTCTCTGGGTGAAGAAATTCCTCCTCATCTCTGTCTTAAATGGCTTACCCCTTATCCTTAGACTGTGACCCCTGGTTCTGGACTCCCCGACCATCGGGGACATCCTTCCTGCATCTAGTCTGTCTAGTCCTGTTAGGATTTTATAAGTTTCAATGAGATCCCCTCTCATTCTTCTAAACTCCAGCGAGTATAAGCCCAATCGACCCAATCTCTCCTCGTATGGTTCGCAAGCGTCCCTGGGATCACGTGGGCCATGGGGAGCCAATAGCAGAAGGGAATCTCCCTTCATACACTTGACAGATAGGCCTGTCAAATATATGAATGGAGATCACCCCAAAAACACTATAAAACATTAAATCGTTTTTTTTTAATCACATTTTTAAAATGAGTTGAAATTACAATAAATTTAATATTTTAAACAAAAATGAAATTTTTTTATGGGGCTAAAAATAAACTTATCTTTTCTAAAAGTATTTTTAAACGATAAATGAGTGAAATTTTTTTTAACTTTTTTTCGACTCTTATGCTGGTAAAAGCAGGCCTCACAGATTTCTAATGGTTTTCAGCGGGCGGAGGTTCTCCAGAATGCGGAACTATCTGCCCGCAGAGGCCCTTCTCCAGGGCAGGCAACCGATCTGTCAAGAGCATTCTTGACAGATCGGAAATGCCGGTTTTTAGCGCATGCGCTTGGCATGCCTGAAACCAGCATTTCCAATGTCCCTACGGGTGTGTGCACAGCACTTACACACCCGTAGGGATTGGAATATCTGGCCCATTGTTTCAGGTCAATGACCTGGGTCATTGACCTGAAACGTTAACTCTGTTCCTCTTTCCACAGATGCTGCCTGACCTGCTGAGTATTTCCAGCATTTTCTGTTTTTATTAATGCTATATAGATCAGTGTTACCTCATTATACATTATACATTATACATACGTTAATTGTCTTTTCTAATGTGATAAGTCTTAAGTGACATATATTGTGCTGTGCATCTGCACTGCCACTCCAGGGCTACCATGAGTACATGCTTTAAAACTCCAAGGAGTTTACCCTGGTTAACTACTCCTTAATAAATAAATGAATGGTGTCCCTCAGGGCTCTGAACTAGGACCATTACTGTTTCTGTGTTACATTAATGGCCTACCAAAGGTCTGTACTCACTGGAGGCTATTTATATGCACTGATAACACAGTTCAACGCTATACATACAGATCTGTAAAGATTAATAGATAGCACGGTTAAAATCTTTCAGTGACTCTCTAACAACCATCTGCCACAGAATATAGATAAAGCTAAATTACTTTCACATCCAACCAATGCTTTGCCGGATCAGAATCATTCCATGTACATTGCGCTGGGAAAGTAGTTTGATTTAATCAAGCAACTCAGGGCATAATCTTAACGATACATTTTCATTCAAGGCTCCTGTCAAGGTCTTATCTGGTAAACATTGAATCCCTGGTGGTCCAGTTTGGGCCAAAATACTGACATACCAAAATATCTGAATGGATTATAAAGATTCAGCTAAGCCTGCCTCCATAAGAAAGCACTGCCAAGTATGTGTATGAGGGCATTTTGCCATTTGGTCATTACAGGAAAAGATTCCTCTGTGCACTCTCTGTAAAGAAATGACAAACTCAATTATAACGAAACGGTTTGATGATTTGCTTATATGTAGCACACAGATTTACGTTCTACCAAAAATGTTTTCACATGTTTGGTGGGTTTTAGCAACCTCAGGGACATGACTTAGAAAATACACGTTTGTTTGTTTGTATTCTTTTCAGCCATGGGATTCTTTCTCTGAACCTAAAGGAAGCTAAGCTGGTGGAGCTCTGCAGCCAGGTTCTGCATTGGCTGACGGGAAGCAGAACAGAAAGCCTTGGCTTAAGGAGGTTCACACAAGCTATGTGACCACAAACAGCCTCTTACTATCCAACTCCTGTCAATTGGATAGAGGCATTGCACAATTAAATGTGAACAGCATATCTTGTGATACGATTCCCGCTAACATACCACCAATTACCTTTCAGGCTTCAGATTCCAATAATTCTTTGTTTCAAAGGAAGGATTTGTTCCCTCTTCCAGCCTAATCCACACAGTTCAGCTAACACATAATTTATCAGATGCAGCAGATATTATCTCACACAAGGCACAGCCCTCATCCTATACAATAACTTCATGCATTTTGATCATGTACCTCTGAAGCCGGCGACCATCACAGATACCATGAGGCAGTAATAAAGTGGCAATATTATTTAACCTTTAGTCAGGACTAAAGACTAGAAGGTCCCAGGTAGAATTCCCAGTCTATACTTAGCTGATCCAGGTCAGGGCTGCAGTAGAGTTTCTATTCTTGACCTCAGTACCTGGGGCTGGGGCTGGGGAGGGGAAAAAAATGCAGCCACCTGTCCATTCCTTAAGTAATATTCAGTGACTCCCGCTGGAAAATGCCTTTGCGTGCATGTCAGTGAGAGTAGTTTCAGGCTTGATTCTAATGCTCTTCTCTGCCAATAAACCTGGTAGTATTCACTGTGTAACCTCACACATGAAGAATGGTCTCTTCAGCAAGGTGCTAGAGCGTTGCTGGTGCCCATGGAACTGTACCCCAGTGTGAATTAGCACCTTCAGGAGGAGAGGAGAGAAGAACAGGTTTTCTTTTTTTTTAAAGTACATTTGGTCAGAATGTATGGGCCTAATCAACAGTAACTGCAGTTGCAGAAGACTTTGTGTCCAGGAATTACTCAGTTCCTGGGTGAAAAGTAGACAGAAAAGGGGCAAAGATCTGTGACACCGAGTCTCCTCCCCCTCTGCCATGGAATTTCCAGGGTTTCCCCAATCCTGATGGAGTGCTTATCCTATGCAAGTGAGGTAGGAGTGATGTAATGGCCCCCTCCCATCTCATTTTGTTCTCTCAATGATGGGTGGGTGCCCATGTAGGAACATAGGAACAATGGAGGCCATTCAGCCCCTTGAGCCTGCTCTGCCAGTCAATGAAATCATGGCTGACCTGTATCGATCTCGGATTTAAAATTATGAATTGAGCGAGCATCTGTTGCTTTTTGTGGGAAAGAGTGCCACACTTCTATCCCCCTTTGTGTGAAGAAGTGTTTCTCTCCTGAATGGCCTAGCTCTGATTTTAAGGTTATTTCTCCTTGTCCCAGACTCCCCCACCAGTGGAACAGAGTTTCCCTCTATCTAGGCTATCAATTCCTTTCAAAATCCTAAACATCTCAAGCAAATCACCCCTTAACCTTCCATATTGCAGGGAATATAAACCTAGTTTATGTAATCTCACCTCATAATTTAACCCTCTGGTGAATCTGTGCTGCACTCCTTCCAAGGCCAATATATCCTTTCTAAGGTACGGTGTCTAGAACTGTACACAATACTCCAGACGTGGTCTAACCAGGGCTTTGTATAAACTTCCTCCCCTTTATATTCTAGCCCTCTAATTATAAAGGCTATTATTCCATTAGACTTTTTGATTACTTTTTGTACCTGACCACTACAAGGTGGAGGAGCACTGAGAAGAAGTTGGCTTCAGGCCCTGTTCCCATCCCTGTTTAAATTGGAGGTTTGGAGCAGGGCCTCGGTGCCACCTGTTGGAACCAAGCAGAAGGTAAGTACCTTATTTAGCAGTTCAGGAAACAGATGATCGGGCCTAGAGGTCAACTAGTTGCTGATTTTCCCATGGCTGGAAACCATTACCTCTATTAGGTGTCTCTGGCCCAAAGCAGCGGTTGGATCTCTGTCCCTATTTCCAGGCACAAGGCCTTGCCAAAGGGCAGACCTGCACTTGGGGTACGTTATGCCTAGGGTAATGACCTGAACCCACAAATATGGGCAAGACAGGCAGAGTGCAATTGAGGTGTGCTGCAACTAACTTACCCCGAGATGAAGGGAGGATAGGAAAATTGGTCCTTCAATCGCTATGTAGCCAAACTCACAATGGCGCCTTTTTTCTGCATACGCAGCAGTTTCATACAACACATTTAGAATTATACCAAAATAACAACAGAAAACGCTGGAAAAACTCAGCAGGCCAGGCAGCATCGGTGGAGAGAGAAACAGAGTTAACGGGCAGGATTTTCATTGGGCCGTGGAGGCGGGATTGGAGGTGTGTGGGGGGTTAAAATCCCCAAATCAGGGGGCACGAACCCATCCCGCCCCCAACCCGCCTCCATGCCAGTTTCAAAGGAGGTGGGTACCCGCCCCGCACTGGGACCCGCCTCCCCGAGGCGGGAAGGGGATTTTTGCCAATTAACAGGCAATTTTTAGCCTAATCCCTATTTTTAATGTTGAAGTGTGGGATTCCCGACGGCTCCAAACCACGCCAAGTTAGAGGAGGACTGTCGGGATGAAGGGCTTGAAGGGGTCGAGATGTCCGGTGTTCAGGTGAGTGATGGGTGCATGAGTGCAAAGGTAAGTGTGTTTGGTGTGTGTAAAGTGTTTAAAGAAGTTTTACATACCTTTACTTACTTTTACAGCCTTCCTTCCTTCAGGTCTCGGGTGTCCCTCATCTCACCGGCACAGAAAACAGAATGGCTGCGAGCTGTCAAAAATTGCAGCATTCAGCTTTCTGTTCCGGGGAGATCTCTAAATCATCCTGAGAGGAAGGAATTAACTTAGAATACAGATTGTCAGTTTTTGACAGCTTCAAACAGCTGTGAAGCACTGATATTTCATCTGTCAAAAGGTCTTGACAGATGAAATATCAATCTGTGACATCACCTGTTGCCGGGTGGCCCTTAATTGGGCTGCTGAGCCCGCTGGGCGGGCTCAACAAGGTCAATCAAGTCAAAATCGCGTGGGTTGGCTAGAACTCGATGGAGGCGGGACTACAACCCCGAAAGTTGTAGTCCCGCCTCCTACCCGACTCCTCAATGAAAATCCAGCCCTACGTTTCAGGTCGATGACCTTTTGTCAGAAGTAGAATTATACCACCTGTACATCTAAAAGGCCACTAAAGGTCACAATCAACCATGTGGTTACTAGCTTGATCCCCCTGAATACCTCTGCAGAGTAAGCAAATGAAAATGTAAAAGGAATGGCTTGTTACTCGTTGCCCTGTTTTGTCAATACACGTGTATTCAATCTACCAATAATAGTGTTCTGCCCAATATGGCAAACAATTCTTGAGGCATAATAGTTTATCTCGTTAAAATATCTTTAAATCTTCCATTGACCTACTGAACTGTCTCAAGAGTTATTAAGAATTAGTTAGGAGTTGCAGCTGCATATAAACAAGGTTGAAGTACGTACAGGCATCCTATTGACATTTTTCTGGGAGAATATTAAAAGACACTATTCTACAATACTATGTCATTAAGAAGTAAAGTTATCCTGTACAAGGGCTCCAAATTTCCCCGTCTGTTTCAATATGAAAACTCCATAGTCTGGGTGGGCAGGGGCAGAATTTGGGGTGGACACAATTATCCCAGGTCCCCATCCCTTTTCCAACTGTCAAAATGACCACCTAATCTGGTGGCAGTCGCATCATGCGCCAACACTCTTGTGTGCATAAGATGACGCACAAAATGAAGGAAACACATCAGTAAATGTAAGTCCCCATCATTTGCAGCCTAGCAACGCTGGGTTCAAGGGACACCTGCACATCTCTGTTGTCCAATAATATAAAGTGCCTCAGGGGGGACTCAAAATTTAAAAGGCAAATTTCGGCATGCAATCAATTGCAGAGATCGCTGAAAGCAGCCTAATGGAAAACGAATATTTTGATTTAAATTTTCTCAAATCTTCCCTGGGACCACCTTACACCACTGCCACACACCACTGTGATTTCCTATTGCCCACACCTGAGGTAGGCATCCCAGCAACTTCGTAAATGCCTCCAAAATATTTAAATACCTCTGACCCCAAGAAGTAGGTCAGGGTGAGCTGGGGTTTGGGCCACAACAAGGGGTGGTTAGAAGACAGGAAAATTGAGATTTCTGCTTCTTCTGCTAAGCCAGCGATTTACTTATCTGATGTGTTTTCTGAGCTAGTCCAGTCATCCAGTGAACCATGTGGCCAGGAACTGCCATATTTATAAACACAGGGCCTTAGAGTCACAGAGTCACAGAGTTATACAGCACAGAAAGAGGCCCTTCGGCCCATCGTGTCCGCACCGGCCATCAAGCCCTGTTTATTCTAATCCCATTTTCCAGCACTTGGTCCGTAGCCTTGTATGCTATGGTGTTTCAAGTGATCATCTAAATGCTTCTTGAATGTTGTGAGAGTTCCTGCCTCTACCACCCTTTCAGGCAGTGAGTTCCAGATTCCAACCACCCTCTGGGTGAAAAAGTTTTTCCTCAAATCCCCTCTAAACCTCCTGCCCTTTACCTTGAAACTATGCCCCCTGGTTATTGGCCCCTCTACTAAGGGGAAAAGTTCCTTTCTATCTACCCTATCTATGCCCCTCATAATTTTGTACACCTCAATCAGGTCCCCCCCTCAGCCTTCTCTGCTCTAAGGAAAACAGCCCCAGCCTGTCCAGTCTCTCTTCATAGCTGAAGCGCTCCAGCCCTATGTATGATCCTAATCATTTTTATTCACTGAATAACCAAATGCTTGAATATTTGAGAGTAATGATGCTAATTATTCTGAATTGATCATTCACATACATACAGTATATAAATGCATGTACGCACAATGCTACAATGCATGTTATGGCCCTAAAAAGGAGGTAAAGGCTTCATACACACAGTGAAGAGGAGGCAGGCAAGCAGCACACAAGTAGAAACGCTTTCTTTGCTCAAGTCCATTTTGTTACTGGGTTCAATAAGTGCTTGATCTGTTTCTAGGGAGAGGGAGGGGGGGACGATAGAATAGTAAACTTTAATAAATTGCCATTTATGATAGCCCCAGACTATCCTGGCAATTATTATACCAAATAACTGAAATCTGGCTTTATTCGGTGAATAGACTCCATACTCAGGTTTCCAGAAGCCTTAGGCTGATATAAGAGCTGTCTGGCAGAAATTTGTTCTACCCTTTAGAGAAAACCTTTCTGCTGGATTTATTGCTGCCGCCGTGCACTGTGATTTACAAACTATCACTGCTTCGGGACTCTGTATTTAAGATCAGAACTGACATAGCAAATTTCATAAAAATTCAGGAACTGTCAGATGAAAACAGAGCTCTCTTAAATCACCTCAACACAAACCAGGAATATTATATCTATATATCTTGTTTTAAAGAAAAGTACAGATAGATGGGTAGGTTTATAAACTACTACATTCTAAAGTTATATTTTTCCCCATAAAAAAGCCATTTTTTTCCCCCTTTTGAAGCACTCACAGCTAAAAACCACAAGTAACCTAGGCGACTTTGTTTTACTATTGGGATAAAAAGGTAATTCTTACTCGTATCAATAATTGAAGTAACGCAGTGACATCTGGTGTATGACCTGTAGGAGGAAGATTTCCTCGGGTCACTGCCATCTCCTGCAGTGTAGAGGTCAATCCTTCACTCAGAAATACATTTACTCGCTGAGATATCGGAAGCTCCCTCTTAGCAACTTTCATACTGTAGTGTATGTGCCTTTAAGACAGAACTACTTTTACAGCTCCTGTATACTGTAGTACCGGCAGTGACCACACCGGTATATAAGCTTTGCGCATGCCTCTGTACCCCCAGTCTTGAGACTACCCTACTCCAGTAAAGACCTGTTTATTGTTAACTTACAGCATCCGTGTGGTTATTGAATAACAGCAGACCCTCAGAATCACGGATCTAACAGTGGTGACGAGTGTCGATTCGAATCTACCTGCAACAAAAGTTAAAAAAAAAGTCGAAGCCAGGAACATGGGCATCGACCACGAGCAACCGCCCAGAACCGGCAGAGAGTGAACATCGCAGGGGAGGCTGTGGAGAGCCGGGCTTGGTTCCCCAGCCACGATGATCAGCAAGAGACTGACGACAGGTCCAGCGCAGACCCTTCCCGGGCAGCGGCGGCTGGTGCCGACCGACGGCGGAGAGAAAGCCAAGCAGCGTCGACGGGGTAAGACAGAGGGTGAAGCGTGCAGGGCGCAGCCGGGGGTGAACACCGAGTGGCGTCGAGAAAAAGGAAAACAAACCAGAGAGAGAGAGGGTAAAGAAACAGCCGGGTTCAAGACCGAGCGGCGTTGAATAAATAAAAAGAAGAACGCGCAGAGCACAGCCAGGGCTCACGGGCTGAACAGGGTCCGTGGGGAGAAGAAGGGAGAACGCGGGAGACGCCATTGAGCCGCGGAGAAGAAGGAAGAGCGCGGGGGACGCCATTTATAGAAGCCGCAGCGGAGAAGAAGGGCGAGCGCGGGAAGGAAGGAAAGCGCGGGAGACGCCATTTTGTGCCAGCGGAGAAGAAGGGGAAGCGCGGGAGACGCCATTTTTGACAGTTAAATCA
Source organism: Somniosus microcephalus (assembly GCF_052327205.1). Classification (NCBI taxonomy): domain Eukaryota; kingdom Metazoa; phylum Chordata; class Chondrichthyes; order Squaliformes; family Somniosidae; genus Somniosus; species Somniosus microcephalus. The sequence continues at coordinate 39,256,700 of NC_141008.1, forward strand.
CACCCAGGGATGCCAAAGAGTGGCAGTATCTCTACGTTCGACAATGAAGTCGAAGATTGGGCGACATATGTGGAACGTATTGAGGTGTACTGCAGGGCGAATGAAGTGCCAGATGCCAATAAAGCACTGGTTTTGTTAAATTCCATGGGTGCAAAAACTTATGGGTTACTGCGAAATCTAATAACCCCAGAGAAGCCGGTGAACAAGAATTTCGAAAGCATAGTAGAAATCCTACAGGACCACTTAAACCCCACACCGCTGCTGATAGCAGAACGATTTAAGTTCCATAAAAGGAACCAACACAAAGACGAAAGCAATGCTGAGTACCTAACGGAACTGCGCAAGCTATCGGAACACTGCCAGTTTGGAGCGGGACTAGCAGATACGTTAAGGGACAAGTTTGTGTGTGGGCTACAAAGTGAAGGAACCCAGAAACGGCTTCTATCAGAAAAGGATCTTACGCTGGACAAGGCTTTCAGTATGGCAGTATCACACGAAGCAGCCACAAGGGGCGCTGCAGAGATACAACGGAGACCACAAGAATATGGCACCAATGAAATGTCCTATGGAACAGGGAAGTGCTATCGCTGCGGCAGAACAACACATGACCAGAAGGATTGTTGGTTCAAGGACCAAGTGTGCAGACAGTGTGGGAAAGCAGGACACATAGCAAGAGTCTGCAGGTCTGGGAAGAAAACCAACAGTAAGAAATCTCCACAGGAGAAGTACAAAAAGGTATACCAGGTGATGGATGGTGGCTCAGACAAACAGAAAAGTGACACAGACTCCGGAAGCAAGGAGCTGGGTTGTCTGAAATTACATAAGGTAACCGAAATGGAGGACCACCGCTGCTAGGACGTGAATGTATCCGGAAGATACAATTAGATTGGCATTCCATACAGGCACTGAAGGTTGAGGCCAAAAAGGATGATGACGTCACACCTGGACGACTGTCAAAAATGCTAACTGACGCAAAAGAAGTGTTCCAGGAGGGACTAGGAACACTAAAAGGCATAACAGCCACGATTAAAATAGAGGAAAATGCAAGCCCAAAGTTTCTTAAGGCCAGACCAGTGCCTTATGCGATCAGACCAGCTGTTGAAGCAGAGCTGGAAGGGTTGGAACGTTCAGGAGTACTGTCCAAAGTGGACTGGAGCGAGTGGGCTACACCCATCGTTCCTGTAATGAAGAGATCGTTGAGTAATACGCCTGGGGAACCAAAGAAGGTCCGCATCTGTGGGGATTTTAAGGTGACGGTGAACCCAGTCCTTCACACGGTACAATATCCGCTTCCACGAATTGAGGATATTTTTGCCTCGCTATCTGGAGGTAAATGCTTCACCAAAATAGATCTAGCACAGGCGTACTTGCAGATGGAGGTAGAAGAAGCTTCGAAACAATACCTTACGATTAACACTCATAAAGGTCTCTATCAATACAACCGGCTGGTGTTCGGAGTAGCCTCGGCTCCGACTATCTGGCAAAGGGCGATGGATCAGGTCCTGCAAGGGATTTCAGGGACCCAGTGTTATTTGGATGACATCTTGGTCACGGGCGAAAATGACAGTGATCACCTCGCCAACTTGGAGAAGGTGTGTAACGGGGTTGGGGAGCCACGGGGCCGTGTAGATACGGGGCCGTGCTCTCCGGGCAAGGTAGGTTCTGGACCCAAGTGCAGAAACCAGGCTAGAGGCAGGTATACAATCTTTAAGGTACTTTACTAGATTCACACATAACTAGATTCATACAAGGAACACAACAATATACATAGAACTCGAGACAAGTTACAAAATGGCTAGTCAAGAATAGGAACTCAGGACAGCTTCCATGAGGCAACCTACTTGTCCATACTGAGCTGGGATAAGCTTACCACAAGCGCAACCAGCCTGCCGAGACGAGACTCGAGACAAGCTATCATGAGGGGCTGCCACACGGGTAACAGGCTTATCAATACAGAGCTCAAGACAAGCGCCAACATGGCAACACGCTCGTCCAGCCCAGCATCTTATCAAGACTAAGAACAACAAGAACACAGACTTAGATTCATCTTAAATACAGAGCTAGAGAACCATGGCAGCCAGCTAGTCAAAGCCAGCAGCCACAGAGCAAAGGCTGTTCCCCGGTTAGGACTGAGCACAGAGGGAAGCAACCACAGAACTTATATACCAAGAAAACCAGGTGAAACCCATGAACAGCTAACAGGCTGTTAAGAATTAACGCAGGAGGCTAGGAACAATTAACAAAGGGCTAGAAACAATTAACAAAGGACAAGTGAAGGTGCCATCTAGAGGTTACAGAAGGAACTGACTGGCACCCTCACAGGACCCCCTCCCCTAGGAACGGCTCCTGACGTTCCCTCTGGACAATCAGGATGGCGACAGCGAAAATCCCTGAGCAGTTCAGGGGCGCTAAGACACAGGGCGCTAAGACACAGGGCGCTAAGACACAGGGCGCTAAGACACAGGGCTCGAATACACAGGGCTCGAATACACAGGGCTCGAATACACAGGGCTCGAATACACAGGGCTCGAATCTTCTTAGCTTTTCAAGCAATGATATCTCCCATTCCAACTGTTCACAAACTGCAGATGTTCAGAAATCTCAAGACAAAATCATCCTCTTCATCCACTAGCGGCAGGGACATGTCGTGGCGATCATATGACCAAAATCTTTGTAAGTAACGGAGTCATCATTCTCCAGAGTTAGCACGCTCAATGGATTATATTCCGAAGGGATGCAAGAAGGGCGAAGACTCGAGGATTTAACTTGTCCAGGAGAGCTTGAGAGTTTAATTGTCCAGGAGAACTCAAGAATGTCTTATCCAGTAGAGCTCGAAAGTTTCATTTGTCCAGAAGAACTCGAAAGTATCTAACTTCTCTAGAAGAACTTGAAAGCTTAACACGATAAAGGTCCAGTAGACTTGAAAGTTCACTTGAATTTAACATAGGAGACCTGAAAGTTCTCTCGAAAATTTAACACAGTAGAAGCCCAGGAAACTTGAAAATTAACTAGAAAGTTAGCACCATGAAAGTCCAGGAAACTTGAAAATTCACTCAAAATTCTAACACTATGAAGGCCAAACAGGAGGCCTGAGAGTTCACTTGGGGAACTAACACAGTAGAGGCCCAAGAAGCTTGAGAGGTGACTTGGGGGTCTAACGCAGTAGAGGCCCAAGAAACTTGAGAGTTGACTTGAAAATATAACACAACGAAGGCCCAGGAAACTTGAAAGTTCACCTGGGGGTCTAACAGTAGAGGCCCAGGAGACTCAAAAGTTTTACTTGAAAGTTTAACACAATGAAGGCTCAGGAGACCTGAGAGTTCACCTGGGGGTCCAACACAGTAGAGGCCCAGGAGACTCAAAAGTTTTACTTGAAAGTTTAACACTATGAAGGCCCAACAGACTTGAAAGATCACTTGAATTTAACATAGAAAACTTGAAAGTTCACTTGAACGTTTAACACAGGAGACTTGAAAGTTCACTTGAACATTTAACACAGGAGACTTGAAAGTTCACTTGAACATTTAACACAGGAGACTTGAAAGTTCACTTGAACATTTAACACAGTGGGGGTCTTCTTCCTAGGAGACTCAAGAATTAAACACAAAGACACAACGGGGAGCATAAAACAAAATTCCTCCATCGCTGCTGGGTCCATAATCGCTCAGTCCTACTGTGACGGGGTTGGGGAGCCACAGGGCCGTGTAGATACGGGGCCGTGCTCTCCGGGCAAGGTAGGTTCTGGATCCAAGTGCAGAAACCAGGCTAGAGGCAGGTATACAATCTTTAAGGTACTTTACTAGATTCACACATAACTAGATTCATACAAGGAACACAACAATATACATAGAAATAACAACAGAAAATGCTGGAAAAACTCAGCAGGTCAGGCAACATCCGTGGAGAGAAATTTGAGTTGACGTTTCGGGTTGGACCCTTCTTCAAAACTGGAAAGAAAAGAAACTGGATCGGAGGCAGGGCTGCGATCGGACAAAAGAAGAAAAGAAACAAAAGAAGTAAAAGAGATTTGAAGCTAGACGAGATGGTGATAGGCTGGGATTAGGTGTAAAGTGTACTGGCGAAAGATAGCTGCCAGGTGTGAGAGAGAAACAAAAGGAAAGGGGGGGGGGAAAGGAGTGGAACAATTACAAGAGAAAATGAAATGGGGGCCGAGCTTATGATCTGAAATTGTTGAACTCGATATTGAGTCCGGAAGGCTGCAGACTGCCTAATCGGAAGATGAGGTGCTGTTCCTCGAGTTTACGTTGAGCTTCCGTGAAACAATACAGGAGGCCAAGGACGGTGAGGTCCGAGTGGGAATGGAGCGGTGAATTAAAATGACAGGCGACCGGAAGCTCGGGGTCACCCTTACGGACTGAACGGAGGTGTTCCGCAAAGCGGTCACCCAATCTGCGTTTGGTCTCCCCAATGTAGAGGAGACCGCATTGTGAGCAGCGAATACAGTATACTAGATTGCGAGAAGTACAAGTAAATCGCTGTTTCACCTGGAAGGGGTGTTTGGGGCCCTGGACAGTGGGAAGGGGGAGGTATAGGGGCAGGTGTTACATCTCCTCCGCTTGCACGGGAAGGTGCCAGGCGAACAGGAAGGGCTGTTTGGGGTGATAGAGGAGTGGACTAGGGTGTCTCGGAGGGAGCGGTCCCTGCGGAATGCTGAAAGGGGAGGGGAGGGGAAGATACGTTTGGTGGTGGGATCACTTTGGAGGTAGCGGAAATGCCGGAGGATGATCCGTTGAATGTGGAGGCTGGTGGGGTGAAAGGTGAGGACAAGGGGAACCCTATCGTGGTTCCGGGAGGGGGGGCAGGGGTGAGGGCAGAAGTGCGGGAGATAGAACTGACACGGTCGAGGGCAGTGTCAACCACAGTAGAGGGGAATCCTCGGTTGTGGAAAAAGGAAGACATGTCTGAAGCAATGGTGTGGAAGGTGGCGTCGTCGGAGCAGATACGGCAGAGGCGGAGAAACTGGGAGAATGGAATAGAGTCCTTACAGGAAGCGGGGTGGGAGGAAGTGTAGTCCAGGTAGCTGTGGGAGTCAGTGGGCTTGTAGTAAATATTGGTCGATAACCTATCCCCAGAGATGGAGACGGAGAAGTCGAGGAAGGGAAGGGAAGAGTCCGAGATGGACCATGTGAAGGTGAGGGAAGGGTGAAAATTGGAGGCAAAGTGAATGAAATTGTCAAGTTCGGGGCGAGAGCAGGAAACGGCACCGATACAGTCATCAATGTATCGGAAATACATAGAACTCGAGACAAGTTACAAAATGGCTAGTCAAGAATAGGAACTCAGGACAGCTTCCATGAGGCAACCTACTTGTCCATACTGAGCTGGGATAAGCTTACCACAAGCGCAACCAGCCTGCCGAGACGAGACTCGAGACAAGCTATCACGAGGGGCTGCCACACGGGTAACAGGCTTATCAAGACAGAGCTCAAGACAAGCGCCAACATGGCAACACACTAGTCCAGCCCAGCACCTTATCAAGACTAAGAACAACAAGAACACAGACTTAGATTCATCTTAAATACAGAGCTAGAGAACCATGGCAGCCAGCTAGTCAAAGCCAGCAGCCACAGAGCAAAGGCTGTTCCCCGGTTAGGACTGAGCACAGAGGGAAGCAACCACAGAACTTATATACCAAGAAAACCAGGTGAAACCCATGAACAGCTAACAGGCTGTTAAGAATTAACACAGGAGGCTAGGAACAATTAACAAAGGGCTAGAAACAATTAACAAAGGACAAGTGAAGGTGCCATCTAGAGGTTACAGAAGGAACTGACTGGCACCCTCACAGAACCTCATTGCAGACCTTGCTCTCTGTAGAGCAGGTTGTGCTGCTGCTGAGCTGTTGAGTGGAGAGTGTGTGGTCGCCTTGGCCTGGGAGTGGAGGGGTAGGAGAGACCCCAGGCCACCACTACCAGCAACCTACCATCTACAACTTCAACCATCTTCATCTACCGAGGTGCCTGGGGAGGGAGGAGGAGAGGACAGAGGAGGCCAGCATTACACCTGGAGAGGCCTTTCCATCACTGCCTCCCAATTTGGCCTCCAGTCCAGGAGAGGGAGAGAGGGGAGAGGAACACCACTCAGCTCCAACTTGGAAGGAGCGGAGGAGCTGCATCCTTCAACATCTGCAGGTGGGTGTCTTTTGTGCATTCCCCTAAAGACTTTGTTTTCTAGGCGGGGGGAGTAAAGAAGACGGGCCAGAAGGCCTGGCCTGGGTCGCCTGGAGCTGCCCAGGTGAAGCTTTTTCCCTTGCATTGAGAAGACCTGGTGTGGGGCTGAGCCTGGGCTTTCTCCAGCCTACCCAGGCGAAGACATCTTCTCCCCCTGCCCGAAGACCATCTGCATAAGACTTTGTATTTCCATCGGGGAGTGCACCCTGCCGACACCCACCCACCGAATACCACCTTGAGTGGGGACCCTGCCTTTGCGGCCCCGCCTCATTCCCACCCCCCCCTCTCTCTCTCTTTGTCCTCTCTTTACCTCTCTGAAAAGGCACCTCCTTTTAAATCTATTAATTGCCACTTGAGCAGAGGGAAGGAAGGCCCCTCTCCCAATTAATTCCATCAAGGGGAGAGGCGGGCCTTTAGTTTAACAGCTCCCTCTGCTCAAGGGAAGACTCAAAACAAAAAAACCTACCTGAGGCCTTTTAACACCTTCAGGCCTGTGACTTGGGGTGTGTGTAGCTCTTTAAAGAACCACCCCATTATGGCTTGCACATCTTCGGCGGTGACGGGGCTGGCAATGACCTATGCGGCAGCGACGGCCAAAGCCACGGCTGCTCCCGCTTCTGCTGCTGCCCCGTCGCCGTTCCGACTTATAACAAAGAAGCTTGGGGTGAAGAGCTACACCCACCCCAACATGACGATTGAGGCGTGCGTGAAGGCCATGGCTGGGGTTGTCGGCCCTCCAGCCATACTCGCCGCCTCGAAAATGTACGGGAAGGCTGTGTTCTTCCTGGAGTCGGAGCGGGCGGTGGCCCTGGCCATCACCAAGGGGCTCACCATGGGCAGGACCTTCCTGCCGGTGGACCTTCTAGAGGCCACCGCGCAGAGGGTCGTATTATCGAACTTCCCGCCCTACATCTCGAGTGAGCTCCTCCTCCCCCACTTGCTCCAACTTGGGGAGGTGAGGTCGGGGATCACGCCGATCCCGCTCGGATTCCGGGAAGCCAGCCTTCACCATGTCTTCTCCTTCCGGCGCCAGGCCTTCGTTCAGCTGGCGCGGGAGGGGGAGACCGACGGGGCTTTTTTGGTCCTCCACGAGGGGACCCTTCACCGCGTCCTCTGGACGACGGACGGCGTGCGGTGCCACGCCTGCAAGGAGGTGGGGCATATACGAAAAAATTGCCCCGCCTCCAAGGCTGCCAGGTCGTCTGGCATGGCCGAGGCTGGCGCCGCCGCCGCTGCTCCCCCCGGGTCTGGCCACGTCCCCCCCAAACAAATACTACCGAGGTGCGGTCGTCGTCGGAGGTCGATGCCATCCAGGCCTCCGGCGAGGGGGAGGAAGTGCGTCCGGTCGGGAGGAGGGCGCGGAAAAATAAACACCGTGGGGTGGGTCACCCCGTGGAGGGCGTGCCCCTGGACTTGGCGCCCCTGTCACTCGAAAGCATCGCCAAGTTGATCAGGGAGGGCGTGAGCGGGGGGGACCCCGTGCCCGAGCCTGTAGCCGTGACCGCCGAGGCGGGAGCATCAAAACCTGCGGCCGGGCTCGGGCCCGGGGGACCCGACAAACCTGCTCCACCGGAGGCAGCAGGGGAGGCCCCTGCGGAAATGGAGTTCTCCCACTATCCCTCCGCTCTAAAAAGAAGGCGCGACCCCCAGGACGAGGAGGAGGACCAGGAGGAGGAAGGTCCCTCCAGACAAGGGGAGTCGTCGCCTGCCGCGGGTGCTGCGCCCCTCCCCACCGCTGTCACCATCGTGGGCGATCGGCAGGGGTCGCCTGTCCCTAGGGAGGCTGAGGCAGAGGTGTCTGTCCAGCTCCTGCCTCCCGGGGATGGGGACGAGACCCTGCCCATGGGGGGGGTCGCGGAACAACCCGCGGACGTAATCGATCCCCTTTCAGTGGCGTTACCCCTCGACGAGTCGGGCGGCCTGGAGTCTGGGTCGGGCGAGCTCGCGGACGATGAGCTCGCCCAAAGCGGCCCGGACATTTCCCAGGTGCTGCTCGACCTCGTCGAGGATTTCGCAAGAAATACCCCTTCTGCTGGGTCGGAGGCCGGTGGCGCGGTAGCGGAAGGCCCTCTGTCTGTGTCTCCGGTGCCGGGCGACTTGGAGGAGCTCGGTTTTACATATTCTCCGGTCTCTCCGGTCTCTCCGGTCGTTCCGGCGCCTGGGGCGGAGGGGGGCTCCGAACCGCCGCCGTCTTCTGGCCCGGCGCCCCTACAGGAACCCAGGGAGGAATCCTCCGCCACCGATCCTGGGGGTGGGATCCGGGCGGAGGCGGGGCCGGCCGTCGCGGCCGAGCCATTCACTGCGCATTGCGTGACGGACGGCTCGGCCGCCGGTGGCGACCCCCCAGAGGAGGACGGGGACTCGGTGGTGGGGGCGGAGGACGACTGGGATTCCATCGCCGATGAGGCAATGGATGACCTCCCGTCCCTTGCCGGGTCCCCCCTCATTCCCATCGAGGAACTCCGGGACTTTGTGGCCACGTGCCAGGGTCGTCACAGGACTCGGGCGGCCCTCGACAGATGGTCGGACCTGGCGCTGCTCGTCGGGTCGGCCCACGCCGCCGTCAAAGCCATGGACGCGGGCGTGAGCCCACTTGGGCTGCGTCAGCTCCGGTCCTTCCTCACTGGGCTGCTAAGGGAGTGGCGGTCGACTAGCGGCCGCTCTCCCTTCCCCCGTTAGATATAAGTAGAGGTTGATCTATGCTTTTGAGATGAAGATAACCATAGCCAGCCTCAACATCAACGGCAGCAGAGAAGCTAGCCGCAGATTTAATAACTTTTCGGTCCTTCGGGACGGGAAGTATGCGGTGTGCTTCCTGCAAGAAACCCACACCGTTCCGGGAGACGAGGCCACGTGGCTCCTGGAGTGGCAAGGAGGGGTAAGCATGAGTCACCTCTCCAGTGCTTCCAGTGGGGTGGCTATCTTGCTGGCCCCGCATTTTCAGCCGGAGATCTTGGGGGTCAAGGATCTCGTGCCGGGCCGCTTGCTCCAGGTCACTGTTCGCCTGGGGGGCGTGCCGCTCCATCTAGTGAACGTGTACGCCCCTGGTGCCGGTGCGCAGCAAGCGCGCTTCTTTGAAGAAGTGTCCACTCTTCTGGGCTCCATCGACGCGGGCGAGTGCGTCATCCTCGGGGGGGATTTTAATTGTACCCTCGAGGCGAGGGACCGCACGGGCACACTGCCATGCCCGGCGGTGATGGAGAAGTTGAGGGACCTGGTCGGGTCCCTCGACTTGGTGGACGTCTGGCGAAATCTCCATCCCGACTCCAGCGCCTTCACTTGCGTGAGGTCTGGGAGAGGAGCATCCAGAATCGACCGCCTCTACATTTCCCGGGCATACGTCTCCTGCGTTCCGGCGGCTTCCATGTGGCCAGTGCCATGCACGGACCACCACCTGGTGTGGGCGGAGCTCGTTCCGCTGCGCGCACGGGGGGGGTCCGCGTATTGGCACTTTAACAACCTGCTGCTGGAGGACGCACGGTTCCGGGATTCGTTTAGTCGATTCTGGGCCGGCTGGAGAAGGAAGCGGGGGGCTTCCCCTCCTTGAGGCTATGGTGGGATGTGGGCAAGGCTCACATCCGTCTCTTCTGTCAGGAGTACGCGCAGGGGTCGACCAAGAGGCGGGAGGCCCGGGTCGGGCAGTTGGAGAAGGAGGTGCTCGACCTGGAGTCCCGTCTCGGTCAAGTCTTCGAGGACCCGGCCCTGCGGATGGTGTACGAAGAGAAGAAGGGCGCGCTGAAGGACCTGCAGCTTGTCAGGTCCTGAGGTGCGTACGTGAGGTCGCGGATCCAGTTCCTGCGGGACCTGGACCGCGGCTCCCCCTTCTTCTACTCGCTGGAAAAAAGACAGGGGGGTCCGTAAGCAGCTCTTGGGGCTGCTGGCCGACGACGGATCTCTGGTCTCGGATCCGGAGGGAATCGTGCGGAGACCCGCGCTTATTACGGGGCTCTGTTCTCTCCGGATCCGTCCAGCGAGGATGCGCACAGAGTTTTGTGGGAGGACCTGCCGAAGGTCGGCCTGGAGGACGCCGATAAATTGGACGTTCCTCTGAGTCTGGAGGAGCTGACCAGCACCCTCCGCCAGCTCTCCGGGGGAAAGTCCCCGGGGCTGGACGGGCTGACCGTGGAGTTCCACAGGGCGTTCTGGGACGTCTTGGGGGGCGACTACGCGCGGGTCCTGGGGGAAAGTATGGCGACCGGGGAGATGCCCCTCTCTTGGCGCAGGGCGGTGATTGTCCTGCTGCCTAAGAAGGGCGATCTCCGCCTCCTTAAGAACTGGCGCCCGGTCTCCCTCCTCAGCACGGACTACAAAATTTTTGCCAGGGCTATGTCTGCTCGCCTAGGCGCCGTGCTGGCCCACATGATCCACCCCGACCAGTCCTACACGGTCCCGGGCCGGACCATCCATGATAACATCCATCTGGTCCGGGACCTGGTCCACCATTCCCAGAGGGCTGGTCTGTCGGTCGCCTTCCTTTCTCTGGATCAGGAGAAGGCGTTCGACAGGGTGGATCACGAGTATCTCTTCGGGACTCTCCGCGCATTCGGGTTCGGGACGCATTTTGTCGCCCGGATCCGACTTCTGTACGCTGCCGCGGAGTGTCTGATTAAAGTTAACGGGTCCTTGACGGCGCCCCTTCGCTTCGGGAGGGGGGTGCGTCAGGGATGCCCCATGTCCGGCCAGTTATATGCCGTTTGCGTAGAGCCTTTCCTGCGCCTCTTGCAGAAGAGGTTGACGGGACTGGCTCTGCAAGGGCCGGGCGTGGAGGTGGTCCTCTCGGCTTACGCCGATGACGTGCTCCTCACGGTCACGGATCCCGCTGACTTGCGGAGGATGCGGGAATGCCAGCAGATTTACTCGGACGCATCCTCCGCCAAGATCAACTGGGAGAAATGTTCCGGACTCCTGGTGGGTCAGTGGCGGGTGGACTCCCTGCCGGAGGAGTTCAGGCCCTTCGCCTGGAGCACCACGCACCTCCTCTATTTGGGAGTCTACCTTAGCCCTGCCGAGGACGCCTGGCCGGCGAACTGGCAAGAGCTGGAGGCCAAAGTCACCGCTCGCCTAGGACGCTGGACAGGACTGCTCCGAGTGTTGTCCTACAGGGGTCGAGCGCTGGTCATAAACCAGCTGGTGGCCGCCATGTTGTGGTACCGGTTGGTCACTTTGATCACTCCCCCTGCATTTGTCGCCAAGATGCAGAAGAAGCTCATCGACATCTTCTGGGACAAGAGGAAGCACTGGGTCTCTGCCGCGGTTCTGTGTCTCCCGCTTAGGGAGGGCGGTCAGGCGCTGGTGTGCCTTCGCACCCAGGCTGCGGCTTTCTGTCTTCAGACGCTGCAGAGATACCTGTACGTTGAGATTCCTCCGAGATGGTGTGTGCTGGCGACGTTTTTCTTCCGCCAGCTGCACGGCCTCAATTACGACACGCAGCTCCTGTTTGTGAAAGTGGGCGGTAGGCATGCCGACCTGCAGGAGCTGCCTGTCTTCTACCAGGAACTACTATGGGTTTGGAACTACGTCGCTTCCAGGCGGAGCTCTCCCCCGTCAGGAGCGACGGCTCTCCTTCGGGAGCCGCTGCTCAGGAATCCGCACCTCCACGAACGCAGGTTCGGGCGGCTGGCGGAGGGCAGGGCTGTGCCTGGCAATGTGACCAGAGTCGGGGACCTGCTCGATGTCGGAGGAGCAGGCTGGATGGCGCCGGAGGAGCTGGCGTGGCGCCTCTCCTGGGCCAATGTCCAGCTCGCGGCCGAAGCCATCGAATCGGTGAAAGCGGCACTGGGCCCCGACTCCACTAGGTGTATCGAGGCGGCTCAAGCACGTGGGGCGATCCCGTCCGAGCTTACCCCCGTCCGGACGGAATTCCTCATCGGCACCCGGCCCCGAAACTCCCCTCGGGAGCCGGCGCCTCACAACTTGAGCCGTCTCGAGGAAATACCCTCCGTGCTTTTTCATTCCGCGCGGAGGGGTTTCCTGTACGGGCTGCTCCTGCACACTTTCCACTTTGCCATCTTCGTCTGCCGTCCGGACACGCCTTGGCGTGGCGTCTTGCCGACTGGTGGTGGCGGAGGTCCCCAATGGAGGGCTCTCTACGCGGGGGTCCTCCCTTGTTCCATCGGGGACATGGCCTGGAGTGTGAGAGGTTGCAGCCCCTCTTTCACTATTTGAAGGGGCTGCTCCTCGATTTTTGGTTGCACTTCAGTCCCACGCTCTTGATCTACGGTCACCCGGTGCGGAGGGGAGCGGGCAGGTTGGAGGACCTCCTCGTGGGTCTGCTCCTGGCCTGGCGAAAAAAGCCATCAATTGGTCCAGGCAGCGGGCGGTCGAGGGGGTCATCCGGCCAGATTGCCTCCCTCTCTTCCGTGGCCATGTTCGCGCCCGGGTGGCCCTGGAGATGGAGCACGCGGTGTCCGCCAGCGCGCTCGAGCACTTCCATGACCGGTGGGCGCCGCGGGGACTGGAGTGCATAATTGGATTTAACGACCAAATTTTAATTTGATTTGTCAAGCTTTATTTAAAGATTTATTAGAGTTTTAGTTACAGTTTATTTGTTCAACTTATTTTGGTCCTACAAAAGAGGAACAATTAACAAAGGACAAGTGAAGGTGCCATCTAGAGGTTACAGAAGGAACTGACTGGCACCCTCACAAGGTGCTCACCAGATTAAAGGAGTATGGGCTACGAGCTAATCGCCACAAGTGCGAGTTTTTCCAGAAACAGATCTCGTATTGTGGCCACGTCATCGATGAAGAGGGGTTACATAAGTCCCCTGAAAAGATTGAGGCAGTAGTCAAGGCTCCAGCACCGGCAAATGTGTCACAACTGAGGTCGTTCCTCGGGCTGGTAAACTACTACCACAAGCTCTTACCAAATTTGTCCACGGTATTACACCCACTGAACACCCTACTGCAAACAGGGGTACCATGGAAGTGGGATGATGAACGTAGACGAGCTTTCCAGAAGTGTAAAGAATTTATCACATCAAAAGAGGTGTTGGCCCATTTCAACCCAGCACTACCAATTCGTTTGGCATGTGATGCATCACCCTATGGTATTGGTGCGGTGCTATCGCACAAATTCCCAGACGGGTTGGAGAGGCCAGTAGCCTTTGTGTCTCGGTCGCTAATCTCAGCCGAGCGCAACTATGCCCAGATTGACAGGGAGGCCCTCAGCCTAGTATGGGGAGTAAAAAAATTCAACCACTATCTGCATGGGCAGAAGTTCACCTTGCTGACTGACCACCAACCACTTGTCTCCATCTTTAATCCTAAGAAGGGCGTTCCAGTGATGACTGCACAATGGTTACAAAGATGGTCCCTGTTTCTAGGGGCGAATCAATATGAAATAGAATATAAAGGCACGAAACAGCATGGGAACGCTGATGGGCTATCGCGCCTGCCACTGCCTACTGTGGAGGAAGCACCAGCAGTGGACCCTATCGAGATATTTTATTCGTCAATAATTGAACGATTGCCAGTAATGAACGCGGATATAGAGAAGGAGGCCCGCAATGATCCGACGCTGTCTCGGGTATATGATTTGACGGTGAGGGGATGGCCAACACATGGTGACTTACTGTTGCCAGCATTCTCATCCAGAAGAGAACAGCTGTCAGTATGTCAGGGGACAGTGATGTGTGGATCCAGTGTGGTGATTCCACCCAAGTTAAGGGAGAGAGTGCTAAATGAGCTACATGAAGGTCATCTGGGGGGAGTGAAAATGAAAAGCCTTGCTAGGGCTTATGTGTGGTGGCTGGGAATCGATCAACAAATCGAAGACCTAACCAAAAGCTGCTCAGGATGCCAGAAGGTCCAAAATGCACCACCACATGCCCCTCTACACCCATGGGAGTGGCCCTCCTCTCCATGGCAACGGGTGCATATTGATTTCGCTGGTCCATTCATGGACTCAATGTTCTTAATAGCAGTGGATGCTCATTCAAAGTGGCCTGAGGTGATAAAAATGTCTTCAACCACTACAGAGAAAATGATTGCAGTCCTACGGACCATATTTGCCAGAAACGGTTTGCCAGAGCAGATTTGCTCTGATAATGGACCACAGCTTGTGTCCGAAGAGTTTCAAAAATTTATGAGAAGGAATGGGGTAAGGCATTACACATCCGCCCCGTATCATCCAGCCACAAATGGATTGGCTGAGAGGTTCGTACAAACCTTTAAGAAGGCGATAAAGGCCATGTGCGACGATGAAATTCCACTACAGCATAAGATGGACAATTTCTTATTAGCCTACCGAAACGCGACACATGCAGTTACCAACCAGACCCCGGCCATGATGTTCTTTAACCGAAGGTTGAGATCTCGTCTGGACTTGCTCAGACCAAATATGCGAAGAAATGTTGAGGACAAACAATTCCAGCACATCAATGAGAAGCCGACAAGTAGCTTCAATGTAGGGCAACCAGTCTTGGCCCGTGACTATCGAACAGAGAAATGGCAACCCGGAACGATATGCACAAGGCAGGGGCCATGAATGTACACAGTGGATGCCAGGGAGAACATTGTGAGACGCCACGTCGATCAGATCTTAGCGTCACAGGAACGCGTCAACCCCATGTCTCGAGTACCTGGGGATGAACCCGATATACCGGTAGCATCTACCTCAGAACCAGTAGCAGTGGAACCCGATGAACTACCCGATGAAAAGGGGTCAGAATCGCCTCTGCACCAAGAACAAGAACCTCAGGAAAGGCGCTATCCCGAAAGGGTCAGGAAGCCACCCCAAAGACTGAATCTATAAATGGACTATTGTTGTTTAATGTACATGTTAAAGTGTTAATTGTTATTTGAATGTTAGGGGTACTACTAATCTAAAAGGGGAGGAATTGTAGTGTATGTGCCTTTAAGACAGAACTACTTTTACAGCTCCTGTATACTGTAGTACCGGCAGTGACCACACCGGTATATAAGCTTTGCGCATGCCTCTGTACCCCCAGTCTTGAGACTACCCTCCTCCAGTAAAGGCCTGTTTATTGTTAACTTACAGCATCCGTGTGGTTATTGAATAACAGCAGACCCTCAGAATCACGGATCTAACACATACATTGTTGTGGATGGTGTGAAGACACTTTGCTTCCTTTCATAGCCCATTAGCAGGGGTAAAGTGGCATTCTTCTTTATTTTACATGGTATGAGAAGTGTGATGAAACAGATAACATTTTTACCGAAAACTGTGTTCCATTCACTCACGTATTACAGATAAAATAAACCAGTTTACAATTGGCCTTGTCTCACTAGACTGCCTATCAGTCCACCTTTCAAAAGATAGGAGGAATGTGTGTGGGGTACATGTAATATCATAGAATCTAGTACACATAGTGCGCAGTCTTATTTGCTACTGCCCCTGGGTCACACTATTGTACAACTAGATATTGGGTGGTGAAAGACATGACATCTGCTTAGGGAAGTGAAACTGAACCTGAGTGACTATCTAGTGCAGGCCTGAAATTGTAACAGGGACCATGAAGGTGTCTAAAGAGGCTGCAGAGCAGAACCAATGCCAGCTGAGAGAGCCATTCAGCAAGGTCTAATACAATTATCTTAATTTGCAAATGTACCATTGCATTAAGTGTCCTGGCGATATCTTCCCCAAGCCCTCCAGAAATGTGCCTTCACCTACGGTGCCTTAAATATTCCTAGCAACTCACAAATATCTACATTCCTGCTACCTGACAAAACATGATTGCAAGAAAACTCTCCACATACACAACTTTAGCACAGTGCGATTTTTAACATCAAACCATGAAGTGCGTGTGAGTGTTTGCTTCTGGATTACTTCCTACAACAACTTGTATTTATATAGCGCCTTTAACATAGCAAAATGTCCCAAGGCGCTTCACAGATGTGTCATAAAGCAAAATTTGACACCGAGCCACATAAGGAGAAGTTAGGGCAGATGACCAAAAGCTTGGTCGAAGAGGTAGATTTTATGGAGCTGATCCTGTATCCTTTTCGAAGGTTCAGATGTGTTGGAGATCTTAAGAGGCAGCACCATCATCCATGCCCATTCCAGCAATATCCCTGCTACTGAGCATTGCTTCAGCATGGCCACCAGTTGCCTTGACAGCAGATCTAATAGCAGTAATCAGATCAATGAAGCCCTGTCTCATTACATAGAACTACATAGAATGTACAGCGCAGAAACAGGCTATTCAGCCCAACTGGTCTGTGCCATTATTCATGCTCCACATGAGCTGCCTCCCACCCCTCTTCATCCAACCCTATCAGTATAACCTTCTATTCCTTTCTCCCTCATGTATTTATCTAGCTTCCCCTTAAGATTCACAAGTCTGTCAAGGTCAGAAGAGTTATCTCATTCCACAGGAATCCTAGGCCCCTATTGCAGCACTCGGAACATCCATGGGGTGCGCACCAACTGCCCTTAGGGCCTGTAGTATGGAGGACTCCACTGTAGGCTCTCACTCTGCTGCTATATCTTTGTCTATCTGTCTCCCTGTCTCTGCATATCGCTATTCCTCTGTCTTTCCCTCGCTGCCTCTATCTATTTTGCTCTTTGTCTCTCTCTAGCACATTTGTTAGTAATTAGAATATGTATGTTTTCTAACATCAAAACACAGCTAACGGTAATCAAAGCTTTTCTGTTTACCTGATATGCTTCCAAAATTCAATTAATTTGTTTTGGAAAAAAACTTCAAATTAGGATAAGGATGGAGACTCTGAATGAAATTTCTCAAGACCCCGCACCACCATAGGGTCCTGCATGTGACCGGTGGCTTCTCATAAAATTGAGGGGGCACTGCAGTAATAATTCCACATTTAACACATAAAATACAACTTTATTGGTTAGTTAAATATTGTTGCTGTGATGTATGTACTTCTATTACATTAGGAACCTCAGGGCCAATTTTAACTCCCAGCAGGAAGGTGGCAGGAACAGACAGAATGCATGCCTGGGCGTTTGAGTCGGAGACCTGGCAGATTTTAATTGCCGGAACCTCATGCGAATGCCCACCGATCAGCTGCTCATCGATTTCGGGCAGAAAGCAGCAGCTGGTCGGCGAGCAGGCGATGAAGATCGGGCCGCCTGGAGGCGCAGAGAGAAGACTGCCATCAGCAAGGTAAGTCGCGGGGTGTGGGGGGAGGGGCAGTGGGTGGATTCTAAGGCCCAGAAATTCAGTATAGCCGCGTTTGGGGCGCTACAGCTGAGCGTTCGCTAAATTTTGCGCCCGGCGCAACTTAGTGCCACCTTCGCCGATATTCAGTTGCATCGCCCCAAGAGGTTGCTGCAGCGCTAAAGCAGGCGATGCACGACTATCATAAGGCGCTAAGCCGGCGAGCCGGGGCGCTACCACCGAGGGCGGGCGCAGCGCAGGTGCGGCGAGTTGCTGATTGAAGGCAGACAGTCAGGCGCCGGTCAGCTCTTAAAGGGGGAGGGTGGAATTGTTTGGCTGCCACGCCCTGCACACTGCAGCCCTGAAGCAAAGCCTGACCACTGCTGTTTGAACTGCTCAATGCCCAGGACAATGGAGAAGGCCAGGGAGAGAGTGCAGCGCTTCGGCGAGGGTGACCTGAGGGTACTGGTTGGCGCAGTGGAACTCAGGCACCATGTCCTCTTCCCTGAGGGTGGCAGGATGCCGCTGCCCAACGATTATCGGAAAGCCTGGAGAGAGGTGGCAAACCGGGTCAGCTCCAACAGCGTGGTTGGCAGAACTCCAATTCAATGCCGAAAAAAAGTTCAACGACCTCACTCACGTTGTCAGGGTGAGTACCCTTTCCAGTATCCTCCTCATCCCTGCATGTGCACCTCACTTTATGGTCAAAGGGACCTGAAAGCCCAAATGCCCAGCCCTCATCCAGCAGCTATGGGACTGTCATGAAAAGCACTTGCACATTCAGGACTTTACACACTGTCAGGGCTATTCCACAATGGGAGGCAGTGCAGGCAAGATGAGGGCTTCACACTGTCAGGGCTATTCCACCATGGGAGGCAGTGCAGGCAAGATCAGGGCTTCACACTGTCACGGCTATTCCACCATGTGGGGCAGTGCAGGCAAGATCAGGGCTTCACACTGTCAGGGCTATTCCACCATTGGAGGCAGTGCAGGCAAGATCAGGGCTTCACACTGTCAGGGCTATTCCACCATGGGAGGCAGTGCAGGCAAGATCAGGGCTTCACACTGTACTTAGAGGCCGTCCTTTCTCTTGCAGGGCAAGCTGGCGCATAACCGAAGACAGCAGCGACAGACCGGGGAGGCCATCCTGACGTGAAACAGCTCAGCGACCTGGAGCAGCAAGTAGAGCGGATCATGGCAGGCCGGCTGATTGGCCCCGTCGCCACTGGAGATGCCAACCCTGTTCTGGGCACCAATGGTAAGGTCATCACCTTTTTGACCTCTCCCTTTCCACTTGCGCCTCACACCAGCATCCTTTGCCACTATCGAACCAATGCAGTGCATAGCAGCACTCATGCCTCCCTCGCTGCCGCCCTGTCCTCACTCTAAAGCAACTCTTGTGCCTCCCTGCTTTCAGATGGTGAATCACCAGGTGAGGAGGCGGCCCCTCAAGCTGGCACTGTCTCTGAGTCAGAAATCGAGGAGGAGGAAGAGGAAGCAGGCCCATCAGAGACACCCTCAGCCGAGGCAGCCCATGGCCATGATGGGGACACATCTTCCCTGGAGGGGAGCAGGGGGGAAGGGTTGGAGGAGAGTGAAGCTCCGGGGCCCAGCGGGCTGCAGCAACACGGGAGGGGTGAGGAAGCTCAGCGGCCTTCTCCCTGGAGGGTGAGTGCGGCCTCCAGTCCTGCTACGGTGAGCGCAGAGGAGGTGCGGCTCTTGCGGAAATGGGCGCCCAGGCTGAGCGCAGGCACACTGAGCTCATGGCTGCAGTGGCAAGGATGCCTGACTCCATAGAGTCACTGGCAAGGAGTGTGCAGGAATTTGGGGCAGCACAGGTCAGGAGTCTACAAGAATTCAGTGCAGCACAGGCCAGGAGTCTGCAGGACTTCGCAGCAGCACAGGCAGCTTCCAGCCAAGTGCTCAGTCGTGCCGTGCATTCACTAGCTGGTGCCATGCAGACACAGACCAGGGCCACATGGGCACTAACTGCTGCCACCCTCGCTGGATCGGCCAGGCATCGCTGGGGCATTCACCGTGCCACAGCATCCCAGCAGTCTGTGCTTCAGCAGATTGCTGCGCATGCTGCAGTGCTGGCCCGTGCGAGTGCCAGTGTATCAGCCGACCAGGGAGTGCCTGTGCTCTGTCAGGTTGGCAGCATTCCTGCAGCCAACACTGTCACTCCTCCACTGCAGCCGCCACCACCCGTAGGACAGACTGCTGCCGCCCATGCAGAGTTGGAGCAGTCAGCAGCCGGCCCATCCAGGCCCAGAGCTGGTCCAGGCCGACCCCCAAGGGCATCTGCCGTCTCACCATCTGGCCCTCAGCAGCCTTCCCCCAGCCTTGCTGCAGCCACTGGGGTCCCATTGAGGAGGAGCTGCAGGGCGGGTAGGGGCCAGTCACGGAAACGAGACGGATCACCCTCGCAGGGGAAAAAGTAGAAGGTGTGGCCAAATGTGTTGTTTTATATATGAAGGCCGGGACTGTTGTGTTTGTTTTATATATGAAAGCCAGGACTGTTGTGTTTGTTTTATATATGAAGGCCGAGACTGTTGTGTTTGTTTTATATATGAAGGCCGAGACTGTTGTGTTTGTTTTATATATGAAGGCCGGAACTGTTGTTTTTGTTTTATATATGAAGGCCGGGACTGTTGTGTTTGTTTTTTTTGGGGGGGGTTTCTCTGAATGAGTTTGTCATGCGGGAAGGGCACAGAGTTATCACAGTAAAAAAATTTCTTTAATCGCACTGTCCATGTTTGCTTTTGGAAGTATTTGTTGCCTTGATCGGCTGAGGGCTTGCGGAGCGGCTACATTCATCTTCTTTCATTGGCACAAGCCATTCCCTGAGAGGGGGCCTAGAACCGAGTTGCAATAAGCCGCTGACGGATGGCCCTTGCACTTTGTGCCTCCCTCCCGTGCTGGTGCTCCTCCTCCTCCTCCTCCTCCTCCTCTGGTAGTCCTCCAATGTCTGCTGGCAGTGGCTGAGTCCTGCAGATAGCCAGGTTGCGCAGCATGCAGCACACGACAACGAAATGGGAGACTCGCTCAGGCGAGTACTGTAGGGCTCCCTCGGAACGATCCAGACAGCGGAACCGTTGCTTGAGCACGCCGATTGTGTGCTCAATGATGTTCTTGGTTGCTTGATGGCTGTCATTGTATCGCTCTTCAGCAGGGGTGCTGGGCGCATGGAGCGGGGTCATCAGCCAGGTGCACAAAGGATAGCCTTTGTCCCCGAGAAGCCATCCTTGTGGGTGAGGCTGGGCCTCGAAAATGTCTGCCACGGAAGTCTGGTGCAGGATGAAGGCATCATGGCTGCTGCCTGGAAAGCGGGCATTGACAGCTAGTTTGAGCTGCCTGTGGTCACACACCAACTGCACGTTGA
Source organism: Somniosus microcephalus (assembly GCF_052327205.1). Taxonomy (NCBI): domain Eukaryota; kingdom Metazoa; phylum Chordata; class Chondrichthyes; order Squaliformes; family Somniosidae; genus Somniosus; species Somniosus microcephalus. Next base: position 39,277,359 of record NC_141008.1, read on the forward strand.
GCGAATGGTAGCCCTTCCGGTTGCGGTAATCCTCGGCATTCTCTAGAGGTGCCCGCAAAGCCACATGTGTGCAGTCAATGGTGCCCTGCACCATGGGGAAGCCCGCTAATGCTGCAAAGCCCATTGCACACTCTTGCTGCTTGTCCAGGGTCATGGGGAAGGAGATGAACTGACATCTCCTTCTGAAAAGGGCATTGGTCACCTGGCGGATGCAGCAATGTACCGCGAACTGGGAGATGTTGGAAATGTCCCCAGTAGCGGATTGGAAGGAGCCAGTGGCATAGAAGTTGAGTGCCACCGTCACCTTCACTGCCACCAACAGAGACGTCCTGCTCCTCAGCTGTGGCTGCAGATCTCGGCGAAGCAGGTAGCAGATCTCAGTGACCACCTCCCTTCTGAATCGCAGCCTCCGAACACACTGCTCCTCAGACATGTTCAGATATGAGAACTGCTGGCGGAATACCCTGGGTGGGTAAGGCCTCCTGTGCTGACGCCTGTTGGCCCTTCTCCGTCTGGCCATGACTGGCACTCTCATGGCGCCTCTGAGCCCTTTGAATGCAATGCAGTAAGCCAACGTTTACACCCATTGCAGCCCCCATTAGATGTATTGAATCAATGCTATGGCACTGAAAGTTAAATCCAAGTGCAAAGCTCTGGCCTGAAGCCACAAGTACCTGTGCGAGTGCTGAGTCAAACTAGAAAGCTCTCTCCCTTTGTCTCTCTCCAAATATCCATCTCTCACAAAGAAGGAGTGGAGCAAAATGGCTGCCATTTATACTGCAGGAGGAGTCCCCTTTAATTAGCACCCCCCGCGCCCCACAGCGATTGAGAACCGTTCCCCTCTACCAGTCGCTGGGGGCACCAGACGCACATAAGGGCGGCGTCACTGAAGTTCCGGTTCGGGGCGCACCAAGGGCGTTGCACCATGAAATGATGTCAGGATCTGCGCGCGCAGCTGAGCGCGCGCTACGGTTTTGCGCCGGCGCTAAATCTTAACTGAAGTTCGCGAGAGGCGCAGATCATGCTTCTCCTCCTCCTAAGGCACTAGCGGCTGGCGCTAACAACTGAATTTCTAGGCCTAACGGTCTCACGGCTAGGGATGGGGGTAGCCCAAGGTAGCAGAGACCCGGACTTTCCTTGTGGGGCCCAGAGGTGCATTGCTGCTCCTCCTCGTCCCACTAAGGAAAGATTTTTCACTTTCCTTCAATGACCTCGCTGGCTTCCTGACAGTGTTACTTGGCGGGATTGCCGCTGTGGTAGCACTGCTCAGGAGAGGGGAGGTTAAATCCCATCACAGTCCTATGTAAAGTGTAGGACCCCGATTAGCCTTTATTAATGAGGTTCCAGCTAGGGGCCAGCAGCCCCTTCTGCTCCATTTTAACTGCTCCGCTGCTCTGTTCCCGGCATTTGGGGAAAGTTAAAATTCCAACCCTTTATTTTTAGCCCATTCTCACCAGGCTGAAGGCACAAGAAATTGCAGACTAAAACAGTTTCAAAATATATTTCGAGCAACATGATTGTTTTGCTTGGTTGCCCAGTCCTTTCCGCATGACTGAATTACACGCTTCAAGGAAACCAACAAACTAAAAACTGAGGGAACCTCTTGAAATTGATGGTATCCATTGTAACAATGATACGCTGAAGTAATTTGAAGGCATTAATCTAATATCAAGGCAATTATAAATTACTCATGCTTAGCTCTCGCAGTTTATGGCATTCTCTGTACCCCTCAATTTTACTGCCTTGTAATTATGCTGAGGTATTCATTATCCCAGATAAAATGTTGAGAAAAAAATTGAAAGCATCGACACTGTTAAGCTTGTAAGGAAAGAAGAATCAGGAAGCTTTTGTATTCAGACAATGCCTTGGGATTATAGTCAGATACAGCGTTTTAACAATGTGTAACCTACACCATTGTAGATTTAGTCATTTTGTACATGTATCCACTCTTCAGCTTATTGTCATTTACACCGCCAACATTATATCCACTATAGTCAATGCATGCTACTGCTAAAATCCCAGCTCAAGACCTGGACTTTTCTCTGCACTAAGTCAGACAGTGTTGCAGAGGAGGAGGGAAAAGGCGGTAGAGAGGCTTACCGTCCAATCCCAACCCTGAAACTCGTGCTGGAGATTTTCCTCTCCTCCCCACCACGGAGCTGAGCCACCCGACCCTTGACTGCCCACTGTATTTAAACAGCAGCGAGGGGGAGCAGGGAGACCAGCTGATTTCCCTGTCTTCCTGCTGTAGTACTGCCAGCTCCAGGTTAGACCAGTACACAGATTGCAGTAGATGCTGGGACCGCCGCGGGGAGACCGCTGATGGTCCTAATAGAGAGAGGAGCATGGTGGTGGCCTTTTTTCCCTCTTTTCTCCCACTAAACCTGGAGCAAAGCTGCTCACAGCTCAATGAGCCTTTTGTAAAAAAAAATGTTAAAAACCTTTTAGAGGTGTTTTTGTCCCCTTTAATTGTCCCTCATCTCCCCATGCTGCCACAGTGAATGTTCCTCTACAGTGCCACTGAACTTTACAGCCCGGCGGTGGCTGACTCCCTCAGTTGTGATCAGTAAAATACATAGGATTACATAGAATACACGGCACAGAAACAGGCCATTCGGCCCAACCAGTCCATGCCGGCTTTTATGCTCCACTCGAGCCTCCTCCCGTCTTTCCTCATCGAAATCTATCAGCATAACCCTCTATTCCCTTCTCCCTTATATGCTTATCTAGCTTTCCCTTAAATGCATCTATACTATTTGCCTCAACAACTCCCTGTGGTAGCAAGTTCCACATTCTCACCACTCTCTGGGTAAAGAGGTTTCTTTTGAATTCCTTATTTGATTTCTTGATGACTACCTTATATTGATAGCCTCTACTTTTGGTCTTCCCCACAAATGGAAACACTCTCTCTGTATCTACTCTATCAAAATCTTTCATAATTATAAAGACCTCTATTAGGTCGGATCAAGGTCAAGGCAGTAGTCCTGCCTCCGGTGGCAAAACCAACCCAGAAGGAAATCCAACCATGGGCTCTTTCAGAGCCCTTTTTAAAACTTTGCCTGCAAGTCTTCAGACTCCTTCTGCCAATTCTAATTTTAGCTCCTTCCTCTTCAGATGCTGCAGTGAGCGCCCCACTGCAGGATCACTGCACTTGCCTTGCCGGCAGTGGTAGGCTCCATCTGCAGAGTGAAGATACCGTCAGGAGGCCACCCAGCATCTCTAATGAGGTCTGACCCAGGAAAATGGGTCAGGGTCAGGGGGTGCAGACTAAAATCAAACCCAACCTGTGGTGAAACTGCCCAAGAGGAAAATTCAGCCAAGGATTTGCATTAGTGCCATTGCCAACATTAAGGATAATCAGTAGCTCCACAGTTTCAGGACTGGCCAGAGCAAGAATGTGATTGAGGTGGTAGCATATTGAATAGTCTTTAAGTGTCGGCAGAAATTTTACTATTTAGCAGCCCCATACAAAGCCTTCCATAGTCAGAGGCCACATGATTTTCAGAGTGGTGAGAATGTGGAACTCAGTACCACAACAACAATAACAACAACTTGTATTTATATAGCACCTTTAAAGTAGTAAAACATCCCAAGGCGCTTCACAGGAGCGTTATTAATCAAAATTTGACACCGAGCCACATAAGGAGATGTTAGGGCAGATGAGCAGAAGCTTGGCCAAAGATAGGTTTTAAGGAGTGTCTTAAAGGAGGAAAGAGAGGTAGAGAATCAGAGAGGTTTAAGGAGGGAATTCCAGAGCTTAGGGCCTTGGCAGCTGAAGGCACGGCCACCAATGGTTGAGCGATTAAAATCAGGGATGTTCAAGGGGGCAGAATTAGAGGAGCGCAGATATCTCGGGGGGTTCTGGGGCTGGAGGAGGTTACAGAGATAGGGCGGGGTGAGGCCATGGAGGGATTTGAATACAAGGATGAGAATTTTAACATCGAGGTGTTGCTTAACCGGGAGCCAATGTAGGTCAGCGAGCACAGGGGTGATGGGTGAACGGAAATTGGTGCTAGTTAGGACACGGGCATCAGAGTTTTGGATAACCTCAAGCTTATGAAGGGTGGAACATGGGAGGCCAGCCAGGAGTGCATTGGAATAGTCAAGTTTAGAGGTAACAAAGGCATGGATGAGGTTTTAAGCAGCTGATGAGCTGAGGCAGGGATGGAATCGGGCGATATTACGGAGGTGGAAATAGGCGGTCTTAGTGATGGCGCAGATATGTGGTCGGAAGATTGTGAACAGTCTAGTTCAGCCTTAGACAGCTGCCAGGGAGCGAGATGGAGTCGGTGGCTAGAGAACCAAAGACAATGGCTTCGGTCTTCCCAATATTTAGTTGGAGGAAATTTCTGCTCATCCAGTACTGGATGTCAGACAAGCAGTCTGACAATTTAGATACAGTGGAGAAGTTGAGGTGAATTGTAGAGATGTAGGAATGTCTAGTTCCTATCAAGAGACTGAGGTCGACTCAGGCGATCAAACAACGATGTTTAATGTAAAACTAATTGAGTTTAACAAACAGTTGCAAGAGAACTATGAATACAGGTCTAGTCAGTTCGGAGGCTCCACGAGGACTGCTTGGGTGGTCCCGTGACTGGCATCATGACGTCATCACGTTTTTCCCGCCGATGGGGGATCACGTGATGAACGACGTGACATCATCGTGTTTGCCCGCGCTCTTAAAGGGACCGCGCTCTGTACATGCAAACAGTATATACAAAGATTCAGACTCAGGCTGTAGCTAACATATTGTTAAAGGGAATTATATACATTTGATCGGAGTCCCTTAGTGGCTCCGCCACATGCGCCCCCCCAGAATTGTCTTTAACAGAAAAAGTGAAACGGCGAGGAGGCCTGACAAGCCTGTCAGAGCGACTTCTGTACACTTGGAGTGGAAGCTGCAGGACGGCGGGCGGGCTGGCGGGCGGTTGCGCTTGATCTGGCACGGCGACTGTGGGCGGTCGGCCACGTTTTGGCGGCTGGCCACGTTTTGGCGGCTGTGCGGTCTCGACCGGGCGGTCAAGGTCCAAGTGTGCCGGCTTCAACCAGTCAACCGAAATGTGGTCCGGTTTACCTCCGATATCCACCGAGAAAGTTTTGTCTCCCAGCTTTAGCACGCGGAAAGGACCAGTGTAAGGGGCCTTGAGCGGATCCCGATGAGCGTCGTGGCGGATGAACACATATTCGGCGTTCTTCAGCTCTGCTGGGACGTGGGAGCTCTGAAATCCATGATGCGACGTTGGTACTGGTGCAAAACACCTGGCTGCCTCCTGGTGGCTGATGAGTTGATTGGATGCGGACCATGGCTCTGTTGGAGTCGGAAGGAAGTCCCCTGGTACGCGTAGCGGCTGGCCATAGACGAGCTCTGTCGAGGACGAGCAAAGATCTTCCTTGGGTGCCGTGCGAAGACCCAACAGGACCCATGGTAGCCTGTCCACCCATCCAGTGCCTTGGAGGCTGGCCCTCAGTGCGGCTTTGAGTGACCTGTGAAACCGTTCACACAGGCCGTTCGCCTGTGGATGGTAGGCTGTGGTGCGATGTAGCTTGATGCCGAGCCCCTAAGCCACTGCATTCCAGAGCTCAGAGGAAAATTGCGGTCCACGATCAGAAGAGATGTCCGCCGGTACCCCGAAACGGGCGACCCAAGAGGAGATGAACGCCTTGGCTACGTCTGCCGAAGTGGTGGATGACAAGGGAACTGCCTCTGGCCATCTAGTGGTGCAGTCTACCATCGTAAGGATATGTGTAAACCCATGAGAAGGTGGAAGTGGCCCCACCAGGTCCACATTCACGTGATCGAACCGTCGCTCCGGAACAGCGAAGGTGGCCAATGGAGCTTTGACGTGACACTGCACCTTGGCCTTTTGGCAGACCACGCAGGTGTTGGCCCAGTCGCGGACATCCATATGCATGCCCCGCCAAACGAACTTGGACGACATCAGCCTTTGCGAGGCCTTCATGCCAGGGTGTGACAACCCACGTATGGCGTCAAACACTTTTCGGCGCCAGGCGACTGGCACGATAGGGCGAGGATCTCCTACGGAGACATCACAAAGTAGCATGGTGCCTGCGGTGTGGAATTTGACGTCGGCCGCTTGGAGGCTAGAGGGGCTGGTTTGGTAAGCTTGCACCTCTGGATCCGAGGCTTGATCCGCAGCCATGAGGGCATAGTCGATGCCGAGCTGGACTGCCTGAACGGTCGCGCGGGAGAGGCAATCCGCCACCAGGTTATCTTTACCGGCCATGTGCTGAATATCAGTAGTGAATTCAGAGATAAACGTTAACTGACGTTGTTGTCGGGCTGACCACGGTTTGGCAGTCTTGGCCATAGCGAACATTAGTGGCTTATGGTCTACAAAAGCAGTGAAAGGACGTCCTTCCAGCAAGAACCGGAAATGGCTGATGGCCAGAAAAAGAGCCAGCAACTCCCGGTCGAAGGTACTGTACTTCCGCTCGTTTCGCCGTAGTTGACGGCTGAAGAACGCCAGCGGTTGCCACGTTCCGTTTACCCACTGTTCCTGCACTGCGCCAATGGCATAGTCTGACACGTCAGTGGTGAGGGCGATGGTGGCACCTGGCAGCAGGTGCGCCAGCATGGTCGCGTTGGCGAGGGCGCTTTTTGTGTCAACGAACGCCCGGTCTATGTCGACCGTCCAGCTTACCGGATCCTTGCCAGACTTGCCCTTGAGGGCCTCGTACAGGGGCTGCATGAGCAGAGCTGCCTTAGGCACGAAGCGGTGGTAAAATCCCGAGGAACTCCTGCAGGGCCTTGATGGTCTGTGGGCGCGGAAAGGATGTCACCGCCTCTACCTTTGCTTGCAAAGGCACCGCTCCCTCCGATGTGATGCGATGTCCCAGGAAATCAATGTGGGGCAGACCAAACTGACACTTGGCCGGGTTGAGAATCAAGCCGTGTTGGCTGAGGCGACGAAAGAGGGTGCGTAGGTGCGCGATGTGTTCCTCCTTATTTCGACTGGCCATGAGGATGTCGTCTAAATAGACAAAAAGGAACTTGAGGCCCCGCAGCACGGAGTCCATGAGGCGCCGGAAGGCCTGGGCAGCGTTCTTCAACCCAAAAGGCATCCTCAAAAATTCAAAAAGGCCGAATGGGGTGATGACTGCGGTCTTCTGCACGTCCTGCGGGTGTACCGGGACCTGGTGGTAGCCTTGGACCAGATCCACTTTGGAAAACACGGTGTTCCCAGCCAAATGGGCAGAGAAATCCTGAATGTGGGGGATCGGGTATCGATCAGGAGTGGTAGCATCGTTAAGTCGCCGATAGTCGCCACATGGCCACCATCCGCTGCCAGGTTTCGGTACTATGTGGAGAGGCGAAGACCAGGGACTATTGGACCGGCGAATAATCCCCAGGCGTTCCATCGTAGCGAACTCCGCCTTCGCGACCGCCAGCTTGCCGGGCTCAAGGTACCAGGCCCGCGCATTGACCGGGGGGCCGGTGGTAGTGATGTGGTGTTCCACACCATGCTTCGTGACCGTAGAGGAGAACGTAGGTCTGGTCAGGTCCAGAAATTCACCGAGCAGGTGAGCGAACTCGTCCGGAGTTGGGAAAGCGCAGAAGACGGTGCGTGACATGATGGTACCACGGTGGCAAGGAATGGAGTGAAACGTGGCCGCATTGATCAGCCACCGGTTCCGCACATCGACCAGGAGGCCGTTGGCGCACAGGAAATCCGCGCCGAGGATGGCTTGTGAAGCCCTGGCCGTAACAAATTCCCAAACAAATTGCTGGCCGCCGAAGCACACCTGGACCCGCCATTTGCCGAAGGTCCGGATAGCTCCGCCATTAGCCGCTTCGAATGAGAGGCCGTGCCTCCCAGCTTGAACACCAATTGTGGACGCGGGTATAATGCTGCACTGTGCACCGGTGTCGCATAGGAATCGCCGACCAGAGATGGAATCGGTGATGAACAACAGCTTGCCAGAATTTCCGATTGCCATCGCAGCCGCGGGGCACCCGTTAGACCCGTTCTTCTTTTGTCGGGGTTGCAGTTGTTTTTTTGGGGGGAGAAGCTGCAGGGAGTGCGGCAACATCTGGCTTTTGCGCCAAACCGCGCGTGGTAGGAGCACAGCCCCGAAGGTTGAGGAGCTGGGGTGGCGTCTGTGGAGGATGGGCGCCTCGTGGCAGCGCAGTACTGCTGCGTCACCGTGAAAATCTTGTCCGCTTCGGCAGCAAGCGCTGCGCAGTCTGTGACTTCGGATCTGGCCAGGGCAGCTTGTACTTGCTCCGGCAACTGACTGAGGAAGAGCTCCCTAAAGAGGAAGCATTCCGGTTCGGAGCCAAGGAGCATGAACATTTGGCTCATGAGCTCAGACGGCTTGGAGTCCCCGAGGCCGGGCATAGCGAGCAGTCGGCGGGCGCGCTTCGACTTCGTGAGCCCGAAGACCTGTAACAACCGTGCCTTGATTGTTTCATACTTGCGGTCATCCGGGGGGTTCTCAAGCAGGCTGACGATCCGCGATGCGGTGGAGCTGTCCAGTGTGGAGACCACGTAAAAATATCGGGTCTGATCTGCAACGATGTTCCGTAATGCAAACTGGGCTTCGACCTGTATGAACCACGCAGTCGCTTGTTGCTCCCAGAATTGCGGCAGCTTCAATGCAACGGCGTTTGTTTCCATGTGTCGTTCCTTCTGCGAAAACTGTTCGCAAAAGTCGGGGTCACCAATATAGGAATGTCTAGTTCCTATCAAGAGACTGAGGTTGACTCAGGCGATCAAACAACAATGTTTAATGTAAAACTAATTGAGTTTAACAAACAGTTGCAAGAGAACTACGAATACAGGTCTAGTTAGTTCGGAGGCTCCACGAGGACTGCTTGGGCAATCCCGTGGCTGGCGTCATGACGTCATCACGTTTTTCCCGCCGGTGGGGGATCACGTGATGAACGACATGACGTCATCGCGTTTGCCCGCGCTCTTAAAGGGACCGCGCTCTGTACATGCAAACAGTATGTACAAAGATACAGACTCAGGCTGTAGCTAACATATTGTTAAAGGAAATTATATACATTTGATCGGAGTCCCTTAGTGGCTCCGCCACAGAGATGTACTTAAGGGGAAGCTAGTTAAACATATGAGGGAGAAGGGAATAGAGAGTTATGCTGATAGTTAGATGAGGAAGGATGGGAGGAGGCTCGAGTGGAGCATAAACACCGCCATGGGCTGATTGGGCGGAATGGCCTGTTTCTGTGCTGTATATTCTATGTAATTCTATGTAACTTAATGGATGAGAGTAGTTGAAGAGTAACAGTAGCACAGAGGTGAATGGGCTGAATGGCCTCTTTCTGTGCTGTACTTTTTCTAATGCCCAAGATAAAATGGGTCCAGTGAGCCCTCTTTCCATATAGGTTCTTCCTTTAGTTCGGCCTAATTTTCTGCCTAAGCGGTGCATTTCTGAGCCTTTGTTCAGACACACACATAATCTGGGAAGGCTTTGTATTGTATGTAGACTGCTGTGTCTGACCTAAGAGAGTAGACATTCACTAGGTTCACTGTAAACTATTATCTATTCCTCAGCGCTGTTATCCATTACCTCAATTAAAGGGCTACAGGCTTCATGAAAAATTGTTCACCAAACCTCTTTGCATTTCTGCAAACATGTATGCAATCCTGAGAAATGTATTGAAATGAGAACATCATATCACTTACATGACAGAATGGATGCAGGGCTATTCCTCTCCAGAAATGGTTTCCCAGACACTTTTATGAATACTGTAGAACCTTAATCATACATCATGCAACCAAAAATAGGTGAAATTAAATATAGATATATATATAGAAAATTTAGAGTTACCATACTAATGTACTGCATCAATATGTTAATAGGCCCTTTAAAGTCCAGGCTGAGGCCTCAGTTAATAACTTTGGCGTCCCTGTGGGGAGCCACTAACTGCAGGTTGCTAAGGAATGATAAATGGGGTTTAATTGGATTTGTAGAGTTCTGCTTACATGATCTTTAATAGATCCAGTCACAGCTTTCAGAATGTGGAACTTCCATAGTGCTTTTCCCACCATTGCTGCCAGCATGTTGCTTTGCCTCCACATATCTTTAACTAGGGAGATAGAGAACCAGGTCTGACATTCCAGCAAGTCCCATAAAAACATTTGACTATACAGATTTAATGGATATTATACCTAATAAATTCAGAAAACTCCTTAAAAAAGAGAAGGGAATCGGTCTATCTCCACAATGCTAAAAGTTTTTTATTTTTAATTTTATATGAATTTGAAATTGTTCAGTGGGAGGGATGTTCACACTGGGAAATGGAAACTCTTTCCTTTCACAGATATATTGTCGCAGCTTCAAGTATTCCTGGGCCAGGTCTGTAAGGATATCAGCAAATAGTGATGATAGTTGTCTGTGTTTGATTACTTATGCCTTACAGCATATTTGTCTGTGTTTTTGATTGCTTGTGCCTTAGCAGCAGAGGTCATGTGACCAGACAAGCAGGCTGGCAGTTTTACTTTCAGTTTGATTCTAGCTGCATCACAGTATAGTGTGTTCTGTAAAAAGCTGTAGAAAGTCTTGAACAAGACTTTAGAATAAACAACGCTCTCTTTCAGAAATGAGTCTTTATTGAACCCAAAAAGAAATCAAAACATGATGTCAGAAGTGGCTGAAAGAGAAAAAATCTGAAGTTAGCAACTTGATGGGACAGTGAAAGCAGTTGTGGCAAGTAAGCGAAATCAGCTCTCCACATATTAGCAAGCCAGAAGAGAACATCGTTGCTTACCATTAGAGAATAGCTAACGAAGTGAAAGAATGGAAGGTTTATACCCACCGGCGACGCTTCAATTAACAGGTAATGTGGCTGAAAATTGGAGAAGGTTCAAACAACGTTTAGAGTTGTATTTAGCGGCAATCGGAGCTGACAAGAAAAGTAATAAACAGAAATCGTCACTGTTCTTGCATGTCGTGGGTGATGAAGCGCTGGAGGTGTATAATAACTTCACATTCGCTGTTGATGGAGACAAAATGAAGCTAGATAAAATAATGGAACAGTTTGAGGCCTACTGCATACCTAAACGCAACGTGACCTTTGAGAGGCACAAATTTTTCACATGTGTACAGAAAATCGGCGAGACTATTGATCAGTATGTGACTGAACTGAGAAACCGGAGCAAATCGTGTGAATTTGGGGGACTCACAGACTCGCTGATAAAAGACAGACTGGTGTGTGGTATTCGAGACAATGGTCTAAGGGAAAGACTGCTAAGAGAGCAAGATCTAGACCTGGGAAAAGCCATAGCACTGTGTAGGGTTACAGAGACTGTGAAGTTGCAGCAAAGGAGCTGTTCGGTGACAGTAGCTGCAACGTGGATGCAGTGAGAAAGAACGGATACAAACCGTTTAACAAAGAGAGCGCCAATGTGAAAAAAGAGACGTGGCCAGCAAACGAAAATGAAAGAGACAATCGGAAGTCATGTAGTCGATGCGGTACACAGCATCCACCAAGAAAGTGTCCAGCATATGGTAAAACATGCGATAGATGCAACAAAAACAACCATTATGCCCGTTGCTGTAAGAACCTAGCGCAACAAAGCAAGGTCCATACAGTAGATGAAAGCGAGATAGAGGAATTCTATGTAGATGTGTCTGAAAACAAAAGAGAAGAAAGAGACTGGATGTTGACACTAAAAGTGAATGACATACACATTCCATTTAAATTGGATACTGGAGCACAAGTTAATGTGATATCAGAGACCGATTTTAAGAGAATTAGACCCAGACCAAAGTTACATGGAATACAAGTGAAAGTGACCGGATACTCAGGTACTGATATACCAGTGAAAGGAAGATGCATTGTCAAAGTAACACACAAGGACAGAGAGCACACGCTAGCATTAATCGTGGTGCCAAAGGATGTGCAAGCCATACTAGGTTTAAAAGCCTGTGAGAGACTGAACCTGGTAAAGAGAGTCCTCGTTGTGGAAAGTGAAAGAGAGACAGTCTATGATGAACTGAATGTTGCGTACACACCGGGTAAGCTGATGTATACAGCAGACACGTTGTCCAGAGCTGTTGACCCAGGAGAGCCCACAAACACAGTGAAAAGACTGAAGTACAAGGCAAAAGACAGTGGAACTGACTTCGACCAGAGCATGCTTGTATACCGCACAACGCCGCTCGAGTGTGGTATGTCACCAGCCCAACTCCTGATGGGACGTCGGCTAAGGTCAAACCTACCCATCCCGGAGAAACTCCTGAAAACAAAAGAGGGGGAGAAAGTGAGGAAGTTCAAAGAACAACCAGATCACACAGCTGAGAACCAATCATCTGAGGCAACAACTCAGATTCAAGGACAATTAATCAGAAAATCCTCAAGACACGTGAAGCCTCCTGAGAGACTCATTGAGCAAATTTAAGGACTATTGTTAAAGAAGGAAGTAATGCTATCTTATTCTTTCTTCAAGTTCTAGTGTATTGACATATTTCATGTGAACACACAAAGCAAGGGTAAAAAACCTTGATCATGATAATGATGATGTAAGTTCATTAAATGTTGTTAGTTAAAAGTAAAATACTTTTGTTTTAAGAAAGGGAGATGTAAGGATATCAGCAAATAGTGATGATATTTGTCTGTGTTTGATTACTCATGCCTTACAGCATATTTGTCTGTGTTTTTGATTGCTTGTGCCTTCGCAGCAGAGGTCATGTGACCAGACAAGCAGGCTGGCAGTTTTACTTTCAGTTTGATTCTAGCTGCATCACAGCATAGTGTGTTCTGTAAAAAGCTGTAGAAAGTCTTGAACAAGACTTTAGAATAAACAACATTCTCTTTCAGAAATGAGTCTTTATTGAACCCAAAAAGAAATCAAAACAAGGTCTATCACAGTGTCAGCTCTTTCTCAGTGGGTGGCACCCTCACCTCTGTGTCAGAAGGTTGTGGGGTCAAGACCCATTCCAGAGACTTGCGCATAAAAATCTAGGCTCACACTCCAATGCAGTACTGAGGGAGTGCTGTACTGTTGGAGGTGCCGTCTTTCATATGAGACATTAAACCGAGGCACCATGTGCTCTCTCAGGTGGCCCATGGCACTATTTTGAAGAAGAGCAGGGGAGTTATCCCTGGTGTCCTGGCCAATATTTATCCCTCAATCAACATCACTAAAAAAAAAACAGATTATCTGGTCATTACCACATTGCTCTTAGTGGGAGCTTGCTGTGCGCAATTGGCTCAGTAGTGTGCCCTAACCCCAAACCTCAGAAGAGTACCCACTACCGTACCAGTGTGACATTTCTCACACCAGCCATCCTGTGATTGCCAAATTGGGGGCAGTCTTGTGCTGTGGGCCAATGATCACTTGGAAGTGGATGGAAACAAAACACCGGCAGCACACAGATACTTTCATCCCATCACGCTGGGAATTGAAATCCCAGTTCCAGCAATTAAAACCCATTTGACATCCCACTGTTCTACCAAGTTCCCCCTTACCCCATAATAAAAATCCTTAACTACACCCACATTGATTGCAGTAACAAACTGCCTTCCCCATCGTGTTATGAGTATGCCTCATACTGAATTGTTATGGAGTAGCATTGACAATCTTTGTTGAGCTGTTTACCAATCAGACACCTTAAATGACATGCCCTTTCTGCAGAAGGAGATCATGAGAAGTTTCTGAAGTAAAGAAAATGCCTTGCAAAAATAATAGCAATATAAGCAAGGAAGTCAAATTTGGTAAAATATTGCCACACACAAAACCATGCTGTTCATATAACATGTGATGTGAGGCAAGTCAGCTGCGATTTTACAACTATAATTTTGAATGGACACTGAACTTTCATCCAAATGGATGATTGTAAAGAACTCACTACTGACTCCTGAATCATAACATTGATTGCGCAAACATCTGCCTTTTTTGTAGTGATGAAGATCTGGCAACCATTAGTAGGGCCACATGTAAGTTGTTAAACAAGTTCTGAATGAATAATGTTGATTGTAAAATGAATGCCACTTGACCCATCTCCACGAAATTCTATGTTTTTTGATATTTCTTCAATTTAAATTAAATTTTGGAGTATTTGCCTTTTGAACAACTAACAGATTTTATATTTGTTTTTGGCCAAACTGCTTGATAACAGTAAAAGAAATATGTTAAGGAGGATAATTTAACACTGGGTACGAATACTTTTGCTTTATTATAATATATTTTTAGTATAGGAATATTGGTTGCATGTGCACTCGAGCACATTTTTCAATCAATGCAATACTACACCGCTGCTCACTACTGCATAACGATACTCTATAATTATACTATTAAGCAATGGAAGTTGTTGCTGGGTCTTTCAGTGATGTCATTATCTAGACCGCTGCTTATTCCTGAGGGCTCAGAACCCTACACTAATTTCTGCTGGAAAACACCCTCATAGAGGTGAGAAAACAGTGCAAATGAAGGAGGCTCAGCTTCTCTCAAGGGGTGCCATCCAAGAAGATCAACAAAAAGCAGGTAACTACATCCAAATTCTGAGCATACCTTCATAGAGTCATAGAATGGTTACAGCACAGAAGGAGGCCATTCAGCCCGTCGAGCCCGTGACGGCTCCCTGCAAGAGCACTTCAGCTAGTCCCTCTCCCCCGCCCTTTCCCCGTAGCCCTGCAATTATTTTTCCTTCAGGTACTTATCCAATTCCCTTTTGAAAGCCATGACTGAGTCTGCCTCCACCACCCTCTCAGGCAGTGCATTCCAGATCCTAACCACTTGCATAAAAAAGATTTTCCTCATGCTGCTCATGGTTCTTCTGCTAATCACCTTAAATCTGTGTCCTCTGGTTCTCAACCCTTCCGCCAATGGGAACAGTTTCTCTCCATCTACTCTGTCCAGACCCCTCATGATTTTGAGCACCTCTATCAAATCTCCTCTCAACCTTCTCTGCTCCAAGGAGAACAACCCCAGCTTCTCCAGTCTATCCATGTAACTGAAGTCCCTCATGCCTGGAACCATTCTGGTCAATCTTTCCTGCATCCTCTCGAAGGCACCTTCCCCTTGTCTCCTCAGCCAAAGGCAACTCCTGGCCCTGGGCCTCCTGTACCCGGCCACATGATTCCTCGCCACTCACACGGGAAAGCCTCCCTATTTGGCCCAACCAGCAAAGCAGTAGAATCAGGCATTTCTACAACACCTGATCTGCCTGCTTCCCGCAGGCTCATTCTGTCAAACGAATTGACGAATTCCCAGTGATTTTGGCTTCAAAGTGACTGAAACATGAATCTGACCCACCTAGTGCTTCTGCCGCGAGTCAGAACAACTTCAGGTGCGTCGCGTGGCAAGGAACCATGTCTAATGTCAGCTATGAGAACAAGAGCTCCATTGATCAGTGAGCATTGCATAAACTTTATTTAAAATTGTTCCTAAAAAGGTTTTTATCTGCTACTTCCCAGAATGCAGTATGTAGACTCCGTTACAACGTCATGGACCTGGAGATTAAGCACAGTAGCACTGCAGGATAGTGATTTAATTTATCGAATAAATGTTGACAGGCTATTAGCAGATGAATTGGTAACCATGATTCTCCTATTCTGTAAATCCTAGCTATACCGGGTCTGTTTGTGATATTAAATAATAAATATTTTCCATCAATCTAATCTGCTTACATTTTCTGTCTGTGTGCCCATGTTGTCAATAAGATCAGCTTCCTGCCATCCATGTCTAGCTATATCTAGGGCCTTGAAGTTTTCTTTGAATTTTTTTTTCCTTTTCAAGCGAATCGAAACCGCAAGGGGGAAGAGGACCCGAAAAGGTCAGAAGGAAGCATTTATGCTGTCGAGAGGAGTTACCGTCGGCTGCATTGAAACCCTTTGTGACTGGCAAACCTGTCACAGAATGACAGGCAAGGCCCCCTCATTTATGTGGGAAGATCATTAGCTACTGTTATGGTAATCGAATTGATTTGCACAGGAGATTTGAGAACATAAAGCCAGCTGTGGTGGTTACCTCTGCAATTCACTTCAGAATTTAACACTTAACCAAAAGCACCATCTGGAATTCATCATGCCGGTTCAGATTCAGTCGCACTCTCGTCTAATTCTTTACTTTCACTGCAAGCCATATTTTGTAAATTTAACCTGTTAGCTCGCACAGAAATAACAATTGATTTTCCTTTTCCCAATGAGATCTTATTAATGAAATGGTGAGATGTGTGCCAATTGATCTGTGTTTCTCGTGAACGGAACAGCTAAATGGTTGGTCAACATTACTTTCAAGAGATAGGTGATGTGACAGAGATGAGCTAATTAATTGAGGATGCATTTGCATTATGGTGGGGAGGGCAATAAAATGAGCCGTGATGCCCATAGCACTGCTGTGTATCAAGTGTCTGCTGAAGTGGGCTGCTTTAAAAATAGCGGCAGCTGAAGTGTTGTCGTTAATGGGGCGGTAAGACCACTGACATCATCTTGAGGAGACTAGCACCTTTTTCACATCGATTTGGCCAGGTTAAAATCTGCCCCAGAGAGAATGAGGTACAATGATAGTGTAGTGATTACATGCCTGCTGTAGCGTTCATTTTGTGTTCTATAAACTTTCAAAATATTATTAACCTTGAGAGCAACAGAGAGAAAAATATTTTTGCTCATACTAGTAGTAAATTCAGTTTAAAGAAAGCAGTTGAATTTTGAAACAAAATAATGATCTCATCTAGAGAAGATGAATGTCCTAATTACTTACATCTGTGAGGCAGGGATTCTTATGAAACAGAGAGAGGCAGACAGAATGTGATAGAGAGAGGCACACGATAATTTGATTTATTTTAAAAGAAATAAGTAAGTTGAACTTTGAAAGCAATAAAAATCTCTTTCAAGGTAAGTGGGAAGAGAGGGCAGGAGGTGAAGAGTAAGAGGGAAACAGATTGAGAGTGAGATGGTGTCTCAGCTTTCACCATCTGGCCTTGAGTGGACCAAGTTGGAATGGGGGGAGTGGATGGAGGTTTATGAGGTGAATGAAAGTGGGGCAAGTAGGTGAGGGGGATATAGGGTTGAGTGGGTGGTTAAAGGGGAATTTAATTTGATAAGTGGGATGTCACCCACTGCCTCAAGGTGCATGAATGTCAACGAGTCCTTGTATTCGCAGAATGCCACACAATGGGAAAAATTGGATTGGCCTGGCTAACTGATGCCATACATTGCTGCTGAACTTGATGTATGTAGCTATGTGGCAATAAAGAACATCTGTTAACTGCAATCTAACAAATCCAAGTGATGTCTTCTGTTATGCCTTCAAGAAGGAGCTGGACCAGCTCCTGACTGGGGCAGAGATCGCATCATGTAGAAGGTAAGTGATTTTACAGATAACACATGATCCATGTGATCTGAGGGAAACAGAGTGGAATTTTCCATAGAATCTTTTCCCCTTATTCGTCCTGGGTTTTGCTCTGTTTTTTTGCCTCACCCAGGAGATTACATGGCTCCAGGCGGGTGCTGGTGGGAGGGCTAGGAAGTGATGCTCCAGCCATAGTGTGTCTAGTCATGATCCTCCAGTGTGGGGCAGGCTTGATGGCCCATCATGTTAGCCAGTACTTAGTTCTGATGAAGGGTGTGTTGAACATTCTGAAGAGTTGAATAGCAAAATACTGCAGATGCTGGAAATCCGAAATAACAACAGAAAATGCTGGAAAAACTCAGCAGGCCAGGCAACATCCATAGAGAGAAATTAAGAGTCAACGTTTCAGGTGAACCCTTTTTCAAAACTGGAAAGGAAATAAAATAGACCGAAGGCAGGGCTGCGATAGAACAAAAGAGAAGTGAAGAGACATTAAGAGGTATTCAAAACCAGACGAGATGGTAATAGGACAGTGGAGACAAAAGACGGCTAAGATTAGGTATGAAGTGTACTGGCAGGATGAGTGACAGCTGCCATGTGGGAGAGAGAAAAAAAAGGAAAGGGGGGGGTGGTGAAGGGAAGACCCAAAACAAAGGGGTGGAAAAAAAAATATAAGTAAAAATGTAATAGGGGCCGAGGTTATGATCTGAAATTGTTGAACTCGATATTGAGTCCAAAAGGCTGCAAAGTGCCTAATCAGATGAGGTGCTGTTCCTCGAGTTTATGTTGAGCTTCCATGGAACAATGCAAGAGGCCAAGGACGGTGAGGTCCGAGTGGGAATGGAGCGGTGAATTAAAATGACAGGCGACTGGAAGCTCGGGGTCACCCTAACGGACTGAACGGAGGTGTTCCGCAAAACGGTCACCCACTCTGCGTTTGGATCTTCCCTTCCCCCCCTTTCCTTTTTTTCTCTCTCTCCCACATGGCAGCTGTCACTCATCCTGCCAGTACACTTCACACTTAATCTGAGCCGTCTTTTGTCTCCACTGTCCTATTACCATCTCGTCTGATTTTGAATACCTCTTAATGTCTCTTCACTTCTCTTTTGTTCTATCGCAGCCCTGCCTTCGATCAATTTTATTTCCTTTCCAGTTTTGAAAAACGGTTCACCCGAAACGTCGACTCTTAATTTCTCTCTACGGATGTTGCCTGGCCTGCTGAGTTTTTCCAGCATTTTCTGTTGTTATTTCTGAAGAGTTGAATGTTGGACATCTTGGAGAGTTAAGGGTTAATAATCAAACTTCTTTGTATCTTGGAGCAACAGGCATGCCAAGATAAACGGGATAGCTTCGAAGTGTCATGAGAAGAAAACATGGCTTATCTTCAGAGTATTATCTACGAGAAGTGCTTGTGTAAGAAAATAAGTGACAGGAATGACATCAACCATGAATGATTAAGGTATAACTTTAGTGGCTAGTGTAACAAAAATAGGTAGTGGGATCCATTAACTATAGTATAGAAAGGTAATGGTTAATAAACCTGCTCTTCAAAGGATTCGAGAACAGTTAAGTCAGGAATTCTTGTTTGAGAAAAGTCTCTTTGAGGTAAACAACTATGACTGTTTATGTAAATAGACTATTTTCAAGGGCTTCAGGAACAGATACATCCTGAGATTTTATCTGTAGCACATACATTTGATGTAGACAAAATTAAGGTGTATAAAGGAGCATGCTTTTCAACAGTTCTTTGGAGGGCTCAAAAGATAGAAGCAGAAACCGAAAGCTATTCTCTGTCCACAGTTAGATTGATCATCTCTACTGTATATGAATAAAGTTTGTTCCATATACTCCACCATTCAGTGTCTCATGCTTACTCGAGGCGTGTTGTTGTGACCCATAGAAGGAAAGAGCTTGACTAACAGTTGATCCTTAACAGGGTGTAACCCCAAATATAAACCCATCTTTCTGCTTTCAGGTGCAGTTGGAACTGCTGTGTTTTTCCAGCATTTTCTTGTTTTTATTTCAGAATTTCCAGCCTTTTATTTTTTCTGTCTGCTCGAGGTGCCTGGGGGGAATCAGTGCTGTACAAGGTTAGTGAAGTGAGCACTTTACTTCAACTGAGATGCTGAATAGATGTTGCTCCTTGGCTGCAGGTTCTGTTCCAGAAGCTGACACAGGTCTTCATACACACTGTTCCTCACTGACACATTGGTGGTCACAACAAGTAGTAGTGTGTCCTGAAAGTCCACCCTCGGCAGTATCAAACCTCCTGTACTATGCCCTCTTGTTCCTACTCTTTAGCATAGTGAGACTTGATTCTACACCCAATAGGCAGAGTTCACCAACAGTCTCTTGTTTTAGATTCTATCCATATGCCATCACTTGTGCCACTTAACACGTAAATTCTGCTAGCTCCCTCCAATATATTAGCACTGCTTTAAGTGGAAGAATTGATGCAATGTGGGAAAGAAGATATCCTGAGTAAATTTACACATTCCCCTTTTTACTGCTTAACAAGTAGTTAACAAGCCATAAAAGTGTTAACACTAAGTAGGTATGTGTTAGATAGCATGCGTATTGCTGTGTACAATTAGCATAGACACTTGAATGTTTTCATATCTATCAGGATATTCAAATTATATTTGTGACATTGCTTTCTTTATGGTTAATAGTAAGCATGTATTAAGTATTGTTAAGCTTGTCTGACATCTGTACAATATTCTGACTTAACAAAAGTGTTTGGTTTGGTACCTAAGAGATTAAAAAGGTCTTGAGACAAGGCCTTGTTGACTGTAAACAATAATTTAAGCAGGAGAAGACCAAATTGACTAAAAATTTGCCTTGGCATATACTAGACTTCTACTCAACGAAGCCACAGGGATTCATATGTCAAATCTGAAGATGTTCTTATGAAGGGTAATTGACTCATAATAGACTTACTCATTGGTATGTACATTTATGTATTGTATCATAGAATCTTACAGCACAGAAGGAGGCCAATCAGCCCACCCTGCCTCTTTCAAAGAGCTATCCAATTAGTCCCACTCCCCTGCTCTTTTCCCATATCCCTGCATTTTTTTCCTTTTCAAGTATTTATCCAGTTCCCTTTTGAAAGTTACTATTGAATCTGCCTCCACCACCCGTTCAGCTAGTGCATTCCAGATCATAACAACTCGCTGCGTAAAAAAAATAATTCTCATCGCCCCTCTGGTTCTTTTGCCAATTATCTTAACTCTTTGTCCTCTCGTTAGCCGCGCATCCGCCATTGAACACAGTTTCTCGTTATTTACTTTTGTATTCTACTTTTAGTACTTGCTGGTTTTTGTGCTTATTATTACTACTTACTTATAAATAAAATATTGGCTGCTATAGCCAGTCAAAATAAGAAAACAATTATTCACTGGAGCAATTTTAGGAGCGACGGCAAACTCTATCACTTCATTAACAATAATACATAAAATTATAACCGCATAATGCACAATTAGCATATCTGGTTGCTCGAAGACGCAGAGCAAATTAAGCCTTGTAAAAGAGACAGAAGCCATTACATCACCTTGTGTATGTGGCAACTAAATAATAATGTGTATATAGTGTGAAAAGGAAGGCAATTTTCTGATAGTAGGTAAATTTGCCAGTTGGTGAGGCATAAAGTATACAGACAGTTCTCTGGTTCAGTTCCCAGTCTGTGCTCACTGCCTAGGTGTACACACAAAAAAATGGCCACTGGGGGGGAGAGTTTCCTGGAGCCCATTGAATCCTACCCCCTCAAGAGGCCTCGTCTGTCCTCTCAGGTGGATGTAAAAGGCCTCATGACACTATTTTGAAGGAGTTCTCCCCGGTGTCTTGGCCAATGTTCCCGCTAAGCTGCGTGGGCTGCACCGCCGCGCAGTCATCCACAAGATCCCGCACAGGCTGCTCACTGGCTTTTACAGTGTAGATACCGCGCATGCGCAAAAATTTGAATGGGTCGTGCATTGGGGGAGGCGGGCCGCGCAGGAGGCAATGCAGATTACGGGAGACATTGGTCTTGGCCAATATTTATCTGCCAACCAACACCTGAAAAACAAATTATCGGGTCATTGCTGTTGGTGGGACCTTACTGTGCCCAAATTGGTTGCCGCGTTTCCTACATCACAACAGTGACTACACTTCAAAAATACTTCATTTGTACTTTGGAACATCCAGAGTTCTTTCTTTCTTTCTTTGACCATCATGTTCTCCCATCTTCTCCAAAAGGCAGAAAACACCAAACCAATGTATATAGACTAAAATTAAAGTAGCGATTTTCCCTACCTCGGCAGGCCCGTGGCGGGCAATGCCGGTGACGGGTCGCGGCCTCGCTGCTGTCTCCATCCTGGCATTCAACATGACTTTCCCCTGATGGGGCTTGTTAAGTCTGCCCAGCGAGTTTCCCGGCCAATTGAAGGAAGTGGGTCTGATGACACCATTTGATGATGTGTCATCAGCCAGTTTCGTTAAAGGGACCCTGCACAAATTTACTTTGACATTTGTGCTGTCAGTGTTCTACAGCATTGAGGTGCTGCAAACACTGACAAGCACTGCACAGAGGTGCACAGCTGCACCCAGGCTCTCCCATGACTCTCTCCATATGCTTATGGAGGGAGTCACAGCATACAGGTTCTCCTCCCTTTCAATGGGCAGAAGAGACCTCCCCAGGAGTCCAACGCAGCCTGGTTGCACATTGCAAAGGAGGTCACAAGCAGGGATGTTGTCAGGAGGACCTGGCTGCAGTGGCGCAAGCATTTCAATGATCTCAGTAGATCACAAAATGTTACTGCAAAGCTACACTCAACCTCATCCTGTTGTGCCACTCATCACATCCCCATCACTCTGCCTTCCCTAACCTATTCCTGCACATCCTTACTCACACCAACTTACCTTGCATCTCCACCCATCCTTCTCTATCTACTTTATCACTTCCCCATCTCGCTAGCCACCCCTCACACTCACCCTCATCCTAGTCCAATCATACCAACTAACAACACACAAGGGTAGGGACTTGTGTGTTTTAGCCAATGTTCATGTGAAATTTCTGTTAATGTGGTGTCGAACATTGAAATCTTTATTTTCAACACTTGGTGTTCTTGGACAGATTTGTGTGCACCTTTGGAAGTGGCTTAGTGAGTTGCAGTGAATGTTGAGACATAACGGATCACCCCACCACCCCCCCACCCACCTGCCCTGCAATGCTGATGAGTGTGAAAGGAATGGCTTGAGCATTGTTGTTGTTGTTGGTGTGGGGTGGTGCCAATCTGGTGCATCATGTGGCAGCCGGGATGTGCAGCGTCAAGTGAAGTAAAGGTGGCCATGGTGAGGCCATCCCTGGTGTCCCAGGCAGCAATGTGGTTGGGTGCTGATGCCCTCTGCCCTGTGCAGCATTAGGTGATTGCAGAGAAGTTGGTGTGATTGTTGGTGTTGTTGGTGTGCCTGGTGATGCTGGTGTTGGGGCTGATCATGGTCAGATTCTGAGGAACAAGGTGAGAGAGTATAAAGTGCACCCATGCTGATGGAATAGATAGCAGGTGAAGTAGAGATGACAGAAGCGATCTGTCAATGGTGGGAGAAGTAATGACGTCAGACAGGATGGAGACTTGTGTAAAGACTTGCACCATTCTGAATCTGTAGTGGAAATGCAGTTTAGAGAAGCTAGTGGGTAAGGGAACATTTCTCAATCAGCTGGGAGCTTTGACTTGACATTTGAAGCTGTCAACTCATCAGCTGATTCAATGGTTAGTGACCTCTCACCTCAGCTTCACAGATGAGGTCTAGGCACAGCGGGAAACCGGTGGGCGACCTGTCAAATTCAAAAAGCTGGGAAAACCAGCATTGTTAAGTGGCTGTAAACAAACCACTAATGATTTGAATTGGGTCCCCCGCTGCTGCCTGTCGGGTCTGCTCAGCGCTGGCAGACCCGACATCGGGAAAATCCAGTGTGTGCGTTTTGACAGCGGGTTCCTGACCTGCTGTCAATCATTTAAAATTTAACAGCAGACCTGCCACCCATCCCGTCTGCTGAGCGCTGGCAAAATTCCGGCCTAGAAGTCAGATTTAGTAGCATGTCGAATAATACAGAGTGGGAGCTGCCCTGTCACAACTGGCAAGCTGCAGCGGGGCATCCGCTTGGTACCTGAAGCTCGCCAGCAGCAGTCAAACCAGTTCAGGCTTCCTGACACCAGCCGTGGCCAGGTGGCACTGCACTCCGTCAACTTGCTGCCCATTTAGGGCGGATGTCTAAAACTCCCCGCATTGTTTCTCTTTCCAAAGGATACAGCTTTTTTCAAAGAAACATCCAATTTTACAAAAGAGCCATGATTGCAGCTACTATTTTAAGGAGCTTTTATTGTTTATTAAGAGAGAGCTACAAATTCATTCACATTGACAGGAAAAAAAGGAAAACAAAGTGCAAGTGTGGGTGTACATCTGCTGTAAGAGAGACAATAATGAACGGAAATTGATAATAAGAAGTCACCTCTTTCAACATAAAAATAGCACTGAAAAGAATTGGAGCTTTTAAACACAAAGGAACAATAAACACTGACACCTTGAAAAGTTAAAGCATTTTGTTTGGTGCTTTTTGCTGTATTAGAATACATTTGGTTGCAGTGATATTCAGTATAAAAATATTTGGGGGAGGGCAACTAGATGTTGCTCGGACGAGCACACTGTCCTTTCACTTCTTCAAGGTACCCCCCTTTTTTTCTCTCCCACATGGCAGCTGTCTCCCATTCTGCCAGCACATTTCACACCTAATCTAGAGCTGTCTTTTGTCTCCACTATCACCATCTCGTCTCGTTTTGAATACCTCTTAATGTCTCTTCACTTCTCTTTTGTTCTCTCCCAGCCTGGCCTCTTAATCTATTTCATTTCCTGTGCTTTTTCAGTCTTGACAAAGGGTTTGACCCGAAACATCGACTCTATTTTCTCTCCACGGATGTTGCCTGGCCTGCTGAGTTTTTCCAGCATTTTCTGTTGTCCTTTCAGTTGTTGGGCTTGAGTTGAAATCCATGTCGGACTTTATGAGAGTTCTTTATGAAATGAATTTCGGCAGTGGCAATCCCATTCTTGGTGTGTGCCAAAGTGCAAAACTGCTCTGATTTCCACAAAATTGTTAATCTCACTCAGAGGGGCTTTATAAATATTGGAACAGGAGTGATGCAGAAGCAGTGTTCTGATGCTGGACAGCACAAAAGCTGAAGTGTTGCTTTATTCTTGAAATGCTTTCACAGGACAAATACTGTCTGTTGAGAGTTTGACTGTTGCTGGACTTTGGCTGAACAGGAGCAAGAGGCCTGTGTGTGCTATGCTGCAGTGCGGTACTGAGGGAGTGCTGCACTGTCAGAGGTGTTGCCTTTTGGATCAGATGTTAAACAAAGGCTCCATCTACCCTCTCAGGAGAACATAAAATATCACATGGCACTATTTTGAAGAAGAGCAAGGGATTTCTCCCCGGGGTCCTGACCGATATTTATTTCTCAACCAACGTCACTAAAAAAAAAACAGATTATCTGGTCATTATCACATTGCTGTTTGTGGGACCTTGCTGTATACAAATTGGCTGCCGCGTTTCCCACATTACAACAGTGACTACACTTCAAAAGTACTTCATTGGCTAGAACATGCTTTGAACGTCCTGAGGTCATGAAAGGCGCTATATAAATGTAAGTTCTTGCTTTCTTAGTTCTTATGTCTACATTTAAGAGGGTTGGCATCACTAAAAATGTTTGGTCTGTGCAAACAAAACTTAAGAGATGTGTGAAAGATATTTTCTAATAGATTAGAATGTAGTTGCAAATGAGTTGAACCAACTACCTTCATACAAACTTATCGCCCATTTCTCCTTTAAATACAGTCATAATACTGGTGCTTACAATATTCTTGGTTCAGATTCAGCTTTCATTCTTCCCTTTGCTCTCACTCATTTGAAGAATGAGACAATTTTACATCTTACTCAGTCTGTTTGCCTCGCTTTGGAATATCTCATTACAACTAAGCAGCTTTTGCCTGTTTACTTACTCTTCATCAAATACAATCTACAGCAAGTCAATATTACTTTGGAATCTTTTCTACTTAGAATGCAAATTACCATATCTTTTATCACCCCCATTAGTACTTTTGATTGAGTTGTGAAGGAGTTCAGACTCTCAGATCATGTGCAGTTAACTAGAACTTAATTTGTACATTGGCAATTGCGACCTTCCAACATATTCTTGTTCTGAGACTTCCTTTATCTCAACCAGATTTGAAAAAGTTCCCTATTAATATAGACAGATAATAGAGACAAAAACTGTAATGCCTTGATTTAAAAATTCTCACCCTTGTTTTCAAATCGTTCCATGGCCTCGCCCCTCCCCCTATCTGCGACCTCCTCCAACCCTAAAAACCCTCCGTGATCTCTGCTCTCCTCCAATTCTGGCCTCTTGCGCATCCCCGATTTTCATCACTCCACCATTGGCGCAGCTGCCGAGGCCCTAAGCTCTGGAATTCTCTCCCTAAATCTCTCCGCCTCTCTAGTCTCTCTTCTCCTTTAAGACGCTCCTTAAAACCTACCTCGTTAACTGTCCTAATAGCTCCTTATGTGGCTCGGTGTCAAATTTTGTTTGATAACGCACCTGTGAAGTGCCTTGGGATGTTTTACTATGTTAAAGGTGCGATATAAATGCAAGTTCTTGTTGTAGCCAAGTAACAATACCTCATACAAACTGCCTATTGATCACTGGCGTGGCCACTGGTTCATGATGACCAAATGAGTCACGTTATTCCTTGGAATTCTGGGAATTTTACCGTTGTTTTCAGGACTACATTCTGCAGTTCTGTCCAGTTTTCCAAGAAAGCAAAAAATCAGAGGCCTTCATTAATTTTTTTAATTGTTAGCCAAATATAAATAGTAACACATTTATGGATATGAAAACTCTGTTGCCTTTTCATGTTGATACATTATCATGTGGGTTAGAACATTTAGCAATCCCATAGTGTAACACACTGCTATTGTGATCCCTCTACTACCTATCCCTAATTTGTGAAATATTAATGGTGAGAGCTTTGGCCAATTACTATATTTTAGAACTCAAGGGTCAAGTGTTAAATTAGCCTGCTAATCATGTCTTGCAGTATGTGATTCTGGTAGGCCCACCAAACCCATTCTTTCCACAGCCCATATACAATGTGCTCCACCATGAAGTCTACCTTCTCATTAGGAAAAGTTTTGCATCCCCCCTGCACCCCTGGTTCCTACTCTGTAAGATGTTCATCACAATTACCTGTCTGGTGACCCAGTCTATTATTATGAAGTTTAATTCTGAAAATAAAATCCTTCTTAGGATCAATCTAACTCTGGCAACATGGAGATGCACTAATTGTATCTCCACTTCAAAAACACGGGTTCTGGATTGACGGTGTAGTATGATCATATTTATTAGTAAAACTCCTTAAAAGCTCAGGGATGCCAGGTTATTGAGCTCTCCCATTTTAGCTGAGTGCGAAGAGGCTACTGCAACACTTAAAGAGTTAAGGTCCTTTAAGAGGCTTTTCAGTGGCAATCACCATGAGTCTATACTGAGGATATTAATGATACAGCTGTCCTATTTCCATTTATCGCACAAATCCCCGCTTTCTCTCAAAGAACCCGTGAGGTCAAATTAACTTTACTCATCAGTAAAGCTTAATTTACATTTCCTAAGCTTTTAGAAAATGTTCTTGTAGTCAACTTCACTTACCCTGCAGCTATTTGAGAAAGGAGGGAGAGAGAAAACGGGGAACTACAGACCAGTTAGCCTGACATCAGTAGTAGGGAAAATGCTAGAATCTATTATTAAGGATGTGGTAACAGGGCACTTAGAAAATAATAATAGGGTTGGGCAGAGTCAACACGGATTTATGAAAGGGAAATCGTGTTTGACAAATCTATTAGAGTTTTTTGAGGTTGTAACTAGCAGAATAGATAAGGGAGAACCAGTGGATGTGGTGTATTTGGATTTTCAGAAGGCATTCAATAAGGTGCCACACAAGAGGTTATTAAACAAAATTAGGGCTCATGGGCTTGGGGGTAATATACTAGCATTGGTTGAGGATTGGTTAATGGACAGAAAACAGAGAGTAAGAATAAACGGGTCATTTTCGGGTTGGCAAGCTGTAACTAGTGGGGCACCTCAAGGATCAGTGCTTGGGCCTCTACTATCCACAATCTTCATCAATGATTTGGATGAGGGGACCAAATGTAAAATATCCAAGTTTGCTGATGATACAAAGCTGGGTGGGAATGTAAGTTGTGAGGAGGATGCAAGGAGGCTTCAAGGAGATATAGACAGGCTAAGTGAGTGGGCAAGAACATGGCAAATGGAATATAATGTGGAGAAATGTGAAGTTATCCACTTTGGTAGGAAAAATAGAAAAGCAGAGTATTTTCTAAATGGTGAGAGATTGGGAAATGTTGGTGTTCAGAGGGACCTGAGTGTCCTTGTACACGAATCACTGAAAGTTAACATGCGGGTACAGCAAGCAATTAGGAAAGCAAATGGTATGTTGGCCTTTATTACAAGAGGTTTTGAGTATAAGAGTAAAGACATCTTACTGCAATTATATAGGGCCCTGGTGAGACCACACCTGGAGTATTGTGTACAGTTTTGGTCTCCTTACCTAAGGAAGAATATACTTGTCATAGAGGGCGTGCAACGAAGGTTCACCAGACTGGTTCATGGGATGGGGGGATTGCCCTATGAGGACAGAGTGAGTAGATTATATTCTCTGGAGTTTAGAAGAATGGGAGGTGATCTCATTGAACCATTCAAAATTCTTACAGGGCTTGACAGGGTAGGTGCAGGGAGGATGTTTCCCCTGGCTGGGGAGTCTAGGACTAGGGGTCACAGTCTCAGAATAAGGGGTTAACCATGTAGGACTGAGATGAGGAGAAATTTCTTCACTCAGAGGGTGGTGAATCTTTGGAATTCTCTACCTCAGAGGGCTGTGGAGGCTCAGTCGTTGAGTATATTCAAGACAGAGATCGATAGATTTTTGGATATTAAGTGAATCAAGGGATATGGGGATAGTTCAGGAAAGTGGAGATGAGGTAGAAGATCAGCATGATCTTATTGAATGGTGGGGCAGGCTCGAGGGGCCAAATGACCTACTCCTGCTCCTATTTCTTATGTATGGTCTTATAGTGCTGTTTACTACTGACTCATATTCAGATCTGAGTTATACTGCTGACTGCAAATTGCACTGAGCTCAGCAACAAAAGAGCTCTGTCCAGAAGTCTTTGGCATAGCTCGGGTCCTTGGGTAGCTCATGTTTAATGTCATGAGAGAGCTGGCAAGATATAACTACTTCATGCAAAGACTGATGAATGTTTGGAATAGACTGTCCAGGGCAGCAATTTTGAGAGGAAGTCGGACAGGCATTTGGTAAGAAAATCAAGTAAAGGTTACAGAAATAACATTGATATAGTGCTCTTCACAGCCAATGGGCTACTTTTGAAGTGTAGTCACTGTTGCTTTGTTGGCAAAATGCAGCAACCAATTTGTGCACAACAATGTTCCACAAACAGCCAATGAGATAAATGACCAGTTAATCTGTTTTTATGGTGTAGGTTAAGAGATGAATTTTACGCAGGACATGGCAGAGCTCCCTATTCTTCTTCAAATAAAGTGGCGTGGAAAGTTTTAAATCCATCTGAACAGGTAGACAGAGTCTTGGTTTGCTATCTCATTTGAAAGACACCTCTGACAGTACAATACTTTCTTTCAGTACTTGACTGAAGTAAAAGCCTGGATTATGTGCTGAAGTACTGGATGAGGTTTAGAACACACAACCTTTGGACTCTAAGAGATTACCACTGAGACTTAAGGGCAGTGAACTGTTTTTGAACACCAGGGCCAGTCAGATGGGCCTGAATCGTGTTTTCTGGTTGAACAGATTCCTTTGTTCCAATGTTTTCTCCTAACATAAGAAAGAGTCAAGGGTAAGTTTACAAGGGTTCCAGGAGTTCCAGTGAGTATTACTTCATAACCAGCTATAGTACACTTAGTGCAAAGCCTTTCCACCGCCTACAAGGTACAAGTCAGGAGTGTGATGGAATACTCTCCACTTGCCTGGATGAATGCAGCTCCAACAACACTCAAGAAGCTCGACATCATCCAGGACAAAGCAGCCCACTTGATTGGCACCCCATCCACCAACTTAAACATTTACTCCCTCCACCACCGGCATACCGTGGCTGCAGTGTGTGCCATCTACAAAATGCACTGCAGCAACTTGCCAAGGCTTCTTCGGCAGCACCTCCCAAACCCGCAACCTCTTCCACCTAAAAGGACAAGGGTAGCAGGCGCATGGGAACACCACCACCTCCAAGTTCCCCTCCAAGTCACACACCATCCTGACTTAGAAGTATATCGCTGATCAAGTAAAGGTTACAGAAATAACATTGATATAGTGCTCTTCACAGCCAATGGGCTACTTTTGAAGTGTAGTCACTGTGGCTTTGTTGGCAAAATGCAGCAACCAATTTGTGCACAACAATGTTCCACAAACAGCCAATGAGATAAATGACCAGTTAATCTGCTTTTATGGTGTAGGTTAAGAAATGAATTTTACCCAGGACATGGCAGAACTCCCTATTCTTCTTCAAATAAAGTGTCGTGGGAAGTTGTAAAACCATCTGAACAGGTAGACAGTTCATCGTCGCTGGGTCAAAATCCTGGAACTTCCTACATAACAGCACTGTGGGAGTACCTTCACCACACGGACTGCAGCGGTTCAAGAATGTGGCTCACAACCACCTTCTCAAGGGCAATTAGGGATGGGCAATAAATGCTGGCCTTGCCAGTGATGCCCACATCCCAGGAAATAATCAAAAAGAGCTCAAGTGGTGTGAAACTATCTACTGGAGGTAGTCTTACAGTCCCTGCTTTAGTGTACTCAGGAGTCAGATTGCCAAGCTGACACCCAAGCTATACTGCCACTTTCATGTCGCTGGGCATCCAAAACTGTTTTGCATCAACATGAAAGTGGCAGCATGACTGCACCTAGTAGCATATAAGTGAATATTTTGGTGAAGTAAGTAGAAATTGAAAATCTAAAACCATCTTATATTCTTATTATCATAGAATGATACAGCACAACCTAAGGTCATTCAGCCCATCATACCTATGCCTCCTCAGTGAATCATTTTTGTAGTAAATTGCTGTGGTGTGAACGGTTCTTTCCCCACCCTGTTTATTCATTTGACTTTGTTAACAGTGAATTTAGCCAGTCAGCTGCTGTATTTCTGAATGCTGCTTAAATAGAACAAATTAAAAATCAAAACAACGTGCAAAAGTTTAGACATCGTAAAATCTTCCACCACAATTAAAGTATATTTGGAAAAAAAATGTGCAGCAAAAATGTTTTTGTCTCTTTTTAAAGTTTGAATAATTCCTTCATTTGGGTCTTCTTGTGGCTTACTTGATTCCATGACAGAGAGCATGGCAAGGCAGTTCACTGCCAGGGCTCTTTCAATGTTGTTCTTGAACTCAGCCCCTGGGATGTGTACTGGAGCAGAGCGAGTGAATCTTCTCCAATCTTCTTCTTGCCCTGTAGGGAAGTACTTGGTCTCTGCTCTGATCTGTGCTTCTTTCTAATGACATAGACATCCATTTGGCATACCGGTGGCCACTCAAATACCAGGTCCTGACTGTGGAGCAGGAGCAGGAACCCTTGGTTTAGGGAGTCTCTGTGCCTTTCTCTGCCCCCACTCATCACTTGCCTTGAAAGGGATGGACAGAAAAATTTCTGCCATTCCTCCATAAGATTTCTTCTTCATCTCCAATTGGTCCTAAATTTCTTGAACTATTCTTTTACTTTTAATGTATTTATAAAATCGTTTACTATTTCACTTTGTGTTGCCTGTCAGTATTTATTCCAACCCTCACTTAGCCTTTCTAATCTTTTGCTGTCAACCCCCTCCACTCCACCCACTTATTTCTGTAGGAATCTGTCTAGTTTATGCCACAAGCATCTCGCATTTAAATATTTCCCACTGTGTTTCTATTGTATTATCTGCCAATATTTCTTTCCAATTTGTCGGGGCTGGCTCCCTTTTTATCTCACTGAAATTATTATTTTTTGAACAAGTACCTTTATCTGTGTCTGTTTCCTCCCTGCAAGGAGTTTGGACTGTTACTTGATTTGTAACAGTTTACGTATTAAATTTAATATTGCACTACTAGTTTCTTGCCACGTATTTCTGATTCTGTGCAATTATCTTAATTGTAAATAAATCTGAGTTTAGTTTTAGCCTGAACCCAACAGTCTGACTGTATGGCATTTACCAACTTTCAGAGTAGACCGGAAGATGTGATATATATATTATATATGTGATATATTGTAGGTAAGGGCTGATTGTTGATCTTGTTTACACTGTTCCACTCACAGCATAAGTTTGAATGTTTTGGTTCAAAGGAGAATAAGGGGGAGAAATCTGGAATCGCCCCGTTTGGGGCACTAAATTTTGAAATCATGAAAAATTGGCGCCAGGCGTTAATGAGTCTGAGGTTTCCCTAAATTGGCTGTTAGTGCTCCTGGAAGAGCTGGCGCACTAAACCAAGTGCTAATGACAAAAGCAGGGCGCTACCAGCAGAGCGATAATGAATTTCAGGTGCTATGCAATCGGGAATGATCCTTCACACTGGCCCCTTCCAGCTGTTAGAGGGGAGGTTGCATCATTGTGCAGATCCTCATTATCGGCATTGCTGGCTGTGAAGGCGACCTGATCGTGATGGCTGATCCCATTCCCAGGGAGCAAGCTCGTAATTTCACAGATGAGGCATTGGTTGTGGGAGTGGAGCGAAGGAGGGCGGTGCTGTTCCCGAACACTGGAAGGAGGCCATTGCCCCTGGTATTCAGGGTAATGTAGAGGGAAGTGGCCCAGGAGGTCTTGGCCAGTAGTGTGGTCGTACGCAGCCTGACACAGTGCCGGAAGAAATTCAACAACCTCACTCAGGTGGTCAAGGTTAGTACGTGCTTCGACGGGTCCTACATACCAGCATCTGAACCTCAGTCTGTACACACTGCACAAACCATCACACCCACACCCCCACCACTCACCCATCAAGCATCTGCACTTACTCAAACTCACATTCACATCTCACACCTTGCCTACAAACACAGCTATTCAACTTACGGCAGGCATAACTCCCAAACACATAGCTGGACTCTGACTCACACACGTTCGTTTCTCTTACAGGCCAAGAGGGCTCACAATAGGAGGGAGTAGCAGAGAACAGGCGGGGGTGATGCGCAGCTCCAGCAGCTCTCAGACATTAAGGAGCGAGTGCTGCGACTCATTGGGCAGCAAGGGGTGGGCGGCGTGACCATCGGCAATGTTGATCCCCTTGGGGGCAACAACAGTATCTTCATCCCCTACCATTCTCTCATTCTACTTCCCCTTCACACCACAAGCCTTTCCCACTTTCCAGCTCCTGATACTGTCTGCATTCCTTGCTCCCTTCCTGCCCCCCTTCCTTCACCTTAACGCGACTCTTGTGCCTTTATGCTTTCAGAGAATCAGCAACCAGATGACCAGCCTATCCCTGAGCCTCCCAGTGAGGAAGGAGAAGAGGAGGAGAAGCAAAGCACCGCATCACTGCATCTCTCACCCACAGGCACCACCTCAGATACTGGCACTACGCGATCTTTAGAGGCAAGTTTAGTAGAGGCGTCTGCACTGGGTGATGCACCGGGGGCGAGTGGGCTGCAGCAAGGCCAGGGGGAAAGGGTAACTTGGGAGCCAGCTCCCCGAAGGGTGCGTTCGCGCGTGACTTCTGCTGCACAGAACTCAGGTGAGGACCTCGATGGGGAGGCATTCACAAGGAGAGTGATGGCCATGCACTCCGAGATGATAGGTGCAATGACAGGGGTGACCGAGAGCCTCTCGGCAACGGTGAGGAGCATGGAGGAGTCCACCTTGAACATTGCACAGAGCTCTGCGCACACCATGGAGCCCATCATTTCCACTCTGCAGAGGATGGTGGACTCCCAGAGAGAGACCCAATGAGGCGTGTCATGGGCGATGTGGCAGCTTCTATTGCAGCACAGGCAGAAGAGATGCTGTAATGCAGGCAATGTTTAGTGGCGTCGAGTCTCAGGCTGCTCTCATGCAGTCTTAGTTTGATGCCACGCAGGCTCTGTCTGCTGCCATCGTCGCTGGATCCACCACAGTCCACTGGGGAACTCACGGTGTCGCAGCAGGCCACCAATCAGTGCTCCAGCAGATTGGTAGGGAAAATGAGGTGCTGCCCTGGGGGAGTGGCAGTGGGTCAGTGGAGCAGGAACCTGCTGTCCTCTCTCAGGAAGACAGCATTCCTGATCCCACCACTGCCACTCTGCCATTGCACTTGTCGCTGCCTGTCATCCAGCCATCCCAGACTGTTGCCACCCAGCCTGAGGTGGTGCAGTGTACAGCCGGGCTTTCCAGGCCCAGAGCTGGTCGAGGACGTCCAGCAAGGCCACCTGTAGTCTCTGGCACCGGCACTCAGCAGCCTTCCACCAGGCCTGCTGCAGCCACTGGGGAGACACTACATAGGAGCAGTAGATTAGGGAAAGGCACTGTAAAGAGGGGAAGTAAGAGTTTGCACAAGGCTGATTAGTTAATATTGTTGCTGTATATAGGTGGTTGTTGAATTTGGATAAATTTATTATTGGAATGTTGCAGATTTGGGGCTGTGTCTCATTTCAGCTTTGGGGTGTGGTATGGAATGAGAAATTGACGGAATGATGGGGACGTGCTGACCAACCAGGAAGTGGCTTCTAATTCATTGGAATTGAAGTCTGATGAGGAGGTCACGAACCGCCCTTCCACAAGTCCGATTGAGTGGTGGCCTCCTCCGTCGCTGATGTTCTTGCTCCTGTTCCTCCTCCTCCTCCTCCTCCTCATCCTCATCTCCCTCTACCTCCTCCTGAGGTGGTGTGGCTATGCCTGGTGGCAATGGCTGGGCCCTCATGATGGCCAAGTTGTGGAGCATGCAGCAGGCGTCGACGAAATGGGACACACGTTCAGCTGAGTACTGGAGGGCTCCTCCCGAGCGGTCAAGGCAGCGGAACCATTGCTTGAGCAGGCCGGTGGTTTGCTCAATGATGTTCCTGGTGGCAACATGGCTCTCATTATATGAGTGCTGGGCACGAGTGTTAGGGTTGCGGAGGGGAGTCATGAGCCAGGTGGAGAGGGATAGCCATTGTCTCTGACCAGCCAGCCGTGAGCTTGATGTGGTGGCTGGAACAGAGCTGGCACACCGGTCTGGCGCAGGATAAAAGCATCATGGCTGCGGCCAGGATAGCGGGCATTGACGGTGAGGATTCGCTGTGTGTGGTCGCACACCAACTGTACATTAAGTGAGTGGTAGCCTTTGCAGTTACGGAATAACTCAGGATTGTTATGGGATGCCCGCAGAGCGACGTGGGACCAGTCAATGGAGCCCTGCACCATGGGGAAGCCCGCTATCCTGGCAGAGCCACAAGCACACTCGCATTGCTTCTCTCTGGTCATGGGGAAGGAAATGTAGTCCCTTCTCCTTCTGTGGAGAGCATCTGTGACATACGAACATACAAACATACGAATTAGGAGCAGGAGTAGGCCACTCGGCTCCTCGAGCCTGCTCCGCCATTCAATAAAATCATGGCTGATCTGATTACTCCACATTCCCACCTACCCCCGATAACCTTTCACCCCCTTGCTTATCAAGAATCTATCTACCTCTGCCTTAAAAATATTCAAAGACTCTGCTTCCACTGCCCTCTGAGGAAGAGAGTTCCAAAGACTCACGACCTTCTGAGAAAAAATTTCTCCTCATCTCTGTCTTAAATGGGCGACCCCTTATTTTTAAACAGTGAGCCCTAGTTCAAGATTCTCCCACAAGAGGAAACATCCTCTCCACATCACCTTGTCCAGACCCCTCAGGATCTTACATGTTTCAATCAAGTCACCTCTTACTATTCTAAACTCCAGCAGATACAAGCCTAGCCTGTCCAACCTTTCCTCATAAGACAACCCGCCCATTCCAGGTATTAGTCTAGTAAACCTTCTCTGAACTGCTTCCAACGCATTTATATCCTTCCTTAAATAAGGAGACCAATACCGTACACAGTACTCCAGATGTGGTCTCACCTTGCGGATGCAGCAATGTACGGCGAACTGCGAGATGTTAGATATGTTTCCTATTGCACACTGGAAGGAGCCGCTGGCGTAGAAATTGAGGGCGACGGTGACCTTGACTGCCATTGAGAGAGCCGTGGTGTTCCTGATGTGAGGCTCGAGGTGTGGCTGCAGGAGGTGGCAGAGCTCTGTGACCACCTCTTTGGTGAAGCGGAGCCTTCCAAGACACTGCTCCTCAGTGAGATTGATGTAGGAGAAATACCTGCCAGAATACCCTGGGAGCGTAAGGCCTCCTTTTGAAAGCCCTGTTAGCCCTCCTTCCTCTGACCACATTTTGTAATCTTTCTCTCTACCTCCGCTGCCTCCGACGTTGTTGCTGGAGGGTGAAGTCCAGTGCCAGTACAGCCCCCAATGAAGTATGGAAATGTTACACTTTTTCAAATCTCACCTAAATGAAAGTGAATAATTTTTCTGAGCCAGAAAACTCCTTCAACTAAAAAACGCTGAAATCGCTCAAAACGCCTGTTTGCCTTTGTCAAACTAACAAGGCAGCAGTCTTTGCCGACTAAAAATAAATCGGATGTTGACGTCTTTATATAGCGCTCCTCCAGCGCTCATCCAACTGCATACTGCCTCCTCTACCTGTCGTTGCTAACGGCAGGTGCTCAGGCAGGGGGCAAGAGTGAATTTCTGAGCCGGGGTGCTACCGGGGCGATGTGCAGCTGGATGACATCACGATCTCCGGCCGCAGGAGAGCGTGGTGCTAGTGGGCACCGCCGTCGCAAACCTCCACTTCAATTTTGCGGACGTCGGTACTAGCGCCACGCCCGGTCGCTATGCCGGTAGCGCCCCGCTAGCGCCCCCAGAGGCGCTAACGGGAGGTGCAAAGGTACCCAAACACATTAGCAGAAAGGCGAAGATATCATACCCTCATCCAACCATTTTGGATGCCCCATCACACTTCATTTTATAATACATGCAGAAAAATAAATTCTGAAAATTTACAATGCTGGATATTAGAATGTAGAATTCGCAAAACTCATAGGGCTAGATTTTCAGTATAGGCAGTTTTGGGGCGCTAACCTTAGCGCCCGCCCGAAGTTAGCGCCCGCCCCAAAGTAGCGCCCCGTTGCCGGGAATTCAGTGGCTTCGCCCTAAGAGGTTGGTGGAGCGCTAAAAGAGGCGTTCCACTACTATCTTTAGGCGCTAAGCCGGCGGTCCAGAGGGATAGCGCCCAGGCGGGGCGCAGCGCGGGTGCGGTCATTTTTGGACTGACAGCAGACCCCGTGGCGCCGACCAGCTCTTAAAGGGGGAAGGGACGAATTGGTCTGCTGCCACGCCCTGCACACTGCAGCCTTGCAAAGAGGCCTCAACACTGCTGCTCAGCCCCAGGGAGTCATGGCAACGCCAGAGAAGGCCCGTCAGCGTGCCCTGCGCTTCTCAGAGGGTGATCTGGACATAATGGTCACAGCTCTGGAGGCGAGGCGCAAGATCTTGTTCCCAGAGAGTGGGAGGAATCCAACCCACCACGACTACACCAAAGCCTGGAAGCAGATCGCCCAGAGGGTGACGTTCACCGGCGATGCCCCCAGGACCCACAAACAATGTCGTAAAAAATACAACGACCTGACCAGGATTGTCAGGGTGAGTACCCTTTCCAGTCTCCTCCTCATTCTTGCATGTACACCTGACATGATGGGCAAAGGGAGCTGAAAAGTCCTATTGGCCAGCCCTCAGCCAGCAGCATTGGGACAGTCATGAGCATCAATTGGCCATTCGGCACTCTACACTCTGGCCAAGCTATTCCACCATGGGAGGCAGTGCACACTACATCAGGGCTTCACTCTGGCCAAGCTATTCCACCATGGGAGGCAGTGCACACTACATCAGGGCTTCACTCTGGCCAAGCTATTCCACCATGGGAGGCAGTGCACACTACATCAGGGCTACACTGCGCACTTACAGCCCGTCCTTTCTCTTGCAGGCTAAAGTAGCCTTTAATCGCCAGGCCCGTGCCAGGGGTGGCCGCGCCAAGCTGCAGAAGCTCACTCGGCTGGAGGAGCGCGTGTGTGTGCTCATGGGAGCCCGTGTGATCGTCCCCACAGCGTGCGGAGTATCCGACCCTCCACTGCCCGGCAATGGTAAGGACCTCGCCTTTTGGCCCTCTCGCGTCGCACTGGCCCATCCGAGCTACCTCCTTTGCCACTGTCCCACCAATGCGCTGAATGCCACCAGTCCTAACTCCCTCGCTGACGCCGTCTCCTCACTCTGAAGCTACTCTTGTGCATTCCTGCTTTCAGCTGGTGACGACCAGGACCCTAAAGCTGCCAGTGACAGCACCTCCGACCAGGAGGAGGAGCAAGCCGGACCATCGGGGGAACAGTCACGTCCCGCAGGAGAGGAGGAAATGCTTGACACCTCCTCACTGGACGAGTGCCTGGAGGAACTGTCGCAGGGCAATGCAGCTTCTGGGACCAGTGGCGTCCAGCCACCCAGGAGCCGTGCGCGTGGCCCGCGGCCTTCCCCCCAAAGGGGGGAAGGATCAGAGGGGAGTGCTGCTGATCGGCACACTCGCCGCCACCAACGTGGCAAGGGTCCCCTAGTTCGGCCCCCTCCTCCCCAGCGGGAGAGTCGCGACTCCAGTCCGGACACCTTCACCTCGGAGGAGGTGCGGAAGCTGGATAAGATGGCCGAGGATTCGGACCGGCGCCACACGGAGCTCATGAGCGTGGTGGGGTGCATGCCTGAGGCCATCGAGTCGCTGGCGACCAGTGTGCGCGAGTTCGGGACAGCAACTGCCGCGAGTGGCCGCATGCTGACTGATGCCGTCAAGACCCTGGCGGATGTGATGCGGGCGCACACCAGGACAACAGGGGCACTCACTGCTGCCACACGCGCTGTCTCAGGCAGGCATTGCCAGGGCAGCCGCCGCGCTGGACCATCCCAGCAAGCCGCCCCTCGGCTGATTGTTGCGGATCCTGCAGTGCGGGCCCGGCCGAGTGCCACCGCGCCACAGCACCAGCCAGCGCATCCCAGACGCCAGCTGGCCCACATTGCGCCATCCGTCGCTGCCATTCCCCCACTGGGGCGTCAAGGGCAAGCGGCTGCAGCTGATGGTGGCCAGGCTCAGGTGCGCCACTCAGCAGACGGCCCCTCGAGGCCCAAACGCCGTGTAGGCCGCCCCCCAGCGGCATCTGGCGGAAGGGCATCTGAGCCTCAGGCGCCTTCCCCCAGCCTCGCAGCAGCCACTGGGCAGAGCTTGTGAAGGAGCAGCAGGCCGGGCAGGGGAGGCAAAAGGCTGGGCAAGGTCTCGCCCTCGCGGGCCACTCAGTAGAGGGTGTGGCCAGCTTTCCTTTTATATGGCGGTGGCCATCTTTATTTTGCCCATGGTTGTGTTGTTGGAGGGCTTATTTTTTGCGTTAGGCCGACGTTGAGGCCCGGTTTGAAGAAAGGTGGAGTGACTCCTCCCCAGTTTGTGGGAGTGAGTCGTTTGTTGGGCTTTTTGTGGGGCCCGTTTATTGTTTTTGGGGATTCATGTGGGAAGGGCTTTTCATTTTTGTGTAATAAAAATTATCTTTATTCATGCAGTCTCCATGGTTGTTCTTCTTAGTGTTTGTTGGCTTCGCCGGCTGAGGGCTTGCGGAGCGGCTGCATTCATCTTCCCTCATGGCCCCTGGCCATTCCCTGACAGGGGGCTTAGAAGTACCGTGTAATAAGGTGGCGTCGTGCGGCCCTTGGCCCTGGTCGCTCCCTCCTGGGAACGTACTCCTGCTCCTCCTCCTCATGCTCCTCCTGCTCCTCCTCCTGAGGTGCTGGTCCAACGTCAGGTGGCAGTGCCTGAGTCCTGCGGATAGCCAGGTTGTGTAGCATGCAGCAAACCACCACAAATTGGGAGATCCGGTCCGGCGAATACTGGAGAACTCCTCCGGAGCGATCAAGGCAGCGGAACCGCTGCTTGAGGACCCCAATAGTTTGCTCGATGATGTTGCGGGTGGTTTGATGGCTCTTGTTGTAGGCCTCTTCAGCAGCGGTCCTGGGCGCGCGGAGCGGGGTCATGAGCCAGGTGCACAAAAGATAGCCTTTGTCCCCGAGTAGCCATCCTCTTGGGGGAGGCTGTGCCTGGAACATGTCATGCACAGTACTCTGCCGCAGGATAAAGGCATCGTGGCTGCTGCCTGGGAAGCTGGCATTGACTGCCATGATGCGCTGCTTGTGGTCACACACCAGCTGCACATTCAGAGAATGGTAGCCCTTCCTGTTGCGATACTGCTCGCCATGCTCCAGAGGGGCCCGCAAAGCCACATGCGTACAGTCAATGGCGCCCTGCACCAAGGGGAATTCCCCGAGTCTGGAAAATCCCAATGCGCGCTGATGCTGGCTCTCCAGGGCCATGGGGAAGGAGATGAATTGGCTTCTCCTTCTGAACAGTGCTTCGGTCACCTGGCGGATGCAGCGATGCGCGCCGTACTGGGAGATGTTTGCTATGTCCCCAGCAGCGTATTGGAAGGAGCCGGTGGCATAGAAGTTCAATGCCACCGTCACCTTCACTTCCACCGACAGAGACGTCCTGCACCTGAGCTTTGGCCGCAGATCTCGGCGAAGCAGGTGGCAGATCTCTGCAATCACCTCCTTTCGGAATCGGAGCCTTTTAACACATCGCGCGGCACTCATGTTTAGGTAGGAGCACTGCTGGCGGTATAGCCTGACTGGGTAAGGCCTACGTGGCCGACGCCTGTAGCCCCCTCTGCCTCTAGCCAGGGCTGCCCCTCTCACAATGCGTCTGCGAGCCCTACGGACATGGAGCTGCAGCTCCGCGTTGGCACCCCATGCAACCCCCATCAAATCCTGGCAAACACTCAAATTTCCAAAAGGCCACTTGCAGCGCTCTGGCCTGAGTCCAAAAATACCTGAGCTCTTGCTGCTTGAAACCAGTTAGCTATCCTCCTTGTTGTGTCTCCAAAAATGCGTTGCACAAGAGTGTTTTCTGAAAAAAGGCTGGCCTTTATACTGGAGAGCACGTCCCCTTTAATTTGCGCCCCCCGGGGCCCGCGCTGGTTGTGTTGCGTTCCTTTTTCCAAACGCTCCGGCCGCCAGCCGCACAATGGGGCGGTCCAACTGCAGTTTGGAATCGGGGCGGCCAAAGGGCGTTGCACGAGGATGTGACGTCATTTTCTGCGCGCGCATCTGGCCGGGCGCTAAACTTTGCGCCGGCGCTAACGGGCAACTTAATTTGGGGCGGGGCGCAAACTGCGCTGCGCACGGGCGCTACACGCATAGCGCCCGAAAATCACTTCTCTTAAGGCGCTAACTGCTGGCGCTAGCAACTGAAAATCTAGCCCCTAGACCCATAGATTATCTCTTGTATTTAATGCATTATTAAAATAAACTGAAGAACTGTAATGCAAGGGAATTGGGTCTTTCAGCAAGTTAAATATTGTCCTTTCTCCTTTGGTCCGGGCTGAGAAGTCTGGTTTCTCTGCCAGCTCTCAGAATCTTAAGGGAAGCTTTGGGTCGTCACTATCAGATTCCTAGTGAGCAGATAGCAACAGCATAAAATTGACCCAGATCAACAAACATCAGCAAAGCCATTCAGTCAGTCCAGCCAATGAATGGTAAGAGATGAACCCAAATTAATGCAGCATGAAATGCTCCATTGTGGCAACTGAGGATTATCATTAGACAGAGCAGAGCGAGCTTAACTCTGTATCTCATCTTTATACACTTGATGGTATAATTGGGTACAGTCTTCAGCATTGACATTCCTCAGCTAGATGAAAACAAAATCTCACAAATCATAATATATATGTAATTGTTATTTTAAGGGAGCTATAATTATGTTCTGCCTCTACAGTCCACAAAGCCGTAAATCTCCCCAACCATTATTTGTGGAATCAGAAATGGTTTTATTGATAGTGCAAGTGGTTGTAAAACCAGCTGCAATCGATTA
Source organism: Somniosus microcephalus (assembly GCF_052327205.1). Lineage (NCBI taxonomy): Eukaryota > Metazoa > Chordata > Chondrichthyes > Squaliformes > Somniosidae > Somniosus > Somniosus microcephalus. The sequence goes on from NC_141008.1 coordinate 39,318,724, forward strand.
TCATACTTGGCAAAGTACACATTGTGGTTTGCAGGTTCTATCTGCTGGGTTGATTTATTAATGGAATCCAGCCTGGGCACTTGGAAACAGCTGTTCCTTAATTTCCATACAGGATTTATTACAAATCAGTGGTTCAAGCCCAAGAAATTGGGAACATCCATTCATTGAGCGAGATGATGCTATATTTCTGTAGATAGATCTCTCATATCAGACTTCGAAACACTTCCTCACTGTGCAGCAATGAAATGTACCAATTGCCATTCTGGTATGGGAAGAAGAAATCTACCCAATTTCTTAGCAAACACCCAGACAATGTAACACAAAATATTTCTCTGTAGTGTCATTATAAATTTCCAGATGAAGAAGCAAAATCAAGTTGTTGTTTTTCTTTGTGCATATAATAGTGAAACGCAATCATAAAATCTGTTGTGTGCTTGGTTGAATTCTTATCTCTATTTATACAGGGTAAAGGTTGCTCTCCATTGATATTGCTCAGGCAAAGATTAAAAAATAAACATTGCTCCTTTCCTATAATTACTTTTCCTTCCCTCCTTTTCTGCTTCACTTTCCCTTTCTCTTTTTTTTTGGACGTATCCCTACCACTCTTTCATTCTACTTCTTAATGTATCCTCTTCTGCTTTTCTTTCTATTGGTTTCTTCTGCCAATTTGGACGGGAGTTGGAGCAGCCAAAGGATCTAGGCGACATCTTCCCCTGGCAACCGCAGGCCGCAGGTCAGGTGGTGAAGGAGCTGCCAAGGACCAGAGGCTGCATTTCCTGGTGGCGGGTGTGGCGAGGGATCTGACTTGGGATTCCGACGGGGCCTTTTGGGCTGCGAGTAGAGGCCGGTGGGTGGGGAGAAAGATGTAAGGCGCAGGCCATATTTGTTGGTGGTGACTGCGGGCAGGAGAGGGGATGCATTAAAAAAAAGCACATTTCGGTGGGGCTGGGAGCTGGAAGGTGAGTGGGGCAGAGAAAGTAGACACAAGAAGAATTTTAGTGGGGCAGGAAGGTGAGCAGAGCCGTGAAGGGAGGCACAAAAAATAAAATTCCAGGGCGATCATGACAGGGGCAGGGCCAGAGTGGCGAGTGAGGTGGGGGAGGTCCGGCAAAAATGAAAAACAAATTCAGCAGGACCACAGCAGGGAAGGTGAACGGGTCCATGGGCAAAGGAATAAAAAAAAATGGGCTGGGGATGGTAGGTGAGTGCGTTTGGGAAGGGATGCCTAAAAAAATACGTGGCTTGTCGCTGGAGGCAAAATTTAGGCCCCTTACATTTCTTTTTAATATATATATGTACATGTAAAATCTTGTGTCACTGTCTGTAGGGCCTTGCTGTGCACAAATTGGCTGCCATGTTTGCCAGCTGGATTTCAAAAGTAATTCATTAGTTGTGAAGCGCTTCAGTACCTCGCCCTTTCAGTGCTTACAAACTACTAGACCATATTCCAAGTGCACCTTGATCTCAGGACCTTCCTCATACAGTGATTCCAAGACTTTCCTTTCTATTTAATCAGGCGGGCTCCATTGCAAGCGTGTGATCATTCCTGTCCAATTTTTCTGTATGCTCTCCACCCGAGTGATTATTTAATTCCAATTAAAAAGGAGGAAAATCTGCCTCTATATAATCTGTATTTACATTTCATCCTATATAAATATTTGTACGTAGCCAGAAATATATAAAATTTTATGTAATTTTACAGCAGTTTCCTTTTCACTTTTCTCCACGTGTAATGCTAAAAAGATCTGCTTGTAAACGTTTTGTGTATAGCACACAGCCCCTGTCACTTAGGGTGCAATTTTCCCAAAGGAGGTGGGTTGGAGGCAGGTTTCGGTTTGGGTGGGTTCCAAACCCCCCTCCACTGAGAGGTGGGAAAAATTTGCAATTTTCCCCTAATTGGCCAGTTGATTTCAAAGGTGTGGGTTCCCCTGGGCCAATTAGTGTTCTGGGACTGAAACTCGCCTCTGATGACATCACTTATCCAGCTTGCTGCCTTGGCTCATTCCTCTGGTTTTTGGTCGATGCTGCACCACCTCCAAGCTGTTATCTCCTTGAAGAATGGCCAGCTCCAAGGCAAGGGCCTCCCCGAGGTTCTCGGATGAGGCGTTGGGTATGCTGGTTGAGGGGGTGAGAGCTAGCAGGGAGGTGCTCTTCCCCTCATCTGGGAGGAAGAGGCCTCCCAAAGAAACCAAGGCTGGCAAGGTATATAACCTCCAGATCTGTGTGCAGATTGGGTGATTGTTTCTGTTTATTGATGAAATGCCATCCCTGTGGGAATGTATTAAAATTAGGTGATGGCAAACTGTTGGCATGATGGCATCTGTTATTTTGGCTTCGGCAGCTGCACATTGCGGGCTCCGCGACACTTGCGTGGTCAGGCTGGTGGTCAAAGTGAAAGGAGGCCAGACAGTCATGTCCGTTGACTATCATGTGTTAAGAAGGAGCCAAGCACATGTGCCACAATGGGCAACCTATGCAAATCTGGCCAGGATGAGTGCATTCCTTGCAAGACCTGCTTCCATGCACTGGCGCCTTCTGCCTTGTGCAGCATCAGGTGGGTGAGCAGGAGGTTGGGGCTCCTGCTGCTGTTGCAGCTGAGCTGCCTGGTTCTGCTGCTGCCGTGGCTGCTCCTCATCTGAATCTGAGGTCCATGGTGAAAGGAAATAAATGGTTCCCATGCTGCTGGCAGATACCTCTGTTGGGGAAGCGCTCAGTCCAAGCAGGGAGAGGGTCTTCCAAGGAGGTCCCACAGTTGAGAGATAGAAGCTGCAGCACCTCCGACTTCGATAGGCCTGCTAAAAGTGCTGAAAGACCTTTGGAACAAAAGTTCTGCCACCTGCAACTGTTCCCTGTTGAAAGCTACGTTTTAATGATGGAGCTGCAGCTGTGAGGAGGCCACCCACTTGTCAACCCGCCAGGATTAGCTGGCGTGGTTTAGGAGGGTCGTGCAACACGCTGAAAATGTGGTAAAATAACAAAGGCCTGTCAAAATAGGATTATAGAGGCCCTTAACTTCTATTTAAGGGTCTTAACTACCTCTCCTGACTGATGGAGGCGGGACCGAATCGCACCCATCAAACCCGCCTCCAGCAAAATTGCGCAGAGGCGGGTTGGAGGCGGATTCCGAACCCGCCCTCAGTTTTTGCCAACTGTCCTACCTCCAAACCCACCTCCTCGGGGCTGGGAAAATCGCCCCCATACTTTCTGTAAAAAATTTCTGTCGCTGTTTAGTGATTGGCTCAAAGAACAGGATTTTGAACGTTACTGAAGCCTCGAAGGAAAAACTACCATAACATACCAAATTCAATTTTATGGTAAATTGTAGGGCTGTCAAGCAACTAAACACATTAATTGTGATTAATCTTGTGATTAAAAATTTTATTCTCCGTTCATCTTGGTTTTAATCACATATTTAATTGATGCAATTACTGATTCCATCTCATTCAGGTTTGTCTTATTACTGGTACTATTATTATTATCCAAAAAAACAACATAGCATAAAAACTCTATTTTCCTATTTCTGGATTCATATTGTTGCTCCCTCTTTATAGTTTATTTACATGGAATTATACATTGGTTCAAATAGGTTTACCCAAAGTTATTTACAGACAAAATATATAAAATTAAACCATGTAAAATAGAATGTAGGGGGATTTACTCTTATTACACTCAACCGAGTCCTCCTTCTTCTGCTTGTGGGCTTCCAGACACCTTTCATTTTATGCTTATAATTACTTTAATACAGATGGATAAATGAAACCTTATCCTGTTAAATAAACTGGATTTCTGTACGCTTAGCATAACAGATAGTGGCCTAGAAATTCCTCTCGGACGGTGGTGCATAACGGGTGCTATCGGACCGCCCGCCCGTTATACGCACGCCTGATAGTTTTACTCCATTGACTGCGAGGGAACCGAATACCAGGCGCTGTGTATAACGAGCGGCCGATCTGATACCGCCCAAGGTGAATTTCTGGGCCCTAAGATTTTGATCAGTGTTATCGTGATGAGGGTGGAGAGTCTTATTGGTTTGCGAAATGGCAAATTACTGGATATATTTGAAGGTAAGATTTGAAGTTGTTGATATTAGTAGATGGATAAGAAACAGTTGTAAACAGGGTACAAAAATAATTAAGGAAGAAACATAACTTGCACTTCACTTGTGCAGGACTTGGAGAAGCTGATTTATTTTCAAACTTAATTGCAGGATAAGCAGAAACACATACAGTTTACCATTCCCTCCAAATCAATTATTTTGCAGCCTTATTTTGAACCATCCTGCTCAATAATGATGCTTCCGAAATAATCTTTATATTGCCTGTTGAATAGCTAGGCACACTGGCCGTGAAAGTCGGCACCTTAGCGCCAGTAGTTAAGGCCGGTTTTGGGGAAAAAATGGTGGCTGCCTCACTTCCACCCACTTCCGGCGCGGCCCGCCATCCTGGCGAGGGCGATAGCGCAGGCGGAATGTGCGTGCATCGGCCGTATGCAGAGTAGGCAGATCGTGACATCAGTCAATGTGTAACGCTGATTTGACACATGACCTAACATTTTGGACGTCGCTGTTCCAAACAATGCCCTCTCCTAAACCCACACAGCTGAACATGCGTCCAATGCATGAAGGACACCCACCCCACCCGCTATTTAAAGGGATACATCCAACTTGCAGGTAAGTTGATTATTTCTCTTGTACTGGCTCTTGCAGAGTTTATATCAATACTGGCTTGCTGGATGACATTTATAACATCGTTAAAGTGTGCAGGGAGTGTTGCTGGACATTGGCAAGGCGTGGCTGCTTCTGCAAGGCCTCTGAGTACACCACTGGCTCCCAGTCATGGGCGCTCTAGCTCCCGTCCCTCTCGCGCTGCAACATGTCAGGGAGATGGAGCAGAGGCAGCAAAGACAAGCTTCTCACAGAGGGAGGGGAAGGAGGACGAAGGCTCTCAGCAGGAGGCCTTATCCACCTAGGGTCTTCAGGGAGCACTTCTCCTACTTGCACCTAAGCCAGGAGCAGTGTGTTCGGCGGCTCCGCTTCAACAAGGAGGTGGTTACAGAATTCTGCCACCTCTTGGAACCAGACCTGCAGCCTCAGAGCAGGGTGATGATGGCTCTGCCAGTGGCCCTCAAGGTGACTGTGGCCCTGAATTTTTTCACCAGCGGATCCTTCCAGGCTGGAATAGGTAACATAGCTAACTATTTGCAGTTCGCCGTCCATTGCTGCATCTGGGAGGTTACAAAGGCTTTGTACTCTAGGAGAAGGGACTTCATTGTCTTCTCTCCAAACAGAGATAGTGCAGGGGGCCATTGAATGCACACACGTGGCTTTGCAGGCAGCACATATCAATGCTGAGGTGTACCGTAACCACAAAGGCTACCACTCACTTAATGTGCAGTTTGTGTGCGACCACGCCCAGCACATCATGATGGTGAATGTCCAGTATCCTGTCAGCAGTCATGATGCCTTCATCTTATGCCAGTCCACAGTGTCAGCAATCTTCCAGCCACCACGTCGAACACAAGGGTGGCTGCTCGGAGACGAGGGCTATCCACTCTACACCTGGCTGCTGACTTCCCTCCGCAACCCCACCACTCAAGGCCAGCAATTATATAATGACAGCCATGCTGCCTGAAAATCATGGGCTCCAAGCTCCGCGCAAAGCCCCGTGCAGTGTTGGAGCCGCACTCCTCCATGCTCCTTGACACTGACAAGAAGCTCTCTGGCAGGCCTGCCATTGCACCAAGCATTTCTATATCCATGCCCATCACCCTTCTTCTGAAGGTCACCCCATCGAAGTCCTCATCTGAGTTCTGTGAAGCAGAACTCATGTGCAAGCTTGCCCTCTGGGGAGCTGGCACCTGTGCTACCCTTTCTCCCTGTCCTGGCTGCAGCCCATTCTTGCCCGGTGACTCACCACGTGCATATCCCGCCTTTACACTACCCTCTAAAATTCGCGCAGTGCCATTTTCTGAGCTGGTGCCTGGGAGAGTCAGATTGAGTGACGGCGCCTCTTCCCTATCACTCTCCTCCTCTACCACTACTGCAATCCCACTTGTCCCATTACCATCTCCTTTTGCTTTGTACAATCATACCTTTTGTCATTTAATCACTCCTGCCTTCCACCCTATCACAAACCTTCCCTTTTGTTCTTTCCTCCCTCCCCCTTTCCCTGCCCCTGCACATGCTTAAAATCTGTTATATCTCTAACTTTTTCCAGTGCTGACGAAAGATCATCGACCTGAAACGTTAACTCTGTTTCTCGCTCCACAGATGCTGCCTGACCTGCTGAGTATTTCCAGCATTTTCTGTTTTTATTTACTCTCCTCCTTTACTGCTACATGCACTGGCTGGTCTGCTGGCAGTTCTTGGGTATCTGAACGGAGAAAGGTATAAGGGTCAGGTTGTGGTGAGGGGAGGGGAGGGGGGAATGCAAGCTTACACCATCAGCAGCTTGTAATTGAGGTGAGATTGTGCAATGAGGGGGAAGTGGGATGTGAGAAGCTGTTAGGTATGAGCATACCATCATCGCTCACCATGGCCTCAGTGACTGCCCCTCCAATTATCTGCAGCACAGTCTCCTCCAGTGCAGTAAGGTTGTGCAGTTGTGCTTGCCCCACAACTGTCTGTTGCTGCTCACGCCGGTTGTGAGCCACCTTGGCCTGCAAGAGAAAGGGAAGTGTGTCAGTGAGTGTGGTGCAATGTGTTTGGGTGATGTGTCTGTCATGGTTGAATAGATGACATTGTATGCATGGTGTGAGATGTGGGTGTAAAGATTGCAGTAGTGGTAAGTGGGTGAGGGTGAGGGTGAAACTATGATTGTGAGGTGTGAGTTGTGATTGCTAGAGATTGTTGAGCGTTGAGGGTGTGGTACATTGAGCAGTGTGTGAGGCTAGCGGTGCAGTTGGTGGGATATGGCATTTGAAGATGCATTCGCTCACATTGACCACTCGTGTGAGGTCATTAAACTTCTTGTGGCACTGAATCCAGGTCCTGGCGGCAACACTTGTGGCACTGACGGCTTGCGCAATCTCCTCAAAGGCCTCCATCCCCCCTGCGGGTAGAAGACCTGTCTCCTTCTATATTCCCCCTGGATCAAAGCCTCTTGTGCTGCATCACAGAAGGGAGGTGACCTTATTCTCCCCTGTTGTGACATTGCTGCAGCTACAGTGACAATGAGGTACTTCTGCAACAAAGCACCTCCCCTTTAAGAAGTGCAGAGAGCCTTTCACGCTGCAGGCAACCTTTAAATAGAGAGCAGACTGCACCCGATATTGGTCCCCCTGTTGTGCGCTGAGCCAAACAGCAGCATGTTTAGCGCTGGGCTCAGCGCTACAAACATGCTAATGAGCAGGCAGCATGAATTTTGAGTGCTGCCTGCACTACTTCAAACGGGCGCGGGCGGATCGTGCATCCCAGCGCCTGTTTTCGGGCCTAATCCAATTTCACCCCCAAAGTGCCAAAATTTTCTACAAAATCACGATGAGGCTAATGGCACTCGTCGATATTTATGCTCAATTGCTACAGCAACTTCAGGCAAAGGCAGATGCGCGACTAAACACAGAAATCGAAAAGCTGCTGTTGGAGATGCCATTAGCTTTGCAAAAATGGCATCTCGCTGTTTTGACATTGAATTCACCCACTCTAACTTAACACTTCCATGTTCAGGCCTTGCGCTGTGTATTTTGGATAAGGAGATGCACAGTTGCTTGCCCTGTTCGCTCAGATCCCAGATGCCCTGTAGAGGACAGCAGGCCAATTCCATCTCCCACTTCCAGCAACATGCAGGGAAAAATATCGTCAACATTAAGCGGGCAAGGGCAAGTCTAACTAACAGCAGGCGCTGTTCATTGCACTGCCACAGCAAAGTATGAGTCACTTTCGGAAGGCGGAGAAGCCTCACAGCCTGAAAATCTAACTTTTGTTGCTAATGGTGCAGCTTCATTGTCATTATTAATAATAATAATGCCATTAACTGCTGCTTAACCCATTTCTGTGTTCTACTGAATACCACAGTAGTGAAATGGCTGCTAGCCTCCCGGTGCTATCACCCAGATTACATTTACAAATTGCGGCCCTGATTAAAGAGTAATGTGTAGCGATGACAAGTATTGATTTCCAATTCCTCTGCACAATGACTCCATCATTACAAGTAACTCAAGCAATTTGCCTTACTGTACTTGACTAGCTCTCAGCCTCATCAAACTGACAGGCCTGATCCTTGCAGGAGATGTTTAATTAGAAACGAAATGAAAGAATTACTGTAAACCTTTACCATCAGCAGTTTAAAACCTGCTAACAGGATTTCTGTCCCTTGTGCAAATGAATGACCTAATTTGGCAAGTTATCTGAGCTGTGCACACATGACTGTAGGTCATTACTTTTAAACAGGTGGCAACCTGATTATTGCCCGCCAACATTTCTTCGCACCCAGAGCTCGGGCACATCTTATTCTTGCAGTATTGTGATTGTTAATTGGATTTCAAATAATTACAAATTGAAATGATAATTGTATGGTGGGCTTTACGGTCCCTAAGACTCACTATCAGCTGTTGCTGCACATCATTTCCCACCCTACCTCTTTGGTAAGCTCCTGGTCAACTTTGGGCGAGGAGCCTGGGAGATGGGCCTTCCCACAAACCAGCGCAGCTGCTGTGCTGGCTTCTCGGGCCCCGTGTCTTTATTTGTCATCTGTGAGCCACTGATACAGTGGAAGTGGAAGTGATCCCTTACACCAGGAATGCATGAGGTGATGCATAATCCTCTGCATTGATTAAATGCTGAAGCAACAAGGCATTGCCTTTAATCAAAGTACCACAGCTACTTAAGGCGGAAGATCCTTCTGAAAATGAGGAGATTGTCACGATCGTGCTGTATGTAATGTATACACCTTTAAGGGGGGAACTACTTTTTACAGCTCATGTATACTGTAGTACCGGCAGTGACCACACCTGTATATAGCACTGAGTAGTAATCTGTACAGTTCAGTTCCAGAGTGAGCCACGTTGAGTAAACACCTGTTGTACCGTTCTCCTGCAGTCTGTGTCTTACTACTGACGGACACAACATTGGCGACGAGGCAAATTCGATCCTACCTGCAACTCTGCATCACCTCCCAGGGATTTGTTCCTGGAGACCAGTAGATTGGAGGTCAAGGCCAGAGACACGGGTGTCGACCACGGGCAACCGCCCAGTCATCCACCAGAGACTCGAGAATTGCGGGGGAGGCTGTTGAGAGCCAGGCTTGGCTTTCCAGTCACGGTGGTCCAGCGAAACGGGCTGGCAACAGATAGTGCGCAGACCCTTCCCAGACAGCGGCGGGCTAGAGCCCGACCGAGCGGCACAGCAAAGGGCTGAGCAGCGTCGATGGGAGAGAGAGAGAGAGGGCAGAGCGCACAGGGTGCAGCCGGTGTTCAGGTGCCGAGCAGCGTCGAGGAGAGGGAGAGAGACGCGCAGAAACCCGCGAGGCGCCGCCATTGCCACGAGGACCGCCGAGAGCGGCGTTGGCAGCAGCGCAGGAGAAGCGCGCGAAACCTACAGGGTGCCGCCATTGCCACGAGGACCACCGAGAGCGGCGTTGGCAGCAGCGGGGGAGGAAGGAAAGCGCGGGAGATGCCATTTTAAGCCATTGTAAACCACACCCAAAATGCCGAAGAGTGGCAGTATCACCGCATTTGACAATGAAGTCGAAGATTGGACTACATATGTCGAACGAATAGAGATATACTGCAAGGCAAATGAGGTGTCAGATGGCAAGAAAGCGCCGGTATTGTTAAATTTAATGGGTGCAAAGACGTATGGCTTATTACGAAATCTAGTAACCCCAGCGAAGCCAGTGGAAAAGAGTTTTCGAGACATAGTGACGATACTACAGGAACATTTAAACCCCACACCGCTGCTGATAGCAGAAAGATTCAAGTTTCACAAACGGAACCAGCATAAGGATGAAAGCAATGCTGAATATTTAACAGAACTGCGCAAACTATCAAAACACTGCCAGTTTGGAACGGGACTGGCAGATACCTTAAGGGACAAGTTTGTGTGTGGGCTTCAAAGTGAAGGAACCCAGAAACGGCTTTTATCTGAAAAGGACCTTACGCTGGACAAGGCTTTCAGCATTGCGGTATCATATGAAGCAGCAGCACGGGGCGCTGCAGAGATACAACAGAGACCGCAAGAATATGGCACAAACGAAATGTCATACAGAACAGAGAAGTGCTATCGCTGCGGCAGAACAACACACGACCAGAATGATTGCTGGTTCAAAGACAAAGTGTGCAGACAGTGTGGAAAAGTAGGAGACATAGCACGAGTCTGCAGGTCGGGAAAGAAAACCAGCAATAAGAAATCTCCAAAAGAAAAGTACAAGAAGGTACATAAGGTGACGGAGAATAGTTCAGACGAACAAAAGAGTGATACCGACTCCGAAAACAGGGAGCTGAGTTGTCTGAAACTACATAATGTGATCAAAACGGAGGATCACCGAACCATTTGGGTCACTCTCAAGATAGCAGGAGTCCAGGTAAAAATGGAATTGGACACAGGATCAGCCCTAACAGTCATAAACCGACGGGACTACGAGCGGCTATTCTCACACATACCCTTGAGAGACACAAAAATTATTTTGAAGACGTACACGGGGCAAAAAGTCTACCCCAAAGGAAAAATAAGGGTGACCGTTATATATAACGGTAAGGAAACACCAAAACTAGACCTGTATGTATTGCAAGATGGAGGACCACCATTACTGGGACGTGAATGGATCCGGAAAATACAACTGGATTGGCATTCCATACAGGCACTGACTATGGCTGACAAAAAGGATGATGACGTCACACCCGGGCGACTGTCAAAGATCCTAACTGACGCGAAAGAAGTGTTCCAGCAAGGACTCGGAACACTAAAAGGCATGACAGCGACGATTAAAATTGAAGAAAACGCAAGCCCAAAATTTTTTAAGGCCAGACCGGTACCTTATGCTGTTAAGTCTGTGTGTTATATTGAGAATTAATACACAGACCACAAGAGTAAAAATTAACAGGTCTTTACTAGTCGAAGGTCAGGGCGGAACTGCCCAATAAATCATTACACAGCACTTATATACTGGTGTGGTCACCACTGGTATTACAGTATACAGCAGCCAAGATAAAGTAGTGCAACTCTTAAAATAGTTCTCTTAAAGGTGGAACGGTTCTCTTAAAGGTGGAACGGTTACATACACTACAATCCTCCCTTTTTAGCTTAACAGTATATGTTTCCCATTAAACATAACATCATAACATATATACACAACTTCATGTAAAAACAGTTCACAGATTCAGTCTCTGCGGTGGCACCTCCTGCGCTTCCTGACTCGGTCCGGATAACGCCTCGGTGGTGTAGTAGTTTTCGATGGTGTAGTAGGTTCTTGTTGCTGGGGTGACTCATCTAATAGTCCTTCACTGGACTTAACAGCTTGCACTTCCGTAGCTTCAGAACCAGCTTGAACTTCCGTAACTTCAGAACCAGCATTGCTGACTTCTAAAATCTCGAGTACCTTGGGAAGTTTTTCTACTTCCAGACCGATTTGACTCAGTTCGGAGGGACCACGTGTGTGACCTGGCAGGGGTGATAATAGTTCAGATGAGTCATCATCTTCTGCTTCTTTTATATTGTCTTCTATTTCCTCCATGCCCAGCTGGACGTTAGCCAGCTTTTGTTCCAAATCCAGACATCTCTCCTGAAGAGACTTCTTCATGTGTTCAGCTTCATCCATCTTTTTCTGGGCTTCCTGCAAGTCTTTTACTAATGACATCACTTGTGATTTCAATACTTCAACTTCATTCGGAGATTGATTGTTCGGACTATTCAATCCCTCTACTGGAGCAGCTGTTTCAGCATTCTGTTGTTCTACATTGACGTGAGTCAGCGTACTCTTGGCATCCAAGGGCTGCTCTGCTGCAATCTTCTCAGTCTGTGTTGCAACCTCAGCTGTTTCAATAACTTTTGAGAGCTCCGAAACCCTTTCCTTTGAAGATTGAAGCTCGTGTTCAAGTTTTTCCAATTTCAGAGTCTTGTCCCTCAGCATATGAAGGAGTTGGCTGACCGTTAACTCTTCTGACATCAGACGTTTCCCAGTATCGTCGTCATGTATTCTTGACGTATAGGCTGCAGGGCTGTTTGTAACCTTGCACTGGGGCTCCTTTGTTGCTTTTAATTCGCCATCATCCGCAGCCTCCACCATTTTAATTTCAACAAATGAATCATCCGGTGATGCTGCACCCAACTTCAGTAGGAGTTCGGAATTCATGGCAACCAAATCAGCCTTTTCTGCCTGCAACCTGCTAACAAGCGCCTTCAGTTGCTGAACATCTCGCTCCACCAGATTAGAGCACGCACCTTCAGAAACTGAATCAGCTTTGATTCGTTTGGCCTCCTCGCGCAGACGGTTTGTGTGTTCCTGCTCCATTTTCTCAATCAGCTGCTTCTGCTGTCTTCCCAGATTCTCCAACTCGGTGTCAAAGAACTTTTTCTTTGCATTCATCTCTTGCTCAAAACGGCGAATCATTTGTTCTAATTGCTGTTGTAGTTTGAGATTGAGTTGAGTTCGAGCCCCGGGTTCCTCAGAAATATGCATGTCTGTAGACTGGACAGACTCAGAATTCTCTGTCAAACTATGTTGTTGTTGTTCAGTGGAATTCTGTTCTGATACTTTGTTCTCTCCTGAAGCATTTATACACTCCTTCGTTTTTCCATCATTAGTCTGCAAGTCCATTTTAGACTTGTCTTTTGCACATGGGCTGGTCTTACCATCATCAGTTCCAGGGTCTGAGCTGATTGTCTTCCCTGAGTTCTCACTCTCTGCTTTGTCACTGTCACTGCTGCATATGCCCTCATCCAATATTCTGGACAATCGTGCAGGTTTGGCATCTTTTCTTTTTCCGGAATCTCCCGTTATTGCTTTTAGGGAGTGCCAGTCCATCTTTATTTTCCTGATCCACTCCCGTCCCAGAAGTGGTGGACCTCCCTCAGGTAGTACATATATGTCCATTCCTTGGTGTTCTTTGCCCTTGTGTCTCACCTTGACTTTTATCTTTCCGATGGGGTATACTCTTTGCCCCGTGTATGTCTTCAAGACAATCTTGGTATCTCTCAAGGGTATATGTGAGAAAAGCCGTTTGTAGTCCCTTCGGTTTATGACTGTTAGGGCTGATCCTGTGTCCAATTCCATTTTCACTTGGACTCCGGCTATCTTGAGCGTGACCCAGATAGTTTGTAGGTCAGCTTCCTTACTCACATTGTGAATTCTCAGACTACCCAGTTCCTGGTTGTTGGAGTCTGAATCCGAATTCTGTTCATCCGAACTCTTCTCAGCCACCTTATGTACCTTTCTGCACTTTTCCTGCGGTGACTTTTTGTTGCTGGTCTTCTTTCCTGACCGGCATACTTTAGCTATGTGACCAAGCTTGCCACATTTTCTACATTCCTGGTTTTTAAACCAGCATTGGTTCTGATCGTGTGTTGTCTTCCCACAACAATAACATTTCGTTGTACCCAAAGCCATTTGATCTACGCTGACTACCGCTGCCTTCAGCTGCATTTCCGCAGTGCCTCTCGCTGCGGCTTCGTGCGATGCTGCAATAGTGACAGCCTTATCAAGTGTAAGATCATTCTCTTCAAGTAGCCGCTTTTGTGTTCCTTCTTTCGACAACCCACACACGAATTTGTCTCTCAGTGCCTCTGTCAGATTTTCCCCAAACTGACAGTATTTCGCTAGCTTACGCAGTTCAATTAAGTACTCCGCGTTGCTTTCCTCTTTCAGTTGCGTTCTCGCATAAAATTTAAATCGTTCCGCTAACATCAGCGGTGTGGGGTTCAAATGATCCTTCAGGACAGCAACAATATTAGCGAAAGTCTGATCCGTCGGTTTAGCTGGTGATAGAAGATGCTTCAATAGCCCGTATGTCTTCGCACCCATTGAGTTTAGTATGGTTAGTACTTTATCATTCTTTGATATTTTATTTGCCTTACGATATATCTCTATGCGTTCTACATACGTGGCCCAATCTTCCACATCGGGATCGAAATCGTTGATGTTACCACGCTTAGGCATCCTCGCGATCTTCTTTAGAAAACAAAAAGAAATTTTTCTTTAACTTTTTTTTTTCAAAACGGCGGTTTCCCGCGCTTGTCTTCTTCCCCGCCTACTTTCAAAATGGCAGTTTCCCGCGCTTGTCTTCTTCCCTGCCTCCGAAAATGGCGGCTTCCCGCGTTTGCCTTTCTCCCCCGCTGGCTATCTCTTGTCACTCCCGCTCGCTCGGTCTACCTCGCTCGGTCTCCCTCGCTCGGTCTCGTTCTCCCTCGCTCACTCGGTCTCCCTCGCTCGCACGGTCTCCCTCGCTCGCTCGGTCTCGTTCGCTCGGTCTCGTTCTCCCTCGCTCGCTCGGTCTCCCTCGCTCGGTCTCGGTCTCCCTCGCACGGTCTCCCTCGCTCGCTCGGTCTCTTCTCTCTCCCGCTCGCTCAGTCTCGCTCGCTCGCTCGGGCTCTGTCTCTCCCGCTCGCTCGGGCTCTGTCTCTCCCGCTGGCTGTAACGGCGATTGCCGTATTGCTGCGTTCGCCCTCCCCAGCGGTTTTCAATCGTGCCTCCCAGCCCCTCTTGCAGTCCGGTCCTTTCGCCCCCGGCTGCGGCTGAGTTCTCCGCGTTTTTTTTTTAAATTTTATTTTCTCCCGCGCCTTACGCTGACCCGGTCGCTGCGCCTCGCGGCCTCGGTAGCTGCCCGGCCTTTTTCCCTGGTCGCGGTCGCGCTCTCTCTCGACGCTGTTGCGTCTCCCAGCCCGCTTGCAGCCCGGTCTCTCACACCGGCTGCGTTTGCATTCGCTGCGGTCTCTCACACCGGCTGCGTTTGCATTCACCGCGGCTTCCGTGCCTTACGCTGCCCCAGTCTCAGCGCCTCTGGCCCCGACTTCTGTCCGGCTCTTTTCCCCGGCCGTGGTCGAGTTCTCCACCCTTATATCCTCCGTTCTTCCCTCCCCTTTTTCACAGATCGGCTTACCCACCACCGTGATAGAAGGGATGATCCTGCCTGTTGCTGATGGAAGGCTTCGTGTTAGAATTCTTCCGTTGCTCTGCAGACCCGAGTCTTCTCTCAGCAGAACGATGAGGGCGGATGCCTCTTCTCGACGCCCGTTAAACTGCCTTGGATGTATCTCTGTAGCAGGGTAAGATCGTACTCGTCGCCACTGTTAAGTCTGTATGTTATATTGAGAATTAATACACAGACCACAAGAGTAAAAATTAACAGGTCTTTACTAGTCGAAGGTCAGGGCGGAACTGCCCAATAAATCATTACACAGCACTTATATACTGGTGTGGTCACCACCGGTATTACAGTATACAGCAGCCAAGATAAAGTAGTGCAACTCTTAAAATAGTTCTCTTAAAGGTGGAACGGTTCTCTTAAAGGTGGAACGGTTACATACACTACATATGCGATCTGCCCAGCCGTTGAAGCAGAGCTGGAGAGTCTGGAAGGTTCAGGTGTACTGTCCAAGGTAGACTGGAGCGAGTGGGCTACACCCATCGTCCCTGTGATGAAAAGTCGTTGAGCAGCACGCCTGGGGAACCAAGGAAGGATCGCATCTGTGGGGACTTTAAGGTAACAGTGAACCCGGTCCTTCACACCGTACAATATTCACTTCCGCAGATTGAAGATATTTTCGCCTCACTATCTGGAGGGAAACGCTTCACTAAGATTGATCTGGCCCAGGCGTATCTGCAAATGGAGGTAGAAGAAGCATCAAAAAAATACCTCACAATCAACACCCATAAAGGTCTCTACCAATACAACCGGCTGGTATTCGGGGTAGCATCAGCTCCGGCTATTTGGCAGAGGGCAATGGAACAAGTCCTGCAAGGGATCCCAGGGACCCAGTGTTATTTGGACGACATCCTGGTCACGGGCGAAAATGACAGTGATCACCTTGCCAACCTGGAGCAGTCCTCCAACTAGATTGCAGGAATATGGGCTCCGAGCTAACCGCCCCAAATGCGAGTTTTTTAGAAAACAGATCTCGTATTGTGGCCACGTTATCGATAAAGAGGGGTTACATAAGTCCCCAGAGAAGATTGAGGCAGTAGTCAAGGCTCCAGCACCGGAAAATGTGTCACAACTGAGGTCGTTCCTCGGGCTGGTAAACTACTACCATAAGTTCTTGCCAAATTTGTCTACAATACTACACCCACTGAACACCCTACTGCAAACTGGGGTGCCATGGAAGTGGAGTGACGAATGTAGACAAGCTTTCCAGAAGAGCAAAACACTAATCACATCGAAAGAGGTATTGGCCCATTACAACCCGGCATTACCAATTCGGTTGGCATGTGATGCGTCACCCTATGGCATTGGAGCGGTGCTGTCGCACAAGTTCTCGGATGGCTCAGAGAGGCCAATAGCCTTTGCGTCACGATCACTAACCTCAGCCGAGCGTAACTACGCCCAGATTGACAGGGAGGCCCTCAGCCTAGTGTGGGGAGTGAAAAAGTTCAATCACTATCTGCACGGGCAGAAATTCACCTTGCTGACTGATCACCAGCCTCTTATCTCCATTTTTAATCCAAAGAAGGGCGTTCCGGTGATGACTGCGCAACGACTACAAAGATGGTCACTTTTTCTAGGGGCGCACCACTATGAGATTGAATATAAGGGCACGAAACTGCATGGAAATGCTGATGGGCTATCACGCCTGCCACTGCCTACTGCGGAGGAAGCACCAGCAGTGGATCCTGTCGAAATATTCCATTCGACTATAGTTGAATACCTACCGGTAACTAACACTTGTATCGAAAAGGAAACCCGAAATGACCCGACACTGTCTCGGGTATATGATTTGACGGTGAAGGGATGGCCAGCACATGGCGACTCACTGTTGCCAGCATTCTCGACAAGGAGAGAACAGCTGTCAGTGTGCCGGGGGACCTTGATGTGTGGATCCCGAGTGGTAATTCCACCCAAGTTAAGGGATAGAGTGCTCAATGAGCTTCATGAGGGTCATCTGGGAGGGGTAAAAATGAAAAGCCTTGCCAGGGCTTATGTGTGGTGGCCGGGAATCGATAAACAAATCGAGGACCTGACCAAGAGCTGCTCAGGATGCCAGAAAGTCCAAAATGCACCACCACATGCCCCTCTACACCCATGGGAGTGGCCCTCATCTCCATGGCAACGGGTGCATATTGATTTTGCTGGTCCATTCATGGACTCAATGTTTTTAATAGCCATGGATGCGTACTTGAAATGGCCTGAGGTCATCAAAATGCCCTCCACCACCACGGAGAAAACTATTGCAGTCCTACGGACCATTTTTGCCAGGAACAGCTTGCCAGAACAGATTTGCTCCGATAACGGACCATAGTTTGTGTCTGAAGAGTTCCGGAGGTTTATGCAGAAGAATGGGGTAAGGCATTACACATCCGCCCCGTATCATCCAGCCACAAATGGATTGGCTGAGAGGTTCGTACAAACCTTTAAGAAGGCAATAAAGGCTATGTACAATGACAACATTCCGCTGCAGCATAAGGTGGACAATTTCCTGTTCGCCTACCGGAATGCGACACATGCAGTCACCAACCAGGCCCTGGCCATGATGTTCTTTAACCGAAGGTTAAGATCTCGCCTGGATTTGCTCAGACCAAACATACGAAGAGATGTTGAGAGTAAGCAATTCCAGCACATCCATGAGAAGCCAACAAGGAGCTTCAATGTAGGGCAACCAGTCTTGGCCCGCGACTACCGAACAGAAAAATGGCAGCCAGGAACGATATGCACACGGCAGGGCCCACTAATGCACACAGTGGACGTTGGGGAGAACATCGTGAGATGCCATGCTGACCAGATCCTAGAGTCACAGGAACATGTCAACCCCATGCCTCGCCCATACGTACCTGGTGAGGAACCCAACGTACAGGTCGCATCTACCCCAGAAACAGTAGCATCGGAAGCTGATGACCCAACCGACGACAGGGTGCCAGAATCGCCTCCGCACCAAGAGCGAGACACTCGGGAAAGGCGCTATCCAGAAAGGATCAGGAAGCCTCCCCAAAGACTGAATATATAAATGGACTATTTTCAGCTAACGTTGTACGTTAAAAGTAATTAGTTTGATATTTAATTGTTAAATGAGTGTTATGGTACTGTTAATCTAAAAGGGGAGGAATTGTAATGTATATACCTTTAAGGGGGGAACTACTTTTTACAGCTCATGTATACTGTAGTACCGGCAGTGACCACACCTGTATATAGCACTGAGTCGTAATCTGTATAGTCAGTTCCAGAGTGAGCCACGTTGAGTAAACACCTGTTGTACCGTTCTCCTGCAGTCTGTGTCTTACTACTGATGGACACAACACTGTACATTTATGTTGTTAAAGATTTAAATTTAGAATATTTCAAAGGTCAAGTTGGCAGTGACTATGATGAGGGTTGCCACCCATCTTTTTTTTTCATGAGACTGTGGCGGAGCCTACATAGGGACAATAACACAATGTATAGCCAATGTTGTTATATGTTCCTAAACACAATTCACTATGAATAGCAATGTTGTGATATGTACGTACTGGGTTGGGTCATCGGTGCAGGGTCCCTTTAAGAGCGTCGGTAATCTGATGACGTCATGACGTCGGTTGCGTGATGAAGTCATAGCCCCTGCAATGGGGCTGAGACCTTCAGACCTCGTGGAGAGTGATTAAAGTAAGACACGTTTTGCCTTTGCTGAAACAGAAGTCTCAGAGCCTGTTGTTTTCTATCGACCCCAACAAGGCAATTCAATTCAGGCAGTGCAAATCCAGTTTTCTGGAGTTTTGTCTATTGTCATTTGATTTTGTGGGATTTACAGTAAAATATCAAACTAGGGACTGATTTCAACCACAGCAGCTGCTAATCACCACAGTGCCACCAACAAAGAGAGGAGCACAAGGTTCAGCTACAAAAAGATAAGAGATGTAAACAGAGACACATTGGGCTGGAATGAGGGGATTGGAGATCGGAGGCCTAAAAGATCGAAGGCCGAGAAGCGGGGTTGGTCAGAGATCGGAGGCCAGGACGAGGCGGGACGGGAGATCGGAGGCTGGGGGGTTTGGGAGATCGTAAGCCTCGTGGGGGAGGTCAGAGGCCTCGTGGGGGAGGTCAGGGGGAGATCGGAAGAGTCGGCGGGGGGGGAGGGGGGGCGTGATGTGTCTGATCGCGGGGGGTTGGCAAGGCAGGGACGTTGGATGCAGCAGATAAGTGGAAAGGCACTTACCTCCTGGATCCAACAGTCCTCGCCTCCCTTTAGCTGGCCAGAGTTAAATTTGAAATCATGGGTTGTAATGAGGCATGCAGCTTCGACAGAAGAAGAGAAGGCCCCTCCTCCTGAGAGCGGGTTAGTTGCCCACCCCCCATCCTGCCTCCGTTAAAGCTGTAAGTGGGCGGGTTGGTGTCGGGATTCCGATTTAACACTCAGCAAGGTAGGAATTTTGACAGGTTGTCTACAACGTCTCTGATGCCATCCCAAATCTCAGGGTCAAGGTCATTTGCATGGCATGGGGCCTTCTCTTCCTCTGTCGAGGCTTTTTGGGTCTCGGGCTAGTCTTCCTCTTTGGGGCTCTTCTGCCCCCTTTACATTCCTGACACTTGGGTGTCAGAAATGTCTCAGCCAGTGGCTCAGTTGGCAACACTCTCACCTCTGAGTCAGAAGGTTGTGTGTTCAAGTCCCACTCCAGAAACTTGAGCACAAAAATCTAGGCCAAAACTCCAGTGCAGTACTGAGAGAGTGCTGCACTGTCGGAGGTGCTGTCTTTCAGATGAAATGTTAAACCAAGGCCCCATCTGCTCTCTCAGGTGGACATAAAAGATCCCATGGCACTATTTCGAAGAAGAGTGGGGGAGTTATCCCAGGTGTCCTGGCCAACATTTATCCCTCAAACAACATAACAAAAATGGATTATCTGGTCATTGCTGTTTGTGGGAGCTTGCTGAGTGCAAATTGGCTGTTGAGTTCCCTACATTACAGCAGTGACTACACTTCAAAAAAAAAGTACTTCATTGGCTGTAAAGCGCTTTGGGACTTCCAGTGGCCATGAAAGGCACTATGGAAATGCAAGTCTTTTTTTCTTTACTTCTTCAGGTGCCGCGGCAGCAGCATAAACTCAGCCACGCCAGAACTTTCTTTGTTGGCGACGGCAGGCTCTCCCTCGATGGTTTGGGGACCCGCTGGGAGCCCACCCTGCATGTCCAGGAAAATGGGTCGGGGTTATGGCTGGGTGAAAGCGGCAGGCTACAGTGCCGCCCACAAGAGGAAAATCCAGGGCCTAATGTTTATATCATTGAAATTGTTGGATGGTTTTATCATTTGTGGGTGCAAATGGAACCGAAGTATTGTGCTTCTGGACGATGCAGGAATAGAATATGCGGAGTGTCTATTGACCCCACTGTGTCAGCCAATGGGATTGGAGGCGGGGCGGGACTTACGGCCGACAGGACTTGCAGCTAAACAGTGAATTTCACAGCAAACAGAGCAAACAGCAAAGCAAATAAAGTCTACTTACAAAATCTATTTACGAAGAGTCTCTACAAACTGCAGCAAACAGACATCCTGCGTAAAATCAAACCCAGTCACTTACAGCAGTGTGGTTTCCAGCCATGATTGACAGGTGAATTGCCCAATTATCTCCATTCTGGCATAGAGGTGTCACTGGCTGTGAGTCCTGTCAGCCTTAAGTCCCACCCCACCTCCAATCTCATTGGATGACACAGTGGGGTCAATAGACAGTCTGGTCATCCAAGAACAGAGGTTCTCAAACTTTACTTATTGTGTACCCCCTTCCAGATCTACCAGCTGCCTGCATACCCCTACCAGCAGACAGGTTTTAGACTGGACAGTTACTGGGCAACTGAAACCACGCTGTAGCGTACAGTGATTGGAGGGCTCTGTATGTCATCGTCTCTTAGTATCTGTGTTCTCATTGGTACATCTTGAAGTAAATTAACTACTTTATATAACAAATTCCACTGAGTTTTAAAGCTTCGTCTGAGTAGCCTATTATAAAAATGCAATAAATAAATAAAATAATTAGTAAATAAAATCCACCATTCGACAATTTCTCCCGGGTATCCCCCAGAGATGTACCACAGTTTGGGAACTCCTGTCCTAGAACATGATGGGTCTTGTAAATCTCCAGTCAAATGCAATTAGATTAATCTAATTTTCTTTTTTTTCCCACTTCTCCTGAAGATGTTGATTTTTGCACTTCCACTGGGACTGCCGGCTCCCTGGTATGTAGCTTAGGTGGCTTCATGTGTGAGCGAGCCTAAACAGTGAGCGTCACAGATATTCCATTGCTGATGGAAACACGACCAAGCCCGTTCCTGTCCTAACCCAGCACATGCACTTTCTAATAGAAGTCACTGAATTGCGATCGGGATTGGCAAACCTGGCCACTTTTTGCCTTCCTTACCTCAGGGTGCTGAGCTGCCTAACTGCCCCTCAGCTGAGGTCAGCTAGCTCAGCACAGACCAGGGCTGGAAGCTGGGACCTTCTAGTCTGAATGGCTTTGTGCTGCATCAGGCTTAGGGGAGTTTCACAAAACAGCAGACAAAGGTATTGGGGTAGAATTTCAACTTGGATCTCGGGTGTTAAAATGGCATCGGTGATTGGCCACCCATTACGGACAATGCCTGATTTTCACTTCCATTAATTACATTGCCATTGACTTCAATGGAAATAAAATTCGGGCAAGTTCTATAATGGCCGTCAGATCCGTCACACCAGTTTTGTGTCAAGTTGGAGGCAAGTTGAAAATCTACCTCAACATTTTTCAGTAAAACCTTTTTTTTTCTGTCGGATGTGGGCTGGCAGGGCCTCTCCTGGTCTCACACAATTGAACCTTATACATTTTATTTTCCGGTTAAACCTCTTGGTCTTCCTTGATAACTTTGTCACTCTTAGAATTATTGTGAGTTACAGTCAGAATCTTGCAATCATTATCGTTAATGGAAGGTGATTTTGTTTGAATCCTCTTTTCTAATTGCCTGCCATTAGTTCCAGGGTCGTTCAAAGTCTATCTGCACTATTGGTGTACTCAGATTTATGTAGAGAAGTTCCATCAATGAATCAATTACTGCAATAAAATTGAAATAATCTAACAGTGGGAGGTGACAGTTAGGCTTTACGAGAGTAGTTATCATTGATTTTTAAGAACCACTCCAAATATGGCCAGGCAGAAGGACAGCGCAACACTATAGATACAGAGCCACACATTTGCTTCACAAAAAAGGCAAAAGCTATACATAGGACCTCCAAACATTTACCTATTAAACTAGCTCCTTTTAGTACAAGCCCTGATGAAGATATTCCCAGTTTTTGCATTTCAGGTTGATTTCAGGAAACACGTGCTTTGAATACTCCACTGACCACAGACCTTTACCCTTTGGTTCTGGCTCTATGATTCAGGGGCTAAAACTAGCAACAACAAAAAATAGGCAGCATGAGCAGACAAACTTTACCTTCCTGAAATTCTTCAATATCTTCACAATGCATAGCATCAAAGAGGAAAATCTCGACAGGGTATTGCTGCAGTATTCCTATAGCTCCTACCTGTGTTTCAGAAGAAAAATTGTTGTGGGAAACTGAGTTACTGCACCTTTAACAATTGAGAACTTGAGATAGACAAAGGTTATCTTCATGCAATCATTATATATTTGATATTTTTATATATAACTTCAAAATGCAGTCTGTTTCGACACCTTGTCACCTGCCAGCCAGAGTGGTTGACTGGCCAAGTCTTCAGTTCAGCCCTGACCATTTGTACAATTATTATTTGATTATAAAATATGAATATGGTCGGCGGGGAATAAAACAAGACTCCTAAACAATAAGCAGTGCTAACTATAACATCAGAAATCATATTTGGTGAGGTAATGAACTCAGTACAGGAAGGAACAATGTTTTATCGAGATGAGCAAGTGCTCATGTCACTTTTAAAACGATTGGAAAAAAATGAAATGCAATCCTTTAGGCTTTTCTGACAAGGTATTTCTAGCTGCACATCCAAGAAGTCAGGGGCATGACATAAGTGCAGACATCACAGGCAGAAGAAAAAGAGACGAGTCACAGAGAAAGAGACTCTAAGGATGGGATTGTTGGAAAATTGACTACTTATTGGATTTTTACCCCCAACAGAGTTCATCCTCCTACTTTACTTGTATCTTCTGCTGTTATGATTTTTTTGTGTTGTTTCACTGTACACTGGGACTACTGGTAGAATTTGAAATGTGTTGGATACCAGAACCCCTTCGATTGCTCTGATGTCTTGGTAAAATTGCTATGCAAAACAGGACAACATAAGCTGTGTAATGCAATTAGATAACATGAAGAATGTAAAGTGGCCTACACATGTTACTGAGTTATATGTAGATGAATTATTGCTGACTCATCGTTTTCATTGACCTTAAAAAAAAATTATTTGTTATTATGGGATGTGGGCGTAGCCGGCAAGGCCAGCATTTATTGCCCATCCCTAATTGCTCTGAGAAGGTGGTGGTGAGCCGCCTTCTTGAACCGCTGCAGTCCATGTGGTGAAGGTGCTCCCACAGTGCTGTTAGGGAGGGAGTTCCAGGATTTTGACCCAGCGATGATGAAGGATCGGCGATATACTTCTAAGTCAGGATGGTGTGTGACTTGGAGGGGAACTTGAAGGTAGTGGTGTTCCCATGCGCCTGCTGACCTTGTCCTTCTAGGTGGAAGAGGTCGTGGATTTGGGAGGTGCTGCCAAAGAAACATAGAAGATAGGAGCAGGAGGAGGCCATTTGGCCCTTCGAGCCTGCTCCGCCATTCAATGAGATCATGGCTGATCATCCAAATTCAGTACCCTGTCCCTGCCTTCTCCCCATATCCCTTGATCCCTTTAGCCTAAAGAAATATATCCAACTCTTTCTTGAATATATTTAATGAACTGACCTCCACTGCCCTCTGTGGCAGAGAATTCCACAGGTTCACCACTCTCTGGGTGAAGAAATTCCTCCTCATTTCAGTCTTAAATGGCTTACTCCTTATCCTTAGACTATGACCCCTGGTTCTGGAATCCCCGGCCATCAGAAACATCCTTTCTGCATCTAGTCTGTCCAGACCTGACAGAATTTTATAGGTTTCGATGAGATCCCCTCTCAATCTTCTAAACTCCAGTGAGTATAAGCCCAATTGACACAATCTATCCTCGTACGTCATTCCTGCCATCCCAGGTATCAGCCTGGTGAATCTTCGCTGCACTCCCTCCATGGCAAGAACGTCCTTCCTCAGGTAAGGTGACCAAAACTGCACACAATACTCAAGGTGCGGTCTCACCAAGGCCCTGTACAACTGCAGCAAGACATCCTTGTTCTTGTACTCGAACCCTCTTGCTACGAAGGCCAACATACCATTTGCCTTCTTAACCGCCTGCTGCACCTGCATGCTTACCTTCAGCGACTGGTGCACAAGAACACCCAGGTCTCTTTGCACTTCCCCTTCTCCCAATCTATTGCCATTCAAATAATAATCTGCCTTCTTGTTTTTGCCACCAAAGTGGATAACCTCACATTTATCCACATTATAGTGCATTTGCCATGTTTCTGCCCAATCACCCAACCTGTCCAAATCATACTGGAGTTTCATGACATCCTCCTCACAGCTTACCCTCCCGCCCAGCTTTGTGTCGTCTGCAAATTTGGAGATATTACATCCAATTCCCTCGTCCAGATCATTAATGTATATTGTGAACAGCTGGGGCCCTAGGACCAATCCTTGCGGTACCCCACTAGTCACTGCCTGCCACTCGGAAAATGACCCGTTTATTCCAACTCTTTGCTTTCTGTCCGCCAACCAGTTCTCTAGCCAAGTCAATACCTTGCCCCCAATCCCATGTGCCTTAATTTTGCACGCTAACCTCTTATGTGGGACCTTATCGAAAGCCTTCTGAAAGTCCAAATACACCACATCCACTGGTTCTCCCTTATCTATTTTACCAGTTACATCCTCAAAAAATTCCAGTAGATTAGTCAAGCATGATTTACCTTTTGTAAATCCATGTTGACTTTGTCCGATCCTGTCACTGCTTTCCAAGTGCTCTGCTATTACATCTTTTATAATGGACTCTAGCATTTTCCCCACTACCGATGTCAGGCTTACTGGTCTATAATTCCCCGCTTTTTCTCTGCCACCTTTTTTGAATAGTGGGGTAACATTAGCTACCCTCCAATCCATGGGTACTGTTCCAGAGTCTATTGAGTTCTGGAAGATGACCAGCAATGCATCTACTATTTCTAGGGCCACTTCCTTAAATACCCTAGGATGTAGCTTATCAGGCCCTGGGGATTTATCGGCCTTCAATCCCATCAATTTTCCTAACACCATTTCCCTACAAATACTGATTTCTTTCAGTTCCTCCCTTTCATCAGACCCTATGTTCCCCGACATCTCTGGGAGGTTAATTGTGTCCTCCTTTGTGAAGACAGAACCAAAATATGTATTTAGTTGGTCTGCCATTTCTTTGTTCCCCATTATAAATTCCCCCGATTCTGACTGCAAGGGACCTACGCTTGACTTCACCAATCTTTTTCTCTTTACATATCTATAAAAGCTTTTACAGTCAGTTTTTATGTTCCCAGCAATCTTACTCTCATATTCTATTTTCCCTTTCTTAATTAATCCCTTTGTCCTCCTTTGTTGAATCCTAAACTGCTCCCAATCCTCAGGATTATTGCTTTTTCTGGCCAATTTGTATGTCCTCTCCTTGGATCTTATGCTATCCCTAATTTCCCTTGTTAGCCACGGTTGAGTCACCTTTTTTGTTTTATTTTTATGCCAAATTGGTGAGTTGCTGCAGTGCATCTTGTAGATGGTGCACACTGCAGCCACGGTACACCAGTGGTGGAGGTAGTGAATGTTTAAGATGGTGGATGGGGTGCCAATCAAGCGGGCTGCTTTGTCCTGGATGGTGTCGAGCTTCTTGCGTGTTGTTGGAGCTGCACTCATCCAGGCAAGTGGAGAGTATTCCATCACACTCCTTACTTGTGCCTTGTAGATGGTGGAAATGCTTTGGGGAGTCAGGAGGTGAGACACTCGCCGCAGAATACCTAGCCTCTGACCTGCTCTTGTTGCCACAGTATTTATGTGGCTGGTCCAGTTAAGTTTCTGGTCAATGGTGATGCCCAGGTTATTGATGGTGGGGGATTTGGCAATGGTAATGCCGTTGAATGTCAAGGGGCAGTGGTTAGACTCTCGCTTGTTGGAGATAGTCTTTACCTGACACTTCTGTGGCGCGCATGTTACCTGCCACTTATCAGCCCAAGCCTGAATGTCATTCAGGTCTTGTTGCATGCGGGTATGGACTGCTTTATTATCTGAGGAGTTGTGAATGACACTGAACACTGTGCAGTCATCAGTGAACATCCCCATTTCTGACCTTATGTTGGAGGGAAGGTCATTGATGAAGTAGCTGAAGATGGTTGGGCCTGGGACAGTGCCCTGTGGAATTCCTGCAGCGATGTCCTGGGTGTGATGATTGACCTTCAATCACCACAACCATCTTCCTTCGTGCTAGGTATGACTTCAGCCAGTGGAGAGTTTTCCCCCCGATTCCCATTGACTTCATTTTTTCTAGGGCTCCATGATGCCACACTCAGTCAAATGCTGCCTTGATGTCAAGTGCAGTCACTCTCACCTCACCTCTGGAATTCAGCTCCTTTGTCCATGTTTGGACCAAGGCTGTAATGAGGTTGGGAGCCGAGTGGTCTTGGCGGAACCCAAACTGGGCAACAGAGAGCAGGTTATTGGTAAGTGCCACTTGATAGCACTGTCGATAACACCTTCCATCACTTTGCTGATGATTGAGAGTAGACTGATGGGGCGGTAATTGGTCAGATTGGAATTGTCCAGCTTTTTGTGGACAGGACATACCTGAGCAGTTTTCCACATTGTCGGATAGATGCCAGTGTTGTAGCTGTACTGGAATAGCTTGGCTAGAGGCACGGCTAGTTCTGGAACACAAGTCTTCAGCATGATAGCCGCGATGTTGTCGGGGCCCATAGCCTTTGCTGTATCCAGTGCACTCAGCCATTACTTGATATCACGTGGAGTGAATCGAATTGGCTGAAGACTGGCTTCTGTGATGGTGGGGACCTCAGGAGTAGGCCAATATGGAACATCCATTCGGCACTTCTGGCTGAAGATGGTTGCAAACACTTCAGCCTTGTCTTTTGCACTCACGTGCTGGGCTCCACCATCATTGAAGATGAGAATATTCATGGAGCTTGCTCCTCCTGTTAGTTGTTTAATGGCCCACCACCATTCATGACTGGATGTGGCAGGACTGCAGAGCTTTGATCTGATCCATTGATTGTGGGATTGCTTAGCCCTGTCTATAGCATGCTGCTTCTGCTGATGGCCCACAGCGCCTCAGAGAGCTGTGGAGGCTGGGTCATTGAATATATTTAAGGTGGAGATAGACAGATTTTTGAATGAAAAGGGAGTCAAGGGTTATGGGGAGCAGGCAGGGAAGTGGAGTTGAGGCCAAGATCAGATCAGTTATGATCTTATTGAATGGCGGAGCAGGCTCGAGGGGCCAAATGACCTACTCCTGCTCCTACGTCTTATGTTCTTATGAGCCCACCTATCCACTGTATTCCCTTGGTGCATTTCTAATAACCCTGAATCCCATTTGTTGATAAGAACCTGTCTAGTTCCTTCTTGAAACCCATTCTGGTTTCTTGTTCCATTATCCTGTGCTTTTAAAATTATCTAGCTGTTTGATTTAGGTGCCTGCATGGTTCAGTGGTAGCACGTACTCTGAGCTGACACTTCAGTGCCATACTGAGGGAGTGCTGCACTGTTGGAGGTGCCGTCTTTCAGATGAGACGTTAAACCGAGGCTCCATCTGTCCTCTCAGGCGGACTTAAAAGATCCCATGGCCACTATTTCGAAGAAGTGTAGGGGAGTTCTCCTGGGCCAACATTTATCCCTCAACCATCATCACTAAAAAAAAATTATCTGGTCATTATTTCATTGCAATTTGTGGGATCTTGCTGTGCGCAAATTGGCTGCTGCGTTTCCTACATTGCAGCAGCGATTACACTTTTAAAAAGTGCTTCATTGGCTTTAAAGTGTTTTGGGATATCCTGATTGTAGTGTATGTAACCTGTACTACCTTAAGAGGATACCTTAAGTTGATGGACTACTTTTGATGGCTCCTGTACATTGTAGTACCGGTGGTGACCACACTGGTATATAAACCCTGCGGAGCAAAGTGTATCTCAGTTCAGCCCTGACCCTCAACCACTAAAGACCTGTTTAATTATTTGTGTAGTCTGTGTCCTGTTATTCAGCATAACTACATTTGAAAACACAGACTCAACAGTGGCGACGAGTCTGATCTTACCTAGCGGCAGTTTTGCATCAAAGGAAGCTTCGTCCTCTGAAACGGGCGTCAAACAAGGGCATCCGCCCTCAACATCCTGCTGGGCACTGCATCGCACGGGAGGCCATCGGGAACCCGGGTTGGTTTCTGGCCTTGAAGTCAAACATCAGTGAACATCCCTTCGACGACAGCGGTGGGTAAGCCCGATCGAGCGGCACGGGGGGGAAGTCGGCCGAGTTGTCAGTGAGAGAAGGGGAGGGAAAACGACAAAAAGGGCGGAGAACACGACCGCAGCCGGTGTCAGGGGCCGGACTGCAATCGGGGCAGAGACGCGCAGCAGCCAGAAAAGCGTTTATGACCACAAGGACCGCGGGAGTGGCGGGGAAAAAGAGCAGCAGCGCAGGGGAAAATAAAGGACCGCTGGGAGGCGTGAACGGCAACAGCACGGGAAGCGCCATTTTGAGTCGGCGGGGGAAGAAGACAAGCGCGGGAAAAGCCGCCAAGCGCGGGAAAAGCCGCCATCTTGAAAAATAAAAAATAAAAAAATAATAATAATATCCGAAGGGAAAGGAGAAACTCAGCAAGGATGCCAAAAACGGGTAACATCACTGCTTTTGATAACGATGTGGAAGATTGGGCCACTTATGTGGAACGCATCGAACTTTACTGTACAACTAATGAGGTACCGGATGATAAGAAAGCACTAACCCTATTAAACTCGATGGGTGCGAAGACGTACGGGTTGTTAAGGAACCTTGTAACACCAGACAAACCGGTAGGGAAGACTTTCGCGGATATTGTTACTATCCTGCAAGAGCATTTAAACCCCACGCCGCTGCTGATAGCGGAACGATTTAAATTCTACAAAAGAATTCAACTTAAAGAAGAAAGCAACGCTGAATTCCTAACCGAACTGCGCAAGTTATCAAAGTACTGCCAGTTCGGTACAGGACTAGCAGACGCACTGAGAGATAAGTTTGTGTGTGGGCTCCTAAGGGAAGGAACCCAGAAGCGACTGCAAGAGGAAAAGGACCTTACGCTGGACAAAGCTTTCAGCATTGCAGCATCACACGAGGCAGCAGCACGGGGCGCTGCAGAGATACAGCAAAGGCCATTGGAATTCAGCACCAATGAAATGGCATTGGGCGCAGTAAAGTGCTATCGTTGCGGAAGGACAACGCATGACCAGAACCAGTGCTGGTTCAAAGATAAAGAATGCAGGCAATGTGGCAAACTTGGTCACATAGCGAGAGTATGCCGGTCAGGAAAGAAGACCAGCAGCAAAAAGTCACCGCAGGAGAAGTACAAAAAAGTACACAAGGTGACAGAGAACAGTTTGGATGAACAGAAGATGGATTCAGACTCAAGCAGTAAGGAACTGGGTTGTCTAAAAATACATAATGTGGATAACACAGCAGACCACCAAACTATCTGGGTTATGCTTCGGATAGCAGGAGTCCAAGTGAAGATGGAATTGGACACTGGATCGGCATTAACGGTCATGAATAAGCAAGATTACAAAAGGTTATTCTCGCACATTCCCCTGAGGGATACGGAGATTGTATTGAAAACATACATGGGGCAAATAGTATACCCCAAAGGAAATATAAAAGTAAATGTGGTCTACAATGGTAAAGAAAGTCAGAAAATGGACTTGTATGTGTTACCTGATGGAGGTCCGCCAGTACTGGGACGGGAATGGATCCGGAGAATAAATGTGGACTGGCATTCCATACAAGCACTGACTGTAGATGCCTGTAAGGAGGACAACGTCAAACCTAAACGACTGTCCAAAATATTAGACGATGATAAGGAGGTGTTCCAACAGGGACTGGGAACACTGAAAGGAATTACGGCAAACATCAAGGTTGAAGAACATGCAAACCCAAAATTTTTCAAAGCCAGACCGGTACCTTATGCGATACGACCTGCTGTGGAAGCAGAGCTGGAAGGGCTAGAATGTTCAGGGGTACTGTCCAAGGTGGACTGGAGCGAATGGGCCACACCCATTGTTCCAGTCATGAAGCGTTCGTTGAGCAACAAGCCGGGGGAACCTGGGAAGGTTCGCATCTGTGGCGATTTCAAGATCACTGTTAATCCGGTTCTTCACACGGTGCAATATCTGCTTCCGCGGATTGAAGATATCTTCGCTTTGCTGTCTGGCGGGAAACACTTCACCAAGATAGACCTGGCGCAGGCGTACCTACAGATGGAAGTTGATGAAGCGTCACGCCAGTATCTCACGATCAACACACGTAAGGGCTTATATCGGTATAATAGACTGGTTTTGCGAATGGCATCGGCTCCAGCGATTTGGCAAATGGCCATGGAGCAGGTATTGCAAGGAATCCCAGGCACACAATGCTACCTGGACGACATCCTGATTACAGGAGATAACGATAAGGATCACCTCGCGAATTTGGAGCAGGTGCTCATCAGATTGAAAGACTATGGGCTCAGAGTTAATCGCCAGAAATGTGAGTTTTTTCAAAAGCGAATCTCATACTGCGGCCACGTCATTGACCAGGAGGGGCTCCATAAGTCACCTGACAAGATCGAAGCTGTTGTAAAAGCTCCTGCACCGGAAAATGTATCCCAGTTGAGGTCGTTCCTCGGGTTGGTTAACTATTACCACAAGTTTCTTCCAAATTTATCCACGGTGTTACACCCGCTAAACACTCTTTTGCAAATGGGAATACCATGGAAGTGGAGCGATGATTGTAAGCGGGCTTTTCGAAAGAGCAAGGCACTGATCACCTCTAAGGAAGTGTTGGCTCACTTTAACCCAACGCTGCCTATTCGCTTAGCTTGTGATGCTTCTCCATATGGTATCGGGGCAGTGCTCTCGCATAAGTTTCCAGATGGCTCGGAAAGGCCAGTCGCTTTCGCATCCAGATCATTGACCTCCGCTGAGCGCAACTATGCTCAGATAGATAGGGAGGCTCTCAGCCTCGTGTGGGGAGTTAAGAAATTTAACCATTACCTGCAAGGCCAAAAGTTTACGCTGCTGACAGATCACCAGCCGTTGGTTTCCATTTTCAACCCTAAGAAGGGTGTTCCGGTAATGACGGCGCAGAGGCTTCAGAGATGGTCCCTTTTCCTAGGGGCACATCAATATGATATTGAATTCAAAGGTACAAAGCAACATGGTAATGCTGATGGGCTGTCGCGCCTGCCACTACCTACAGAGGAAGAAGCACCGGCAGTTGACCCTGTCGAGATATTGCACTCGACCATCATCGAATGCTTACCAGTCACCAATGCGGGTATTGAGAGAGAGAGACCCGAAATGACCCGACACTGTCTCGGGTCTACGACTTGACAGTGAAGGGATGGCCAGCACATGGCGAACCACTGTTACCAGCATTCTCAGCCAGACGAGAACAGCTGTCTGTATGTCAAGGAACATTGATGTATGGAACAAGGGTGATTATTCCTCCTAAATTAAGGGAGAGAGTCCTGAAAGAATTGCACGAAGGTCATCTGGGAGGAGTCAAGATGAAAAGCCTTGCTAGGGCTTATGTGAGGCGGCCAGGTATTGACAAACAAATAGAGGATCTAACTAAAAGCTGCTCAGGGTGCCAAAAAGTTCAAAATGCACCTCCAATTGCACCGCTGCATCCGTGGGAATGGCCTTCAACCCCATGGCAATGTGTGCATATCGACTTTGCAGGTCCATTCATGGATTCCATGTTTTTGATAGCAGTAGACGCGCATTCTAAATGGCCAGAAGTGATTAAGATGTTGACCACTACCTCTGAGAAGACAATCGCAGTTCTAAGAACCATATTTGCAAGGAATGGGTTGCCAGAGCAAATATGTTCAGACAACGGACCACAGTTCGTGTCAGAAGAATTCCAGAAATTCATGAAAAAGAATGGGGTGAAACACTATACATCTGCCCCATATCATCCGGCTACAAATGGGTTGGCCGAGAGATTTGTACAAACGTTCAAAAAGGCGATAAAGGCCATGAATGAAGACCATATTCCACTACAACACAAGGTGGACAATTTCCTGATGGCGTATCGAAACGCCACGCATGCAGTGACAAATCAAAGCCCTGCCATAATGTTCTATAACAGAAGGTTGCGGTCCCGGTTGGATTTGTTAAAACCCAATGTGCGAAGGGAAGTCGAAAACAAGCAATTCCAGCATGTAAATAACAAGGCCACTCGTAGTTTTGAAATAGGACAACCAGTGTTGGCCAGGGACTATAGGAATGATAAATGGCAACCTGGAACAATTCGTGCATGACAAGGACCCTTGATGTACACGGTAGACGTTGGAGAGAACGTAATACGACGTCATGCTGACCAACTGGTGGAATCGAGAACAAGGGTCGACCCCATGTCTACGGCAGAGACACCAGTTGAAGAACTTATTGAGCCTGTAGCATCTACCTCAGACTCGAACGTATTGGATGATGTTAAATCCATAGGAGATCA
Organism: Somniosus microcephalus; assembly: GCF_052327205.1. Classification (NCBI taxonomy): domain Eukaryota; kingdom Metazoa; phylum Chordata; class Chondrichthyes; order Squaliformes; family Somniosidae; genus Somniosus; species Somniosus microcephalus. The sequence goes on from NC_141008.1 coordinate 39,351,566, forward strand.
AGTGGATGAGTCACCCCAGCAATGAGAACCAGAGACCCCTGAAAGGCGTTATCCAGCCCGGATCAGGAGGCCTCCTCAGAGACTGAATCTTTGAACAGTTCTTGTGTGTAAATTGTACATATGTTATCCATGTAATGTTTAATTTGGTGTGTAAGCTAAACGGGGAGGAATTGTAGTGTATGTAACCTGTACTACCTTAAGAGGATACCGTAAGGTGATGGACTACTTTTGATGGCTCCTGTACATTGTAGTACCGGCGGTGACCACACCGGTATATAAACCCTGCGGAGCAAAGTGTATCTCAGTTCAGCCATGCCCTCAATCACAGTGCATTTCTGGCTGTGCAGCTGCCTCAGTCAGCAGGAGGAGAAGGAGCAGCCAAACGTGGAGAGTGGAAAGTGGTGGTCTCCTGACCAGGAAGAGGAGGAGGAGAATGATAGACCACCACCTCCACCATCATCAAAGCAACTGAGATGCCTGGAGAGATAGGACAGAGGAGGAGAAGGAGAAAGGAGGCCAGCATCAACACCAACCAGGGGAGAGGCCTTTCCTAGCACTGCCTCCCCAAATTGGCCTCCACTTCAGAAGAGGGAGAGAGGGGAGAGAAACCAACTTCAGCAGGAAACAACCAACTGTTTGGAAGGAGGGAAGAAACATCATTCTGAACATCTACAGGTGGGTGTTATTTGGGGCACTCTCCCAAAGACTTTGTGTTTTAGGTGGGGGGAGAAAAGAAGAAGCAAGGCCGGATCATCAAGGGGTGTAGTGTGTGTGTGTGTGGCTCTTGTTAAAAGCTAGGCCACGCACACCACTAATTAGCATCCCTTCTATTGCCTGGCCTGGGAGAGCTAGAGCTGCCCAGGTGAAGTCTTTAATTTCATTAATTGCATCGTTAAGACCTGCTGCAGGACTGAGCCTGGGCCTCTCCAGCTTTCCCAGGTGAAGGCATCTTCTCCCCCTGCCAGAAGACCACCACCACCAAAGACTTTTAAACTCCATCGGAGAGTGCACCCTTGCCAACACCCACCCACCATCCTGAGTGGCAACACTGCCCTTGCGGCCTCCCTCCTTCCCACCCCCCCTCTCTCTCTTTGTCTCTCTCTGCCTGTTTCTCTAAGGCACCTCAATTTCATCTCTTTTTTATTAATTGCCTATTGAGCAGAGGGGAGAAGGCCCCTCTCCCAATTTCAATCAGTAAGGGGAGAGGTGTGTCTTCATTTTAATCAGCTCCCTCTGCTCAATAGAGGACAAAAAAATTACCCGAGGCCATTAAAACCTTCAGGCCTGTGACTTGGGGTGAGTGTAGCCCTTATAAAAGCACCCCAGAATGGCGACTGTATCTTTGCCGGTGGCGGGGAAAGTCAGGACTTATGCGGGAGTGGCAGCCACAGCCACAGCTGCTCCCACTGCTTCTGCTGCCCCGTCACCATTTAGATTAATAACAAAAAAGCTTGGGGTGAAGAGCTACACTCACCCCACTATGACCATTGAGGCCTGCGTCAAAGCCATGGCTGGGGTTGTCGGCCCCTCAGCCATCGTCGCGGCCTCAAAAATGTATGGGAAGGCTATATTCTTCCTGGGGTCGGAGCGGGCGGTGTCCCTGGCCGTCACCAAGGGGCTCACCGTGGGCGGGACCTTCCTGCCGGTGGATCCTCTCGAGGCCACCGCGCAGAGGATCGTCGTTTCCAACGTCCCACCCTATGTTCCTGGTGAGCTCCTCCTTCCCCATTTGCGTCAACCTGGGGAGGTGAGGTCGGGGATCACACCCATCCCGCTTGGCTTCCGGGAGGCCAGCCTTCGCCACGTCTTCTCCTTCCGGCGCCAGCTGTTTATCCAGCTGGCGCGGGAGGAGGACACTGATGGGGCGTTCGTCGTCCTCCACGAGGGGACCGCCTATCGCGTCTTTTGGACGTCGGACGGTGTGTGGTGCCACGCCTGCAAGGAGGTGGGGCACATCAGGAAGAACTGCCCCACCTCCAAGGCCGCCGGATCATCTCATGCGGCCGAGGCTGGTGCCGCCGCCGCTCCTCCCCCCGGGTCTGCCCGCGCGTCAAGAACGTCTGATGCGCGGTTGACGTCGGGGGCCGATGCCACCAAGGCCTCCAGCGGGGGGGAGGGAGCGTGTCCGGCCGGAAGGAAGGCGCGGGGAAAAAAGAAACACCTTAGGGCGTGTCCCCCCGTGGATGGCCAGCCCTTGCCCCTTGAGCCCCTTACACCCGCGCTCCTCGCGGAGTTGATCGGGGCAGACGCGAGCGGGAGGGGCCTCGTGCCCGAGCCTGTGGCCGCAACCGCCGCAGCAGTAACGCCAATACCTGCGGCCGGGCTCGGGCCCGAGGAACCCGACAAACCTGCTCCGCCAGAGGGAGCTGAGGAGGAGGCCTTTGCAGGCATGGAGGTCTCCCTCGCTCCCTCCGTGCTAAAAAGAAGGCGCGACCCCCTGGAAGAGGAGGAGGACCGGGAGGAGGAAGGTCCCTCCGAGCAGGGGGAGTCGTTGCCCGCCGCGGGTACTGCGCCCCCCCCCGCTGTCGTCATCACCAGCGATCGGCAGGGGTCGCCTGTCCCTCGGGAGGCTGAGGCAGGTGTGTCTGTCCGGCGCGTGCCTCCCGCGGATGGGGACGAGACCCTGCCCGTCGGGGTGTCGCGGAACAACCCGCGGCGGAAATTGAAATTGACGTTCTATCGGTGCCTTACCCCTCGCCGGGTCGGGCGGCCTGGGGTCTGGGTCGGGCGAGCTCGGGGATAATGAGCTCGCCCAATGCGACCCGGACATCTCCCAGGGGCTGCTCGACCTGGTTGAGGATTTTATTCAGAACACCCCATCCGCTGGGTCGGAGGTTGGTGGCGGGGAGGAGGATGGCCCCCTGGCTACGTCTCTGGTGCTGGACGTACTGGAGGAGCTGGGAATTGTTCTCTCCCCGGTTTCTCCGGTCGTTCCGGCGTCTGGGGCGGAGGGGAGCTCTGAACCGCCGCCGTCTTCTGGCCCAGCACCCCTAGAGGAGCCCAGGGAGGAATCCTCTGCCGCCGATCCTGGGGGTGGGATCCAGGCGGAGGTGGGGCTGGCTGGTGCGGCCGAGCCGTTCGCTGCGCACCGCGCGGTGGATGGGTCGGCCGCTGGCGACGACCCCCTGGAGGAGGATGGGGACTCGGTGATGGGCACGGAGGACAATTCGGACTCCAGCGCCGACGAGGCGATGGACGACCTCGTGCCCCTTGCCGAGTCTCCCCTCATTCCCGTAAGGGAACTCCGCGATTTTATGGCCACGTGCCTGGGTCGCGCAATAAGGTCCGGCTGGCCCTCGACAGGTGGTCGGAGCTGGCGCTGCTCATCCTATCCGTCCGCGCCGCCGTTAAGATCATGGGCGCGGATGAGGGTGTGAACCTGCTTGAGCTGCGTCGGCTCAGAACGTTTCTCACTGGGCTGCTGAGGAAGTGGCGGCTGACCAGCTGCTGCGCTTCCTCCACACGTTAGGTGTAGGTAGAGGTTGCACTATGCTTCTGACATGAAGATAACCATAGCCAGCCTCAACATCAACGGCAGCAGGGAGGCGCGCCGCAGATTCAATAACTTCTCGGTCCTTCAGGATGGGAAGTATGCGGTGTGCTTCCTGCAAGAAACCCACGCCGTTCCGGGAGACGAAGCCACGTGGCTCCTGGAGTGGCAAGGAGGGGTCAGCATGAGTCACCTCTCCAATAATTCCAGCGGGGTGGCTATCTTGCTGGCCCCGCATTTTCAGCCGGAGATCTTGGGGGTCAAGGAGCACGTGCCGGGCCGCTTGCTCCAGGTCACTGTTCGCCTGGGGGGCGTGCCGCTCCATCTAGTGAACGTGTATGCCCCTCAGGCTGGTGCGCAGCAAGTGGGCTTCTTTGAAGAAGTGTCCGCTCTTCTGGGCTCCATCGACGTGGGCGAGTGCGTCATTCTCGGGGGGGATTTTAACTGCACCCTCGAGGCGAGGGACCGTCCGGGTCCCCCGCGATGCCCGCCGGCGATGGAGAAGTTGAGGGACCTGGTCAGGTCCTTCGACTTGGTGGACGTCTGGCGAAATCTTCATCCCGACTCCAGCGCCTTCACTAGCGTGAGGTCTGGAGGAGGAGGGTCCAGAATCGACCGCCTCTACATTTCCCGGGCGTACGTCTCCTGCATTCCGGCGGCTTCCATGCGGCCGGTGCCGTGCATGGACCACCACCTGGTGTGGGCGGAGCTCGTTCCGCTGCGCGCACGGGGGGGGGAACCGCGTACTGGCACTTTAACAACCTGCTGCTGGAGGACGCGCGGTTCCGGGATTCGTTTTGTCATTTCTGGGCCGACTGGAGAAGGAAGCAGGGGGGCTTCCCCTCCTTGAGGCTATGGTGGGACGTGGGCAAGGCTCACGCCCGTCTCTTCTGTCAGGAGTACGTGAAGGGGTCGACCAAGAGGCGGGAGGCCCGGGTCGGGCGGTTGGAGAAGGAGGTGCTCGACCTGGAGTCCCGTCTCGGTCAAGTCGTCGAGGACCCGGCCCTGCGGAAGGTGTACGAAGAGAAGAAGGGCGCGCTGAAGGACCTGCAGCTCGTCGGGTCCCGAGGCGCGTATGTGAGGTCACGGATCCAGCTTCTGCGGGACCTGGACCGTGGCTCCCCCTTCTTCTACTCGCTGGAAAAAAGACGGGGGGTCCGTAAGCAGCTCTTGGGGCTGCTGGCCGACGATGGATCTCTGGTCTCGGATCCGGAGGGAATCAGCGCGGAGACCCGTGCCTACTACGGGGCTCTGTTCTCTCCGGATCCGTCCAGTGAGGATGCGTGCAGAGTTTTGTGGGAGGACCTGCCGAAGGTCAGTCCGGAGGGCGCCGAAAAATTGGACGCTCCGCTAAGCCTGGCGGAGCTGACCGGCGCCCTCCGCCAGCTCTCCAGGGGAAAGTCCCCGGGGCTGGACGGGCTGACCGTGGAGTTCCACAGGGCGTTCTGGGACGTCTTGGGGGGAGACTACGCGCGGGTCCCGGGGGAAAGTTTGGCGACCGGGGAGATGCCCCTCTCTTGGCGCAGGGCGGTCATTGTCCTGCTGCCTAAGAAGGGCGATCTCCGCCTCCTTAAGAACTGGCGCCCGGTCTCCCTCCTCAGCACGGACTATAAAATCTTTGCCAGGGCCATGTCTGCTCGCCTTGGCACCGTGCTGGCCCACATGATCCACCCCGACCAGTCCTACACGGTCCCGGGCCGGACCATCCACAATAACATCCATCTGGTCCGGGACCTGGTCCACCACTCCCAGAGGGCTGGTCTGTCGGTCGCCTTCCTCTCCCTGGATCAGGAGAAGGCGTTCGACAGGGTGGATCACGAGTATCTCTTCGGGACCCTGCGCGCTTTCGGGTTCGGGACGCATTTCGTTGCCCGGATCCGACTTCTGTACGCCGCCGCAGAGTGTCTGATTAAAGTTAACGGGTCCTTGACGGCGTCCCTTCGCTTCGGGAGGGGGGTGTGTCAGGGATGCCCCATGTCCGGTCAGTTATACACCATTTGCGTGGAGCCATTCCTGCGCCTCTTGCGGAAGAGGTTGACGGGACTGGCTCTGCAAGGTCCGGGCGTGGAGGTGGTCCTCTCGGCTTACGCCGATGACGTGCTCTTCACGGTCACGGATCCCGCTGACTTGCGGAGGATGCGGGAATGCCAGCAGATTTACTCGGACGCATCCTCCGCCAAGATCAACTGGGAGAAATGTTCCGGACTCCTGGTGGGTCAGTGGCGGGTGGACTCCCTGCCGGAGGAGTTCAAGCCCTTCGCTTGGAGCACCACGCACCTCCTCTATTTGGGAGTCTACCTTAGCCCTGCCGAGGACGCCTGGCCGGCGAACTGGCAAGAGCTGGAGGCCAAAGTCACCGCTCGCCTAGGACGCTGGACAGGACTGCTCCGAGTGTTGTCCTACAGGGGTCGAGCGCTGGTCATAAACCAGCTGGTGGCCGCCATGTTGTGGTACCGGTTGGTCACTTTGATCCCTCCCCCTGCGTTTGTCGCCAAGATGCAGAAGAAGCTCATCGACTTCTTCTGGGACAAGAGGAAGCACTGGGTCTCTGCCGCGGTTCTGTGTCTCCCGCTTAGGGAGGGCGGTCAGGCGCTGGTGTGCCTTCGCACCCAGGCTGCGACTTTCCGTCTTCAGACGCTGCAGAGATACCTGTACGTTGAGATTCCTCCGAGATGGTGTGCGCTGGCGACGTTTTTCTTCCGCCAGCTGCACGGCCTCAATTACGACACGCAGCTCCTGTTTGTGAAAGTGGGCGGTAGGCGTGCCGACCTGCAGGAGCTGCCTGTCTTCTACCAGGAACTACTATGGGTTTGGAACTACGTCGCTTCCAGGCGGAGCTCTCCCCCGTCAGGAGCGGCGGCTCTCCTTCGGGAGCCGCTGCTCAGGAATCCGCACCTCCACGAACGCGGGTTTGGGCGGCTGGCGGAGGGCAGGGCTGTGCCTGGCGGGGTGACCTGAGTCAGGGACCTGCTCGATGGCAGAGGAGCGGGCTGGATGGCGCCGGAGGAGCTGGCGTGGCGCCTGTCCTGGGCCAATGTCCGGCTCGCGGGCGAAGCCATCGAATAGGTGAAAGCGGCACTGGGCCCCGACTCCACTAGGTGTATCGAGGCGGCTCAAGCACGTGGGGCGATCCCGTCCGAGCTTACCCCCGTCCGGATGGAATTCCTCATCGGCGCCCGGCCCCGAAACTCCCCTCGGGAGCCGGCGCCTCACAACTTGAGCCGTCTCGAGGAACTACCCTCCGTGCCTTTTCATTCCGCGCGGAGGTGTTTCCTGTACGGGCTGCTCCTGCACACTCTCCACTTTGTCATCTTCGTCTGCCGTCCGGACACGCCTTGGCGTGGCGTCTTGCCGACTGGCGGTGGCGGAGGTCCCCAATGGAAGGTTCTCTACGCGGGAGTCCTCCCTTGTTCCATCGGGGCTTGGCCTGGAGGGTGTTGCACGGAGCGGTCCCCTGCAATAAGGTTTTAAGTAGGTTCACGGACTCCCAGGCCGCCTGCGTTTTTTGCGGCCTGGAGGAGTCCGTGTTTCACGTTTATATGGAGTGTGAGAGGTTGCAGCCCCTCTTTCACTACTTGAAGGGCTGCTCCTCGATTTTTGGTTGCACTTCAGTCCCACGCTCTTGATCTACAGTCACCCGGTGCGGAGCGGAGCGGACAGGCTGGAGGATCTCCTTGTGGGCCTGCCCCTGGGCCTGGCTAAAAGAGCAATCAATTGGTCCAGGCAGCGGGCGGTTGAGGGGGTCGTCCAGCCGGATTGCCTGCCTCTCTTCCGCGGCCATGTTCGCGCCCAGTTGGCCCTGGAGATGGAGCACGCGCTGTCCGCCGGTACGCTTGAGTATTTCCGCGACCGGTGGGCGCCTCGGGGACTGGAGTGCATCATCAATTCGGAAAACCAAATTTTAATTTGATTTGTTAAGATTTAGTTGAATTTTTGTTTATTTACAGTCGAATTGGGTTTTTTGGGTTCAAATAAAAAGAGGACCCTCAATCACTAAAGACCTGTTTAATTATTTGTGCAGTCTGTGTCCTGTTATTCAGCATAACTACATTTGAAAACACAGACTCAACACTGATGTTGTGAAAGGTCTATCAATGCAAGTTCTGGTTGCACCACTGAGAAATTGGAGGGCTTAAATCAAAATTGCCTTGTGTATCTGCTATCAACATTGGAAAGTTGGTCTTTGCTAAATTCAGCACCAACCTTTCCAGTCGGTCCTTTATCCTTCAACATTGTCCTTGTAATGACCAGACCCTAAACTATTCACCCATTTTTGACGGCAACTCATGGATTGGATCTCGCAGTGCAATATCCTCACTGTTTAATAAAAATATCAATTTGTTTCTGTGTATATAGGTGACACATGTGAGCATGTTTGCCTATCAAGCTCCAATAGCTCACGTTTGCAAATAGAAGACGATGGGGTAATAAAACCAAATAATTTAATGTCGGGAGCAGAATAAGAAACAAAAAGGAGAATAAATCTCAGGATTATCATCCAGGGTCATTTCTCACTTTGAAGGAGGAGCTGGCTTGACACCTGTTGCGAGGGCGGATTGAAGGTTATCGTCAGCAGCTGTCCAGTGCAGGTGCAGTGTTACTTGTGTCCATTGCTTCTTTCTTAGTATTACTATTTGGCATCTCATTCTACTCTCTAAAGTGCCTCGGGGCACTAACGATGTGAACAGTACATTATAAACCCGGGTTATCTGGTGAGAATCCTGGCGCTAAACCGGGGAGGCGGTTCCCAAAATAGTCATTCTCAATGTTAATTGAAAATGAAAGTTCTTTAAACTTCCGGGGAGTGAAGGGTTAACACTGTGCTGATTGGTTGTGACTTCTAACACCTGTGATTGAAAGAAGATCCAGTTGTTTCTTGGCAAGCCGTGTGGTAATGAGAGTTTGGGAGTTAAGTACATCCAAAATAAAGCCAATTATATCCCGAGTTAATTACTGTGCCATTAATGTGCAGCCATTCTGTTTGTTAAAGTGTTATTTAGACCCACTTGTGCCTCAGTAGTCAGTGATTATTCAACAGGTTTCACATTCTGCACGTGTGTATCTTGGTGCCATCCACAATTATCAACACGTGCTGTTCTTATTTTATCTTGTCGTGGTATATAAATGGCGCGAGTCACACAACTCGGGTCGCCATCTCTGATTGGACATATTCCTGGAGCTTTCATCAAGTGACCTGCTGGATCCAACCGCCTTTTTCCCCCGTCTCCAATCTATCTATCTATATATATAAATCGGTACATCTGTCCTTCTGTCCTTCTGTCTGTCTGTCTGTCATCGCGTGTGCGTCTGGGGGGTATGCGCTCGAAAGTTACAGGGCGTACCTACGCGTGCGTTACCTCCAAAGAAAGCTTACGCTTCCGAGACGGTTTTAAGCGTATTTACGTTTCGGCCGGGCTAAAATCGCGCCCGCGGTATCCCAAAAACCTTCAACATTCCGCTCATTAGCATCTCATTATCCGCTCATTAGCGACAGAGTGACCGCGAGGTCGACCAATCGTACGGCGGCTTGCTGCCGCGTGCGGCTGGGCCCTCCTACGGTCGAGTGACGGGACGATTGACCAATCCTACGCTTTGGTGACCTGACGGTCGACCAATCGGTGCGTGTGTGGGCGGGCCTTATCGTTCTGAACCGAGGTGAGTCGCCGCCATCTTGCTTCCGTTCTTTTTCCTGCTTTCTGCGTCTTTCTTTTCAAATATACATTTCCAGCAAAATAAAATTGAATTTATTAAATTGTTTTAAAAAAACTTCATTCATTTGTAAATATTTTTTCTAACCTCAACATTCTTTTTGCTACCTTTCCCCGTTTTTTTGTAAGGCCCTGAAAGCCTGGGCCTTTCTTGCCCAGCCAGGCCCGAGCTAGGTAACTGGGCTGCTGCTAAGCTCCTCACCTCCCCCCCCCCGCCGTGTCATGTTACCCAGGGCAACGGCGTCAGCCACGAGGGTCAGGGTGCGCGCGCAGCAGGAGCAGGTGAGACGCGGCGTCTCTGTTCCGCGCTCGGCTCGGGCGGGGGGGGAGCGGGGCTCGGCCGCCGGCCATCTCTCAGAGCCGCAATCGGGCTCGGCTGGGGGGGGGGGCATGGCTCGGCCGCCGGCCGTCTCTCAGAGCCGCAATCGGGCTCGGCCGGGGGGGGGCGGGACTCGGCTGCCTGCCGTCTCTCAGAAGCCGCAATCGGGCTCGGTCGGGGGGGGGGCGGGGTTCGGCCGCTGGCCGTCTCTCAGAGCCGCAATCGGGATCGGCCGGGGAGGGGCGGGGCTCGGCCGCCTGCCGTCTCTCAGAGCCGCAATCGGGCTCGGCCAGGGGGGTGCGGGGCTCGGAGAGCGGGGCTCTCGGCCTGGGCCCCCCCCGCCCCTTCCCCCCCCGCCCTCCCCCTTCCGCCCCCCCTTCCCCCGCCCCCCCTTCCCCCCCGCCTTCCCCCCCACCCCCCTTCCCCTTCCTGCCCCCCTTCCCCCCTTCTCCCCCCCACCCATTCCCCCCCTCCCTTCCCCCCCGCCCCTTCCCCCCTCCTTCCCCCGCCCCTTCCCCCCCTCCCTTCCCCCCCGCCCCTTCCCCCCCTCCCTTCCACCCCTCCCTTCTCCCCTCCCTTCCCCCTCCCTCCCTTCCCCCCTCCCTTCCCCCCCGCCCCTTTCCCCCCGCCCCTTCCCCCCCGCCCTCCCTTCCCCCCCGCTCTCTTCCCCCCACCCGCTCTCTCTCTTCCCCCCAGTCGCTCTCTCTCTTCCCCCCAGTCGCTCTCTCTCCAACCCCCAGTCGCTCTCTCTCTTCCCCCCCAGTCGCTCTCTCTCTTCCCCCCGTCGCGCTCTCTCTCTCTCTTCTCCCCCTCCCCCCAGTCGCTCTCTCTCTCTCTCTGCCAACAACAACATGCCCTCGAAAAAGCCTCGGCACCGCCGGGCACTTCAGCAAGTATCTATATATATAAATCGGTCAATCTGTCTGTCTGTCTGTCATTCTGTCTGTCATTCTGTCTGTCATCGCGTGTGCGTCTGTCGGGCTATGCGCTCGAAAGTTACAGGGCGTACCTACGCGCGCGTTACCTCCAAAGAAAGCTTACGCTTCCGAAACGGTTTTAAGCGTATTTACGTTTCGGCCGGGCTAAAATGCGGTATCCCAAAAACCTTCAACATTCCGCTCATTAGCATCTCATTATCCGCTCATTAGCGACAGAGTGACCTCGAGGTCGACCAATTGTACGGCGGCTTGCTGCCGCGTGCGGCCGGGCCCTCGTACGGTCGAGTGACGGGACGATTGACCAATCCTACGCTTTGGTGACCTGACGGTCGACCAATCGGTGCGTGTGTGGGCGGGCCTTATCGTTCTGAACCGAGGTGAGTCGCCGCCATCTTGCTTCCATTCTTTTTCCTGCTTTCTGCGTCTTTCTTTTCAAATATACATTTCCAGCAAAATAAAATTCAATTTATTAAATTCTTTTAAAATAAATCACTCATTTGTAACTGTTATATCTAACCTGAACATTCTTTTTCCTACCTTTGCCCGTTTTTTTCTTAGTCCTGAAAGCCTGGGCCTTTCTTGCCCAGCCAGGCCCGAGCTAGGTAACTGGGCTGCTGCTAAGCTCCTCACCTCCCCCCCCCCCGCCGTGTCATGTTACCCAGGGCAACGGCGTCAGCCACGAGGGTCAGGGTGCGCGCGCAGCAGGAGCAGGTGAGACGCGGCGTCTCTGTTCCGCGCTCGGCGGGGGGGGGGCGGGGCTCGGCCGCCGGCCGTCTCTCAGAGCCGCAATCGGGCTCGGCCGGGGGGGGGGGGCGGGGCTCGGCCGCCGGCCGTCTCTCAGAGCCGCAATCGGCCTCGGCCGGGGGGGGCGTGGCTCGGCCGCCGGCCGTCTCTCAGAGCCGCAATCGGGCTCGGCCGGGGGGCGTGGGGCTCGGCCACCGGCCGTCTCTCAGAGCCGCAATTGGGCTCGGCCGGGGGGGGGGGGCGGGGCTCGGAGAGCGGGGCTCTCGGCCGGGGGGGGCGGGGCTCGGAGAGCGGGGCTCTCAGCCTGGGCCCCCCCCCGCCCCTTACCCCCCCCGCCCCCCCTTCCCTCCCCCCCCGCCCCCCGCCTTCCCCTTCCCGCCCCCCCGCCGCCCCCCCCCTCTTCCCCCCCCGCGCCCACCCTTCCCCCCGCCCCCCCTTCCCCCCACGCGCCCCCCCTCCCCCCCGCCCCCCCTTCCCCTTCCCAATCCCCCCTTCCCCCCGCCCCCCCTTCTCCCCCCCGCCCCTTCCCCCCCACCCCCCCTCCCTTCCCCCCCACCCCCCCTCCCCCCCTCCCTTCCCCCGCCCCTTCCCCCCTCCCTTCTCCCCCTCCCTTCCCCCGCCCCTTTCCCCCCTCCCTTTCCCCCCCTCCCTTCTCCCCTCCCTTCCCCCCGCCCCTTCCCCCCTCCCTTTCCCCCCTCCCTTCCCTTCCCCCCGCCCCTTCCGCCCCGCCCTCCCTTCCCCCCCCGCTCTCTTCCCCCCACCCCTCTCTCTCTTCCCCCCAGTCGCTCTCTCTCTTTCCCCCAGTCGCTCTCTCTCTACCCCCCAGTCGCTCTCTCTCTCTCTTCCAACAACAACATGCCCTCGAAAAAGCCTTGGCACCGCTGGGCACTCCAGCTAGTATTTTTATAAATGAATGAAAGTGGTCAAAGAAAATGGGAAAAAATCATTTTCTTTAATGCCCCATTGACTTTTATCCCAGGTTTGCTTGGAACTGCAATTGGGAATGGTAGCATAGTGGTTATGTTACCAGACATTGCAATCCAGGGACAGACTTAGATTAAACAATCTGTGAGACATGAGTTCAAATCCCACCACAGGCAGCTGGGGAATTTAAATTCAGTCACTTTAATTAAACAAATCTGGAATAAAAAGCTACCATCAGTAATGATGACCATGAAACTATTGGATTGTGTTAAAATCTCACCTTGCTCACTTCCGTCCTTTAGGGAAGGAAACCTGCCGTCCTTACCCGGCCTGGCTAATATGTGACTCCTGAACCACAACAATGTGGTTGACTCTTTAACTGCGTTCTGAAATGGCCGAGCAAGTCGTACCAAACTGCTACTGTGGGAGTACCTTCACCTCACGGACTGCCGCGGCTCACCACCACCTTCTCGAGGACAGTTAGGGATGGGCAATAAATGCTGGCCTTGCCAGCGACGCCTACATCACATGAACGAATTTTTAAAAAATCCAGGAGATTAAATTCCTGGAGACTCCGGGACATACTGCAGAGTTGGAAACCCAACACACGACTTTGCCTCAGTACATGCCAAGTGTTGTCTTGTTGGACTTTGAAAGTGCCACTGGTGCTTTAGTGACTGAATAAGCTCAATCCAGTTTTTACTGACAGGGGATTTGGCGATTTAGTTACTGGAACTTTGGGGATCACATGACAGAATTCCACCAACTTATAATTCCATCCACTGTAACTTTTTAGAAGGGAATTGGGTAAATACTTGACAAGGAAAAATTTGCTGGGCTACGGGGAAAGAGCTGGAGAGTGGGGCTAATTGGCAGAGGCACGATGGGCCGAATGGCCTCCTTCTGTGCTGCATCATTCTATGACTTGTCACAGAGTCATCACCCTCTGGAACAAACGTGTGCAACATGTGGTGAGGGTGGGGCCACTACAGCTCTTTAAAGGGGATCTTGACCAGTCGCTGAGAGGACATTGCCAGTTACAGCGAGAGTTAGTGGTTAGTTTAGATTGTCATGTGTCGGGAGTTGGAGAGCAATTGGCCAGAGGTTTTTCCTGAATTGGCCATGTTTCTTTGTCTGTTTTCAGAGATAGCGTAACTGGTAGGTGGGACGGCAGCGTGTGAGGTCATACTGTCTACTGGATGGGGTGAGCTTGATGGGCCTGATAGTCTTCATCTATGTTTGTATGTCTTTTTGTATGTTTGTATGTGCAGACTGGGGAATCAATCTGAGTCCAGCCTGGTGTGTGGCTCAGAGAGTTCACCCAGTCAGTGACTGAGCCCAGGGACAATCTCCAGTCTGCAATCCCCCATGGCAGAACTCATCCCTTCAATGATCCATGCACAAATCAGGAGACACACAGTAAGTTTGTTCATTTTCAATCCACGTTTATTTTCAGATGTTAAACTTCTCACATTTCAGTTATTGAAACATGACTTGTAATATACAAAATATCACGGACAGGAAAAGACTCTCTGGTCCATCCAGCCTTGTCCATCGCAATATATACACCCCCACCCCACCCAAGACCATGTGATCTACCATGTGATCTCCTGGGAGAGGTGAAAAACCAGACATAAAAACCCAGGCCAATTTGGGAAAAAAATCTGGGAAATTCCTCTCCGACCCCCTTAGGCGATCGAAACTAGTCCAGGAGATCATTCTGGCCCAAGTAAGTCCGTGCATTCTAAGACAATTACTTTTCCACTTCCACTCTGCTAACATTGACTCTGTTTCTCTCTCCACAGAGTCCTGACGAAGGGTCTTCGACCTGAAAAGTTGACTCTGTTTCTCTCTCCATGGATGTTGCCTGGCCTGCTGAGTTTTTCCAGCGGTTTCTGTTGTTATTTTAGTTCTGTACCAATCTTTTCTTTAAAGTGCTAACTGTGACACCGTTTAATTTGCTGGGAACATCCGTTCCTAAACATTGACAGGCCAAATTGGGGGATGGAATGTGGATCTATTTACAAGAAACTCTTGTTTAAACGGCACCTAAATATCCGGTATTCTCTATTAACTGGCAAAATTCTCACGCTGAAAACAACATCTCAATAACCGGCTGAGTCCGAGTCTCCCGCGGTGGCCAAGTTAGTCAGTGGGGGTAGTTCTCCAAACTGCCACTACTCGGCTTCTTGGCGCTGTCGGAAGTCGGAACACCTCAATACCCCTGAAACAGGAGTCTGACTCTCCCGCGCTGCCGATAGTCTCTTCTGATCCGCCATTTTACAGGGGTACTGTGTGTCTCTCATGCTGCTGGTAGCCACTGCATTGCATTACCCTCAACTGGCAGTACTGTACTTAATCAAGCATCTTCCACCATCCATTTAACACAACATTCTATAGGCAAGTACCCAATTACTGTATACTGCACATTTCTTGATTTTTTTCTTTTTCTTTTTTAAAAATAGCCTCGGTAGATAACCCTCTCTGTCATCCGGAATTTTTGATCAACCGGTCCCGTCGGTGCCAGATACCAAAGAGTTTCCTGTACCGGGATGCATCGGCACAATTTGCCTGGGGAAAATCTCTTAAGGCATGACCTTCCCTGTTAAGACATTTTGTTAAGACGTCCTAACTTGGAAGGGCACACCCACTTGTTTCTCCCCTCCCTCCCTGACTCCCGTGCAGTGTTAACTTTTAGCACACCCCAGAACCCAGTTTGTTGACACCCAAAGACAACCCAGAACGAGGAAAAGACATACCAACACTCCCCACAGGTGGCTGGCAAATGCCGCGTCACTTGAAGAATGAAGAAGAGCTTACAAGGGAACAGCTGACACGGGAACAGCTGACAAAGGTGCTGTGATCTTCATTCAGGCATTCTGCACACACTGCTGGCGACTAACCAAGTAGTAACTGAGGACGAGGAGGGTGGAGGTACTTGTATGGGAACAGAGGCTTAAATGACCAGGACAGACACAATAAAGTGCGCATTACCCATGAGTGCCGCACTGCTGGTTTACCCTAATCTGATGGGCATTCCATCTCAACTGCCAGGCCATCAATCAGAAGCTGGCAGGATCCAAATCCAGATCCTGACGGTTCAGCTTACTGTTTGGATCTGGCGCTGGCGCCCGTGAATAACACCCACTTTGATCTATTTGTCCTGGGAGCCGGAGAGTCTGTTCGCTTGCAGGTGCGGTCCGCCTTTCTCATCCTGAGTACCAGTTGGACAGTGTCCAGCAGTGTGTGGAGGATGTCAGAATGAAAAATTCCCTATAAAAAGTAGGGTCATCTATTGTGGTAAACCACTGTTAACTCTGTACAGGTCCGGGCATGTCTCCGCCCCTGGCTCCACCCCTAAGCCCGGGTATAAAGGTGACTCACCACCCTTCCCCCGGGAGCTCTTAGGATGGATCCACTAGCAGAGGCATGCTTCAGTTCTTAGTCAATAAAAGCCTACTTCGTATAAGTTCAACTCGTAGTCTTTGGTGTTGTTGATAGTGCATCAATTTTATTGACTAAATTTTCGACATGGAGAAAATCTTGAAGCCGGAACGTTTAGACCTGGATCCTCAAGCAGCAGATGCAGCCAATAACTTTGAACACTGGCTGAGCTGTTTCGAAGCCTTCCTGGAGGCCTCCAGCACTACCGTCACTACAGATGACGCGAAACGGCTTGTCTTGAACTCACGGGTGAGCCACCGAGTCTACTCGATCATCCGAGACGCCACAACTTACGCGGCCGCCATCGCGACGCTAAAGGAACAATACGTGAGGCCTGTTAACGAGGTCTACGCCAGACACCTCCTGGCTACCCGAAAACAGCGCCCCGGGGAATCGGGCGCCAAATATTTACTGGCACTGAGAGTCCTCAGCCGGGCCTGTAATTGCAAAGCGGTGACGGCCAAGGAATGCACGGAAGACCTGATCCGAGACGCCTACGCAGCCGGCATCAGGTCCAACTATACTCGGCAGAGGCTGCTGGAACAGAGGGGGCTCGACCTGCAGAAGACGGTGGCCCTCGCTAACTCGTTAGACGTGGCCCTCCAGAACATGGACGCCTACCCCTCTGACCGGATGGCCACGTGGATGTCACGGGAGCAGCCATCTTGGGACCCGGTAAGGCCACAAGCCGCCAGCAGCCCAACTACAGCTGCAATGACCAGAGGCCAGAAATGCTACTTCTGCGGCCAGGCCAAGCACCCCAGACAGCAATGCCCAGCAAAGGACGCGACCTGCTCCAAATGCGGCAAGAAAGGCCACTACGCGAGAGTGTGCAGGGCAAAATCGATCCCCAATTCCAGCAGCGCCGCGTGTGAACCGTGCAGGCCGCCATTTTGGACCCCACCAACCACGTCTGAGCCGTGCGGGCCGCCATTTTGGGCACCACCAGCCGCGGGGGAGCCGCCATCTTGGACACCATTTCGAGACCAGGCCCCCGGCGCGGGCGAATACTACAGCGACCCACCGACCTCGACGATGGCCTCCATCACCCTGGACCAATCTAGGCCCCATCAACTAGCCAGGTCCATGATGAACGTAAAGGTAAATGGCCATGCCACAAATTGCCTTTTCGACTGCGGAAGCACGGAGAGCTTCATCCACCCCGACATGGTGCGACGCTACTCCCTATCGGTTATGCCCACACGCCACCAGGTCTTTATGGCCTCAAAGTCCCATACGGCGGACGTCGGCGGCTACTGTGTAGCGACTCTGACAGTGAACGGCGTGGAGTACAGAGATTTTAAATTCCTCGTCCTGCCACAGCTCTGCGCTCCCGTACTGCTAGGATTAGACTTCCAGTGCCATCTGGAGAGCGTCACGATGGCATATGGCGGGCCCCTGCCCCCACTTACAGTCTGCAGCCGGCAGAATTTAAACACGGCGCCGCGCAAAGTATGCAGCCTGTCCACCCTGAAGGTCAAACCCCCCCCGCCGTTGTTCGCTAACCTCGCCAAGGACTGCAAGCCAATTGCTACTAAAAGCAGGCGGTACAGTGCCGGGGATAGGAGCTTTATTAAATCAGAAGTAGAAAGACTCCTGAGGGAAGGGATTATCGAGGGCAGCACCAGCCCATGGTGAGCCCAAGTGGTGGTAGTGAAGACCGGCGAAAAACAGCGCCTGGTTATTGATTACAGCCAGACGATCAATCGATACACGCAATTAGACGCATACCCACTTCCCCACATATCTGACATGGTCAACCAGATAGCACAATACCGGGTATTCTCGACGATTGATCTGAAGTCGGCATACCACCAGCTCCCCATCAGGCCTGAGGACCGCCAGTACACGGCCTTCGAGGCCGACGGTCGCCTCTACCACTTCCACCGAGTCCCCTTCGGCGTCACCGACGGGGTCTCGGTCTTCCAAAGGGAGATGGACCGAATGGTTGACCAGAATGCGCTGCAGGCCACCTTCCCCTATCTAGACAACGTCACCATCTGCGGCCATGACCGGCATGACCACGACGCCAACCTAGAAAAATTCCTCCGTACGGCCCAACGGCTGAATCTGACATACAACAGAGAAAAATGTATGTTCCGCACCACGCGCCTCGCTATTCTTGGCTGCGTGGTGGAAAACGGAGTCATCGGCCCCGACCCCGACCGAATGCGCCCCCTCCTGGAACTACCCCTCCCCCACTGCCTAAAAGCCCTGAAGAGATGCCTAGGGTTCTTCTCTTACTACGCCCAGTGGGTGCCCAACTATGCGGACAAAGCCCGGCCCCTCATCAAGTCAACCTCCTTCCCCCTGATGGCAGAGGCCCGTGCAGCCTTCACCCTCATAAAAGAGGACATTGCGAAGGCCACAATGCACGCAGTGGATGAGTCCATCCCTTTCCAAGTGGAGAGCGATGCATCCGACTTCGCCCTAGCCGCAACCCTTAACCAGGCGGGGAGACCCATGGCCTTCTTTTCACGGACCCTCCAGGGCCCCGAAATTCGGCACTCCTCAGTCGAGAAGGAGGCCCAGGCGATAGTGGAGGCTGTACGGCACTGGAGGCATTACCTGGCCGGTAAACGTTTCACCCTGCTCACTGAACAACGGTCAGTAGCATTTATGTTTAACAACAGACAAAGGGGGAAAATCAAAAATGATAAGATATTGCGGTGGAGGATCGAGTTATCCACCTACAACTACGATATCTTATACCGGCCCGGGAAACTTAATGAGCCCCCAGATGCCCTATCCCGTGGGACATGTGCCAACGCACAAGTCGATAGGCTACGGACCCTCCACAATGATCTCTGCCACCCGGGGGTCACCAGGTTCTTCCATTTTATTAAAGCTCGCAACCTGCCTTACTCCATCGAGGAGGTCAGGACCATGACCAGGAACTGCCAGGTCTGCGCCGAATGCAAACCGCATTTTTATAGGCCAGACAGGGCACACCTGATTAAAGCCACCCGCCCCTTCGAACGTCTCAGCGTCGATTTCAAGGGGCCCCTTCCCTCCTCTGACCACAACACGTACTTCCTCAATATTATTGACGAGTACTCCCGTTTCCCCTTCGCCATCCCCTGCCCGGACATGACCAGCGCCACAGTCATCAGGTGCCTCAACGACCTGTTCGCCATATTTGGCTTCCCCAATTACATCCACAGCGACAGGGGCTCGTCGTTCACGAGCGACGAGCTGCGCCAGTACCTGCTCGAGAAGGGCATAGCCACGAGCAGGACTACCAGCTACAACCCCCGGGGTAACGGACAGGTAGAGAGGGAGAACGCAACGGTGTGGAAGACCGCCATGCTCGCCCTAAAATCCAGGGGCCTCCCAATCTCCCGCTGGCAAGATGTCCTCCCCGATGCGCTCCACTCCATACGATCACTGCTCTGTACTGCCACAAACGCCACCCCTCACGAGAAGATGTTCGTCTTCCCCAGGAAATCCACCTCGGGGACATCACTACCGCCATGGCTGACGTCTCCGGGACCCGTCCTGCTCAGGAAACACGTGAGGAGCCATAAGACAGACCCCCTGGTCGAAAAGGTTCACCTCCTCCACGCCAACCCACAGTACGCCTACGTGGCGTATCCTGACGGGCGGGAGGACACAGTCTCAATTCGAGACCTCGCACCCTCAGGTACTACCCGAAACACCATCGATCACCATCCACTACCTCAACCCACCACCACTACCCATGACGCACCACCGGGGTGTCTACCACGAACTGACGACATGCCGGTGCCATCCCTACCCCGAGAGGACGACACGCCAGTGCTCCGTCCCACGCGAGAAGCGGCCGCGGGCAAAGAACCGCCGCAACCGGCACCACGAAGATCATTACGGCAGACAAGACCCCCGGAGAGACTTTCGTATACGAACTTTTGAAACACTTCACCCCGCCGGACTCTTTTTTAAACGAGGGGTGAATGTGGTAAACCACTGTTAACTCTGTACAGGTCTGGGCATGTCTCCACCCCTGGCTCCACCCCTAAGCCCGGGTATAAAGGTGATTCACCACCCTTCCCCCGGGAGCTCTTAGGATGGATCCACTAGCAGAGGCATGCTCCAGTTCTTAGTCAATAAAAGCCTACTTCGTATAAGTTCAACTCGTAGTCTTTGGTGTTGTTGATAGTGCATCATCTATACTCTAAAAATGACTTGGATTTCTCCCGTGGGCTCCTGAAATCAAAGTGTGTATTCAACACCAGGGTGGTCCTGAAGCACGGTTTGTGAGGTAACCAAAGGGTTAACCAGAACCACCACCTGCTGCAATTTTCTGGAGCATCCTGGAGATCAGGCAACCCTGAGCAACAGAATCCAGAAACAAAAGAATGCAAGACTGTCGGGCCTCTGCCCTGACTGCCTGAGGTCCTCCAGCAGATTGGTGATTATCCGGTGATGCGAGCAAGTCAATCGACCTAATAAGCCCCCCAAGTCCTTATTATGTCCGTGTATGATTGAGACACGGACAGCAGGAGTTGAACAAAACAGGTCTTTACTGAATGAAGTCCATTGGGAAACTGAAACTACAGAGGCTTACTAGCGCCTTTTATACAGGGGTGGTCACTGCTGGTACTGCAGTCTGAGACCAGTTATTCTCTTAAAGGTACATACACAACAATTCCTCCCCTTTTAGATAAACAGTACATAACATTCATTTAACAACTAAATGATAACTAATTACAATCACAATTACAGTTGCTAGATACATTGGTTGAGTTTAAGCAATTATAAGTTCAGTCTTTGAGGAGGCTTCCTGATTCTGTCTGGATAACGTCTCTTTGGGGTATCAGGTTCTTCTGGCAAGGTTGAGTCAGGATCAATGTCGTTGTTTGGTTCATCTGCTTCCAATATCACCGATTCTGCAGTAGCTGCAATTGGTGCGTCAATTTCATTGCCAGGTGTATCAGATCGTGGTGTGGAGTTGACGTTTTCCAGTGACTCTAGAATCTGGTCAGCATGGCGTCTTACAATGCTCTCTCCAACGTCCACGGTATACATGAGAGGTCCTTGCCGTGTACAAATCGTTCCTGGCTGCCATTTCTCAGTGCGGTAGTCCCGGGCCAAAACTGGTTGACCTATCTTAAAACTCCTGGTTGGCCTTTCATTCATATTCTGAAACTATCTGTTCTCTACATCTCTTCGGACGTTTGGCTTAACCAAATCCAAGCGGCATCGTAGTCTTCGATTGAAGAACATCATGGCTGGAGTTTGGTTGGTAACCGCATGTGTCACATTCCGGTAGGCAAACAAGAAGTTGTCCACCTTGTGTTGTAGGGGTATATCTTCATTACACATTGCCTTGATAGCCTTCTTGAATGTTTGAACAAACCTCTCGGCCAATCCATTAGTGGCTGGATGATATGGGGCAGATGTGTAATGCTTAACACCATTGTTCTTTAAGAACCTCCGGAACTCTTCAGACACAAATTGTGGTCCATTATCAGAGCAAATCTGTTCAGGCAGCCCATTCCTGGCGAATATGGTTCGTATAACTGTGATAGTTTTTTCTGTGGTGGTTGAGGACATTTTCATAGCCTCTGGCCACTTTGAGTGTGCATCCACCGCAATTAAAAACATCGAGTCCATGAAGGGACCAGCAAAATCAATGTGCTTCCTTTGCCATGGAGATGAGGGCCACTCCCATGGATGTAGAGGAGCTTGTGGTGGGGCATTTTAGATCTTCTGGCATCCTGCACAGCTCTTGGTCATCTCTTCGATTTCTCTGTCGATTCCCGGCCACCACACAAACGCTCTGGCTAAGTTCTTCATTTTTACCCCACCCAGATGACCCTCATGAAGCTCATTGAGCACTCTATCCGTCAACTTAGGTGGAGCTACTACTCTGGATCCATACATCAAGGTTCCTCTGCACACTGACAGCTGTTCTCTTCTCGGCGAGAATGCTGGCAGCAGTTGTTCGCCATGTGCTGGCCATCCCTTCACCGTTAAATCATAGACCCGGGATAGTGTCGGGTCATTTCGTGTTTCCTTTTCTATGTTTGCATTCGTCACAGGGAGACATTCGACTATGGTCGAGTGGAATAACTCCATTGGATCCACTGCAAGGTCTTCTTCTTCCACCGTCGGCAATGGTAGGCGCGACAATCCATCAGCATTCCCATGCTGTTTAGTTCCTTTGTACTCGATGTCATATTGGTGTGCCCCTAGGAAAAGGGACCACCTCTGCAGCCGTTGCGCTGTCATTATCGGTACGCCCTTCTGAGGGTTGAAAATGGAGACAAGAGGTTGATGATCGGTTAGTAGAGTAAATTTTTGACCGTGCAGGTAGTGATTGAACGTCTTCACCCCCCACACTAGGCTGAGGGCCTCTCTGTCAATCTGGGCGTAGTTACGCTCGGCAGAAGTTAACGAGCGTGACGCAAAAGCTATCGGCCTCTCTAAACCATCAAGGAATTTATGTGACAGTACAGCCCCAATGCCGTAGGGAGACGCATCACACGCCAATCTGATCGGCAGTGCTGGGTTGCAGTGAGCCAATACTTCTCTTGAAGTGATTAAGTCCTTACTCTTCTGAAAGGCCCGCTTACAGTCATTGCTCCATTTCCATGCTACTCCCATTCGTAGTAGGGCGTTCAGTGGGTGCAGAATTGTCGACAAATTCGGCAAAAACGTATGGTAGTAATTCACCAATCCGAGGAATGACCTCAGCTGCGACACATTTTCAGGCGCTGGGGCCTTAACAACCGCTTCAATTTTGTCAGGGGACTTATGTAACCCCTCTTCATCAATCACGTGGCCACAATAAGATATCTGTTTCTTTAAAAACTCGCACTTGGGGCGGTTGGCTCGTAGCCCATGTTCCCGTAGTCTAGTGAGCACCTGTTCTAGGTTGTTAAGGTGTTCACTGTCATCTTCACCTGTCACAAGGATGTCGTCCAAGTAACACTGAGTCCCCGGAATCCCTTGCAGGACTTGTTCCATCGCTCTTTGCCATATCGCCGGAGCCGATGCTACTCCGAATACCAATCGATGATACTGGGAAAGACCTTTGTGAGTGTTTATCGTGAGATACTTCCTAGAGGATTCTTCAACCTCCATCTGCAAATATGCTTGTGCTAGGTCAATTTTTGTAAAACGCTTCCCTCCAGATAGTGAGGCGAAGATGTCTTCTATCCTTGGAAGAGGATATTGTACTGTGTGAAGGACTGGGTTCACCGTCACCTTGAAGTCCCCACAGATGCGAACCTTCCTTGGCTCCTCAGACTTATTGCTTAACGTTTTCTTCATGACAGGAAAGATGGGTGTCGCCCACTCGCTCCAGTCGACCTTAGACAACACGCCTGCCTTCTCCAGATTCTCCAGCTCTGCCTCGACGGCTGGGCGAATTGCATATGGTACCGGTCTTGCTTTGAAAAACTTGGGAATTGCATTCTCTTCTATTTTTATCGAGGCGGTTACGCCTTTAAGAGTTCCCAGTTCTTGTTGAAATACCTCTTTGGCGTTAGCTAAGATTGTTGACAATCGTCCAGGAGTGACGTCTTCATCTTTTTTACCATCCACCGTCATTGCATGAATGGAGTGCCAATCTAAGCTTATCTTCCTGATCCATTCACGTCCCAATAACGGTGGTCCACCATTTGGCAGTATGTAGAGATACAATTTCCGTATTTTCTTGCCGTTGTATTCGACAGGCTCCCTTATTTTTCCTCTGGGGTATACTTTTTGTCCCGTATACGTCGTCAAGACGATGGATGTCTCTCTCAAGGGTATGTGTGAGAATAGCCGCTCGTAGTCTCATCGATTCATGACGGTTAGCGTGGATCCTGTATCCAATTCCATTTTAACTTGGGACCCTGCTATCGTGAGGGTGACCCAAATGGTTCGGTGATCCTCTTTTGTGATTACATTGTGAAGTTTGAGACAGCTTAGTCTCCTGTTCTCGGATTCACTATCGCTCATCTGGTCTTCGGAACTACTGTCCGTCATCTTTTGTACTTTCTTGTACGGTTCCTTAGTAGCCTTTTTGTTGTCGCTGGTCTTCTTCCCAGACCTGCAAACTCGTGCAATGTGTCCCATCTTTCCGCATTGCCTGCATATTTTGTCCTTGGACCAGCAGTCCTTCTGGTCATGGTTAGTTCTGCCGTAGCGATAACATTTTGCAAATCCCCGTGTCATTTCATGGGTGCCGTATTCCTGTGGCTTTTGTTGTATTTCCGCAGCTCCCCTGGCTGCTGCTTCGTACGATACTGCCATGCTGAAAGCCTTGTCTAGCGTCAGCTCTTTCTCTGAGAGTAACTTCTTCTGTGTTCCTTCACTCAGGAGTCCACAGACAAATTTGTCCTGTAGGGTATCTGCCAGTCCAGCTCCGAACTGGCAGTGCTTTGATAGCTTGCGTAGTTCCGCAAGGTACTCAGCATTGCTCTCATCTTTATGCTGAGTTCTCCTGTGGAATTTAAATCTTTCTGCTATCAACAGCGGTGCAGGGTTTAGGTGTTCCTGTAGGACAGCAACAATTTTGTTAAAACTCTTTGCCTTCGGTTTGGCTGGAGTAATCAGGTTCCGCAATAGGCCGTACGTTCTAGCGCCCATTAAGTTTAGCAATACCGATGCCTTTTTCTCATCGGCTATTTCGTTTGCCTTGCAATATACCTCGACTCTTTCCACATACGTGGTCCAGTCCTCTATTGTATTATCAAAGGCAGTGATACAGCCAGTCTTCGGCATCTTGAAAATCTAAAATGGCGCCTCCCGTGCTTTGCCTTCTTCCCCGCTGATTAAGATGGCGCCTCCCACGCTTTGCCTTCTTCCCTGCTGTTGCTAGCGCTGCTTTCCGCGGTTTCCTGCGCGTTTAATATTCTTTTTTTAAATTATTTTCCCATCGTGGAACAACCCTGTGGGACTCTTGCCTCCCTCTTCTCGGGTCTGTATGCAGCCCGGCTTCGTAGCACCGGCCGCGCCCTGTGTGCTCCACCCTCTCTCTCTCTCCTCTTCCCGACAACGCTGCTTGGCCCCGTTGCAAGCCACCCGCTCGAGTTCGCGACCGCCGCAGCCCAGGAAGGATCAGTGTACTACCTGCCACCAGCCCGATTAGCTGAAGCACCGTCGACAGGAACCAGGCCCCGCTTTCGACAGCTTCTCCAGCAATCTTCAACTCCGCTAACACAGGGGCGGATGCCCACGGTCGACGCCCATTTCTACTGCTTCTTTCTTCCTTCTGGCCTCGACCTCTGCTCACTTCGCTTCAGGAATGGATCCCAGGAGGTGGTGCAGACTGTAGGTAAGTTCGTATCTGCTCGTCGCCAGTATTATGTCCGTGTATGATTGAGACACGGACAGCAGGAGTTGAACAAAACAGGTCTTTACTGAATGAAGTCCATTGGGAAACTGAAACTACAGAGGCTTACTAGCGCCTTTTATACAAGGGTGGTGACTGCTGGTACTGCAGTCTGAGACCAGTTATTCTCTTAAAGGTACATACACAACAGTCCTGAAGATGTTCTGGACTACCTCAGTGTGGATCATCCACTAGTTAGGGTGGACTACAGAGCAGCTGAGTGTGATGACTGTTGTGTTGTCCTCCCCGGGCCAAATGTGGCACCAAGAGTGTCACCCCGTCGTTCAAGCACCAATGGGAAGCAATGCATCATCTTGACAGAGGGACCCAGGAAGGAGGGTCCCACCCTGTTTGTTGACTTACCGGACCCTTGTCATATTGTCTGTCTGCAGACACACTGACTTACCCTGCACCAAGTCTGAAAGTGAAGATGTCCTATTATACCATTCACACCCCGAGCCTGTTGAAATGCCAAGTGAAATCACTGGCCGAGAAGACCATTCATCCTGTGGATACATTACTGGCAGAGTGATGGTCATCCAGAAGGCTCAACTGGAGAAATATCCCCAACAGTTGAGCCTTCTGGATGACGATCACTCGCTCTCAGTGTGGATGGTAGAAGACCTGCCAGTATGCCCACTAGTAGATGGTTCCTCTGATGGTCAAACCAAACATCCAGAGTGATCCACTTCCACAGGGAAGTACTGGAAATAGCCCACCCACACAACTCTGAGGTGGGCTATCCAGGCATGATCACTGCTGGGGGAGGTGGAGCTGGACAGGGTCTTGAATGTTACTTGTTGTGAGCTACCTGCATTCCAGGTCCTAATCTGGAATGATGGGCTAGCAAGATACAAAGGACATCGTGCTCCGGATAAAGCCTTGAATAGGCTGGTGGAGGTGAATGGATTGGTGGTGGTGAGTGGACTGGTGTTGGCGAGTGGAAGGGGCCTATAGATGGGGTGGGCTAAGCTACAAAGTGAGCAGTGCCCCCCCACCCTTGTGTGTCAATTCGGGAATGCCTGAAGGTTCTGCTACAGCAGATCTTCCACTTGCTCGCCAAAGAAGCCCTCGGCACAAATGGGCATCTGCAGAACCTGAAGGACCCCCAAGGTGTGAGGACAAACTAAGTGGCGATGCAAGATCCACTGGACGATAGATCCTGCTCCTACATTGAGAGCACCCACACAGTCTGCTGCTGCAGCAGATGCTCTCTGAAGGTGGTCCTCTCTGGCAGGGATTGCTCCCGCAACTCACCTGCTGGTCAGTGAAGCCAGCCCCAGTGGATTTGATGGCAGGGAATTCGGGATATGCGCCAAACCCTGCAGGAAGGTCCGCCAGACCCACATGTCCCACCATTTGGATTCTGGTGGGTGGAACAGGACTAGTTTCCTGGGCAGTTCCCTTCCTTCTGAGGCTGTCACGATTGAAGTTCGCCAGCTGTACCAGCGAACTTTAAGTTGTGAAGCAGAATGGCGGGGCTGTCTACCTTGGCCATAACTGGGGCGCGCCTATCAAGTCCGCCCAAACCGCCTTGGAAATTGGGAGGGGGAATTCAACAAAGGTTGATGCCTGAGGCCTTTGCAAGACCCCAGGTAAAGACTCAACCCGCACAAGTGATGGGACTTCCGGAACTCACAGTTTCAGACTCGAAGTCACCCTTGTTTTGAATACATGGTAAAACCTCAACGCACGGAAGCCGTGGTCGACTCAGGCTCCCAGTTTGGTTTCTGGAGCGCACGCACCCTCCCTGGGAGTGCCTCTTGAGTGTCGTAGGGAGCGGCCGAAGGTGGGTCCACAGTGGTGGGTGGGAGCCACAGATCTATTAATAGAGATCTGCAGCTGCACTCACCAAAGTGGACATCACCCGTAGCATAGGTGACCCTGTGTAGGGTCGAGTCCACCGAGGGTGGTGCCCCCAAATGAGCTGGCGCCAATTGGAGACCAATGTCCCGGGGCTGCGTTGGTGTCACCAGAGGGGATGGATGCCTCTGGTGAAGGACACACCAACAGTAGCTGGTGGCGCTTGGGGGAACCAGCCTGATTCTGGCACCAGTAGGCACGGACACCTCCGAACCAGCTGGTGCCAGAGGAGGACTCTTCCTCTATCTTGGGAGGCCTCAGTACAAGTGGTACCGGGGTTTCACCCGATGTTGTTGACTGGGATGGATTGGCTTTAACCAGCTCGTCCCATTCTACACCATCAAGGCAACAACCGGAGCGTCCACCTTTGAGACTTTCCTGTTCAGTCCCAACTTGGACCACTGGTCGACATCGGTCGGAGATGACTGTATGGACTGGGCCCTATCCAGTGCCAGTGCAGTTAACCCCGAGCAATGCCGAACTGAGCCTGGAGTTGGAGCAGGGTTGGTGCTTGATGCCGATGCGGGGACCTGAGGGCTGGATGTGAAGGTCCAGCCCAGGGGAGAACTAGGGAGGAGGGAGAGGGGCATGGGAATTTTTTTTAAATGGGAAAGAAACGTGCCAGAAGGGAAAGAGTTGGTTTAACACCATCTCCAATCATTGGCTGTGCATTTAAATGGATCTGTTATTGACCGTCAAATAAAGAAATTAAAAGATGTACAGTTGATACACGGAGAGATGGGCATGAGGGGTATTTGAGTATTTCAGTGTTGCTGTTTCCTCCTTTGTGGTATCTCTGCTGGCATTGATGTGATTTTGGTCAGGATGTGTGATCCAATTGTCTTCGTGGTTTTGTTACTCACAACATTAGTCTGTTGGTAGTTTGATGAAACCGTCCATTTCTTCTCACTCATCCTGACACCAACCGTGTACCTGGGGCAGAAGAAGAAATTACAAAAATCACTGGATTGCAACAAGGACAACGACAGGCATTTTATCGCTCCCCTCGTATAGTAAACCATATAACCTGTAAAAGGATTTATCAAATTCCCTTTAAAAAGTCAACACCTGGGCCAGCGTCGAGCTGTGTGGGCAGGTACCAAGCTCGGTCAAGGCAGCTCCTGTGGCATTACTGCCCAGGAGTACATTCTTCGAGTCTTAACCCTGAGCTCTCAGTACTGGTGAACACTTTGAGAAACTGATTATTCAATTGTTCACTCTCCCTGTCAGCCTCTCCTCTTATTTAGACCCATTCATTCAACACCAATCAACGGTTTCAAGAGGGACGCTCTTGACTTTTTAAATGGTCAGGCTGAGCTGTCCCACAGACTATCCCCGTGTCCAGGACAAGTTGATCAGAACAACAAGCATGTACTGACCTGGTTTCAGTTTCCAGGATATGAGCCTTTATATCTGCACGGATTTTGCTGTAACTCACTCTGACTTTCACGGGGAATGATACAAGCTGGAAGTACAGCTCCAAACACAGTTAGTCACAGTCAGTAAATAGACTGTGACCCCTGGTTCTGGACTCCCCCGCCATCGGGAACATCCTTCCTGCATCTAGTCTGTCTAGTCCTGTTAGAATTTTATAAGTTTCAATGAGATCCCCTCTCATTCTTCTAAACTCCAGCGAGTATAAGCCCAATCGACCCAATCTCTCCTCATACGTCCATTCCTGCAATCCCAGAAAGACAAACCTTTCAAAGTTCACGAACTTCTGTCCACGCCGCTGGTTGATGATGTTTCAATTGTTCGTGTTGTCTTCACAAAGCAAAGCTGTTCAGACGTTCGAGTCGACCGCATTCAGTCCTAGACAGAAAAGCCAGTTAATCAGAGTCAGTGCAACTCCCTTTCCTTCACTTAAACTGGTTGTATTGTCTCCTGCCTCACATTTATCTGGTTTACAAAGCTATTGTGATGTCTCATCTCAGTGTGATGCGCAGTATGAGGGTAAGGCTTACTCTGTGATGTCACAGTTTGACCCATCCAATTAAAGTGGTCTCACCTTGAAGCCATATTTGGTAAAAGGGGCCTCACCTTGAAACTATATTTGGTACAAACCTTTGGGCTTTACTTAAGTTACACTGACTTGTTTCGCTAGAAAGCAATAACAGGTTTCCATGTGGTTATGACCCAGAGCACAGGGTGCGTGGGCGATGGGCAGTGATGGGATTGTTTGCCTTCTACCAATTATGTTAAGTAATTGCATACATTTAAAGCAACAGGAGAAGGCCATTCAGCCCCTCGAGCCTGCTCCAGCATTCAATTAGACCATGGCTGCTCTGCACCTCAAATCCATCTACCTGTCTTTGATCGATATCCCTTGATCAACTTAGGAACAGGAGAAGGCCTTTCAGCCCCTCGAGTCTGTTCTGCCATTCAATTCAAGCATGGCTGACCAGTATGTTAACTCCATTTACCCGCCTTGGTTCCACATTCCTTAAAACTCTTGCCTAACAAAAATCTACCACTCTCATTTTTGAAGTTTTGAATTGACCCCCCAGCCTCAATAGATATGGGGGGAGAGAGTTCCACAATTCCACTAGCCTTTGGGAGAAGAAGTACTTCCTGACATCACATCCCTGACCAGGCTAACTCTAATTTTAAGCTCATGCCCCTTTGTTCTGGATTTCCCCGCCAGAGGAAATAGTTTTTATCGATCTACCCTACCAACTCTTTGAACATCTTAAACACCTCAATTATATCACCGTTTAATATTCTATACTTGAGGGAATACAAGCCCAGTCTCTGCAACCTGTCCTCATAATTTAACCCTCTGAAAGTCCACACATACAAGATCCAGAGACACTCCCTTGTCCATGTTACTGACCTCCTCCGAAAGGTTATTAGATCAGTCAGACATGACCGGCCCTTCACAAATCCATGCTGACTCTCATTGACTACCTATGAGCAATGGCATGGGAGGTCTACCAATGATAAGTGGTTGTCTACATTTACAGATCAGGGAGTGAGCACGAAAATCAAGGGCTGGGAGGAGCCGGTCAACAGTGAGGAGCTGAGAGTGGGGCTCAGTAACCATCAGTAACCAAGCTCCCGGCCCCAGACTACCTGTGAGCAACGCCATGGAAGATCTACCAATATCAGTGAACTATTCCACCCGACTGTGCACGAATATTACTGTATCTTTTAAACTGTTCATATTGCTCGCTGCAACTTTCACTAATAATACACGATCAACAGGTTAAGACAAACCTTTCCAAGTTCACCAGCTTCTGTCCAATCTGCTGGTTGATGATGTTTTCATTGTTCACGTTCCCTTCACAAAGCAAAGAACATAAGAACATAAGACGTAAGAGCAGGAGTAGGCCATTCAGCCCCTTGAGCCTGCTCCACCATTCAATAAGATCATGTCTGATCTAATCTTGGCCTTAACTCCACTTCCCTGCCCGCACCCCATAACCCCTGACTCCCTTACAATTCAAAAATCTGTCTATCTCCACCTTAAATATATTCAATGACCCAGCCTCCACAGCTCTCTGGGGAAGAGAATTCCAAAGATTCACGACACTCTGAAAGAAGAAATTCCTCCTCATTTCCAATTTAAAAGGGTGCCCCTTATTCTGAAATTATGCCCCTAGTTCTAGATTCCCCCACGAGGGGAAACATCCTCTCTGCATCTAACCTGTCAAGCCCCTCCAGAATCCTATGTTTCAATAAGATCCCCTCTCATTCTTCTAAACTCCAATGAGTATAGGCCCAACCTGCTCAACCTTTCTTCATAAGACACCCACTCCTTCATAGAAACATAGAAACATAGAAGATAGGAGCAGGAGTAGGCCATTCGGCCCCTCGAGCCTGCTCCGCCATTCAATGAGATCATGGCTAATCATCCAAATTCAGTACCCTGTCCCTGCCTTCTCCCCATATCCCTTGATCCCTTTAGCCTTAAGAAATATATCTAACTCCTTTAATGAATTGGCCTCAACTGCCTTCTGTGGTAGAGAATTCCACAGATTCACCACTCTCTGGGTGAAGAAATTCCTCCTCATCTCAGTCCTAAATGGCTTACCCCTTATCTTTAGACTGTGACCCCTGGTTCTGGACTCCCCCGCCATCGGGAACATCCTTCCTGCATCTAGTCTGTCTCATCCTGTTCGAATTTTATAAGTTTCAATGAGATCCCCTCTCATTCTTCTAAACTCCAGCGAGTATAAACCTAATTGACCCAATCTCTCCTCATACGTCATTCCTGTCATCCCAGGTATCAGTCTGGTAAATCTTCGCTGCACTCCCTCCATGGCCAGAACATCCTTCCTCAGATAAGGCGACCAAAACTGCACACAATACTCAAGGTGTGGTCTCACCAAGGCCCTGTACAACTGCAGCAAGACATCCTTGTTCCTGTACTCGAACCCTCTCGCTATGAAGGCCAACATACCATTTGCCTTCTTAACCGCCTGCTGCACCTGCATGCTTACCTTCAGCGACTGGTGCACAAGGACACCCAGGTCTCGTTGCACTTCCCCTTCTCCCAATCTATTGCCATTCAAATAATAATCTGGTTCCTGTTTTTGACATCAAAGTGGATAACCTCACATTTATCCACGTTATATTGCATCTGCCATGCTTCTGCCCAATCACCCAACCTGTCCAAATCATACTGGAATTTCTCGGCATCCTCCTCACAGCACACACGCCCACCCAGCTTTGTGTCATCTGCAAACTTGGAGATATTACATCTAGTTCCCTTGTCTAGACCATTAATATATATTGTGAATAGCTGGGGTCCTAGGACCGATCCCTGCCTTACCCCACTAGTCACTGCCTGCCACTCGGAAAAAGACCCGTTTATTCCAACTCTTTGCTTCCTGTCTGCCAACCAGTTCTCTATCCAAGTCAGTACCTTGCCCCCAATCCCATATGCCTTAATTTTACACGCTAATCTCTTATGCGGGACCTTATCGAAAGCCTTCTGAAAGTCCAAATACACCACATCCACTGGTTCTCCCTTATCTATTTTACCAGTTACATCCTCAAAAAATTCCAGTAGATTAGTCAAGCACTTGGAAAACAGTGACAGGATCGGACAAAGTCAACATGGATATACCCTGGCGACTAACCTCCTCCATGGCCGTAGCCCTCCTCTCCTCTACCGTAGCCCTCCTCTCCTCTACCGTAGCCATCCTCTCCTCTACAGTAGCCAGCCTTACCATGGAGGCAGCAATCATTTCCACGTAGGTAGCCATCCTTTCCTTGTTGATGCGTTCATGCACCACTGACGCCACAAAGGCTCTGCTCATGGTCGCTATGGACTCCTCCATTCGCTCCACACTCGCAGCGACCCTGGAGACAAAACCTGCCAGAGACTCATGTATCTGTGCATGGAGTTCCATCACCTCTGATCTTATGGATGGACCCAGAGGCAGAGGGTCGACATGCAGCTGAGCCGAGCTGGCAGAGTCCTGCGCCCTCCAACGAGGACACTCCACTGCTGTCCCTGTCTCCACAATCTGCTGATGCTTACTTGTGAGCTGTGATACACCAGGTGACAACACTACTCTATGTCCCGAAGGTCCCCCCGAGGTGTGAGTGTCTGCGCTGGTGCTGGGTGCGCTTATTTCTGCTGACGCTGTGCCCTCAGAGGTTGCAGATTCCTCTGAGGAGTCTGGAATCTCAGGCGCTTCCTCCTGCACAGTGGGGATGGGGACTCTTGATGGTCCTGTGGGGGAGTAATGGAAAGAGTTAGAGATGTGATACCAACATTACATGCACATTGCATTTTGCAGATGATCATAAGTCCATATGATATAGCTTCAGAATCATTATCAGCGACTCATGCAATGTCAATGAGAGAGATGGAAAACTATTCTGTCACCAGCTTGCGGGGATACACCTGTCTGTCCTTCCCCAACATCCACATCTGTATCATCCCTGACAATCTCCAGGACGGCTTCCTCCCAGGGGGTGAGCTGGGCTAATGATGGTGGGCCTCCTCCTGTCCTGGCTCGCTCTCTCCTGTTGTGAGCTCTCTTTTCCTGCAATGAGGGAGACAAGTGGAGGTTGAGTGAGAATGAGGGAGTGAGTGTAGAGATTGCATAGCATTAATACCTAGAAGGAGACAAAGATGGAGTGAGGTTGCAAGACTAAGGGCCCTCCCTGTGTGTTGTCAGTTGTGTTCAAAGCATCAGAGTGAGAGGGAGTGTGAGGGCTGCATGGTCGAATAGTTATGTGAATGTGAGCATAGAGAGAGAGGGAATGGCTAAGGGTGCATGGATGTGAATGTCAAGTGGGATGTGGAGGAAGAGATTGCTAAAGCTGAGTGCTGGTGAGGAAAGGCAATGGGGATCAGATTGAGGGTGATGGAAAACTTCATGCTTACTTTTCCAGTGCGATGAAGGTCATGGAATCTTCTCCTGCACTGCATCCATGTGCGCCATGTGAGCCCCAAGGAGTTGACTTCCCCAGCCACCTGTAGCCACACAACCTTCGTCTGACTGGGAGGCCTCTTCCTCCTTGAAGAAGGGAACAGGACCTCCCTGTGGGCCCTAGCCCCATCCAACAATGCCTGCAGTGATGCCTCATCAAATTTAGGGGATGATCTTGGCCTCCCACTGGCTATTTTTCCTGCAGGTTCCTGTGCCATCAAATGCCAAAAGGTTGGCAGCCTGCAGAAGAGTTCGGGACATTGGCTAAAAGGTATGATTCTGTGAGTATGACTATGTCAGGCTGTTGCTTGACTAGTCTCTGGGACAGCTCTTCCAATTTTGGCACAAGTCCCTAGATGTTGGTGAGGAGGATTTTGCAGGGTCGACTGGGCTGGGTGTGCCATTGCCGTGTCCGTAGCTGGTGCCGAGGTCGATGCCGGGTGGTCCGTCCGGTTTCATTCTTATTATTGTGTTTCATAGCGGTTTTTTACAACTGAGTGGCTTGCTAGGCCATTTCAGAGGGCAGTTAAGAGTCAACCACATTGCTGTGGGTCTGGAGTCACATATAGGCTAGACCAGGTAAGGACGGCAGATTTCCTTCCCTAAAGGACATTAGTGAACCAGATGAGTTTTTAACGACAATCCGATAGTTTCATGGTTACCATTACTGATACTAGTAATTTTTCCAGATTATTTTAATTAACCGAATTTAAATTCCCCAGCTGCCGTGGTGGGATTTGAACTCACGTCTCTGGATCATTAGTCCAGGCCTTTGGGTTACTAGCCCAGTGACATTACCACTATGCTACTGTTCCCATATATATTGTTGTACTGTATGTCCCATGAAAATAATTTCTATTGTAATGTGTTCGCAAGCTATTGGTTAAAAAACAAAGCTATTTCATGATAAAGGCTCATTTATCAAGGCTCTTCAGTAGGAGCTATGTGGTGTTGCCAGGAAACCTGATCAGCGTTTGAGGGCACATCTAGGTTCAGGCATGTAAAAGGTCTTGCATGCAGAAGCCCCTTTCCTTTGTGCTGGTATGGCTTATTGTACTACTAACAAGATGCTGCCTGATTTACTGACAAACAGTGATGTTTCCAAGACATGCTAGTGCCATTCAAGGATGTCAATTGTAGTTTATATGATGTCTCGTCTGTGAAGATCAGCACCCAGACAATTATCTTGTTCTCCCAAAGGAACTATCAAATGTAACAAATGTGTCGCAGCAATTATTGAGCAGAGAACTCAAACACTAGCTGTCATGTTTCAACAGTAACCACTAGTGTATATTAACACCTTTAGCCTTTCATGACACTCTGGAAACATCTGCTGTAATATGTTAACATGCCTGTAACTGTCATCGAGCATGGCAAGCAGCCGCTTTTTGTTGCATTAGTTAAGATAAATGTATATTGCACTACTTCTAGAAAATTACATTGCACAACTAATTTTAAAATAGCTTTCTTAGAAACTGCGAGTGTTTCCTGGGGAGTTTTGAAGTACTACAGCATTCAGTCTCCAGATCACTAGTTTGAACATGAATCCAATGGAGATCTCACTTACGCCCATTGAATGAGTTCCACCAGTTGACAAATGGAACACCACACCAGCTTTACCATAGAGGAAGGGGAAAGAGGGAAGTATAACTGCGGAAGCACTTTCATCCCATATAAGAATACTTCATTTCTTTTTTGTAGGGAATGTGGCAGCAAGAGATAAAGGGAGAGGAACTTAATAAGTACACTTTATTGAAGTGTTGGGCTGAAATGCCAATAGATGATTGGGAAACTGGGTGAAGAGCTATCACATATGAGAAAATAGTTTCCCTATGTGTCCTGGCCAATATTTATCCCTCAATCAACACCACAAAAAAACAGGTTATCTGGTCACTATCACATTGCTGTTTGTGGGACCTTGCTGTGCACAAACTGGCTAGCGTGTTTCCTACATTAAAACAGTGATTACACTTCAAAAGTACTTTGTTGGCTGTAAAGCGCTTTGTGACATCTTGAGGTTGTGAAAGCCGCTATATAAATGTAAGCCTTTCTTTCTTTTGTTCTTATTGCCTCCAAGTTGCATCAGTTAGCAATAGTCTTTAATGAGTTACATTAACGTGCAAAAGAAGAGACTCCCACTTGTTGATGTTACAAAGTGTACAGGTTTTAACCTGTACAACGCCAGCGAGAAGGTAATCCTATTAATGGAGTTAAGATGCAGATCAACCATGATCTAATTCAATGGGGGAACGGGCTCGAGGGGCTGAATGGCCTATTCCTGTTCTTGTGTTCCTATTACAGAGTGCAACACAGACACAGTATGAGCCGCCTTAATCCAAAAATTACCGCTTTAATTTTGAAACACAATGGTTGGTACCAAATAATCAGAATGTGAAGAAATGTTATTTTCGGTCTGCTTCCATTTCCCCTGAATTTAAAGAGAAATTAAGTTTAAGGCCCAATGGTATAATAAAACAAATATTATCCATAATTGGACAGTACCTCAACATTTAGTCTACATTATTATACAGATGAAATGGAGCACTTAGTGCTTAGCGATACTTCTAAAAGGTGCAAGAAATTAGCAGGTGGTCACCTAAACCAAACAGAAAAGATTGTATTGACACTAGCAGACGTTGCTTTGTGAACTATGGGCAGATTTTGGGACTGAATGGAGAGAAAACTGATCCAGATTACATGTAGAATGAGTAAATAAATAATGTAATTCAATAAACATTTCTTTTAACAGTGGAGCAAGATTCTGTGAAGAAAGGTTTGAGAGTTAGTTTAGCAGGTGTGAGTTTGCCCACTGAATGATAGTGACTTTCAGATAGAATCTCAATCCTAACTGTTGGCTTTGGGATCTTTGCGGTATATTTTTGGACTGAGGGAAAGGTAATATCTAGAGCAGATGGAGGTCCCAATTTGGGAAGTGAGATATCTTAGAGGGATTATGGGATCAGAATCATGTGACTGTTCTAAAGGCAAAGAGACCTGGGGAGATAGACCTATGGAGAGTCATCCTGCAGCCTCTGAACCAAGTTTTCTGGGCCTATTTTATTTTATGGATATTGGGGAAACTGTAGAGGGAACACTGTAGCTGAGCCACTGTAATGTGAGACATCAACAAATTGCAGAATTGTACTGAGCTCTTGCCAAATAAAAAGCCCCTGTTAGACCTTCTACCCTGTCTCCCTGTATATAGGTGAGAAATCAAGTAACAGCTAAATGCAAAGCAGCTGAAAATTCAGTGGGAATTTTCATTCCATACATCTGGCAATTTGACTGGGTGTGATGCAGTTGGCCTCTGGATAGAAGAAATAAAGGCCTAGAAATTGGGTATAGCCCCGCTTGAGGCGTTAGAACTGGCGCTGCGCAAAGTTTATAGCCAGACGAAACTTATCGCCCCCAAAGGGGATTGTGGCATGAATTCAGACGTTGCACGGGCCTCCTAAGGCGCAAAACTTCCGGCGCTACCCAATATCGGCGCGGATGGGCGCAGCGCAGGTGATCTCAATTACCGATAACCACGAGACTTCCAGGCGCCGGCCGGCTCTTAAAGGGATGGGTCAGTCAGCCTCAGCTTCCACACTCAATGCCCTGTAGGCCTCAGAATCGGCGCTCGCCCTTCTCTGGCGCAAAAAACTTGGTCAGGATGGAGAAGGTGAGACAGAGAGCAGAGCGCTTCAGCACTGAGGCTCTGGAGGAGTTGGTGTCCGCAGTGGAGCACCGTCGAGATGTTCTGTATCCTGACAATGGCAGGAGGCCGAATCAAAAGGATTACCGCCGAGCTTGGAGGGATGTTTCTCAGAGGGTCAACTCCAGCAGCATGGCGACCAGGAGCCCTGTTCAGTGCAGGAAGAAATTCAACGATCTCACTCGGGTCGTTAGGGTGAGTGTTGTTTATGCAAACTTCTGATTCCCTCCATCTGAACCTGACTTCGCGCACCCTGTTGCCATGATGCCCCAATGGCCATCTGTCAGCAAGCACCCACGGCCCTTTCTGGGCAACACATGGACATTTGACTCAAGGCATCATGTAAGGGCTCTTGCACCATGGGGGGCATGAGATGATCTCTCAAGGCATCATGTAAGGGCTCTTGCACCATGGGGGGCATGAGATGATCTCTCAAGGCATCATGTAAGGGCTCTTGCACCATGGGGGGCATGAGATGATCACTCAGGGCATCATGTAAGGGCTCTTGCACCATGGGGGGCATGAGATGATCTCTCAAGGCATCATGTAAGGGCTCTTGCACCAAGGGGGGCATGAGATGATCTCTCAAGGCATCATGTAAGGGCTCTTGCACCAAGGGGGGCATGAGATGATTACTCAGGGCATCATGTAACAGAACTTCCCCTTCTTTCCCCTGCAGTCCAAGCTGGCGGCGATCCGCAAGGACCAGCGTCGAACCGGTGGCGGATCTCCACAAGTGGTCACTCTCACGGATCTTGAGGAGAGAGTGCACCAGATTCTTGGAGGAAGTCTGAGTGGTCCTGTTACCACTGCAGCTGCCGACCCCATTGTCGACAGCGAGGGTAAGGCTCTCACCTTTTTCAGCTGTCTTCTTCCACTTGGTCCCCCCGCCAGCATACTTTCTCAGTGTGCAGCCATGTCAGAGCCTTGCCGCAATCTGGCATGCCTTGCCGCCAACCTGTCCTTTTGCTAAAGCCACTCTTCCACCTCCCTGCTTTCAGATGCTGCATCACCAACTCGGGATCTGCGCCCTGAAGCTGCCAGTGCCAGTGCCTCCGGAGGCAAGGATCAGGAGGAAGCTGGAGCATCCGTTCCAACCTCAGGGGAGCCTACACATCTGCAGACTGGGGATAGTAGTTCCCTGGAGGGGAGGCGGGGGGGCTGTGATGATGAGCCAGTTGCCGGAACAAGCGGCATGCAGCAACGCGAGGTGGGTAGGCAAGTTCGGCCACCGGCTCCCCGGAGGGCAACGCAGGGAGTGATGACTGCTGCACAGAGTGCAGAGGAGGTGCGTAGCCTGGCTGAAATGAGCACCCAGGCCCAGCTCAGGCACACTGAGCTGATGGCTGCAGTGGGGAGGATGCCTCAGTCGATAGAAACACTGGCAAAGAGTGTGTTGGACTTTGGAGCAGCAATGGAGAGGACTGTCCAGGGCTTCGGGGCAGCAATGGAGAGGACTGTCCAGGGCTTCGAGGCTGCTATGGAAAGGACTGTTCAGAGCTTCGGACAATCCCTGGAAAGGTCTGTCCAGGGCTTGTCCGAGGCAGTGGAACGGACTGCTCCGGCCATGTCCGAAGCAATGGAAAGAACTGTCCAGGGCTTCTCCGAAGCACTGGCACCTGCCACACAGTTCCTCACTGCTGCCACGCAGTCACTTGCTGGCTTCGTCCACACCCAGATTGAGGCAACGCGAACTCTCACTGCAGCCACCCTATCTGCATCAGCTAGGATCACCCCGGGCCCTTCCAGTACCATACAAGGCCAGGAATCAGTGGAGCAGGCGATTGTGGCAGATGAGCCGAACCGGTCCCCTCAGAGAGCCAGTGTGTCGTCCGACCATGGTGCAGGTGTCCTCTCTCGGCAGGTGACCATTGCTCATGTCACCGCTGGAACGTCTGCAGTGCAGCTGCCACCACCTGCAGGGCACACTGCTTCCAGCCATGGCCAGATCAAGCAGCCTGCGTCCGCACCCTCCAAGACCAGAGGTCGGCCAGGCCATCCCTCAGGGGCTTCTGCGCTTCCACACAGTCAGCAGGCGTCCCCCAGCCTTGACCCCGCCACTGGGGTTCAATTACGTAGGAGCAGCAGGGAGGGAAGGGGCCGACCGCGAAAGAGAAGTCATTCTCCATCAAGGGGCCAGCAGTAGAGGGAGGTG
Source organism: Somniosus microcephalus (assembly GCF_052327205.1). Taxonomy (NCBI): domain Eukaryota; kingdom Metazoa; phylum Chordata; class Chondrichthyes; order Squaliformes; family Somniosidae; genus Somniosus; species Somniosus microcephalus. The sequence continues at coordinate 39,390,541 of NC_141008.1, forward strand.
CTGAGACGTTTCTTTGGCCAAATTCAAGGACTCCCTCACCTGTTGTGATTGTTGGAAATGGTTTGTTTCGTTTTGCGGCTTTGCCGAAGAGTTAATTGTTATTTTGTTAGTTATGGTTTCTGTTGACATGACGTTGTTATGCTGGAAGGAAGGACTTTTGTGACAATAAAGAAAAGTTTTAATTTGCAATGGTACACGTTACTATTTACAGTCATGCTGGCCTTCAGAGGCTTTCAAAGATCCGAAGTGCGCAGGACGAATGACACCCATCATTCCACCAGAGGGGCCTCGAACCGAATCCTGATGAGCCTCTGACGGATGGCCCTTCCACTTTCAGGAGCCCTCCCATCTTCCTCCTCCTCCTCCTCCTCCTCCTCGTCCGCATGCTCCTCCTCCACCTCCTCCTCCTCATGCTCCTCCTCCTCCTCGTCCGCCTGCTCGTCCTCCTCCTCCTCCTCCTCGTCCGCCTGCTCTGCTGGACCTTGAGGGACAGCTGGCATTGGCTGGGTGCGTCGAATCGCCAAGTTGTGGAGTATGCAGCAGACGGCAACGATGTGACCCACATGCTCCGGCGAGTGCTGCAGGGCTCCCCCCGAATGGTCCAGACAGCGGAAACGCTGTTTGAGCACACCAATAGTGTGCTCTACAATGTTCCTGGTCGCCTGATGGCTGCTGTTGTACAGCTCTTCTGCTGGGGTGGCGGCCAAACGGAGTGGGGTCATGAGCCATGGGCAGAGAGGATAGCCCTTGTCCCCAAGAAGCCAGCCTCATGGGCGAGCCGGCCCCTCAAAAAGGTCACAAACTGAGGTCTGCTGCAGGATGAAGGCATCGTGGCTGCTCCCTGGGAATTGGGCATTGACTGCCATGATCATTTGGCGGTGGTCACAGACCAGCTGCACATTGAGGGAGTGGAACCCCTTGCGGTTGCGGAAGTCCTCAGGATTCAGTAATGGCGCCCGCAAAGCCACGTGTATGCAATCAATCGCCCCCTGCACCATGGAGAAGTCCGCAATAGCAGCGAAGCCCTGCGCGCACTCCGCCTGCTTCTCCAGGGTCAGAGGGAAGGTGATGAATTGACGCCTTCGTCTATAAAGGGCAGCTGTAACTTGCCGGATGCAACAATGGACTGCAAACTGAGAGATATTCGCAATGTCCCCAGTGGCTGACTGAAAGGAACCGGTGGCATAGAAATTGAGGGCAACAGTCACTTTAACGGACACCGACAGAGAGGTCCTGCACCGTAGACGCGGCTGCAGATCCTCAGCAAGCAGGTGGCACAGCTCAGTAACAACGTCCCTCCCGAATCGGAGCCTTCGCACACACTGCTCCTCCGACATTGCAAGGTATGACACCTGCTGACTGAAGACCCTCGCAGCGTACCCTCGGATTGGCCGACCTCCATTGCCCCTCCTTGTGGTGTATGTAACCTGTTCCACCTTAAGAGAACTTAAGCCTGTTCCACCTTAAGAGATGTACTACTTTCTCTGGCTGCTGTATACGTAATACCGGTGGTGACCACCGGTATATAAGCACTGTGTAGTAATATTGTATTTAGTAGTAGTAGTCCTGACCTCCAACCAGTAAAGACCTGTTGAACTTTAATCTTGTAGTCTGTGTTAGTAATTACAACTAGAACACACAGACTTAACAGTGGCGACGAGTCCGATTCTTACCCTGTGGCAGTTTATATCTACGGCGGCTTCGTCCACAGAACGGACGTCGAAGAGAGGCTTCCACCCTCATCACCCTGCTGGAAGACACGTCGCGCGGCAGACATCGAGAAACCAGAGTGCAGAAGACATCCTGAACTCGAAGCCTCCATCAGCGGCTGTCAGCTATCTTCTTTCTACCTCGATGGTGGGTAAGCCGGGCAGCGACGCGACCAGAAAGTCGGCCGCGTTGGCTGTACAGACGGGGAGGGAAGACGGAGGAATAAGGGCGGTGAGATCGGTTGCGACCGGAGATAAGGGCCGGGCCGCATTCGGGCCGAAAGGCGCAGCGCGGGGACATCGATCGCGGCTGGTGATAAGGGCCAGGCCGCATTCGGGCTAAAAAGGCGCAGCGTCTAGGGCAACTGAAGGCGCGAGAGCCGCGGTGAAGCGGAGACAGCGTCGGGGGACGGGTGAAGACCGCGAAGCGTGGGAAAACCGCCATTTTGTAGGCGGAGGACGAAGATAAGAGCGGGAAGCCGCCATCTTGGATAAAAATAAAAATAAATTAAATTGCAACGATGCCTAAACATGGGAACATTAATACCTTTGATAGCGACATCGAAGATTGGGCCATGTATGTCGAACGCATACAAAATTATTGTAAAGCAAATAAAATCCCAGATGAAGAGAAAGCACTAACATTATTAAACTTAATGGGTGCGAAGACATACGGGCAATTGAAACACCTTTTATCACCAGATGAACCGGCGGATAAGACGTTCGAGGAGATTGTTACTGTCCTGAAAAATCATCTAAACCCCACGCCGCTGATGCTAGCGGAACGATTTAAATTTTACAGCAGAAGGCAGCTGAAGGATGAAAGCAATGCTGAATATTTAATGGAATTGCGTAAGCTAGCAAAGTACTGTCAGTTTGGAACGAGACTGACAGAGGCGCTATGAGATAAATTTGTGTGTGGTTTATTAAAAGAAGATACACAAAAGCGACTGCTCGAGGAGAATGAGCTGACGCTTGAGAAAGCAGTCACTATGGCAGCAGCACACGAAGCCGCAGCGAGAGGCACGGCAGTAATGCAGCTACGGTCACCGGAACTCAGTACAAATAAATTGGGTTTGAGTACTGTAAAATGTTATCGTTGTGGAAAGACAATGCATGATCAGAACCAGTGTTGGTTTAAAAACCAAGAATGCAGAACGTGTGGCAGGCTTGGCCACATAGCTAAAGTATGCCGGTCAGGAAAGAAGACCAGCAACAAAAAGTCACCGCAAGGAAAATACATAAAGGTACACAAGGTGACAAAGAACAGTTCGACCGAACAGAAGTCAGATTCAGATGCTAGCAGTAATGAACTGGATAGCTTAAGAGTACACAACGTTGGTAAGGATGCAGATCTCCAGACAATTTGGGTCACCCTTCAGATAGCAGGAGTCCAAGTAAAGATGGAATTGGACACTGGATCGGCATTGACGGTCATGAATAAGAAAGATTACAAAAGGTTATTCCAACATATTCCCCTACGGGATATGGAGATTATATTGAAAATATACACGGGGCAAAGAGTGTACCCCATTGGAAAGATAGAGGTAAAAGTGGTCCACAAGGGCAAAGAAAGCCAAGTAATGGACTTATATGTGCTACCTGAAGGAGGTCCATCACTACTGGGACGGGAGTGGATTAGGAAAATGAATATGGACTGGCACTCCTTGAAGGCACTAACGGTAGATTCCGGGGAAACAGATGTCAAACCTAAACGATTGTCCAAAATATTGGATGATGCTAAAGAGGTGTTCCAGCAGGGACTGGGAACACTGAAAGGAATTATGGCAAACATCAAGATTGATGAACATGCACACCCAAAAATTTTTAAAGCCAGACCGGTACCCTATGCAATACGACCTACTGTAGAAGCGGAACTGGAAGCGCTAAAACATTCAGGTGTACTGTCTAAGGTAGATTGGAGTGAGTGGGCTATGCCCATTGTTCCCGTTATGAAACGTCCTTCGAGCAACAAGCCAGGAGAACCAGGGAAGGTTCGCATCTGTGGAGATTTCAAAATCACCGTTAATCCGGTGCTTCACACGGTGCAGTATCCGCTTCCGCGGATTGAGGATATTTTTGCTTCGTTGTCTGGCGGGAAACACTTCACCAAGATAGACCTGGCGCAGGCGTACTTGCAGATGGAGGTTGAAGAAGAGTCACGCCAATACCTCACGATCAACACGCATCGAGGTTTGTACCGGTACAATAGGCTGGTTTTTGGAGTGGCATCGGCTCCAGCAATTTGGCAGAGGGCCATGGAGCAGGTATTACAGGGAATTCCAGGCACACAATGTTACCTGGACGATATTCTGATTACAGGTGATGGTGATGAAAAACACCTCGCAAACTTGGAACTGATGCTCAACAGACTGAAAGAGTATGGACTTCGAGTTAATCGGCAGAAATGTGAGTTCTTCCAGAAGCGGATCTCGTACTGTGGTCATGTCATTGACCGGGAGGGGCTTCATAAGTCTCCTGACAAGATAGAGGCAGTTGTAAAGGCTCCCGCTCCGGATAATGTCTCTCAGTTGAGGTCGTTTCTAGGATTGATTAACTATTACCATAAATTTCTCCCAAATCTATCCACGGTACTGCACCCGCTAAACGCTCTTTTACAGAAGGGGGTACCATGGGAATGGAGCGAAAACTGTAAGAAGGCATTTCGCAAAAGCAAAGAATTGATCACCTCAGAGGAAGTGTTGGCTCACTTCAACCCGACACTGCCTATTCGGTTGGCTTGTGATGCTTCTCCATATGGTATTGGGGCAGTACTCTCACACAAGTTGCCAAATGGCACGGAAAGGCCAGTCGCGTTTGCATCCAGATCATTGACCTCCGCTGAGCGCAACTATGCGCAGATCGATAGGGAGGCTCTCAGCCTTGTATGGGGAGTGAAGAAGTTTAATCATTACCTGCAGGGCCAAAAATTCACACTTCTGACAGACCATCAGCCGTTGGTATCCATTTTTAACCCTAAGAAGCGTGTTTCAGTGATGACAGCACAGCGTCTCCAGAGATGGTCCCTTTTCCTAGGGGCACATCAATATCAAATAGAATTCAAAGGTACAAAGCAGCATGGCAATGCTGATGGGCTGTCGCGCCTGCCACTACCTGAAGAAGAAGAAACAACGAAAGTTGACCCTGTTGCGTTATTTCATTTGACCATCATCGAGTGTTTACCAGTCACCAATGCAAGTATTGAAAGAGAAACCAGGAACGACCCGACACTGTCCAGAGTCTACGAGGTGACAGTGAAAGGATGGCCAACACGTGGTGATCCTCTGTTACCGGCATTCTTGGCAAGGTGAGACGAGCTGTCCGTCTGCCATGGTACTTTGATGTACGGGACAAGAGTGATTATTCCTCCCAAGTTAAGGGAAAGAGTTCTAAAAGAACTGCATGATGGTCATCTGGGGGGAGTTAAGATGAAAAGTCTTGCTAGGGCTTATGTATGGTGGCCGGGTATTGACCAACAGATAGAGGAGTTGACGAAAAGCTGCGCTGGGTGCCAAAAAGTGCAAAATGCACCTCCGATCGCACCACTACACCCATGGGAATGGCCTTCAGCCCCATGGCAACACGTACATATTGACTTTGCTGGTCCATTCATGGACTCCATGTTCCTAATTGCGGTGGACGCACATTCCAAATGGCCAGAAGTGATCAAGATGAATACCACTACTTCAGAAAAGACAATTGCGGTGTTAAGAACAATATTCGCAAGGAACGGATTGCCAGAACAGATCTGTTCGGATAACGGACCACAGTTCGTGTCGGAAGAATTCCAAAAATTCTTAAAGAAGAATGGGGTGAAACATTATACCTCTGCCCCATATCATCCGGCGACAAACGGGTTGGCCGAGAGATTTGTCCAAACATTCAAAAAGGCAATAAAGGCCATGAACGATGATCAGATTCCGCTACAGCACAAGGTGGACAATTTCCTAATGGCATATCGAAACGCCGCTCATGCAGTGACTAACCAAAGTCCTGCCATGATGTTTTATAACAGGAGGTTGCGGTCCAGGTTGGACTTGTTAAAACCAAATGTGCGGAGGGAAGTGGAAAACAAACAGTTCCGGCATATTAATAACAAGACCACTCAAAGTTTCGACGTAGGACAACCAGTGTTGGCAAGGGGCTATGGAAACGAAAAATGGCAGTCCGGAACAATTCGGGCCAGACAAGGACCTCTGATGTACACAGTAGATATTGGTAACAATGTGATAAGGCGTCATGCGGATCAACTGGTAGAATCGAGAGCAAGGGTCGAACCCATGGTTGCGACAGAGACAACTGTGGAAGACGTTAATGAACCTGAAGCATCTACCTCGGCAGGGAATGTACCTTATGATGATAACACCCAATGCATGGGAGACCAACTAGAGGAGTCACCTCAGCAACAGGAATCAGAGACCACTGAAAGGCGTTATCCAACCCGAATCAGAAGGCCTCCTGAGAGACTGAACCTTTGAACTGTTTATACCTGAAGTTATATATGTTATTATGTTATGTTAAATGGGGATATGACTGTTAAGCTAAAAAGGGAGGATTGTGGTGTATGTAACCTGTTCCACCTTAAGAGAACTTAAGCCTGTTCCACCTTAAGAGATGTACTACTTTCTCTGGCTGCTGTATACGTAATACCGGTGGTGACCACCGGTATATAAGCACTGTATAGTAATATTGTATTTAGTAGTAGTCCTGACCTCCAACCAGTAAAGACCTGTTGAACTTTAATCTTGTAGTCTGTGTTAGTAATTACAACTAGAACACACAGACTTAACACTCCTCCTTCTGGCCAATCCCGGCCCTCTCTCCCGCCGTCTCTCTGCCCCTTCACAGTGTCCGGCCTGAGGACGTGGCCCACCAAAGCAGCTCCCATTCCGATGCCAGTCAGTCAAAACGCTGTTAGGTGTAGCGCTCCAACTGCTCCAGACAGGTTTGAAGGTCCCAAGTATTCTAAGGCTAAATTCAAAAAAATCTGCTCCACAGTAGCTCACCAACTCTCTCCAGCAACGATCACAATGAACAGGCCAAGTGGCTGCACCTTTTATACTAGAGCTGTCCCCTTTAAATAGCGCCCCCCGACTCCGAGAAGGGCCTGGTAACGTTCCATCGAACTGTCACTAATAGCGCTAGGCGCAAAGGTTCCGGGCGCCACCGAATATCCGGTCAGGGGTGCCTAAAAGGCGTTGCACACTGAAATGACGTCATGATCTGCTTGCGCACGCGGGCGCGCGCTAACACTTAGCTCAGGCGTTAAATGTATAGTCAATATGGGAGGTGTCGCTATCTTCATTGCGCCCGCCCAAACATTGGGTAACGCCCAATTCTCGGGCTCTTTAGGCGCTAATCGCTGGCGCTACCAACCGAATTTCTAGGGCAAAGTGTTTTCTGTTATGAAATATAAATGACTCTATTTTTGCTGCACTCACAAAGTACTGCTAGGCAGAGTTCTTTTTTTCCTAAAAGGCTTCTTTAGCTTATTAAATGACAAGTTCTGTGACAGCTCGTCCAACCTCCAAACACCACCATTTTAGATTTTTCTTCCAGGGAAGGATAATGGCCTAGAAATTCAGTTGTTTGCACCAGCCGCTAGCGCCTTAGGAGGAGGAGAAGTGTGGTGCTAAGCGGCTAGCGCCCTGGCACGGTGCGATCTGCGCCTCTCACAAAATTCAGTTAAGATTTAGCGGCGGCGCAAAACCTTTACGCGTGCTCAGCTGCGCGCGCAGATCCTGACGTCATTTCATGGTGCAACGCCCTTTGTGCGCCCCGAACCGGAAATTCAGTGGCGCCGGCCTATTGTGCGCCTGGCGCCCCCCGCGACTGGTAGAGGGGAACGGTTCCCAGTCGCTGCGGGGTGCGGGGGGGCGCTAATTAAAGGGGACTCCTCCTGCAGTATAAAAGGCAGCCATTTTGCTCCACTCCTTCTTTGTGAGAGACAGATATTTGGAGAGAGACAAAGGTAGAGAGCTTTTTTGTTTGGCTCAACAGTTGCACAGGTACTTGTGGCTTCAGGCCAGAGCTTTGCACTTGTATTTAACTTTCAGTGTCATAGCATTGATTGGCAACATATAATGGGGGCTGCAATGGGTGGAAACGTTGGCTTACTGCATTGCATTCAAAGGGCTCAGAGACGCCGTGAGAGAGTGCCAGTCATGGCCAGATGGAGAAGGGCCAACAGGCGTCGGCACAGGAGGCCTTACCCACCCAGGGTATACCACCAGCAGTTCTCATATCTGAACATGTCTGAGGAGCAGTGTGTTTGGAGGCTGCGATTCAGAAGGGAGGTGGTCACTGAGATCTGCCACCTGCTTCGCAGAGATCTGCAGCCACAGCTCAGGAGCAGGACGTCTCTGTCAGTGGCAGTGAAGGTGATGGTGGCTCTCAACTTCTATGCCACTGGCTCCTTCCAATCCGCTACTGGGGACATTTCCAACATCTCCCAGTTCGCTGTACATTGCTGCATCCGCCAGGTGACCAATGCCCTTTTCAGAAGGAGACGTCAGTTCATCTCCTTCCCCATGACCGTGGACAAGCAGCAAGAGCGTGCAATGGGCTTTGCAGCATTAGCGGGCTTCCCCATGGTGCAGGGCGTCATTGACTGCACGCATGTGGCTTTGCGGGCACCTCTAGAGAATGCCGAGGATTACCGCAACCGGAAGGGCTACCATTCGCTCAACGTGCAGTTGGTATGTGACCACAGGCAGCCCATACTAGCTGTCAATGCCCGCTTCATCCTGCACCAGACTTCTGTGGCAGACATGTTCGAGGCCCAGCCTCACCCACGAGGATGGCTTCTCGGGGACAAAGGCTATCCTTTGTGCACCTGGCTGATGACCCCGCTCCGTGCGCCCAGCACCCCTGCTGAAGAGCGATACAATGACAGCCATCAAGCAACCAGGAACATCATTGAGCAAACAATCAGCGTGCTGAAGCAACGGTTCCACTGTCTGGATCGTTCCAGGGGAGCCCTACAGTACTCGCCTGAGCGAGTCTCCCATTTCGTTGTCGTGTGCTGCATGCTGCACAACCTGGCTATCCGCAGGACTCAGCCACTGCCAGCAGACATTGGAGGACCACCAGAGGAGGAGGAGGAGCACCAGCACGGGAGGGAGGCAGAAAGTGCAAGGGCTGCCCGTTGGCGGCTTATTGCAACTCGGTTCTAGGCCCCCTCTCAGGGAATGGCTTGTGCCAATGACAGAAGATGAATGTAGCCGCTCCACAAGCCCTCAGCCGATCAAGGCAACCAAGACTTCCAAAAGCAAACATGGACAGTGCGATTTAAGAAAATTTTTTACTGTGAGACCTCTGTGCCCTTCCCACATGACAAACTAATGGAGAGAAACTCCCCCAAAAAACACAAATACACCAGTCTCGGCCTTTATATATAAAACAAATGCACCAGTCTCGGCCTTTATATATAAAACAATTACACCAGTCTCGGCCTTTATATATAAAACAAATACACCAGTCTCGGCCTTTATATATAAAACAAATACACCAGTCTCGGCCTTTATATATAAAACAATTACACCAGTCTCGGCCTTTATATATAAAACAATTACACCAGTCTCGGCCTTTATATATAAAACAATTACACCAGTCTCGGCCTTTATATATAAAACAAATACACCAGTCTCGGCCTTTATATATAAAACAATTACACCAGTCTCGGCCTTTATATATAAAACAAATACACCAGTCTCGGCCTTTATATATAAAACAATTACACCAGTCTCGGCCTTTATATATAAAACAAATACACCAGTCTCGGCCTTTATATATAAAACAAATACACCAGTCTCAGCCTTTATATATAAAACAAATACACCAGTCTCGGCCTTTATATATAAAACAAATACACCAGTCTCGGCCTTTATATATAAAACAATTACACCAGTCTCGGCCTTTATATATAACCAGCACATTTGGCCACACCTACTACTTTTCCCCTGCGAGGGTGACCCGTCTCGCTTCCGTGACTGGCCCCTACCCGCCCTGCAGCTCCTCCTCAATGGGGCCCCAGTGGCTGCAGCAAGGCTGGGGGAAGGCTGCTGAGGGTCAGATGGTGAGACGGCAGATGCCCTTGGGGGTCGGCCTGGACCAGCTCTGGGCCAGGAGGGGCCGGCTGCTGACTGCTCCAACTCTGCTTGGGCGGCAGCAGTCTGTCCTATGGCTGGTGGCAGATGCAGTGGAGGAGTGACAGTGTTGGCTGCAGGAATGCTGCCAACCTGACAGAGCACAGGCACTCCCTGGTTGGCTGATACACTCGCACGGGCCAGCACTGCAGCATGCGCAGCAATCTGCTGAAGCACAGACTGCTGGGCTGCTGCAGCGCGGCGAGTGCCCCGGCGATGCCTGGCCGATCCAGCGAGGGTGGCAGCAATTAGTGCCCGTGTGGCCCTGGTCTGTGTCTGCATGACAACAGCCAGTGAATGCATGGCACGACTGAGCACTTGGCTAGAAGCCGCCTGTGATGCAGTGAAGTCCTGCTGACTCCTAGCCTGTGCTGCCGCGAAGTCCTGCAGACTCCTGGCCTGTGCTGCACTGAATTGTTGCAGACTCCTGGTTTGTGCTGCACTGAATTGTTGCAGACTCCTGGCCTGTGCTGCCCCGAATTCCTGCACACTCCTTGCCAGTGACTCTATGGAGTCAGGCATCCTTGCCACTGCAGCCATGAGCTCAGTGTGCCTGCGCTCAGCCTGGGTGCCCATTTCCGCTAGGAGCCGCACCTCCTTTGCGCTCACCATAGCAGGACTGGAGGCCGCACTCACCCTCCTGGGAGAAGGCCGCCGAGCTTCCCCACCCCTCCCGCGTTGCTGCAGCCCGCTGGGCCCCGGAGCTTCACTCTCCTCCGACCCTTCTCCCCTGCTCCCCTCCAGGGAAGACGTGTCACCATCATGGCCATGGACTGCCTCGGCTGAGGGTGTCCCTGACGGGCCGGCTTCCTCTTCCTCCTCCTCTATGTCTGACTCCAACACAGTGCCAGCTTGAGGGGCCGCCTCCTCACCTGGTGATTCACCATCTGAAAGCAGGGAGGCACAAGAGTTGCTTTAGAGTGAGGACAGGGCAGCAGCGAGGGAGGCATGAGTGCTGCTATGCACTGCATTGGTTCGAGAGTGGCAAAGGATGCTGGTGTGAGGCGCAAGTGGAAAGAGAGAGGTCAAAAAGATGATGACCTTACCATTGGTGCCCAGAACAGGGTCGGCATCTCCAGTGGCGACGGGGCCAGTTAGCTGGCCTGCCAGGATCCGCTCCACTTGCTGCTCTAGGTCGCTGAGCTGTTTCAGGTCAGGACGGCCTCCCCCGGTCTGTCGCTGCTGTCTTCTGTTATGCGCCAGCTTGCCCTGCAAGAGAAAGGACGGCCTCTAAGTACAGTGTGAAGCCCTGATCTTGCCTGCACAGCCTCCCATGGTGGAATAGCCCTGACAGTGTCAAGTCCTGATCTTGCCTGCACTGCCTCCCATGGTGGAATAGCCCTGACAGTGTCAAGTCCTGATCTTGCCTGCACTGCCTCCCATGGTGGAATAGCCCTGACAGTGTCAAGTCCTGATCTTGCCTGCACTGCCTCCCATGGTGGAATAGCCCTGACAGTGTATAAAGTCCTGATCTTGCCTGCACTGCCTCCCATGGTGGAATAGCCCTGACAGTGTCAAGTCCTGATCTTGCCTGCACTGCCTCCCATGGTTGAATAGCCCTGACAGTGTCAAGTCCTGATCTTGCCTGCACTGCCTCCCATGGTGGAATAGCCCTGACAGTGTCAAGTCCTGATCTTGCCTGCACTGCCTCCCATGGTGGAATAGCCCTGACAGTGTATAAAGTCCTGATCTTGCCTGCACTGCCTCCCATGGTGGAATAGCCCTGACAGTGTCAAGTCCTGATCTTGCCTGCACTGCCTCCCATGGTTGAATAGCCCTGACAGTGTCAAGCCCTGATCTTGCCTGCACTGCCTCCCATGGTGGAATAGCCCTGACAGTGTATTAAGTCCTGAATGTGCAAGTGCTTTTCATGACAGTCCCATAGCTGCTGAATGAGGGCTGGGCATTAGGGCTTTCAGGTCCCTTTGGCCATAAAGTGAGGTGCACATGCAGGGATGAGGAGGATACTGGAAAGGGTACTCACCCTGACAACCTGAGTGAGGTCGTTGAATTTTTTCCGGCATTGGGTTGGAGTCCTGCCAACCACGCTGTTGGACGTGACCCTGTTTGCCACCTCCCTCCAGGCTTTCCGATATTCGGCGGGCAGCGGCCTCCTGCCACCCTCAGGGAAGAGAACATGGCGCCTGCGCTCCACTGCACCAACCAGCACCCTCAGGTCACCCTCGCCGAAGCGCTGCGCTCTCTCCCTGGCCTTCTCCATTCTCCTGGGCGTGGAGCAGTTCCAGCAGCAGTGTTCAGGCCTTGCTTTAGGGCTGCAGTGTGCAGGGCGTGGCAGCCAAACAATTCCACCCTCCCCCTTTAAGAGCTGACCGGCGCCTGACTGTCTGCCTTCAATGAGCAACTCGCCGCACCTGCGCTGCGCCTGCCCTCGGTGTTAGCGCCCCGGATCGCTGGCTTAGCGCCTAATGATAGTCGTGCATCACCTGCTTTAGCGCAGCAGCAACCTCTTGGGGCGTTGCAACTGAATATCGGCGAAGGTGGCGCTAAGTTGCGCCGGGCGCAAAATTTAGCGAACACCCGGCTGTAGCGCCCCAAACGTGGCTATACTGAATTTCTAGGCCAATAAGTCTTATCAGTTTATGCTTTGTACAGTACATTATAGAGACAGAATTCTACTTTAGGCATTCCGCTAACAAATACAAATCAAACTATAGCTAAAATGCATCAGCATTATAAAATGTAACAATTTGACAAGCCTGCTACCTTTTCCAGCTTCACTGAGTCAATGCACTGCAATAAACATACAAACACGAACATACAAATTAGGAGCAGGAGTAGGCCACTCGGCCCCTCAAGCCTGCTCCACCATTCAATAAGATCATGGCTGATCTGCTTACTCCACATTCCCGCCTACCCCCGATAACCTTTCACCCCATTGCTTATCAAGAATCTATCTACCTCTGCCTTAAAAATATTCAAAGACTCTGCTTCCACCGCCCTCTGAGGAAGAGAGTTCCAAAGACTCACGACCCACTGTGAGAAAAAATTTCTCCTCACCTCTGTCTTAAATGGGCGACCCCTTATTTTTAAACAGTGACCCCTAGTTCTGGATTCTCCCACAAGAGGAAACATCCTCTCCACATCCACCCTGTCAAGACTGCCTCAGGATCTTATGGCCTAGAAATTCAGTTGGTTGCGCCAGCCGTTAGCGCCTTAGGAGGAGTAGATGTCGGGCGCTAGGCGGGTAGCGCCCGGGCGCAGCGCGATCTGTGCCTCGCCCCAACTTCACTCAAGAATTAGCGGCGGCGCAAAGTCTTTGCGCGCGCTCAGCTGCGCGCGCAGATCATGACGTCATTTCCTCGTGCAACGCCCTTTGTGCGCCCCCAACCGGAACTTCAGTGGCAACGCCCCATTGTGCGCCTGGCGCCCCTAGCGACTGTTAGAGTGGAACGGTGCTCAGCCGATGCGGGGCGCGGGGGGCGCAAATTAAAGGGCACTCCTCCTGCAATATAAAAGGCTGCCATTTCGCAGCACACCTTCTTGCGAAACGGATCTTTGGAGAGAGACCAAGGTAGATAGCTTTCTGCTTTGGCCCAACACTCGGACAGGTACTTCTGGCTTCAGGCCACAGCTTTCCACTAGTCTTTGCCTTCATTGACATCTCATTGTTTGCCAGCATATTATGGGGGCTGCAATGAGTGTCAATGCTGGCTTTCTCAATTACATCCAAAGGGCTCACAGACGCCGTGAGAGAGTGGCAGCCCTGGCTAGACGGAGAGGGGGCAACAGGCATCGGGAAAGGAGGCCTTACCCACCCAGGGTATACCGCCAGCAGTTCTCCTATCTCAACATGTCTGACGAGCAGTGTGTTCGGAGGCTGCGATTCAGAAGGGACGTGGTCACAGAGATCTGCCAGCTGCTTGGCGGTGATCTGCAGCCACAGCTGAGGAGCAGGACGTCTCTGTCGGTGGCAGTGAAGGTTGTTAAGTCTGTGTGTTCTAGTTGTATTTAAGATTAATTACTGACACAGACTACAAGAATAACGTTTCAACAGGTCTTTATTAGTTGGAGGTCAGGGCTATATTAACAGCAATATCACTACACAGTACTTATATACCGGTGGTCACCACCGGTATTACGTATACAGCAGCCAGAGAAAGTAGTACATCTCTTAAGGTGGAACAGGCTTAAGTTCTCTTAAGGTGGAACAGGTTACATACACCACAATCCTCCCTTTTTAGCTTAACAGTCATATCCCCATTTAACATAACATAATAACATATATACATATATAACTTCAGGTATAAACAGTTCAAAGGTTCAGTCTCTCAGGAGGCCTTCTGATTCGGGTTGGATAACGCCTTTCAGTGGTCTCTGATTCTTGTTGCTGAGGTGACTCCTCTAGTTGGTTTCCTATGTATTGGACGTCATCATCAGGTACATTCCCTGCCGAGGTAGATGCTTCAGGTTCATTAACGTCTTCCACCGTTGTCTCTGTCGCAACCATGGGTTTGACCCTTGCTCTCGATTCTACCAGTTGATCCACATGACGCCTTATCACATTGTTACCAATATCTACTGTGTACATCAGAGGTCCTTGTCTGGCCCGAATTGTTCCGGACTGCCATTTTTTGTTTCCATAGTCCCTTGCCAACACTGGTTGTCCTACGTCGAAACTTTGAGTGGCCTTGTTATTAATATGCCGGAACTGTTTGTTTTCCACTTCCCTCCACACATTTGGTTTTAACAAGTCCAACCTGGACCGCAACCTCCTGTTATAAAACATCATGGCAGGACTTTGGTTAGTTACTGCATGAGCGGCGTTTCGATATGCCATTAGGAAATTGTCCACCTTGTGTTGTAGCGGAATCTGATCATCGTTCATGGCCTTTATTGCCTTTTTGAATGTTTGGGCAAATCTCTCGGCCAACCCGTTTGTCGCCGGGTGATATGGGGCAGAGGTATAATGTTTCACCCCATTCTTCTTTAAGAATTTTTGGAATTCTTCCGACACGAACTGTGGTCCGTTGTCCGAACATATCTGTTCTGGCAATCCGTTCCTTGCGAATATTGTTCTTAACACCGCAATTGTCTCTTCTGAAGTAGTGGTATTCATCTTGATCACTTCTGGCCATTTGGAATGTGCGTCCACCGCAATTAGGAACATGGAGTCCATGAATGGACCAGCAAAGTCAATATGCATGCGTTGCCATGGGGCTGAAGGCCATTCCCATGGGTGTAGCAGTGCGATCGGAGGTGCATTTTGCACTTTTTGGCACCCAGCGCAGCTTTTCGTCAACTCCTCTATCTGTTGGTCAATACCCGGCCACCATACATAAGCCCTAGCAAGACTTTTCATCTTAACTCCCCCCAGATGACCTTCATGCAGTTCCTTTAGAACTCTTTCCCTTAACTTGGGAGGAATAATCACTCTTGTCCCGTACATCAAAGTACCATGGCAGACGGACAGCTGGTCTCGCCTTGCCGAGAATGCCGGTAACAGAGGATCACCATGTGTTGGCCATCCCTTCACTGTCACCTCGTAGACTCGGGACAGTGTCGGGTCGTTCCTGGTTTCTCTTTCAATACTTGCATTGGTGACTGGTAAACACTCGATGATGGTCGAATGAAATAACTCAACAGGGTCAACTTTCGTCGTCTCTTCTTCTTCAGGTAGTGGCAGGCGCGACAGCCCATCAGCATTGCCATGCTGCTTTGTACCTTTGAATTCTATTTGATATTGATGTGCCCCTAGGAAAAGGGACCATCTCTGGAGTCTCTGTGCTGTCATCACCGAAACACCCTTCTTAGGGTTAAAAATGGACACCAATGGCTGATAGTCTGTCAGAAGTGTGAATTTTTAGCCCTGCAGGTAATGATTAAACTTCTTCACTCCCCATACAAGGCTGAGAGCCTCCCTATCGATCTGCGCATAGTTGCGCTCAGCGGAGGTCAATGATCTGGATGCAAACGCGACTGGCCTTTCCGTGCCATTTGGCAACTTGTGTGAGAGTACTGCCCCAATACCATATGGAGAAGCATCACAAGCCAACCGAATAGGCAGTGTCGGGTTGAAGTGAGCCAACACTTCCTCTGAGGTGATCAATTCTTTGCTTTTGCGAAATGCCTTCTTACAGTTTTCGCTCCATTCCCATGGTACCCCCTTCTGTAAAAGAGCGTTCAGCGGGTGCAGTACCGTGGATAGATTCGGTAGAAACTTATGGTAATAGTTAATCAATCCTAGAAACGACCTCAACTGAGAGACATTATCCGGAGTGGGAGCCTTTACAACTGCCTCTATCTTGTCAGGAGACTTATGAAGCCCCTCCCGGTCAATGACATGACCACAGTACGAGATCCGCTTCTGAAAGAACTCACATTTCTGCCGATTAACTCGAAGTCCATACTCTTTCAGTCTGTTGAGCACCAGTTCCAAGTTTGCGAGGTGTTCTTCATCACCATCTCCTGTAATCAGAATATCGTCCAGGTAACATTGTGTGCCTGGAATTCCCTGTAATACCTGCTCCATGGCCCTCTGCCAAATTGCTGGAGCCGATGCCACTCCAAAAACCAGCCTATTATACCGGTACAAACCTCTATGCGTGTTGATCGTGAGGTACTGGCGTGACTCTTCCTCAACCTCCATCTGCAAGTACGCCTGTGCCAGGTCTATCTTGGTGAAGTGTTTCCCGCCAGACAACGAAGCAAAAATATCCTCAATCCGCGGAAGCGGATACTGCACCGTGTGAAGCACCGGATTAACGGTGATCTTGAACTCTCCACAGATGCGAACCTTCCCTGGTTCTCCTGGCTTGTTGCTCGAAGGACGTTTCATAATGGGAACAATGGGCATAGCCCACTCACTCCAATCTACCTCAGACAGTACACCTGAACGTTCTAGCGCTTCCAGTTCCGCTTCTACAGCAGGTCGTATTGCATAGGGTACCGGTCTGGCTTTGAAAAATTTTGTGTGTGCATGTTCATCAATCTTGATGTTTGCCGTAATTCCTCTCAGTGTTCCCAGCCCCTGCTGGAACACCTCTTTAGCATCATCCAATATTCTGGACAATCGTTTAGGTTTGACATCGGTTTCCCCTGAATCTACCGTTAGTGCCTTTAAGGAGTGCCAGTCCATATTCATTTTCCTAATCCACTCCCGTCCCAGTAGTGGTGGACCTCCTTCAGGTAGCACATATAAGTCCATTACTTGGCTTTCTTTGCCCTTGTGGACCACTTTTACCTCTATCTTTCCGATGGGGTACACTCTTTGCCCTGTGTATGTTTTCAATATAATCTCCGTATCCCGTAGGGGAATATGTTGGAATAACCTTTTGTAATCTTTCTTATTCATGACCGTCAATGCCGATCCAGTGTCCAATTCGATCTTTACTTGGACTCCTGCTATCTGAAGAGTGACCCAAATTGTCTGGAGATCTGCATCCTTACCAACGTTGTGTACTCTTAAGCTACCCAGTTCATTACTGCTGGCGTCTGAATCTGACTTCTGTTCGTTCGAACTGTTCTTTGTCATCTTGTGTACCTTTATGTATTTTCCTTGCGGTGACTTTTTGTTGCTGGTCTTCTTTCCTGACCGGCATACTTTAGCTATGTGGCCAAGCCTGCCACACGTTCTGCATTCTTGGTTTTTAAACCAACACTGGTTCTGATCGTGCGTTGTCTTTCCACAATGATAACATTTTACAGTACTCAAACCCAATTTATTTGTACTGAGTTCCGGTGACCGTAGCTGCATTACTGCCATGCCTCTCGCTGCGGCTTCGTGTGATGCTGCCATAGTGACCGCTTTCTCAAGCGTCAGCTCATTCTCCTCGAGCAGTCGCTTTTGTGTATCTTCTTTTAATAAACCACACACAAATTTATCTCTTAGCGCATCTGTTAGTCCCGTTCCAAACTGACAGTACTTTGCTAGCTTACGCAATTCCATTAAATACTCAGCATTCCTTTCATCTTTCAGCTGCTTTCTGCTGTAAAATTTAAATCGTTCCGCTAGCATCAGCGGCGTGGGGTTTAGATGATTTCTCAGGACAGTAACAATCTCCTCGAACGTCTTCTCCGCCGGTTCATCTGGTGATAAAAGGTATTTCAATTGCCCGTATGTCTTCGCACCCATTAAGTTTAATAAAGTTAGTGCTTTCTCATCATCTGGGATTTTATTTGCTTTACAATAATTTTGTATGCGTTCTACATACGTGGCCCAATCTTCGATGTCGCTATCAAAGGTATTAATGTTCCCATGTTTAGGCATCGTTGAAATTTTTTTTTTTTTTAGTGATTTCCCTTTTTCCAAGATGGCGGCTTCCCGCTCTTGTCTTTGTCCTCCGCCTACAAAATGGCGGTTTCCCGCGCTTGGCGGTCTTTCCCGCGCTCGCCTTCTTCACCCGCTGGCTGCAATGGCGTTTGGCGTGCCGCTGCTGCTCCCCTTTCCCAGCGGTTAGTAACTCTCCCGACGCTGTCTCCGCTTCACCGCGGCTCCCTCGGGCATTCGCGCTTCCCCGATGTCGCGCCTCGCAGCCCTTCTTGCAGCCCGGTTATTAGCACCGGCTGCGTTTGCCTTCACCGCGGCTATCGCGCCTTCAGTCGCCCCAGACGCTGCGCCTTTTTGGCCCGAATGCAGCCCGGCCCTTATCACCAGCCGCGATCGATGTCCCCGCACTGCGCCTTTTGGCCCGAATGCGGCCCGGCCCTTATCTCCGGTCACGATCAATCTCACCGCCCTTATTCCTCCGTCTTCCCTCCCCGTCTGTACAGCCAACGCGGCCGACTTTCTGCTCGCGTCGCTGACCGGCTTACCCACCACCGAGGTAGAAGGAAGATAGCTGACTGCCGCTGATGGAGGCTTCGAGTTCAAGATATCTTCTGCACTCCGGGTTCTCGATGCCTGCCGCGCGACGTGTCTTCCAGCAGGGTGATGAGGGTGGATGCCTCTCTTCGACGCCCGTTCTGTGGACGAAGCCGCCGTGGATAAACTGCCGCAGGGTAAGAATCGGACTCGTCGCCACTGTTAAGTCTGTGTGTTCTAGTTGTATTTAAGATTAATTACTGACACAGACTACAAGAATAATGTTTCAACAGGTCTTTACTAGTTGGAGGTCAGGGCTATACTAACAGCAATATCACTACACAGTACTTATATACCGGTGGTCACCACCGGTATTATGTATACAGCAGCCAGAGAAAGTAGTACATCTCTTAAGGTGGAACAGGCTTAAGTTCTCTTAAGGTGGAACATGTTACATACACCACAAAGGTGACGGTGGCTCTCAACTTCTATGCCACCGGATCCTTCCAATCCGCTACTGGGGACATTGCCAACATCTCCCAGTTCGCCGTGCATTGCTGCATCCGCCAGGTGACCAATGCCCTTTTCCAAAGGAGACGTCAGTTCATCTCCTTCTCCATGGCCCTTGCCAAGCAGCAACAGCGTGCAATGGGCTTTGCAGCAGTCGCGGGCTTCCCCATGGTGCAGGGCGCCATTGACTGCACGCATGTGGCTTTGCGGGCACCTCTGGAGAATGCCGAGGATTACTGCAACCGGAAGGGCTACCATTCGCTGAACGTCCAGCTGGTGTGTGACCACAGGCAGCTCATCCTAGCTGTCAATGCCCGCTTTCCAGGCAGCAGCCACGATGCCTTCATCCTGCGACAGACTTCTGTGGCAGACATGTTCCAGGCACAGCCTCACCCACGAGGATGGCTTATCGGGGACAAAGGATATCCTTTGTGTACCTGGCTGGTGACCCCGCTCCGTGCGCCCAGCACCCCTGCTGAAGAGGGATACAACGAGAGCCATCAAGTGACCAGGAACATCATCGAACAAACAATCGGCGTCCTGAAGCAACGGTTCCGCTGTCTGGATCGTTCCGGTGGAGCCCTACAGTATTCGCCAGAGCGAGTCTCCCATTTCGTGGTCGTTTGCTGCATGCTGCACAACCTGGCTATCCGCAGGACTCAGCCACTGCCACCACAGATTGGAGGACCACCTGAGGAGGAGGAGCAGGAGGAGGAGGAGGAGGACCAGCACAGGAGGGAGGCAGAAAGTGCAAGGGCCGCCCGTCGCCAGCTTATTGAACGTCGGTTCTAGGCCCCCTCTCAGGGACTGGCTTGTGCCAATGTCAGCAGATGAATGTAGCCGCTCCACAAGCCCTCAGCCGAGCAGGGCAACCAGGACTTAACCAAAAAACCATGCACACTGCAATTTAACAACAATAATTTATTGCAAACCTCTGCCCTTCCCACATTACATGCTCATGTGGAGAAGTCCCCTCCAAAAACACTAAACTACCAGTCTCGGCCTTACAAAAAGAAAGAAAGACACCAGTCTCGGCCTTACACAAAAACAGCTGCACCAGTGTCGACCTTACAACAAGCACCAGGCATTTGTGCATACCTCTATTTTTGCCCTGCGAGGGCGATGCCTTGCGCATCCTTGCCTGGCCCCTGCCCTGCGCATCCTTGCCTGGCCCCTGCCCGCCCTGCTGCTCCTCCTCAATGGGAGCCCAGTGGCTGCAGCAAGGCTGGGGGAAGGCTGCTGAGGGGCAGATGGCGAGACGGCAGATGACCTTGGGGGTCGGCCTGCACCAGCTCTGGCCTTGGAGTGGCCGGCTGCTGACTGCTCCAACTCTGGCTGGGCGGCAGCAGTCTCTCCAGCAGCTCATGGCAGCTGCAATGGCGGAGTGGCAGTGTCGGCTGCAGGAATGGTGGCAACCTGGCAGATTGCAGGTGCTCGCTGGTCGCCTGAGACACTGGCACTCGCACGGGCCAGCACTGCAGCATGCGCAGCAAACAGCTGAAGAACAGACTGCTGGGCTGCTGCTGCGCGGCGAGTGCCCTGGCGATGCCTGGCTGATCCAGCGAGGGTGGCAGCAGTTAGTGCCCGTGTGGCCCTGGTCTGTGTCTGCATGACACCAGCCAGTGAATGGACGGCACGACTGAGCACTTGGCTAGAAGCCGACTGTGCTGCCGCGAAGTCCTGCAGACTCCTGGCCTGTGCTGCACTGAATAGTTCCAGACTCCTGGCCTGTGCTGCACTGAATTGTTGCAGACTCCTGGCCTGTGCTGCTCCAAATTGCTGCACACTCCTTGACAGACACTCTATGGAGTCAGGCATCCTTGCCACTGCAGCCATGAGCTCAGTGTGCCTGCGCTCAGCCTGGACGGCCATTTCCTCTAGGAGGCGCACCTCCTCTGCGCTCACCGTCGCAGGACTAGAGGCCGCACTCACCCTCTGGGGAGAAGTCCGCCGAGCTTCCCCACCCCTCCCGCGTTGCTGCAGGCTGCTGGGCCCCGGAGCTTCACTCTCCTCCGACCCTTCCCCCCGGCTCCCCTCCAGGGAAGACGTGTCCCCTACATCGCCATGGGCTGGTGCGGCTGAGGGTGGCACTGATGGGCCGGCTTCCTCTTCCTCCTCCTCCTCTTCCGAAGGGCTGACAGTGGCAGCT
Organism: Somniosus microcephalus; assembly: GCF_052327205.1. NCBI lineage: Eukaryota > Metazoa > Chordata > Chondrichthyes > Squaliformes > Somniosidae > Somniosus > Somniosus microcephalus. The sequence continues at coordinate 39,411,817 of NC_141008.1, forward strand.
TGAGGGCCCGCCTCCTCACCTGGCGATTCACCATCTGAAAGCAGGAAGGCACAAGAGTAGCTTTAGAGTGAGGACGGGGCGGCAGCGAGGGAGGCATGAGTGGTGCCATTCACCGCATTGGTCGGACAGTGGCAAAGGATGCTGATCTGATGCGCAAGTGGAACGAGAGAGGTCCAAAAGGTGATGCCCTTACCATTGGTGCCCAGAACAGGGTCGGCATCTCCACTGGCGACGGGGCCAATCAGCCGGCCTACCATAATGCGCTCCACATGCTGGTCGAGGTCAGAGAGCTCTTTGAGGTCAGGACGGCCTCCGCCGGTCTCAGTTCGGTTGCGCCGGTTGTGCGCAACCTTGGCCTGCAAGAGAAAGGATGGCCTCTAAGTACAGTGTGTAGCCCTGATCTTGTCTGCACTGCCTCCCATGGTCGAATAGCTTGTACAGTGTGTAGCCCTGATCTTGTCTGCACTGCCTCCCATGGTCGAATAGCTTGTACAGTGTGTAGCCCTGATCTTGTCTGCACTGCCTCCCATGGTCGAATAGCTTGTACACTGTGTAGCCCTGATCTTGTCTGCAATGCCTCCCATGGTCGAATAGCTTGTACAGTGTGTAGCCCTGATCTTGTCTGCAATGCCTCCCATGGTCGAATAGCTTGTACAGTGTGTAAAGTGCTGAATGTGCAATTGATTTTCATGCCAGTCCCATAGCTGCTGGATGAGGACTGGCCATTAGGGCTTTCAGGTCCCTTTGGTCATAATGTGAGGTGCACATGCAAGGATGAGGAGGACACTGGAAAGGGTACTCACCCTGACAACCCGAGTGAGGTCGTTGAACTTCTTCCGGCATTGCACAGGAGTCCTGGCAACCACGCTGTTGGAAGACACCCTGTTGGACACCTCCCTCCAGGCTTTCCGGTAGGCGCTGGGCAGCGGCCTCTTGCCACCTTCTGGGAACAAAACATGGCGCCTGCGCTCCACTCCGCCAACCAGCAGCCTCAGGTCGCCGTCGCTGAAGCGCTGCACTCTCTCCCTGGCCTTCTCCATAGTCCTGGGCGTTGTACAGGTGAAGCTGAAGTGGTCAGGCCTAGGTTGAGGACTTCAGTGCGCAGGGTGTGGCAGGCAAACAAATCCACCCTCCCCCTTTAAGAGATGACCGGCGCCAGAGTGTCTGCCGTCAATCAAGAACTCGCCGCACCTGCGCTGCGCCCGGCCTCAGGGGTATCGCTCAGCACCGCCGGCTTAGCGCCTAAAGATAGTCGTGCATCGCCTGTTTTAGCGCAGCAGCAACCTCTTGGGGCGATGCGACTGAATATCGGCGAAGGGGGCGCGACTTTGCGCCGGGCGCAAACTTTAGCGGCCGCCCGGCTTTACTGCCCCAAAAGTGGCTATACTGAATTTCTAGGCCATAATAATAAAGCACAAGTCATTAACAGCACTGAGTTCATGCCTATTCAGCAAGGTAAGATTTCAGTACATGGAAGACTATGGGTTACTTTCAAGTTACATCATTGTCATCATTGTGTACATGACACAAATACAGGTTTTAGGATGTTTTATTACTGCAGAAAATTAAGTTGTACTTATAAAATGTTTAGAATTATAAACATCCCCCACTAAGTTACCACTGTTGAAACAACCTGAAATGGAAAAAAAAGCAAACTCTCGGTGAAGCTCATTGTCATGTTTCTGAATTTTTGATTTTTTTTTTCTTCACAGAAAGGATTGCGGCAGTAAGTTATTCTTTAGGGCTGTTGTTGTGAAACAAGATGAATTTGCACAGGTTTTTTTGGAAAAAAAGGCCGCAGGTTTTGCTGTAAGTATTGAAGCCAGATGGTCTGGTATGCAATGAGGGCCTATTATCTCTTCCCAGGCCCATTAGTTAGGATGCTCCCCATTCATCTTGAGAACAGATGCCCTCTTTAAATTCACATCCTAACTGAGGTGGGGAGGTAAATGGTTTTATTGTCAGGCTTACTGGCAAATCATCATCGGGAGGGAGTCAATGGGGTAGATTTTCTCCTTGCTATCCAGGTATAAAATGGGCATTGCGGATTGGCTGCCCATTACAGAAATGGCCTGATTTTCATTTCTGTTGAGCCCAAAAGAGACTGCAGCAATATTGAAGGGTACCCCATACTAGGGATAAGACCACCTAAGAACAACGGTCCCCCTTGCTTCGAACTGGCACGAAGTATCCATTCTAAATGGGCACTTAGCTACTCAGCACTGCCCCAGTCACATTGTGGGGATGCCCCCTAATTTAAATAGATTGTGAGGCCTTAATGAACTTGCACACATTTGGTATGCAGACTCCCAGCATGTTAAGCCCGACCAGCCGCACTGGGGGACGCTGAGTTCATCAGGCACATGGTAGGCCTTAGCACCCAATGAGGTATCAGTCCCTAAAAGTCTTATGATCTCACCTACTCTGGTCTGGGGGATACATTGTAGATTTTACTCCTTTGATTTTCTTTAGGTTCAAGATAAGGAGGTCAGAGGAAGTGGTGTCACGGCCCCAAAGCAGAGGGGAGAGCAAGCATAGAACAACGCTTTTTCACTAACTCTGTGACTGGCGCCATTGAGACCTTGGACATCCAGGAGTCCTGTTTGAAACAGCATTAGCAACAGGCTTTATCCACACTTGAGATATTTACAGACCATTCTCACGCAGGTCACTGGTAAGGGGTAGGGCCTCATGGTTGTGGGGGTGGGGGGTGAAGGGGGAGAGCAGGAGGTGGGGAGGTGTTGAGGGTAGGAGAAGCCTAAAATGTCCTTGTGTGGTCTGGAAGAGCAAGCTCTCCCCCTAGCCCCACAAGGAATGTCAGATAAAGGAAAAGCACTTACCTTTTTGGCCTCTTCTGACCCCAGCTTCTCTTCCTGTTAGGTTGGCCTGGTGGGAAAGCCACGACCGCCTTTGATTAAAATAGCGTCGGAGCCCAATCTGCATAGTTAAAAAAAGAAAGAAAGGCTTGCATTTATTTAGCGCCTTTCACAACCACCGGAAGTATCAAAGCACTTTACAGCCAATGAAGTACTTTTGGAGTGTGGTCACTGTTGTAATGTGGGAAACACGGCAGCCAATTTGCACACAGCAAGCTCCCACAAATAGCAATGTACTCATAACCAGATAACAACAGAAAATGCTGGAAAAACTCAGCAGGCCAGGCAACATCCGTGGAGAGAAATTAGAGTCAACGTTTCGGGTCTAACCCTTTGTCAAGACTAAAGAGGCACAGGAAATGAAATAGATTAAGAGGCCAGGCTGGGAGAGAACAAAAGAGGAGACATTAAGAGGTATTCAAAACGAGATGAGATGGTGATAGGACTAGTGGAGACAAAAGACAGCTCTAGATTAGGTGTGAAATACGCTGGCAGAATGGGAGACAGCTGCCATGTGGGAGAGAGAAAAAAAAAGAAAGGGGGGGGGAGGCCAAAACAAAGGTGTGGATAAAAAATATAAGTAAAAATGTAATAGGGGCCGAGGTTATGATCTGAAATTGTTGAACTCGATATTGAGTCCGGAAGGCTGTAAAGTGTCTAATCGGAGATGAGGTGCTGTTCCTCGAGCTTACGGTGAGATAATCCGTTTTTGTTATGTTGATTGAGGGATAAATATTGGCCAGGGCACCGGGGATAACTCCCCTGCTCTTCTTCAAAACAGTGCGTGGGATCTTTTACGTCAACCTGAGAGCGCAGACGGGGCCTCGGTTTAACATCTCATCGGAAAGACAGCACCTCTGACAGTGCAGCACCCCCTCAGTACTGCACTGGAGCATCACACCTAGATTTTTGTGCTCAAGTCTCTGGAGTGGGACTTGAACCCACAACCTTCTAGCCTCAGAGGCGAGTGCACTAGCCACAGCTGACACTATTGTTCTATTGTTTATTGACATGTTTATTGCTGTGTTTATATCCATTTTCACTGAATATTTTAAATATTCAACACAATGAATACAGAAGCTTCTGTCAGTAAAACTTTCTGAGTATTCCCTTGAATTAAGATCTTTGTCATTCACGTGTCGATTTCCTAATGCTGAAAATAGAAATTTCAGGTGCGGTTGTAGTTTGTTAAGCTGATGAATAAATGTTGAGGACATTCATGGTATGCTGCTGTGATGGGTTAATCTTCACATGACTAGGGCATTTGATTAAGTTAATTAAGTGCAGCTTGAATGATTCCCAGTTGGAGGTCAATGTGTTTGTTGTAGGTTCCCTTAGAGAGCATGGGATGTCATTCATTATTGAAACCGCTATTGTTTGGCGATGCAGCTCTTTGTACAAGTATTTAATTAAGCACTCATTCCAGTCAGTTTGCAAAAAATGAATTCTTTGAAAATGTAATCATATTTTTAATAACAATTAATGTGATAAAAAGACAATCTGCCCTCACTTTAACATGCATTTATGTTCCGATAATAATTATAGATGATTGCCTTAAGATAGCTGACTACAATTGCCCTTAATTGTAAATCAAAGTTTTTTTTGTTTGGTCAAACCTTGTCTGCCTTGACACTGGAGTCTCCCAGTGAGGAGACAAGTGTGATGAAAATAAACCCCTTTGAATGAGAAACCTTTTCACCCACATTTGTTAACATTCTCTGGAATCACATAATGGGATTTCTATCAAGCCATTTAAAATGGAACTCATTAGAATTATCACATGTTCGTTTCTTTTTCATTTATTGCAGTCTTCAAAAGCATGTTCAGTATATTATGATTCCAGGAAAATAATAAGCACCTTCATTTTGTTCTTTGCCTTTCAGCAGGTTTGTGCGAGTGCCTTGAAAAGCAGTTCACCGGGTTCACGAATGTTAATGTTGTCAGTCAGTATATGATGATGCAGTTATGCCACCAAGTTCCATATGGCTTGTATAAAAGTTCTGGGGGCAAATGTATCACAGAAGTTCAATCTCAGGGATATGCACTGGCTGCTGCAGTTTGAACAGGTTCCCCCCGCGGCATCAAGGTGACCTTAGACCTACGGGCCGCAAATTTAATAGACCTCAGAGGGCGGGTTTGGAGGCGGGTCGGTAGCGAATATCGGAAAAATTGCCGGCGTGCTGCAAACCCGCTGCCATCCCGCCTCCACGCCACTTTGGCAAGTGTCGGGTCAGCCGCTCCCGAACTGACCTGACACCAAACGGCAGGAGAGGCACTTAAGGCAGTTCACAGCTTGTTAACCGCCTGGATAATCCTATTTTAACCGGGTGTTCGGATTTTGCAGCTTTTTCAGCATGCTGACTGCCTTCAGAAAAACACGCCAGCTGAATCGAGCCGAGTTGAGCAAGGACCTGAATTGTTGGCAGCTGCTCGAACAGCTTAAAAGCGGTCCTGCAATCTCTCATTCTTCCACACGCCACAACTTAGTGCTTTGAGGTTTGGGAGACATTTTTCAGCTCTACTAATCTTGTGAGTGTTGAGGCTGAAATCCAAGTGCAGTGTGAGCTCCTTGGAATACCCTCTGGCCCCTTTGTCTGAGCGCAAACAACTTCCATTCCTTGACTGAGATATATACCAGCGGTATGGGAACCATTTATATCCTCTCATCCTGGTCGTCCGATTCGGAGGAAGAGCAGCCGCGGCAGCAGCGCAACCAGACACAGCAGCAGCTCCAACAGCAGGAGCGCCAACCTTCTCCTCAGCCACCTGATGTTGCACAGGGCATCAGCGCAGGGCTGCACCTCGCCGCAGGAGATACCCCCAACACCGGGTTTGCAGGCAGAGGATGAGCTTCCTCAACATGACTGAGCAGCAGTGCCAAAGGAGGCTGAGACTTCCGCGAGAGGTAGTCACTGACATCTGCGCAATGCTGCACCAACACCTGGAGCCCAGAGGAGCGGGTGGACACTCCTTACCAGTGGCTGTCAAAGTCGATATACTTGAACATACAGGTAGACTACCCTTTATCCGGACTTCCGAAAACCGAAACCCTCTAAAAACCAAAGGTTTTTTCGTTCAGCGTAAGTCGTGCGTATGAACGAAAAAACCTTCGGTTTTTAGAGGGTTCCGGTTTCAGAAGTTTGGATAAAGGGTAAGTCGTGCGCACGACCCCCCGCCGACCCCCCCGCAGCCCCCGCCGGCCCCGACAACCGCCGACCCCGCCAGCCCCGACAACCGCCGACCCCCCTGCGGCCCCCGCCGGCCCCGACAACCGCCGACCCCGCCAGCCGCGACAACCGCCGACCCCCCCGCGGACCCCGCCGGCCCCGACAACCGCCGACCCCGCCAGCCCCGACAACCGCCGACCCCCCCGCGGACCCCGCCGGCCCCGACAACCGCCGACCCCGCCAGCCCCGACAACCGCCGACCCCCCCGCGGACCCCGCCGGCCCCGACAACCGCCGACCCCGCCAGCCCCGACAACCGCCGACCCCCCTGCGGACCCCGCCGGCCCCGACAACCGCCGACCCCGCCAGCCCCGACAACCGCCGACCCCCCCGCGGACCCCGCCGGCCCCGACAACCGCCGACCCCGCCAGCCCCGACAACCGCCGACACCCCGCGGACCCCGCCGGCCCCGACAACCGCCGACCCCACCAGCCCCGACAACCGCCGACCCCCCCGCGGACCCCGCCAGCCCCGACCCCCGCCGACCCCGACTGACTTACGCTGAGCGGCAGCGTAAGTCGTGCGCACGACCCCCCGCCGACCCCCCCGCCGACCCCCGCCGACCCCCCCGCCGACCCCCGCCGACCCACCTTCCGAAATCCGAAATTTTCCTTTATCCAAAACTCGGCTGGTCCCGAGGTTTTCGGATAAAGGATAGTCTACCTGTATTACCATTGAGAGGGAGGAGGTACTAGCGGTTTTAGCAGGCCAAAAAGTGGATAAATCCCCAGGCCCGGACGAGATGTATCTCAGGCTGCTGTGTGAGGCAAAGGAGGAGATTGCAGGGGCTCTGACACAAATTTTCAGAACCTCTCTGGCCACAGGGGATGTACCAGAGGACTGGAGAACAGCTAACGTAGTACCATTATTCAAGAAGGGTAGCAGGGATAAACCAGGGAATTACAGGCCAGTGAGCCTAACATCTGTGGTAGGGAAATTATTGGAAAAAATTCTGAGGGACAAAATTAGTCTCCACTTGGAGAGGCAAGGATTAATCGGGGATAGTCAGCGTGGCTTTGTCAAGGGTAAATCATGTCTGACCAATCTGATTGAATTTTTCGAGGGGGTGACTAGGTGTGTGGATGAGGGAAATGCTGTGGATGTGGTATACATGGACTTCAGTAAGGCTTTTGACAAAGTCCCGCATAGGAGACTGGTCAAGAAGGTAAGAGCCCATGGGATCCAGGGTGCCTTGGCACGTTGGATCCTAAACTGGCTGAGTGGCAGGAGGCAGAGGGTGATGGTCGAAGGTTGCTTTTGTGACTGGAAGCCTGTGTCCAGTGGGGTACTTCAGGGATCGGTGCTGGGTCCCTTGCTGTTTGCGATCTACATAAATGATTTGGATGAGAATGTAACAGGTATGATCAGTAAGTTCGCAGATGACACGAAAATTGGTGGGGTGGTAAATTGCGAGGAGGAAAGCCTCAGGCTACAGGACGATATAAACGGGTTGGTCAGATGGGCGGAAAAGTGGCAAATGGAATTTAACCCTGAAAAGTGCGAGGTGATGCATTTTGGACGGACAAATAAGGCAAGGGAATACACAATGAGTGGTAGGACCCTAGGAAGTACAGAGGGTCAGAGGGACCTTGGTGTACATGTACATAGATCCCTGAAGGCAGCAGAACAGGTAGATAAGGTGGTTAAAAAGGCATATGGGATACTTGCCTTCATTAGCCGAGGCATAGAATATAAGAGCAGGGAGGTTATGATGGAGCTGTACAAAACGTTGGTAAGGCCACAGCTGGAGTACTGTGTGCAGTTCTGGTCGCCTCACTATAGGAAGGATGTGATTGCTTTGGAGAGGGTGCAGAGAAGATTCACCAGGATGTTACCTGGGATGGAGCGCCTCAGCTATGAAGAAAGACTAAACAGGCTGGGGTTGTTTTCCTTGGAGCAAAGAAGGCTGAGGGGGGACCTGATTGAGGTGTACAAAATGATGAGGGGCATAGATAGGGTAGATAAAGAGGAACTTTTCCCCTTAGTAGGGGGGTCAATAACAAGGAGGCATAGATTCAAGGTAAGGGGCAGGAGGTTTAGAGGGGATTTGAGGAGGAACTTTTTCACCCAGAGGGTGGTTGGAGTCTGGAACTCACTGCCTGAAAGGGTGGTAGAGGCAGGAACCCTCACAACATTCAAGAAGCAGTTGGATGAGCACTTGAAATGCCATTGCATACAAGGCTATGGACCAAATGCTGGAAAATGGGATTAGATTGGACAGGGCTTGATGGACGGCGCAGACACGATGGGCCGAAGGGCCTCTTTCTGTGCTGTATAACTCTATGGCCTAGAAATTCAGTATATCCACTTTTGGGGCGCTAAAGTCGGGCGGCCGCTAAAGTTTGCGCCCGGCGCAAAGTCGCGCCCCCTTCGCCGATATTCAGTCGCATCGCCCCAAGAGGTTGCTGCTGCGCTAAAACAGGCGATGCACGACTATCTTTAGGCGCTAAGCCGGCGGTGCTGAGCGATACCCCCGAGACCGGGCGCAGCGCCGGTGCGGCGAGTTCTTGATTGACGGCAGACACTCTGGCGCCGGTCAGCTCTTAAAGGGGGAGGGTCGATTTGTTTGCCTGCCACGCCCTGCACACTGCAGCCCTCAACCTAGGCCTGACCACTTCAGCTTCACCTGCACAACGCCCAGGGCTATGGAGAAGGCCAGGGAGAGAGCGCAGCGCTTCAGCGACGGTGACCTGAGGCTGCTGGTTGGCGGAGTGGAGCGCAGGCGCCATGTTCTGTTCCCAGAAGGTGGCAAGAGGCCGCTGCCCAGCGCCTACCGGAAAGCCTGGAGGGAGGTCTCCAACAGGGTGCCTTCCAACAGCGTGGTTGCCAGGACTCCTGTGCAATGCCGGAAGAAGTTCAACGACCTCACTGGGATTGCCAGTGTGAGTACCCTTTCCAGTGTCCTCCTCATCCTTGCATGTGCACCTTACTTTATGGCCAAAGGGACCTGAAAGCCCTAATGGCCAGCCCTCATCCAGCAGCTATGGGACTGGCATGAAAATCACTTGCACATTCAGCACTTTACACACTGTACAAGCTATTCGACCATGGGAGGCATTGCAGACAAGGTCAGGGCTACACACTGTACAAGCTATTCGACCATGGGAGGCAGTGCAGACAAGATCAGGGCTTCACACTGTACTTAGAGGCCATCCTTTCTCTTGCAGGCCAAGGTGGCGCACAACCGGCGCAACCGAACTGAGACCGGGGGAGGCCGTCCTGACCTCAAAGAGCTCTCCGACCTCGACCAGCATGTGGAGCGCATTATGGCAGGCCGGCTGATTGGCCCCGTCGCCAGTGGAGATGCCGACCCTGTTCTGGGCACCAATGGTAAGGGCATCACCTTTTGGACCTCTCTCGTTCCACTTGCGCATGAGATCAGCATCCTTTGCCACTGTCCGACCAATGCGGTGAATGGCAGCACTCATGCCTCCCTCGCTGCCGCCCTGTCCTCACTCTAAAGCTACTCTTGTGCCTTCCTGCTTTCAGATGGTGAATCGCCAGGTGAGGAGGCGGGCCCTCAAGCTGCCACTGTCAGCGCTTTGGAATACGAGGAGGAGGAAGAGGAAGGCGGCCCATCAGTGCCACCCTCAGCCGCGCCAGCCCATGGCGATGTAGGGGACACGTCTTCCCTGGAGGGGAGCCGGGGGGAAGGGTCGGAGGAGAGTGAAGCTCCGGGGCCCAGCGGCCTGCAGCAAAGCGGGAGGGGTGGGGAAGCTCGGCGGACTTCTCCCCAGAGGGTGAGTGCGGCCTCCAGTCCTGCGACGGTGAGCGCAGCGGAGGTGCGCCTCCTAGAGGAAATGGCCGTCCAGGCTGAGCGCAGGCACACTGAGCTCATGGCTGCAGTGGCAAGGATGTCTGACTCCATAGAGTCTCTGTCAAGGAGTGTGCAGCAATTCGGAGCAGCACAGGCCAGGAGTCTGCAACAATTCAGTGCAGCACAGGCCAGGAGTCTGGAACAATTCAGTGCAGCACAGGCCAGGAGTCTGCAGGACTTCGCGGCAGCACAGTCGGCTTCTAGCCAAGTGCTCAGTCGTGCCGTCCATTCACTGGCTGGTGTCATGTGGACACAGACCAGGGCCACACGGGCACTAACTGCTGCCACCCTCGCTGGATCTGCCAGGCATCGCCAGGGCACTCGCCGCGCAGCAGCAGCCCAGCAGTCTGTTCTTCAGCTGTTTGCTGCGCATGCTGCAGTGCTGGCCCGTGCGAGTGCCAATGTCTCAGGCGACCAGCGAGCACCTGCGATCTGCCAGGTTGCCACCATTCCTGCAGCCGACACTGCCACTCCGCCATTGCAGCTGCCACGAGCCGCTGGACAGACTGCTGCCGCCCAGCCAGAGTTGGAGCAGTCAGCAGCCGGCCACTCCAAGGCCAGAGCTGGTGCAGGCCGACCCCCAAGGGCATCTGCCGTCTCGCCATCTGCCCCTCAGCAGCCTTCCCCCAGCCTTGCTGCAGCCACTGGGCTCCCATTGAGGAGGAGCTGCAGGGCGGGCAGGGGCCAGGCAAGGACGCGCAAGGCATCGCCCTCGCAGGGCAAAAAGTAGAGGTATGCACAAATGCCTGGTGCTTGTTGTAAGGCCGAGACTGGTGCAGTTGTGTTTGTGTAAGGCCGAGACTGGTGTCTTTCTTTCTTTTTGTAAGGCCGAGACTGGTGTCTTTCTTTCTTTTTGTAAATGCCGAGACTGGTAGTTTTGTGTTTTTGGAGGGGGCTTCTCCACATGAGGATGTAATGTGGGAAGGGCAGAGGTTTGCAATAAATTATTGTTGTTAAATTGCAGTGTGCATGTTTTTTTTGTTTAGTCCTGGTTGCCCTGCTCGGCTGAGGGCTTGTGGAGCGGCTACATTCATCTGCTGACATTGGCACAAGCCATTCCCTGAGAGGGGGCCTAGAACCGACGTTCAATAAGCCGGTGACGGGCGGCCCTTGCACTTTGTGCCTCCCTCCTGTGCTGGTCCTCCTCCTCCTCCTCCTCCTCCTCCTGAGGTGGTCCTCCAATCTCTGGTGGCAGTGCCTGAGTCCTGCGGATAGCCAGGTTGTGCAGCATGCAGCACACGACCACGAAATGGGAGACTCACTCCGGCGAATACTGTAGGGCTCCACCGGAACGATCCAGACAGCGGAACCGTTGCTTCAGGATGCCGATTGTTTGTTCGATGATGTTCCTGGTCGCTTGATGGCTCTCGTTGTATCCCTCTTCAGCAGGGGTGCTGGGCGCACGGAGCGGGGTCATCAGCCAGGTACACAAAGGATAGCCTTTGTCCCCGATAAGCCATCCTCGTGGGTGAGGCTGTGCCTGGAACATGTCTGCCACAGAAGTCTGTCGCAGGATGAAGGCATCGTGGCTGCTGCCTGGAAAGCGGGCATTGACAGCTAGGATGAGCTGCCTGTGGTCACACACCAGCTGGACGTTCAGCGAATGGTAGCCCTTCCGGTTGCGGTAATCCTCGGCATTCTCCAGAGGTACCCGCAAAGCCACATGCGTGCAGTCAATGGTGCCCTGCACCATGGGGAAGTGCGCGAATGCTGCAAAGCCCATTGCACGCTGTTGCTGCTTGGCAAGGGCCATGGAGAAGGAGATGAACTGACGTCTCCTTTGGAAAAGGGCATTGGTCACCTGGCGGATGCAGCAATGCACGGCGAACTGGGAGATGTTGGCAATGTCCCCAGCAGCGGATTGGAAGGAGCCGGTGGCATAGAAGTTGAGAGCCACCGTCACCTTCACTGCCACCGACAGAGGCGTCCTGCACCTCAGCTGTGGCTGCAGATCACCGCCAAGCAGGTGGCAGATCTCTGTGACCATCTCCCTTCGGAATCACAGCCTCCGAACACACCGCTCTTCAGACATGTTGAGATAGGAGAACTGCTGGCGGTATACCCTGGGTGGGTAAGGCCTCCTTTGCCGACGCCTGTTGCCCCCTCTCCATCTAGCCAGGGCTGCCACTCTCTCACAGCGTCTGTGAGCCCTTTGGATGTAATTGAGAAAGCCAGCGTTGACACCCATTGCAGCCCCCATAATATGCTGGCAAACAATGAGATGTCAATGAAGGCAAAGACTAGTGGAAAGTTGTGGCCTGAAGCCAGAAGTACCTGTCCGAGTGTTGGGCCAAAGCAGAAAGCTATCTACCTTGGTCTCTCTCCAAAGATCCGTTTCTCAAGAAGGAGTGCTGTGAAATGGCAGCCTTTTATAGTGCAGGAGGAGTGCCCTTTAATTTGCGCCCCCCGCGCCCCGCATCGGCTGAGCACCGTTCCACTCTAACAGTCGCTAGGGCCGCCAGGCACACAATGGGGCGTCGCCACTGAAGTTCCGGTTGGGGGCGCACAAAGGGCGTTGCACGAGGAAATGACGTCATGATCTGCGCGCGCAGCTGAGCGCGCGCAAAAACTTTGCACCGCTGCTAAATCTCTAGTGAAGTTGGGGCGAGGCGCAGATCGCACTGCGCCCGGGCGCTAGCCGCCTAGCGCCCGACATCTACTCCTCCTAAGGCGCTAACGGCTGGCGCAACCAACTGAATTTCTAGGCCTATGACTCTATGGCATAGAAATTAAGTTGCTTGCGCCACCAGTTTGCGCCCAAAGAGGCCACTCAGAGGCTTTAGCGCCACTGGCCACAACCACCGTGATATTTAGCGGGGCGCTAATGGCGGCGTTAGCCTGTAGCGCTGTGCCGCCACTGATGACGTCATCGGTGTGCGCAGCGCCCCGCTACTGCCCCGAACGCCATATTAGGTCGCGCCCGCCTCTTCCGCGCCGGCCGTAAATAGCGACCGGTACACAGGGGCCAACCTGTGGTGGTAGTGGCGCTAGTTAAGGTGGAGGTGCGGCCGGCCGCCTGCCCGCACCTCCGTCCCCGGCCTCCTACACCACCACCCCCGTGGCATTGCCGGCTGTTTCCCGAGAGCCCGGCACTTCTCCTTGGTGCCGGGCTCATTTGCCGGCACTCGCGAGCGGGGATCGCGCTGTTGCAGGCACCTCCCCCTTAACAGTGGGAGGAAGGCCTGCAGTACCGCAGCGTGCCGTGCCGCAGCGGGTGGCGCTGCGGCACTTTGCGCGCTGATATTCAGTTTCAGCGCCCCAAGCGGGGCGCGGGAAGCCTCGTTTAGCGGCCCGCTTCCATTTGGGGCGCAGAAACTGAATATCCCGATGGCGCAAGTGGCTCCGCGCGCAGCGGTAATTCCGGCGCCCAGGCGAGCTTGACGCCCCAGACTGAATTTTTAGCCCTATGACTCTATGACTCACCACTGCACTCAACTTCTTTGCTTCGGACTCCTTCCAGGGATCAGCTGCAGACATCAGCGGCATCTCCCAGTTGGCCGCACGTGCCTGCATCACTCAGGTTACCGATGCCCTCTTTGCAAAGTCTCACAATTACATCCACTTCTCCATGGATGAAGCAAGTATAGCCACACGTGCGGTTGGCTTTGCAAATATGGCAGGCTTCCCAAGGGTGCAGGGCGTCGTAGACTGCGCACATGTGGCCATTAGGGCACCCCATCACAACCCAGCTGTATTTGTCAACCGCAAGGGATTCCACTCTCTTAACGTCCAGCTGGTGTGTAACCACAGGAAGATCATCATGCACATTTGCGCCAAGTTCCCTAGCAGCTGCCCTGACTCCTTCATCCTGCGGCAGTCTACTGTGCCTCAGATCTTCAATCCGCCAACCTATTTTTCCGGATGACTACTTGGCGACAAGGGCTATCACCTGAAAAAGTGGCTCATGATACCGATCAGAAGGCCATCAAACGAGGCTGAGGAGCGGTACAATGTGAGCCACATTTCCACCAGAAGCTTGCTCAAAATGTGATTCCAATGCCTTGACAGATCTGGTGGAGCCCTGCAGTACGCACCAGTCAGGGTGTCCAGAATCATCGTCATCTGCTGTGCCCTGCACAACATCGCACAACAGCGTGGCTTAGAGCTGCCTGATGAACAAGTGGCTCAGCGCACAGCCGCCTCGGAAGAAGAGGAGGAGGAGGAGGAGGAGGAAGAGGAGGAGGACAAGGACGAGGACAACGAGGAGGAGACACGTCTTGCGGGGCCGGATGTGGCCAATGCAGCAGCACACAACCACATTGCTGGCCGTCAGGCAAGGGATGCACTCATCCATGCCAGATTTGCGTAAGCTTATGCTTCAACCACAGGTGGCTGGCAGATGGCTATGAATGTGTGGACGACCTTCTTAACACGCCATACATCATCTCTCCAATAAATGGCCCTTTCCTATCACTCTCACCACCATCATTACAAATGCAAGTCGCCCTGAGCCCTCACTGTGCAACTTTTGTTTCTCAGAACACATAGGCCAGAACTTCAACTCTTTGCCATCACTTTTGTTTAATCACATCACAAAAGGATGACAAACGATACTTTACAACAGAACAAAGCACTCAAGTGACTACCCGTGTGACTATTTGTGTGTTAACTTCCTCTTACGTGTGCTTCTATGCGGGCATCCTCTGGGTTTGAGAGCCTGGGAGGGCTCCTCCACAGTCTGCTCCTCCTGCGGCTGTTCAGGGGCTGAGGCAGCCATCTCAGTTGGGTGAGGTCGCTGGGGCTCTGACTGAAGGCTCCGCAGTAGCATGGTTGTGTCTGCCACCAACATCCCTCTCATGGGTCACCCGCACTTCAGTGCTAGCAAGTGGCTGGAGAGCACCTTGCTACACATCAGTGGGACCATGAGGACCCATCTCTGTACTGACAATCCTCATAACAGGGACGTCCATGTACCTCTGGTGTCTCTCCTCAATAGATGCCCATCTATCCTCCATAGCAGACCATCTATTTAGAAGAGTCACCATGTTCTGTTGAGTCTGGCGATTTATGTCCTCCATGGAGGTTGCCACCCTCTCCATGGCAGTGCTTTCATGCGCCATTGCCTCCACAAAGGCAGTGCTCATGTTGGAGATGGACTCTGCACACTCACAGTTAACCTGGAGGCAAACCCTGTCAGAGACTCCTGCACTCTCTCTCTGGATGGCCCCAGAGGCACAGCACCTACATGCAGCAGAGCAGAGCTAGGAGAGTCCTGTGACCTCCGACGAGGACTCTCCACTGCTGTTGCTGTCTCCACCATCTGCTGATGCTCACTTGTGAGCTGCGATACACCAGGTGACAACACTACTCTATGTCGCGAAGGCCCCGCCGAGGTGTGCGTATCTGCGCTGGTGCTGGGTGCGCTGAGTCCTGGTGATGCTGCTCCCTCAGAGGCTCCAGGTTCCTCTGAGGAGTCGTCTGGCTCTTCTTCCTGGACAGTGGGGAGGGGGGCTCTCGATGGTCCTGTGGGGGAGTAAAGGCATGAGTTAGATATCTGATATTTAGGTAGCAGATACATCCTATTGTGCAGATGATCAAAAGTCAACCTCTGTGAACATCATATGCCATTGCAGTCAATTATGAAATCTAAATGAGAGGGTTGAAAATCTATTCTGTCACCAGCTACGTCTAGTGCGCCCGTCTCTCCTTCCCCCACTTCCAGCTCCTCGCCACCTCCCACGATCTCGTAAGCAGCCTCCTCAGCACTTGTCAATGTCGCAAGGGATGGTGGGCCTCATCTTGTCGATGCTCTCTCCCTCTTATTGTGGGCTATCTTTTCCTGCAAGAAGGGACACAAGTGGAGTCTCAGCAAGAGTGATGGAGTGAGTGTGAATAGTCCATAACATTGAAGCTTAGAGGGAGACCAAGATGGAGTGAGGTGTCAAGAGGAAGCTGCCTCCCTGTGAGTTGTTAGTTGTTGTCATTGCATAACAGTGAGTGCAAGTGTGAGGGGTGCAGTGTAGGATACGAAGTGATTCAGTACATAGAGAGGGAGGAATAGTTAAGGGTGCAAGGGAAGTAAGGGTAAGGTGGGATGTGGAGGTGCAAGCTGACAATGCAGAGTGCTGGCGATGAGAAGAGAAAGGAAGCAGATTGAAGGTAAGTGAGATGTTTTGCTGATTGCAGAAGATCATTAAACCATTTCCGGCACTGGACCTAGGTCCGTGAACATAAGGACCTAGCGCTTACCTCCTCAGCAATTTGTAGCCAGGCTGCCTTTGTCTGCTGAGGAGGCTTCCTCCGGCCATCAGGAGGGAACAGAATCTCCCTGCACCCTCTTACTCCCTCCACAAGAGCTTGAGGGAGTCCTCATTGAACCTTGGAGCAGCCTTGGCTTTGGCAGCACTCATTGTAGCCTGGGCCCATTCAAACAGCAGCACAAACGAGAAATGAGAGGCTGAGGCTTCATGGGCCCCTTAAAAACTGCAGCAATAACATCATCAGAGGCGAGTAACAGACCCAATCCCACTCATTAGGCCGGGCAGCGTGCACGACGGGACTTAATAGGCCACTTAAATTAAAATCGCAAATCGGGAGCAGCTGAAACCGACAGCAGGAACGGAACCCGCCCACCAGGCAACCTGACTCCAACCCGTCTCCTCTATTAAATTCGTGGACATGATTCCCAAAGCTTTCCACCACTGGGGTTTTCCTCACATCATGTCTGGGTCTGTTGTACATTAATTGCTATGATTCGTCAACAACTCCATTATCATTGTGTGATGCGACTACCAGGATGGTAGAAGGCGAACTAGACGGACCGTGGTCATTTTTCATCTAGCAATTCCTATGTTGGAATTTTGAGCACAAGCTGTTCGAGGCCATTCCACAACCCAAAAGGGATTTATGGTCTTTACAATGTTGTCTATTTATCACAAAAACTACAGCTTTCCCTAAAATATGTTCCACACACATCTATGAATTTACTTGTACCAATAAATAATACGTTGTGGTGTTAACATCATTAAAATATACAACGGCAAATGCAATGTTAAGAAAGCATAGCCTCAGACATACCTTTAAAGACATTTATTAAAATTAATTTAAAAAGTTATGAATTGAAGATTACTCAAGAACTGTACCTAAGAATGGATTCAGAGCTCAAAGGAAGTTTAGGCATTTCTCTGTCTGAAATGTCCCATAGATTCCAATCCTTGGAACAGTTATATATGATTATTCAAGGGATGGCAGAACTACAAAACTGAGAATTACCAGTCAGTTGCTTGGCAATGAGTAAGTTACTAGAGTCTAATGGGATCAGAATTAAAAAAAATTAATACTCATTCATGGGATGTGGGCATTGCTGCCAAGGCCAGCATTTATTGCCCACCCCTAATTGCCCTTAACTGAGTGGCTTGCTAGGCCATTTCAGAGTCAACCACATCGCTGTGGGTCTGGAGTCATACATAGGGCAGATTTCCTTCCTGAAAAGACATTAGTGAACCAGATGGGTTTTTACAATAATCCAGTAGTTAAATGGTCACCATTACTGATTCTAGCATTTTATTCCAGATTTATTTATTATCTGATTTTAATCCCCCCCAGCTGGGATTATGAACTCATATCTCTCAGCTTATTAGTCCAGGCCTCTGGATTACTAACCCAGTGACATAACCACTGTGCGACCATTCCCTTATTAATAAATGGGAGACAATGAAAGGGAGGTCAGTGATAACAATATGTTAGCACAGAGTAGCCATGAATTGAAATAGTTTTTTGGCAGAAACTGGACTCCTAAAGGTCTCTGATATTCAGAATATTTAACACCAACTTTAGCGGAAGTACTGCAAGTAGATCGCTTACAGATGTTACTGAATCAGGAAAGAAAGTAATGGATACTAATTAAATATATATTATTCTCAGTAATCTACATAGAGTTTAGCACCTGATAAGAGATGTGCAGAAAATGGCATGCGATATTAGGCAATATATAAAGATCATAAAAAACTTTTTTACGCAGCAAGTAGTGAGGACCTGGAACTCGCTGCCGACGGAAGTGGTGGAAATGGAGAACACGCAATGTTTTCAAGGGGAGACTGGATAGGCACTTGAGGGAAATAAACTTGCAGGGCTACGGGGATAGAGCGGGGGAATGGGACTGACTGGATTGCTCCACAGAGAGCTGGCATGGACTCGATGGGCCACATGGCCTCCTTCTGTGCCATTATGACTCTATGGGGGCGAAATTGGGTATAGCCCCGCTTGGGGCGCTAGAATTTTATCGCCATGCGCAACTTATCGCCACCTCCAGCGATATTGGGTTGCATCACCCCTGAAGGAGATTGCGGCGTAAAATCAGGCGCACGGGACTCCTAAGGCGCTAACCTGGCGGCGCTACTCAATATCTGGGCGGACGGGCGCAGCGCAGGTGCTGTCAATAATCGATGACCACGAGCCATGCTGGCACCGGCCAGCTCTTAAAGGGGGCGGGTCATTTAGGTTCAGCAGCCACACTCATCACCCTGTAGGCCTCAAAATCGGTGCTGTGCATTCTGAGGCGTTACAAACTTTGACCAGATGGAGAGGGTGAGGCAGAGAGCAGAGTGCTTTTCCGAAAGGGCATTGGATGCTTTGGTTGGCGCAGTGGAGCGCCGGCGAGCAGTGCTGTACCCTGACAATGGCAGGAGGCCTCATCAGAACGAGTACCGCAGAGCTTGGAGGGAAGTTTGTCAAAGAATCAACTCCAGCAGCGTGGTGCCCAGGACTCCTGTGCAATGCAGGAAGAAGTTCAACGATCTCACTCGGGTCGTTAGGGTGAGTGGCTTTTTGGCAATCTTCTTCATCCCTCCATCTGCACCTGACTTTATGGCCAGAGGGTGCGCAATGCCCCAATGGCCATCTGTCAGCCAGCACCCATGGCCCTTTCTGGGAATGCACACGCACATTCAACTCAGGGCATAATGTAAGGGCTGATCCACCATGGGGGGGCATGAGATGACAACTCAGGGCAGCATGTTTCATAACTTCCCGTCCTTTCTCCTGCAGGGCAAGCTGGCCAGGAACCGGAGGGAACAGAATCGTACTGGCGGGGGCCCTCCTCAGCTGCAGGAACTCACGGACCTGGAGGAAAGAGTCCACCAGATTGTTGGATGCCGGATGAGTGGTCCTGTCACCACTGGAGCTGCCGACCCCATTGTGCACAGCGATGGTAAGGTCATCACCTTTTTGAACTGTCTCCTTCCACTTGTTCCCCCCACCAGCATGCTTTTTCACTTTGGACCCATGTCAGAGCATTGCAGCACTCTTGCATCCCTTGCTGCCACCCTGTCCTTTCGCTAAAGCCACTCTTCAACCTCCCTGCTTTCAGATGCTGCATCACCAGCTCGGGAGCCGGGCCATCAAGCTGCCAGGGACAGTGACTCCGGAGGCGACGAGCAGGAGGAAGCCGGACCATCCGTGCCACCCTCAGGCGAGCCAGCCCATCTGCAGACTGGGGATAGTGCTTCCCTGGAAGGGAGCGGGGGGGATGGCTCTGAGGAGGAACCAGTTGCAGGAACCAGCGGCCTCCAGCAACGCAAGGGGGGTAGGGAAGTTCAGGAGCACGCGTCTCCCCGGAGGGCGCGTCAGGCCACGATGACTGCTGCACAGAGCGCAGAAGAGGTGCGTTCCCTCGCAGAAATGAGCGCCCAGGCTCGACTCAGGCACACTGAGCTGATGGCTGCAGTTGCAAGGATGCCTGAATCCATCGAGACACTGGCAAGGAGTGTGCAAGACTTCGGGGCAGCACAGGAAAGGAGCCCAGGGCTTCGGGGCAGCCCTGGAAAAGACTGCCCAGGGCGTCGATACATCACTGGAAAGGGCTGTCCAGGGCTTCACCGAAGCACTGGCACCTGCCACGCAAGTGCTGAGTGCTGCCACGCCGTCCCTCGCTGGCCTCATGCAGAGGCTGATTGAGGCCACACAAGCACTGACTGCTGCCACCCTCGATGGATCAGGCAGGATTACCCAGGGCCCTTGCAGCACCACAGCAGGCCAGCAATCTGTGGACCAGCCGATTGGTGCACATGCTGCGGTGCTTCCCCGTCAGAGTGCCAGTGTGTCGGCCGACCATGGAGCAGGTGTCCGCTCTCAGGATGTCAGCATTCCTGATGCCAACGCTGGCACGTCTCCACTGCAGCTGCCATCACCTGCAGGACAGACTGCTTCCACCCATGCCCATTTGGAGCAGTCAGCATCCGGCCCCTCCAAGCCCAGAGTCCGTCCAGGCCGTCCCTCAGGGGCATCTGCGCTTTCGGACAGTCAGCAGGCGTCCCCCAGCTTTCATGCAGCCACTGGGGTCCCATTACGGAGGAGCTGCAGGGAGGGAAGGGGCCGTTCTTGCAAGAGAAGTAGATCACCATCAAAGGGGAAAGAGTAGAAGGTGCTGCTGAAACGTCCTATTTCTAGAAATCAAGGCCGTGGATGCTGGTCTGAATGTTAGTCATGTTTTGGATAGTCTCCCGGGTGTGCGAGTCGCTTGGTCTGAATGTCAGTCATGTTTTGGATAGTCTCCCGGGTGTGTGAGTCACTTATGTGTTAGTTTGTTAGTTAAGCTTTCTGGTGCCATTGCTTTGTCATGTTGGAAGGAAGCACAGTTTTCAAAATAAACAAAAAAATTTAATGTCATTGGCCATGTCTGCTATTTACAATCATTCTGGCCTTCATAGGCTTTGGGTTATCCGAATGGTTCCATTCCTGGTCTTCGAATGGCATCAAGCAGTCCATGAGAGGTGCCTAGAACCGACTCCTTATCAGCCTCTGACGGACGGCCCTTCCAGCTTCTCGGACCCTCCCGTCTTGGTCCTCCTCCTCCTCCTCCTCCTCCTCCTCCTGCTCCTCTTCCTGCTCCTCCTCCTCCTCCTCTGCTGGTCCTTCAATGTCTGCTGGCATTGGCTGGGTGCGCAGGGTGGCGAGGTTATGGAGCATGCAGCAGACAACGACGAAGTTGGGAGACTCGCTCTGGTGAGTACTGCAAGGCGCCTCCCAAATGGTCCAAACAGCGGAACCGTAGCTTCAGCACGCCGATTGTGTGCTCCACAATGTTCCTCGTCGCCTGACGGCTGACATTGTAGTGCTCTTTTGCAGGGGTGCTGGGCATACGGAGCGGGGTCATCAGCCATGGGCACAGTGGATAGCCCTTGTCGCCGAGAAGCCAGCCTTCTGGGTGAGCCGGGGCCTCGAAAAGGTCAGCGACTGAAGTCTGGCACAGGATGAATGCGTCGTGGCTGCTGCCTTGGAATTGTGCATTGACCGCCAGGATCAGCTGCCGGTGGTCACAGACCAGCTGCACATTCAAGGAGTGGAACCCCTTGCGGTTGTGGAACTCCTCAGGATTCAAAACAGGCGTCCGCAAAGCCACGTGCGTGCAGTCAATGGTGCCCTGCACCATGGGGAAGTCCGCTATTGCCGCGAAGCCCTCTGCGCGCTCCCGCTGCTTCTCCGGTGTCACATTGAAGGAGATGTACTGCCGCCGCCTTTTAAACAGGGCATCTGTAACCTGCTGGATGCAGCTGTGCACCGCAAACTGGGAGATGTTGGCAATGTCCCCAGTTGCTGACTGAAAGGAGCCAGTCGCATAGAAATTCAATGCCACTGTTATCTTCACAGCCACCGACAGAGAGGTCCTCCACCTTATCTGCGGCTGCAGATCTGCCTGAAGCAGGTGGCACAGCTCAGTCACCACCTCCTTTCTGAATCGCAGCCTCCTAACACACTGCTCCTCCGACATGTTGAGGTAAGAGAACTGCTGCCTGAATACCCTGGCAGCGTAAGGTCTGGTGTGGCGACGCCTGTTGGCCCTCCTCCGTCTGGCCATTCCTGGCCCTCTCTCCCTCCATTCCTGTGCCCTTTCCAGATGGTCGAGCAGCAGGACGTTCCCCTCCAAAGCAGCCCCCATAATAATAGGTCACCAGAAATTAAATAGGGTGTAAACGCTCACCAGCAGCAGGGTGAGGGTCTGAAGGCTGAAGGTCCTCTGGCAGCACTGGGTCACTAGTGATATGGCTCTCAGAGTGCAACTCTGCAACTCTGAAAATCTCAAAGAAGTTGTGCTCCCAAAATGGCTGCCGCTTTTATACCAGTGCAGTCCCCTTTAAAGAGCGCCCCCCTAAGCCCGAGAGCGACTGGGGAACATTCCAGTAAGCTGTCCTTATTAGCGCCAGGCGGAACGAAGGGGCGCACCACTGAATTTCCAGTCCGGGGCGCCAAAAAGGTGTTGCACACTGAAATGACATCATGATCTGCCTGCGCCTGCGAGCGGGCGCTAAGATTTAGCGCCGGCGCTAAAACCCACTCAATATGGCAGGAGGCGCTGGGTTCACTGCGCCTGGCTGAAAATTGGCTAATGCCCCACTTCTCGGCCTCTTTAGGCGCTAATCGCTGGCGCTACCAACCGAATTTCTCCCCCTATGACTATAGCTATCATAAAATAGGAAATATAATTACTCTATGGGGGATATAACTGAGCAGATGGGTAAGAAATATCACTGAGTTATAAGAGGCTCAGAGAACTTCAGATTTGTTGTTTAGAAAAAACAGGGTCAATTTTCTTGGCTCTTGCCCGCAAGGAAAGGTCAGTTTCCCAGGCACAAAGGTGAGGGAAATGGGTAGAAACCTAGATTGGCAGGTCTCCGCCTCTTTTATGTTGCCCCTGGAATTCCGAGACTTTCCTGAGGGGGCCGTTTCCAGCCTCCCACCGTGTTCTCCTCTGCAACTTCTTGCTTAGCACCCCAGCACAGGTGCACCCGGAAAACATGGCACCGGGCTCTGCCCCTGAGGTCCTGCCGACTGGAGGGTCTGCATGGGGTCCCGGGGACAGGGCAAAGACTGCAAGGTAGGGATTTTGTTCCAATTTAAACAACCCCCACCCCCCACTTTCCCCCAGGATATTAATGTCTACTTGGGACCTTCGGCAGCTCCTGTCCAGCACTGGGCTGGGAGGGGTGCAGGAAAACCTGCCCTATAATTTAAACAAGTAACGTTATAAATTAAGTTGATATGGTAGAAGTTAAGACATTGGGGTTGATTTTCATGGCGGGCTCAGCAAGGTCAATCAAGTTAAAATCGCGTGGATTGGCCGCATCTCGATGGAGGCGGGACTACAACCCCAAACGTTGTAGTCCCGCCTCCTTCCCGACTTCTGAGTGAAAATCACCCCCATGCTATGTGCAGAGAGAACCAGAAGCAATGAATCAGAGAACCTGATAGGAATATGCAGGTGTGACTTCCTTATTAAGGAAGAGATGGAAGAGTATGGGGGAAAAATTCGGTATCGCCCCATTTGGGGCGCCATTATTGACAGTGCGCAAAGTTTAGCGCCTGGCGCTAATTATCGCCTCCGACAGCAAACTTGGCTTTTATCGCCCCTGGAGGTGATTGGAGCACTAAATCAGGCGCTACACACCTCTCTTAAGGCACTAAGGCCGAGGAGTGAGGCGCTACCTCACAGCGCTGGCGAAGCTCATGTGATGTCAGTCAGCAATGGAACACAGACACACTGGCACCATCCAATTCTTAAAGGGGAGTTCTGACGAATGGTCATCGACCTGAAACGTTAACTCTGTTTCTCTCTTCACACATGCTGCTTGACCTGCTGAGTTTCTCCTGCATTTTCTGTTTTTATCTTAAAGGGGAGGGTTGATCTTGCTCTCCATCCACATCCTGCTCATTGCAGCCTTGAATCTCAGCCTGGAGAGACCTGTACATCAAATCTGCTGGAAAGAACAATGCAGAGAACCAGGGAAAGAGCTCAGAGTGCAGACCCCATAGTCTCTTCTAAATCGATACAAGGAAGGTCAAATTAAAATCAACCTGCAAGGTGCTGCTCAGTACCCAAAACTGCTTCACACAGCGTTGAATCTCTCCAGAAGTCTCTCTCTCTCTCTCTCACAATGCGTGGTGCAAAAATGTCACCGACAAAAAAAGGCAGGAAGTGGTCGCCTTTAAATAGCGCTCCCCCAGTCCCTTTCTGACAGCATAACGCTCCCCTCAACCTGTCGTTGCTAGCGGCAGGCGGTAAGGCAGGGGGCGCCACTCAATTTCCAGTCCAGGGCGCTACCAGGGTGTTGCGCACTCGACTGACGTCACGATCTGCCGGCACAGGAGATCGTGGCGGTCGTGTTTAGCACCGCCGTAAAATGTCTAGTTAATTTCGCGAGCGGCGCAAACATTGCTGCGCCCGGGCGCTAGTTGCTTTGCGCCCCACTTGGCGCCCTCTTAAGGCGCTAACGGGAGGCGCAAACAACTGAATTTTTCCCCCTATAAGTTTGGTTCTGAGCAAAGAAGAACAGTCTATCTGGAGCCACAGATCCAGAAAATATAATTCAATCAGAACTAGTTGGATGAGCTAACTCATTCTCTTCCTATTCTTTTTAACAGCATTGAATTTTTCAGCTTCCAGTATCAATTTCATTGACACTTTCATCATTTTGGTTATATCTGCTTCTCAACTTTGTGTTCTAAAAAGAAGTTGAGTTCTCTGAACCTCTTCTGATCCTGATTCCCTAAGCTCGCTGACCTACATTGGCTCCCGGTTAAGCAACGCCTCGATTTCAAAATTCTCATCCTTGTTTTCAAATCCCTCCATGGCCTCGCCCCTTCCTATCTCTGTAATCTCCTTCAGCCCCACAACCCCTCCTCCCCCTCCGGCCCCCGCCCCCCCGAGATATCTGCGCTCCTCTAATTCTGCCCTCTTGAGCATCCCTGATTATAATCGCTCAACCATTGGTGGCCGTGCCTTCTGTTGCCTAGGCCCTAAGCTCTGGAATTCCCTGCCTAAACCTCTCCGCCTCGCTACCTCTCTTTCCTCCTTTAAGACGCTCCTTAAAACCTACCTCTTTGACCAAGCTTTTGGTCACCTGCCCTAATTCATCCTTGTGTGGCTCGGTGTCAACATTTGTATCTTCTAATACTCCTGTGAAGCGCCTTGGGACGTTTTACTACATTAAAGGTGCTATATAAACACACATTGTTGTTGTTGTTGTTGATCCATCACTGATATTTCATCTGCATTATCTTCCATGCTGTTATATTCCTCATTGAATAATTGCTGTATATTGCCCTCTTACTCTGTTTTGGTCATACTTGTTGTTTAGTCGAGGTTGCTCTTAGCTTTCTGATGGCTTATTTGTTTCATCCATCAGTCTACTTTTCTCCAAGTTGGGACAGTGTTTGTTGAACTGTGCAGTTAGTTCAACTTGAGGCTTCTGCGATAGAACTGAACCAGTCCTGTGCTATTAAATAACAAAAAGCAGCTTGGCTAGAATGCGGTTAAAAATAACTCCAGGCCTGCTGACAAACCTAACTCATAAATGACTGCTCATGTTGGAAAAATTGGCGTCAGGCGCCTCCATTATCACAAGGATCAGCTCATTTGCATTTGAGTTCTGATGATAGGTCATTGACCTGAAACATTGGCCCGTATTATCCGATCCCTACGGGTGTGTACGAGCTGTGTACACACCCGTAAGGACCTCGCAAGTGCCGGTTTCAGGCATGCGAAGCGTATGTGCTGAAAACCAGCACTTCCGATCTGTCAAGAATCCTCTTGACAGATCGGACGCCTGCCCTGGAGAAGGGCCTCTGCGGGGGGAGAATTCCGCTTTCTGGAGAACCTCCACCCGCTGAAATCCCTTAAAAATCTTATGCCTGGTAAACGCAGGTGTAAGGCCTGCTTTTATCAGCATGAGAGTCGAAAAAAAGTTTTAAAAAATGTTTTTTTCACCCATTTATAATTTTAAAATACTTTTTAAAAAGGTAATGTAGGAACCTCTGTTCCTTACCAAAAGATGGAGTTCGACTCACGAAGTCAAAACAATAAACTTTAATGAACAAACGAAGCAAGTTAACAACTACAGGATGAACTGGAAACGTGTCTGGTCTGCTTGGAAACCTTTCTCCAACTGCCTGGAACTGCTAGAAGGTTCCGAGCTATGACCCTCTCTCCAACTGTCTGGAACTGCTAGAGGGTTCCGAGCTCTGACGTCATGACGTCATCACGCAGAGTACAGGAAGGAAGCCTGAGTGCAGTAACAGATACATTTAAAGGTACATCGTCAGACTATATAACAGAGCTGTAAAAAGGAATTATATACAATGTCCATAGCCCAATGGTGGCTCCGCCACAGTAAGTTTATTTTTAGCCCCGTAAAAAACTTTAATGTTTTTTCTCCAAAAAATTAAATTTTTGTTTAAAATATTTAATTTAATGTAATTTTAACTAATTGATTTTTTGATTTTTTTTACAGTGATCCCCATTCATACTTTTGACATGTCTAAGCTGTCAAAGCATGAAGGGGGATTCCCTTCTTTCATTGGTTCCCATGGCCCATGTGGTATCTTGAGGTGGCCATAGATGGAGACGGACACCGGTTAACTCCTTAACATGGTTTAATCAACCCTTGCACATAAAAGCTTCTGCCATGAGGCAGCAAAAACAAAGAGTACAACAGTACAGATCAGACTTAACTCAGGAGAGCAATTGCCACAGCACCACCTGGTGGATCAGGTTACTCATAACCTCCCAGGTTACTACACTCCTCCCCCCTTAAGATTGCTGTATGCAATTCTTAAACAATAACCCTTACTAGGTACTATGTTTTAATTAACCAGTATGCTCTAACCATGGTTAACCCCTGACTAATTTAACAGGTTTGTATAAGTCTTTCTGGTTGCTTGCGAATCCTTTGTGAACATCTTAATTCCACTTGTGGTGGATTCTCAGATTCATTCGCACTTGAGATTGGAGTAGTCTCTGATGTTGGTTTTACTCTGTCCCGCTGTGGCCTGGCAGTACCAGTGTCCACTGGCACCTTATAAGCCGTGCTGGGTCCTGGAACAGCCTCCTCTACTGCCCTTTGTTCCATCTGAGGCAGTTCCCCCTGCTGCCGGCTGAAAAGCTGATCCACATGCCGACAAACCCCTCGACCATCCCCTAGTAACACGGAGTACGACACAGGTCCTGTAATGTCCTGGATTAGTCCTGGTATCCATTTAGGTCCATAACCGAAGTTCCGGGTGTACACAGAGTCCCCTATGGCGAAATGGCGAGCTTTAGTATGTTTGTCATGGTACGCTTTTTGGTTTGTTTGTTTTGTCTCAACCTTGCTTTTGAGATCTGGGTGTATCAGGTCTAACGTGCACCGCAACTTTCTCCCCATCATCAACTCAGCCGGAGAAAGCCCCGTGATAGCTTGGGGTGTTATACGATAACTAAACAAGGCTCTATTGAGCTTGGTCTCCAGGGTGTCACCTGAGCTCTTCCTCATGAGCTCCTTAAAAGTCTGCACGGCTCGCTCGGCTAACCCATTTGAGGCTGGGTGATATGGAGCCGAGGTGACATGTGTGATTCCATTCCTTACCATGAATTCTTTGCTCCCTTCACTAACAAAACACTGTGCATTGTCGGATACAATCATTTCTGGAATACCATGCGTGCTGAAGCTGTTCCTGAGACAATTCAGTGTGGCATCAGTCGTTGCAGAGCTCACTGGATAAACGTCGATCCACTTTGAGTGAGCGTCTACCAGCACCAAAAACATTTTGCCCATAAAAGGTCCCGCATAGTCTATGTGAATTCTCCTCCAGGGTTTGCTGGGCCACTCCCAGGGATGGAGTGCTGCCCCGGCAGGTGCTTTCCTCTGTTCCTGACATATAGTGCATGACTTTACCTTTGACTCAATTTCAGCATCCAAGTTAGGCCACCACAGGTAGCTCCTAGCCAGTCCTTTCATTCTAGTCATTCCTGGGTGCGATTGATGCAACTGTTCCATCAAAGTAGAGCGTCCCCACTCTGGGACTATGATGCGTGCTCCCCATAGCACACATCCATCTTGGACACTGAGCTCGTGCTGTCTCTGTCTGTACGGTGCGAACTCCGGTCCCTCACGGTGATCTGGCCAGCCTTTCAACACATACTCACGGACCTTTGACAGAACGGGGTCCTTGGCTGTCCAGCCCTGGATTTGCGCTGAAGTCATCAGGGGACTGATCTCCTGATCCAGCATCAGGACGTGCTCCTCAGGGGAAGTACTGCAAGGAGATTTTGAGAGGGGCAGGCGGCTGAGAGCATCCGTGTTCCCGTTTTCCTTGCCGGCTCTGTATGTGATCACATATTCATAGGCTCTTAGTATTACTGCCCATTTCATTATTCTCTGTGATGCCATTTGAGGCACCGCTTTCATCTCATTCAGTAAACTAATAAGAGGCTTGTGGTCAGTACTGATTATAAACTTCCTCCCATATATGTACTTATGGAATTTCTTTACTCCAAATATAATGGCCAACCCCTCTTTATCAAGCTGTGAATAGTTCTTTTCCGCAGCTGTGAGCGTGCGTGAAACAAACCCGATGGGCCTTTCTGCTCCATCTGGCATGCGGTGGGCCAACACTGCCCCCACTCCATAGGGTGATGCATTGCAGGACATTATCAGCTCCTTCTTCTCATCGTAATGCACCAACACCCTGCTGGACTGAAGTAGCTCCTTTGACTGCTGAAACGCTTTCGCTTGCTCTGGCCCCCAACGCCATGGCTCCTCCTTTCTCAGCAGCTTGTGCAGGGGTGCCAGCAGCATCGATAAGTTTGGAAGAAACCGGTTATAATAATTCAGGAACCCTAGATAGGCTTTCAGTTCAGTCACTGAGGTGGGTGCAGGTGCATCCTGCACTGCCCGCACTTTCCCTGGTAATGGATGGAGGCCTGTGGCATCCACCCGATGTCCCAGGAATGTAACTTCCTTCTCCATGAAACTACACTTACTCCGTTTCAGGCATAGCCCCGCCTCTTCCAGCCGCTGTAGCACTTTGTCCAGTGTTTTTAAGTGATCCTGATCATCACTTCCTGTTAGCAGAATATCATCTAAGTACACGGCCACCTTTGGGATGCCCTGCAGAATGCCCTCCATAGTCCGTTGGAATATTGCTGGGCTAGAACTGACACCAAATGGTAACCTGGCATATGTGAACAGCCCCTTGTGCGTGTTCACTGTGACAAACTTTTTTGATTCTTCATCTAGCAATATCTGCTGATACGCATGACTCATGTCCAGTTTGCTGAATCTTTCTCCCCCAGCGAGCGATGTTAACATGTCCTCCATTCTCGGAATGGGGTACTGTTCCAGTGATGATACTCTGTTCACTGTTAACTTATAGTCACCACACACCCTTACGTTACCGTCGGGCTTCAATACCGGGACTATTGGTGCCGCCCAGTCTGAAAATTTCACTGGTTCTATTACTTTGTCCCTTAGCAGGCGATCTACTTCCGCCTCAACCTTGGTTTTCATTGCAAAAGGTACCGACCTTGGTTTAAAGAAACGAGGCGTGGCATCACTGGCTACATGAATCTTGGCTGTGGCTCCCCTTAAGGTGCCCAGTTCGTCCTTGAACACTAACTCATGCTTCATCAGCACTTCTTGCAGTGCCTCTGTACTGTCCTCCATTTTATTCATTGCCTGCCAGTACACACTCAACTCACTGATCCACCCTTGCCCTAACAGGTTTGGCCCTGACCCTGCTACCACTACCACCGTAAGCTCTTTGGTGACTCCTTTGTGTTCCACTTGTACTTCGGCCGCCCCCAAAATGTCCACCTTCTGTCCTGTGTAGGTTTTGAGACTAATGGGGCATGTACCTAGCTCTGGTACTTTTGCTTCCCCCCATAGCTTGGCGTACTCAGTCTGCGACATTATGGTTACACTACATCCTGTGTCAATCTCAAACTTTACTTGACCTCCGTTCACTATCAAATACTGAGTGAGAGGGGGTACGTTGGGCCTTGAAGTGTCTATACTGTATACAGTGAAAACCTCCTCACTAGACTCACTAGACTCTTCCTCCTCTTGTATGTAATTCGCCCGCTTTGTGTACTTCTCCCTCCCCCCTTTTGCATGCTTTGCCCCTTTAGCACTGCTTCTCTCACTCACTGCCCTTTTACAGACTTTCTTTAAGTGCCCTATTTTTCCACAATTGTGGCACTTTACCTTTGCAAACCTGCAGTCCTTTGCATAATGGCTCGTCCCGCCACATCGGTAGCAATCCCCAACCCCGACTGGTGGACTTTTCACGCCAGCTTCCATCTTGAAAACAGCTCCTCCCACTGGTTTACTCCATTTCTCCTTGCTCATACTATTTAAGTCCTTAATGTCCTTGTTAGCCGTCTCCATGGCTTGTGCTTTTTTAAGTGCCGTCTCAAACGTTAATCCTTCTTCTGACAGCAACCTTTGCTGTATACTGTCGTCATTAACTCCGCATACTAGTCTGTCCCTTAACATGACTGTGAGCGCATTTCCAAAATTACAGTCCTGTGCGAGCTTCCGAAGCTCCTCCACATACTCGGTAACGCTTTCTTCCGGCCTCCTAATCCTCGAATTGAATTTCCATCTCTGTACTATTTCACTAGGTTTCGGATTGAAATGATTCTTTAGTAGACTCACCAACTCGTCAAAAGATTTTTCTCCTGGCCGTTCCGGGCTCAGCAGATTCCTCATCCGTGTATAGGTTTGCGCTCCCACACAACTCAGTAAAATGGCCCTTTTCTTTCCAGCACTGTCCACCTCGTTTGCCATAAAGAAATGGCTCAGTATTTCAAGATACTCCTCCCAAGACTGCGACTTGCTGTCAAAAGGTGCCACGGAGCCTACCGTTCCTGCCATCCTTGGAGTCCGGTCACTTCAGCCAAAAAGTCAAACTCCGTTTCGACTCCCGCAGCCTAGCCTCGTGCTTTTCCGACTAGTTTGCTAACCAACCCGAGCACCTCTTCCGAATACTCCCTAACTATGACTGATCCACCAAAACTTTTCCGTCCTTTATTCTCGTCGCCATATGTGGTATCTTGAGGTGGCCATAGATGGAGACGGACACCGGTTAACTCCTTAACATGGTTTAATCAACCCTTGCACATAAAAGCTTCTGCCATGAGGCAGCAAAAACAAAGAGTACAACAGTACAGATCAGACTTAACTCAGGAGAGCAATTGCCACAGCACCACCTGGTGGATCAGGTTACTCATAACCTCCCAGGTTACTACAGCCCATATGATCCCAGGGACGCTTGCGAACCGCCTGCACCCCTGGGATACCTGGGCCCTGCACATTTTGTAGAGCAGAGGCCCAGGAGCGGAAATGGCCGGACCTCCGGAGCCCTCAAGTAAGGGCGTAGATTTTTTCCAGATCGGAGGCCTCCGCACGCAGGAAGCCTCCGAGCGGAAAATATGGGCCATTGACTCTCGTTCTGTCTTCACAGATGCTGCCAGATTTCCAGCACTCGCAGTGTCATGCTTTTGTTTCATTTGCAGACCATTTGGAGTAGTCATTGGCGTAAAGCTGGTGCAAAATGGGTGTTAGCTGCCAGGGTGCATGAAAACTGGAGCAAGCCCTTAAAAAGGTCGTTCTACCTGCAATCTTCAGCAGCCTCCTAGGGGATCAATAAGGTAAGTCAGGAACAGCGCACGGCTCACTCCGCTGCCTCTCAGAAAACTTAACTGCATGTCTCGTCGATCTTTCTATCATACTTTTCAAGAATATGTCTACATCAGGACCATCTGCACCAAGCAGCCAGAGAAGGCAGCAGGACATGGCACCA
Source organism: Somniosus microcephalus (assembly GCF_052327205.1). Lineage (NCBI taxonomy): Eukaryota > Metazoa > Chordata > Chondrichthyes > Squaliformes > Somniosidae > Somniosus > Somniosus microcephalus. The sequence goes on from NC_141008.1 coordinate 39,443,291, forward strand.
AGCCACAGAAGAAGATCCCAGAACTTTTCTGACTCTCGCCTCCAAACCTTCCTGGAGGATTTGAAGTCAGGAAGCTCAGACTCCTGGGTGTCCATGCCAGCAAGCCACCCAGCAATGTCATTCGTGCCTTTTGAAGGGTGCTGAGTGCCAAATTCACTCACCCCCTGAGACTGCAGACCATTGCCGAAAGCAGTTCAAAGACCTATCCAGGGCAGGCGTTCCTACTTTTCTTCCTTGCCCACTCGGAGCATCAGCACACTCTTTATCTTCTTCAAGCAACACTTACACACTGCACTCTGATTAAGGGTGGCCCTAACTCCATATCCTGCACTACAGCCACTCAACTCCCCTAATGCCAATAACTGGCATCCACAACCTAAAAACACTTTCCTCCACTTCAGCAGCCTCATATCCCTACATCACTTACTTCAACTTTCCCCATGCCACTTATCACACACTCCACAACTGCTAGCCTTCCACTCAATTTTGTTGCAGGAGAAAATGGCGCACACTGCCCCACCAGAAGCAGACCACCGGAGGGGGTATCCCCACCTTTAAACCACTCACACCCTATGAGGAGAGGGCCATGAAGCTTGTGAGGAGGCAGCCGGCCGTGAGAGATGGCAAGGTCAGCAGTACATCTTTTACCTGTTTGTCCCCGAGTCTGTCATTGGAAATTGGAGACAGAACTAGCTTATTAAAGGCTGCACTGAAGTTTCCAGGTAGTTCAGTTACAGGCATCTGTTTTGCATGGGTTTTACGCCAATACTTGCACCAATGGGAATGCAAATGAACAGACCCAGGAAACCTGGGTGTAACTCCCTCTGCAGATCACTGGTCAGCACAAATTATTTTTTAAAGGAGCAACAGCGGTGTTACAACAATGAGGAACTTACTCATACTTACTCATTGATTGGTGTTGATCAGGGGAGGACTTGAAAGAGCTCCAGGAGTGATCAACACTTACGGTACAGATTTTCCTCTCATTGCATCTGGCTGTATTGGATCAACTGGAGGCAGGGCAGAGGAAAATTGGGCAGGGAGTACTGCACACCCATAAGGGAACCTGCCTGATTTCCCATTCCATTCCCACTCATGTGGTCCAATATGCTGAGATACAACACCGGGAAAATCTGCCTCACCATCTCCAGTCACTGCAGGGCAGAAATCAAACAAACAACTCTGAGCTGTATTGTCAATTCAGTAAAGTATAAGTCTGAGGCTGTCTGTTGAAGGTATATAGTGCTATCACCAGGCTACACCTTGAGGACTGCATAATCTCTGGTCAGCAAAGCACAAAAGGAAACATTCAAGCCCTGAAAAGCAGGGCAGAGAAAGGACCAGAAGGTGGATATCTATTGTCAGCGGACTCAATTATGAGGATAGATTAGAAAAATTCAGACTTACCAGCCTTGAAAGAAGGTAAATGAGAGGGAATCCAACAGACGTACTTATGAAAGATTAATTCAAAGCACTATTTCAGTCAAATCAAGAATGTAGGGCAATATAGTACAAACTAGTAAAAAGTAAGTTCAGGTCTGATATCAGGAAGCATTTTCTCATGCACACAGAAATTAATACCTGGAGTAGTTTTGCCAGTAGAATAGTGGGGACAAAAACTCAGGCACTGTGCTGGTTGGAATGTAATTTTATATAGAAGGATGAGCTAGATGGGCCTACTTATTTTTGTGGTCTTCAAGAGGTGACAATTTTCTTTTTCTGATCAATACCTGTAGGAGGAAAATCTAAAGGCTCCTTTACATTATCAATATAGCACTGTAGGAGGGCATCTTGCTTCTGTTCCAGTAACGCAGAACTAAGCAATTTAGTTCAAAAAACATCTTAGTGACTGCCAGTGAGGGATTGAAGTCAGTGGCAAGTGAGCTGAGTTTTTGATAGGAGCTGAGAAAGATGGTTTCAATCTTCCTGGTGTTCAGTTGAAAGAAATTCTGGTTTGCCCTGAAATGCATTCTAAGAATACAGAGGTGATGACTGGGGAAAGAGGACTGGAGAGGTCAAACTGGGTGTCATCAGCATATATATGAAGCTGACGCCATACCTACAACTACAAATTGCATTTATATAGCATTTCACAGGATAATTATCAAACAAAATTTGACTATTTCATGGGCTGCTTCTCAGCCATCACTGTAATACATGGCTTTTTTAAAAATTCATTCATGGGATGTGGGCATCGCTGGCAAGGCCAGCATTTATTGCCCATCCCTAATTGCCCTTGAGAAGGTGGTGGTGAGCCACCTTCCTGAACCGCTGCAGTCCATGTGGTGAAGGTACTCTCACAGAGCTGTTAGGGAGGGAATTCCAGGATTTTGACCCAGCGGCAATGAAAGAACGGCGATATATTTCCAAGTCAGGATGGTGTGTGAATTGGAGGGGAACTTGGAGGTGGTGGTGCTCCCATGCACCTGCTGCCCTTGTCCTTCTAGGCGGTAGAGGTTATGGGGGAAAAATTTGGTTGCTTTGCGCCTCCCGTTAGTGCCCTAAGAGGGCGCTAATGGGGCGTAAAGCAACTAGCGCCTGGGCGCGGCTATTTTTGCACTGCTCACGAAATTGACCAGACATTTTGCGGCAGTGGTAAACACTACCGCCACGATCTCCTGCACCCGCAGATTGTGACGTCAGTCGAGCGTGTAACGCCCCCATAGCACCCCGGACCAGATATTGAGTGGCGCCCCCTGCCTTACCACCTGCCGCTAGCAACAACAGGTTGAGGGGAACGCTTTGCAATCGGGAAGGGACTGGGGGAGCGCTATTTAAAGGCGGCCACTTCCTGCCTTTTTTTGTTGGTGACATTTTTGCACCACACATTCTGAGAGATACTTCTGAAGAGATTCAATGCTGTGCGAAGGAGTTTTGGGTACTGAGCAGCACTTTGCAGGTTCATTTTGATTTGACCTTCCTTGCATCGATTTAGAAGAGACTATGGGGGCTGCACTCTGAGCTCTTTCCCTTGGTCTCTCCATTGTTCTTTCCAGCAGAATTGATGTACAGGTCTCTCCAGACCGAGATTCAAGGCTGCAATGAGCAGGGTGTGGATGGAGAGCAAGATCGACCCTCCCCTTTAAGAACTGGCCGGCGCTAGTGTGTCTGTGTTCCATTGCTGACTGATATCACGTGAGCTTCACCAGTGCTCTGAGGTAGCGCCTTGCTCCTCAGCGTTAGCACCTCGCTCCTCAGCGTTAGCGCCTTAAGAGAGGTGTGTAGCGCCTGATTTAGCGCTCCAATCACCTCCAGGGGCGATAGAAACCAAGTTTGCAGTCGGAGGTGATAATTAGCACCAGGCGGTAAACTTTGCGCCCGGCCGATAATTGTGCCTCAGACGGGGCGATACCGAATTTCTCCCCCCATGGGTTTGGGAGGTTCTGTCACAGAAGCTTTGGTGAGTTGCTGCATTGCATCTTGTAGATGGTACACACTGCATCCATAGTGCGTCAGTGGTGGAGGGAGTTAATATTTAAGGTCATGGATGGGGTGCCATCTGTATCGAAAAGTGGCTCCTTCCCTCCACAAGAAACTGTAGTCCCTGAATCCAGTACATCACAGCATTTTGCATTGATCTCTGCATATGTAGCAAGCACCTGCTTATGTACATTAATCATAGGGATTCAGGTATGCAACATGCCTCATACAAACCATTCAAGGCAAGAGTAAATGTGATTTAGTAGGAATGAACTAAAAAAAAACAAATTGATTAGTTGTTTCAAAGCTATCGCATTTGAATTCACCTAAAAACAATAGTTTCATCAATTTAATTGCTTCAAGATGTATTGGGTTACATGGTAAAGTAATAGAAACATTGCAACTTTCCCTTCAATGTAAATGGAAGTTATTTTGTGTAACTTGCCAGGATATTTCTTTCAATGAAGACTTCAAAAGTTTAAAAGAAACAGGATAGAATCAAAAAGGAAATTGGTGTGATCTAATCAATTGTCCAGCAGTTATGGAATGCTATTTGTAATCGAGTTTCATCTTTAAGCTCCTCTTTGAAGTGTCGTCGGCTCACTACAAGACAAATAAATACTTAATTTGCCGTGACACAAAGTACAGTATGCTATTGATTTGCTGTCACTAGATTCATGTGCCACGAGTACTACTGTATACTGTTGTAGAGTACTTACAACATGCACTAGTGACACAGTCCAAGGATATTACTTGAACTTTTCCTCGCATCACTGCTGTCTGTAGTCTCTCTCTAATGGCTAGGGATTTTTCATTCTAGTTTTATTGCATTTTTCTTCTGAAAATGCACAACAAACATTTAATGTTCAATCTTCAGCTCATCGACCTGAAACGTTAACTCTATTTCTCTCTTCACAGATGCTGCTTGACCTGCTGCGTATTTCCAGCATTTTCTGTTTTTATTTAATCGTCAATGAAAGGAGAGGGGGGATTCTCTTTTTTCAGAAAAATGTAATTCAGTTAACTTAAACCATCCATCTAACAGTACAGCAGCACAAAGGGAGCGAAATACATTTCCTCATTTCTTACCATGCTCAAATGATCTAATAACCAATGACAAGGTTTCCTCAAAAAAGCAATTGTCCCAAAGAAGCATGGGAAAATCGGAGAACGTGATGTGGCTCAGGTATAGGAAGGCGTTAAAATTAAAATCGGGAAGAAATATTCTCTGCTATCCTCCTCAAGAAAAAGAATTGGAAGAGATAGGCATTTGATCCCCATGTGATTGGGATCATGGCACCCTTTAAAATCGGAAATGAGGAGGAATTTCTTCTCTCAGAGGGGTCATGAATCTTTGGAATTCTCTTCCCCAGAGAGCTGTGGAGGCTGGGTCATTGAATATATTTAAGGTGGAGATAGACAGATTTTTGAATGATAAGGGGGTCAAGGGTTATGGGGAGCAGGCAGGGAAGTGGAGTTGAGGCCAAGATCAGATCAGCCATGATCTTATTGAATGGCGGAGCAGGCTAGAGGAGCCAAATGGCCTACTCCTGCTCCTACGTCTTATGTTATGCTCTTATAGTTGAAAAAGCAGGAGAGAGAGATCCCTACAAACTAGGAAAAGATATTCGAGGGTGCAATTGTGAGGCCATTTTTGCGTCGTTGCAAGGTATGGAATGCAGCACCGATCGATCCTCACAGGCGCTTAATAAACAGAAGCCAAGTTTTAAGAATGTTTTGAGAAGGGAGATGCTCCTGCACTCTCAAAATATTTAAAATTTCATGGGCTAAATTTTCAACTTGCTGCCCTCGTGTAAAAGTGGCATTGCAGGTGGACCACCGGTTAGAGAAAGCGCCCAGCATTTCATTTCCATTTGAAATCACGGCAATGAAAATCGGATGCTTTCTATAACAGGCAGCAAGTTGAATATCTATCATGGATTGGAGCAGAGCTCTGCGTATGTACGTGAGAATGGATACACAAAGCTCTCCCATGGCATCAGGAATATGGATTTGCAGCAACGAGGAAGCACATGGTTATAAATGTGGTGCTGCCCATTATGCACCAGTTACTGCAGTTAATGGTCTCAGACCTGTTGGTGCAATGTAAACACGGTCCAAATCTTGTTACAACACTGTGAGGAACTGCAACAACGACTGATGTTTTAACATGTACAAGAAGAACCGCAACAACAACTTGCATTTCTATTGCTCCTATACCAGAGAAAAATGTTGCCAGCTGCTTCACAGACATAATCAGAACAAAATGGGCATCAAGCTGAAAAAGTAGATGTGAGGAGGGGGCGACCAAAACTTCAGTCAAAGAGCTGGATTTTAAGGGGGGTGATGTAAGAAAACTACTGGGCACTTGGTCTAAGCGTTAAACAAAGCTTTAATCAACTGTTTTACAACATGCAGGTCTAGTTGTGTCCTTCACTAGTTCCTGCTAAGAATGTCCTGCGCAAGCTGGGCCCGTGCCCGAGTATTTATACTCTCCCTGGACAGCGCCACCCGTACCTGTTCAGTATTATTCCATAAGTCTTTCTTTCATGAATGACTGATTCATGTCAGGGGGTCTTAAAGGAGGAGAGCGAGATGGAGATGCATCCAACAACTGATGTAGCCCTGATCAGGTTCCTGGTGGGCCTTTTAGGGGACTGGTTATTTCTGGAGGACAATTCTGGTGTAGTTTTTTAGCAGCGGAGCTAAGGATCTAAGAACCCTTTTAATCTATTTACCGCTCAAATCCTCCCCAAAACAGGCAGCGTTCAGAGGAAATTCCAAGCCATTGGCCTTGATATTTAACTCGGGTGGGGTCGGTGCATGGGGGAGGCGGGGGAGTGGAGGGCAAGGCAAGCAAAATGTTCGCATGCTGAGGCCTGGAGTGATTTTAGTTCCCGGGCCTTGTTTACATATGCCTGATCGGAGCGAGAATTCAGGCGACAGGAGGTCGCAACCGGGAACCCACAGGAACGGTCCCCCGCACAAGGTAAACCCATCAGAGGATTCTGGGATGAGAATCCCTGTTGAGGAGGTCAGAGAATCCTGTGGCAGGACTGGCCCAAGGAAGCTGAAATTTAAAACTTACTTTGCTGGACCTCTTGGCGCCCTGGCTGCTGCTCCCGGCAGGTTTGGCCTAGTGGGGAAACCAAAGCTCAGTCCTCAGGTTAAAATAGCAGATCAGGCCTCAGTGATGTCAGCAGAGCCTGATCTGCTATTTAGAGAGTACCCTGGGCGGTTTGCAATCGGCCAGATCAGGCAGGAATGAGTAGGAAAGTCTCCTGCTCCATTTTAACTGCCCCACTCAACTGGTTTCCACTAATCAGAGTTAAAATCGAGCCCAATGTGTCACCTCCAGGAAGCTTGGGCCTAGAAATTCATTATAGCCACTTTTGGGGCGGTAAAGTCGGGCGGCCGCTAAAGTTTGCACCCGGCGCAAATTCGAAGCCACTTCCCCGATATTCATTAGCTTCGCCCTAAGAGTTTGCTCGAGCACTAAAACTGGCGATGCACGCCTCTCTTTAGGCGCTAAGCCGGAGGTGCTGAGCGATAGCGCCGAGGCCGGGCGCAGCGCAGGTGCGGCCATTTCTTGATTGACAGCAGACACCCTGGCGCCGGCCAGCTCTTAAGGGTGAAGGGTCGACTTGGTCTGCTGCCACGCCCTGGATAGTGGAGCCCTCCAGCTAGGCCTGAACACTGCTGCTGGACCCAAATAGCGCCTGAAACCATGGAGAAGGCCCGTGAACGAGCACAGCGCTTCTCAGAGCTTGATCTGAGGGTGCTGGTTGGTGCTGTGGAGAAGAGACGCCATATTTTGTTTCCGGACAATGGCAGGAAGCCGCCGGCCCGCGTCTACCGGAGAGCCTGGAGGCATGTCGGCACCAAGGTGACATCCAACAGCGAGGTCCCCAGGAGCGGTGTCCAATGCCGCAAAAAGCTGAATGACCTCGCCAGGATTGTCAGGGTGAGTACCCTTTCCAGTGTCCTCCTCATCCTTGCATGTGCACCTCACATTATGGGCAAAGGGACCTGAAAGCCCTAATGGCCAGCCCTCATGCAGCAGCTATGGGACACTCATGAACATCAATTGCACATTGTGCACTTAACACACTGGCCAGGCTATTCCACCATGGGAGGCAGTGCACACAAGATCAGGGCTACACACTGGCCAGGCTATTCCACCATGGGAGGCAGTGCACACAAGATCTGGGCTACAAACTGTACTTAGAGGCCGTCCTTTCTCTTGCAGGCCAAGCTGGCCAATAATAAGAGGAGCCGGAATGCGACCGGGGGAGGCGGCCCCCAGATCCAGCCGCTCACCGAGCTGCAACATCGCGTGGAGCGCATCATAGGTGCCCGGGTGATTGGCCCCGTTGCATCTGGAGATGCCGACCCTGTTCTGGGCACCAATGGTAAGGACATCACCTTTTGGACCTCTCTCGTCCCACTTGCGCATCAGATCTACATCCTTTGCCACTGTCCGACCAATGCGCTGAATGCCACCACTCATGCATCCCTCGCTGACGCCCTCTCCTCACTCTAAAGCTACTCTTGTGCCTTCCTGCTTTCAGATGGTGAGGAGGAGGTCCCTGAAGTTGCCAGTGACAGCCCCTCAGAAGAGGAGGAGGAGGAGGAGCAAGAGGAAGGCGGCCCATCAGGGGAACCCTCAGCCGTGGCAACCCATGACAATGTAGGGGACACGTCTTCCCTGGAGGGGAGTGGGGAGTGTGGGGGAAGTGTCGGAGGGGAGGGGAGCTCCTGGAACCAGTGGCCTGCAGAAACACGGGAGGGGGGTGGAAGCTCAGCGGCCTTCTCCCCAGAGGGGGGAAGGGTCGGAGGGGAGTCCAATTGCTGGGCCCAGCGGCGTCCAGCAACGCAGGAAGGGTCGGCCAGCTCGGCGGCCTTCTCCCCAGAGGGAGAGTCCGGCCTCCAGTCCGGAGACGGCCAACGCCGAGGAGATGCGCCGCATCGAGGACTTGTCCGCAGACTCGGAGCGCCGGCACACGGAGCTCATGGGGGTAGTGGCACGGTTGCCTGAGGCCATCGAGTCCCCGTCTCGGAGTGTGACCGAGTTCAGGCCCTCAGAGGCCACCAGTCGGGCGGAATTCCGGGCAGATCAGGCAGCGAGTCGGGCGGAATTCGGGGCAGCTCTGGCAGCGACTGGCCAGGTGATCAGTGGTGCCGTGCAGTCACTGGCTGCTCTGATGCGGTCACTGAACAGGTCAACACGGGCACTCACTGCTGCCACACTCGCTGTGTCAGCCAGGCATCGCCAGGGCACCCGGCGCGCTGCAGCAGCACAGCGGTCTGTCCCTCGGCAGATTGGTGCGCATGCTGCAGTGCTGGCCCGGGCGAGTGCCAGTGTCTCAGGTGACCAGCGAGCGCCTGCCATCCGCCAGCTTGCCCCCATTCCTCCAGCCGCCACTGCCACTCCCCCAGTGGAGCTGCCAGGAGCTGCTGCAGCGACTGATGCTGGCCAGCCACAGCTGCAGCATTCACCAGCCGGCCCCTCGACGGCCAGATGTCGTCTAGGCCGACCCCCAAGGGCATCTGCCGTCACGACATGTGCCCCTCAGGAGCCTGCCCCCAGCCTTGCAGCAGCCAATGGCCTCACTTTGAGGAGGAGCAGCAGGGCGGGCAGGGGCCACACAAAGATGCCCAAGGCATCGCCCTCGCGGGCCAAAAAGTAGAATGTGTGGGCAGTTGTGTTTGTTTTTTGAGGCCGAGAATTTGATGTTTGTTTTTTGAAGGCCGAGGATGTGATGTTTGTTTTTTACGAAGGCCGAGGATGATGGCCATTTTTGTTGCACTGTTTTGTTAATCCTCTCCAGGTTGTGGGAGCGAGTAATGTGTGTGAGTGTTTTTTGGGGGTTTCGTCTGTTTTTGGTTTTCATGTGGGAAGGGCCCTGAGTTTGTACAATAAACCATTTTATTTATTCACATTGTCTATGTTTGATCTTTGAAGTGTTTGTTGCCTTAACCGGCTGAGGGCTTGCGGAGCGGCTGCAATCATGTTCTTTCATTGGCACAAGCCATTCCCTGACAGGGGGCCTAGAAGTGACGGTCAATAAGCCGCCGACGGGCGGCCCTTGGACCTTCTGCCTCCCTCCTGGGCTGGTACTCCTCGTCCCCCTCCTCCTCCTGCTCCTCCTCCTGAGGTGGTGGTCCAACGTGAGGTGGCAGTGCCTGAGTCCTGCGGATAGCCAGGTTGTGCAGCATGCAGCAAACGACGACGAATTGGAAGACTCGCTCCTGCGAATACTGGAGGGCTCCCCCGGAGCGATCCAGACAGCGGAACCGTTGCTTGAGGACGCCGATTGTTTGTTCTATGATGTTCCTAGTCGCTTGATGGCTCTCGTTGTATGCCTCTTCAGCAGGGGTCGTGGGCGCGCGGAGCGGGGTCATGAGCCAGGTACACAAAGGATAGCCTTTGCCCCCGATAAGCCATCCTCTTGGGGGAGGCTGTGCCTGGAACGTGTCAGCCACAGTTGTCTGTCGCAGGATAAAGGCATCGTGGCTGCTGCCTGGAAAGCGGGCATTGACAGCTAGGATGCGCTGCCTGTGGTCACACACCAGCTGTACGTTGAGGGAATGGTAGCCCTTCCGGTTGCGGTAATCCTCGGCATGCTCCAGAGGTGCCCGCAAAGCCACATGCATGCAGTCAATGGCGCCCTGCACCACGGGGAAGCCCGCTATTCTTGCAAATCCCACTGCACGCTGCTGCTGCTTGTCCAGGGTCATGGGGAAGGAGATGAATTGATGTCTCCTTCTGAAAAGGGCATTGGTCACCTGGCGGATGCAGCAATGCACGGCGAACTGGGAGATGTTAGCGATGTCCCCAGCAGCGGATTGGAAGGAGCCGGTGGCATAGAAGTTGAGAGCCACCGTCACCTTCACTGCCACCGACAGAGACGTCCTGCGCATCAGCTGTGGCTGCAGATCTCTGTGAAGCAGCTGGCAGATGTCTGCAACCACCGCCCTTCTGAATCGCAGCCTCCTAACACACTGCGTGGCAGACATGGTCAGATAGGAGGACTGCTGGCGGTATACCCTGGGTGGGTAAGGCCTCACTTGGCGACGCCTGTTGCCCCCTCTGTGTCTAGCCAGGGCTGCCACTCTCTCACGGCGTCTGTAAGCCCTCCCGGCATAAGGCTGAAACTCAGCGTTGGCACACAATGCAGCCCCCATTATATGCTGGCAAACACTGAGATCTCAATGAAGGCAAAGATAATTGCTAAGCTCTGGCCTGAGCCAAAAATACCTGTCCTAGTGTTGGGCCAAAGCAGTAAGCTCTCCTCCTTGGTCTCTCTCCAAAAAACCGTTGCACAAGAGTGAATGCTGCAAAATGGCTGGCCTTTATAGTGCAGGGTAAGTGCCCTTTAATTTGCGCTCCCCGCGGCCCGCCTCGGCTGTGTACCGTTCCACTTCACAGTCGTTAGGGCCGCCCGGCGCACAATGGGGCGGCGCGAGTGAAGTTCCGGTTCCGGGCGCACAAAGGGCGTTGCACGACGAAATGACGTCATGATCTGCGCGCGCAGCAGGGCGCGCGCTAAGACTTTGCGCCGGCGCTAAATGTCTACTGAAGTTGGGGCGAGGCGCAGATCGCGCTGCGCCCGGGCGCTAAGCACCTAGTGCTCGAGATCTACTCCTCCTAAGGCGCTAACGGCTGGCGCGCCCAACTGAATTTCTAGGCCTTTATATTTTGTATTTCATAGAACTGAGGTTATGACAGTTTAATCATTGTGTACAAAACTGCCATTCCTGGATCAACTCACATAATCGTAGTTTGCTTTTAAAACAAACGTATTCATCTAGTTCTCATCATTTTAATTACCAGATGTCTGCCACAAACACAATGCACATCGAAGAACCATTTGATATGGATTACACACCACTCATTTTGCTGATCATAATTTAACCATTTGCTTTGCTGTTTGGGAACTAATAGTTGAGTTCACTCGTTAGATATAAGTCACTTCTGTGGCTTTTTAACATTAAAAAAGCAGGAGGCGCCCCCGGAGAGTTCAGGAACGTGCAGGGCCTCATTTAAATAAAAGTTCCCGGAGTCCCGCCCAAAACCTGGCCAGATCTACTACCAGGCCAGTGGGCGGGAGAGTGAATTTGGAGGCAGGAGGAACTGGTGGGAACTGTCCTTGCCAGGAGGAGGAGAGGTCTGGAGGCCATATTGGGGGGTGGGTGGTGGGGGAAGGGTTCCAATAAGATCGGGGGGGGGGCGGAGAGGCCGGAGCTAGGGAGGCCCAAAGACTCATTGCCGGGCCTGGGGAGAGCAGCCTCGCTCCTCCTGGCCTACTAGGAGTGCAAACAGAAACAAATTTCTTAAACTTACCTTGGCCTCTCTGGCCAGCCGGCTCCTCCTGCCGTGGTTCTGTTGCTCGGCTGCAGACAATGCAGACTCCCTCCACCACCCACCCCCCTCCCGGCTTGAAGTTAAGATCATGTCGGGCCGCCGATGATGTGACCAGATCGTGACTTTTGAATGTTAAGTAGGCCCCTGCCTGCCTTTAGCGGGAGCCTCATTGATGGCCTGATTCACCGTCATTGGCAGGAATGCAGTTGGTTCGAGCCGGGAGATAGAATTTTCAAATTTTAACCCCTCTCACGCACCATTCTCGCTGGGCAAGGGATGCTAAAATCCCGGCCTCTAATACAGTGAGAGAGAAAAAGCTGATTTTGTCTGTAAGTAACTTCCTAATTGGCATTGGGCAGTAATAACTGGATTGTCCTGGCTGTGTTTCTCAGCTCAGTTAGATACTGGTGAAAGGAAAATGATTTCAAATGTCAGGCTCCGGCTAGGCTCTGCAGTAAGTAATTACTATCTTTATATTCAAGTACTGTACATCTCATTGCCCTACAGCAGGCAATCCATGCTGTCAGGAAGGACATCTAATCACTGCATGGAAGAATACAGAAATTAAGGAACCCTGGGTGAAGTGCCCATTAATGAGCTTTAGATTGAATAACCGCTGAATATAACTGTACCCCATGTAGTTGGCATTCGGAAATACTAAATTCCTATTATGGAACAATGCTGAATAGCCATTGGATCCAATTTTAGCTCATTTAAAAGCATGAGGTCAGCAATAAACGTTATCTCAATGTCTGGTTTAAGCATGCAACTGAAGTAGAAAAGTGAAGCACGTTTAAAAATGATCCAGTAGAACAGCGCTGATAAAAGATGGCTTTAGAAACCGTTCAAGAGCAAAGAACATCCTTCAGGCAAATATTTAGACACCTCTGCAACCATAATCAGCTATTCAGTGACATTTTAGTCAGACTAATAGATCTCCTGCGGTGATGGTCATAGCAGGTAAGTCCATTCATTATACATAAATCATTTTCCTTCCCTTTTAACGTATCTCCAGTGTATATCAGAGATTGTGCTGTTGCAAGCATGTTCCTCTCCCTTTCTCTTCCAGTTAATCACACAAGTCAGAAGCTAGATGTGATTAAAACAATTACTTTTATTCAGCCTCAAAGGTGGTTTGAACAGGATCAGCTACTCACTGCCAGCTACAGTACAAAGGAACAAAATGTTAGAGATATTTCAAAATCTATATGTGACCTCTATTACATTAGCTGACGTATTCAAAGCTGGTTATGCCTCTCTGCTTTAGACAACAGTTTTTTTCTCCAAACACAACCGTAAACATTAATATTTTGCCTTACAGCTCCTTTTTTGTTTCCTTCAAAATTAGAGGTATAAAAAATGTTTTTAAAAAATTATATAAATGACAATTCTTTTCTAAAGTTGCTTTTCCATGCAATATCAAATAGATAGGATTTCTTGGGCTAGAAATTCTTTATAGCCAAGAAATGGGCGGTGTCAGTAGAAAAGTTGGAAAATTAGCACCAGGCGCAAGTGCTTTAGGCTGCACACAAAATTTATGCTCACTGCTCAAAAAAATGATTGGAGTCCTAATTCAAGTCTTAAAGCCCAAGCTCACTGTGGTTACACTCAAAGGGTGGACCAATATCGGGTGCAGTCTAATCGCAAGTCATGATTGCCACAGGCTTTTCCCAATACTTAAAGGGGAGGCTCATTGATGCTGCAGAACCTCATTCACAACATTGCTGGCTGCGCAGCTGCCTCAGCAAGCAGAAGCAGGACAAGGAAAAGGAGCCAGAGGATTGATCCAGGTGTACTCATAGCAGATCCATGCCCCAGAGAGAGAGCCTGCCGATTCTGTGATCAAGCATTGGAGACATTGGTTTTCGCTGTCGAGAGATGGAGGGCGGTGCTCTACCCGCCAGGCGGTAGGAGGCCCTTGCCGCAAGTCTTCCGCACCATGTGGAGGGAAATAGCGCAGAATGTCTCGGGCAGCACTATGGTCCCCAGGGCCCACACACAGTGCAGGAAGAAATTTAACACCTCACTCGGGTGGTCAGGGTGAGTGAATACTTCAACAAATGCTACATACCACTATCTGAACCACAGTCTTCACACACTGCCCAAAGCACCACACCCCCAGCACTCACCCACCATCAATCTCTACCTACCAACACTCACACCTACATCTCACACCTTGCCCACAATGACAGCTATTCAACTAAGGGAGGCACATCACCCAAACACATTGCTCCACACTCACACACTTTCCTTTCTCTTGCAGGCCAAGGTGGCTCATAACAGGAAAGAGCAGAAGCGGACAGGTGGGGGACGAGCTGACACACTGTCTGTGCTGGAGAATAGAGTGCTGGAGATTATTGGGCGCCAGGTGGTGGGCGCCATGGCCACTGGCGACATTGATCCCCTTGGGGACAATGACGGTATGTTCATCCTTACTCCTTCTTCTCACATCTCACTTCCCCCTCACCCCACAAGCGTTTCGCACTTGCCAGCTAATCATGCTGTCTCCATGCATCCCCCCCCCCGCTCCTGCCCTCACCTTAACCTGACTCTTGCGCCTTTATGCTTTATGCTTTCAGATAATCAGCAAGCACCTGAGCAGCCTGTCTCTGAGGGCACCTGAGAACAAGGCGGGAGAAGAGGAGGAGGAAGAACACTGCATGTCTCACCCGCAGGCACCAGCTCAGATACTGGCACTACGCGTTCTTTAGAGGCTAGCATAGTAGCGAGATCTGCATAGGGTGAGACACCGGGGACAAGTGGGCTGCAGCAATGCCAGGGGGGATAGGGTATATATGGAACTACAATAAATATGAATGGGGATCACTTACAAAATACACATGAAATAAAAAACAATTTTTTTAAATTAATTAAAATGCAATTTAATTAAATATTTTAAACAAAAATTAGATTTTTTTGATTTTTTTTTAATACATTTTAATAGGGCAAAAAAAACTTACTTTATTGGACAGGGTTTTTAATGTATAAATGATTGATAAAATTTCATTTTTCTATTTTTTAAAACTCATGCTGGTAAAAGCCGGCCTTACGCTGCTTTTACCAGGCATAAGAATTTCACGGGCATTCAGCGGGCGGAAGTTGGGCAAATAGCGCAACTCTCCATCCGCGGAGGCTCTTCTCCCAGGGATGCGGAGGATCTGTCAAGAAATTTCTTGACAGAACACAAATTCTGGGTTTTAGCGCATGCCTAAACCCGGAACTTGCGCGGCCCCTACGGGCGCGTACACACCTCGTACACACCCGTGGGGGTCAGAAAATCCGGCCCAATAGGTTTGATCTAATAGCCATTATGGAGACGTGGTTGCAAAGTGGCCAAGGTTGGGAACTAAATATTCCAGGATACATAACTTTTAGAAGAGATAGACAAAATGGAAAAGGAGGGGTCGCCCTGATAATAAAGGATGGGTTCAAGACGGTAGAGAGAAAGGATCTTAGCTCCAAAAATCAAGAAGTGGCATCAATTTGGGTGGAGCTAAGAAACATTGGTGGGAGTTGTTTATAGGCCCCCAAACAGTAGTTGTAATATAGGGCAGAGTATAAATCAGGAAATTAGAGGCATATGTAACAAGGGTAATACAGTAATCATGGGGGACTTTAATCTGCATATAGACTGGGCAAACCAAATTAGCAATAATAGTGTGGAGGATGAATTCATGGAATGTATGCAAGATAGTTTTCTAGATCAGTTTGTTGAGGAACCAACTAGGGAACAGACTATTTTAGATCTAGTATTTTTTTTTATTCATTCATGGGATGTGGGCATCACTGGCAATGCCAGCATTTATTGCCCATCCCTAATTGCCCTTGAGAAGGTGGTGGTGAGCCGTTTTCTTGAACCACTGCAGTCCGTGTGGTGAAGGTACTCCCACAGTGTTGTTAGGGAGGGAGTTCCAGGATTTTGACCCAGCGACAATGAAGGAACGGCTGATATACTTCCATGTCAGGATGGTGTGTGACTTGGAGGGGAACTTGGAGGTGGTGGTGTTCCCATGCGCCTGCTACCCTTGTCCTTCTAGCTGGTAGAGGTTGCAGGTTTGGGAGGTGCTGCCGAAGAAGCCTTGTAGTTATTGTGCAGTGAGAAAAGGCTAATTAATAACCTTGTAGTAAAGGGGCCTTTAGGGAAGAGTGATAGGGGGAAAAATTCAGTATCGCCCCGTTTGGGGCGCCATTATCGGCCGTGTGCAAAGTTTAGTGCCTGGCGCTAATTATCGCCTCCGAGAGCAAACTTGGCTTTTATCGCCCCTGGAGGTGATTGGAGCGCTAAACCAGGCGCTTCACATCTGTCTTAAGGCGCAAAGGTCAAGACGCGAGGCGCTACCTCACAGCGCTGGCGAAGCTCATGTGATGTCAGTCAGCAATGGAACACAGACACACTGGCTCCAGCCAGTTCTTAAAGGGGAGTTCTGACAAAAGGTCATCGACCTGAAACGTTAACTCTGTTTCTCTCTTCACAGATGCTGCTTCACCTGCTGAGTTTCTCCAGCATTTTCTGTTTTTATCTTAAAGCGGAGGGTTGCTCTTGCTCTCCATCCACATCCTGCTCATTGCAGCCTTGAATCTCGGCCTGGAGAGACCTGTACATCAGATCTGCTGGAAAGAACAATGGAGAGGCCCAGGGAAAGAGCTCAGAGTGCAGCCCCCACAGTCTCTTCTAAATAGATACAAGGAAGGGCAAATCAAAATGAACCTGCAAAGTGCTGCTCAGCATGCAAAACTCCTTCACACAACGTTGAATCTCTCCAGAAGTCTCTCTCTCGCTCTCTCTCAGAATGCGTGGTGCACAAATGTCACCAACAAAAAAAGGCAGGAAGCGGTCGCCTTTAAATAGCGCTCCCCTAGTCCCTTTCTGACAGCATAACGCTCCCCTCAACCTGTTGTTGCTAGCGGCAGGCAGTAAGGCAGGGGGCGTCACTCAATATCCGGTCCGGGACGCTACCGGGGCGTTGCGCACTCGAATGACGTCACAATCTGCCGGCGCAGGAGATCGTGGTGGTAGTGTTTAGCGCCGCCGCAAAATGTCTAGTTAATTTCACGAGCGGCACAAACATCGCCGCGCCCGGGCACTAGTTGCTTTGCGCCCCACTTGGCGCCCTCTTAAGGCGCTAACGGGAGGTGCAACCAACTGAATTTTTCCCCCAAGTAATATAAAACTGAAGAAAAGATTAAACTAAATTGCATCTTTCCTTCTCAATCTTAAAATTTTCAACCTTGTTTTCAAATTCCCAATGGCCTCGCCCCTCCCTATCTCTGTAATCCCCTCCAAGATATCTGCGGTCCTCCAATTCTGGCCTCTTGAGCTTCCCCGATTTTAATCGCTCCACCATTGGTGGCCGTGCCTTCAGCTGCCTAGGCCCTAAACTCTGGAATTCCCTCCCTAAACCTCTCCGCCTGTCTACCGTTCTTTCCTCCTTTAAGATACTACTTAAAACCTACCTCTTTGACCAAGCGTTTGGTCATCTGCCCTAATTTTTTCTTATGCGGCTCGGTGTCAAATTTTGTTTTCTAAGGCTCCTGTGAAGCACCTTGGGATGTTTTACTGTGTTAAAGGTGCGCTATAAATACAAGTTGTTGTTTGCCATACAGCTAAGTAATTTATTACTACTAAAAGTTTCTGTTTAAATGAAATATGATTAAATTCAAAACTTATACTTAGAACCTCCCTCCAATCTTACACAATGGTAAGTCTTATCAGAAGTTGCTATTCTTTTTCCTATTGCTTTTGAGTTCTCTTACAGAATTAAACTAAAGAAATGTAGTTGTTCTAACCAATTAGAATTCATTATAATATAAAGAGGAATTAAACAAGGCCAAAATTTCATAGTAAAACATTTTACTTGTCACATGTGGAGCATGGTCAGCCTGGGCCCAATGGTAGCATAGGTTGAAGTAGGTCATTGGTTCAAGTCCCACTGCAGAGAATTGAGCACATAATAGAAAGGAAGAAAGAAAGACTTGCATTTATATAGCGCCTTTCATGACCACCGGATGCCCCAAAGTGCTTTATAGCCAATGAAGTACATTTGGAAGTGTAGTCACTGTAATGTAGGCACTTCAGTGCTGCATCGAGGGAGTGCTCCATTGTGGGAGGTGCTGTATTTTGGATGTGATGTTAAACTGTGGCCCCACTTGCCCTCTCAGGTGGACATAAAAGATCCTCTGGCACTATTTGAAGAAGAGCAGGGGAATACGCCTGGTGTTCCGGCCAATACAATCAACCAACACCAACAGAAACAGATGATCTGGGAATTTATCTCATTGTTGTTTGTGGGACCTTGCTGTGTGCAAGTTGGCAGCTGTGCTTTCATATATTACTACAGTGGCTATACTTCAAAAGCACTTAATTGGCTGCAAAGTAGTTTGGGATCTGCCGAGGATGTGAAAAGTGCTATATGAATGCACATTCTTTTTATCTATGTTGTATTTGCAGAGTAGAAAACACTTGACTATACAGTAACTTATATTGGGTTCATAAGAAAATGATCACAGAAAAAAAATCTCAATGTTCATGTTTACTTTGCTTTGATGATTTTATACAAAACAAAAACCACATTTTCTTAATTGCCTCTAATAGCGGCTTCCCCGGGGGTTTGAGTTGTCAGTTTTTCCTCTTTCAAAAGAAAGAAGGGGAGAGGAAGGCAAGGCTAATAAATTGCGAGTCATGACATGTTTTATGAATGGCTGGCCTTGCTGTTTATAATTTTATTTTAAATTGAGAGTTATTGGCTGGGAATTTGCTCAGAGATTCTCCTGCTCCGCAACCGTAATTTCCCTGGAAATGCAGCGAAAACCCCGATTACAAGCGTGCCCAAGTGTTCTGCCGCACTACTGGCTAACGTATGGTGGCACAGCACGAGCAGCCCTGAGAGAATGACTGGCCATTGGCACCATGGGCTAGAGATTCATCTGATGCTGCGCTTGCTCTACAGGTGTAAAATGGGCTCCTAAGCATCCAATAAGACGTGTGGAGTGTGCACGCACATTCTGCGCCGAAGTTGTGCCACCCACCATATTGATAAAGGCAGACGCATAGGCGTCCAGGTGCTGTGCTTGAAACAGACGTTCGTCCCTTTGCATATGCAAATAGAGGGCCTAACACCTTTTTCAGGACCCCTTCACGAAACTGGGCTGCCCTGAACACCGACATGGCTGCAGCCAGGATGACCAAGTCGTAATGCGCCTAATCAACGGGGCTTAAAGGGACCTTTGGAGGCCACCACCAAAAAAGTAATTAAGAAAAAAATACTTACCTGAATGTGGAGCCGTGTGCAGCATGAGTGCATCTCTCAGCTTCGCAGCAGTCCCGCAGACTTTCCCCAGCCTTCACTTGGCCCGTCCCGATCACTTCCCCCACCTTCCAATAGCCTCCTCCATCTCCAGTTTGCTTCGCCCCCCCACCCCAACACTCCCAATCACAGCCTAAAAGGAACTGGTGGCATAGAAGTTCAAGGCAGCCATGACCAATGTTCCCCCTCATTTTTTTTTTGGTGCGTGGTCCCTTTAAATTTGCTGCACGGCCGCGTCTTCCAGCCGCAGCAGCTTGTGAGCGGCCTGCGTGGGATCTCCCGATTGATGTGCAGTCGCATGTCAGCGCTCCTTAGGGGAACATTGGCCATGGCACTCATTGCAGTGGCCAGAGCCATCCCACTCCTAGAGGAGGTTTGGAGACCTGGCTGCAGGAGATGACATGGTTCCATAACTGACTCTCTGGTGAAGTTCAAGTGGCTCAGATACATATCTTTGGATTTGTCCAAGCAACTGTGGCTGTTATCTGTACATATGGCTCCTTGGGTAGGTGAGGGTTCTGCTTCTTCTCATGCATGTGGAACTCCTCCTCAGCCTCCAGCTAGCTGAGGGAAAGAGGAATTCCCAAAGGAATGGTCATCCTATACAGAGGGGCTGTTGGCAATCACAGGAAAACTCTCTTGAATGATAGGTGGTGAAAACAAAGATGCAAGAATAAAAGGCTTATGATGCGATGTAAAAATGAAAAACAATGCAACCAGAGTAATTCACCCAAGTAATGTAGAAATGGCCACGAAACAAGGTCTGAAAATGTTACTTTAATAAATCAAGCAGCACAACAAATTACTTTCCTTTTGCCTTCTGTGTGGGGGGGGGTGCAATGTGCCATCAGTCGAGACACAAAATGCTGACAACATGGCATTGGTGTGAATAAACTGGATCTGAAGGGCTAGGAAGACCCGCCCACAATTGCATAACTTTAAGGTCTATAATGAGGCTTGCACCATGGAGGCCATCTGCTCTCCCAGTGCTGACTGGGTGGGAAAGCCCAGTATGTTGGCAGTGCATATCGGGCACAAGGACATTGCTCCTGGTTTTCTGCCTCCTGTACAGAGTAAACATCTCTGCTACAGATCACAGGAACAGATCTATCACCTTTAGAACTCTTGAATGAAATTTCTGGAATATTGTCCAGACTCTACATGGACTCCAGTCATAAAGCTACAAAATCAATCTGTCAGACACAGTTACTGCCAAAGTGATTGGTTTGTCTTTTTTTCTGTTGCAATGGCACACTAAGCAGATCCATCATCTACAGTGACACTACGATGACTTCTCTGCTATTTTGCATGACATACAGTGATTGCTTGGTGAGGCTAAATCTCTTGCATTATCCCTTCCTCATTACTGCAGATTCCACAGTTGTTGGGTTGTGATCTCTTCAGGAAATCACCATGGAAATGTCTTTAGCCAGGGCCAGAAAAGAAACTGTATCTCCATTTGTTATCCTGTTCAAGTCCCACTCCAGAGACTTGAGTTGCATAGTCTAAGCTGGCACTTCAGTGCAGTACTGCAGGAGCGCTGCATTGTCGGAGGTGCTGTCTTTCGGATGAGACATTAAACCGAGGCCCCGTCTGCTCTCTCAGGTGGATGTAAAAGATCCTATGGCACTATTTGAAGGAGAGCAGGGGAGATCCCCCAGTGTCCTGGCCAATATTTATCCCTCAATCAACATCACTAAAATAGATTATCTGGTGATTACATCATTGCTGTTTATGGGCCCTTGCTGTGCACAATTAACTGTCGTGTTTCCAACATTACCACAGTGACTATACTTCAAAGGTATTTTCCCTCCATCATAAGGTCAGAGGGGGGGATGTTCGCTGATGATCGCATAGCGCTCAGTTCCATGCACAACTCCTCAGATAATGAAGCAGTCCGTGACCAAATGCAGCAAGACCTGGACAACATTCAGGCTTGGGCTGATAAGTGGCAAGCAACATGTGCGCCACACAAGTGCATGGCATTGACCATCTTCAACAAGAGAGAGAGTCTAATCACCGCCCCTTGACATTCAATGGCATTACCATCGCCGAATCCCCCAACATCAGCATCCTGGGGGGTCACCGTCGACCAGAAACTTAAATGGACCAGCCACATAAATACTGTGACTACAAGAGCAGGTCAGAGGCTAGGTATTCTGCAGCGAGTGTCTCACCTCCTGACTCCCTAAAGCCTTTCCAGCAACTACAAGGCACAAGTCAGGAGTGTGATGGAATACTCTCCACTTGCCTGGATGAGTGCAGCTCCAACAACACTCAATAAACTCGACACCATCCAGGACAAAGCAGCCCACTTGATTGGCACCCCATCCACCACCTTAAACATTCACTCCCCCCACCACCAGCGTACCGTGGCTGCAGTGTGTACCATCTACAAGATGCATTGCAGCAATTCGCCAAGGCTTCTTCGGCAGCACCTTCCAAACCCACGACCTCTACCACCTAAAAGGACAAGGACAGCAGGCGCATGGGAACACCACCACCTCCAAGTTCTCCTCCAAGTCACACGCTGTTGTGTATGTACCTTTAAGGGAATAACTGGTCTTAGACTGCAGTACCGGCAGTGACCACTCCTGTATAAAAGGCCCTAGCAGGCTTCTGTAGTTTTAGTTTCAAGCTGCCTCTTGTTCAGTAAAGTACCTGTTAAACTGTTCTCCCGAAGTCCGTGTATTATTGAGGCACGGACTTTACACACGCCATCCTGACTTGGAAATATATCGCCGATCCTTTATCGTCGCTGGGTCAAAATCCTGGAACTCCCTCCCTAACAGCACTGTGGGAGTACCATCACCACATGGACTGCAGCGGTTCAAGAAGGCGGCTCACCCCCACCTTTTCAAGGGCAATTGGTGATGGGCAATAAATGCTGGCATTGCCAGTGACGCCCACATCCCATGAATGAATAAAAAAGAAAATTGACTATGCACTTTGGGACATCCTGAGGTCACGAAAGGTACTATATAAAAGCAAGTCCATCCTTCCTTGAAACCCATCCAACAATGTATCGGATTCTACTGGCATAAGTAAAAGACAAGATCCACATGAGAAAAAACCAATTGTGGTCATCATCAACAACAATCTTTCTTCTACAGTTAAGTGTTATCCTACCCAAACTGTATGACCAAGCACATCTGTACATCATTTCTGAGCCAATTTTTCTTGTGTTATTTCACAGTGATACAATTTCAAGCTGTACTTACAGCCTTCATTGTACCATACTCTGTACAAACATTCAATTAAAATAAATTGGTATCAGAATCATAGGAAATTTTAGGAACAGTTAAATGTAATTCAGCCTGACAAGGTCATTAATTTGATTTATCTAAATTCCACTTTCCTGCCTACCCACGATATCCATCCATCTCCACTTCCTTGAGAAACACAAGCTGGAAACACACAGTTGGCTCTTAGTCCCATTGAAACTATTTGCTTTAGTGGATCCTGTGGCAACTTACTCCATATCTATTGTATGAAATTGTTCTGCCCGAATTCCCTATTTATTTTGTGGTTTTGTATGAATAAAGTTTGTCTGTCGAAAGAAAATGATTTTATGTACTACTCAAGCGGTGATCTAAAGGTGCAATACTTACTGGGATAGAAATTGGTATGCATCGCTGACCAATTTAACAGTCTGCGCACAATCGGCAATTTGGATTTCTTTTTGTTACATGGAATTTAGAACACAGAAACAATGAAAAATACAGTTTAAAATGTTTCCAAACGATCAGTTGGTCTGTGCAGAACTTTTATTTCATAATTATAGAGAAGAGTTCTTCAACTCTGCAAAGAATAATAGACCTTGCTATTCTCTGGCTTGTAAAAGTCATGTGTTGATATCATTGATGTTTATATTCAAAGAGTCACAGATGAAAGTATTTTCACCTTTAGTCCACTAATACTATACTAAATATTTAAGCCATTTTTCCCTAGAGAGGCTGTATAACCTGACACAAAATCTTCTGAGAAAAAAATCTTCACAAAGACAATTTGGGAGTGTCCAAGATGATGGTATTGCTCGTAAAGACTTAATTGCACATTTTTTAAAACTGTTGAGAAGCATAATTATCATCAAAAAATTTGATTGACCTAAGGGGAAGTTGGAATTCAAGATAAGTGAGAGAGTTGACAGAAAAATTCTCCTTTTCAAATGCTTCTTGGGGGCTGCAACTATAAGGAATTAGAGTTGTTAAGTGCCCAGGATCAGTCTGATTGCCGGCATGTCAAGGTTAAAAAGCAAATCACTTGTCATGCAGCAGAGGGTGCTATTCAGAAAACGCAATGGCATCATCAAATGAACCATGCATTCCCATAGGCCCCGGGCACTGCTAAAATAGCAATGTACTGCCATACAAAGCTATCAAATGTCCTCACTAATTCAATCAGCCCTTCCTAAAGTTGCGTAATGTCTGATCACATCAGGTAGCTATAGTGCATCCTCACAATTAGATTAGAAGTTCACAGTAGTCTGGCATCCAGTGAATTATTAGTCAAACAACAGAAGTGGCAGACACTGAAAGCTCAGTTGGCTGCCTGCTTTTAATATAAATCTTCTCCGTTACAGTAAATCTCTCCAATGCCCACCTGTAGAGACAAGAACAGACCTCTGCTTTCAATTTAATTACACTTCAATCTCTAAATGATGTAAGTAAGCAGCAATGTATTATAGGTTTACCATGCAGAGACGGTTACTGGCTAACTCTACAAAGAGGTACTTTAGCAACTGGCTACTAACAAGCAAAATTAATCGCTTCCCTTGTCCCACAAGTTTAACGCCCTCAATCGAAAGTCAATCCGGGGCCGGAGAGACCTCAATTTTCCTTGTGGGGCCTGCATGAGGACTCCTGTTCCTCCTGGCTCCACAAGGACAGTCAATAAAATTTCAGAGGAATGACTTCTTCGGGCCTTTTCTGGCCCGGGCTTCTCTTCCCGCTAGGTTGACCTGGCAGGAAACCTACAGTGGCTTCTGTTGTGTATGTACCTTTAAGAGAAGGACTGATTTATACTGCAGTACCGGCAGTGACCACACCTGTATAAAAAGCCATAGCAGGCTTCTGTACGTCAGTCTTAAGTTTACCCTCTGTTCAGTAAATACCTGTTTTATTGTTCTCCTGCAGTCTGTGTATTATTGATACTCGGACACTACAGCTTCCCCGCGCAGCCCCCTGGTTAAAATAGCAGTCGGGCCTCGATGACCTCATCAGGGCCCATCCTGCCTATTTAAAGAAGGAGCCTTCGGTAAAAGAGCAGGTTAAATGGCAGTCTGTGGAAAGGCAAAAGGGCGCTCCGTGGATTAGTTCCACCAGCGATTTTAACTGCCCGCTGGACAGGCAGGGTTAAAATGCCCCCTATTCCTTACCCAAAGAATTAACTGAGCAAGGAATGAGAGTAGTAGTTTACATTTGGGTTTTATCATGCCTACTGGGTATCCAAGGTCATTTCTAGTGGAAGTGATATTGAAGTAGGAGATTGACAGCATCTTCGGCATTGAATAGCAGAATATTCTACAGATAACAAACTGTACAGGCATCTGAAGGACATTTTGAGATTAAGATGTAATTGACCCGAAAGTAGGATATATTAGTGTATATTTTCCAATCTCATCAATAAAGTGTCATAAAAGTGCTGGCAAAGTAAATGTGGAGGCAGGAAAAGAGGCTCGCAGGCATGTGACTCAGCATCACAACACCTGATGATGGGCCAAGTGTAGCTTTTGACTACATGGTATATTCTTCTGATGGCATTCTGATTACTGGTAGTTCAAAGAACACCTTGAAATTTTAGATGAGGTACTTACCAGATTACTACGCTTCTGTGCTGTAGAGCCTGTCTGGTACATTTGTGTGTCTGTCTGAAGTGTATTTTAACCTTACTCTAGCTCAGCTACCATAATGCCAAGTAGCTTATTCTATTTAATAATTTCTGCCTGCCTATCCTTACAGTGAGTATTCACAAGACATCAACTGGAATACTAAAGTACATCCATACACCCAGTATTGAAGTGGGCGTTCTCTGGCCATTTATCCTGTTTCTCTGGGGGGGGCAGGAGGGGGGGGGGGGGTTCTGCTGACTCCCATTGAAGTTACGCAAGAGATCGGGAGAACCCTGGGAAAATTCAGTGCCTGAATGTGAATCCAAGGAAATGGTCTACTCTTACCCGAGATCCTTATGTTTAGACTGTGATCCTAATGCACTGCAAAAAAACATTCACACTGCACAGTTGGTGTTTTTAAACACAGTGGTGCAAGAGATAGAACTGCCTGAATGCGAATCTCCATTTCTTTTTAGCTAATAATCAGAAACAGAGCATATGTGCTAATCAGATAACTTAATATCTCATTTGGCGCATGAACTGAGTTGGATTGCCTTCTATATAAGCCCAAGGGAAAATACATTCAAGTTGTATTGATTTAAACTGAATACAATCTCTCTGGGGCTGAATTATAAACAGACTTTTTATAGCACGAGCCTTCTGGAATGAGCTTCAAGTCAATGAGTTTTAATTCACAGGGCTTTATTTTTGGAATGTGCTTTTGCATGGAAGTTTAAAAGTTGCACTGCTGCAATGTTTTATTCACTGTGGTCAGAAGTTCAAGCCTCAGAGCTGCGCAACAGTGCTTCGAGCTGCCAACCACGTTTGTGACTGATACCCTGTTTACACAGGAGATCGAACTCCGTTTAAATTTACTGATGTGAACTGAATGTGATCTCCCTCAACGTTTACATCGCGCCCTCTCCCCGAAGCGGTACGTGTGTCAAGTGGTATCAAATTACAGTCCAATAGATGCGCTGCGTTGATCTGCAGGGCAGAAAGTGAATTGGCTTTCAAGTTGAGCAGCTGTCATGAACCTAGTCCACACAGTAAATAAATCTTACCCTGTTTACATGGTGAGTGTTAACAGAGAATAACTGTTAATTTTAACACGTATTAATTTACGGTTGCCTTGGAGCGAACTGGGTAAGAATCATGAGGAGTCTAGACAGAGAGAAACTGTTCCCATTGGCGGAAGGGTCGAGAATCAGAGGACACAGATGTAAGGTGACTGGCAGAAGAACCAAAGGCGACATGAGGAAAAGCTTTTTTACGCAGCGAGTGGTTAGTATCTGGAATGCACTGCCTGGAAGGGTGGTGGAGGCAGATTCAGTCATGGCATTCAAAAGGGAATTGGATAAGTACCTGAAGGAAAAAAAAATTCAGGGCTATGGGAAAAGGGCGGGGGAGTGGGACTAGCTGAAGTGCCCTTACAGAGAGCCGTCACGAGCTCGACAGGCCGAATGGCCTCCTTCTTTGCTGTAATTATTCTATGATTCTAAGACTGTGTCATGCCCCAGGACAATCATTTTCAGCTAGCTTAACAGAAAGTGCCATTGCTATTAAAATCACTCTGAAGGCAGTGGCCTGATTTCCTGTGAGCTAAAGCAACCAGGGTGGAGAGAAATATCTTTACTTTATGTACATAGAAGACAAACTGCATCCACTAGAAACAGTTGCACAATATTTTAAGGTTGCAGATGCTCTGAACTTGGTCCATTCCATTGCAAATCAGATTTCTAAGCACTAGCGGGAATGTTTGTGGGAGCTTGCTGTGCGCAATTGGCTGCCGCGTTTCCTACATTTGAACAGTGACTACACTTCAAAAGTACTTCATTGGCTGTAAAGTGCTTTGGGACGTCCTGAGGTCATGAAAGGCGCTATATAAATGCAAGTCTTTCTTTCTTTCAAAGGGAATTCTTCCAAATACAATTGTCTGGTGTTGTAATGTTTTGGCAGAAAATTTAACTGAAATTAAAATTTCAGTAATTCAAAGACACCAAGAAAAAATACACTGCTCTTTATTGATGTAAAAAAATTTATTACATTCAGGGTCCAGCGGGGAGCGGGGCAGAACTGGGCTGGAAGGATTTGCAGACTGCCTTGGCCAATTATAACTGTCTTCTAGGGGACTATTAATGATTAACATGGATGGTTAGCATTTATATCCAGAAACAATCTCCTTTTAATTGTTTCTTCTGGTTTTGTTTCACAGTACTTTTCTTGATGAAAGAGATTGCCAAAAATAGGCAACTTTCTCTACATATAACTTGCTTAGCTTTGATTTTTTTTTTCCTGTTTGCAGTTATGTATTTTATGAACAAAACTTTAGGGGCTTGGAAGCCTGCTACAACTCATCCGGTTATCTGTTTTAGTCATTTACTATTTTTGGCTTGATGGAACTGTCACGGGAAGAGAAAATGCCATTTTTTGGCAAAGTTTGAACTGCTGTCACCTAATACCTCTGGTTTTCTGTCCACATTTTCTATGTCTTCTTCCTCAGCACTAATTGTCCCGTCAAAGTATTGATTCCAAATCTTCTTTGGCTGCTTTGGTAACCTTCCATTTTTTTTGGTATCCTTTTCCTGCTGCATGTAAGTTTTTTGAGCATTTGATTGGTTAGCTTAAAACGTTTCTTGTCTGTGATGAACATCTTCAGCTTCTGTTTCTTTCACAGATACGTGTCCATAGATTTTTGCCCTGACGCTCCTCTCTCCACCTTCTGAACATGCTCAGGAATGAGAAAAGCCTCTTCCTTTGAGTTTGCAGCGGTGATAGTAGGCGGCCGTTGACTCAGAAACCATTTTTAATCGCTGAAGGGTATCTGAGCACCTAATTTACATACTGTTGATGGAGAATTGTTTGAAGCATGATGTGATGGAGAATGGCTATGGTTGGAGAATTGTGATACGTATGAACATACGGAAATGACAGGCAGGAAAATATCAGCTGGTCCATCAAGCCTGCCCCACACCACGATGGCTGGACCATCATGGCTAAACACTTCACCTGTGTTAATATTTCCTTCTCTGGCTAAGTGACAATTTTTTTTGTCAGATTACACTGCTGTGAAGTGGCTTGAAACGTTTCCACACTGGTGGTGCTGGTGACATATAAACTACCTGAAAAGGTGGAGGAAGCAGATTCAATAGTAGCTTTCAAAGGGGAATTGGATACATACTTGAAAAGGAGACATTTGCAGAGCTGTGGGGAAAGAGCAGGGAAGTGGGACTAATTGGATAGCTCTTTCAAAGATCCGACACAGGCACCAGAGGCTGAATGGGCTCCTTCTGTGCTGTATGACTCTATGAACACCCTCATTAAAATATTGAAATAGACCTCCTGCCTCTTTCTGGTGGGAGCTTCCTGTGCTATGAATGACATGCATTACAAGCAGATATCGAGAGCAATTGATCTCCTCCCACATTTCCGCTCCATTTTGACAAATTGCACTTATTTATGGGATATAACAAAATCTAAATCCAGGGCTCAATCAGTAAGAAAGTGAATCGTACTCTTCTTGGCTTGATTATTTAAAAGAATTATATTCTGTCATCAAACTTAACAAACAAAAAATCTCTGAACTTCTCTCTCCCTGGAAAAGTGTGGTATCACTGAATGCCTGGAGCAAGCTCAAAACTGGGGAGAAAGATCCATTTACTATTTCATGCACTCTTGGCTCACGTACTTAATTCTGTATATTCCCAATACTGGCATCACAGCATGCAGGGAGTGAAGATTTTGCCCACCATTGTTGACAAAAACCTTCATTTGTACCAGTAACGGGCACTAGAATTTGTTTTAACTGTAAGAATCATGCCAGGATCTTTCACCCAATCTGCAGCGTTAGAGGGATCAGCTCAGTGCTCAAAGAATGTCTCAGAAAATCTATTTGCAATTAACTATCTTTAGCATCATTAGTCTGATTAATGAAGGGAATTGTCATGTTTTGCATACATTTTTCATTACCAATTCAAAGGAAAGAGGTCAGGCTTTGGGTTCAAGAACAAGCGATCGCATATCACATTCCCGTCAAGTAGGTACTGTGGACAACTTTATTGAATTCTAATTGAATTAACGTTTTTCAAAATCACTAAATCACAGAGATGAATAATTGCTTATCTGCTGCGAACAAACTAATGAATGTTCTCGGCAAATAAATTAAACTGCACATGGAAAAAAATCTCAATAGGTAAAAACCATTAGGCAAGCGCCACAATCATCAAAAAGCTTACAACAAACGAGTCATCATTAAATTAAGACATTCCTTTGAATAATGGCCCTTGTATAATCCTGCTTTGCTCAATGATATAATTATCAAAACTTAGATGTACTTTTGTTGGGTAGGCAAAGATTTAGATAGAATGCTAAGAAGGATAAATGTACCTCCCTTATGCAAACTGTGCATGAGAAAGATTTGCATTATAAATACTGGAAAGACCGACAGACATAAGAACTAGTGCTTTGTCACAAGGAGGCAAGACTTTATCTGTTTATTGATCAGGGCAGTCAAGAGGTGATTCTGGCAATAATGTACTACTGTAAAAGCACATAATTTGTTCAGAGTACTGTGTCATGCAAACATCCTGTCGCATCTCAGCCTAAGCTG
Organism: Somniosus microcephalus; assembly: GCF_052327205.1. Taxonomy (NCBI): domain Eukaryota; kingdom Metazoa; phylum Chordata; class Chondrichthyes; order Squaliformes; family Somniosidae; genus Somniosus; species Somniosus microcephalus. The sequence continues at coordinate 39,472,822 of NC_141008.1, forward strand.
CAGCTCAGCCTATCCCTCACCCTGGAGACGTCTGGCGAGAAATTAAAATCTTCTCTCACTGATGTCAGTTAAAGGAATTAAGCACATAATCTAGGCTGATGCTTCAGTGCCAGTACTGAGGGACTGCTGCACTCTCAGAAGGTGCTGTCTTTCGAATGAGATGTTACAGTGAGGCCCAATCTGCCTGCTCAAGTGTACATAAAAGCTCCCATGGCACTATTCGAAGAAGAGCATTGGAGCTCTCTCATCCCTCAGCTAACACCACCAAAACAGATTAACTGGCCATTTCTTTCAGTGCTATTTGTAAGATTTAGATAGAATCCTTTCTGTGTGCAAATTGGCTGCCATATTTGCCTGCAGAACAGTGACTGTGCTTCAAAAATAATTCATTGACTGAAAAGCACTTGGGGCATCCTGAAGATGTGAAAGGTGCTATATAAATGCAAGTCTGTTCTTTTCTTAAAGTGAAAGGACGATTGCAGTTCAGCTTGTCTCAGTCTCAATGTCGCTGCAACAGTGCTTTGCCTTCCTATCTTGGCAATGCAAATCAAAACATTATTTTTAGCTTACACCACTGGAAAGTAGACCCTCTTGTACACTTTATTGTTCATGGAAAAGATCATGCAGCCATCTTCATCCAGTGATGTGTCAAGGGTAACCATGCTCTCATAAAGCTTAAATAAAAACAGAAAATGCTGGAGATACTCAGCAGGTCAGGCAGCATCTGTGAAGAGAGAAACAGAGTTAACGTTTCAGGTCGATGACCCTTCGTCAGAACTGGAAAAAAGCAGGAAATGGAACAGATTTTTAAGCAAGTGTAGGGGCTGGGAAAGGGGGGAGGGGATGAAATAACAAAAGGGAAGGTCTGTGATAGGATAGCAGGCAGGAGAGGTTAAGAGACATTAAGAGATATTCAAGGCAAAAGGAGATGGTAATGGGACAGGTTAAGAAACAAAGGATGGCTCTTGATGAAGTGTAAATTGCGCTGGCAGAATGAAAGACAGCTGCCATGTGGGAGAGAAGAAAAGACACAAACAAAAGGTGTGGATACAAAATATATATAGGATAGGGGCCGAGGTTATGATCTGAAATTGTTGAACTCTATGTTGAGCCCAGAAGGCTGTAAAGTGCATAATCGAAAGATGAGGTGCTGTTCCTCGAGATTATGCTGAGCTTCAGTGGAACAATGCAAAAGGCCGAGGACGGTGAGGTCTGAGTGGGAGCGGAGCAGAGAATTAAAGTGACAGGCGACCGGAAGCTCAGGGTCCCCCTTACGGACTGAATGGAGGTGTTCCGCAAAGCGGTCACCCAATCTGCATTTGGTCTTCCCAATGTAGAGGAGACCACATCGTGAGCAGCGAATACAGTATACTAAATTGCAAGAAGTACAAGTAAATTGCTGTTTCACCTGGAAGGGGTGTTTGGGGCCCTGGACAGTGGGAAGGGGGGAGGTATAAGGGCATGTATTGCATCTCCTGCGCTTGCACGGGAAGTTGCTGGGCAAAGGGGAAGGGGTGCTGTGGGTGGTAGAGGAGTGGACCAGGGTGTCGCGGAGGGAGCGGTCCCTTCGGAATGCTGAAAGGGGATGTGAGGGGAAGATGTGTTTGGTGGTGGGATCACGCTGGAGGAGGCAGAAATGGCAGAGAATGATCCATTGAATGTGGAGGCTGGTGGGGTGAAAGGTGAGGACAAGGGAAACTCTATAATGGTTCCGGGAAGGAGGGGCAGGGGTGAGGACAGAAGTGCAGGAGATAGAATGGACACGGTCGAGGGTCGTGTTAACCACAGTAGAGGGAAATCCTCGGTTGAGGAAGAAGGAAGACATGTCGGAAGCACTGGTATGGAAGGTGGCATCGTCAGAGCAGATGCAGCAGAGACGGAGAAACTGGGAGAATGGAATAGAGTCCTTACAGGAGGCGGGGTGGGAGGAAGTGTAGTCCAGGTAGCTGTGGGAGTCAGTGGGCTTGTAGTGAATGCTTGTCAATAGCTTATCCCCAGAGATGGAGACAGAGAAGTCAAGGAAGGGAAGGGAAGAGTTGGAGATGGACCATGTGAAGGTGAGGGAAGGGTGGAAATTGGAAACAAAGTGAATGAAATTATCTAGTTCAGGGTGAGAGCAGGAAATGGTGCTTACTTCCCTTAGGAAGCTTCTTCATGGATGAATTTCCTAGAATTTATAAAATAAATCATTCTTTCCTCTCCTAGAAATCATAGGGGGAGAAATTCATTAAAGCCCAGGAATGGACGCTAATTTTAGAAAAGTTTGAGAATTAGTGCCAGGCACTAATGATTCAGACTGCATGCAAAATTCAATTTTATTGCAGAAAGAAAGGATTGGAGCGCTAAATCAAGCGCTAATGGCCTAGCTCAGTGGTGTTAAACTTGAAGCGCCGACCAATATCAGATTCAGTCTAATCACCAGTCATTGTTGCCACAGGCTCTTTCCAGTTCTTAAAGGAGAGGTTCATTGATGCTGCAGAACCTCATTCTCAGCATTGCTGGCTATGCAGCTGCCTCAGCAAGCACAAGCAGGCCAAGTAGAAGGAGCCGAACAACTCGAGAAACTGCACTGATGGCACATCCATGCTCCAGGGAGAGAGCACGCAGATTCAGCGATGGGGCATTGGAGGCGTTGGTTTTCGCTGTGGAGAGATGGAAGGTGGTGCTGTACTCAGCTCGTGGCAGGAGGCCCTTGCCGCAAATCTTCCGCACCATGTGGAAGGAGGTAGCACAGCAGGTCTCGGGCAGCACTGTGGTCCTCAAGACTCACACACTGTGCAGGAAGAAATTTAACGACCTCACTCGGGTGGTCAGGGTGAGTATATCCTTCAACAAATGCGGCATACCACCATCTGTACCACAATCTTCACACAGTGCCCAAAGCACCACACCCCCAGCACTCACCCACCAACAATCTCTACCTACCAACACTCACACCCACATCTCACACCTAGCACACAATGACAGCTATTCAGCTATGGCAGGAACATCACCCAAACACACTTTCCTTTCTCTTGCATGCCAAGGCGGCGCACAACAGGAGGGAGCAGGAGTGCACAGGCGGGGGACAAGCCGACACCCAACCACTGTCTGAGCTGGAGACTCAAGTGCTACAGGTGGGCGCCATGGGCAATGGTGTAGCTGACCCCCTTGGTCATGCCAAGTATGTTCATCCCTATTCCTTCTTCTCACATCCTACTTACCCCGAACCCCTCAAGCATTTCACGCTTTCCAGCTAATCATGCTGTATGCATGCATTTCTCCCTTCCTGCTGCCCTCCCCTCAGCTTAACCCGACTCTTGTGCCTTTATGTTTTCAGATAATCAGCAAGCACCTGAGGAGCCCTGAGAGCGAGGCGGGAGAAGAGGAGGAGGAGGAAGACACCACATTACTGCATGTCTCACCCGCAGGCACCAGCTCAGATACTGGCATTACGCATTCTTTAGAGGTTAGTATAGTAGCGGGATCTGCACAGGGTGAGGCACTGTGGACAAATGGGCTGCAGCAAGGCCAGGGGGAAAGGGTAGCTCGGGGTCCAGTTCCCCGGAGGGCGAGTTTGTGTGCGAGTTCTGCTGCTCTGGACTCAGATGAGGACCTCGATGTGGAGGCCTCGATGGGCATGCACACAAAGATGATAGGTGCAATGGCAAGAATGCCCGAGAGCCTGTCAGCAATGATAAGGAGCGTGGAGGAGCCCACCTCCAACATTGCACAAGGCTCTGCGCACACCATGGAGCCCATCATTTGCAGTCTGCAAAGGATGGTAGACTCCCAGAGAGACTGTGGTGACCCAGACCTGATGCTACGTGTGATGGGCGATCTGGCAGCTTCCATTGCAGCACAGGTGGAAGAGACGCAACGTCTTAGTGCTGTAATGCAGTCTATGCTTGGTGGCATCCAATTTCAGACTGCTCTCATGCAGTCTCAGACCGCAAGCTCTGACTACTGCCATCGTGGCTGGGTCTACCACCGTGGACCAGGGCTTTCACGATGTCGCAGCAGGCCAGCAATCAGATTGTTAGGGATGCTGAGGTGCTGCCCTGGGGGAGTGGCAGTGGGTCAGTGGAGCAGGAACCTGCTGTCCTCTCTCAGGATGACAGCAGTCCTGCTCTCACCACTGCCACTCCACCATTGCCCTTGTCACTGCCTGTCATCCAGCCAGCCCAGGTTGCTGCCGTCCATGCTAGGGTGGTGTAGTCCACAGCCGGGCCTTCCAGACTCAGAGTTGGGCAAGGGCATTCTGCAAGGCCATCTGAAGTCTCCTGCACAGACACTCAACAGCCTTGCACCAGCTGTGCTGCAGCCACTGGGCCAACGCTTCGTAGGAGCACTGGAGTAGGCAAAGGCACAGTAACGTGAGGCACTAAGGTATTGCACAAGGGTGAATAGTTAATATTTTTGGTGTCTGATGAGGTGATCACGGACCGCCCTTCCGCAAGGCCGATTGAGTGGCTGCCTCTTCCCTCGCTCCTGTTCCTCCTCCTCCTGTTCCTCCTCGTCCTCCTCGTCCTCCACCTGCTCTCCCTCTTCCTCCTCCTGAGGTGGTCCCGCAATCCTGGGTGGCAAGGGCTGCGTGCTAATGATGGCCTAAGTTGTGAAGCATGCAGCAGACCACCACAAAATGGGACACCATCTCCGCCGAGTACTGGAGGGCTCCTCCCGAGCGGTCAAGGCGGTGGAACCGTTGCTTCAGCACACCGATGCATTGATGCTTGATAATGTTCCTGGTGGCAGCATCGCTCTCATTATATGAGTACTGGGCAGAAGTGTTGGGGTTGCGGAGGGTACTCATGAGCCAGCCGCAAGCTTGATGTGGTGGCTGGAGGAGTGCTGGCACACCGGTCTGGCGCAGGATAGAAACATAGAAACATAGAATCATAGAAGATAGGAGCAGGAGTAGGCCATTCGGCCCCTCTAGCCTGCTCCACCATTCAATGCGATCATGGCTGATCATTCAAGTTCAGTACCCGGTCCCTGCTTTCTCCCCATACCCCTTGATCCCTTTAGCCTTAAGAAATATATCCAACTCCTTCTTGAATATATTTAATGAATTGGCCTCTACTGCCTTCTATGGTAGAGAATTCCACAGGTTCACCACTCTCTGGGTGAAGAAATTCCTCCTCATTTCTGTCCTAAAAGGTCTACCCCTTATCCTTAGCATGTGACCCCTGGTTCTGGATTCCCCGACCATCGGGAACATCCTCCCTGCATCTAGTCTGACCAGTCCTGCCAGAATTTTATAAGTTTCAATGAGATCCCCTCTCATTCTTCTAAACTCCAGCGAGTATAAGCCCAATTGACCCAATCTCTCCTCATACGTCATTCCTGCCATCCCAGGTATCAGCCTGGTGAATCTTCGCTGAACTCCTTCCATGGCAAGAATATCCTTCCTCAGATAAGGCGACCAAAACTGCACACAATACTCAAGATGTGGTCTCACCAAGGCCCTGTACAACTGCAGCAAGACATCCTTGTTCTTGTACTCAAACCCTCTCGCTATGAAGGCCAACATACCATTTGCCTTCTTAACCGCCTGCTGCACCTGCATGCTTACCTTCAGCAACTGGTGCACAAGGACACCCAGGTCTCGTTGCACTTCCCCTTCTCCCAATCTATTGCCATTCAGATAATAATCTGCCTTCTTGTTTTTGATACCAAAGTGGATAACCTCACATTTATCCACATTATATTGCATCTGCCATGCTTCTGCCCAATCACCCAACCTGTCCAAATCATCCTGTAGTTTTTCGGCATCCTCCTCACAGCACACATGCCCACCCAGCTTTGTGCTGTCTGCAAATTTGGAGATATTACATCTAGTTCCCTTGTCTAGATCATTAATATATATTGTGAATAGCTGGGGTCCAAGGACCGATCCCTGCGGTACCCCACTAGTCACTGCCTGCCACTCGGAAAAAGACTCGTTTATTCCAACTCTTTGCTTTCTATCTGCCAACCAGTTCTCTATCCAAGTCAATACCTTGCCCCCAATCCCATGTGCCTTAACTTTACACGCTAATCTCTTATGCGGGACCTTATCGAAAGCCTTCTGAAAGTCCAAAAACACCACATCCACTGGTTCTCCTTTATCTATTTCACTAGTTACATCCTCAAAAAATTCCAGTAGATTAGTCAAGCACGATTTACCTTTTGTAAATCCATGTTGACTTTGTCCGATCCTGTCAGTTTTCCAAGTGCTCTGCTATTACATCTTTTATAATGGACTCTAGCATTTCCCCACTACCGATGTCAGGCTTACCGGTCTGTAATTCCCCGTTTTCTCTCTACCACCTTTTTTGAATAGTGGGGTAACATTAGCTACCCTCCAATCCATGGGTACTTTTCCAGATTCCATCGAATGTTGGAAGATGATCAGCAATGCATCTACTATTCTAGGGCCACTTCCTTAAGTACCCTAGGATGTAGATTATCAGGCCCTGGGGATTTATCGGCCTTCAATCCCATCAATTTCCCTAACACCATTTCCCTACAAATACTGATTTCTTTCATCAGACCTTATGTTCCCCGACATTTCCGGGAGGTTATTTGTGTCCTCCTTTGTGAAGACAGAACCAAAATATGTATTTAATTGGTCTCCCATTTCTTTGTTCCCCATTATAAATTCCCCTGATTCTGACTGCAAGGGACCTACGCTTGACTTCACCAATCTTTTTCTCTTCACATATCTATAAAAGCTTTTACAGTCAGTTTTTATGTTCCCTGCAAGCTTACTCTCATATTCTATTTTCCCTTTCTGAATTAATCCCTTTGTCCTCCTTTGTTGAATCCTAAACTGCTCCCAATCCTCTGGATTAATGCTTTTTTTTGCCAATTTATATGTCCTCTCCTTGGATCTTATGCTATCCCTAATTTCGCTCGTTAGCCACTTGAGTCACTTTTTTGTTTTATTTTTATGCCAAACTGGGATGAACAAATTCTGTACTTCATCCATGCGGTCTTTGAATGTTTGCCATTGCCTATCGACCGTTAACCCTTTGAGTGACATTCCCCAATCAATCCTACCCAATTCGCGCCTCAGACCATCGTAGTTTCCTTTATTTAAATTCAGGACCCTAGTCTCTGAGTCAACTACTTCATTCTCCATCTTAATGAAGAATTCGATCATATTATGATCGCTCTGACCCAAGGGGCCTCATACAACAAGATTGCTAATTAATCCTTTCTCGTTACATAATACCCAGTCTAAGATGGCCTGACCTCTGGTTGGTTCCTCGACATATTGGTCCAGGAAACCATCCCGTAAACACTCCAGGAATTCCTCCTCCACAGTATTGTTACTAATTTGGTTAGCCCAATCTATATGTAGGTTAAAGTCACCCATGATGACTGCTGTGCCCTTTTTGCATGCTTCTCTAATTTCCCTTTTAATGCCATCCCCAACCTCCGCATTACTGTTTGGAGGTCTATATACCACTCCCACTAACGTTTTCTGCCCCTTGGTATTTCTCAGTTCTACCCATACAGATTCCACATCATCAGAGCTAATATCCTTCCTTACAATTGTGTTAATCCCTTCTTTAACCAGTAATGCTACCCCACCTCCCTTTCCTTTTTGCCTATCTTTCCTGAATATTGAATACCCCTGGATGTTGTGTTCCCAGCCTTCGCCACCCTGGAGTCATGTTTCCGTAATCCCAATCAAATCATATTCGTTTACCTCTATTTGCGCAGCTAATTCATCCACCTTTTTAACAAATGCTCCTCGCATTAAGACACAAAGCCTTCAGGCTTGTTTTTTGAACGCTCTTAGATCTATTAGAATTATTATTTACTGTGGCCATGAAGGCATCGTGGCTGCTACCAGGATAGTGGGCATTGATGGTGAGGATTCGCTGTGTGTGGTCGCACACCAACTGCACATTAAGTGAGTGGTAGCCTTTGCAATTACGGAAGATCTCAGGATTGTTATGCAGTGCCCGTAAAGCCACGTGGAGGCAGTCAATGGTGCACTGCACCATGGGCAAGCCCGCTATCCTGGCAAAGCCACATGCATGCTTGTCCTGCTTCTGTCTGGTGATGGGGAAGGAGATGTAGCCCCTTCTCCTACTGTAGAGAGCCTCTGTGACCTCCCGGATGCAGCGATGAATGGCGAACTGCGAGATGTTATCTCTATCTCCTGTTGCAGACTGGAAGGATGCGCTGGCAAAGAAATTGAGGACAATGGTGACATTGACTGCCACTGAGAGAGCCATGGTCTACCTGATCTGAGGCTCAAGGTGTGGTTGCTGGAGGTGGCAGAGTTCTGTGACCACCTCCTTCTAATACACTGCTCCTCACTTAATTGGAGGTAGGAGAAGTGCTCTCGGAACACCCTTAGAGGGTAAGGCCTACTGTTGAGAGCCCTCATGGCCCTTCTCCTCCCTCTAGCCACATGTTCCAATCTATCTCACTGCCTCCGTTCCCTCCGCAGAAGATCCTGGAGGGCGAGGTCGACTGCCAGTACAGCCTCCATTAATGTAACCAAGTGTAGCACTTTGATATGTTGTGAGAATAAATGTAACTAATTGTTAGTAGCCACAACACTCCTGATATTAAACAACCTTTAAATGACTGAATTAAACTGTTGCACAGTGTCAAACTGACAAGGAAGCAGGGAAACAGCACTAACATGACAGCTGCAACTCATTACTGAGGATGCCTTTAAATACCGCCCCTGGAGCCGGCATCTGCCTACTTGGCACCTCCTGTCACTGTCTGGGCGAGGCTCTGACCATCTCTCACCAAAGTTATGGCAGAAGATGGGAAGAACCCTCACAGAAATTCACTTGCATCCGCACGTGAGACTGGTACACAAATTCTGGTCAATATTTTCTCCATTGTCAAGTTGCTTAGGTTACCTAAATTGTTCTCATTCTCTGTCCAAAAAGAATCTCAAATAACACCCAGTGAAGAAAGATTGACAGTTCTTAATCATCCTCTAAACCATTCTTCAGATGTTAGGGCATCCCAAACAAAGTCTTGATTAATTTGAATAAAATATTTGCAGAGTCATTGCATCACTCAGTATTCTTTTATCATTTTAGTCCTTGGTATCTCATGTTGATTGCTGATTTTCACAGATGTAGTACTATTGCGAAGAGAACTGAGGAACTGCACTTTGACTCATCAAGTTAGCAGAAGATTAATTAGAAGATGTAGAGGTGGACCTGGATGTATGTAAAACAATACAATGAAAATTGGATCGCCAAAAAATATGTTAATGTAATCTATTTTGATAAGAATTAAATTTATCCTTATTAATTAAAGACAAAACAGTAGTTGTCATGAAAAATATGATCTTCAATCTGTCTAGACATTCCCAGCAATGACTCAAGCTGGCTGGGAAGCTCTGCTGAACATTGAAACACTATGCTGCTGATGCCTTTACATAGCAAGCAGACTGCAAATTATAAAGCTCCATTTAAATGAGGCCCATGCCAGTTGTTGAAGAATTAATGAGGCTATAGTGGATGACTGAGTAAGCACTACTGTGAGATATGGGACAGAGAGCTGATTGAAGTGACTATTCCAGAGTGGCAGCCATTCAATCATACAATGCAGTGAATAGTACACGGTTTGGGCTAAATTAGTTTTCTGTCCATCCGGGGTAAACATTTTTGTTCTTCTTAATTTCCATGACCATTGGGAATTTTGCACATTTTTTTTTTGCAAGCTACTTTATATATTTTAATAAAAGGAAACATTTTCAGGTCGATGGGGAAAGAGCAAGAGAGTGGGACTAATTGGTAGCTCTTTCAAAGAGTTGGCACAGGCACAGTGGGCCGAATGGCCTCCTAAGATCATAGAATCATAGAATAGTACAGCACAGAAGGAGGCTATTCGGCCCATCGAGTCTGCATCGGTTCGTTCGAAGAGCAATCCAGGTTTGTTCCCAGGTTAGCATCACTCCCAACAGTTCCCAGCTCCACTGACACATACAGCCTGGCTGCTTTCGCTCAGTTCAGTGCAACTTGTTCATGGGTATTTCCATGAATCGTGACAACCGCTACTTAAGACTGCAGCATGGAACATGACAAATGTTACTCTGTTTGTAACTTAAAAATGCTCTCGTGATTTTTGGAAGATAAGAACATAAGAAATAGGAGCAGGAGTAGGCCATTCGGCCCGTCGAGCCTGCGCCGCCATTTATGACTGATCTTCTACCTCAATTCCACCTTCCCGCACTATCCCCATATGCCTTGATTTCCTTAGTATCCAAAAATCTATCGCTCTCTACCTTGAATATACTCAACGACTCAGCATCCACATCTCTCTGAGAATTCCAAAGATTCACCACCCTCTGAGTGAAGAAATTTCTCCTCATCTCAGTCTTAAATGACCGACCCCTTATTCTGAGACTGTGACCCCTGGTTCTAGAGTCCCCACGAGGGGAAACATTCTCCCTGCATCTACCCTGTCAAGCCCCTTAAGAATTTTATATTTATCCATGAGATCAGCTCTCATTCTTCTGAACTCTAGGGAATATAGACCTAGTCTACCTAATCTCTCTTCATAGGACAATCACCTCATCCCAGGAATCAGTCTGGTGAACCATTGTTGCACTCCCTCTAAGGCAAGTATATCCTTCCTTAGGTAAGGAGACCAAAACTACACAATACTCCAGGTGTGGTCTCACCAAGGCCCTATATAATTGTAGTAAGACTTTCTTACTCTTATACTCCAATCCCTTTGTAATAAAGATTGTGACTTCTTATGTGTATTTAAGATATATTTGCATTTAAAACTTATTAGGCAAATCTGAACCAAATTAGAAAATGTTTGAATTGGCTCAGTTCAGTCTCTCAAATTCTAGCAAGGTCCAATGTTATCCCCAATCTCATTTGATGCATCTGTTATGTATGATAAAGTAGTTCTAATCAGCATGGTGTTCCAGAGACACACCAACATGTATTTATAATTACATTTACACATGTAGCATCAGAATCAGTAGCTTATTGGCAAGCGAGTAAGATTTAAACTGCTAGAAATTGGCCTCCTTTGCGCCTCCTGTTATTGCCTCCGGGGGGCGATAATGAGGCGCTAACAACTTACCGACCGGGCGTTGCAAAGGAAACGACTCCCGCAAAATTCAATGGGGGAGTAGCGCCGGCGGTAAAAGTTACCGCCTCAATCTCCTGCGCCCCGGAGATCGTGACGTCATCCGGTGCGCATCGCACAGTTACCGCCCCGGATCCTAAGTTCGCTTCTGCCCCCTGCAGCTTCGCCGGGCGTCAGCAACGCCAGCAGCAGGAGGCATTGTGACCTCGGCCGGCCACTTGGGGAGCACTAATTAAAGGGATTGGTGGTCAGGTAGGCTGAAATAACTTCTCACCCCTTTATGCTGTTTTATTTCAATTTTTCATTGCCGCGATTGATCAGCCCTGCACTCAGAGTGCTTGGGGCTGCTCCTCGCGGATCGCGGGTGCCGTCGCCAACCCATCCCCAGCCTTACCTTTAACTGCTGTGAGCATTGGCCCTTCCCTTTAAGGGAGGGAAGGAGCCTGCGAATCCAGCAGCGCTGCACGGAACACTGATCAGCGCTCTGCCGATACCGCCCCTCTCGCCCCTTTAGCGCTCTAAAGGAAGTGGTAGCGCTTGATTTAGCGCTCCACTTCCCTCTTGGAGCGCTACAACTGAATTTCGCAGGAGCCTCTCATCATTAGCGCCTGGCGATAATTTTTCCGCTTGCGAAGTTTTAGCGCCCCAAACGGGGCTATAATAAATTTCTCCCCCGAAGCCTTTCTCGTCTCTTTGCAACCTGATATCCTTTTGATCTCTGTGGGGAATGAGCTGGTGGTACTCTTGGGTGTAGAATGATTGGCATTCTTTGGGTTTGCCATCGTTGGGCACGTTTCAGACACTGAAGAGGCAGGGTTGTTACACAGCATTGAAAGGAGTAGAAAATAATTGTCAGACAGTAACGGTGTATCATTAGCCTTACCCTGGCTGCACATTGACCTGCACCGACACAAACACAGAACTGTCAGAGATAATGCACTGGTGATAAGTACATTGCACAGGATGTGGGAAAAGAAATGAAGGAGGCAACAAAAGGAAGGGTGCTTATACACCTCTGTAGTGCCATTGAAACCCAAGACGACAGGTCCCGTACAGGAAGGCCTAAAATAACCTTACCGGCATTCACTCGATCAATAGCAGCAATACTTTGCTGATGTTCCACATTTGCTGCCTGCATTGCTGCCTCCAACGATGGCCTTCAGGATGTGTTGACTGGTTCAGGGGTGACAGCATGCTTAGGTCCTGAAGCAAAATTGCACCATGACGTGAGCACATATGACGCGCTAAGCTAGCCCGGCACTTGTTCCTGACAGATGAATCAGATCCTGTACAATCACATGCCTCTGCTCTCCTATAGGCCAAATGGAGAATTCCAACTTGGAGAAGATCAGGTCCCCAAAAGCCCTTGGGACGCCGGGATAGCTGTCGCCGGTGAACTTCAGTGCTTACCCTGCTGGAGTTTGCAGGGGCTCACCTAATTTGCCTGGGCAGCTAGATGCAGGCAGAAAATCCAGTACTTTCTGCCATTGAAGGGAGTTTCCCAGCCCCCTAAACTGCGTGAGGAGAACCAATGAAGAGATTTGTTTCAGGGGTCCAGGCCGCTTGCCCACTTCAGCCCATCTGGAGAGCAGTGCGCCTCATCTTACTCGGCCTCCAATTCTACGCCAGGTATAGAGTGAAGCAGGGAAGCAGAAACTCCCAGCGTAGGGAGCCCCCACCCCTGGCTCAACCCTCCAATCTCATGTACCTGCTGCGGGCAGGCGGATGCTCCATAGGTATGCCAGAAAGTCCCAGAAATGGCAGAGACCCAGTGAAACATTTCCCTGCTGTGTTCTGGTGCCAGAGTTACAGTGGGAGATTGGAGGAACCTTAAGGATTTTGATGGCCCTGCTTTCTGTTCTCGAAATTGGAAATGGAGCCTGTAGAAGAGCAGAGCCACAGGCCAGTATAATTATGGTTGAGGGATGCGGAACTGGACTCTGAATAAACTGTGCCTTAAAATAGTCTTAGGTAGACAATGACCAGATATAGTTGTAAAGGCTGATACTGTGCTGCTGCGGAGCCTCATTAATGGTGAGAGGAGGTTTTGAAACTGGGCCTGACCCCCAGGTACAGTATGTTGCATCTTGTAGTAAAGAAATGTGGGTGCGTTTCAGACACTGCACTGCCAGAGAGTGCAAGCTTCATTAAATGCCTAAAAATCGTGTAAACGAGTCCTTTGCTACATTTCACGAGGCTCTGGCCTGCTGCACTCCCAGTGCTGAGCTATCCCAGACAATGTTCCCTCTTATTTTTATTTTGGTGCGCAGTCCCTTTAAGTGGCTGCGCACCGAAATATACACAATATGCACAAATTGTTGAAGGTGGCAGGACAGGTTGAGAAAGCGGTTAAAAAAGCTTACGGGATCCTGGGTTTCATGAATACAGGTATAGAGTACAAAAGCGTGGAAATTATGATGAACCTGTCTAAAACACTGGTTCAGCCTCAGCTGGTGTATTGTGTCCAATTCTGGGCACCGCACTTTAGGAAGGATGTGACAGCCTTAGAGAGGGTGCAGAAAAGATTTACGAGGATGATTCCAGGGATAAGGGACTTCAGTTACATGGATAGACTGGAGAAGCTAGGATTGTTCTCCTTAGAAGTGTCAGCTGAGGCTCAGTGGGTAGCACACTCGCTTCTGAGTTAAAAAGTTGTGGGTTCAAGTCCCACTCCAGGGACTGGCACACATAAAGCTAGGCTGACACTCCAGTGCAGTGCTGAGGGAGTGCTGCACTGTCAGAGGTGCCGTCTTTTGGACGAGACGTTAAAACCGAGGCCCTGTCTGCTCTCTCATATGGACGTAAAAGATCCCATGGCACTATTTCAAAGAAGAGCAGGGGAGTTATACCCTGTGTCTGGGCCAATATTTATCCCTCAACTAACATAACAAAAACAGATTATCTGGTCATTATCACATTGTTGTTTGTGGGAGCTTGCTGTGTGCAAATTGGCTGCTGTGTTTCCCCCATTATAACAGTGACTCCACTTCAGAAGTACTTCATTGGCTGTAAAGAGCTTTGAGATGTCCGGTGGTCGATGAAAGGCGCTATATCAATGCAAGTCTTTCTTTCTTTTAGAGCAGAGGAGATTTGATAGAGGTGCTCAAAATCATGAGGGGCCTGGACAGTGTAGATAGAGAGAAACTGTTTCTATTGGCAGCACGGTGGCATAGTGGTTAGCACTGTTGCCTCACAGCGCCAGGGACCCGGGTTCGAATCCGGCCTCGGGCGACTGTCTGTGTGGAGTTTGCACATTCTCCCTGTGTTTGCGTGGGTTTCCTCCGGGTGCTCCGGTTTCCTCCCACAGTCCAAAGATGTGTGGGTTAGGTTGATTGGCTATGATAAATTGACCCTTAGTGTTAGGGGGATTAAATGGGGATATGTGTTGGTGTAAGGGTTACGGGGATTGGGTGGGATATGTGTCAGTGCAGGCTCGATGGGCTGAAATGGCCTCTATCTGCACTGTGGGGTTTCTGTGATCTGTGATCTGTGAAGGGTGGAGAACCAGAGGACACAGATTTAAGGTGATTGGCAAAAGAACCAAAGGCGACATAAGAAAAAAAAAATTTACGCAGCGAGTGATTAGGATCTGGAATGCACTGCCTGAAAGGGTGTTGGAGGGAGACTCAATCACGGCTTTCAAAAGGGAGTTGGATAGTTTGCTGAAAGAAAAAAATTTGCAGTTATGTCTATGGGGAAAGGGCGGGGGAGTGGGACTAGCTGAGGTGCTCTTGCAGAGAGCGGGCACGGGTTCGACGGGCCAAATGGCCTTCTTCTGTGCTGTAACCATTCTATGATTCTTTGATTCTATGAACATATACAAAAGAAAAAATCATGTTTTTGTTACTTGTTATAATTTTTAGACTACATGCCATAATAAAAAAATTAAAAATGCATTAAATTAATGGAACCATATCCCTCAAGACTAGTATCTTTACAGCTCTGCTTCGAGCTTGCTTGTGAAATCTCTGTATATAGTCCAGAAGATGTGGGAAGGAGAGTGTCTGTTCTGTGCACAGAAATTGCCTTACTAAGTCTCCTGGTCTCCAGTTGTCTGACCTGAATTGACCTGATCTTGCCTATAATTCTGAGACTTGAAGTTCATCTATCCCTGTCGTACCTTTTCACTGAGAAGAGAAACATCCAAAATATCCAAGGATTACAAGCTAACTAAAAAAAAACGCCCGAGGCTAATTGGTGTTGCGAAGGATGTTCCAAATGATTGGTGTTGCGAAGGATGTTCCAAATGATTGGTGTTGCGAAGGATGTTCCAAATGGTTACACGGGAGGTTTTTTTTTGCTATACAGGGTTAAGTTTAGTTCAGAAGGTAAAATAAGTGCTTGCTACACCAAAAGAAATGATACAGTACATTCTATGACACTTAATTGAAGTTGCTTGAACTGAATCAGTAACTTGCAATTAGCCAGTAGCTTCAGTAAAAGGCACAGAAAGCAATTTTGGGTGTTCATTTCATCTTTATTGCAATTGCTTTGAACTTTCCTGCTAAACACTATAATTTTTGTACTTCTCCACAGGATGAAAATAAGCATGATGTCTCCCATTGTAATTTTCGTTCACTGAACAACGGGCTTATCAACACATCAATGATTCACTACCGTACAGCCTTAGGAAAAGGGGAAGCACACACTGATGGCTTTAAAGTCTAAGCCCAGTGCAACAAACATGACCTTGCAATCACCATGAGACAGAGTCCTGTTAAAAAAACCAGGCTATCCCAGAATACCAGCTAAAGCCACAGTCAATTATCAGGTCATCAGAGACCACAGATACTCCAGGTCTTAGTGGGAGAGGTGTGAGAAAGTAATTGTCAGAATGAGTTTAGTGATAAGTAACCAATTTTGTCTTTCACTGATCTGATACCACCCACACATCAGTAGGATTCCTTTTCCCAATATAGTTCCAGGAGGTTAAGAGCAACCCTTAACAGGCACTTAGCTACATAAAAGACGATCACATGGCAAAACAATGACAGACTTTGGAAAGCAACAACACTAGACAATGTCCTTAATAGAAGTGTGGGCAGTGTTCCAAATTGTTCCCTAACAAATGTCCTCAATATGAATAGACATAAAATTAGCCCATTATGTAGAGATATTTGTTGCGTGACCTCTTACACCTTCTCGTAGAGACCTGCCTGCTATTTCACAGCACAATTTATACTCTTCGCCATCTACACTGACAGCGTTTGCTTTGAGATGCAGTGGCCTTGACTCTTGGCACTTATCCCCACATAGAACACTTGCCTGTACATCCAAATGGACTGTGTGATCAAACGCTAAGCTGTGTGCGCAGCTATTATGTAAAATAATTCCACTACACCTGAAGCATGTGGTGCAGCAATAAATTGTGCAATAATGCTTTCCTATGATAGGTAGAATTCAGAAATTGCCTTAGGGAGAAGCTACTTTGAATAAAATTGTACATTCATTAAACTATCACAAAATGTGCTTTTTGCTGGTGCCCCTAATCAAAATTATAGTTAACATGCAGGTACAGCAAGCAATTAGGAAAGCAAATGGTATGTTGGCCTTTATTACAAGAGGATTTGAGTGTAAGAGTAACGTCTTGCTGCAATTATATAGGGCCCTGGCGAGACCACACCTGGAGTATTGTGTACAGTTTTGGTCTCCTTACCTAAGGAAGGATATACTTGCCATAGAGGGAGTGCAACAAAGGTTCACCAGACTAGTTCCTGGGATGGGGGGATTGTCCTATGCGGAGAGATTGAGTAGACCAGGCCTATATTCTCTAGAGTTTAGAGGAATGAGAGGTGATCTCATTGAAACATACAAAATTCTTACAGGGCTTGACAGGGTAGATGCAGGGAGGATGTTTTCCCTGGCTGGGGAGTCGAGAACCAGGGGTCACAGTCTCAGAATAAGGGGTCGGCCATTTAGGACTGAGATGAGGAGAAATTTCTTCACTCAGAGGGTGGTGAATCTTTGGAATTCTCTACCCCAGAGGGCTGTGGAGGCTCAGTCGTTGAGTATATTCAAGACAGAGATCGATAGATTTTTGAATGTTAAGGGAATCAAGGGATATGGGGATAGTGCAGGAAAGTGGAGATGAGGTAGAAGATCAGCCATGATCTTATTGAATGGCGGAGCAGGCTCGAAGGGCCAAATGGCCTACTCCTGCTCCTATTTCTTATGTTCTTATAGCAACCAGGACAGTGATTCTTCCACAAAGCTTAATTGGGTATCTTTTTTGGGTCCCAGTTAAGTCCAGAATGTTACGGTGCTAGGGAAAAGCTAACCAGTAAGCACAGGCTCTCTTGATGAGTGCAATTCGCCAAAGCACAATATGGATGCTCCGAGTGGGCTGTGCTCTTGATGAGGAGCACAGGCTTGTGCCTGCACATAATCTTCTGTGGTCAGCTCATTTATCATAATTATTTGTAGCTTCCTGTGCAATTTTGGTCTTGCGCGGGGAGCTAGCCTGTCGCAGAGGCCAGAAAACACCGCATCAGGTGAAATTTCTTACTTACTTAATTACTTAAAGGTAAATGGCCACATAGGGGTTAAAAACTCACATGCCTAAAAAATTAGATGGCGCTACAAGTGCAAAGCGGGTGCCAAAGCGTCCAATGTGGCAGGCAGGGCACACGCGCTCATTGCGTGCCGGAAGTGCGCCGCCCGCCATATTGTTGCAAGAAAATGTCACTTCCGCCGTTACTTATTTTCCTTTCCACGATACTATGGAGTCCTATTTAAAGTTTGAGAATAGTTTGAAAAATGCGTTCAAAGTGTCGACGATCAAATGTTCCCTGCAATCCACATTCATTCTTGAAACTAGCTGCATTCTTCATCGACGCACGAGTCGAGCGATCGACCGCCAGGAGTTGCACGTTTTGTTTTCTAGACCCAACTATATTCACTTTGCAGATGGCTTCAAAGCCTTTCAAGTGAGGATGGCTGTTGTCCAGGCTTCAATTCCCTCCGACAGATGGTTTTCAGGCTCTCTTGATGAGTGCTCTTCATCAAAGCACAATATGGATGCTCCGAGTGGGCTGTGCTCTTGATGAGGTGCACAGGTTTGTGTCTGCAAATGTTGGCTGCCATTCTCGACTGGCGTTATTACAGCAGTAACATGACACGGCCCTCTTGCAATTTTGCACCATAATGAAAACTGTTGGCAGATTCATTGTTTATTTGCAGAAAATGTATAAAGCCTTCCAAGAATGCTGAAGGACAAAAAGCAAGTTTGTGAAGGCAAAGTTAGTTTTGCTCTATAGTGAAGAAACCAGAAAATGTATGGGTACGGTAGCATAATGGTTATGTTACTAGACTAGTAATCCAAAGGTCTGGACTAATGATCTCATGAGACATGAGCTCAGATCCCACCACAGCAGCTAGGGAATTTAAACTAATTAAATAAATCTGGAATACTGGAGGTGATTTTCCCGATGGAGGCGGGTTTTGGTTTGGGTGGGTTTGAAACCCACCCAAATTGCAATTTTTCCCTGATTGGCCACTTGATTTCAGAGGTGTGGGATGCCCTTGGTCAGTTATTGTTTTGGGACCGAAACTTGCCTCTGCTGACATCACTTTTCCAGCCTGATTTTATGGCTTCTTGCTGCCTTGGGTCATTCCACAGGATTTCTGCCTATGCTGCACCACCTGCAACATATTCTGAGAAACCACTATGTACTATTCCAAGGCAAGGGTCTTCCCGATGCTCTCGGATGAGGCACTGCAAATGTTGTTTGAGGGGGTGACAGATAGCAGGGAGGTGCTCTTCCACTCAGCTGGGAGGAAGAGGCCTCACAAAGAAACCAAGGCTGTGTGGGTACAGCTGGCAAGGGATATAACCTCCAGATCCATGTGCAGATTGGGTGAATGTTTCTGTGTATCGATGAAATGCCATCCCTGTTGGAAAGCATTAAAATGATTTGATGCCAAAATGTTGACGTTATGGCATCTGTTCTTTCGCCTTAGGCAGCTCCACAATGCGGGCTCCGCCACACTTGCGTTGTCAGGTTGGTGGCCTGAGTGAAAGGAGTCCAGAGAGTCATGTCCATTGTCAATAATGTCTTAGGATGGAGCCACGGACATGTGCCAACTTGGGCAAACTACGCAAATCTGACCAGGATAAGTTCATCCCTTGCATCCCGGGCAGCCATGTGCTCGCATGCTGCTACTGCTGCTGGTCGGTACACCGGCACTCCTCCTCCTCCTCCTCCTGCTAACCCCCTCCTCCAGATCCTCCCCCTTCTCAGCCTCTTCCTCATCCTCATCTGAGGAGGGCTGGAACTGAGCCACTTGCTCATCAGGAAGCTGCAAGCCACGACGCTGTGTGATGTTGTGCAGTGCACAGCAGACCACGACCATTCTGGAGACCCTGTATGGTGTATACTGCAGGGCTCCACCTGATCGGTCAAGGCAACGGAAGCGCATCTTCAACAACCCAATGGTTTGCTCAATGATGGACCTGGTCGAAGTGTGGCTGGCGTTGTAGCACTCTTCAGCCTCGTTATCTGGCCTCCTGATTGGCGTTATTAGCCACTTCTTCAGGGGGTAGCCTTTGTCACCAAGGAGCCATCCATTAAGTTGGTTTGGCGGATTGAAAAGTGGAGAAACACTAGAGTGCCGCAGGATGAAAGAGTCATGGCAACTACCACAGAACTTGGCACAAACATGCAAGAACTCCTTCTTGTGGTTACACACCAGCTGTACATTGAGGGAGTGGAAGCCCTTTCGGTTGACAAAGATAGCTGGGTTGTGATGGGGTGCCCTAAGGGCCACATGTGTGCAATCTATGATGCCCTGCACCATTGGCATGCCTGCCATATTTGCAAAGCCAGCCAAACAGGCGGTTATGCTTGCTTGATCCCTTGAGAACTGGATGTAATTGTGGGCCTTAGCAAACAGGGCATCGGTAACCTGCATGATGCAACTGTGGGTGGCCGACTGGGAGATGCCGCTGATGTCTGCTGATGATCCCTGGAAGGAGCCTGAGGCAAAGAAGTTGAGTGCGGTGGTGACTTTGACAGCCACTGGTAAGGGGTGTCCACCCGCTCCTCTGGGCACCAGGTCTTGCTGCAGCAGTCCGCAGATCTCTCAGACAACCTCTCGCGAAAGTCTCAGCCTCCTTTGGCACTGCTGCTCACTCATGTTGAGGTAACTCATAATTTGTCTGTAAACCCTCTGACGGAGGGAATCTCCTGCGGCGAGGTGCCTCGATGCGCTGGCGCCTTCTGCCCTGTGCAGCATCAGGTGACTGAGCAGGAGGTTGGGGCTCCTGCTGCTGTTGCTCCTGAGCTGCCTGGTTCTGCTGCTGCCGTGGATGCTCCTCATCCTCATCTGAGGTCCATGGAGAAAGAAAACGAATGGTTCCCATGCTGCTTGCAGATGCCTCCATGGGGAAGCGCTCATTGCAAGCGGGGAGAGGGTCTTCCAAGGAGGTCCCACAGCTGATAGATTCAAGCTGCAGCACCTCCGACTTTGGAAGGCCTTCTAAAAGTGCTCAAAGACCTTTTAAAGCAAAGTTCTGCCACCTGCAACTAATCCCTGATGAAATAAACGATTTAATGTTGGACCTGCAGCTGTGAGGAGACCACCCACTAGTCAACCCACCAGGTTTAGCTGGCGTGGTTTAGGAGGGTCGTGGAACACGCCGAAATGGTCACAAAATCATGAGGGCCTCTTAAAATAGGCTTAGAGAGTCCCTTAACAAGCATTTAATCCTCTTAACAAATGCTCTGGCCAGCTGGAGGCGGGACCATTTCCCGCCCTGCAAAACCGACTCTGGCAAAATCCCGCGGAGCCAGGTTCTGAACCCGCCCTCATTGCTTCCGATTTTCCCGCCTTTCCCGCCTCTGAACCTGCCTCCTCGGATGTCAGAAAATCGCCCCCAAAAAGCTAGTATCAATAACGGTCACCATGAAACTACCAGATTGTTGTTAAAAACCCATCTGGTTCACTAATATCCTTTAGGGAAGGAAATCTGCCGTCCTTACCCGGTCTGGCCTATATGTGACTCCAGACCCACAGCAACGTGGTTGACTCTTAACTGTCCTCTGAAATGGCCTAGCAAGCCCCTCAGTTGTAACAAAACCACTACAAAAATCTATAATATAAATAAAACTGGCCGGACCACCCGGCATCGACCTAGGCACTGGACTCGGACACGACAAAGGCACACCCAGCCCAGACGGCCACATGGACTTGTGGGGACAAACATCTGGGGACTTGTGCCAAAATTGAGAGAGTTGTCTCATAGACTGGTCAAGAAACAGCCTCACCGAATCATACCTTTCAGCCAACATCGCAGTCTCCTCCATCACCATCCCTGTGTATATCCTGTCCCACCAGAGCTTGCAGCACAGTGGTGTACAGTTGGGAGGGAGATTCAATGGCATTACCATCGTTGCATCCCCCACTATCAACATCCCACAGGTCATCATTGATCAGAAACTTATTTGGACCAGTCACATAAATACTGTGGCTACAAGAGCTGGGTATTGTGCGGTGAGTAACTCACCTCCTGTCTCTCCAAAGCCTTTCCACCAGCGTACAAGGCACAAGTCAGGAGTGTGATAGAATACTCTTAACTTGCCTGGATGAGTGCAGCTCCGACAACATTCAAGAAGCGCAACATCATCCAGGACAAAGCAGCCCGCCTGATTGGCACCCATTCACAGCCTTAAACATTTGGGGCTAGAAATTCATAATTTGTGTTGACTGCTCAAAAAAGTCCTAATTCAAGTCTTGAAGCCCAAGCTCAATGGCATTACACTCAAAGGGTGGACCAATATCGGGTGCAGACTAATCGCAAGTCATGATAGCCACAGGCTTTTTTCAGTACTTAAAGGGGAGGTTCATTGATGCTGCAGCACCTCATTCTCAGCATTGCTGGCTGTGCATCTGCCTCAGCAAGCAGCAGCAGGACAAGGAGAAGGAGCCGGAGGACTGAAGCAGCTGTACTCATGGCAGATCCATGCCCCAGGGAGAGAGCCCGCAGATTCTGAGATCAAGCATTGGAGGCATTGGTGTTCGCGATGGAGAGATGGAGGGCAGTGCTCTACCTGGCAAGTGGCAGGAGGCCCTCACCACAAGTCTTCCAAACCATGTGGAGGGAGGTAGCACAGTGCACCTCGAGTAGCACTATGGTCCCCATGACCCAGACACAGTGCAGGAAGAAATTTATTGACCTCCTTGGTGAAGCGGTGCCATCTAATACACTGCTCCTCGCTTAATTGGAGGAAGGAGAAGTGCTCTTGGAATACCCTCGGAGGGTAAGGCCTCCTGTTGAGAGCCCTGATGGCCCTTCTCCTCCTTCTGGGCACATGTTCCAGTCATTCTCACTGACTCCGCTCCCTCTACTGTAGATCCTGGAGGGTGAGGTCAACTGCCAGTACAGCCCCATTAATGTAACCAGGTGAGGCAGTTTGATTTAAAAAAAAATAAATGTAGCAATTTTTTATTTGCCACAACACTCCTCATACAAAATAACCTTGAGATTACTGAATTAAACTATTGGACTATGTGAAACTGATAAGAAACCACTGAAACTGCACTAACCTGACAGAAGGTAGGTGGCAACAATCAATTTCGCAGATCGGGCGCTCATTGAGCATTGCACACTCACTGACATCACAATCCACCTGGCATTGAGGCTTCCGGCGATAACTGTTAGCAACGGCGCTACGGGGGGGGCGGGATTTGACATGCGGCGCTGGATTCGCCACGCCCTGCCGATAATGCTCTAGCGTCCCGTTAGCACCATCTGCTGGCGCTAACGGGAGTTGCTAAGGTACCAAATTTGTCCCCCTTACTCTCTCCACCATCGGCCCACTGCGTCTGCAGTGTGCAGCATCTACAAGGTGCACTGCAGCAACTCGCCAAGGTTTCTTCGACAGCACGTCCCAAACCCATGACCTCTACCACCTAGAAGGACAAGGGCAGCAGGCGCATGGGAACACCATCCTGACTTGGAAGTATATCGGCCGTTCCTTCATTGTCGCTGGGTCAAAATCCTGGAACCCCCTCCCTAACAGCACTGTGGGAGAACCTTCACCACACGACTGCAGCGGTTCAAGAAGGCGGCTCACCACCGCCTTCTCAAGGGCAATTAAGGATGGGCAATAAATGCTGGCCTTGCCAGTGACGCCCACATCCCGTGAATGAGGGGGGGGGGGGAAATTTAGACATGCTTCACTTTCTGGGCCAATTTCATGCTCATTCTGACATTACATGTATCCTTTCAAATCTCTGGTGGCAACTACTTGGAATCTGCTGAGCTTTATTTTCATGAAACGTTTCATACCCATAATGTACAGTCTGAAGCACTGGCGTATCTACTTGCCCAGGATTAGTTGTATTCATTCCAACTTCAGGAACATTTCACAGCAGATGGCAGATACTCCGTTTCACAAACTCGATTACAACATTTCCATGCAAACAAGAAATGATTTGGAATCAGCTGGCGATAAACATTCCATAAAAGTCCACGGGTTAACATATATTTTGAGTTCCAGTTGAAGGCTTTTACAAAGGGTAACAACTGGCAAGGTGCCAAGGATGCATTGCGGTTTGAAGACATTTTCAATGGGAAAACTGGCATCATATCAAAGGTGCATTGTGGTTGTCAGCATCACTGAACAAATGCACAAATTCTTCTCCATTAGATAAGTAACACAGAAAATAGATGCAGAGTAGCGTGATGATTCAAAACTGTTACACTGCTATATTGGTCAAAAGGTTACTCACAAACCACAATTTTTTTTGAAGAGAAGATCTGCTGTCAAATATTTTGGTGAATTTATAAATGTTATAAAAGATACCAGTGAGGGAATTATTTCCTCAAAGCAGTCTATTGTTGGCCTCTAAATTGCCCCCCTCCAAAAAATATCATAATATTGCATTCTTGTGCTTGCACAGAAATACTAAGGGCAGAATTACATGACAGGTTTGAGACTGGTGCCTGCTTGCAGTGGTAGTCCAGAGGTATACTGCTGGCTCTACGTTGCCAGGGGAAACAAAGTTCTACACATTTATGCTTGCAGGTACGTGCAGAGCGCCATTGACTGAAATCCAAATGGCAGTTAATATTAGAGTAGAGCTGAAGGGACGGTGAAAAATGAAATTCTAGAGTAATAATGGAGTCAGTGCAAAGCTGAAAGGGTGGGAGACTGCCTCCTCAAGGTGGTTTACATTGACACAAAACTGAAACCATTTTACATTGACTAAAAATGTGCAGTATAATTGGCCTATAAAAATGTGTATGTTGTTGAAATATATTAAACGGTCTGAGGTGAATGTGTAGATATGCTTTCACATAATAATAACTTTGTAAGTTATAAAAGTAAGGATTTCTAGAATATTTGGTGACTTGTTATAAATAAAAACTGAGATGTATGATTTCTACCTGTCTTGTCATATTCATACACATCGGAAAATCATACCAATCGACAGCATCACCTTTTTCCACTGATAGGTTTACAAACAGATTGGTTATACAGTTATAGCAGGAAGCAATCTAATGGTCTCCCTGTCAAATCCAAAAAGGAAAACTTAAATTAAAGGAACACAGAAGAGAAAGATTGATAATGCTAATATACCTCGGGAATCAAGTTTGTTTATCTTCCCGGGAATCAATCTTGGACTGAATTCTAAGTTTGCTGAACAGCTGCATGGAACGATTTGTGGATTCAGAGAAACTTATGCATTAAGGAGCGTGGTTAAAGTGCTACATAAATAAGGTCTAGACCTGCTTCCTGCCATGGAAGGAGTGATAACAACTGAATTTGTTTTTGTTCCCACAGTGACAGAGAAGAGTGTCAGTTTTGTTGAAATAACACTTAGCACATGACAAGAATTCGGCTTCCACATGGGACCAGCTCCAATTTAAAACATGATGGACTACATTAACTACACTTCCCCCCTATGTACCTAACCAGCTCATGTACCAACTGTATCAAATAACAGTCCAGTGCACGCTCTCAGCTGTACAACAGTGCAGGAAAGGATTGGAGGTTTGACTCAGACTATTTACATCCACTAATTCAATAAAATTTCTTCATCGCTGGTATCAAACTTGCTTTAATCTGCGGGAATACTTGCTCTGCAATTAAAATAACTAAACGTGTACAATTTACACGCTGAACTTCAATTCAAAGGCTGCTATAAATTCATAACACATGTGAATTTACATCTGTTAGTGTAAATATTGCTACAGTTTTATGTCAGAAACCAACTGGCAGTGACCTGTGAATGTTTCTATGGTTATGTGAAGCCGACAAGTGGACCAGGAATGTCTGTATATGCTGGAAGAAATAAATGAGGCCCATATTTTTAGTTCCGAAAATGCGCTAGTGTGGATAGAATTAACAAAACGTTACATAACTAACATATTATTGTGTTTTTTTGCTCATGCATGCATAGTTTCTGTCAGAACCTGTTCACAGGGTAAGTGAGGAACACATACAAATAAGTAAAAAAAGGAAGTAATTCAGAATTAACAGTGTTTTACTATTTTTATCATGTGCATAAGCTTGCTTGATGCTGAAAATCATAGACATGCACTTTTCTCACTATTGCCTTTGACAGGTTCTGACAGACTTGACATGAACAATTGAAAAAACGCAACGGCAGCTAGTTGTTAATGTTCTGTTCATGCTATACTCACTAGTGCACTGTTTGTAAGCATGGATATCTGCCTCATTTTTTGATTTTTTTTCAAGTATAGACAGGTACTCTTGGTCATTTGTGGGCTTCATAGAACTGAAGTGTGTCAATGCAGGTGACTTTTTCAGATTCTCTGCTCGAGGTGTTAATATGAGGGGCTAACTCCTCCAAACTGTTTCCACAAATTTCTGCCTCAAACCTGCCCCAAATAAGGAGATAGGAGCTGCAGGAAGGTATCCCGGAGGTAGGTACCACATTGAGGAGGCCATTTTGTGTGCTGCTACTGATGGTTAGCGTTACCATGCTTGATATCGATCTCCTTAGTACTTTGAAGGTTCAGTCAGGACATTTACTGTTATTTTCAGTCAGGCCTGCTCAAAGTAGTCCTTACGAAGGGTTTCGACCTGAAACGTTGACTCTATTTCTCTCTCCACGGATGTTGCCTGGCCTGCTGAGTTTTTCCAGCATTTTCTGTTGTTATTTCGGATTTCCAGCATCTGCAGTATTTTGCTATCCTGCTCAAAGTACTGCCTTACATTGGGGGCAAGGATTTCTAAATAAATATACATCTATTCTTATGCTATGAAGAAGAGGAGAATGAGGACATGGAAGAGGCTAGATTGAAGGCTCTTAGAGTCAGGCATCAGAGAAGTTGTATCTTCCCTACACACACATAAACACTCTGCAGAGTCTACAGACCAAAAAGGGCCTACTTAGACATATTTGACTGTCAGTGCCTCAGAAGGCTACACTTCACCCTAAAGTCTATTGGGGAAGCTATGATGGGAGCCTGGTGGCTGAAGACCTGGATAACAGCATTGTTTGTACTAGTAAAGGTTACCACTGCCTTGAAATACATTGGCCTGGATATTAACAGGGTTGGGTTATGTAGGTGGGGGACGGAGTTTCAGATGGGAAACCCAGAGTTTTAACTCCACAGCATGCGTCTCTTGTCCTTGACAGGTTCTCCACCTGGAAGTCAGCCTGATTGACAGGCTTGGCTTCCAGTCGGGCGGGGAGGACGCCAGAGCAGCCGCAGGGCCAGGTAGGTCTGATCCACGACCACAGGGCGGGAGTCCCGGGGGTGGGGGGCGTTGCCCGATCCCTGATCAGTGGCAGGGGGGTGGGCGCAGGTCTGATCCCAGGGGTGTTCAATCCTTGACCCCGAGGCCTTTGTATTGGGGGGCCTAGGGGAGGCACTCCTGCTCCTTCTGGCCCACAAGCAGTGCTGTAAAGACCTTCTCCCCAAAGCTGTCCTCGTCTCCCTGCAGCTGGGAAAACCAGCAGGACACAGTTAAACCTGCCAAACAGGTTAAATGTGAGGCTGCCAGTCTCTTTAAAATATTTAAATTGCCAACCCACCTCCTGGGAGTGGGTTGGCTTCCCGGCCCTTGTCTTGCCTCCATTAAGACCTTATTTTAAGAACATAAGAACATAAGAAATAGGAGCAGGAGTAGGCCAATCGGCCCCTCGAGCCTGCTCCGCCATTCAATAAGATCATGGTTGATCTGATCCTAACCGTCAATCTACAATCACAGAACCATCTCCTGAATCTAACAGAATTAGACACACAAAATAGGAGCAGGATCAGGCTACACGGCCCCTGGCCCCCTCCGCTACCCACAGGGCCATGTCCGATCTGAACCTAGACTCATGTCCAAATTCCTGCCCGCTCCCCGTAACCCTTAATTCCCTTTACTTCTAGGAAACTGTCTATTTCTGTTTTAAATTTATGTAATGATGTAGCTTCTACAGCTTTTTGGGGCAGCATATTCCATGGACCTACCACCCTCTGAGTGAAGTAGTTCCTCCTCATCTCAGTTTTGAAAGAGCAGCCCCTTATTCTAAGACTATGCCCCCTAGTTCTAGTTTCACCCATCATCGGGAACATCCTCACCGCATCCACCCGATCCAACCCCTTCACAATCTTATATGTTTCAATAAGATCGCCTCTCATTCTTCTGAACTCCAATGAGTAGAGTCCCAATCTACTCAACCTCTCCTCATATGTCCATCCCCTCATCCCCGGGATTAACCGAGTGCACCTTCTTTGTACTGACTCGAGAGCAAGTATGTCTTTTCTTAAGTATGGACACCAAAACTGTATGCAGTATTACAGGTGCGGTCTCACCAATACCTTGTACAACTGAAGCAATACCTCCCTATTTTTATATTCTATCCCCCTAGCAATGAAAGCCAACATTCCATTGGCCTTCTTAATCACTTGCTGCACCTGCATACTAACCTTTTGAGTTTCGTGCACCAGGACCCCAGATCCCTTTGTACTTCAGTACTTTCCAGTTTCTTGCCATTAAGATAATAACTTGCTCTACGATTTTTCCTGCCAAAGTGCATAACCTCACACTTTCCAGTATTGTATTCCATCTGCCAAATCTCTGCCCACTTACTTAGCCTGTCTATGTCCCCTTGCAGGTTTTTTATGTCCTCCTCACTCACTACTTTCCCTCCCATCTTAGTATCATCTGCAAACTTTGATATGTTACACCCGGTCCCCTCCTCCAAATCGTTAATATAGATTGTAAAGAGTTGGGGACCCAGCACTGACCCCTGCGGAACACCACTAGTTACCGATTGCCAGTCTGAGAATGAACCATTTATTCCAACTCTCTGCCTTCTGTTAGATAGCCAATCCTCTATCCATGCCAGAATATTACCCCCAATCCCGTGATTTTTTATGTTAAGCAATAATCTTTTGTGTGGCACCTTGTCAAATGCCTTTTGGAAGTCTAAATACACTACGTCCACTGGGTCCCCTTTATCCACCCTATATGTTACTTCCTCAAAGAACTCCAGCAAATTTGTCAAATATGACTTCCCCTTCATAAAACCATGCTGACTTTGTCCTATTAAATTATGATTATCCAAATGTCCTGTTACTGTCTCCTTAATAATGGACTCCAAAATTTTACCTACCACAGATGTTAGGCTAACCGGTCTATAGTTTCCAGCCTTCTGTCTACTGCCCTTTTTAAATAAGGGTGTTACATTTGCAGTTTTCCAGTCTGCCAGGACCTTTGCTGAGTCCAGGGAGTTTTGGAAAATTATTACCAATGCATCCACAATCCCTACCGCCACTTCCCTCAAGACCCTAGGATGTAAGCCATCAGGTCCAGGTGATTTATCCGCCTTGAGTCCCATTATTTTACCAAGTACCACTTCCTTATTGATTTTGATCGTGTTTAGCTCCTCCCCCCCTATAGCCCCCTGTTTGTCCAGTGTTGGGATATTCTTAGTGTCCTCTACTGTAAAGACTGATACAAAATATTCATTCAGTGTTTTTTCCATCTCCATATTTCCCACCATTAATTTCCCGGTCTCATCCTCTAAGGGACCAACATTTACTTTAGCCACCCTTTTTCTTTTTATATAACTATAAAAACTCTTACTATCTGTTTTTATATTTTTTGCTAATTTACTTTCATAATCTATCTTCCCTTTCTTAATCAATCTTTTTGTTATTTTTTGCTGTCTTTTAAAGTTTTCCCAATCCTCTATCCTCCCACTAGATTTGGCTACCTTATATGCCCTTGTTTTTAGTCGAATACTATCCTTAATTTCTTTACTTAGCCACGGATGGCTGTCTTTTCTTTTACACCCTTTTCTTCTCAGTGGAATATATATTTTTTGGAAGTTGTAAAATAACTCCTTAAATGTACACCACTGATCATGTATCGTCTTACCCTTTAATCTATTTTCCCAATCCACTCTACTCAATTCCACTCTCATACCTTCATAGTCT
The DNA here is from genome assembly GCF_052327205.1 of Somniosus microcephalus. Taxonomy (NCBI): domain Eukaryota; kingdom Metazoa; phylum Chordata; class Chondrichthyes; order Squaliformes; family Somniosidae; genus Somniosus; species Somniosus microcephalus. The sequence continues at coordinate 39,502,289 of NC_141008.1, forward strand.
CCTTTATTCAAGCTTAGCACGCTTGTTTGAGATCCAACCTTCTCACCCTCTAATTGAATATGGAATTCAACCATGTTATGGTCACTCATTCCAAGGGGATCCTTTACTAGGACATTTTTAATTAATCCTGTCTCGTTACACAGGACCAGATCTAAGGTTGCTTGCCCCCTGGTCGGTTCAGTTACATACTGCTCAAGAAACCCATCCCTAATACACTCAATGAACTCATCCTCAAGGCAGCCCTGCCCAATTTGATTTGTCCAATAATATGATAGTTAAAATCCCCCATAATTATAGATGTTCCCTTATTACAAGCCTCAACTATTTCCTGATTGATACTCCGTCCAACAGAGTTGCAACTGTTCGGAGGCCTATAGACTACGCCCACTAGTGTTTTTTTCCCCTTATTATTCCTTACCTCCACCCAAACTGTTTCATTATCCTGATCTTTTGACCCAATATCATTTCTCTGTATTACAGTGATTCCTTCCTTTATTAACATAGCCACCCCACCTCCCCTTCCTTCCTGCCTGTCCTTCCTGATCGTTAAATAACCTGGTATGTTTAATTCCCAGGCATTGTCACCCTGCAGCCATGTTTCTGTAATGGCCACAAGATCATACCCATATGTAGTTATTTGTGCCATTAACTCGTCTATTTTGTTACGAATGCTACGTGCATTCAGATAGAGAACTTTCAAATATGTTTTGTGACACTCTGGGCTAGATTTTCAGTATAGGCAGTTTTGGGGCGCTAGCTTTAGCGCCCGCCCGAAGTTAGCGCCCGCCCCAAAGTAGCGCCCCGTTGCCGGGAATTCAGTGGCTTCGCCCTAAGAGGTTGGTGGAGCGCTAAAAGAGGCGTTCCACTACTCTCTTTAGGCGCTAAGCCGGCGGTCCAGAGGGATAGCGCCCAGGCGGGGCGCAGCACGGGTGCGGTCATTTTTGCACTGACAGCAGACCCCGTGGTGCCGACCAGCTCTTAAAGGGGGAAGGGACGAATTGGTCTGCTGCCACGCCCTGCACACTGCAGCCTTGCAAAGAGGCCTCAACACTACTGCTCAGCCCCAGGGAGTCATGGCAACGCCAGAGAAGGCCCGTCAGCGTGCCCTGCGCTTCTCAGAGGGTGATCTGGACATAATGGTCACAGCTCTGGAGGTGAGGCGCAAGATCTTGTTTCCAGAGAGTGGGAGGAATCCAACCCACCACGACTACACCAAAGCCTGGAAGCAGATCGCCCAGAGGGTGACGTTCACCGGCGAGGCCCCCAGGACCCACAAACAATGCCGTAAGAAATACAATGATCTGACCAGGATTGTGAGGGTGAGTAGTCTTTCCAGTCTCCTCCTCATTCTTGCATGTACACCTGACATGATGGGCAAAGGGACCTGAAAGTCCTTTTGGCCAGCCCTCAGCCAGCAGCATTGGGACAGTCATGAGCATCAAATGGCCATTCGGCACTCTACACTTTGGCCAAGCTATTCCACCATGGGAGGCAGTGGACAGTACATCAGGGCTTCACTCTGTCCAAGCTATTCCACCATGGGAGGCAGTGCACACTACATCAGGGCTTCACTCTGTCCAAGCTATTCCACCATGGGAGGCAGTGCACACTACATCAGGGCTTCACTCTGTCCAAGCTATTCCACCATGGGAGGCAGTGCACACTACATCAGGGCTTCACTGCGCACTTACAGCCCGTCCTTTCTCTTGCAGGCTAAAGTAGCGTTTAATCGCCAGGCCCGTGCCAGGGGTGGCCGCGCCAAGCTGCAGAAGCTCACTCGGCTGGAGGAGCGCGTGTGTGTGCTCATGGGAGCCCGTGTGATTGTCCCCACAGCGTGCGGTGTATCCGACCCTCCACTGCCCGGCAATGGTAAGGACCTCGCCTTTTGGCCCTCTCGCGTCGCACTGGCCCATCCGAGCTACCTCCTTTGCCACTGTCCCACCAATGCGCTGAATGCCACCAGTCCTAACTCCCTCGCTGACGCCGTCTCCTCACTCTGAAGCTACTCTTGTGCATTCCTGCTTTCAGCTGGTGACGACCAGGACCCTGAGGCTGCCAGTGACAGCACCTCCAACCAGGAGGAGGAGGAGGAGCAAGCCGGACCTTCGGGGGAACAGTCACGTCCCGCAGGAGAGGAGGAAATGCTTGACACCTCCTCACTGGACGAGTGCCTGGAGGAACTGTCGCAGGGCAATGCAGCTTCTGGGACCAGTGGCGTCCAGCCACCCAGCAGCCGTGCGCGTGGCCCGCGGCCTTCCCCCCAAAGGGGGGAAGGATCAGAGGGGAGTGCTGCTGCTCGGCACACTCGCCGTCACCAACGCGGCAAGGGTCCCCTAGTTCGGCCCCCTCCTCCCCAGCGGGAGAGTCGCGACTCCAGTCCGGACACCTTCACTTCGGAGGAGGTGCGGAAGCTCGATCAGATGGCCGACGACTCGGACCGGCGCCACACGGAGCTCATGAGCGTGGTGGGGCGCATGCCTGAGGCCATCGAGTCGCTGGCGACCAGTGTGCGCGAGTTCGGGGCAGCAACTGCCGCGACTGGCCGCATGCTAACTGATGCCGTCAAGACCCTGGCGGATGTGATGCGCGCGCACACCAGGACCACAGGGCCACTCACTGCTGCCACACGCGCTGTCTCAGGCAGGCATCGCCAGGGCAGGCGCCGCGCTGGACCATCCCAGCAAGCCGGCCGTCGGCTGATTGCTGCGGATCCTGCAGTGCGGGCCCGGCCGAGTGCCACCGCGCCACAGCACCAGCCAGCGCATCCCAGACGCCAGCTGGCCCACATTGCGCCATCCGTCGCCGCCATTCCCCCTCTGGGGCGTCGACGGCAAGCGGCTGCAGCTGATGGTGGCCAGGCTCAGGTGCGCCACTCAGCAGACGGCCCCTCGAGGCCCAAACGCCGTGTAGGCCGCCCCCCAGCGGCATCTGGCGGAAGGGCATCTGAGCCTCAGGCGCCTTCCCCCAGCCTCGCAGCAGCCACTGGGCAGAGCTTGCGAAGGAGCAGCAGGCAGGGCAGGGGAGGCAAAATGCTGGCCAAGGTCTCGCCCTCGCGGGCCACTCAGTAGAGGGTGTGGCCAGCTTTCCTTTAATATGGCGGTGGCCATCTTTATTTTGCCCATGGTTGTGCTTTTGGAGGGCTTTTTTTTTGCGTTAGGCCGACGTTGAGGCCCGGTTTCAATAAAGGTGGAGTGGCTCCTCCCCAGTTTGTGGGAGTGAGTCGTTTGTTGGGCTTTTTGTGGGGCCCGTTTATTGTTTTTGGGGATTCATGTGGGAAGGGCTTTTCATTTTTGTGTAATAAAAAATTATCTTTATTCATGCAGTCTCCATGGTTGTTCTTCTTAGTGTTTGTTGGCTTCGCCGGCTGAGGGCTTGCGGAGCGGCTGCATTCATCTTCCCTCATGGCCCCTGGCCATTCCCTGACAGGGGGCTTAGAAGTACCGTGTAATAAGGTGGCGTCGTGCGGCCCTTGGCCCTGGTCGCTCCCTCCTGGGAACGTACTCCTGCTCCTCCTCCTCCTCCTCCTCCTCCTCCTCATGCTCCTCCTGCTCCTCCTCCTGAGGTGCTGGTCCAACGTCAGGTGGCAGTGCCTGAGTCCTGCGGATAGCCAGGTTGTGTAGCATGCAGCAAACCACCACAAATTGGGAGACCCGGTCCGGCGAATACTGGAGAGCTCCTCCGGAGCGATCAAGGCAGCGGAACCGCTGCTTGAGGACCCCAATAGTTAGCTCGATGATGTTGCGGGTGGTTTGATGGCTCTCGTTGTAGGCCTCTTCAGCAGCGGTCCTGGGCGCGCGGAGCGGGGTCATGAGCCAGGTGCACAAAGGATAGCCTTTGTCCCCGAGTAGCCATCCTCTTGGGGGAGGCTGTGCCTGGAACATGTCATGCACAGTACTCTGCCGCAGGATAAAGGCATCGTGGCTGCTGCCTGGGAAGCTGGCATTGGCTGCCATGATGCGCTGCTTGTGGTCACAGACCAGCTGCACATTCAGAGAATGGTAGCCCTTCCTGTTGCGATACTGCTCGCCATGCTCCAGAGGGGCCCGCAAAGCCACATGCGTACAGTCAATGGCGCCCTGCACCAAGGGGAATTCCCCGAGTCTGGAAAATCCCAATGCGCGCTGATGCTGGCTCTCCAGGGCCATGGGGAAGGAGATGAATTGGCTTCTCCTTCTGAACAGTGCTTCGGTCACCTGGCGGATGCAGCGATGCGCGCCGTACTGGGAGATGTTTGCTATGTCCCCAGCAGCGTATTGGAAGGAGCCGGTGGCATAGAAGTTCAATGCCACCGTCACCTTCACTTCCACCGACAGAGACGTCCTGCACCTGAGCTTTGGCCGCAGATCTCGGCGAAGCAGGTGGCAGATCTCTGCAATCACCCCCTTTCGGAATCGGAGCCTTTTAACACATCGCGCGGCACTCATGTTTAGGTAGGAGCGCTGCTGGCGGTATAGCCTGACTGGGTAAGGCCTACGTGGCCGACGCCTGTAGCCCCCTCTGCCTCTAGCCAGGGCTGCCCCTCTCACAATGCGTCTGCGAGCCCTACGGACATGGAGCTGCAGCTCCGCGTTGGCACCCCATGCAACCCCCATCAAATCCTGGCAAACACTCTAATTTCCAAATGGCCACTTGCAGCGCTGTTGCCTGAGTCCAAAAATACCTGGCTCTTGCTGCTTGAAACCAGTTAGCTATCCTCCTTGTTGTGTCTCCAGAAATGCGTTGCACAAGACTGTTTTCTGAAAAAAGGATGGCCTTTATACTGGAGAGGACGTTCCCTTTAATTAGCGCCCCCCGGGGCCCGCGCTGGTTGTGTTGCGTTCCTTTTTCCAAACGCTCCGGCCGCCCGCCGCACAATGGGGCGGTCCGACTGAAGTTTGCAATCGGGGCGGCCAAAGGGCGTTGCACGAGGATGTGACGTCATTTTCTGCGCGCGCATCCGGGCGGGCGCTAAACTTTGCGCCGGCGCTAACGGGCAACTTAATTTGGGGCGGAGCGCAAACTGCGCTGCGCCCGGGCGCTACACGCATAGCGCCCGGAAATCACTTCTCTTAAGGCGCTAACTGCTGGCGCAAGCTACTGAAAATCTAGCCCTGTGTTCCTGCTAAGTTAAAAATGTTTACCTCTGACATGGGTGTTAAAATCCAACCCATTGTGACTGGATCCTCCCAGGCAGAATCAGGAGACCTTTTCCATATTAGTCCGGTAGTTTTTTGCCATTGCATCAAGAAAGGTCACTGGTGCCCTATTCAGAAAGGCTGCCCAATGGAACCAAAGAAACATAGACAGATTGGCAGGGTTCCCACAGATGCAAGGAGCAATTGCTGGAACTTCTGTGGCATCAAAGCCCCATATGACAACCTTCTCAATTTTATGAACAGGAAAAGCTTTCATTCAATTCATGTGCAACTAGTGTGAGATGCCCACCACCTTATCTGACACATGGAAGCTGTCATGATGCTTTCATCATGCAAAAATCTACTATACCAGCCCTCATGACTCAGAACTATGTATCAGGTTGCCTAGTAATTAGGGTTATTCCCCTACAGTCATGGCTGATGGCGCCAGTAAGGCTTCCACAGACAGAGTGAGATAACAGATATAATGAAGCCCATGCAAGTATAGGAAGTGTAATCGAGCAGACTATAGGCATTCTCAAGATTTGCTTGGGTACGTAGATAAATCTGGCACAGCCCTGCAATACAACCCAGCCAGAGTCTCCAGAATCAGTGTAGCTCGCTGTTGTTGTAGGAAAAATGATTCCTCGGAAACTAGACTTTGAGTAAGAGAGACAACTTTATTAAATGACAGAGCTCTGGGAGAAATGTCTGCAACCACGCGGTCTGCGAGAGCACCTTCTCCCCGATTGTAGTACGTGCCGAGCTTATATACAATTCCAAGAAGTTGGTTTTAGATCATTTACATTCATCCAATCAATTCGTTTATTAGCGCATATCGTTATTTTCCTCCAGTCAGGAGTTTACACACTTGTGTTGCCAATTCTGCCTCTTCAGGTCTTCGTCCCGTCTTGTTCCCCGGCGGAATGTGATTAGTTCGATAATAGGATACAAGTGATTAGTTCGATGATAGGATACCAGTGAACCTTGTTAGTCCTCAGTGATTCAATTAGTCCCAGTCAGGACACGAGATGAACTTTGTTCCAGCCATGCGTAAGTGTGGCATGTCTCACTGTGCAGTGATTCAATTAGTCCCAGTCAGCGAATTTGTTGTTTGTGTCTTTTCCAGCAAAATCTTGTCCAGCAATCTTGTCCAGCAAAATTTTATTCTAACACTGTGTACTACAAATTATCGCAATAAAGAAAAGCTGCTGCTTCTGGAAGCTGGAGTAGATAATGGTAAAGAGGGGTGGAAGGACCTCATTCTGCCATGAATTGCCGCCGCCAAAAGGGAGACCACCAGTGCAAAGAGGAGATTCTTGGCGGTATTGCAGTGGGGACTCCACTGCAGCACCAGAAGAGGTGGCAGCGGACTTTAAAGGAAAATCCAGTCAAGGTGGTGTGGCCTCATCACTCAAATCTTCCCTTATTCCCTGCCATGATCCCACCCAATTTCAAGAGGGTTTGGAGAGGAGAACCCAACCCAGCATCTCTTAGACTGTCAGTGCAGGTCTAGTTCAAGAATACGAAATCATGAATTAGTTGCAATGTTACTGGCATATAAATAATGTCTGACAATGTAGGGAACGTGTAATCCAGGAGCAAACAGAAAATAAAACTTCTGTTCTCTTCAGTGATCATAAAGTAGGCTTGTATCTATGCACCCTGAGGCTAGGCAGTCTGCTATCAATAGATGCAGTACTTGCACCAACATATATAGAATAATGGAGAGCAGGAAAGGAATTTATAAGACCATAATCTAATCAAGAGATTCAAAAAAGTCATAAACCAAAAGACTGAACATTAAACAATTTATGAATGTCATTGAAATCCTTGAGATGAGATTACAGTCTTTAAATCACTAAACATTTTTTTTAATAGCATATACCAGACAATTCTTTTGTAATGTAATTAAGTTTAGAATTCTTGCTTCTTTTCTCCTCACAGAGTTTAATCTAAGTTTGTGTGGCAAACTCAGAGCTAACGTAATGTCAGTCACAGAACTGTTTCTGATGGTAATACTGAAGGTTTACTGAGAAATGTATAATTAAGTGTAGGGAATTTATATCAGAACTGATGAAAGGTCATCGACCTGAAACGCTAACTCTGTTTCTCTCTCCACAGATGCTGCCTGACCTGCTGTGTATTTCCAGCATTTTCTGTTTTTATTACAGAAGAAGGCTGATGGTTATGCACAATGAAATGCTTGGTGCATTGGCAGACCTGCCAGAAAGAATGCATACAATGTCGAGAAGCATGGAGAAGTCTGGCACCAACGTGGCACAGGGCTTTGCGCAGAGCTTGGAGCCCATCCTTTCCAACATGGAAGTGATGGCCTGTGAAGGAATAGCCATATTCAGAAAAATACACCATCCTATGAAAGAAAAAGCCTTATTAAAACATGACATACTGGGTTTGGAAGTCTGGAAGCCTTAACAATCAAAAGCTGTGAACAGCACACAGGATATTGAAATAGGATGGGTTGTTGACACTGAAACAATAGCCCTATTGAAGCAGCAGGTTGGAGGTTCCTCTAAGTCTGCAGCATTGGAAAAAAGACAATACTATACCCAGTTAAATTGTCTTAAACCAACACTTCAGAAAGAAACACAGAAAGATTAAAGAAACATGTGCCTTTGTAAAAATGACGTCAAGTAAAAGAAACACCTGACATCAAATGAAACACAGGAGGCACCAGCCATCACATTGTTTTTGTGTTGAACTTGGAACACCTAGGAGACACGAAGTCTGTGTTGTAACCAGTTGAGGTGTTCTAAATGCAAAAGATACAAACAGGAGACTTTGGTAAAAATGACATCAAATAGAACCACTGCTGTCACATTGTTTTTATGATAAGCTTCGAACACCTAAAGGAGGAGACATAATTCTGCAAGCTACAAGCTGATCTAACTGTAAGAATAGCAGAAGTCAACAGAAAAATGATTAGAGATAATTAGCTTACATCAGCAGAAAACGTCAAAGGATATACCACTGAGAAAGGGTATAAATATAGAACTTTCAAATGGGAAGACAGATTCGCTGAAAGGGGCAAAGCGATTCTCAGGCTTCAGAGGGAGGTTCTGTAAGTCTTTAACTCTTTGAGTCTCGGGTATCAAAGGTATTTGATTTTGGTGGATATCCTGGAATAAGACTAAGAAATGTAAAAATGTAATGAAGTTAAGATTTGAGAATAAGGATCTCTGATGATAAGAATTGTAAGATTTCTGTTTTTGGAACTGTTAAAGTTGCGATTGAATCACCAGCTGTAAACTACATGTCGGTTCTTTAATAAATCTATGGCCTAGAAATTCAGTTCGGACGCTCTTGCGGCGCTAAAGTCGGGCGCTCGGCAAATTTAGCGGCCGCCGGAAAGTGCAGGCGACCTCGCCGAAATTCAGTAGATTTGGCCAACCTTTTGGCCGAGCGCTGCAATAGGCGTTGGAACCCTGTGTTCAGGCGCTAATCCGGCGATGCGGCCTGATAACGCCGATTCCGGGCGCAGTGCAGGTGCGATCATGTGCTGAGTGTCAGCAGACACCCTGACGCCGGCCAGCTCTTAAAGGGGGAAGGGTCAACTTTGACTGCAGCCACGCCCTGCATGCTGTAGCCCTGCAACTAGGCCTCAGCACTGGTTGTGTCCCAAATCAACGCCTGGAGGTAATGGAGAGGGCCCGTGAAAGAGCCCAGTGGTTCTCTGACCATGCGCTGGGTGTGCTCCTTCATGGGGTACGCAAGAGAAGACGGGTCGTGTGCCCGGCTAGTGGCAGGAAGGCTCCCAGGAGCAAGTTCAGGGAGGCCTGGACCAAAATTGCCCGGAGGGTCTCCTCCAACTCCGATGTTCCCAGGAGTGCGGACCAGTGCCGCAATAAATACAATGACCTATGTCGGCTGGTCAAGGTGAGTACCCTTTCCAGTGTCCCCCTCATCCTTGCATGTGCACCTCCCATTAGGGCCAAAGGACATCAAAGGTCTAATGCCCAGCCCTCCTCCCGCTGCAATGGCACTTGCATGTTAATCAATAGCTCTTTCTGCACTTATCACACTGTCCAAGCTATTCCACCATGGGAGGCCTCACACACAGCAACAGGGCACCACACTGTCCAAGCTATTCCACCATGGGAGGCCTCACACACAGCAACAGGGCACCACACTGTCCAAGCTATTCCACCATGGGAGGCCTCACACACAGCAACAGGGCACCACACTGTCCAAGCTATTCCACCATGGGAGGCCTCACACACAGCAACAGGGCACCACACAGTACTTAGACGCCCTCCTTTCTCTTGCAGGCCAAGCTGGCGAGGAACGCCAGGAGCCTGCGTGTCACTGGTGGAGGCCCTCGCGATTACCAGGAGCTAACGGTTCTGGAAGAGAGGGTGGCCCGACTCCTGCGTCACCCGGTGACTGGGCCTGTGGCGCTCGGTGACGCAGACCCTATACTGGAACCCACTGGTAAGGACAGGACCGGGTGCACCTCTCTCCTTGCCCTCGCGCATCAGATCTACATCCTTCCCCACTGGCCGAAAAATGCGCATAATGCACCAGTGCGGCCTCCCTCGCTGTCGGCCTGTCCTCACTCTAAAGCTACACTTGTGCCTTCCTGCTTTCAGCTGGTGAGGAGGAGGTGCTCCCTGAAGCCCACACAGCCAGGCCCTCGGAGGAGGAGGACGTCGAGGAGCAGCAGGAAGGCGCCACCTCGGGGGAACCCTCCTCCGCTCCAGGAGATGGCAATGAAGGGGAGACGTCTGGCGTGCCGGAGAGCCAGGGGGAGGCAGGGGAGGGGAGCCCCGAACCTGCTCCCAGTGGCGTGGCCGCACGCGGCAAGGTTCCGGCGGCACGCCAGCCTTCTGCCCAGAGGGGGGAGGCGCCCTCCAGTCCGGACTCGGACGTCGCCCAGGAGGTGCGCCTCCTGGACGAGATGTCGGCGGCATCGGAGCGGCGGCACGTCGAATTCATGGAGGTGGTGGCACAGATGCCTCACGCCATCGAAAGCCTCGCACAAAGTGTGGTGGCTTTCGGCCAATCCCAGGCCAGGGGGCTGGAGCAAATCGCAGCAGCGCACGCCAGGGGGGGTGGACCTCCTTGTGGCAGCGCATGAGAGGGGGGTGCAACAACTCGAGGCAGCGCAGCACGCCAGTTGCCAGCTGAGAGGTGCTGGGCAGACAATGGCACTGCAGATGCGGGCACATGCCGGCGCAGTTGGGGCACTGACTTCTGCCACCCTCGCACTGGCGCGGAGGCGTCGCCAGGCCAGCCGCCGCCCTGCTGCCGCACACCGGTCTGGCGACCAACAGTTTGGCGCGCTTGCTCCCCGGCCAGGCCGCCCGAGTGCACGTGTGTCTGGCGAGCAGCGCGCGCCTGGCATCTCCCACCTTGTCCCCATTGGTGCAGGCGAGCCTGCCACTCCCCCAGCCAGGGTGCAAGGAGCTGCTGCAGGCAGTGAAGAGGGCCACCCACAGCTGCAGCAGCCACCAGCCGGCCCCTCCCGGGCCCGCCCTCGTGTAGGCCGACCCCCAAGGGCATCTGGCGAGACGCCTTGTCGCCCTGAAGATCCTTCCCCCAGCCTCGCCACAGCCTCACGGCCCAGCTTGAGGCGCAGCAGCAGGACGGGCCGGGGCAAAAGACGGCTGTCGACGGACTCGCCCTCTCGCCACACCGAATAGAGTGTGGTGAGCGAGGGTTTGGGTGATGCGGGGGCTTCTGTTCTGGGGGGCATTATGTTGTTTGGTTTTATGGGGGTGTTTGTGTTGTGGGGGGGGCTTGTTTTTGTTAGGCCAGTGAGGAAGGCCATTTGGATGTTGATGTTTTGTTAGTCCTCCCCAGGTTTTGGGAGTGACAGAAGTTTGTGACTGTTTTTTGGGGGTCTTCTCTGTTTTGCTCTTCCATGTGGGAAGGGCCCTGAGTTTTTGAAATAAAGATGTTTATTTATTCACCATGTGCAGGTGTCATGTTTCAAGTGGTTGTTGGGTTAACCGGCTGAGGGCTTGCGGAGCGGCTGCCTTCAGCTGCGTTCAGTGGCCCAGGCCATTCCCTGACAGGGGGCCTAGAAGTGTCGAGCAATAAGCCCCCGGCGGACGGCCCTTGGACCTTGTCGCTCCCTCCTGGCCTGGTGCTCCTCCTCCTCAGGGTCCTCCTGCTCTTCCTCCTGAGGTGGTGGGGCAATGTCAGGTGGCAGTGCCTGAGTCCTGCGGATAGCCAGGTTGTGGAGCATGCAGCACACCACGACGAACTGGGAGACTCTATCCGGCGAATACTGAAGAGACCCGCCCGAACGATCCAGGCAACGGAGCCGTTGCTTGAGGACGCCTATCGTTTGCTCTATTAGGTTCCTTGTGGCTTGATGGCTTTCGTTGTATGCCAGCTCCGCTGGGGTCCTGGGCGCGCGGAGCGGGGTCATGAGCCATGTGCACAAAGGGTAGCCCTTGTCCCCGATAAGCCATCCCCTTGGTGGAGGCTGTGCCTGGAGCATGTCAGCCACAGTAGTCTGGCGCAGGATAAAGGCATCGTGGCTGCTTCCTGGGAAGCGGGCATTGACAGCTAGGATGCACTGCCTGTGGTCACACACCAGCTGCACATTTAGGGAATGGTAGCCCTTCCGGTTGTGGTATTGCTCGGCATTGTGGATAGGTGCCCGCATAGCCACATGCGTGCAGTCAATGGCGCCCTGCACCATGGGGAAGGCCGCGATCCTGGCAAATCCGACTGCACGCTGCTCCTGCTTGTGTTGGGTCATGGGGAAGGAGATGAATTGGTGCCTCCTCGCGAAAAGTGATTCGGTGACCTGTCGGATGCAGCGATGCGCGGCGAACTGGGAGATGTTCGCAATGTCCCCAGCAGCGGCTTGGAAGGAGCCGCTTGCATAAACACTGAGAGCCACCGTGACCTTCACTTCCACCGAGAGAGACGTCCTGGACATGAGCTGTGGCTGCAAATCTACGTGAAGCAGCTGGCAGATCTTTCCAACCACCTCCCTTCTGAAGCGCAGCCTCTTAACACAATGCGCCGCAGTCATGGTGAGATATGAGACCTGCTCCCGGTATTGCCTGACTGGGTAAGGCCTACGTTGGCGACGCCTAATGGCCCCTCTGCGTCTAGGTATGCCTGGCCCTCTCTCAAAGCGTCTGCGAGCCCTTCGCACAAAATGAAGCAACTGAGGGTTGGCCCCCCATGCAGCCCCCATTACAAAGTTCCAAACAGCAAAATCACAAGGATGCAAATGTCAAAGCACTGGCTAGAAGCCAAAAATACCTCTCCTATGGTGTCCGAAATCAGTAATCTCTGTGCCTTGCTCTCTGTGCAGAAATCCAAAGCAGTAAAGTCATTGCAGCGAAATGGCTGGCTTTTATGGGTGAGTGGATGTGCCCTTTAATTAGCGCTCCCCGAATCCCACAGGGCCTCTGTTGAGTTCCATTTCACAGTTCTTAGCAGCGCCACGCCCACATCGGCCGGGCGCCACTGAATTTCCGGTTTGGGGCGCACAAACGGCGTTGCACGACGAAATGACGTCATAAGATGCGCGCGCAGCTGAGCGGGCGCTAACACTTTGCGCCGGCGCTAAATCCCACCTGAATTTTGGCGTAGGCGCAGATCCGGCGGTGCCCGGGCACTAAGTGGCTAGCGCCGGAAATCTGGCGCTAACGGCTGGCGCAAACAGCTGAATTTCTAGGCCTATATATTTTTAGAATTGTCTCACATAGTACTTCTGTATCAAACTCGCAAACTCAATCTCTGTACACTCTTTGATGAGGAGTTGCAGAATTCTGGGGGAGTTTTCCGGACCCTCATAATATCCGGAAGATTACAGTCTAGCTAAACTTATTAAAAGTGCTATCTGGAGGACGATAACATCTTCAGGTCGTTCCTTTCCTTTAGGGAGAGATAGTCTGGACCTTTAGACCCACTTAAGCGTCTTTAGGATTCGGCTACCTCTAACTTTAGTTGAAAGTAAACGTCTGGGGAATGCGCCTGATCCGAGGTAGCCCTAAAGGGGCTAGGACTAGTAATTATCCCTTTCAGGCCAACTCCATTAGAGGGGATTTGAGGTGAAACTTTTTCACCCAGATGGTGGTGGGGGTCTGGAACTCACTGCCTAAAAGGGAGGTAGAGGCCCTCATCACATTTTCACATTTAAAAAGTACTTGGATATGCACTTGAAGTGCCGTAACCTACAAGGCTATGGACCAAGTGTTGGAAAGTAGTATTAGGGTGGATAGCTCTTTGTCGGCCGGCATGGACAAGATGGGCTGAATGGCCTCCTTCTGTGCTGTAAATTAATATGATTCTATGATTCTAATAGCACACTTGTGGACCCAACCAGGACGCAGCGTCTGATGATCGATGTCTCAGCTTCCATTGCAGCACAAGCAAAAGCCAACAACATCTGAGTGCTGCAGTGGATGCGCAGACTTCTGTCATGCAAGCGCAACTTGCTGCCACGCAAGCTCAGACTGCTGCCATCATGGCTGCGCTTACTAGTGTTCAAAGGGACTTGCAGGGTGTCACAGCAGCCCAGCAATCTGTCCTCCAACAGATTACTAGGATTGCTGAGGTGCTGTTCCCGGGGGAGTGGCAGTTGGTCCATGGAGCACGAACCTGCTGTCCTCTCTCAGGATGGCATAATTCGTCCTCCCACCCCTGCCACTCTGCCAGGACTCTTGCTGTTGCCTGTCAGCCAGCCAACCCAGACTGCTATGGCCCATGCCAAGATGGTGCAGTCTGAAGCTGGGCCTTCTCGGCCCAGAGCTGCTCAACGTTGTCCTCCAAGGCCATCTGCAGTCTCCCCCACTGAAAGTCAGCAGCCTTCCACCAGCCATGCTGCAGCCACTGGGGTAGCACTGCCTAGGAGCACTAGGACAGGCAAAGGAACGTCAAAGACAGGCATTAAGGGAATGCACAAGGGTGAATAGTTAACATTTGTATGCAATATGGCATGATTTGATTTAGAAATTTGGTTTCGATTCTGTATTTTGTGTTGGCTTTTATTTTTGCATTGTGGCTAAGCGGACTCTGTGATGGTCAATGACAGAGGAAAGGTAAGGTGTGGGACTGTTGGTGAATGTGGCTAATTCCACTGCTCCACTGCACCGAATGCTGTAACTCCCTCTGCAACTGGACCCTGGACTTCCTAACAAACAGACCCCAGTCTGTCAAATTAGGTAACCACACCTCCCCCCCCGACCCTGAACACGGGGGCCCCACAAGGATGTGTGCTGAGCCCCCTCCTCTACTCCCTCTTCACCCACGACTGTGTGGCTGTTCATGGTTCCAACACCATCATCAAGTTTGCGGATGATACCATGGTAGTAGGCCAGATCACCAACAACGATGAGTCAGCCTACAGGGAGGAGGTCCAGCATCTCGTGAAGTGGTGCGCCGATAACAACCTGGCCCTTAACATCAAGAAAACCAAAGAAATCATTGTGGACTTCAGGAAGTCTAAAGGCAGAAGTCACACCCCCATCCACATCCATGGGGCTGTGGTGGAAAGGGTGGACAGCTTTAAGTTCCTCGGAGTCCACGTCACGGAAGACCTCTCCTGGCCCTCAATACCTCCTCTCTGGTGAAGAAGGCCCAGCAGCGCCTATATTTCCTAAGGAGGCTGAAGGGATGTAACCTGTCACCCCTGATCCTCTCTAACTTTTACCGCTGCACTATAGAGAGCATCCTGACGAACTGTATCACAGTATGGTATGGCAGCTGTAGCTACTGTGACCGGAAAGCCCTGCAGCGGGTAGTCAAAACTGCCCAGCGCATTACCGGCACCCGGCTACCGACCATAGAGCACATATACCAGAAACGCTGTCTACGGAGGTCACGGTCCATCATCAAAGACCCTACCCACCCCAGCCACAGTCTGTTCGCCCTCCTGCCATCTGGGAGACGCTACAGATGCATTCGCACCCGTACGACCAGATTTAGGAACAGCTTCTTTCCCAGGGCTGTCATCCTACTGAACTCCACAAATAAACTCTAAAGCCTGCACATCTGCCAATGCACTTTATTGTGGTTATGTTTATGTACTACAGCCAAATGTATGTTGAATGTTTAAATGTCTTAATCTAAATGTACACTCTCGGGAGCCGCAAGCCTACATCTCGTTGTACCGCACTTGTGCACTAACAATGACAATAAAAGTTGATTTGATTTGATTTTGATTTGATTTGTATCTTGCTACGGTTTTCATTGAGGGGAACTTGATGATGGGGGTGCCGTTGAAGGTGGTTGAGCTTTTTGTTGTTGGAGATGGTCATTGCCTGGCACTTATGTGGTGTGAATGTTACCTGCCACTTGCCAGCCCAAGCTTGGATGGTGTTATTGTAAACTGGCATGGGCTGCTCATTATTGGATGAATTGTGAATGGAGCTGAATACGGTGGACTTGTCAGTGAATAGTCCCACTTCTGACCTTATAATGGAGTCAGCTGAAGGTAGTTGTGCCAAGAACCCTTCCCTGAGGAAAGAATGTGTTTTTATATAGCACCGTTCACATCTTCAGAATGTCCCAAAGCACTTCACAGCCAATGAAGTTCTTTTGAAGTATAGTCACTGTTGTAATGTAGGAAATGTGGCAGCCAATTTGCACACAGCAAGGTCCCACAAAAAGCAATTAAATAAATGAGCAGATAATCTATTTTTTTAGTGGTGTGAGTTTAGGGATAAATGTTGACTAGAACACTAGGAGAACTCCCCACTCTCCTTCAAATAGTGCCATGGGATATTTTACGTCCACCTCATAGGGCTTTAGTTTAATCTAAAAAACATCATCTCCAACAGTGCAGTACTCCCTTGGTAGTACTACACTTAAATGCCAGCCTAGATTACGTGCTCAAATCTCTGGAGTAGGGCTTGAACCCACGACCTTCTGACTCAGAGAGGAAAGTGCTATCCACTGAACCAAGGCAGAACCCCTGCAGTAATGTCATGAAGCTGCAAATATTGGCCTTCAATAACCACAGCCATCTTCTTTTGTGTTAAGCATGACTACAGTCACTGGAGGGTTTTCCCTTTCAACTTCCATTGACCTCATGATTGAGCTCCTGCTATACTCAGTCGAATGCTGCATTAATGTCGAGGGCAGGTACTTTAAGGTAGTGATTGGCTGTTTAGATTTATCCTGTTTTTTGTGGATAGGACATACCTGGGCAATCTTCTAAATTGCCAGCTAGATGCCAGTGTCATAGCACCACTGGCATAGCTGGCTGGGGGATAGCTAGATCTGGTGTGCAAATCTTCAGTCCTTTAAGAGGAATGCAAAATGTGAGAATGCCCTCTGGTTGCCACAGGATGGACAACAGGCAGACCAAACAGAGTGATGACAGGTGCATGCATCAAGAGATTATATACCATGTGATGCTTTGAGTGGAGTGTATGCATATAAGGCTGTAAGTGAAGGAACATTTCCAGGTGAAGATTGGAGCTCCATGCCATCTCCTCGGCATTGATGGTAAGCTCTGGAGTGAGTGGGAGGTGATTGTAATGGCAGACAGGTTTAGTACAGTGTCTCATGAATCTTATCATTCATGAAGAAATGACTCATGAAATAACACTGGGCGGCCAGCTGGTGGCGCCGTCCAAGGAGTATAAATACTCGGGCGTGGGCCCAGCTTGCACAGGACATTTTTGTAACCAGGAACTGGTGATGTAACTAGAATCTCATGGTTGTGAAACGGTTGATTAGATTGACATAAGAAAACTCACTAAGCCTTGCTTTATACTCAAACCAAGTGCTTAGTGAGTTTTCTTACATCACAGTGTATTGCTGGAAGGTATGGCTAGCTTCTCACCTGACCACCTTGTTATGTGTGAGGTCGTGGAGTTGACTCTCTCATCCCTGGCTACCTCCTTCCACTGGGCTTTTGCTACACTGCCCCAAATAGAGCCTTCCTCTGTCTTACCTGACTCAGCAGCACGTCCAGTGATGCCTCAAAGAATCTGGGTCTCTGAGCCCTTCTGCAGAACTAAGTGCCAATTTTCAGTCACAAATCCTCAGTCTCTGATTCCAAGCCCGTCCTATAAGCAGCGTTCAAATCCTGCAGAAGCAAATTACTTACTGCCCCCAAATGAGGGAGCGCCAATTCAAGATATTTATAACACCTGAAACTTTCCCTCAATATCATAATTCAGCTGACCCTAGAAACCCCTGCGGGATCAGCGCTAATGCTATTGGATGGGCTGAAGGCCTACTCCAGTGGGTCGCGCCAATTGGAAACTCTGGGGTAGAAGATCTTATTGACCGGATCTGGAGGCTGGCAAGTGTAAATGGAGTTAGCATGATCTTTATACTAATGTATTTCCTTCCTGTTATGTATTGTGTGTTCTATTGTGTGTTCTCCTCCCACCTGTGGTGGCGCTGTCACAGGAGATAAATGGTTGGGTGTTCTCTGTTAAGTTTAGCTCTCTTTGTTCAGAACTTTCCAGAACTTCCTTTCCTTCCAATAAAGCACTTCATGTTTGAATCTCTGAGTTCTGAGTCCTAAATTGTGTCTAGGTAGAAAGGTACCGACACAACAAGTGGCAACGAGGAGCGGATGAATCTGCGTATGTTACGGGTGCAGTGAGTAAACAGAAAATTTAATTTGAAACGTGAGATGGCTACTATATTAGGAAACATCGGTGATTTTGATGAAAATGTGGAGCAATGGAGCGCTTATACAGAACGTTTTGACTATTTTGTATTGGCGAATGCGGTGGCAAATGAAAAGGTCGTGCCTACCTTTTTGAGTGTAATCGGGCCAAAGACATTCAATTTACTTCGCAGCCTCGTGCAACCAGATAAGCCAGGAACTAAAACATATAAGCAACTAGTGGAAATTCTTGGAGCACATTTTTCACCAAAACCTCTGGTTATTGCTGAGAGATTTAGATTTCACAAACGGAATAAAGAGGAGGGGAAATCAGTGACAATGTTTATTGCTGCTTTAAAAAGGTTGTCGGAACACTGCCAGTTCAAGGAGGTGCTGAATGACACCATTAGAGACAGACTTGTGTGTGGTCTGCAAAATGCAGCCACACAGAAGCGCCTTCTTACTAAGGACAACCTTACTCTTGAAAAGGCCGT
The DNA here is from genome assembly GCF_052327205.1 of Somniosus microcephalus. NCBI lineage: Eukaryota > Metazoa > Chordata > Chondrichthyes > Squaliformes > Somniosidae > Somniosus > Somniosus microcephalus. The sequence continues at coordinate 39,520,459 of NC_141008.1, forward strand.
TGAAGTTAGTGTCTCCATGGAGATGGCGGAAAAGGAGGCTCACCAGTTGAGTTCAACAGGGAGAGTTCACAAGGTGTCATCTGAGCCTAAAGGTGCGCGGAACAGCACATGTTACCGTTGTGGGAAAACGGGCCATCACGCTAATGACTGCTGGTGTACGGAGCTGGAATGCCAAAACTGTGGCAAAAAGGGTCACATTGAACGTGCCTGTAGAGGTAAAAAAAGAACAGACAGAGCTGGGAAGCATGGAAGCAAAATGTCTGTATTTGGACAAGAGAGGAAAAAGAGTGTTCATTCAGTGCAGTATGATGGAACAAGCAAAACAGAGGGGAGCGACACCTCTGAGGAGGAAGAGGTGCACATACTGACGGTTCCAGGTGATTTAAATAGCTACTGGGTGTCACCACTGGTGGAGGGACAATCAGTGCGGATGGAGGTGGACACAGGCGCGGCTGTGTCCCTTGTTTCAGACACTGTCTACAACAAAATGCTAAAGCATCTTACCCTTCAGCCAACAAACATTGTGCTAAAGACGTATACCGGCGAACCTGTGGCCATGAGAGGTGTCATTGAGGTGACAGTTAAATTGAACAGACAGACTGCAAAACTGCCACTATATGTGGTAAAGGGAAATTACCCATCGCTACTGGGACATGCGTGGCTAGAGAAATCATGCTGGACTGGCCTGCAGTCCGCATGATGTCAAAAGGGGAGTCAGGTCTGACTGCAGTGTTAAACAAACATGCAGAACTCTTCAATGGGGAACTTGGGAGCATGAAAAAGATCAGCATGAGACTGGACATTAAACCTGACAGCAAGCCGAAGTTTCACAAAGCCTGACCTGAACCCTATGCAATTAGGCCAAAAGTTGAGGCTAACTTGGAGGCCTTAGTCGAGAATGGAGTCCTGGAGCCTGTGAGCGTGAGCAAATGGGCCACACCCATTGTTCCTGTCCTGAAAAAGGATGGATCTGTTCGAATCTGCGGGGATTTTAAAGTGACTATTAACCCGGTGCTGTCTGCGGAACAGTACCCTCTTCCCCTCATTGATGATCTTTTTACGGGCCTGGCCGGAGGGCAAAAGTTCAGCAAAATAGACTTATGCCAGGCTTATCTACAAATGCATGTCGATGACAAATCAAAGGAGCTGCTGACAATTGTGACACACAAGGGGCTATACAGGTACTGCCGCCTTCCATTTGGAATTACGTCGGCCCCTGCTCTATTCCAAAGGGCAATGGATCAGATTTTGAGTGGACTGCCAGGAGTCCAGTGCTACCTGGATGACATCCTTGTCACTGGGGCAAATGAGGAGGATCATCTTCTGAACTTGGATGCGACACTACAACGACTGAAAGAGTACGGACTCAGAGTTCGTAAAGACAAATGTGAATTCTTTCAGTCTTCAGTTGAGTACCTGGGGCACGTGATTGACGCTACTGGCCTGCATAAGGCGCCGTCAAAGGTCAAGGCGATCGTGGAGGCCCCAGCACCCCAGAATGTGAGCCAGTTACGTTCATTTCTGGGGCTACTTAACTACTATGGGAAGTTTATTCCAGACTTAGCAACATTGCTGAAGCCGTTACATCAGTTGCTATGTCAAGGCAAAGCATGGAAATGGACTGAACTGTGCAACGAAGCTTTCGCCCAAGCAAAGAAAGCATTGCTGAAATCGGAGGTCCTGACACACTTCGACCCAAAGCTACCCATGCAGCTAGCATGTGATGCATCACCATATGGTGTGGGAGCAGTCATATCCCACATCATGCCTTCGGGTGAAGAGAAACCTATCGCCTTTGCATCACGCACCTTGAACAAGGCCGAGAGTAACTATGCGCAGATCGAGCGCGAGGCCTTGGGAATCGTTTTTGGAATTCGAAAATTTCATCAGTACCTGTTTGGGAGAAGGTTCACACTCCTGATGGACCACCGTCCATTGACTTCAATCTTCGGGCCCCACACCGGAATTCCGTCTCTCGCTGCAAGCAGGATGCAAAGGTGGGCTTTACTGTTGTCAGGACACACATACGACATCAAATATCGCAAATCAGACTTGCACGGCAACGCAGATGGTCTCTCAAGGCTACCCTTGCCTGTTACTCCCCCAGAGCCTCGTCAGATAGACATCTTCTACTTTAGACAAGTGGAGGGCGCACCTGTCACTGCAGTTCAGGTGCGAAGGTACACCCGCAACGATCCAGTCCTGTCTGAGGGAATGGACGATGTCATTCGAGGGAGAGCTATAGGAGATTCTCCTAGTTTGAAACCTTACGTTTCAAAAAGAAATGAGCTCTCCGTCCAGGCAGGTTGTCTTCTTTGGGGACGCCGTGTCATCATTCCGCCACCTCTGAGGGAACCTATACTGCAACAACTTCATACAGGCCACAGTGGGATGGTTCGGATGAAGGAAATGCCAAGAAGCTACTTCTGGTGGCCAGGTCACGATGGGAATATTGAGGAGAAAGCCAAAACATGTTCCCCATGTCAAAGGGTCCGGAATGTTCCACAGCTGGCAACCCTACACCCCTGGGATTGGCCTGCAGAAGTGTGGCAGCGAGTACATGTGGACTTCGCCGGTCCTTTCAAAGAGAAGATGTTTATGGTGGTTGTGGACGCTCGTAGCAAGTGGCCAGAGGTCGCTGTGACGAGGTCTACCATGGCAGAGAAAACAATTGAGAAACTTGGTGAGATGTTCAGCCGTTATGGCTCACCGGAACAACTCGTAAGTGACAATGGTCCACAATTTGTATCACAGGAGTTTGCAACCTTCCTGCATGTGAATGGTGTCCAACACAATGAGTGGTAGGACCCTAGGAAGTACAGAGGGTCAGAGGGACCTTGGTGTACATGTACATAGATCCCTGAAGGCAGCGGAACAGGTAGATAAGGTGGTTAAAAAGGCATATGGGATACTTGCCTTCATTAGCCGAGGCATAGAATATAAGAGCAGGGAGGTTATGATGGAGCTGTACAAAACGCTGGTGAGGCCACAGCTGGAGTACTGTGTGCAGTTCTGGTCGCCTCACTATAGGAAGGATGTGATTGCTTTGGAGAGGGTGCAGAGAAGATTCACCAGGATGTTACCTGGGATGGAGCGCCTCAGCTATGAAGAAAGACTAAACAGGCTGGGGTTGTTTTCCTTGGAGCAAAGAAGGCTGAGGGGGGACCTGATTGAAGTGTACAAAATGATGAGGGGCATAGATAGGGTAGACAAAGAGGAACTTTTCCCCTTAGTAGGGGGGTCAATAACAAGGGGGTATAGATTCAGGGTAAGGGGCAGGAGATTTAGAGGGGATTTGAGGAGGAACTTTTTCACCCAGAGGGTGGTTGGAATGTGGAACTCAATGCCTAAAAGGGTGGTAGAGGCAGGAAGCCTCACAACATTCAAGAAGCATTTGGATGAGCACTTGAAATGCCATTGCATACAGGGCTATGGACCAAATGCTGGAAAATGGGATTAGACTGGACAGGGATGGATGGGCGGCGCAGACACGATGGGCCGAAGGGCCTCTTTCTGTGCTGTAAAACTCTATGATTCTATGACTCTATGACATCAGGTCTGCGCCCTATCATCCCTCTACTAACGGCCAGGCAGAAAGGTTTGTGCAAACTTTGAAGTACGCCTTGAAGGCATCGCAAGGTCAGGGCTCAATCCACCAACGTCTGAACAGCTTTCTGTTGTCCGACAGGAACGAGCCGCATGCCACAACCAAAACTTCCCCCGCTTCGCTCATGATGAAGAGGCAGTTGCGGACAAGTTTTGACTTACTCAAACCTCCAAGGGCAGAATAGGTTGTCCATTGTCAACAACAAGCTCAAGTTGAAAATATCATGTCCGTGTATAATTGAGACACGGACTGCAGGAGTTGATTATAACAAGTCTTTACTGAATGGAGACAACCTGGAAACTGAAACTACAGAAGCCTGCTAGGGCCTTTTATACGGGGGTGGTCACTGCCGGTACTGCAGTCTGAGACCAGTTATTCCCTTAAAGGTACATACACAACAATTCCTCCCCTTTTAGATAAACAGTACATAACATTCATTTAACAACTAAATAATAACTAATTACAATTACGGTTGCTAGATACATTGGTTGAAGTTAAGCAATTATAAGTTCAATCTTTGAGGAGGCTTCCTGATTCTGTCTGGATAACGCCTCTTTGGGATATCAGGTTCTTCTGGCAAGGTTGAGTCGGGATCAATGTCGTTGTTTGGTTCGTCGGCTTCCAATATCACCGATTCTGCGGTAGATGCAATTGGTACTTCGGTTTCATCGCCAGGTGTATCAGATCGTGGTGTGGAGTTGACGTTTTCCAGTGACTCTAGAATCTGGTCAGCATGGCGTCTTACAATGCTTTCTCCAACGTCCACGGTATACATTAGAGGTCCTTGCCGTGTACAGATCGTTCCTGGCTGCCATTTCTCTGTGCGGTAGTCCCGGGCCAAAACTGGTTGACCTATCTTAAAACTCCTGGTCGGCCTTTCATTCATATTCTGAAACTGCCTGTTCTCCACATCTCTTCTGACGTTTGGCTTAACCAAATCCAAGCGGCATCGTAGTCTTCGATTGAAGAACATCATGGCTGGAGTTTGGTTGGTAACCGCATGTGTCGTATTCCGGTAGGCAAACAAGAAGATATCCACCTTGTGTTGTAGGGGTATATCTTCATCAAACATTGCCTTGATAGCCTTCTTGAATGTTTGAACAAACCTCTCGGCCAATCCATTAGTGGCTGGATGATATGGGGCGGATGTGTAATGCTTAACACCATTGTTCTTTAAGAACCTCCGGAACTCTTCAGACACAAACTGTGGTCCATTGTCAGAGCAAATCTGTTCAGGCAGCCCATTCCTGGCGAATATGGTTCGTAAGACTGTGATAGTTTTTTCTGCGGTGGTTGAGGACATTTTTATTACCTCTGGCCACTTTGAATGTGCATCCACCGTAATTAAAAACATCGAGTCCATAAAGGGACCAGCAAAATCAATGTGCACCCTTTGCCATGGAGATGAGGGCCACTCCCATGGATGTAGAGGGGCTTGTGGTGGGGCGTTTTGGACCTTCTGGCATCCTGTACAGCTCTTGGTCATCTCTTCGATTTCTCTATCGATTCCCGGCCACCACACAAATGCTCTGGCTAAGTTCTTCATTTTTACCCCTCCCAGATGACCCTCATGAAGCTCATTGAGCACTCTATCCTTCAATTTGGGTTGGAATTACTACTCTGGATCCACACATCAAGGTTCCTCTGCACACTGACAGCTGTTCTCTTCTCGGCGAGAATGCTGGCAGCAGTGGTTCGCCATGTGCTGGCCATCCCTTCACCGTTAAATCATAGACCCAGGAAAGTGTCGGGTCATTTCGTGTTTCCTTTTCTATGTTTGCATTCATCACAGGGAGACATTCGACTATAGTCGAGTGGAATAACTCCACTGGATCCACTGCCAGTTCTTCTTCCACCGTCGGCAACGGTAGGCGCGACAATCCATCAGCATTCCCATGCTGTTTAGTTCCTTTGTACTCGATGTCATATTGGTGTGCCCCTAGGAAAAGGGACCACCTCTGTAGCCATTGTGCCGTCGTTATCGGTACGCCCTTCTGAGGGTTGAAAATGGAGACGAGAGGTTGATGATCAGTTAGTAGAGTAAATTTCTGACCGTGCAGGTAGTGATTGAACTTCTTCACCCCCCACACCAGGCCAAGGGCCTCTCTGTCAATCTGGGCATAGTTACGCTCGGCTGAAGTTAACGAGCATGATGCAAAAGCTATCGGCCTCTCTGAACCATCAAGGAATTTATGTGACAGTACCGCCCCAACACCGTAGGGAGACGCATCACACGCCAGTCTTATCGGTAGTGATGGGTTGTAGTGAGCCAATACTTCTCTTGAAGTGATTAGGTCCTTACTCTTCTGAAAGGCCCGCTTACATTCATCGCTCCATTTCCATGCTACTCCCGTTCGTAGTAGGGCGTTCAGTGGGTGCAGAATTGTGGACAAATTTGGCAAAAACTTATGGTAGTAATTCACCAATCCGAGGAATGACCTCAGTTGCGACACATTTTCAGGCACTGGAGCCTTAACTACCGCTTCAATTTTGTCAGGGGACTTATGCAACCCCTCTTCATCAATCACGTGGCCACAATACGATATCTGTTTCTTAAAAAACTCGCACTTAGGGCGTGTAATGAAATCTGTTTGTCTTGCCTGTATTCGTTTTGCACTCATGTATATTACCCTCCCCCACACGGTGTATAGTTTCACTTCCTCTTTCCTGACTAACCTGGAAGGTTCCAGGTCTTGGCTCTTGGCTCCGCCCCTGACTTCTCTTACATAAAGATCCCAGGATCTGTATGACTCATTCCTGCGAGCCAGTCAGTGTGTTGAGATGTTAGCTCTGATCTTAGTGATTAAAAGCCAACTTGTTAAAGTCTATAACTTCTAGTTTTGTGGTTATTGAAGGCACATCAATTTTAATCACTAAAGAATACTAGGATGGATCGACTCCTAAAACCAGAGCGTCTGGACTTGGATCCACATTCTGCTGAAGCATCAAATCAATTTGGACACTGGCTCAAATGCTTCGAACTCTTCGCGAGGGCCTCATCCGCTAGCGAGGTAGATAAACTGAGTCTACTGACTACTCGCATTAATCATCGGATTCATTCGTTCATCCGGGACGCCACCTCTTACACGGAGGCCATCACTATCCTGAAGGCCCAATACCAGAGGCCAGTAAACGAAGTGTACGCCAGACATCTGCTGGCTACACGCAGGCAGCGACCTGAGGAATCAATGGACGATTTCTTACAGGGCCTAAAGGACTTGGTCCGGGACTGTAACTGCAAGGCCGTGACGGCCAACGTGTACTCTGACGAATTGGTCCGCGATTCCTTCATCACGGGCCTCAAATCGAATTATATCCGGCAGGGACTGCTGGAGAAGGAGGTCCTGGACTTAAAAAAGGCAGTGGCCACTGCGCGATCGCTGGACGTGGCCCAGAAAAACTCTGACTCTTATACTTCCGGCCATGCGGCCCTCACCGCCTCGTGCGCGCCGAGCAGGCCGCCATCTTGGAATCAGCCATCTTCCCCATCCAGGTCTCAGACCAGCTCTACACCGCCGGAGTCCCCACACAGAAGTTCACCCAGGAGTCCTACTACAGCGGCAATGTCTCGAGGCCCGAAATGCTACTTCTGCGGCCAGGCCAAGCACCCCAGACAACGATGCCCAGCGAAGGACGCTACATGCTTCAAATGTAAGAAAAAGGGGCATTTTAGCAAAGTCTGCAGGGGGAATCCGATTTCCAACTCCGTCACCACCTCGTGCGTGCTGTGTGGGCCGCCATCTTGGGATCCGCCATCTTTTCCCGACTCAACGGCCGCCCAGGGCCCAACAGTGGCTTCGATCACGGTGGATCAATCCAGGCCACACCCGTTGACAAAATCCATGATGGACATACAGGTAAACGGGAATTTAACGAAATGTTTAATTGACTGTGGGAGTACCGAGAGTTTTATCCACCCTAGCCTGGTGCGGCAGCACTCATTAACGGTAACCCCTACACGGAGCAGAATTGCTATGGCTGCTAAGCCCCACACTTCGGACATTTTGGGCTACTGTGTGGTAACACTGACTGTAAAAGGCACGGACTACAAGGATTTTAAACTCCTCGTGATGCCAGAACTCTCTGTTAATGTAATCTTGGGCCTGGACTTCCAGTGCCACCACGAAAGTGTCACGCTAGCATATGGCGGGTCCCAGCCGCCACTCACAGTCTGTGGCCTATCAACCTTAAAAATCAGCCCGCCCTCTTTATTCGCTAATCTCGCTCCGAACTGTAGGCCCATAGCGACCAAAAGTAGACGGTACAGTCTGGAAGACAGACACTTTATCAAGGCGGAAGTGGACAGACTCCTGCAGGAAGGCATTATTGAATGCAGTACCAGTCCGTGGCGTGCCCAAGTAGTCATAGTTAAAAATAGCGAAAAGAAACGGATGGTAATTGACTACAGCCAGACTGTTAATATTTATACCCAGCTGGACGTCTACCCTTTACCCCGCATATCAGAAATGGTCAACCAGATCGCGCAATACCGAGTCTTCTCGACTATCGACCTCAAATCCGCGTATCACCAGCTCCCCATTAGAACGGAGGACCGCCCATACACCGCCTTTGAGGCGAACGGACGCCTCTACCATTTTCTTAGAGTGCCCTTCGGGGTAACAAATGGGGTCTCGGTCTTCCAACGTGAGATGGACTGCATGGTTGATGAGAATAAACTACAAGCTACCTACCCCTATCTGGACAATGTCACTATCTGCAGGCACAACCAGCAAGACCACGATCTAAATCTTGCGAGATTTTTAAAAACTGCCCTAAAGCTGAATCTAACCTACAACGAAGACAAATGTGTCTTCAACACAACCCATCTCTGTATCCTCGGCTGTGTGGTGGAAGATGGGCTAATTGGACCGGACCCTGACCGATTACGCCCCCTAAAGGAACTGCCCCTGCCACACAATCCCAAAGCTTTAAAAAGGTGCCTGGGATTTTTTTCGTATTATGCCCAATGGGTGCCCAATTACTCTGATAAGGCCCGACCCCTCATTAAATCGACGTCCTTCCCACTATCAGCTGAAGCTCGGGAGGCTTTCACCAGTATTAAACAGGACATTGAAAGGGCTGCAGTGTGTGCAGTGGACGAATGCATTCCCTTTCAAGTCGAAAGCGATGCGTCAGACTTTGCCTTAGCTGCGACCCTCAATCAGGCTGGGAGACCTGTGGCCTTCTTCTCCCGAACCCTTCAGGGACCTGAAATCATGCACTCTTCTGTCGAGAAGGAGGCACAGGCTATAGTGGAGGCAGTGCGGCACTGGAGACACTACCTAGCCGGCAAACGTTTCACCCTGCTCACCGACCAGCGGTCGGTGGCTTTCATGTTTAATAACAAACAAAGGGGGAAAATCAAGAATGACAAAATACTCAGGTGGAGAATCGAACTATCCACGTTCGACTATGATATTATGTACAGGCCGGGAGCCCTTAATGAACCCCCAGATGCCCTATCGCGGGGAATGTGTGCCAGCATTCATACGGACAAATTACAGGGTCTCCACAACGACCTCTGTCACCCAGGGGTCACCCGACTATACCATTTTATAAAGTCCCGCAATCTGCCCCACTCCATCGAGGAGGTCAGGGCAATGACCAGAGCCTGCCGCATCTGTGCGGAATGCAAGCCTCGTTTCTACAGGCCTGACCGTGCACACCTTATCAAAGCCACACGGCCATTCGAGCGCCTAAGTCTGGACTTCAAGGGACCCCTTCCCTCTGCCAACCATAACGTATACTTCCTCAATATCATCGATGAATATTCCCGCTTCCCCTTCGCCATTCCCTGCCCAGACATGACCAGTGCCACGGTCATCAAGTGTCTCGGTAATCTATTCTGCATGTTTGGCATGCCGAACTACATATACAGCGATAGGGGGACGTCATTTATGAGTGACGAACTGCGCCAGTTCTTGCTCTCAAAGGGGATAGCCACTAGCAGAACCACTAGCTACAACCCCCGGGGTAATGGGCAAGTGGAATTGGAGAATGCTACTGTTTGGAAGGCTGTCACGTTAGCCTTAAAGTCAAAAGGCCTTCCGACCTCCCGCTGGCAGGAAGTCCTCCCAGACGTGCTCCACTCCATAAGGTCTCTGTTATGTACAGCCACTAACGCTACGCCTCACGAAAAGATGTTCGTTTTCCCCCGGAAATCCACCTCGGGCATATCTCTACCCGCGTGGCTGACGTCTCCGGGGACAGTACTATTGCGGAAGCACGTGAGAGGCCATAAAACGGACCCCCTTGTGGAAAAGGTACAGCTCCTCCATGCAAACCCTCAGTACGCCTATATCGAATACTCTGACGGGCGAGAGGACACTGTTTCCATAAAAGACCTCGCTCCCTCGGGGAGCGGAGAGAACGATGAGAGACTACCCGAGGAAGACCTACACCAAAAAGAGACAGGACGCCCAGAGGTATCAATACCCAACTTTAACCTGGAGGACACTGCAGATAACCTGGAAGACACTGCGGAGGCCCGGACAGCGGAGGAACCAGAATCCACTCCCCTAGAGGCACCCCAACCGGCTTTCCGCCAATCACTGAGAACCGCAAAACCTCCTGACAGACTCACTTATACCAACTTTTAAGAAACATCACCCCGATGGACTAAATCTAAAGAAGGGGTGAATGTAATGAAATCTGTTTGTCTTGCCTGTATTCGTTTTGCACTCATGTATATTACCCTCCCCCACACGGTGTATAGTTTCACTTCCTCTTTCCTGACTAACCTGGAAGGTTCCAGGTCTTGGCTCTTGGCTCCGTCCCTGACTTCTCTTACATAAAGATCCCAGGATCTGTATGACTCATTCCTGCGAGCCAGTCAGTGTGTTGAGATGTTAGCTCTGATCTTAGTGATTAAAAGCCAACTTGTTAAAGTCTATAACTTCTAGTTTTGTGGTTATTGAAGGCACATCAGGGCGATTGGCTCGTAGCCCATGTTCACGTAGTCTAGTGAGCACCTGCTCTAGGTTGGCAAGGTGTTCACTGTCATCTTCACCTGTCACTAGGATGTCGTCCAAGTAACACTGAGTCCCCGGAATCCCTTGCAGGACTTGTTCCATCGCTCTTTGCCATATCGCCGGAGCTGATGCTACTCCGAATACCAGTCGATTATACTGGTAAAGACCTTTGTGAGTGTTTATCGTGAGATACTTCCTAGAGGATTCTTCAGCCTCCATCTGCAAATATGCTTGTGCTAGGTCAATTTTTGTAAAACGCTTCCCTCCAGATAGTGAGGCGAAGATATCTTCTGTCTTTGGAAGAGGATATTGTACTGTGTGAAGGACTGGGTTCACCGTCACCTTGAAGTCCCCACAATTGCGAACCTTCCTTGGCTCCTCAGACTTATTGTTTAACGTTTTCTTCATGACAGGAACGATGGGTGTCGCCCACTCGCTCCAGTCTACTTTAGATAACACGCCTGCATTCCCCAGATTCTCCAGCTCTGCCTCGACGGCTGGGCGAATTGCATATGGTACCGGTCTTGCTTTGAAAAACTTGGGAATTGCATTCTCCTCTATTTTTATCGAGGCGGTTACGCCTTTAAGAGTGCCCAGTTCTTGTTGAAATACCTCTTTGGCGTCAGCTAAGATTGTTGACAATCGTCCAGGAGTGACGTCGTCATCCTTTTTACCAGCCACCGTCAGTGCCTGAATGGAGTGCCAGTCTAAACTTATCTTTCTGATCCATTCACGTCCCAATAACGGTGGTCCACCATCTTGCAGAATGTAGAGATACAATTTCCGTATTTTCTTGCCGTTGTATTCGACAGGCACCCTTATTTTTCCTCTGGGGTATACTTTTTGCCCCGTATACGTCCTCAAGACAATGGATGTCTCTCTCAAGGGTATGTGTGAGAATAGCCGCTCGTAGTCTCGTCGATTCATGACGGTTAGAGCTCATCCTGTATCCAATTCCATTTTGACTTGGGACCCTGCTATCGTGAGGGTGACCCAAATGGTTCGGTGATCCTCTTTTGCGATTACGTTGTGAAGTTTGAGACAGCTTAGTCTCTTGTTCCCGGATTCACTATCGCTCATCTTGTCTTCGGAACTACTGCCCGTCATCTTTTGTACTTTCCTGTACGGTTCCTTAGTAGCCTTTTTGTTGCCGTTGGTCTTCTTCCCAGACCTGCAAATTCGTGCAATGTGTCCCATCTTTCCGCATTGCCTGCATATTTTGTCCTTGGACCAGCAGTCCTTCTGGGCATGATTTGTTCTGCCGCAGCGATAAAATTTTGCAAATCCCCGTGTCATTTTGTGGGTGCCGTATTCCTGTGGCTTTTGTTGTATTTCCGCAGCTCCCCTTGCTGCTGCTTCGTACGATACTGCCACGCTGAAAGCCTTATCTAGCGTCAGCTCTTTCTCTGAGAGTAACCTCTTCTGGGTTCCTTCACTCAGGATTCCACAGACAAATTTGTCCCGTAAGGTATCTGCCAGTCCTGCTCCGAACTGGCAGTGCTTTGATAGCTTGCATAGTTCCGTAAGGTAATCAGCATTGCTCTCATTTTTATGCTGATTTCTCCTGTGGAATTTGAATCTTTCTGCTATCAGCAGTGGTGTAGGATTTAGGTGTTCCTGTAGGATAGCAACAATTTCGTTAAAACTCTTCCCCTTCGGTTTGTCTGGAGTAATCAGGTCCCGCAATAGGCCGTACGTTCTTGCGCCCATTAAATTTAGCAATACCGATGCCTTTTTCTCATCGGCTATTTCGTTTGCCTCGCAATATACCTCGACTCTTTCCACGTACGTGGTCCAGTCTTCTATTGCATTATCGAAGGCAGTGATATCGCCAGTCTTTGGCATCTTTAAAATCTAAGATGGTGCCTCCCGCGCTTTGCCTTCGTTCCCGATGTATCAAAATGGTGCCTCCCGCACTTTTCCTTCTTCCCCGCCGAGTTAAGATGGTGCCTCCCGCGCTTTCCCGCCGCTGCCGTTGCCAACGCCGCTCTCCGCGGTATTTTTATTTTTCTATCGCGCTTCAATATTTGCTCCGTTAATTGAAGAACCGTTCCCGTCGTGGAGCGGATCCTCTGGGACACTTCCCTCCCTCTTCTTAGGTCCGAACGCTGCCCGGCTGCGAAGCACCGGCCGCGCCCTGTGTGCTCCACCCACTCTCTCTCTCTTTGCTTCCCGACTCGCTGCCCGGCCCCGTTGCAGAGCCACCCGATCGAGCTCTAGCCCGCCGCAGCCCAGGAAGGATCAGTGCACTACCTGCCACCAGCCCGATTAGTTGGGAAACCACAGACTGGAGGACCAAGCCTGGCTCTCGACAGTCTCTCCCGCACTTTGCAATTTGATGATTTGGAGGGCGATTGCCCACGGTCGACGCCCGTTTCTCGAGTTTCTTTGGATTATTTTTTTTTTCTTTCTTCTGGCTTCGACCTTCAATAACGTCGTCTGAGGTGCAGCCGAGTTGCAGGTAAGTTTGTTTCTTACTCGTCCCCAGTATTATGTCCGTGTATAATTGAGACACGGACTGCAGGAGTTGACTATAACAAGTCTTTACTGAATGGAGACAACCTGGAAACTGAAACTACAGAAGCCTGCTAGGGCCTTTTATACAGGGGTGGTCACTGCCGGTACTGCAGTCTGAGACCAGTTATTCCCTTAAAGGTACATACACAACAGAAACACTTCGGGAGATCTTGTAGAAGTCACCGGGAGAAAGTGAGTACTTGGTCATGGGCTTCTTGATAGGGGGGCCCCTTTGGTCTGGACGAGGCATGGGAGGAGGACATGAGGCCATGCAGAGTAGCACCAACTGCTGCAGGAGAGAGGGCGAGGAGGGTGAGGTGGTCCTCCCCTCCCCCCTGCGGGTACAGGACATCCCTCCTACTCTGGTTTTCCTCCACCAGGACCTCCAGTGCCGCATCTGAGAACCTGTGTACCCACTCCCTTGGTCCCTGAGCCATCCTACAATGTGCCACTGTGTGCCAGCACACTCCACACCTTCAGTAGGTGAGAAGCCCACATATACTACTCTGCGAAAATTGCTTCTAATCAGCACTTGAGTGCTAAACCTGCAGGTTTCTGGATTCGCACCTCCGGGCAAGTTCAAATTATGGCAATCAGCAATTCAGACCAAAATTGTGTACTAAATCCAGACTTTCAAACCGGCTAGTCTTATTAGCACTGCACCCATTTAGCGCCTGTTTTCACCCTTTGGCCAAAATAACCCCCTCAGTACGACAAGTGAGCATAGGGAAGGCAGATCAGCCCAGGTCTTTGCATGCCCCTTATACTCCAGTTACAGGATAACTCTAGCAGGGAAGGCCATCTTGGCTTGGGAACAGTGCATGGCACCAGGTGGGTGGGGGTGTATAGGGGGGAAAATTCAGTTGCTTTGCGCCTCCCGTAATGGGGCGCAAAGCAGCTAGCGCCCGGGCGCGGCAATGTTAGCGCCGCTTGCGAAATTGACGTTGTTTTGCGGCGGCGCTAGACACTACTGCCACGATCTCCTGCGCCCACAGATCGTGATATCAGTCAATCATGCAACGCCCCGGTAGCGCCCCAGACCGGATATTGAGTCGCGCCCCCTGCCTTAGCGTCTGCCGCTAGGAACGACAGGTAGAGGGGAACATTTTCAAGTCGGGAAGGGGCTGGGGGAGCACTATTTAAAGGTGGGCGCTTCCTGCCTTTTCTTGTCGGCAAAATTTTTGGTCTTAACGCTGTCCTAAGGAGTTTTGGCCCTCAGCACCACTTTTGAGGTTCCGAAGTGCTGAGCTCTTTCCGTGGGCCTATCCATTAGTGCTTCCAACACAATTGCATTTGAGGTCACTCCAGGTCGAGATTCAAGGCTGCAATGAGCAGGGTGTGGCTGGCCAGCAAGATGGCCTCTCCCCTTTAAGAACTGGATGGCGCCAGTCTGTCTGGCTTCCATGGTAATTGGCATCGCCTGAGCTTCAGTAGCGTTCTGAGGTAGCGCCTCGCTCCCTGATGTTTGCGCCTTAAGAGAGGTGTGTAGCGCCTGATTTAACGCTCAAATCACCTCCAGGGGCGATAGAGGCAAATTTTGCAGCCGGAGGCGATAATTAGTGACGGGTGCTAAACTTTGCGCCCGGCCGATATTAACGCCCCAAAATGGGTGATACCGAATTTTTCCCCCATAGACAGAGAAAACTTAATTTGTGTTTAAGGTCAGATGGGGAGGAATTTGCTACTGAGTATTGGATGTTACTTAATGCCTATCCAGTTTGTTGGCACAGAAACGCATATAGCATATACAGTGTGCCATGAACCATGATAGCCAGTGGAAACCTCCATTTCAACCGATATTTTTCACCAAGGTTTGCGCTGATAAAGGAGCCATGGACCTTGGTCAGTGCATCAGAATCAATACTAAGAAATACAAGATGCTGTCTGTACCTCCTGGTAGGGGTTAAACTGGGCCTAAAGTTGAAAGTTAACACAATAATCTGAGGTGACACTAAAGGACATTGGTAAAAGAGGATTACTTAAGTGCTGGCTGAAAGCATGCCGAAAATAAATCGTGGCTGACAGACACCTCTATTGGATGGCAGAAGCATTACAACTATAATGATGTTTTTGACCACAATCAAGGAATAAAGCTTTAAGCATTAAAAAGGCTCTGCTCTTTTATTAGGATACACCCCCTCCCACTATATTTTTTGAACAGTGATAGCTCCCCTGTTGGGTAACGTTTAATGGGTTTGTTAAAATATTTCTAATTAAGAAGTTAACTGTACAATATCCATGTATCACACTTACAGATGAGAAATTCAAGCCTTTTTTTGTCTAATAGTTGCTTCCTGAAATTGATGCTGCTCCAACTGAAGCCGCACAAAGTGCCGTGGCCCCAGTGATATCCTTCACCGTTGGTGATTAATGGGCTGTAAGCCACCAGTGTCCAGTAAGCGATGTGCTAAGGAAAGCAGATGCGGCAGGTTTTACATTATCCTGACTGCAACAAACCCATTCTGTTGTGTCAGCTTTAACCATGGGATTCTGATGATGAAATATGATGTGTGTTGAATCTAATGGGTTTCTTTGCCCTTCCAGCAAGTTCATTCCATTGAACTCAATGCCATCTCGTCTTCTCTTACAACCGGTAATAAAAGAAACATCATACGGTGTTACGACGACTGTTGCGGGTCTCTAACCACAAAATCTTTGTTGTAAGATCCTCTGCCCAGGAGTGTATTCTGTAGCAAAAGATAAATTCACTGTTCTATCATATAAACATTAGTAACACTGGTATAATCATACCCAGGATCAAATGTAAGTGATGCAGCAAAGAAATGCCGTGCTTATCTTTGAAGAACATATAAAAATGTTAACATTATAATTGCACTGTATTAGACCAGTGAGGCTGACCTTTACTTTTCCTTACAAACCACAGGTACACCTTTAAAGTCAGTAAATAGGCACTCTTGACCAAGATATGTTAGGATTACTTACCAGATGCTTCCAAATGCATTTTCTACTGTACAGTCTACCTGATAAGAGTATTGCTGCTGATTACAAAATCTGGTATAATGGATGTTCAAAAGTAAAGAGAACCTAGCACAGGATAACAAACCAGTGAGCACTATTGTCACGTATATGTTAGAAATCGAGTTCAACAATTTCAGATCCTAACCTCGGCCCCTATTACATTTTTACTTATATTTTTTTCCACCCCTTTGTTTTGGGTCTTCCCTTCCCCCCCCCCTTTCCTTTTTTTTTCTCTCTCCCACATGGCAGCTGTCTCTCATCCTGCCAGTACACTTCACACCTAATCTCAGCCGTCTTTTGTCTCCACTGTCCTATTACCATCTCGCCTGGTTTTGAATACCTCTTAATGTCTCTTTTACTTCTTTTGTTCTATCGCAGCCCTGCCTTCGATCTATTTTATTTCCTTTCCAGTTTTGAAAAAGGGTTTCGACCCGAAACGTCAACTCTAATTTCTCTCCACGGATGTTGCCTGGCCTGCTGAGTTTTTCCAGCATTTTCTGTTGTTATTTGGTGAAATACACCACTTTTGCATCTCTTACTATATCATGAAAAGACTTATTAACATAACAGTGCTGTGGGATCTTCAGGTGCTCTGTGTCTCTATACCTCACAGAGTAGACCGCACCCGATATGTGAGGTCAACTCATTACCAGATTTGGACATTGCGCCTCTAGCATGTAGCCCATGATGTGCTGAGAGACCACCGAGATCATAGGGGTGAGAATCTGAGCATCAGCAGTAATTAAAGGGTTGCCGCACTCCAATTGTTTGGAGTTCATCAGCCCCTTCAAGCAACTGACCTTTGGTGCCAGGAAAGTGGAGAAAGTTGGGTGGCTCAACCCGAAGGAAGAGTCATCTCAGGAAAAAATGTAAAATGTTGCCCTTCAGCCCTCCCTCGCAGGCCTTGATGCTTGCACCTGTCCCGAATTATGGATTGCATGTCGAAACCTATGTTTTACTGCATCTCGTGTTAACTGACGACAATCTCACTTTATCATTGATTTTCAAAGTGCAGATGGTCTATAATAGCTGGGAGAGATTAGTAACACGTGGGAGACCCACAAACCTGAGACCTCTCACCCTCAATGAAAAGGAAGCTCTACAGGTCCTGGGGAGGGAGGCCATGTAGAGGGTCAGAGATGGTGACGTGGAAGGGCAAGTGCCTGCTACAGGTTCATGATGGAAGGGGAAGTTATGGGCATTCGGGTGGGTGAGACAGCTAGAGGAGGTAGGAGAAACTAGGGAGAGACACAGGAACTTGGGGCAGGTGAGATGGGTGGTGAGAGGTGGTAGGAAGGGACTGGGGAAGGCACGGATGCTAGGATGGCACGAGCCAGTAGGAAGGAGTAGGGGGAAGTCATGGGATCTTGAATGAGTGGCTGTGAGAGTGGAGAGAAGGGGTGAAGCAGTAGCCTTTCCATCGCTCCACCAGAAGATTAAAATCTATGAAAGCCCTGTTTAAATAATACAGGCTTTCCATAGGGAAAGAACTCTAAGGAATTCCCAGTCACTCCGCACTACTAAAACCTCGTTCCTGCTGTGAGTGGAGCAACTTTAAGTTAATTAAGTGCTTTGAGTGCCTTATAAATATTATTAATTAATAGTATTTTTAAAGCATTTAAGTAATTCAAAAGTTGTTTTTCTCACAGGGATGTAGACTAACATTGGGGAACTAAAGGAGATTGCGCCAGTGCCAAAAAACTAAGGTTATATAGATAGTGCTAAGGCACACAAGCACCAACAGCAGATAGAGCTGGGAAGGTCTCAGAGGTAAGTTTATAGATATAGTAAATAGGTTAAACAGGAAAACATGACAGCCCACCTGTGACTGACATGGCGTTACACATCTGCATGACGTGACAGGAAAGAGCTACAAGAAGTACATGCTATATCAAATCAAATCAAATCAACTTTTATTGTCATTGTTAGTGCACAAGTGCAGTACAACGAAATGTAGGCTTGCGGCTCCCGAGAGTGTACAATTTGGATTAGGACACTTAAACATTTCAACATACATTTGTACATATATATTAGCATAAATATGACCATAATAAAGTGCATCGGCAGATGTGCAGGCTTTAGTGTTTATTTGTGGAGTTCAGTAGGATGACAGCCCTGGGAAAGAAGCTGTTCCTAAATCTGGTCGTATGGGTGCGAATGCATCTGTAGCATCTTCCAGATGGTAGGAGGGCGTACAGACTGTGGCTGGGGTGGGTAGGGTCTTTGATGATGGACCGTGCCCTCCGTAGGCAGCGTTTCTGATATATATGTTCTATGGTCGGTAGCCGGGTGCCGGTGATGCGTTGGGCAGTTTTGACTACCCGCTGCAGGGCTTTCCGGTCATGGGAGCTACAGCTGCCGTACCATACCGTGATACAGTTTGTCAGGATGCTCTCTATAGTGCAGCGGTAGAAGTTAGAGAGGATCGGGGGTGACAGATTACATCCCTTCAGCCTCCTCAAGAAATATAGGCGCTGCTGGGCCTTCTTCACCAGAGAGGAGGTGTTGAGTGACCAGGAGAGGTCTTCCGTGATGTGGACTCCGAGGAACTTAAAGCTGGCCACCCTTTCCACCTCCGCCCCATTGATGTGGATGGGGGTGTGACTTCCGCCTTTGGACTTCCTGAAGTCCACGATTATTTCCTTTGTTTTCTTGGTGTTAAGGGCCAGGTTGTTGTCGGCGCACCACTTCACGAGATGCTGGACCTCCTCCCTGTAGGCTGACTCATCGTTGTTGGTGATCTGGCCTACTACCGTGGTGTCATCTGCGAACTTGATGATGGTGTTGGAACCATTAACAGCCACACAGTCGTGGGTGAAGAGGGAGTAAAGGAGGGGGCTCAGCACACATCCTTGTGGGGCCCCTGTGTTCAGGGTCAGGGGGGGGGAGGTGTGGTTACCTAATTTGACAGACTGGGGTCTGTTTGTTAGGAAGTCAAGGGTCCAGTTGCAGAGGGAAGTGTTCAGGCCAAGAGTTTGGAGTTTGGTGGCCAGCTTGTTGGGGACGATAGTGTTGAATGCTGAGCTGTAGTCTATAAACAACATTCTGATGTAGGTCTCCTTACCATCTAGGTGATTCAGTGCCGAGTGTAGAGCAGTTGTGATTGCATCCTCCGTTGATCTGTTTGCCCGATAGGCAAACTGGTGTTGGTCAAGGGAGACAGGAACACTGGCTTTGATGTGGGCTAAGACCAGTCTCTCGAAACACTTCATTATGATGGGTGTGAGTGTGACAGGTCAATAGTCGTTCAGACACATCACAGCCGCTTGTTTAGGCACAGGAATGATGGTGGCGGTCTTGAAGCATGTAGGGACTACTGCCTGAGCCAATGACAGGTTGAAGATGGCGGTGAAGACATCAGCCAGCTAATCAGCACATTCCTTGAGTACCCGTCCAGGGATGCTATCCGGTCCAGTAGCCTTTCGTGTGTTCACTCTGCGTAGAGCGCCCCTTACGTCGGAGGTCGACAGAGTGAGCACCTGGTCTTCTGGGGGTGGCAAGGCTTTGGTAGCCGGCTCCTTGTTGTCCCTGTCGAAGCGAGCATAGAAGTTGTTAAGCTCCTCCGGAAGGGAGGCGTCGCTGACCGGGGGACTGGTGTTTTTGCCCTTGTAGTCAGTGATCGACTGGATGCCTTGCCACATGCGCCGGGGGTCCGAGTTGTTGCGGAAGTGATCCTCTATCCGCAGTGTCTGTTTCCATTTGGCAGTCCTGATACCCTTTTTTAGGTTGGTCCTAGCTGCTCTGTAAGCCGCCGCGTCGCCAGATTTAAATGCTGCGTCGCGTGCTTTCAACAGTGAGCGGACCTCTCCGTTCATCCAGGGTTTCTGGTTGGGGTATGACCTGATATTTTTGTGGGTCGTGACGACCTCGACGCAGCTGTTGATGTAGAATAGCACTGTGGATGCGTATTCCTCGATGTCATTGTGGGCAAACATGCCCCAATCAGTGCGTTCGAAGCAATCCTGAAGCTCCGATACAGGATTACATTACAACAGTGACTACACTTCAAAGTATTTCATTTTGTAAAGCGCTTTGGGACGTCCGGTGATCATGAAAGGCGCTAAATAAATGCAAGTCTTTCTTTCTATACAAGACTTTAAACATATTACTACCAGATATCCTATGGCATTTTTCATGGTGAAGCGGAAGAGTGTGGCGGGGAAAATACGTATAATGGGGAATGTGTGACAGGGAAGGTGTTATAGAAAATAAGTTGACACTTACAGACATGGGAACTATGCACAAGACTTTTACTACATTATAGATATATAAGTGTCAACTTATTTACAGCACAGAAACAGGCCATTTGGCCCAACAGGTCTATGCCAGTGTTATTGCTCCACATAAAGATAGATATACAGGCCCCCAAAATCCTGGGGCCTCGCTCCACCACTGAAAGTACTTTCCACAACACTTTCCCTTTTGTGTGCAAGAAAATTTTGCACTTGGAGGAAGTAACTAAGAATTAAGAGTTACAATAGCAAAATACTGCGGATGCTGGAAATCTGAAATAACAGAAAATGCTGGAAACGCTCAGCAGGTCAGGTAGCATCATGGAGAGAGAAACAGAGTTAACATTTCAGGTCAATGACCCTTCGTCAGAACTGGAAAAGGTTAGAGATGTAACAGATTTTTATCAAGTGTGGGACAGGGACAGGGAGGAGGGTAGGAAAGAACACAAGGGAAGGTCTGTGATAGGACAGAAGGCAGGAGAGATTAAAAGACAAAAGGGATGATGGTGCAAGGTAAAAGGAATGGTAATGGGACAAGTAAAGAAACAAAAGATGAGTCTTGATAGGGTGTAAATAGTGATGGCAGAATCATCAACAGCTGCCACGTGAAGAAGAAAAGAAAGGGGATAAAAACATATAGGGGCCAAGGTTATAGTCTGAAATTGTTGAACTCGATGTTGAGTCCAGAAGACTGTAAAGTGCCTAATCGAACAATAAGGTGCTGTTCCTCGAGCTTACGTTGAGCTTCGTTGGAACAGTGTAAGAGGCCGAGGACAGAAAGGTCAGAGTGGGAGTGGAGCGGAGAATTAAAGTGACAGGTGATCGGAAGCTCGGGGTCACGCTTGCGGACTGAACGGAGGTGTTCCACAAAGCGGTCACCCAATCTGCGTTTGGTCTCCCCAATGTAGAGGAGACCGCATCGTGAGCAGCGAATACAGTATACTAGATTGTAAGAAGTACAAGTAAATCGCTGTTTCACCTGGAAGGAGTGTTTTGGGCCCTGGACAGTGGGAAGGGAGGAGGTAAAAGGGCAGGTGTTGCATCTCCTGCGCTGGCATGGGAAGGTGCCGTGGGAAGGGGAAGGGGTGTTGGGGGTGATTGAGGAGTGGACCAGGATGTCGTGAGGGGAGTGATCCCTTCAGAATGCTGAAAGGGGAGGGGAGGGGAAGATGTGTTTGGTGGTGGGATCACGCTGGAGGTGGCGGAAATGGCGGAGGATGATCCGTTGAATGTGAAGGCTGATGGGGTGAAAGCTGAGGACAAGGGGAACCCTATCATGATTCTGAGAGGAAGGGGAAGGGGTGAGAGCAAAAGTGCAGGAAAAGCAACAGACACGGTCGAGGGCCGTTTCAACCATGGTAGAGGGGAATCCTTGGTTGGGGGAAAAGGAAGACATGTCAGAAGCACTAGTGTGGAAGGTGGCATCGTCAGAGCAGATGCAGCGGAGATGGAGAAACTGGGAGAATGGAATAGAGTCCTTATAGGAAGTGGGGTGGGAGGAAGTGTAGTCCAGGTAGCTGTGGGAGTCAGTGGGCTTATAGTGGACGTTTGTCAATAGCTTATCCCCAGAAATGGAGACAAAGAAGTCGAGGAAGGGAAGGGAAGAGTTGGAGATGGACCATGTGAAGGTGAGGGAAGGGTGGAAATTTGAAGCAAAGTGAATGAAATTTTCTAATTTAGGGCGAGAGCAGGAGACAGCACCGATATAGTCATCAATGTACCGGAAAAAGAGGTGAGGGAGGGGACAGTGTAAGAGGCCGAGGATGGACTGGAATAAAGAATGTTCCACATATCCCACGAAAAGGCAGGCATAGCTGGGACCCATGTGGGTTCCCATAGCAACACCTTTAATTTGCAGGAAGTGAGTGGAGTCAAAGGAGAAGTTGTTCAATGTGAGAACAAGTTCAGCCAGGCGGAGGAGGGTGGTGGTGGAAGGTGACCGGTTGGGCCTCTGTTCAAGGAAGAAGCGGAGTGCCCTCAGGCCATCCTGGTGAGGGATGGAGGTGTAGAGGGATTGGACGTCCATAGTGAAAAGGAAACGGTTGGGGCCAGCAAACTGGAAAAGTGGTGTCGGAAGAGTCGTGGATGTAGGTGGGAAGAGGCTGGATAAGGGGAGAAAAAATAGAATCGAGATAGGAAGAGATAAGTTCCGTGGGGGAAGAACAGGCTGAAACGATGGGTTTACCAGGGCAGTCCTGTTTGTGGATCTTGGGAAGTGGGCTGTGTGGGTTTGGGGAACTATGAGGTTGGCGGCTGTGGAGGAAGATCTCCAGAGGAGATGAGGTCAGCGCCAGTCTTGGAAACGATGGCTTGATGTTCGGTAGTGGGGTCATGGTCCAGGGGGTGGTAGGAGGGGGTGTCAGAGAGTTGGCGTTCAGCCTCCGCAAGGTAGAGGTCTGTTCACCAAACAACAACAGCACCACCCTTGTCAGCAGGTTTAATGACAATGACATGTTTCAACATGTCCTCTTCTAATGCAACTCCATTTTCCATGTACCGCACATAGGGGGAAAAATTCGATTGGTTAGCGCCTCCCATGGGCAGTAACGGGGCGCTAGCAACTTAGCGCCTGAGCGCAGTGATTTTAGGGCCGCTTGCGAAATTGACCTGTCGTTTTGCGCTGACACTAAACACTACCACCACGATCTCCTGCGCCTGCAGATCGTGATGTCATGAAAGTGTGCAACGCCCCGGTAGCGCCTCGGACCAGAAGTTGAGTCGCATCCCCTGCCTTAGCACCTGCCTCTAGGAACAAAAGGTAGAGGGGAACGTTTACAAGGCAGGAAGGGGCTGGGGGAGCGCTATTTAAAGGCGGGCGCTTCCTGCCTTTTCTTGTCGGCAAAGTTTTTGGTACACGCAGGTTGAGAGGGAGAGAGACGTCTGGAGAGATTTAACTTTTGAGGTTCCTGTTTATTTGACCTGCATATTTAGAAGCTTTTATGGGGGCTGCACTAACTCGGGACGTCGCCCTCCAGCTTCACCTTCAGAGGCAGCAGTGGCGCAGACAGAGAGAGAATGGCAAGCGTGGCCAGAGGGAGGAGGACCAACAGGCCTCTGCACACGAGACCTTACCCTCCCAGGGTATTCCGGGAGCAAATCTCATACATTCATTTGTCCGAGGAGCAGTTTTTCCAAAGGCTTTGCTTCCACCTGCAACCAGAGCTGCAGCCTCAGCTCAGGACCAGGATTTCTCTGTCGTGGCAGTGAAGGCGACAGTGGCTCTGAATTTCTATGCCAGCGGATCCTTGCAGGCTTCAACTGAGGACATAGCGAATATCTCCCAGTTCGCTGTTCGTTGTTGCATCCGGGAGGTGACAAATGCCCTGTATAAAAGGAGATGCCAGTACATCTCTCTCCCCATGACCCGGGACAAACAGCGCGAACGCGCATGTAGCTTTACTAGGATAGCAGACTTCCCCATGGTTCAGGGCGCCATTACCTGCACCTCATGAGAATGCAGGGCTGTTCTGAAACCGCAAAGGCTTCCACTCTCTGAATGTCCAGTTGGTCTGTAACCACAGACAGTGCATCCTCGCCGTCAATGCCCGCTATCCTGGCAGCAGCTACAATGCTTTTATCCTGCGCCAGACTGGTGTCGCAGACCTCTTCCAACCACTGCATCAACCTAGTGGATGGCTCCTCGGGGACAAGGGCTATCCACTCTGCACCTGGCTGATGACACCGCTGCGTAACCCCAACACCCCTGCCGAGCTGCAATACAATAATAGCCATAGCGCCACCAGGAACCTCATAGAGCAGACGATCGGCATCTTGAAACAACGGTCCCAGTGTCTTGTCCACTCAGGAGGAGCCCTGCAGTACTCTCCCGAGCGAGTCTCGCTTTTCATTGTTGTGTGCTGCATGCTTCACAACCTTGCAATCATGAGGACCCAGCCATTGCCACCAGGGATTGGTGCACCAGCTCAGGAGGAGGAAGTGGTAGAGGAGGAAGTGGTAGAGGAGGAGGAGGAGGAGGAAGAAGAGGAAGATCAGCAGCACCAACGTGGGAGGGAGGCACACAATGTTGCCACTGCAAGGGCCGTCCGTGAACGGCTCATAAGGCTCCAATTCTAACCCTTTACAGAGAAGATGGCTTCTGGGATGAAGAAGCACATCATTGAAAGCATCCCGCACCCCCTATTGCCGGGCAAAGCTGCAATGAGTCATATCAGCAAAGATGTAAAGTAACAATAACATTTTTTATTTATATTACAAACTTTGTGTCATTTATTCAGGACAAACAATTAGAAACAAACCCAATAATTCATGAACTAACAAAACTCATTCTCACAACATGGAGATAAATGGCAAAACAGTAAACAAATATAATAACATCGACATCGAACTTTCCCACAAACATTCCCCCCATTTATTTAAAGATTCTACTGTTGGGCCTTCGAGGGTGATCTCCATCCCCTGCACACTTCCCCCCTTCCCACCCTACTGCTCCTCCGTAATGTGGCCCCAGTGGCTGCAGGAAGGCTGGCGGAAGGCTGCTGAATGCTGGTTTAGAGACTGCAGATGGCTTTGCAGGACGCCCTCGACTAGCTCTGGGCCTGGAAGGCCCGGCTGCAGACTGCACCAACTCTGCATGGGCAGCAGCAGTAGCAGTCTGGGTTGGCTGGGTTACAGGCTGTAGCAAGTGCAATGACAGAGTGGCAGTGGTGGGAGCAGGAATGCTGTCATCCTGAGAGAGGACAGCACCTTCCTGCTTGACCGACACACTGCCACTCCCCCGGGGCAATACCTCATCATCCGGAGCAATCTGCTCGAGCACAGATTGCTGGCCTGCTGCGGCACCGTGTGATCCCGGGGGACTGTGGGCGACCCAGCTACAATGGCAGCAATCAGCGCTTGTGTGACATCAATCTGAGACTGAATCATAGCAGTCTGAGACTGGATGGCACCAACCAATGACTCAATTGCAGCACTAAGCCGTTGCGTTGCGTCGGCCTGTGCTGCAATGGATCATGCCACCTCACCCATTACACGCGGCATGGGGTCTGGGTCCCCAAGGTCTCCCTGCAATTCAACCATCCTCTGCAACGAGGCAAGGATGGATTCAAGGGTTTGCGCACAGATGACAGCTGTGCTGGTGGCGGACTCCTCCATGCTCCTAGCTAGTGCAACCATGCTGTCGGGCACCCTTGCCATTGCACCCATGAGCTCTGTATGCATGCTCAAGGCCTGGCTATTCATGGCCGTGACTTTGAGGTCCTCATCCGAGTCCTGTGCAGCAGAACTTGCGCGCCTACTCACCCTCCGGGGAGATGGCCCCCGAGCTTCCCTACCCCCATGGCGTTGCTGCAGCCTGCTGGGACCAGGAGCTTCACCCTCATCAGACACTATCCCCCTGCTCCCCTCCAGGGAAGGCGTGGCCCCAGTGTCGGATGTGTCACCCTCAGGACACGCAGGCGGTGAAGCTCCGGCTTCCTCTTCCTCCTCGTCATGCGCATCGCTGCCACTGGCAGGCTGAGGGACAGTCTGGTCAGCTGGTGGTTCACTATCTGAAAGCAGAAAGGTACAAGTGTGACTTTAGTGTGAGGGCAGGGGGGCAGGGAGGGAGCAAGGACTGGAGACCGTCAGTTGGATTGAAAGTGTAAAGGGCTGGTGTTGTGGGGGGGAAGTGGTATGAGAGAGGAGAGAAAGCTGATGAATGCTGTCCCCAAGGTCGACCTCTTCAGCGGCCACGGCACCTATGACCTGGCTGGCAACGATCCTGTGCACTCACCTCCAAATCGGTCAAGGGTGTAAGTCCGCCGGTCCTCCTCCCATGCACTGTTGCTCCCATCTGTTATGAGACAGCTTGGCCTGTAAGAAAAAGTACTGCGTGTGAGTGAGTTTGCAGCCATGTGTTTGGCAGATGTGCCTACCATAGTTGAATAGCTGTTAATGCGTGCAAGGTGTGGGATGTGAGCTTTATGATATGGCCACAGTTCTTGGATGAGTGTTGGGCATTTGGGTTTTTAAAATATCTGGGCACAGAGTGAAGTTGAGATGGAGTGACGTAGAGGTATTGAAAAGCAGCTACTCACCCTGACCACCCGAGTGAGGTCGTTGAACTTCTTACGACATTGGTTGTGGGTCCTTGGCACCAGGCTCCTTGAGGAGATGTGCTGAGCCACCTCCCTCCACACCTTTCTAAACCCCCGGGGCAATGGCCTCCTGCCACTCTCAGGGAACAGCACTGTCTGTCGCTGTTCCACAGCAGCAACCAGAGCCACCAATGCCTGGTCGCTGAAGCGCCCAGCTCTTTCTCTGGGCCTCTCCATTAGTGCTTCCAAGACAAAAGTGAAACAGAGGTCTCTCCAGGTCGAGATTCAAGGCTGCAATGAGCAGTGTGTGGCTGGCCTGCAAGATGGCCCCTCCCCTTTGAGAACTGGACGATGCCAGTCTGTCTGGCTTTCATGGTAACGGACATCGCCTGAGCTTCGGTAGCGTTCTGAGGTAACGCCTCGTTCCCTGACGTTAGCGCCTTAAGAGAGGTGTGTAGCGCCTGATTTAGCGCTCCAATTGTAGTGTATGTGCCTTTAAGAGCCCCAGGTGTGCTGTAATGCCGGTAATGGCCACTCGGGCTATATAAGCCTGTATATTGTGTTATATCCGTTAGTACCCCTCCAGACTTTGCTTAGTAAACACCTATGAACCAACTCCTGTCTTCAGTGTCTCTATCAACACACGGACACTACAGTGGCGACGAAGTGGAAACGGACTTACCTACAATTCGGCAGCACCTCAAGGACATCGATTCCTCTGGCGTCCAGAAGAATCAAGAAGTGAAAGAAGCTGTTGTTTCACCAGCTGGCCAAGCTGGTGGCAGGTACTACGGTAATCCTTCCTGGGCATCAGGCTGGGGCTCCAGCGGTTGGCTCTACAGCTGGGCCAAGCATCGAAAGCGGGGGCAAGCAGTAACAGACAGGGAGGGAGCACTCGGGAGACGGTCGCGGCTGCAAGCAGGTCGGCGTTCAGACCTACAGAGAGAGTCCGGCGGGAACGAGTCTCCAACTGTAAATAAATAAAAAAAGAACGGAAACCGCGGGAAACAGCGTTGTCATCGGCAGCAGCGGCGAGAAAGCACGGGAAGCACCATATCTTTTCTACAGAAAAGAAAAGCGCGGGAAGCGCCATATCTTTTCTAAGATGCCTAATTCTGGCAATATTGATGCTTTTGATAACGAGATAGAGGATTGGACCACATATGTGGAAAGAGTGGAGGTATATTGCACCGCAAATGGAATAGAAGATGAGAAAAAAGCTTCAGTACTTCTGGATCTAATGGGCGCAAAGACATACAAGCTGTTACGAAACTTAATCACTCCAGCCGAACTGATGGACAAGAATTTTAAGGAGATTGTTGATACCCTACACTGCCAATTTGAGGCAGGACTGGCAGATTCTCTGCGAGACAAATTCGTCTTGTGATGAAATATGTCATTCATCAGACTCTGTATTTAACTACATATATTGTATTGCCTGCTCCTGTGTTTTTACCTTGTATTGTATATAGTGCACCGCCCCCTTTCTCCCCATTGGGTGTGTCGGCTCCGCCCATACCTGGCCCTACTTAAGACAAGCCCAAGCTTGTCTTGCAGCAGAACAGCAGAATGCTAGGTGAAGACACAGGCATCTTTCTTTGCTAATAAAAGCCTAGTTTTATCCAGTTAACTTTGAGCCTTGAAGTTATTGAGGCGCATCAATTTTATTAGCAAACTTTCAACGATGGATCAACTTTTGAAACCGGAACGCTTGGATTTGGACCCGCATGCTTCGGATGCACCGGCATGGTTTGGACACTGGTTCCAGTGCTTGGAATTTTTTATGGCCAACTCCAAAGCCGTCACAGCCTCTAGAGCCACCGGAGATGTGAAACTCGGGATCCTGCAGAATCGGGTAAGCCACCGGGTTTTTCCACTCATCCAAGACGCCGCCACCTACCTGGATGCCTGCAACATTCTAAAGGCCCACTATCAGCGGCCTACCAACGAGGTGTACGCCAGGCATCTGCTTGCTACCTGCACACAGCGACCCGGAGAGTCGCTAGAGGACTTTCTAGTCACCCTAAAAGTGCTTGGCAAAGACTGCAAATGCAAAGACGTGAAAGCCACGGTATACACAGACGAGCTTATTCGGGATGCCTTTATCGCAGGCCTTAGCTCTAATTACATCCGGCAGAGACTGCTAGAGAAAACGGGCCTAGATCTGACACAGGCTGTGGACACAGCATGATCGCTGGATGTGGCTCAGAAGAACTCTGACTCCTACTCTTCAGGCCGCGCGGCCCACGCCGCCTCGTACGCACCAAGGGCACCGCCATGTTGGAAGACATCTTCCCCGCCCGGTAGCCCAACACCGTCGGGGCCCTGCTCTCCCCCCAGAAGCCCTACGACCGCCGCGATGCATCGGGGCCTCAAATGCTACTTCTGCGGGCAGCCGAAGCACACCAGGAACCTGTGCCCGGCGAAAGGCACCACCTGCTGTAAGTGCGGTAAGAAGGGGCACTTTGGGAAGGTGTGCAGAGGGAACCCCGCAGGCAAACCCGCCACCGCCGCGTGCGCGCCGTGGGAGTGGCCATCTTGGACGCCATCTTGTCCGACCTCATGGGGTCCGCCATCTCGCGAGCAGACATCGTGGACGCCATCTTACCCGGCCTCGTGTGGCCCACCATCTTGTCCCGATCAGGGCCCTACAGTGGCGTCGATCACAGTGGACCAGTCCAGACCGCACCCACTATCCAAATCGATGGTGGACATCGAGGTAAACGGGTGCAAGGTTAAATGTTTAATTGACAGCGGGAGCATGGAGAGCTTCATTCACCCTGGTCTGGTACAACGACTCTCTCTAACTATAGTCCCTACTCAGGGCACGATCTCTATGGCCGACAAAACCCAGATATCGACTATTGCGGGTTACTGCGCGGTACGATTGTCCGTTAAAGGCACTGTATATAATAATTTTAAACTGTTAATTATGAAGGATTTATGTGTGAGCGTGATCTTGGGCCTGGATTTTCAGTGCCACCACCAAAGCATCATGCTCAATTTCGGTGGGACCCAGCCGCCCCTCACAGTGCGCGGTCTGGCTACCCTGAAGGTAAAGCCGCCTTCGCTGTTCGCGAACCTTACCCCTAACTGCCAGCCAATAGCGACCAAAAGCAGGAGGTACAGCTGGGAGGACAGGCGGTTTATCGCGACCGAGGTAGACAGGCTCCTGAGGGAGCGCATTATTGAACGCAGCAACAGCCCGTGGCGCGCCCAAGTGGTGGTGGTGAGGGGTAGCGAGAAGAAGCGGATGGTGATTGACTATAGTCAAACAGTCAACATCTATACCCAACTAGACGCCTACCCGCTACCCCGCATATCCGAGATGGTGAACCAAATTGCCCAATACCGGGTGTTCTCCACTATCGACCTCAAGTCAGCGTACCACCAGCTCCCTATCAGACCAGAGGACCGTTCGTACACCACCTTCGAGGCAAACGGACGCCTCTACCAGTTCCTCAGAGTCCCCTTTGGGGTGACGAATGGGGTCTCGGTCTTTCAGAGGGAGATGGACCGCATGGTCGATGACCACCACTTGCAGGCAACCTTCCCCTATCTCGACAACGTCACCATCTGCGGCCACAACCAACAGGACCACGACTCAAACCTCGCGAGGTTTCTGAAAACCGCACAAAAACTCAACCTCACTTTCAACGAGGACAAGTGCGTTTTCAACACCACGCGCCTCTGCATACTAGGCAGCGTGGTGGAGAATGGGGAAATTGGACCAGACCCCGACCGATTGCACCCCCTACGGGAGCTGCCCCTGCCCAACACTCCCAAAGCCCTGAAAAGGTGCCTGGGGTTATTCTCGTAATATGCCCAATGGGCCCCTAACTACTCCGATAAAGCCCGCCCCCTCTTGAAAGCATCCTCTTTCCCACTCTCTGCTGAGGCCCATGCTGCCTTCAAAAGCATTAAGCAGGATATTAAGCGGGCCACGCTACAGGCAGTGGATGAGAACACTCCCTTTCAAGTGGAAAGTGATGCGTCTGACTTTGCCTTGGTGGCCACCCTCAACCAGGCGGGGCGGCCCGTAGCTTTCTTCTCGAGGACCCTCCAGGGGCCCGAAATCAGACACTCCTCCATGGAAAAGGAGGCCCAAGCCATCGTGGAGGCAGTGCGCCACTAGCGGCACTACCTAGCCGGCAAACGCTTCACCCTACTTACCGACCAGCGGTCGGTAGCGTTTATGTTCAATAATAAACAGAGGGGGAAGATTAAAAATGATAAGATTCTTAGGTGGCGGATTGAGCTCTCCACCTTCGAGTACGACATCATATACCGGCCGGGGGCCCTTAACGAATCCCCCGACGCCCTCTCACGAGGGATGTGTGCCAACGCCACCGGGGATCGGCTACAGACCCTCCACAACGACCTCTGCCACCCAGGGGTCACACGGCTGTTCCACTTCATAAAGTCCCGCAACTTACCCTACTCGATTGAGGAAGTTCGGTCTCTGACCAGGAACTGCCGCACTTGCGCTGAGTGCAAGCCTCGGTTCTGTGGATGAATACTCCCGTTTCCCATTCGCCTTCCCCTGCCCAGACATGACCAGCGCCATGGTCATTAAATGCCTCAACAGCCTGTTCTGCCTGTTTGGTATGCCAAGCTATATCCACACGGATAGGGGGGCGTCCTTCATAAGTGAAGAGCTACGCCAGTACATGCTGTCCAAGGGGATTGCCACGAGCCGTACCACCAGCTACAACCCCCGGGGTAACGGTCAGGTGGAGCGAGAGAACGGGACAGTATGGAGGGCAGTCACTCTAAATCTAAGGACCAAGGGCCTCCCTATCTCCCGCTGGCAGGAAGTCCTCCCAGATGTGCTCCACTCAATACGGTCACTATTGTGTACCGCCACTAATGCCACGCCTCATGAGCTAATGTTTGTGTTTCCCCGGAAATCCACCTCAGGCGTATCCATACCGTCATGGCTCTCCACCCCAGGTCCGGTACTTTTGCGGAAGCATGTGAGGGGCCACAAGACGGACCCTCTCGTGGAGCCAGTGCACCTGCTCCACGCCAACCCACAATATGCGTATGTCCGGCACGCCGACGGACGGGAGGACACTGTGTCCATAAAAGACCTCGCCCCAGCCGGAAACAACAGCAACAACGACAACGACTACAACAACAACAGCAACAACGACAACAACCACAACAACTATTACCCACCCACTCCACCCACTAATCTTTCATCACCCCCGGAAGAACACCAGCCAACGGTACCCCCACCACCTACTCCTTCAAGAACCCCGGTGGCGCCCCCGGCAGAGACCCAGGAGGTCACCTGGGACACCCAGCCGGCACCCGCGGCACCGCAACCGTTACGTCGGTCACAGAGGACTATCACACCCCCGGACAGACTAAATCTGTAGAAGGGGTGAATGTGATGAAATATGTCATTCATCAGACTCTGTATTTAACTACATATATTGTATTGCCTGCTCCTGTGTTTTTTACCTTGTATTGTATATAGTGCACCGCCCCCTTTCTCCCCATTGGGTGTGTCGGCTCCGCCCATACCTGGCCCTACTTAAGACAAGCCCAGGCTTGTCTTGCAGCAGAACAGCAGAATGCTAGGTGAAGACACAGGCATCTTTCTTTGCTAATAAAAGCCTAGTTTTATCCAGTTAACTTTGAGCCTTGAAGTTATTGAGGCGCATCACGTCTGCGATCCCCTAATGGTAGAAACACAAAAAAGGCTATTTTCTGAGAAAGATTTAACACTGGACAAGGCTTTCAGTGCAATAGGAGCTGCAGAGATAAAGCAAAGGCCACAGGACTTCGGCACCCATGAAATGATACGGGGTTTCGAGAGATGTTATCGCTGCGGCAGATCCACCCATGACCAGAGGGACTGCTGGTTCAAGGACAAAGCATGCAGGCAATGTGGAAAAATGGGACACATTCCACGTGTGTGCCGATCTGGAAACAAAAAATCCACTAACAGGAAAAGAATCAATAAGGAAAAGCACAGAAAGGTACAAATGATGACGGACAGTAGCTCCGAAGACCAGAAGAGCGATAGCGACTCCGGGAACAAGAGACTAAGCTCTCTCAAATTACATAATGTAATTGCCCAAGAAGATTACCAGACCATTTGGGTTACCCTCACAATAGCAGGGTCCCCAGTTAAAATGGAGCTAGATACAGGATCAGCTCTGACCGTCATAAATCGACGGGATTACGAGCGGCTATTTCCGCATATACCTTTGAAAGACACATCCATTATCTTGAAAACATATGCGGGGCAGAAAGTATACCCCAAAGGGAAAATAAGGGTGCCTGTTGTATACAACGGCAAGGAAATACAGAAGTTGTATTTATACGTTCTACAAGATGGTGGTCCACTGCTGTTGGGACGTGAATGGATCAGAAAAATACGTTTAGACTGGCACTCCATTCAGGCACTGACGGTGACCAGTAAGGAAAAAAATGATGATGACGTCATACCTGAACGATTAAACGACATCTTGGCCAACGCCAAGGAAGTGTTTCAAGAAAAACTAGGAACCTTGAAAGGCATCACCGCCTCAATAAAAGTGGAAGATGCAGCAATTCCCAAGTTTTTTAAGGCAAGACCAGTGCCATACGCAATTCGTCCAGCAGTCGAGGCAGAGCTGGAGAATTTGGAAAAGGCAGGCGTATTATCTAAAATAGATTGGAGCGAGTGGGCAACACCCATCGTCCCAGTCATGAAGAAAGCATTGAAGAATGATAAATCTGAAGAACAGAGAAAAATTCACATCTGTGGAGACTTCAAGGTGACTGTAAACCCGGTCCTTCACATGGTACAGTATCCTCTTCCGAGGATAGAAGATATTTTTGCCTCACTATCCGGAGGGAAACGTTTCACCAAAATTGACTTGGCACAGGCATATCTACAGATGGAGGTTGAAGAGGCCTCTAAAAAATATCTCACGATAAATACACACAAAGGTCTGTACCAGTACAATCGACTGGTTTTCGGAGTAGCATCCGCTCCAGCTATCTGGCAAAGAGCTATGGAGCAAATCCTCCAAGGGATTCCGGGGACTCAATGCTACCTAGACGACATCCTTGTAACAGGAGAAAATGACAACGAGCACCTTGTCAATTTAGAGCAGGTGCTCACTAGGCTGAGAGAACGGGGCCTACGAGCAAATCGCCCCAAGTGCGAATTTTTCCGAAATCAAATATCATATTGTGGCCACATAATAAATAAGGAAGGGTTGCATAAGTCACCTGAAAAAATTGAAGCAGTCATAAAAGCCCCAGCACCTGAAAATGTTTCACAATTAAGGTCGTTCCTGGGATTAATAAATTACTATCATAAATTTTTACCGAACTTATCAACTCTTCTACACCCTCTTAATGAACTGCTACAAACAGGAGTAATTTGGAAATGGAACGAAGACTGCAAACGTGCCTTCCATAAATGCAAAGACTTAATCACATCCAAAGAAGTTTTGGCTCATTACAACCCATCACTGCCAATCAGACTGGCATGCGATGCATCCCCTTACGGCATAGGAGCAGTATTATCCCATAAATTCCCTGATGGCTCGGAACGGCCGATAGCTTTTGCGTCACGCTCATTGAACTCAGCTGAGCGTAACTATGCCCAAATCGACAGGGAAGCACTCAGCCTGGTATGGGGAGTAAAGAAATTCAACCATTACCTACACGGACAAAAATTTACCTTGTTGACTGACCATCAACCCCTCATCTCCATATTCAACCCTAAAAAAGGTGTTCCCATTATGACAGCGCAAAGGCTACAGAGGTGGTCCCTTTTTCTAGGGGCACACCAATACAACATAGAATACAAAGGGTCAAAACAGCATGGGAATGCTGACGGTTTATCGCGCCTACCGTTGCCAATGGTAGAAGAGGCACCTACAGTAGACCCAATGGAGATGTTCCACTCTACCATAGTGGAATGTCTACCAGTAACAAATTCTGCCATTGAAAGGGAAACGAGAAATGACCCGACTCTTTCACGGGTCTACGATTTAACAGTGAAGGGATGGCCAGCACATGGCGAACCACTGTTGCCAGCATTCTCGCAAAGAAGAGAACAGCTGTCAGTGTGCCGAGGAACCTTGGTGTGTGGATCCAGAGTGGTGATTCCACCCAAACTCCAGGATAAAGTGCTAAAGGAGCTTCACGAGGGGCATCTGGGTGGAGTGAAAATGAAGAACCTAGCCAGGGCGTTTGTATGGTGGCCAGGTATTGATGGAGACATCGAAGAAATGACTAAGAGCTGCCTAGGATGCCAGAAGGTCCAAAACGCTCCACCACAAGTGTTGTGTATATAATAGGTATGTTACTTTAAACCTATGGCCAGGGCAGCACTACTTTGTAGGGCGTAGTGATACCGTAGTACCACTCCTGGCCATAGGGGTATAAATAGTACTGTGGGTACTGATCTCCCCTCAGTTTCCCACCTGTTGGTATTAAGTAAAGACCTACGTTGAATCTTCCAAGCTGTCTCGTCATTATTGCATTAAGTATAGACACATACTTTATACTGGCGACGAGTATGGTTCGAACTCACCAGTACACGGTGCAACAAAGGAACGGTAGCAGTACGGAGAGAGAAGGAGAGAGGCTTCTTACCAGCCAGCCTGCAGAGTCCAGCGTCGACCGAAGGAGGCCGCCCAGCACTCCGGGTTCGGGAGGAGCAGCAGCAACGGAGCGAGAGAGGGAGGTTTCCAGCGGAGGCTGCAGCAGCTGAGAGAAGAGGCTGAACGGGCGCTCCAGCCACGGGGCAAAAGTCCACCCAGGGCCAGGTAAACTGAAATTCTTCCCGGGGAACGGGAGCTGCAAGGGCCAGAACGGGCAGGTGGTCTGGGGAACAAACGGAGCCACAAGGACTAGCGGGCCACGAGAGGGGAAGGTCGTTGTTAATAGCGGCGGTGGCAATAACGGGAGCTGCAAGGGCCAAAAATAACAACGCCGGAGAGAGGTCGTTGACAGCAGAGGGAGAAAAGGCGGGAAAAACGCCATCTAGTGGAGAAAGTGGGAAAAGTTTTTTTTCTCTTCAAAAGTTTAAAATTGCTAAAGAAGGTTGGTTGTCAGCATTTGTTGAGGACACAGAAGAGTGGGATGCCTATATCGAATGGCATGAACTTTATTGCATAGTAAACAAGGTGGAAGATGACCAAAAGGTAGCAACCTTATTAAATTTTATGGGGGCAAAAACATACAGTCTGCTGAGGAATCTTCTTACTCCAGAAAAGCCAGCAGACAAAACGTACGCCCAAATTGTTGATACGTTAAGGGAACATTTAAACCCTAAGCCACCATTTATAGCGGAAAGGTACCGCTTCTACAGACGCGACCAAAGGAATGATGAGTCGCAGGCAGCCTATTTAGCTGAGCTCAGAAGGTTGTCCAAACATTGCCAGTTTGGAGCCATATTGGCAGACGCGATCAGAGACAGATTTGTCTGTGGCATGTTAAATGAGAATACACATAAACGGTTGCTAGCCAAGAAACAGCTCAGCCTAGATCAGGCGATTGAAATAGCATCGGTCCATGAAGCAGCAGCACAGGGTGCTGCTCAAATACGACAAAACACAACCGGCTATGACACCCATGAGCTGACATTTCACAAAGGTAAATGCTACCATTGTGGCAAAACCACCCACGACCAAAGTAATTGTTGGTTTCGTGATAAAATATGCTGGCAGTGTGGGAAAAAGGGGCATATAGCGCAAGTTTGTCGGTCTGGTATGAAACCCAATCGTGGGGGCAATCCGAGCAGTACCAAGGCAAGGACAAAAATACATAAGATGTCTGACAGTAGCTCAGACGAGTCACAGGAAGGCACAAAAGCAGAGCCTAAAGGTCTGGGATGTCTCAAGTTATATGGTATAGACAAAACGGAGGACCACAGCACAATGTGGGTTACAATGAAGGTAGCAGGCGTCGAAGTTAATATGGAGCTGGACACGGGTTCAGCCCTATCAGTAATTAATTAACAAGATTATAACAGGCTGTTCAAACGCATTCCCTTAAAGGATACGGAAATTAAATTAAAAACATATATGGGACAAAAAGTTTACCCGAAGGGAAAAATGCAAGTAACAGTTAAATACAACGGCAGAAAAGTGCCAGGACTTTATTTATACATCCTACCAAACGGCGGACCACCACTTTTGGGTAGGGAATGGAAAAGAAAAATCAATTTCGACTGGAAGTCGATACACGAGTTAAAAGTAGAGGCCACCACGGATGATACAACCATTACAAGCAGGCTGTCGAAACTATTGGCAAAAACGCCAGAGGTGTTCCAACAAGGGCTGGGGACCTTAAAGGACATTAGAGCAAAAATAACTATTGCTCAAGACGCAAACCCCAAGTTTTGTAAGGCCAGACCGGTGCCTTATGCCATTCGGCCAGCGGTGGAAGCAGAACTGGATGCCTTAGAGAGTGCAGGTGTCCTTACAAAGATTGAGTGGAGTGAGTGGGCCACGCCCATCATCCCAGTTATAAAGAAATCTGCAAATAACACACCGGGGGAACCAAAGAAGGTTCGCATTTGCGGGGATTTTAAGATAACTATTAACCCAGTCCTGCACACGGTACAGTATCCGCTGCCGCGGATAGAGGACATATTTGCATCGTTAGCTGGGGGTAGACACTTTACGAAGATTGACCTTTGTCAAGCTTATTTACAGATGGAGGTGGAGCAGGACTCGAAAAAGCTCCTAACGATTAACACACACAAGGGATTGTACCAGTACAATCGCCTGGTATTTGGTGTGGCGTCCGCCCCGGCAATATGGCAGAGGACCATGGAACAGGTCCTACAGGGCATTCCAGGAATGCAATGCTACCTGGATGACATCCTGGTGACAGGACAAATGGATAACGACCACCTCGCTAACCTGGAGCGAGTACTTCTGCGGTTACAACAATACGGACTCAGGGCGAACAAGCAGAAATGTGAGTTTTTCCAGGAACGTATCTCATACTGTGGTCACATTATAGATAAGGAAGGCTTGCATAAGTCCCCGGAAAAGATCAAGGCAGTAGTGAAGGCCCCGCCCCCTGAGAATGTATCTCAGTTGCGATCATTCTTAGGCCTTATAAACTATTACCATAAGTTCCTCCCGAACTTATCGTCCATTTTACATCCACTAAATTCATTGCTGCAAAAGGGAGTCTCCTGGAATTGGGACAAAGCGTGTGAGGCTGCTTTTAAAAAGGGTAAACAACTCATTACATCAAAGGAAGTGCATGCACACTTTGACCCAAAAATGCCAATGAGGTTGGCATGTGACGCCTCCCCGTACGGTATAGGGGCAGTGTTGTCACACAAATTTCCCAACGGGACAGAGAGGCCAATAGCATTTGCCTCAAGGTCGTTAACTACAGCCGAAAGAAACTATGCGCAAATCGACAGGGAGGCCCTCAGTCTGGTGTGGGGTGTAAAAAAATTCCACCACTACCTGCATGGGCAACGTTTCACACTACTGACGGATCATCAACCGTTGGTGTCGATATTTAATCCAACAAAAGGGGTGCCCCTGATGACGGCCCAAAGGCTACAGAGATGGTCACTGTTCTTAGGAGCACACCAGTACCTTATCGAATATAAGGGTACCAAACAGCATGGCAATGCGGATGGCCTGTCGCGGCTACCCTTGCCTGCCGAGATCGAAGAGATAGTACAGGACCCCGTGGAAATATATCATACGGCTGTTATGGAACACTTGCCCATCACCAGCCAATGTATCGAGCGGGAAACACGGAACGACCCGACATTGGCAAGGGTTTACAAGTTAACCGTGAAAGGCTGGCCGGCGCAGGGTGACGCATCATTGCCGGCGTTTTCGGCAAGGAAGGACCAGTTGTCCGTCTGCCGGGGCACATTGATGTGCGGAGCCAGGGTGGTGGTCCCTCAAAAATTACAACATAAAGTGTTGCAGGACTTACGCGAAGGTCATCTGGGGGGTGTCAAAATGAAAAGCCTCGCCAGAGCCTACGTCTGGTGGCCCGGCATTGACAGGGACATTGAGGAAGTAGCAAAAGCATGCCAAGGGTGCCAGATGGTACAGAACGTACCACCACAAGCCCCACTACATCCGTGGGAGTGGCCCTCAACGCCGTGGCAAAGGATCCACGTGGACTTCGCTGGCCCCTTCCTGGATGCGATGTTCCTTATTGTAGTGGACGCCCATTCAAAATGGCCGGAGGTCATAAAGATGTCATCAACGACAGCCGAAAAGACGGTCGCAGTCTTAAGGACCATTTTTGCCCGAAACGGGGTGCCCGAGCAA
The DNA here is from genome assembly GCF_052327205.1 of Somniosus microcephalus. NCBI lineage: Eukaryota > Metazoa > Chordata > Chondrichthyes > Squaliformes > Somniosidae > Somniosus > Somniosus microcephalus. Next base: position 39,559,081 of record NC_141008.1, read on the forward strand.
GTCTGTTCGGACAATGGGCCACAATTTGTGGCAGAAGAATTTCAAGCATTCCTAAAAAGGAATGGAGTGCGACATTATATGTCCGCACCATATCATCCGGCTACAAATGGGCTGGCAGAACGCTTTGTACAGACTTTTAAAAAGGCCATCAAGGCGATGGGGGAGGAAAGGTTGCCACTACAACACAAGGTGGACAACTTCCTATTCGCATACCGTAATGCTGCACATACGGTGACCAACCAGGCCCCCGCCGTCATGTTCTTTAATAGAAGGTTAAGGTCTCGCCTTGAATTGCTCAGACCAAACATTCGGAGAGAGGTGGAAAACCGAGTATTTCGTAGGGCTCCTGACAGACAGACACGGAGCTTCGAGGTGGGGCAGCAAGTGTTGGCCCGTGTGTGGTAAACCACTTTTATCGTTCACTATCGTTACACTATGGTTATCACTGTTATATCGTTACACTATGGTTATCACTGTTTACACTGTTGTATCACTACACGAGGTCGCCTCCTGTCACGCTGTTATACCTGGGCTGACCACTGCTGACTCCGCCCATGGCTCCACCTACCTGCCCAGGTATAAAGGTGGTCAACTGGCTGGTATTCCTCCTTGTTGGATCCGATCACCCACAAGGGTGGGCTCTGTTATTTAGCCAATAAAAACCTATAGTTACTTTCTTAACTCGTCGCTTTTCATTGGATGAATTGATAGATATATCAATTTTATTGGCTAAATTTTAAAAATGTCTAACGACCCGTCAGACCAGCCAGACGCCCAGCTACAACAGCCACAGCAGCCGGCCTGGCTGCGAGCCCTCCGACCGTCGTACCTGGATCTAAACCCACAGGCAGCAAACTCAGCCCTCGACTTCAAACACTGGCTGAGCTGTTTCGAATCCTACCTGGGAGAATCCGGCGTGCCTCAGAGATCCAAACTAAGAGTTCTGACCGCCCAAGTGAGCCCTAAAGTATTCGCACTCATACAGGACCTTACTACATACGAGGCCGCCATCAACCTACTGAAACAGCAGTACCGGAGCCCGGTAAATTCTATGTATGCCAGACATCTCCTAAGATCCCGCCCGCAACAGCCAGGAGAGTCTGTAGATGAATTTTTACGGGCGCTACAAACACTCGGCAGGGACTGTGACTTTAAAGCAGTAACGGCTGCAGAAAATATGGAAGAGAATATCCGCGATGCCTTTGTGAAAGGCCTTTGGTCCGACTACTCACGGCAAAGACTGCTCGAATCAAAGGACCTCGACGTGAACACAGCTGCAGCCCTCGCTCGCTCTCTGGAAGTGGCCCATCGGGACCTCGAGGCGTATTCCAGGTACTGTGCTGCGCGACCCTGGGACTCGGGCCCGACCCCGACCGCAATACCCCTCGCACCGCCGCCTCTGGGACCTACCTCAGCGTCGGCGTCCAGGACCCGATCGGGACCGCCACCCCCGGTACCGGCTGCGACATCGGAGCCCCGCGATCGGGCCGCCGGCTGCTTTTTCTGTGGCCAGGCGAAACACCCGAGGGTGCGCTGCCCTGCAAGAAACACGACCTGCTCCGACTGCCATAAGAAAGGCCACTTCGCGAAGGCCTGCAGGGGGAGAGCCACAGACGCAAGCAGTGCCTCATGCGAGTTGTGGGGGCGGCCATCTTTCATCAAGGCCGCAGATGCCAGTATCCCCTCGTGTGAGTCGTGGGGGCGGCCATCTTTGATCAAGGCCACCGACGCCAGCAGTGCCTCATGTGAGTTGTGGGGGCGGCCATCTTCTCCGCCATTTTATTCAACCTCGTGGGCGCCGCCATTTTGTCCACCACACTCGACCGCCACCTTGTCGCCAGACCCGACCACTGCCTCACCCGCAGACTACAGCAGCTCGCTCAACCATACACTAGCCTCCATCACACTGGACCAAGCTCGCCCGCATCACCTGTCCAAGTCCATGATGGACATCAAAGTAAACGGCCACGCCACGACCTGCCTGTTCGACAGCGGAAGCACGGAGAGTTTCATACATCCAGACACGGTGAGCCACTACTCCCTCACTGTCCGGCCAACGCGCAACCGGATCTCGATGGCGTCGATGTCCCATTCTACAGACATCAGCAGCTACTGTGTTGTGACCCTGTCGGTTAGGGGCACGGAGTATAAAGATTTTAAACTCCTTGTCCTGCCCCAGCTATGCGCTGCCGTCCTACTAGGGCTGGACTTCCAATCCCACCTGCAAAGTGTCACTTTGGCATACGGTGGACCCCTCCCCCCACTCACAGTCGACAACCAGCAGCCTTTAAACCGCCCACCGCATACCACCTGCGGCCTATCCACCCTCAAGGTCCCGCCCCCCTCCCTGTTCGCTAACCTCACCCACAACTGTAAACCCGTCGCCACCAAGAGCAGGCGGTACAGCGCCAGGGACAGAGCTTTTATTAGCTGTGAGGTGCAGCGTCTCCTGAAGGAGGGCATCATCGAGAGGAGCAACAGCCCCTGGCGTGCCCAGGTCGTAGTCGTTAAGACCGGCGATAAAAACCGCCTAGTCATCGACTACAGCCAAACCATAAACCGGTACACCCAGCTGGACGCATACACCCTCCCCCGCATATCTGATATGGTCAATCAGATTGCACAGTACCGGGTATTCTCCACCATCGACCTTAAGTCGGCCTATCACCAACTCCCTATCCGCCCTGAGGACCGCCAGTATACAGCCTTCGAGGCGAATGGCCGCCTCTACCACTTCCTTAGGGTTCCCTTCGGCGTCACTAACGGGGTTTCGGTCTTCCAAAGGGAGATGGACCGGATGGTTGACCAGAACGGGCTGCACGCCACGTTCCCCTATCTAGATAACGTCACCATCTGCGGCCGCGACCGGCAGGACCACGATGTTAACCTGGAAAGATTCCTCCGTACGGCCCAACGGCTGAACCTCACCTACAATAAGGAGAAATGTGTGTTTAACACCTCGCGCCTTGCCATCCTCGGCTGCGTAGTAGAGAACGGAGTCATCGGCCCCGACCCCGAAAGAATGCGCCCCCTCATGGAGCTTCCCCTCCCCCACTGTCCAAAGGCGCTGAAGAGAACCCTGGGGCTCTTCGCCTACTATGCCCAATGGGTGCCAAATTATGCGGACAAAGCCAGACCCCTCATGAAGTCCACCTCCTTCCCCCTGACGGCAGAAGCATGCACAGCCTTCTCCCTCATTAAGGGAGACATTGCTAAGGCCACTATGCACGCGGTGGATGAGTCTATCCCTTTCCAAGTGGAGAGCGATGCATCCGACTTCGCCCTAGCGGCAACCCTCAACCAGGAGGGGAGACCAGTGGCCTTCTTCTCAAGGACCCTCCAGGGCCCTGAGATCCGACACTCTTCGGTCGAGAAGGAGGCCCAGGCGATCGTGGAGGCTGTACGACGCTGGAGGCATTACCTGGCAGGCAAATGATTTACCCTCCTCACCGACCAGCGTTCGGTCGCTTTTATGTTTAATAACAAACTGAGGGGCAAAATCAAGAACGACAAGATCTTGAGGTGGAGAATCGAGCTCTCCACCTATGATTATGATATCTTGTACCGGCCTGGTAAACTGAACAAACCCCCAGACGCTCTATCACGAAGTACATGCGCCAACGTGCAAACTGATAGACTGCAGACCCTCCACAACGACCTCTGCCACCCCGGGGTCACCAGACTTTATCACTTCATTAAGGCCCGCAACCTGCCCTACTCCATCGAGGAGGTCAGGACCATGACCAGGAACTGCCAAACCTGTGCCGAATGCAAACCGCATTTCTTTAGGCCGGACAGAGCAAGCCTGATCAAGGCCACCCGCCCCTTCGAGCGCTTGAGCATCGATTTTAAGGGGCCCCTCCCGTCCTCTGACCGCAATGTGTACTTCCTCAACATTATTGATGAGTACTCCCGTTTCCCCTTTGCCTTCCCCTGCCCAGACATGACCAGCACCACGGTCATCAAATGCCTGAACGACCTCTTCGCCTTGTTCGGGTTCCCAAACTATATACATAGCGACCGGGGCTCCTCCTTCATGAGCGAGGAACTTCGCCAGTTCCTATTAGCGAGAGGTATCGCTGCAAGCTGGGCCACCAGCTACAACCCCCGAGGGAACGGCCAGGTGGAAAGAGAAAACGTGACTGTCTGGAAGGCCGTTCTCTTAGCCTTAAAGTCTAAGGGCCTCCCAACCTCTCGCTGGCAGGAAGTCCTCCCGGCAGCGCTGCATTCCATCCGGTCACTGCTTTGCACTGCCATTAACGCCACCCCCCATGAACGAATGTTTGTTTTCCCCAGGAAGTCGACTACGGGAACCACGCTGCCAACTTGGCTGACTTCTCCGGGGCCCGTCTTGCTGCGAAAGCATGTGAGGGCCCATAAAACGGACCCCCTGGTCGAGAGGGTGGACCTCCTGCACGCCAACCCCCAGTACGCCTATGTGGCATACCCAGATGGGCGGGAGGACACAGTCTCCTTACGAGACCTTGCACCCTCGGGCACCCCTGAGACACCACCGTTACCCCCCACCACCCCCCCAAATCCAGCCCAGGTAGATGGCATGCCGGAACCCCATGAGCCTTCGTCGACCACGCAGACACCAGCATTAACACCGGATACTGCAACACCGCCGCCGCTGCTGCGCCGATCAGAAAGACTTACGAGGCCTCCGGACAGACTGACATACCCGAACTGGTAGTACACTTCACCCCGCCGGACTCAAATCTAAACAAGGGGTGAATGTGGTAAACCACTTTTATCGTTCACTATCGTTACACTATGGTTATCACTGTTCTTTCGTTACACTATGGTTATCACTGTTTACACTGTTGTATCACTACACGAGGTCGCCTCCTGTCATGCTGTTATACCTGGGCTGACCACTGCTGACTCCGCCCATGGCTCCACCTACCTGCCCAGGTATAAAGGTGGTCGACTGGCTGGTATTCCTCCTTGTTGGATCCGATCACCCACGAGGGTGGGCTCTGTTATTTAGGCAATAAAAACCTATAGTTACTTTCTTAACTCGTCGCTTTTCATTGGATGAATTGATAGGTATATCACCGTGATTATAGGAATGAAAAGTGGCGGTCTGGTACGATAAAGGCCCGCCAGGGACCCTTGATGCACACAGTTGAGACAGGGGAAGGCATAATCAGACGACATGCTGATCAACTTGTGGAGTCCAGAAACCCAACTGATTCACTACCTCAAACGTCTCAGCACATTGTTACAGCGGAATCACGGCTCAGCTCGTCGTTACAGAGGTCTCAGGATTGCAAGGAGTTCAGCACTCCAGTGATCTCCACGGCACAGTATGTGCCATCAGACACCGACGAGTCCAGCGATGAAGGGGTGACGGAAGTACCGCCGCCTACACCGAGACCGACTAGAGAAAGACATTATCCTAGTCGAGACAGGAGGCCTCCTCAGAGACTGAAGCTATAACATGTTTCTGTTTATATATATATAAGTAGACAACTCTTGATGTAAATATGTTATGTATATTGTGTTACCAAATGTTATTAGCCCTAGTTATGGGGCATCTATTGACTTAACTGCACGGGTACGTTTTAATTAAAAGGGGAGGAATGTTGTGTATGTAATAGGTATGTTACTTTAAACCTATGGCCAGGGCAGCACTACTTTGTAGGGCGTAGTGATACCGTAGTACCACTCCTGGCCATAGGGGTATAAATAGTACTGTGGGTACTGATCTCCCCTCAGTTTCCCACCTGTTGGTATTAAGTAAAGACCTACGTTGAACCTTCCAAGCTGTCTCGTCATTATTGCATTAAGTATAGACACATACTTTATAACAAGCCCCTCTACATCCATGGGAGTGGCCCTCATCTCCCTGGCAAAGGGTACACATCGACTTTGCTGGTCCATTTATGGACTCAATGTTCTTAATCGCGGTTGATGCACACTCCAAGTGGCCGGAGGTAATAAAGATGTCCTCCACCACCACGGAAAAAACCATTACAGTATTAAGGACCATATTTGCCAGGAATGGGCTGCTGGAACAGATCTGTTCTGATAATGGACCGCGATTTGTGTCCGAAGAATTCAGGAAGTTCTTAAAAAACAATGGGGTTAAGCACTACACATCCGCCCCATACCATCCCGCCACCAATGGATTGGCTGAAAGGTTTGTCCAGACCTTCCAGAAGGCCATAAAGGCCATGGGTAATGAAGACATAAAACTTCAGCACAAGGTGGATAACTTCTTGTTCGCATACAGGAATGCAACACATATGGTTACCAACCAAACTCCCGCCATGATGTTCTTCAATAGAAACCTAAGATGCCGGCTGGATTTGGTCAAGCCCAACATCAGAAGGGATGTGGAGAACCGGCAGTTTCAAGGCATGAATGAAAGGCCAACTAGAGCCTTCCACATAGGTCAACAAGTTTTGGCCCGGGACTACCGTACCGAGAAATGGCAGCCTGGAACTATCTGCACACGACTAGGACCACTGATGTATACCGTGGACATCGGAGAAAGCATAATAAGGCGCCATGCTGACCAAATCATAGAGTCATCCGAAAAGGGACAACCTACACCACAACTCTATACGCCGGACGATGAAGTAGAGGTACCCATATCTACCTCTGATCCGGTGATACTGGAACCCGATGAACCCGACACTGCCATTCAAGCCGAATCAGCCTTGCCAAAAGAACCTACTACACCACCAGAAACTACTACACCACCGAGGCGTTATCCGGACCGAGTCAGGAAGCCTCCAGAGAGACTGACTTATAATTAATTAACTACAGCAATGTGTATATTATTTTCTTATAACATGTAATTAATAATTACTTAAAATATGATGTACTGGTTAGCTAAAAGGGGAGGAATTGTAGTGTATGTGCCTTTAAGAGCCCCATATGTGCTGTAATGCCGGTAATGGCCACTCGGGCTATATAAGCCTGTATATTGTGTTATATCCGTTAGTACCCCTCCAGACTTTGCTTAGTAAACACCTATGAACCAACTCTTGTCTTCAGTGTCTCTATCAACACACGGACACTACACCAATCACCTCCAGGAGCGATAGAGGCGAATTTTGCAGTCGGAGGTGATAATTAGCACCAGGCGCTCAACTTTGCGCCCGGCCGATATTAACGCCCCAAAATGGGCGATACCCAATTTTCCCCCCATAAAGTTAGAGATTCGGCCACTCAGTCATTCAGACAGGATCGGAACTAAAGCATAATTATTTAAAAACCCTTAAAAACTGAATTTAGTCAGAATTTTAAAAAGAAAAACAAGGGCTTGTATTTCTGAATTTAGGGGTCATGGTTGGAGTACGAGAAAGTGAAGGCAGAGATTTATTTAAACATCAAGATTTCCCTTATTATTTTAAAAACGATTCATTTTTCAGATCCGTATTTTTTTCAAGGCAGCCCCAGAGTGTGTAAACTCTCATGACTGGACACTTCATAGTTTGACAACATTATTTGTTCTGAAATGCTCCCAATGCCCCGTATCTGGCTGTCTGGTCTACATCAAGGATTCCTGCAATCATTTTGAAAGGGAGCAGGGTTCAAATAGGTTGTAGAATGTACCTTACATATCAACGGTTGAATAATTTTGGAGACATTTGGGAGGACTTTTCCAGAATCTCCACAGAATTTCATGCACAACTGGTACAATTGAAAGCTTTTCACAAGATTTATTACGATAAACACTATCTTTTCCAAATAGATGTTATTGTTGAGCTGTACTATATTACGCATGTGCAGACAGTAAATACTTTCCTCTGTGCCTTTTGGAATTGTACAAAGATGAATCCTTTTTAGTCTAACATCATAAAAATCACTCTAAAACAATCTGATATTGACTGTGTTATTTTTTGAGGGAACTTGTGCTTTCTAGAATAGGTCTTTGAGTATATAAGATTTTGTACAGTGGCTAAGTTTACAGTACTAAAATCAAAAGATCTTGCTGCATTTCAACATGAAACACTGGGAAGACTGAAAACAATGTCTTCTGCTCCCACCACAAACTCTGTTCCCTCGCCATCGATTTCATCTCCTCCCCAGTAACTGCCTCAGGCTGTCAGACTATTCGCAACCTTGCCATCCTATTTGACACTGAGCTGAGTTTCCAACCACATAACCTCTCCTTCACAAAGACCGCCTACTTCCACCTCCGTAACATTGCCTGCCTCCGCCCCTGCCTCAGCCCATCTGCTGCTAAAATCCTCATCCATGCTTTTGTTACCTCCAGACGCGACTACTCCATTACTGTTGGCTGGCCGCCCATCTTCCACCTCCCATAAACCTGAGTTCATCCAAAACTCTGTTGCCCGTATCCTAACCCGCACCAATTCCCGTTCATACATCATCACTGTGCTTGCTGACCTACTTTGGCTCCTGGTGCACCAGTACCTTTGAACAGGAGGATGAAACTCGCTGCCCTGCCCACCTTTTGCTTCTGTGCTGCTCTCCTTTGGGCCTGCATCGCTCAGATGCAAACAGTGTGGCTCTACTCTGCCTTTCTGGAGAAAGATGTCCTCTGCTTCCTTACTGAATAGTCCTTCTGCAGACCCCACAGACATTCCTCAGCGAAGTATAAGTAAGTTTTGAAAGAAAACATGGAGAGATCTATCTGCAAAGCTGTTATCTATTGATTCTTTGTTATCAAACACTAATTGATATTTCAGAGCATACAGTTTGAACCTCCAATCTCTCCTGGGGTGGCCCCTTTATGCTAATGCAGGCCTGAATGTCGTCCAAGTCTTGCTGCACGCAGGCATGGACTGCTTCATTATCTGAGCAGTTGCGAATGGCACTGAACACTGTGCAGTCATCAGCGAACATCCCCATTTCGGACCTTATGATGGAGGGAAGGTCATCGATGAAGCAGCTGAAGATGGTGGGGCCTAGGACACTGTGTTCTTGCTTTTAATCTTGTGCCTTCGACCAGATTCCCTCTGGAGTTAAAGCAGGAGTCCATCAGAATACATGAGGAAATTCGGGCCCGATACACCTACCTTCTATCCTTTCCCAGTTTATTGGATCAGATGGGTTACTCTAGCACATTGGCATTATAAGCTATACTGAACAGTGATATGCTGAAATGACACCGGAGGCAATCCTACTGCACAAAAATCTAACCTTCAAAGACAGCATTCAGCTTCTCGCTGGGCCAATGCTAACTGCAAAAATTAAATGACACTCACGCACTTAAGGAAAAATTTAAAAATTGCAGCCACAAATTTTTAAACTACTGCATTAATATGTTTACCTGTTTGTTCTCTGGCAACAATTAGTCCAAATCAATTCTTTTGACACAATATCAACTTTGAGTCTGAAATCATATTACAATGTCACTCTCAGTAGCACATCCATGCTCTACATTTATAACATGCAATTTATGTCCACCAGATTAAATAACCAGCATCTTTAGGCTCACAACTCACTCTTAATGGATTTTATAACACTATGATAGGATTTACTGCCTTACTAGACTTTAGGCAGTTTGCCAAGACCTATTCTGCAGCAATAAAACACATACAAATTAAGGCATCTCATGTGTAAAATTCATTCAAGAACGACAAAAGCAAAATAAATGGTAATTACCTCATGCACAATGTGGTCATAATCAAAGCAAGACTGAATTGTATTTGCAAATGTATGGCCGTATTTTAACAACTGAGGTAATTATGTATTACCAAAATTAATAACTGGAGTAACATGCAAAAGAAGTTCACTGATGATGATGTCCAGTTTATATTAGATTATTTTGCACAGAATAAATAAATGAGCTGGGGAACAAAGAATTGTTTAATCACTGGTAGTCGAACATCTATTCACAGATTCAATCATAAATATTTGCAAATATCATGTTGGTATTTTCACCTCCTCGAGGTATAATTTCATACTTGAAGGCCACTGCGTTCAAAATGAGTTTGCTTAGCTTTATTTGTTAAACATAATGGCTTCCAATAAAAAGCCTGAATAATAATGGTTTTAAACAACCGAGCAAGTACCAGGTTGACAAAATACCCTCTCCCTGATCCAGGGATACAATAGCAGCTCACTTCACAAATAAACAAACAGGAAAAAATGCATGATCAGAAAATAATTACGCATTGCAAAAAAAGTGAGCAAAAATGTAAGGTTAATAATTATTTTTGCCTTGGTGGTTTGAATGAATTCACAGCTGTATATCTCAAAATGCAAAATTGTTTTCAAAAAGACAAGCAGAGAATCTGAAAAGAAAGCTAAAACAAGTATTGTTTGAATCTTTTTAACACTGACAGCTTGAAAATAACTATGGATGCCATAGTCTCAGATTTCAAAACCACAAGTCTATGAACAAAAAATAGGCATAATTTACTGTTACAATCTGTTTGTTCCCCTATTGGCATCAGAATCACCAGCGTTACAGACTGGATAACTCGATCATTTCAAGTCTACATTAATTACGGAGGACATAATTGAAAAATGCAACACAATCAGTGCTTTATATTAGTAAATGTGCGTGGTGCATAACACCCTCTGATAAAGCCCGTGATAAAACATTTCAGCTGGGTTCTTTCTCAACTGAACCATCGTAAGGCAATTAATCAATTGTAGCGCAAGACAATTAATCAGTCACACACCGCAAAGCAAAGGCAGCAGACCACAAAAAGGTACCCTCAACTATGTTTCCCCTCAGGCTCAAGGCTTTCATACTTATGTTCCTTTAAAGTGCTTCCCTGTATGGGTAGGTCTGAAACAATTCCCATTTGGTGCCTCTGTAGTCATGATTGTGATTAGGGATTTGTTATTTGTAGAGCCTTGGGCCAGACTCATATCCTCCCAATGTATTGTGTCACAGCACATTCGTACATCAAAGTGCTGTACCACAGTACAGTGGCATTTGATCGATTGATATACGCAATATCTCAATATATCAAAGTTTTGATGTGTTCTTGGTCCATAGGATCAAACTATAGTGAATTTTACTACACCTACTGCAACATGCAATTATATAGAACCTTTAAAGTAGAAAACACCCCAAGGAGTTTTACAGAGGGGGCTGAAAAAGAAATTGATAAGAGAATGGACACTGAGCCATGGTGGAAGAGCTGAGGGTGGTGATCAAAATCTTAGTGGCAAAGATAGATTTTAAAGGTGGAGATAGAAGATGAAAGGTCTAGAGATTTAGGGAGGGAGTTCCAGCGAGTTGGGCTGAGGCAGCTGAAGGCTCCGCCACCAATGATGGAGTGAAGGGAGCAGGGATGCACAAAAAGCCAGAGTGGAAGGACCAAATGGTACTGAGAGGAAGGGCTTATAAGGCTGCTGAGGTTTTGTATGGTCTGGGCCATCTTAAAGAAGTGACTATTGAGGAGGACAGATTCAATGGCAAGGAAGCAGAGTTTATGATGGGAGACCAAAGGCAAAGGAAGATGTTCAATTGATTTATCATGACTTGACATTGGACAGGCAATGGAACAACATGGAGATGGGCATTGGGTCGAGGGAAGAGATGCAGAGGCAGAGATGAGTGTCATCAGCATACATATGGAATCAAGCCTGTGTCTACTGATGACATCACCAAGGGGCATTGTGTAGAAATGGAAGAAGAGTAGTCCAGAGATAGGTCTTTGGGGAATTCCAAAGGTGATGGTGCAGGAAGAGAAGCCATTGCTGAAGATGTGCTAGCTGCACTGGGTTAAACCTGGACTTTGTGCTGGTAGACTACAGGAAGGAAGCCTACCATTTTCAAAATTAAAATCAAGTTTACTTGAGATCCAGTGGAAGGCCAATTGGCATTTTTTGCACCATGCTTACATGGTGACAAATTTAATACCATACCTTCAACACATTGGAGAACAACCTGTAAAATGTCAATACCCTTATTAGATTGTTGCAAGTTCAATCCAAACCATAAAGGGCTTTACTTTATATTCCAATTATACACTTGACCTGTACTCCTATACATTTTAAGAACAATAATTTTAATTACCTATCATATTTTTTGTACAGCAGGATGTTTTATTACTGAAATGAAATAAGTAACTATATTGAACCACTACTGATATTAGTAAGTGGATCAAAAATCAATATTATTATATTTATTGCAGAACTATTTCATAAGCTTTCTCCTTAACCGTCTATTTTTCTTATTTTAATAATTATTTTATCTTCCCACACTACTAAGTCATTATCACGTAACAAGATGCGTTCCACATATGCATACTAGCAGCTAAAAGTACTGGCAGACACGTCAGTAAGTAGCATTATGTTGAAACCACAGATTATTTGAACAGGTTTGATCTGTGAATTTGTTGTACTCAGTGGATACCACGTGTTGTGGCATTGGCCCAGTCTCACCATGAAGGTCCCATTGTGATGCCTAGCTTGTGCCGGGTGAATCACTTTAGGGGAGGTGTACCTGGCCTTCATGGTCCCAGGCTGGAGAGGGTAAAAACTGGCAATGTTATTATAAGAATACTTAATGTATTCATTTCAAATCCCTCTCCCCGCTATTTGAACGGAGGACTTAACCCATTTATTGATTCTTAACTTTAGGCATCTTTGCTATGAGGAGAGGTTAAAGAGTCTGGAACTGTGTACTCTGGAGAAAAAAAAGCTCAGAGGAGGTATTATTCAAATATTCAAGACCTTTAAGAGATCTGACCTTTTCTACTTACACTAAACATTCAGGTCATGGACAGCAGCATGATTGGATAAATAGCTGCACAGGTGGGGGCATAGTTTCAGAATAAGGGGTCACCCATTTAAAACAGAGATGAGGAGAAATTTCTTCTCTCAGAGGGTCGTGAACCTTTGGAATTCTCTACCCCAGAGAGCTGTGGAGGCAGAGTCACTGAATATATTCAAGGCGGAGATAGACAGATTTTTGAAAAACAAGGTATGGGGAGCGGGCAGGAAAGTGGAGTTGAGGCCAAGATCAGATCAGCCATGATCTTATTGAATGGCAGAGCAGGCTCGAGGGGCCGAATGCCTACTCCTGCTCCTATTTCTTATGTTTTTATGTGAGCCCAGTGCAGTTCACTTGTTGCTTAGAAGTTAATTGATTGGCCTCAGTTCGAGAAATATTTATCCTACTGCACCCTAGGCCACTCTTTCAGACCATAATTAATACCAGGAGAAGACACTAATGTTTCCTTCAGCTCCTCTTTGGATGGTTGTGTAGCCTGGTGAACAATGTATTCAAGCAACATACTGCAGCTTTGATTAAAGTACATTTTTAGTCTTTAATGAGTGGGATATGTACAGTTCAATACTTCACCACAGTAGAACAAATGCAGTTACACAAATATGTTAGAGACTTTGCAACTTATCATATTGTGCAGAACTACATGGCTGTGGCTCAGTTGGTAGCACCCTCTTGTTAGAAACTAGGGGTGCCTAAAAATGTATATGGCTACATGAATAATACTGTTTTTAAATAAGTTTTGTTTTCCTGAAAAGCTTGCATTAGAATTTGAGACAGTCTTTTTAATCAGTTAGATTAGGTGAAACATAAACATTCCACACGGGGGCCCATAGTATGGTCCTGCCAGGCCAGTTATCTGTTTAGGCACTTTACAGCCTTCCGGACTCAATATCGAGTTCAACAATTTCAGATCATAACCTCGGCCCCTATTATATTTTTACATATATTTTTTATCCACACCTTTGTTTTGGCCCTTCCCCCTTTTTTCTCTCCCACATGGCAGCTGTCTCTCATTCTGCCAGCGCATTTCACACTCCATCTAGAGCCGTCTTTTGTCTCTCCACTAGTCCTATCACCATCTCGTCTCGTTTTGAATACCTCTTAATGTCTCTTCACTTCTCTTTTGTTCTCTCATCCCCATTTCCCAGCCCCCAAACTGGCCTTTTAATCTGTTTCATTTCCTGTGCTTTTTTTAGTCTTGACGAAGGGTTTCGACCTGAAGCGTTGACTCTATTTCTCTCTCCACGGATGTTGCCAGGCCTGCTGAGTTTTTCCAGCATTTTCTGTTGTTATTTCGGATTTCCAGCATCCGCAGTATTTTGCTATCATACTAGTTATCTGTTGCTTGTAAGTTAGGGTTTTGACTTTGTTAATGTATCTTTAATTTGGCCAGTAAAGGCCCAACCTATGTTTCTTCCATTATTACGAATAGCCATATTATAATCTCCACAGATTTGTTAGATGAAGGTGAGATAGCCCAAGCAGCTGCAAGTTGCTATGTGTTTTTGAAAGGGGAAAAAAAAGTACAAAGCAACAGCTATTGAACACTGAAAGCAGTGCGAAACCATAATTCATGGGAATGTAAAAGTTCTGAGAGAAAAGTTCACAGCAGAAAAAGGGAGTAAATCGTAGACCTTACTTGTGAAGGTCAGAATGGTGAGATAGCGACTGGTTAATGTGCGACAGCTCTGACTGGGGCCTTGTACTTGCTGGGTTAAGGGGGAGAGAGTAGAAAGAGATAAGATGGATTCCAATGGAGGAACCTTCAAAATGTAAAAAACAAGGATGAAGTAATGAGACCCTCTTTAGGGGAGGGCTTGCATCCAAGCACCAAGACAAAGAACTTGAGCTGTCATTGGTTGATGAAGTTTTGGAGGAATCTCTATAGGTTAAATGGTCTTGTCAATAACTTGGCCTCAGGCCCACCCTAAAAAAAGAATAAAAAGTGACACCCCAAGGGCTTGCACACAGACTGTGGAAGGGAGAGCCGAACAGCTGGTCGAATGCTCTTTTAAGAGTGATCCCATGTTCACCATCGAAGGCCCTAAAGAGAGAGAGAGAGAGAGGCCAGAAGCCAGAGAACTGTTCACGCATGCCAGCCATCTGTTTGATCGGGTCCGGTACAAGCTGTTTGTCACGGTCGTATGTTTTTGCTGTATTACTAGTGTGTTATATTCCATCCTAAATGCTGATTAAACACAATATACCCACCATATTGGTTTGCACTCGATCCTATTTACCAGAGATACGTGAATCTCTACACTCTAGGTGGGAGGGGCTAGGAGTGAGTAGGTGCTGCTGGATGCTTGATTACTGCAGGGAGTTGGAGTGAGTTTATAAAAAGTTGCTGGTGGATTTTGTGGGGTTTCTTTTCAGGTTTTAGGGCCTTTTTGCTTCCTTAAACAGCAGCCAGATGGCTGCCGAGGGCCCCAGAGTGCTGGGCCCCCTCAGAGGACAATGTCCCCAGGATGACTTTAATCAGGGGCGAAAATGTTGGGGGAAGGGATAAAAATCGGCCCAAAGATTTGGGCCAGGACCCCAGGAGGTTTGGAGAAGAAAACATGGTGGTGGCTCAGTGCGACGATAAAGAGATACGAGCTTGGGATATTATCCAGTTGGTACATGAGGACTGCGGCGAGCGAAGCTGCTTTGCCTGCCGACCAAAGCCGAATGTTGGGTTCGAGGTGACGGTCAGTGGCCGAGAGGAGGTGGAAAGACTTTTACTGAGTTTAAAAGTTGGAGACTAGTTCTTGGATGTATCTCTACTATATTCTGAAGAGGTGGTGGTCTCATTCTTAAACCTATCGGTTTATATTGAGGACGATGCGCTAATAAAAAAGTTGGAGTCATGAGACATTAAAATTTGCTCGGCAATAAAGGGGAGATACTATCCAGGAATGAGGAGATGGGAGAAGGAGAAGGAGCAGGAGGTGTGAGTGGAGTGGCTGGAGGAGCAGAGCAGGCAGAGGACACAGTTGGTGAATGGAAGGAGAAAAGAGCACAGGAAGAGGCAGAAAATTGTGGAACAGAGAACAGGATGGAGATGGTGGAAAACACACCAAGTACAGTGGAAAAGGACAAAGACAGCAGTGGGCAGCACGGGTCGAGGGCAAAGTTGAGCGATAATATGGCTCGGATCTCCCTAAAGAATCTGGTGTCCGCAAGGGGAGAGGAGGCAGGAGCAGAGTGCAGGGTAAGTGTAAGTACTCCAAAAAAAAGACGAGGAGTTGGACATCTCAGGGAGCAGGAGGTGGCAAGACAAGGAGAGGGTGCAAGAGGCAGGAGCCTTAAAGGGACAGCAAGAAGGGAGCAGGGAGGCAAAAACGCCAGAAGGGAGCAAGATAGCTGCAGATGCACCATTGTCCCAGAGAGAGAAGAAATGGGGAGCAAAGGTCAGCGGTGGAGATGAGGCCGAAGGGAGTGGCACTGTTGGAGAAACGGTGATAGCAGGAAGACTCTCTAAGGGAAATTATGTATCTGACGGGGAACAGGGATGGGAGGTTACAGAAAAGCTTGAGAGTGAGGAGTCAGAGGGGGACAGAGACATGGAAGTGGTGACATCGTGACATCGTGTGGAAAGGGAAAGGTTAGTGAGGGGCAGAAGGAGGGAGAAGGGGCAGCTCCTCGGCCCAAACCTAATGTAATGAAGAGGCTGAAACTGCAGAGAAGTTTCAAACAGGAGGTGAGAAAGAACCAAAGGCTGCAGGAGAAAGCAACAGCTGCCCGAAAAGTTGGGAATGAGCATGAGAGGAGGGAAGGGCCGGAGATTAAATGATGGGGAGATTACCAGGCACACTTCCCTTATTGGGAGCCATGATTACTGATTAAGTTTTAAAGTACAATAGATTAGTATATGTTATGGGAGAGAAATTAAACTTCAGGTTTTGATGTTAATATGTGGTGGAGGAATGGCCATGCAGAACGGCGGAATGGATTTGTATGAGACAATTGAGGCAGAAATTCCGGTCCCTACGGATGGGTACGCGCTGTGTACTCACCCGTAGGGCCAACGGAAATGCTGGTTTCAGGCATGCACTGCGCATGCGCTGGAAACCGGCATTTCCGATCTGTCAAGAAAGCTCTTGACAGATCCTCCGGCTGCGCTGGAGCAGGGCCTCTGCGGGTGGAGAGTTCCGTTTTTTGGAGACCCTCCGTCCACAGAAAACACTTACAATTCTTGCGCCTGTAAAAGCAGGCGCAAGGCCTGCTTTTACCAGGCTAAGAGTTCCACTGATTTATCATTTTTAAATACTTTAAAGAAAGGTAAGTTTATTTTTAGCCCTGTTAAAAACTTTAATTACTTTTTTCAAAAATTTAAATTTTTGTTTAAAATAGTTAATTTATGTAATTTATAGTCATTTTAAAAATGTGATTTAAAAAAAAAATTATTTGAAGTTTTACTTACGTTTTGGGGGTGATCTCTATTCATAGATTTGACAGGTCTTCCTGTCAAATCTATGAATGGAGATTCCCTGCTCTGATTGGCTCCCCATGGCTCACGTGATCCCAGGGACGCTGCGAACTACCTGCGCCCCTGGGATACGCGGGCCCTGCACACCGGCAGTTTGAAGAGGCACAGCAATGGAACTCTGCGCCTCCCGGGAGCCCTCTGGTCCAGGCGGAGATATTTCCAAATCGCAGCCCTTCGCCCGGAACAGAATTTCTGGGCCATGCATTAATGGAATGATCATGATGTTGTAAATGTTTTTAATGTTCAATAAATAATATATTAAAAAAAAGTGGATATCAGCCTCGCCTCTGAGTCGGGAGGTTGTGGGTTCAAGTCCCACTCCAGAGACTTGAGCACATAAATCTAGGCTGACACTCCAGTGCAGTACTGAGGGAGCGCTGCACTGTCGGAGGGGCCGTCTTTCGGATGAGACGTTAAACCGAGGCCCCGTCTGCTCTCTCGGGTGGACGTAAAAGATCCCATGGCACTATTTCGAAGAAGAGCAGAGGAGTTATCCCCGGTGTCCTGGCCACTATTTATCCCTCAATCAACATCACTAAAAACAGATTATCTGGTCATTGTCACATTGCTGTTTGTGGGAGCTTGCTGTGCACAAATTGGCTGCTGCATTTCCTACATTACAACAGTGACTACACCTCAAAAGTACTTCATTGGCTTTGAAGCTAAGGGATGTCAAGTGTCCTAAAAGGCGCTGTATAAATGGAAGTCCTTTTTTTGGGGGGGGGGGGGGCATTGATATCTCTTTCTAATATCTTTAAAGGTGTGAAGTACGGCTAACTGATGGAAAATTTGCTAAGTGCATTGCCAGTGCGGCACTGAGCCATAATGACCATGAAAGCTGCAGCTTCAGTCACTTTCTGTGCTGAGTTAACTGATTATAAGTGGGGTGGTAGTAGGGGGCTACGATTGGCCTTTATTCCTGGGCTAAGGAGGAGAACAATCTGTTAGGGTTACCACTCTTAATAGTTATACAGTAACTCCTGCTCGAAAGGAAAGCTGCATGGACACTGATAGGATCAGGCTCAACTGTGATGCACCCCTCAGTTGAATAGCATTGACACATTCCCTGTCTATGCTCCTGAATGAAGGCTAAGTATTTGGGCATGGTATATGAGAATAGCCATTTGGGCATGGTACATGAGAATAGCCATTTGGGCATGGTAATATGAGAATAGCCATTTGGGCATGGTATATGAGAATAGCCAGCATTTGCATAACCATATCCTGCCATGAGACTGTGTTGCTAGGAGAGGAAGAGGAGGCATAGAAGGGTGACATACAGCAAAGGTCAAGTAACTTAAAATGCGTGGATTTAGTTGAACATCAGTTTTGAATGAGGATACCCTAGTGCTTGGCAGTTCCTGATTGAAAGCAGTTTTGCTCATTTCAGAAAGCTGCTGCCAAAACACATTTATCTGCCTTGTCAAAAGCTTTTCTTTTCCCCCCACAGCAAGAGAGCCTGCCAAGATCACAGTGCTGCAAGAGTGACAGCAGTGAATAAGGTTAATGAATCCTCCGAGCGCTATGTAAGCAGTGGTTCTGAAAACACTGTCTCTTTAAGATTAACGGAATAGAATTAAAGCAACCAGGAAAACATCCAATATTTTGGCAAGGATGTTAACAGCTGCATTAAAGAGGCAAACAGATCTGTAACTGCAGCAACGGGATTTAACAGTGCTATTGGTCTCGTGAAACCGCTGCTAGCTGCTCGTTTCTTGTGTAAGAAGTAATGATGTAATAAGGCTAGGGCAGAAATCAGAGATATAAATTGCGACACGGATTTTATGGTGGAATGAGCGATTATCTAGGATTGAAATAATTATGTTTGTGATGAAGACTCTGGTTTATTCCATGGCACGAACCTGATTTACTTATTGGGCTGGACTACAGCTAAGACGATGAGATAAAGCCATGATTACTGTAGACAGAACTATAATACCATTAGGAAAAAAAAATATTACTCCAAGAGTGAAACAGATCAAAGATTGATGCAAAGTCTGAGCAAGAGCAGAGGATGTTGGAGAGAGGAGGTCCTGCTGGTGTTATAAATGAATCAGGTGCGTTGCTATCTACCTTTACACTGAGGCTATTTCAGTTTGGACCAAAACCAAACAAGTTGTTCTGCCGCTTAGATTGGAAGAATCAAGTACTGAATCAGCACTTGGAGAGGTTTCAGCTAATTAAGGAGAGCCAACACAGATTTATAAAAGACAGATCGTGTTTGACTAATCTAATTGAATTTTTTGATGAAGTAACAGGGAGGATTGATGAAGGGAATGTAATGGATGTTGTCTACATGGATTTTAAGAAGGCATTTGACAAAGTACCACATAGAAGGCTGGTTAACAAAATTGAGGCTCATGGAATAGGTAGGTCAGTGGCAGCTTGGATAAGGAATTGGCTTAAGGATAGAAAACAGTGAGTTGTGGGAAATGGCTGTTTTTCAGACTGGAGGATGGTAGACACTGGTGTTCCTCAAGGGTCAGTGCTGGGGCTTTGCTTTTTTTGATATATATAAATTACCTGGATATTGGAATACAGAGTAGAATTTCTAAATTTGCTGATGACACCAAACTTTGTGGGGGGGGGGGGGTGGTGGGTGGTGGCAAACAGTGATGATGATACCAATTGACTGCAACAGGACATAGAAAGGCTAGCAGAATGGGCAGACAAGTGGCAGATGGAATTTAATACCGAGAAGTGTGAGGTGATGCATTTTGTCAGAAGTAACAGGGAGAGGCAATATACACTTAATGGCACAGTTTTAAAGAGTGTGCAAGGACAGGGGGACCTGGGAGTTAATGTGCATAGGTCCCTGAAGGTGGCAGGACATATTGAGTGAGTGGTTAGCAAAGCATATGGGATCTTGGGCTTCATAGAGGTATTGAGTACAAAAGTAGAGAAGTTATGCTGAACCTTTATAAAGCGCTGGTTAGGCCACAACTGGAATATTGTGTCCAGTTGTGGTCACCACACTTTAGGAAGGATGTGAAGGCCCTTGAGAGGGTAGCAGAGGAGATTTACCAGAATGGTTCTGGGGATGGGGGATCTTAGCTACAAGGACAGATTGGAGAGGCTGGATTTGTTTTCATTAGAGCAAAGGAAGTTGAGGGGTGATTTGATAGAGGGGTACAAAATTATGACGGGTTTGGATAGGCTAGACGGGGAAAGGCTGTTCCCACTAGTTGATTGAACAAGGACTAGGGGACACAGATTTAAGGTTTTGGGCAAGAGATACAGGGGGACGTGAGGAAAAACTTTTTACGCAGCGAGTGGTGAGGACCTGGAATTCGCTGCCGACAGAAGTGGCTGAGGTGGAGCCATCAATGTTTTCAAGGGGAGACTGGATAGGCACTTGAGGGAAATAAACTTGCAGGGCTACGGGGATAGAGCGGGGGAATGGGACTGACTGGATTGCTCTACAGAGAGCCGGCGCGGACTTGATGCGCCGAATGGCCACCTTCTGTGCCGTTATGACTCTATGGAATTATATCACAGGGAGTTCACACAATCTGCTCTAAAAGGTTGGAAATTAAAAGTAGTTTGAGCTCATTTTTTGAACAAGCTGATTTGACTTTAATTTTATATTTTATTTAAATACAAAGTGGGTTAAATTGGATAAGATCCGAAAGCGGGTATGGGGATCGTGGTGCATGATTAACCCGCGCCCGATCATTGCACTGCAGCAGGATGTTAAATTGGTGCTGCTTGCTGGTTTCCATGATTGCTGCATGCAGTCAGCGCTCCCCACACTGTTCATTGGCTGCACGCATCAGCAGGGGGCCCAATATCTTGAGTGGCTAGTCCTACTTAAAGGTAGCCTGCACATCTTAAAAGGGAGGTGCATTGCGGCTGCTGGAAGTGGTGTCAGGAAATTAATTGCATTTGACGATTTTTTCCAGATGGCTCACCCTGCGAGAGAGCATACACCAAGGTTTTCTGACAATGCACTGGAGGTCTTGTGCAGGACATGGAGAGAAGGAGAGGCATCCTGTACCGGAGGGGGCAAAGAAGGAGAGACATCCTGCACCGGAGGGGGCAAAAGGCCCTCCAGACATATGTTCAGGAGGCAGTGTGAAGAAGTAGCAGCAGATGTTAATCCCAGTAGTGTAGCTCCAAGAACGTGGTGCAGTGCAGGAAAAAGTTTAATGATCTGAGATGAATAGTCAAGGTGAGTGAGTTCAATCTCCAAATGGCATATCCTACCAACTGCACCACTAGCCTCATCCACTGCTCAATTCACTACAACCCATCACCCACCTACCAGTAATCTCTATCAATCAGTGCTCAACCCTTCAATTCATATGGTTTACCTCACCGTCACACACTACTGTAGCAAGCCTCGCACCCATAACTCACAGCTCTCACACACTGGCAGCTATTCTACCATGACAGCCACATCACCCAAAGATATTGTAGGACACTCACAGACACGCTTCACTCTTTCTCACAGGAGAAGTTGGCGCATAACAGGAGGCAGCAGGAAAGAACTGGAGGAGGACAAGTGCACCTGCACATTTTAACCCCCATGGAGAAGACAGTGCTGGCCATCATGGGAAGGTGCATCGCTGAGGCCGTGGTCATTGGTGGCAATAGAGGAATCGATAATGAGGGTATCTGCATACCTAATCCTCCTTCTCTATTCGCTGCTCACGATGCGGTCTCCTCTACATTGGGGAGACCAAATGCAGATTGGGTGACCGCTTTGCAGAACACCTCCGTTCAGTCCGTAAGGGTGACCCTGAGCTTCCGGTCGCCTGTCATTTTAATTCACCGCCCCATTCCCACTCGGACCTCACCGTCCTTGGCCTCTTGCATTGTTCCACGGAAGCTCAGTGTAAACTCGAGGAACAGCACCTCATCTTCTGATTAGGCACTTTGCAGCCTTCCGGACTCAATATCGAGTTCAACAATTTCAGATCATAACCTCGGCCCCCATTACATTTTTACTTATTTTTCATCCACACCTTTGTTTTGGCCCTTTCCCCCCGCCCTTTTTTTTTCTCTCCCACATGGCAGCTGTCTCTCATTCGGCCAGCGCATTTCACACCTAATCTAGAGCCGTCTTTTGTCTCCACTAGTCCTATCACCATCTCGTCTCGTTTTGAATACCTCTTAATGTCTCTTCTCTTTTGTTCTCTCCCAGCCTGGCCTCTCAATCTATTTCATTTCCTGTGCCTTTCCAGTCTTGACAAAGAGTTTGACTTGAAACGTTGACCCTATTTTCTCTCCACGGATGTTGCCTGGCCTGCTGAGTTTTTCCAGCATTTTCTGTTGTTATTTAAGATAAATAACCAGCTTATCTGTTTTAGTGGTGTAGGTTGAGAGCTAAATGTTGGGCAGGACACCAGGAGAAGACCCTTTCTTTTCTTCAAATAGTGCCATGGGATCTTTTATGTCTACCTGAGAGGTCAGACAGGTTTAACATCCAAAAGATGATGCCTCTGACAGTGCTGCAGTGTCAGCCGAGATTACATGCTCAAATTCTGGAGTGGGACTTGAACCTATGGCCCTTCTACCTCTGAGACAAGAATGCGATGCAACTAAGCTCAGGCTGGCACAGAGCTAATACCTTTCTCATGAGGAGACTGCCATTGGAGGGCTAGGGAGGGTCACAATCTGCACTACCCTACATTTAGCTTTTGGAATTAAGATGGACAATATGTACTCGTCTATTTTAGAAAGTAACTAAATTGTTGAACTTGACAGGGGAGGAAGTCTCTTGTAACTCCACATGACTTCCAATTAGAGAGAGAGCTGTTGGACTCCCCAGGTATGTGTTGCTTTTCACCTTGAAGGAAGCTGCATGACTTCAAATAAACCGTTAGGAGCATTTCATTGCATTCCGAACTACTGGAGAATGCCGTGAAAAGATCTTCATAAGGTGTGACTCTGGCAGCAGATAACCTGTGGAAATGTATTAAAATAAGACTGTTTTGTTACTATATTTTTATATATTAGTTACTCTCTCTTTCTTTTAAGATTCCAACATGCCATGTATCATTCCTCAGGTGAAACGATGAACCAACATCCTCCAACAAAGTGTCTACCAATGCTATTTTGCAACTGGCTACTAGAAGGTTCAAAAGTGCTCCCCAGAATGACGATCTCTTATTTCCCCCTCCCTCTCCCAATACTTCCACTGGTTGACACTAGTTTGTGAAATTGGTAAATGGTAAACCAATTATATGGACTTAAAATCTTCCACCAACATGCTGTTAAATGAACAAGTCAAAAAGTACCCTTGAGAAGTCAATGTTGTGTCAGCCCCTAAACCATAGGCTATGGCGAGCTGCATTTTCATTCTTTTTACCTCCTGTTTACAGCCAGTGTTGGGATGCTAAAACCGGTAAAATAGGGCAGTGTGGCCTACTGCCACAATAACACCCCAAATCATTCACCCCACCTTTCTCCCATGAGAACCTTGCCAGTCTGTGGTACTGCCACCCAGAGCCTGCCCCACCACGTGGAAATGGGTGGGATGGGTGTGGCCAAAGTTCCCGTGCCATTTCCCCCAACCTCCAACCCTAACCTGACCTATGAGATCATCGGCATTATATACATGGTGGTATGAGCAGCTCAACAGTTCCCCTGAGGCAGACATCACTTTGAGCAAGCCATTTTGGATTTTCTGACTGAAGTTTGCAGCAACTTTACCTACACAGCGATTTTCAGTTGGTTCTTGCTCCAGAACCTTCCTGAAGATCTCCTGACAGTTTCTGCGAATGCTTGAGAAAGTAAATTTTGGCTCTGGTGAGATGGATTTCCCAACGGCAATCCTTCTATTCTTGCCCTTTGAAGAGGAGGAGGATGAGATATGGAAGAGGTTAGATTGGAGGCACTTAAAACAAGGCATCACAGAAGAGGTTTGTTTCCTCTTTTCGCACTGGGTGGCAGTTCGGGGGACAAGTGAAGGTCACACTCACTGCCTTTGCCACCTCCCTCCATAAAATCTAGCTCACCCTCGTGTGGGACCTCAGTGGAACACCTTCATTTATGGACTTTGTTTCTGCTAGAAGGCCATCCACCCAAGCAGCAGTAATAGTGCAGCCCTTCTTATTGCTGACACCCCCCGTCCCAATGCTGCTCATTCCTCACTCATTACTGCACTGTTCTGCAGTTCCCTGCCAAAAGAAAACGCGTGTGGCTTTAATCATGTGAAGAATTTTAAATGCTGCAGCACCACTCAATTTCCATCTCTCCCAGTGGGGGTAATCCAATAAGCAGTGGTTTTACTACTGACATCTCACCCCACATAAGTAATGATGGTCAATCCAGGAAACTTGAGCAGGAGAATGACCAACTCATGTGGGCAGGCAGAAGTCCCATCCTATCACTAACCTATTAATGGGGGGAAATTCAAGTCTCACACGTATAAAAGGACTCCTGTAGGGCACAAAGATTTGGCAAACAGCAAGAATGTCAGGACACAGATTGGTTAGTAGAATCGTCAGATACAAATTAAAGTGCAGAACTGCTTTTTGGGCAGAAAAGCAAGAAATGGGAGTATACGCTCAATGGAAGGTTTTTTTTACTCGTTTATGGGATGTGGGCATCGCTAGCAAGGCCAGCATTTATTGCCCATCCCTAATTGCCCTTGAGAAGGTGGTGGTGAGCTGCCTTCTTGAACCGCTGCAGTCCGTGTGGTGAAGGTACTCCCACAGTGCTGTTAGATAGGGAGTTCCAGGATTTTGACCCAGCGACGATGAAGGATTGGCGATATATTTCTAAGCCAGGATGGTGTGTGACTTGGAGGGGAACTTGGAGGTGATGGTGTTCCCATGCGCCTGCTGCCCTTGTCCTTCTAGGTGGAAGAGGTCGTGGGTTTGAGAGGTGCTGCTGAAGAAGCCTTGGCGAGTTGCTGCAGTGCATCTTGTAGATGGTACACACTGCAGACACGGTACACCAGTGGTGGAGGAAGTGAATGTTTAAGGTGGTAGATGGGGTGCCAATCAAGTGGGCTGCTTTGTCTTGGATGGTGTCGAGCTTCTTGAGTGTTGTTGGAGCTGCACTGATCCAGGCAAGTGGAGAGTATTACATCACACTCCTTACTGTGTCTTGTAGATGGTGGAAAGGCTTTGGGTAATGTTCAAGGATATTGAAGAGTATGGATGAGCAGAAAGATCTAGGGATTCAAATACATAATTTGTTGCAAATGTAAATACAGACAGATAAATCCATAACAAGGCCAATAGCATTTTGGATTTGATAAATAAAGGCATAGAGCAAAAGAATAAAGGTGTAATGACAGATTTCTACAATACAATGGTTAGGCCACAGTTAGAGCACTGTGTCCAGTTCTGGGAGTCCCATTACAAAAATTACTTTTGAAGCCGCAAAGCCCATGCAGCTTAGATTCATCAGGATGATACCAGGGATGGAAGCTTATATTTCTGAGGAAATACTGTGACCATTTCCACCGGAGCAGAAAGGCTGAGGTGATTTAATAGAGATTTATAAAATTCTGAAGAGTTTTGTTACAATGAATAGAGAATGACTAGGAGAATTAGTGATTTGGGGGGGGCATGGGGGATCATTGATTTAAAATCATCTCTAAGAGATTAAGGGGAGAGATTAAGAGAAATTTCTTTATGCAGAGGATTGCTTGAGCATGGGAGTGATTGAGGCAGAGACCATTGCATTTTTTAAGGGAAAAGTGAACAAATATACAAAACAGAGGAAGATGCAGGCCTATCGGGAGACAGCAGTGCAGTGGGAGTAGTTTTGCATTGCTCTAGCAGAGTTGGTTCAAACGCAACGGGCTGAATGGCCTCCTTCTGTGCTGTAAACTTTTAAGTTCTATATAGAATTATAGAATGGTTACAGCACGGAAGAAGGCCATTTGGCCCGTTGAGTCCATGCCGGCTCTCTGCAAGAGCACTTCAGCTAGTCCCACTCCCTCACCCTTTCCCCGTAGTCCTGCATTTTTTTTCCTTCAGGTACTTATCCAATTCCCTTTTGAAAGCTGTGATTGAATCTGCCTCCACCACCCTTTCAGGCAGTGCATTCCAGATCCTAACCACTCGCTGCATAAAAAAGTTTTTTCTTATGCCACCTTTGGTTCTTTTGCCAATCACCTTAAATCTGTGTCCTCTGGTTCTCGATCCTTCTGCTAATGGGAACAGTTTCTCTCTATCTACTCTGTCCAGACCCCTCAGGATTTTGAACACCTCTATCAATTCTCCTCTCAATCTTCACTGCTCTAAGGAGAACAATCCCAGCTTTTCCAGTCTATCCACATAACTGAAGTCCCTCATCCCTGGAATCATTCTCGTAAATTTTTTCTGCACCCTCTCTAAGGCTTTCACATCCTTCCTAAAGTGCAGTGCCCAGAATTGGACACAATACTCCAGTTGAGGCCAAACCAGTGTTTTATACAGGTCCATCATAATTTCCACGCTTTTGTACTCTATACCTCTATTCATGAAGCCCAGGATCCCGTAAGCTTCTTTAACCGCTTTCTCAACCTGCCCTGCCACCTTCAACGATTTGTGCACATATACCCCTAGGTCTCTCTATTCATGCATCCCTTTTAAGATTGTACCCTTTAGTTTATATTTCCTCTCCTCATTCTTTCTACCAAAATGTATCACTTCGCATTTTTCTGCATTAAATTTCATCTGCCACATGTCCGCCCATTTCACCAGCCTGTCTATGTCTTCCTGAAGTCTATCACTATCTTCCTCACCGTTCACGATAATTCCAGGTTTTGTGTTATCTGCAAATTTTGAAATGATGCCCTGTACACCCACATCCAAGTCATTAATATATATAAAGAAAATCAGTGGTCCTAGAACTGACCCCTGGGGAACACCACTGTATACCTTCCTCCAGTTCGATAAACAACCATTCACCACTACTCTCTGTTTCCTGTCACTTAGCCAATTCCATGGGCTTCAACTTTGCTGGCAAGCCTATTATGTGGCACTTTGTTGAACGCCTTTTGGAAATCCATGCACACCACGTCAACCGCATTGCCCTCATCAATCCTCTCTGTTACCTCATCAAAAAACTCGATCAAGTTGGTTAAACATGATTTGCCTTTAACAAATCCACGCTGGCTTTCCTTAATTAATCCACACTTGTCCAAGTGACTGTTAATTTTGTCCCTGATTATTGTTTCTAAAAGCTTCCCCACTACCAAGGTTAAACTGACTGGCCCATAGTTGCTGGGTTTATCTTTACACCCTTTTTTGAACAATGGTGTAACATTTGCAAATCTCCATCCTCTGGCACCACCCCCGTTTCTAAGGAGGGTTGAAAGATTATGGCCAGTACCTCCGTGCTTTCTCCCTTCACTTCCCTCAGCCGCCTAGGATGCATCTCATCCGGTTCTGGTGACTTATCTACTTTAAGTACAGCCAGCCTTTCTAGTATCTCGTCTTTATCAATTCAGTATCGCCTCCACCTCCTCCTTCACTATGTCTATGGCAGCATCTTCTTCCTTGGTGAAGACAGATGCAAAGTACTCAGCCATACCCTCTGCCTCCATGCATAGGTCTCCTGTATATGTACAATATATACAGAAAAATAAAGGTAGTCGATTGTATTCTTACCATTTTACTGAAGACATGCAGACAAAGTCTCATCAATAATTGCTTAAATGTATTTGGCATCCTCAATAATGGGAACTGGATTCGTGTAGACTGCAGTGACATCTTTGTGTAAGGTTAGCAGCAACCAATCACTGAGACTTTGTACCTTCAAAACATTGAACACTACTATACGGACAGCCTATTGGTTAAAAATACGACGTAGATAAGGAGATTAACTTATTATGCAGAGAGAAACATGTTCTGAATAATTTAAATCCACAAAAAGAGTCAGTTAGTCTTAACTCCCGTATCGCAACAAATAGCAAAATGTTACATGTCTTGTACTTTCGAAGATTGTAGAGTAATTCAAGTGCTGATGCAATAATATTTACTGCTAATTGTACAGTAATAACCTGAACACAGAGCTGATTTAAACGGTAATAAATGAATTTTAGAACAAGTTGGTAAGCTGGAAATTCAGAAATATTTTACAACTTTAAGACAATGCATAGTTGCACAAGAGCATTTCACAATGTCTGAATCAATTTCAACATGGATTGTGTTTTAAGGTTAAAAAAAAGTATCCCATTACATTCCCCAGTGCCAAAATCACATGCAAAGTAACTAACTCTAATGTTGAATGTCATCTCTGTATAGAAGCAATTCTGTTCCTTCTGCTATGATCTGTTTTTGCTTAAAATCATGATCACCAGTTCCTGCCTTTCTCACTGGACTGCAATAACTGGTTGAGTTGTAGATAACAAGGCAGTATAACCACTCGGGGATTGCATCATTAAAACTCAGCCAGCTTCTAACTCCACATTCCTCAGTGGGGGAACACTGACCTTCCCGGTAATATCTCGATGAAGACTACACTGCCTGACAGCAATCATTCCCCATTCACTCTCGACAGTGAGAAGTACTTCTCCACAGATGTTTTAAGGATGTTTCAAATCAAATCTAAAAATAAAAAAAGCAGACATGGCACAAATACAGCGCCGTGCTGTATAAAATGGAGGATGGTGCAGTCTTTGTAATGTGCCATCAAAAATAATCTGGTACCTCATGAGCTCCAGGGTTATTGCTCTAACTGTTTTGATTTCTTTTTGGGTTCAATAAAGACTCATTTCTGAAAGAGAATGTTGTTTAATCTAAAGTCTTGTTCAAGACTTTCTACAGCTTTTTACAGAACACACTATGCTGTGATGCAGCTAGAATGAAACTGAAAGTAAAACTCCTCTGGACTGCTTGTCTCTCCCATGACCTCTGCTGGTCAGGCACAAGTAATCAAAAACACAGACAAATATGCTGTAAGGCATAAGTAATCAAACACAGACAAATATCATCACTATTTGCTGATATCATTACATCTCCCTTTCTTAAAACAAAAGTATTTTACTTTTAACTAACAACATTTAATGAACTTACATTATCATTATCATGATCAAGGTTTTTTACCCTTGCTTTGTGTGTTCACATGAAATATGTCAATACACTAGAACTTGAAGAAAGAATAAGATAACATTACTTCCTTCTTTAACAATAGTCCTTAAATTTGCTCAATGAGTCTCTCAGGAGGCTTCACGTGTCTTGAGGATTTTCTGATTGATTGTCCTTGAATCTGAGTTGTTGCCTCAGATGATTGGTTCTCAGCTGTGTGATCAGGTTGTTCACCAGTATCAGTCTCTTGACCTGCTGTGGCTGGTCCCATGAGAAGATCTCGACAATTTCTTCTCAGAACAGCACCCTCGTCTGTCTGAATGGTGTATGATCTTGGTTGAACTTCACTCAGGACAGTTCCCTTCTGAGTCCATGTGTTTGTTTTGTCTTTCAACCTTACTTGGTCACCAGTGTGGAGTTCAGGTAGGTTTTGTGTTCCTCTGTCATAGTAGTACTTTTGCTTTTCTTTCTGTTGCTCTTTGAACTTCCTCACTTTCTCCCCCTCTTTTGTTTTCAGGAGGTTCTCCGGGATGGGTAGGTTTGACCTTAGCCGACGTCCCATCAGGAGTTGGGCTGGTGACTTACCACACTCGAGCAGCATTGTGCGGTATACAAGCATGCTTTGGTAGAAGTCAGTTCCACTGTCTTTTGCCTTGTACATCAGTCTTTTCACTGTCTGGACCGATTTTTCCACTAGTCCATTGGACTGTGGATAGTGAGGACTTGATGTTGTGTGGACAAAGTCCCACTCTTTGGCAAAGTGCCGGAAATTTGCATCGTTAAACTGGGGTCCGTTGTCTGTGAAGACCTCGCTTGCCATGCCATGTCTGGAGAATATGGCTTTCATACATGTTATCACAGCATCTGCAGTGGTGGTGTACAGTCTACAAACCTCTGGATACAGGGAGTAATAGTCTGTGACGACAAGATAGTCCTTCCCTTGACATACGAATAGGTCAGCGCCTACCTTCTGGTAAGGTCTGTCTGGTGCTGGGTGTGGCTTTAGTGGTTCTACCGGATTGCTTGCTCGATATTTCAGGCATATTGTGCAGTTTGACACCTCAGTTGTCACATTTTGGTTGATTCGTGGCCAGTACATCACCTCTCGTGCTCTTTTCTTACACTTTTCGATTCCCAGATGTCCTCCATGGATCTTTTTTAGCATCTCTCTTCTCAGACTCTTTGGGATAACTATTTTACTTCCTTTGTAGATGATGTCTTCGACCACTGATAGTTCCGCCCTGCAGTTCCAGTACTCTGCTATATCAGGTGAGCAGTCTTGCTTCATGTTGGGCCATCCATCCAAGATGCTTTTTCTCAGTCGTCTCATTGTTTCATCTTTGTTTGTCTCAGTCTTTATGAGCTCCATTTTTGCATCTGCTATGGGCAGTGCACTTGTGATCATGTCCATGTAGGCGTTCACTTTTTCATCCATTGTGGTGTTTGCGGGCTCACTTGGGTCAACAGCTCTGGACAACGGGTCTGCTGTATACATCAGCTTACCCGGTGTGTACGCAACATTCAGTTCATCATAGACTGTCTCACCTTCGCTTTCCACAACGAGGACTCTCTTTACCAGGTTCAGTCTCTCACAGGCTTTTAAACCTAGTATGGCTTGCACATCCTTTGGCACCACGATTAATGCTAGCGTGTGCTCTCTGTCCTTGTGTGTTACTTTGACAATGCATTTTCCTTTCACTGGTATATCAGTACCTGAGTATCCGGTCACTTTCACTTGTATTCCATGTAACTTTGGTCTGGGTCTAATTCTCTTAAAATCAGTCTCTGATATCACATTAACTTGTGCTCCAGTATCCAATTTAAATGGAATGTGTATGTCGTTCACTTTTAGTGTCAACATCCAGTCTCTTTCTTCTCTTTTGTTTTCAGACACAACATCTACATAGAATTCCTCTATCTCGCTTTCATCTACTGTATGGACCTTGCTTTGTTGCGCTTGGTTCTTACAGCAACGGGCATAATGGTTGTTTTTGTTGCATCTATTGCATGTTTTACCATATGCTGGACACTTTCTTGGTGGATGCTGTGTACCGCATCGACTACATGACTTCCAATTGTCCCTTTCATTTTCGTTTGCTGGCCACGTCTCTTTTTTCACATTGGCGCTCTCTTTGTTAAACAGTTTGTATCCGTTCTTTCTCACTGCATCCACATTGCAGCTACTGTCACTGAACAGCTCCTTTGCCTGCAACTTCACAGTCTCTGTAACCCTACACAGTGCTATGGCTTTTCCCAGGTCTAGATCTTGCTCTCTTAGCAGTCTTTCCCTTAGACCATTATCTCGAATACCACACACCAGTCTGTCTTTTATCAGCGAGTCTGTGAGTCCCCCAAATTCACACGATTTGCTCCGGTTTCTCAATTCAGTCACATACTGATCAATAGTCTCGCCGATTTTCTGTACACATGTGAAAAATTTGTGCCTCTCAAAGGTCACGTTGCGTTTAGGTATGCAGTAGGCCTCAAACTGTTCCATTATTTTATCTAGCTTCATTTTGTCTCCATCAACGGCAAATATGAAATTATTATATACCTCCAGCGCTGCATCACCCACTACATGTAAAAACACGGACGATTTCTGTTTATCACTTTTATTGTCAGCTCCGATTGCCGCTAAATACAACTCTAAATGTTGTTTGAACCTTCTCCAATTTTCAGCCACATTACCTGTCAATTGAAGCATCGCCGGTGGGAGTAAACCTTCCATTTTTTCACTTCGTTAGCTATTCTCTAATGGTAAGCAACGATGTTCTCTTCTGGCTTGCTAATATGTGGAGAGCTGATTTCGCTTACTTGCCACAACTGCGTTCACTGTCCCATCAAGTTGCTAACTTCAGATTTTTTCTCTTTCAGCCACTTCTGACATCATGTTTTGATTTCTTTTTGGGTTCAATAAAGACTCATTTCTGAAAGAGAATGTTGTTTAATCTAAAGTCTTGTTCAACACTTTCTACAGCTTTTTACAGAACACACTATGCTGTGATGCATCTAGAATGAAACTGAAAGTAAAACTCCTCTGGACTGCTTGTCTCTCCCATGACCTCTGCTGGTCAGGCACAAGTAATCAAAAACACAGACAAATATGCTGTAAGGCATAAGTAATCAAACACAGACAAATATCATCACTATTTGCTGATATCATTACACTAACTGGCAAGCCCTAAAAGGAGTGTCAGTGTTGGATGTACTCCAAAAAAGTTTAAACTGGGTAGCTGCAGAACTTCGCTTGGCAATAATCCATTTTCAGGATGGAGCCGAGAAACCCATGGTTTATAACCTTAACTGATGACCTCCGCTGAATTACTGCCTTTTCGTTTACTCATAGGCATCCAGTATTCTCTGTTTAGTTGATAGAATGCAAATAAAACTTCATGAGAAAAGTACACATGCATATCTCTCTGTCAATCGTGGACCTTCTAGGTTATGCAATCCCATCTTCTCAAAATATTTTCAGTATTCCATGGATTAGAATTGGTATCAAATTGGATCAAAGCTCCTTAAAAAAAAAGCAACCCTTGAGTGATCTGCCCTCTCCAGCTACCACCCCAGTTCTAACCTCCTTTTGCTCTCTAAGGTTCTCAAATGTGTTGTCACCTGTCAGCTCCAACCTTATTTCTTCCAAACTCCTCCTTTCGATCTGGCTTCTGCCCTTCTGACAGCACCAAGGCTACCCTGACCAAAGTCACAAATGGCATCCTCTGTGATTGTGACCATGGTGCATATGCCTCCTTGTCCTGCTCAAGCTCTCCACAGTGTTCAATATAGTAGGCCGCACTATTCCTTCATCGCCTCCCCATTGTTCAGCTCTGTTGGATGCCCTCACACGGTTCCACTCCTATCTGTTTCAATGCAGCCAACCCATCTCCAGCAATGGCTTCTCTTTCCAAGCCTGCACTAGCACTTCTGTAGTCCCCCAAGGATCTATCCTTAGCCCTCTCCCTTTTCTCATCTATATGTTGCCCCATCTGCAGCACAGGGTTAGTTTCCATATTATGCTGATGGCACCCCAGCTTTACCTTTACATCACTTCTCTTGACTCCATGACTGTGTCAGCTGTGGCTCAGTTGGCAGCACACTCGCCTCTGAGTCAGAAGGTTGTGGGTTCGTAGTCCCACTCCAGGGACTTGAGCACATAAAGCTAGGTTGACACTCCAGTGCAGTGCTGAGGGAGTGCTGCACTGTCGGAGGTGCTGACTTTTGGATGAAACGTTAAACCGAGGCCCCGTCTGCTCTCTCAGGTGGACGTAAAAGATCCCATGGCACTATTTCAAAGAAGAGCAGGGGAGTTATCCCCGGTGTCCTGGTCAATATTTATCTCTCAATCAAATAACCAAAAACAGATTATCTGGTCATTATCACATTGCTGTTTGTGGGAGCTTGTTGTGCGCAAATTGGCTGCCGCGTTTCCCACATTACAACAGTGACTACACACCAAAAGTACTTTATTGGCTGTAAAGTGCTTTGAGACATCCGGTGGTCGTGAAAGGCGCTATATAAATGCAAGTCTTTCTTTCTTTACTTTCATGCTGTCAGACTGCCTATCCAAGATCGTCTTGAATTAGCTAAAACATTCTCCAGCTGAATGCTGGAAAGACTGAAGCCACTGTTTTTGGCCCTGGCATAAACACTGTTCCCAAGCCATCTCTCCATCTCTCCGTCTCTCCATCTCTCCACCTCTCCGTCTCTCCGTCTCTCCGTCTCCCCGTCTCCCCGTCTCTCCAGCCACTCACAAAGACTGAACCAGAGCATGCAAATTCATGGCGTCCTAATTATCCCACAACCTTTCAATCTTCAAGGCAGCTTACTTCCACCTCCACAACAATGAGATCCTGTACCCGAAGTAGGCTGCACTTGTACATGCTCACAAGTGCCTGCATTTCCTGTCCTGGTAATTAACATGGCCCAGGGGCACACCCAACACAGGTCTGGCCCTTGGCAGAGCTTAGTGCTGAAAAATGGATAGGAAGTTGAAGTGCAGCTGAGGGGCCTGCAGCCTGTGTGCTTGGCCATTGGCCTTTGAGTCTTCTAATTGCAGATCTTCAGCATAAGTCAGAAAGCTTCAAGACCTAAGAAACCCCGTGAATTCTAAAAAAAAAGACAGCTTGCTTACTTTCAACCTGTTTTCAAGCTGGTGTCAGGCCCCCTCAGACCCTCTGTTCTAAGCAAGGACCTGATGCAAACCCTGAACACCAGCTTCATGGGGTGCCTCTGCATCTGGGTGACCCATGGCTGCAGGATCAGTAAATTGAAGGCCATGCATAGCCCTCCTGCTTCATTTGCATCCATCTGATGGGCCTGCACCTATTGCAGGTACAGGCTGAACTCTACTAGTTCCTTGCTCGCCCCTACCCCCAGTGAGCCCAAGAAAATCCTCGGCATTGTAAACAGGGCACAGACTTGTTATAAGGCGGCTCTGCCCCTTGTCCCTGGCATCTGGGGAATGGGCAAACATTAGGATTGTCGATCTATTGTTTACCCTTTTCAGATGCTGACCAATTTCCTGTGCATTTCCAACAATGTTTGGCCTAGAAATTCAGTTGGTTGCGCCAGCAGTTAGCGCCTTAAGAGAAGTGAATTTCGGGCGCTATGCGTGTAGCGCCCGGGCGCAGCGCAGTTTGCGCCTCGCCCCAAATTAAGTGAACCCTTAGCGCCGGCGTAAAGTTTAGCGGCCACCCGGCTGCGCGCGCAGAAAATGACGTCACATCCTCGTGCAACGCCCTTTGCGCGCCCCGATTCCAAACTTCAGTCGGACCGCCCCATTTTGCGGCTGGCGGCCAGAGCGTTTGTAAAATGGAACGCAACACAGCCGACGCGGGCCCCGGGGAGCGCAAATTAAAGGGCACGTACCCTGCAGTATAAAGGGCAGCCATTTTGCAGCAAACACTCTTGTGCAACGGATTTCTGGACACACAACAAGGAGGAGAGCTAACTGGTTTCGTGCAGCAATAGCTCAGGTATTTTTGGACTCAGGCCAAAGCGCTGCAAGTGCCCTGTTGGAAATTTGACTGTTTGCCAGCATTTGGTGGGGGCTGCATGGGGTGCCAACGCGGAGTTTCAGCGCCATGTGCGTAGGGCTCGCAGACGCGGGGTCAGAGGGGCAGCCCTGGCTAGAGGCAGAGGGGGCAACAGGCGTCGGCAACATAGGCCTTACCCAGTCAGGGTATACCGCCAGCAGCGCTCCTACCTCACCATGAGTGGCGCGCGATGTGTAAGAAGGCTGAGATTCCGAAAGGAGGTGGTTGCAGAGATCTGCCATCTGCTTCGCAGAGATCTGCGTCCAAAGCTCAGGTGCAGGACGTCTCTGTCGGTGGAAGTGAAGGTGACGGTGGCATTGAACTTCTATGCCACCGGCTCCTTCCAATCCGCTGTTGGGGACATAGCGAACATATCCCAGTTCGGCGTGCATCGCTGCATCTGCCAGGTGACCGATGCCCTTTTCAGAAGGAGACGCCAATTCATCTCCTTCCCCATGGCCCTGGAGAGCCAGCATCAGTGTGCAGTGGGATTTGCTAGACTCACGGCCTTCCCCTTGGTGCAGGGCACCATTGACTGTACGCATGTGGCTTTGCGGGCACCTCTGGAGCATGGCGAGCAGTATCGCAATCGGAAGGGCTACCATTCTCTCAATGTGCAGCTGGTGTGTGACCACAAGCAGTGCATCCTGGCTGTCAATGCCTGCTTTCCAGGCAGCTGCCACGATGCCTTTATCCTGCGGCAGAGTACTGTGCATGACATGTTCGAGGCACAGCCTCCCCCAAGAGGATGGCTACTCGGGGACAAAGGCTATCCTTTGTGTACCTGGCTCATGACCCCGCTCCACGCGCCCAGGACCGCTGCTGAAGAGGCATACAACGAGAGCCATCAAAGGAGCAGAAACATCATCGAGCAAACTATTGGGGTCCTCAAGCAGCGGTTCTGCTGCCTTGATCGTTCCGGTGGATCTCTGCAGTATTCGCCGCAACGGGTCTCCCAATTTGTCGTAGTTTGCTGCATGCTACACAACCTGGCTCTCCGCAGGATTCAGGCACTGCCACCTGACGTTGGACCACCACCTCAGGAGGAGGAGCAGGAGGAGCAGGAGGAGGAGGAGGAGGAGGAGGAGTACGTTCCCAGGAGGGAGCGACAAGGTCCAAGGGCCGTCCGTCGCCAGCTTATTGAACGTAACTTCTAAGCCCCCTGTCAGGGAATGCCTTGTGGCCATGAAGCAAGATGAATGCAGCCGCTCCGCAAGCCCTCAGCCGGCGAAGGCAACAAAGACTAACAAGAACAACCATGGACACTGTCTGAATAAAGATAAATTTATATTTGACAAAAATGAAACCCCTTCCCACATGAATCCCAAAAACAATCAACGGCCCCCACAAAAAGTGCAACAAACGACTCACTCCCACAACCTGGGGAGGAGTAACTCCACATTTGAACAAACCAGGCCTCAACCTCGGCCTTAACGCAAAAAACATACCCATAAACAAAACAACCATGGGCAAAATAAAGATGTCCACCGCCATATAAAATGAAAGCTGGCCACACCCTCTACTTAGTGGCCCGCGAGGGCGAGACCTTGTCCAGCCTTTTGGCGCCCCTGCCCGGCCTGCTGCTCCTCCGCAAGCTCTGCCCAGTGGCTGCTGCGAGGCTGGGGGAAGGCGCCTGAGGGTCAGATGTCCTTCCGCCAGATGGCCTTGGGGGGCGGCCTACACGGGCTTTGGGCCTCGAGGGGCCGGCTGTTGATTGGCGCACATGTGCATGGCCACCATCAGCTCCAGCCGCTTGCCGTTGACGCTCCACTGGGGGAATGGCGGCGACGGATGGCGCAATGTGGGCAAGCTGGCGTATTGGAGGCGCTGGCTGGTGATGTCGCACGCTGGCACTCGCCCGGGCACGCACTGCACGATCCGCACCAATCAGCCGAAGGGCGGATCGCTGTGCTGCTGCAGCGCGGCGGGTGTCCTGGCGATGCCTGGCTGAGGCAGCGCGTGTGGCAGCAGTGAGTGCCCCTGTTGCCCTGGTCTGCGCCCACATCACATCCGCCACTGACTTGACGGCATCAGCCAGCGACTCCATTGCCGGAGGCATCCGTTCCACTACCGCCATCATCATCCAGCCACTCTCGGCATTTGATGCCCCAAACTCCCGCACACTGGCCGCCAGCGACTCGATGGCCTCAGGCATCCATCCCACCACCTGCATGAGCTCTGTGTGGCGGCGGTCCGAATCCTCGGCCATTTGGTCCAGCTGGCGCACCTCCTCCGAGGTGAAGGTGGCCGGACTGGAGGCGGGACTCTCCCGCTGGGGAGCAGGGGTCCGAGCTAGGCGACCCTTGGCACGTTGCTGGCGCCGAATGTCCGCAGCAACTGCACTCCCCTCCGATCCTTCCCCCCTCTGGGGGGGAAGGCCGCGGCCCACCCGCAGCCCTCCTGGGTGGCTGGACGCCACTGGTCCCAGCAGCTGCACTCCCCTCCGAAAGTTGCTCCAGGCTCTCGTCCAGGGAAGACGTGTCCAACACTTCGCCCTCTGCTGCGGGACCTGAGTCCTCCCCTGATGGTCCGGGTTGCTCTTCCTCCTCCTCCTCCTCCTCCTGTTCG
This sequence comes from Somniosus microcephalus, assembly GCF_052327205.1. NCBI lineage: Eukaryota > Metazoa > Chordata > Chondrichthyes > Squaliformes > Somniosidae > Somniosus > Somniosus microcephalus. Next base: position 39,596,812 of record NC_141008.1, read on the forward strand.
GAGGGGCTGTCACTGGCAGCTTCAGGGAGCTCTTCGTCACCAGCTGAAAGCAGGAAGGCACAAGAGTAGCTTCAGAGTGAGGAGAGGGCGTCAGCGAGGGAGTCATGACTGGTGGCATTCAGCGCATTGGTGGCACAGTGGCAAAGGAGGTAGCTCGGATGCGCAAGTGTGACGAGAGAGGGCCAAAAGGCGAGGTCCTTACCATTGCCGGGCAGCGGAGGGTCGGCTTCTCCGCACGCTCTGGGCACAATCACGCGGCCTCCCATGAGGCCACTCACGCGCTCCTCCAGGGGAGTGAGCTTCTGGAACTTGGCGCGGCCTCCCCCGGTGATGTCGCGGCGCTTGCGATTATTCGCAAGTTTAGCCTGCAAGAGAAAGGACGGGCTCTAAGTACGGTGTGTAGCCGTGACGTAGTGTGCACTGCCTCCCATGGTGGAATAGCTTGGCCAGAGTGTAGCCCTGATCTAGTGTGCACTGCCTCTCATGGTGGAATAGCTTGGCCAGAGTGTAGCCCTGATCTAGTGTGCACTGCCTCTCATGGTGGAATAGCTTGGCCAGAGTGTAGCCCTGATCTAGTGTGCACTGCCTCCCATGGTGGAATAGCTTGGCCAGTGTGTAAAGTGCAGAATGTGCAATTGATGCTCATGACTGTCCCAAAGCTGCTGGCTGAGGGCTGCCCATTAGGCCTTTCAGGTCCCTTTGCCCATCATGTCAGGTGTACATGCAACAATGAGGAGGAGAGTGGAAAGGGTACTCACCCTGACAATCCTGGTCAGGTCATTGTATTTCTTCCGACATTGCACCTTGTCCCTGGGGGCATCGCCGTAGGACGACACCCTGGTGGCGATCTCCCTCCAGGCTTTGGTGTAGACGCGGTGGGTGGGATTCCTGCCATTGTCTGGGAACAAGATCCTGCGCCTCTTCTCCAATGCTGTCAGCATGATATCCAGATCACGCTCTGAGAAGCGCAGGGCACGCTCACGGGCCTTATCATGCGTTGCCATGGCTCCTTGGCCTCAGCAGCAGTGTTGAGGCCTAGTTTGAAAGCTGCAGTGTGCAGGGCGTGGCAGCAGACCAAATCGTCCCTTCCCCCTTTAAGAGCTGGCCGGCGCCACGGGGTCTGCTGTCAATCAAAAAATGACCGCACCCGCGCTGCGCCCCGCCTCGGCGCTATCCCTCTGCACCGCCGGCTTAGCGCCTAAAGATAGTCGTGTAACGTCTCTTTTAGCGCTCCAGCAACCTCTTAGGGCGAAGCAACTGAATTTCGGCGAAGGGGGCGCAACTTTGGGGCGGGCGCTAAAGTCGGGCGGGCGCTAACGTTAGCGCCCCAAAACTGGCTATACTGAATTTCTAGGCCTTTGTCTTTAAAATATTGGTGTAGTTCTACAATATGCTTTTAGAACACTTTGAAAATCTTTACAATGTGTTTCCACTCCAGCCACATTAAAGAGCAGTTTGGATTACCATTAACCTAATTCAGGTCAAGAACTAGATAATATCAAATTACTCCACATCATACGCACTAAGCTTTTCTTGCCTGCAGAGAACAAAGAAGAATCACATTAGATACTTATTGCAGGCTTATAAAAATCCCTTTATGTGCACCAAGAGACACAGTTGGACACTTGTAGGTAAGATATTTCTTTTTAAATCACAAGATCAGAGTAAATAACTCAGCAGCATTTCCACTGACATTTTTAATTCAGAGCTCCCTGCAACATCACAGCTGTAATGCAACATGGGGCTAAGTGAACTAAAAGGGGGAAAACTGAGTCTACTGAAAGCGCCCCACCTCCCTCTTGGGGCGCTGCGAGGGAATATCGCGGCGCTATGTGCCACGGTATTGGGTATTGCAGACCTTCCTCCCCTTCTTAAAGTGGGGGGGGGGCCTTGCGCAGTGCGACCCGGGGCCCAGCTGGGCCCCCGGGATCGGAGTTTCGGCAAAAGAGCCCGGCACGCAAGAGAAGTGCCGGGCTCTTGGAGTGCAGCCGGCACTCCGCGGGGTGGGGGGGCGTCAGGAGGCCGGGGACGGCAGCGGAGGCAGGTGCTGGCAGGCAGCCAGCAACAAAAATGGCTGCCCGGCACCACGCCTTTAAATAGCGCCACCCCGGCCGTAGGTAGCCCCCCTGACCCCGTCGGACATAGCGTCCGGCGGTAAGTCAGGGGGCACTACTGAAGATCGCGGCTGGGGCGCTGCGCACGGTGATGACATCAGCGCCGCGGGGCACTAACGGTTACCGCCGCCGCTAACCTCCCGCTGAATTTTGCGGGAGGCGTTGGCGGCGCCACACCCGGGCGCTAGTTTCTTTGCGCCCCATTAGCGCCCTCTTAGGGCACTAATGAGAGGCGCAAAGCAACTGAATTTTTCCCCTTAATATCTTGTAGAACTAAACAGGCTCTGCATATAAGCTAGTCATTACTTTTATCTTAACAGTAACAATAGTATAAAAGTGGCCTGTTACAAATGACATTTAAGTAGCTTTTCTGAACATGAGATACAGATACATTCGGCCCATCGTGCCTGTGCCGGCTCTTTGGTAGAGCGATCCAATTAGTCCCACTCCCCTGCTCTTTACCCATAGCCCTGTATAAAAATCCCTTCAAGTATTTATCCAATTCCCTTTTGAAAGTTACAATTGAACCTGCTTCCACCAACCGTTCAGGCCATGCATTCTAGATCACAACAACTTGCTGTGTAAAACAATGGCCCGGGCGGATGCCTCTGATCTGAAAAAAATCTATGAACTTACCTGCTGGCTCCGAAGGTCTCAACACTTCTGCTCCTGGGCCTCTCCTGGTCCGCGTGCGCAGAGGCCCAGGTATCCCAGGGGCGCAGGCGGTTCGCAAGCGTCCCTGGGATCACGTGGGCCATGGAGAACCAATCAAAGAAGGGAATCCCCCTTCACACTTTTGACAGGTCTCTCCGCATAGACATGTCAAAAGTATGAATGGAGATCACTCAGAAAACACATCAAAACATTAAATAATTTTTTTTTAAATCACATATTTAAAATTAGTTACAATTATATTAAATTAAATATTTTAAACAAAAATTAAATTTTTTGAAAAAAATAATTACATTTTTTACGGGGCTAAAAATAAACTTACCTTTTTTTAAAGTCTTATAAAATTCTAAATGAGTGAAAAAATTTTTTTTTACTTTTTTCAACTCTTATGCTGGTAAAAGCAGGCCTAACGCCTGCTTTTACCAGGCATAAGATTTTTAAAGGTTTTCAGCGGGCGGAGGTTCTGCAGAAAGCAGAACTCTCCACCCGCAGAGGCCCTTCTCCAGGGCAGGCGTGCGATCTGTCAAGCGAATTCTTGACAGATCGGAAGTGCTGGTTTTCAGCGCATGCGCTTCGCATGCCTGAAGCCGGCACTTGCGAGGCCTCTATGGGTGCGTACACACCCGTGGGGGTCAGAAAATACGGGCCATAGTTTCTCCATGTTGCCTCTGGTTCTTTTGCCAATCACCTTAAATCTGTGTCCTCTGATTACTGACCCTTCTGCCACTAAAAACAGTTTCTCCTTATTTACTCTATCAAAACCATTCATGATTTTGAGCACCTCTATTAAATCTCCTCTTAACATTCTCTGCTCTAAGGAGAACCCCAGCTTCTCCAGTCTCTCCACATAACTAAAGTCCCTTATCCCTCTTCCATTCTAGTAAATCTCCTCTGCACCCTCTCCAAGGCCTTGACATCCTTCCTAAAATGTGGTGCCGAGAAGCGAACACAATACTCCAACTAGAGTTTTATAAAGGTTTAGCATAACCTCCTTGCTTTTGTACTCTACACCTCTATTAATAATCCCAAGGATCCTATGTGCTTTTATAACAGCCTTCTCAGCTTGTCCTGCCACCTTCAAGGATTTGTGTACGTACACCCCCAGGTCTCGCTGTTCCTGTTCCCCCTTTAAAATTATATCATTTAGTTTATATTGCCTCACCTCATTCTTCCTACCAAAATGTATCACTTCACACTTCTCTGCGATAAATTTCATCTGCTACGTGTCTGCCCATTTCATCAGTCTGTCTATATCCTCGTGAATTCTGTTAATATCCTCCTCATTATTTTCTATGGCTGGAATTTTCTGTACCTGGGCGGGTCGGGTGTGGGTGGTCGGCATAGCGGGTCGCAGCCCTGTTGCTGCTTCCATCCCGCTGCAGAAAACGACTTTCTGATAATGGGGCCTGTTAAGCCCGTCCTGCGCTTTACCCAGCCCAATTAAATGGTGCAGGTCTGATGACGTCATCCATGATGCATTTTCAGCTGGTGTATTTAAAGGGACCATGGCCACATTGCATTTGAAGGTTCATCTAGGAGTGTACAGGCAGCACACTGGAGGTTTTCATTGCTCCAAACAGTTGGAGAGATGGCTGCGCCCAGGTTCTCCGATGACTCCCTCCATATCCTTGTGGAGGGAGTCAGAGCACGCAGGGAGATCCTCTTCCCTTCTAATGGGTGGAAGAGACCTCCCCAGGAGACAAAAAGAGCCTGGCTCCAAATTGCAAAGGAGGTCAAGAGCAGGGATGTGTTCAAGAGGACCTGGGTTCAGTACCAGAAACGTTTCAATGATCTCATTAGATCAGGAAAGGTGAGTACAAAGCCACAGTCAATTTCATCCTGCTGTGCCTCTTATCACAGCCCCATCACTCTGCCTTCCCTACCCTACTCCTGCACATCCTTACTCACACCAACTTACCTTGCACATCCACCCATCCCTCTCTCTCTATCTACATTATCACATCCCCATCTTACTAGCCACCCCTCACACTCACCCTCATCCTAATTCAATCATACCAACTAACAACACACAAGGAGGCCACTTGGCATTGCTACACCAATCCATCAGAGTCTCCCTCTAATGAAGTAACCCATCCATTTCTTACACTCATTCCATCACTCTCACTCAACCTTCTCTTCTTTCCCTCCTTGCAGGAGAAGAGAGCCCACAATAAGAGGGAGAGAACTGGAGGTGGGCCTCCATCATTTGTGACCCTCACAACAGCAGAGGAGGCTGCATTGGAAGTATTGGGAGTGGCCAAGCAGCTGGAGGTGGGAGACAGAGAGAGGGGGACATCTCAGCAACCTGGTGACAGAATTACATATCATACAGCTACATGGCATACAGCAGTCACTCATAAGGGGACTGATCATCAGCCACGGAATGGTCATCATGTGCATAATGGTATGTGCACCCATTCTTCATATGGCATATCTAACTCATCTCTTTACTCTCCCACAGGTCCATCAAGAGCACCACCCCCCTCCCCACTGTCCAGGAAGAAGAGGAAGATGACGCCTCAGAGGAGCCTCCAGCCTCTGAGGGTGCAGCGTCACCAGACATGAGCACACACACCACCAGCGCAGAGACACACACCTCGGTGGGTCCCACACGAAATAGAGTAGTGTTGTCACCGGGTCCATCACAAGTCACAAGTGAGCAAGAGCAGGCTAGTGGAGACAGGGACAGCAGTGGAGACTCCTCGCCGGAAGGCGCAAGATGCTCCCAGCTCTGCTCAGCTGCATGCAGACGCTGAGCCTCGGGGGCCATCCAGAAAGAGGGTGATCTTGGAGGTGCAGCAAGAAGTGCAGGAGGCTCTGACAGGTTTTGTGAGCGCGATGTCTGCAAATGTTCAGAGAATGGAGAAGTCCATCTCCAACATGAGCACCACCATGTCGCAGGCGATGGTGGCTGTAAGCTCTTCCATGGAAAGGATGGCCACCTGCATGGAGCAGCTAATGCGCCACTCACAGGAGCACATGCTATCTATGGAGATTAGATGGCTCATAGATCTCCTGCCTAAGAGGGATGTCAGCGTAGACGTGGGTCCTCGAGGCCCCACTGATGTACAGCAAGGTGTTCTCCAGCTCCTTGCTAGCAGGAAAGTGCGGGTGGCTCATGAAAGGTATGATGGTGAGAGGGGAGAGGAAAGTGTGGGCTCCTCTCAAAACGCTTACACTTCTCCCCCATTGCCATCTCCTCAGTCAGAGCCCCAGATTGCTCCTCAGATCACGATGGATGAGTTTGTCCCTGCACAGTCGCAGGAGGAGCAGACTTTGGCGGGGCCATGAGAGGCTCCAAAACCCAGAGGACGTCCGCCAAGAGTGTCTCAGCAGAAGTGAGCAGGCTGCCTCTGCCTCTGCTGAAGCCACGGGGTAGCACCTCATAGAAGCACACAGAAGAGAAAGGAGACACGCAAGTAGATTCACAAGGGTAGCCACTTGGGTGTTTTAGTCAATGTTAATGGCAAGATTCCGTTAATGTATTGTCAACCATTAAAATCTTTATTTTTACCACTTTGCCATCTTGGACACATTTGTGTGCATCTTTGGAAATGGCTTAGTGAGTTGCAGTGACTGGCGAGACATAACGGTACCTCCAGCAATGGTCGTCAGTGTGAAAGGAATGGCTTCATTATTGTAGGGGTCCTTTATGGTATTGCTGGGGGTGGGAATGCCAACCTGGCGCATCATGTGGCAACCAAATGGGTGTACAGCATAAAGTTAAGTAAATCTGGACATGATGAGGCCATCCCTAGCCTCCCGGGCAGCAATGTGGTTGGGTGCTGATGCCCTGTGTCCTGTGCAGCATCAGGTGATTGCGGAGAAGGTTGGTGTTGTTGTTGGTGCTGCTGGTGTGTCTGGTGCTGCTAGTGTTGGGGCTCATCGTAATCCGAGTCTGAGGACCAAGGTGAGACAGTATAAACGGCACCCATGCTGATGGAATAGATGGCTGGTTAAGTAGAGTTGACAGAAGCAATCTGTCAGTGGTGAGAGAGGTTATTCCAATGAGCTGACACTAGATGGAGGCTTTGCTGGAAAGACTTGCAGCCTGCAGAAAGTTAAATCTGTGCTAGCAATGTAGTCAATAATAGCTCCTGCCTGAGGAAAGTGATCATCTGTCAGGTGGGAGCTTTTACTGTACATTTGATGCTGTCAAGTAATCAGCTGGAGCAATGACCACTCAACTCCTGCCTCAGGTTAACAGATGTGGTTCCCGAGTTGTGTGAATCCCGTGGCCATGCAGGGAAATTTGAAATGTAGGGGGAAAAAAGCTCTTAAGTGTCTGACAACAAGCTTATAATGAATTGAATTAAGTTGCCCGCCTCTGCCGGCCGGGTCGCTGCTGCACCAGCAAACATGCCCGAGGGAAAGGCGCGTAGGGGCAGGATGACAGCAGGTTTCCGACCCGCTCCAACTTTTTTCAAATTTCCCACCCAACCTGCTTCCGATCACACCCACACAACCCCAGAAAATTCCAGCTTACATTTCCAAGTTTTGTGCCATCTGCAAACTTTGAAATGATGCCCTGTGTACCCAAGTACAGGTCATTAATATATATCAAAAAGAGCAGTGATCCCAACACCGACCCCTGGGGAATACCACTGTAACTTCCCTCCAGTCCGAAAAACAACCGTTCACCACTACTTCCTGTTTCTGTCCCTTAGCCAATTTTGTATCCATGCTGCCACTGTCCCTTTAATCCCACGGGTTTTGATTTTGCTAACAAATCCATTATGAGGTACTTTGTCAAGCGCCTTTTGAATGTCCATATACACAACATCAACTGCAATACTCTCATCAACCCTCTCCAGCCCTCAATCAAGTTAGTGAAACACAATTTGCCTTTAACAAATCCGTACTGACTTTTATTTATTACCCCATACTTTTCCAAATGCCAAATAATGTTGTCCCAGATTATTTTCTCTAAAAGCTTTCCCACCACCGACATTAGGCTGACTGGCCTGTAGTTGCCGGGTTTATCCCCCTCTCCCCTTTTTTAAACAGGGGTGTTACATTTGCAATCCTTCAGTCCTCTGGCACCACCCCCATATCTTAGGAGGATTGGAAGATTGCGACCAGAGCCTCCACAAATTCCACCCTTACTTCCCTCAGTAACCCAGTATGCATCCCATCTGGAACAGGTGACTTTTTTACTTTGAGGACTTCGAACCTATTAAGTACCTCTTTATCTATTTTTATCCTATCCAATATCGCTACTACCTCCTCCTTTATGGCTACATTGGCAACATCCTCTTCTCTAGTGAAGACAGATGCAAAGTACTCATTTTTTGGTCCCTAATCGGCCCCACCCTTCCTTTGACTACCTTTTTACTATTTATATGCTTATAAAAAACTTTTGAGTTCCCTTTAATGTGAGCCACGAATCTATTCTCATGCTCTCTCTTTGCCCCTCTTATTTAGTTTTTTAGATCTCCTCTGTACTTTCCATATTCAGCTTGGGATAGTTGTCAGTAGACTATTTATAAGAACATAAGAAATAGGAGCAGGAGTAGGCCATACGGCCCCTCGAGCCTGCTCCGCCATTCAATAAGATCATGGCTGATCTTCTACTTCAACTCCACTTTCCCGCCCGATCTCCGTATCCCTTGATTCCCCCAACATTTTGTCTAACATTTTTCAAATTAAGCCTTCCCAATATTTTATCACTTCAATCAGAACAAAATAACAAATAGTTGAGGCAACGTCCCGAGTCATCTACAAAAACAGTAAGCATCATTTTTAATTTTAAACAAAAAATGTTTTCTTGTTGCATTCACCTGGAAATGACGTGGTCTTGACATCAATGAATTGCAAAGTGTTTGTGGCACAACAGATCAAGTTTGAAGAAATCCATTAATGTTCAAATCCTGACATTGAACTATAGGAACAAACAAACCGGATTCAGCTGGACGTGGCACACAGGCTACCATTGGCTGAGTCCTGAAACAGTCAGAATTCGCTGAGCCAGTTAAACCCCATGAATAATGCAAACACTAAAACACCAGCTCTGTGTTGTTCTTGTATCCTGACCAGCATCCCTTCTCTCACCTGGTCCATGGCTGTCAGAATGATTAAGCAACTAAAAAGCACATGAACCAAAAGTAATGATACAATTCCAGGTGGTCGCGTATGAAATGCCTTGGCAATTCCTAATTTTGACTGGACGGCTAAGAAAAGTGCCTCACAGCCTTGAAACATTGACTGGGTCAAAAATAAATTAATGACACGTGAGTAATTTCTGTAATTGTGGTTATTTATTATTAATGATGCCAAATCCCACTCACCCATCACTCCTGTCTTTGCTGATGTACCTTGGCTCCTGCCCCCACCCCCGCCAACGCCTCCAATTTAAAATTCTCACGTTTATATCCTTCATGGGCTTATAACATCCTCCCATCCTACAGCTCCCCAGAACTCTCCTTTCCTTCAACTCTGGCCTCTTGTGCATCCCCCCATCCCTTCGCCCATCCATCATTGATGTTGTCAACTGTCTGGGACCCATACTCCGGAATCCCCACCGCAACCGCCCCCCCCCCCCCCCACCACCACCAAACCTTTCTATCTCTCCATCATCCTCTCCTCACTTAAGAGACTCCTTAAACATCCGTGCCCTTCCCTTCCTTTGACCAAGCTTCTAGTCACCTCTCCTAATGGCTCTTGCTGTGGCTCAGCATCCGCTGTTGTTTCATTATGCCTCTGTAAAGCACCTTGGAATGTTTTTTCTACATTAAAGCACAATATAAATAGTTTTTTGTTGTTTCTGGTTCTGCAATGCTGCCAGTGTGAGCAATTATATACAAATACATTCCTTTTTTGTAGAGTATAACGAATCCGTATTGGTTTCTTATAGACATGGGTTAGTGAGGAATCTCTCACAAATATTTATTGACTAATCATTTCCTTCACTATACTGTAAATGCTCAGAAGAGGCAATTCCTGTCTGTAACTACATCACTGCAACAAATCAAGGATACTGCTTCGTCCACTATCATTAACATATCAAAGGGAATTACAAACAAATATTGACCATTGTTTATGATTTCCCAGGTTACTCAGGGTTATGGTTAGGGTTACTATGTCGTTATCATCTTGAACTTTGCAGAATAAAAGCAGGGCAAATACTATGCTAAATAACATGAAATGGGATAGAACAAAATAAAGTAATCTCTTCAAAATAATTCTGAGATCGTAGGTCATCTGTTTTTTCCAGGCATACAGAACTGGATTCTTGATCGAAGGTTACGGGGATTACTTTGGCCAAAGGGTGAAAACAGGCGCAAAATGGGTGCTGTGCTAATAAGAAATGCCTGTTTGCAAGACCGGATTTAGCACGCAATTATCAGGCTAATTGATGATTATCATGATTTGAATGTGCCTGCAGGTGCCAAGCAGAAACTGCAGGTTTAGCACTCAAGTGCTGATTAGACGCAATTTTTGTGGAGCGGTATATGTGGGTTCCTCGCACCCACTCCCACTGAAGGTGTGGAGTGCTCTGGCCGGCACACGGTGGCATGTTGCAAGATGGCTCAAGGACCGAGGGAGAGGGTGCACAGGTTATCGGATGCAGTACTGGAGTCCTGCTGGAGGAGGTCCAGAGGAGGAGGGATGTCCTGTAACCGCAGTGGGGGAGGACGCCACCTCACCCTCCTCGCCCTCTCTCCTGCAGCAGCTGGTGCTGCTCTGCCTGGCCTCATGTCCTGCTCCCATTCCTCTTCCAGACCAAGATCCCCTAGATGCTGATGACCAAGCACTCCCTTTCTCCTGGTAACTCATATAAGGTGGAGTATATGATTCATTTGATTCGATCTCTCTCCCCGGCAACTGTCTAACTCTGACCAAGTCTGTTCGCAACCTTGGTGTCATAGTTGATTATAAATTGAGCTTCCAACCTCATATCCATTCTATCACTAAGGCTTCCCATTTCCACCTTCGTAATATCGCTCGTTTTCACCCTTACCTCAACTTATCTGCGGCTCAAACCCTCATCCATGCCTTTATCACCTCTAGACTTGACTATTCCAATGCACTTCTGGCCGGCCTCCCTAGTTCTACTCTCTGTAAACTTGAGGTCATCCAAAACTCTGCGCCCATGTGCTAACTCGCACCAAGCCCCGCTCACCCATCGCCCCGCTGCTTGCTGACCTACATTGGCTCCCAGTTAAGCAATGACTCCATTTTAAAACTCTCATCCTTGTTTTCAAATCCCTCCATGTCCTCGCCCCTCCTTATCTCTGTAATCTCTTCCAGCCCTATAATCCCCCTGGGCCTCTGCTCTCTGCCCATTCTGGCCTTTTGAACATCCCCGATTTTAAATGCTCCACCATTGGTGGTCGTGCCTTCAGCTGCCTAAATTTCCTCTCTAAATTTCTCTGCCTCTCCACTTCTCTTTCCTCCTTTAAGATGCTCCTTAAAACCTACCTCTTCGACCAAGGTTTTAGTCATCTGCCCTAATATCTCCTTATATGGCTCGGTGTCAAATTTTTTAAATAACACTCCTGTGAAGCACCTTGGGACGTTTTATTACGTTAAAGGCATTATATAAATATAAGTTGTTGTTGTTGAATGGCACAGCACTTACTCTTTTTAGGTGAAGTCCTGAGAGAATTTCCGGAATAAATGTTGCTCGAGTGTTGGTGAAGTCTAGACAAAGTGTCCCAGAAAGTCTCCCGATGTGTTTCAAACGTCCTCTTCACAGCGCCAGCAGCAATGACCATGGAATGGTGAGTATCCTTTTAAGTGGTGAGTATCCCTTTAAGGAGCGCTTGAAATCGACATCAACGTCGAGTTTACTCCCAAATACCTGTTAGGAGAGGGCATTAGGTGAAGCGCTAGCCACCAAAATGCCCTGCAGCCTCTTTAGTGAGCGCCGGCAGGCATTTTAAGCGGCAATCGGCTGTATAACGAGCCTCCATTGCAGCCGTTCCTAGCGCAGGCTTCGACCCTGTGCTGGGCTAAACCAGCATTTCAGCTTAAGACCCTATCTTGGCCACCTCTTTATGAAAATTGCCCCCTACAAGTTTGAAACTGATCTTCAACTGTCATCTAAACTCATCCCCCTTCATTTGTGAGTTTTCCTGGAATTCAAGTTGGAGAAGTTGACCAGAACTCTACATCGCAGAATGACCAATCTTTCAACTGAAAAGCCTTATTCAGAAGATGTGTGATTATATTGCAAAGTGGAAAGTATGATTGCTCTAAAATAACTTGTTCTATAATCACATTATTCATTAATTGCTTTCCAAAAAGATAACATGAAAATTTTTAATTAACAAAACTGCACACCAGAAATAATTATGTCAAAATATGCACATCTTAAGATATGTAAATACAGACCTTGAGAATATTGCTATTACTCCTCTACAACAACACACTCATCGATCTTGATTTTAACCCCGACTAGAAGGAAAGGGTCGAGTGAGGGGTTAAAAACCTAAAAATCAAGATCCTGCCTCCCAGCGTTCCCGGCGATTCAGGCTCCCGCTAAAAGCAGGTGGGGGCCTACTTAAGATTCAAAAGTTGCCGCCCGATGATGTCATCTGCGCTGCAATGTAATTTTAAGGTCCACTCGGGGAGTTTCGTGTTGTCTACTGCCCAGCAACAGCAGCGCGGCGGGAGGTGCCAACTGGCCAGAAGAGGCCCAGGTGAGTGTTAAAACTTTACCTGTTATTGAACTCCTTGTGGGCCAGGAGGATTAGAAGTGCTCCCTGCAAGACCCCTCAAGGAGTCCTTGGACCTCCCCAGCCTCGGAATACCCATGATCTTCGGGGTATTTCCAGCCCCGGCATCCCCCTGATTGTCCACTAAAATAAAACCCCAGCCTCCCCCTCCCACCACGATGTGAGGGAATCCTCTCCAGCCGCTGAGTGCCAGGGACCGTTTCCCCGAATCCCTGGCTGCAGCCAAATTCCCACTCCCGCCCGCCAGCCAGGTAGTCAACCTGGCTGGGTGTCAGGGGGGACTCCTTATTCAAAGGAGGTATTGCCGTTAAGATCGGCAGGGCGTCCCCGACTTGCCGGCTTAGTCGCCCACTACTGAGCACCCACATACCCTAATACGATAGCAAAATACTGCGGATGCTGGAAATCCAAAATAACAACAGAAAACGCTGGAAAAACTCAGCAGGCCAGGCAACATCCGTGGAGAGAGAAACAGAGTTAACGTTTCGGGTCGAAACCCTTCTACGGAACTGAGAAAAAGAGGCAGGAAATGAAAGAAATTAAAAGGTAGTTTGGGGGCTGGGAAATGGGGGAGGGGATGAAAGAAGAGACATTAAGAGATATTCAAGGTGAGACAGATAGTAATAGGACAGGTAAAGAAACAAACAATGGCTCTAGATGAAGTGTGAAATGCGCTGGCAGAGTGAAAGACAGCTGTCATGTGGGAGAGAGAAAAAAAAGGAAAAGTCACAAACCAAAAGTGTGGATCAAACACGAGAAGGGAAACTGAAAGCAATGAAGATGAACAAGGTTGAAGAGCCAAACGGATATCCCGTCGAAGAGAAGAGCAGAACTTCTTCAAGGTGGGCATTCCTAGACCCTTCCTGTCCCGCTATGAAAATCGAGGCCAACAAGTCTGGCATTCTCTGCCTTAGTTTCACATGAATTAATTCACAAATTATGCCGGTTAAACTTTCCTATGGTTTGTAGAAGGTGAGTCAAACGTTCTAAAACGAGAACATAATTTCTCACATCCATTTTATTTCACAGATCCACACTCTGTAATCTATTAAAACTGGCAGGAGTGTTCGTACTTCCCCACAGGTAACAGGCCTCCTGATGGGCTTTAATTGATCAGGCCACTTCATTCTGCCCTCTAGGTTACATGGTTATAAGTTATAGCCAAGATTCCAGAGAAACAATTACCAAAGAAAAGCCTCACTTTACAAATCCAACCCATAGCCCGCCTGAGCTACGATACAAACACGCAGGAAGCAAAATACTGCAGATGCTTGGAAATCTGAAATTATAAACTGAAAAAGCTTGAAACACTTGTATCATATTCTGTTTTTAATACAAATATGCATGTCTAAATGGGCTGTTAATATATTGGTGTAGAGTTTCCGCTTTGGGTGCAATCAGGAAACTGACTGTAAATTGTGCTGTTTTTCCGAAGTGAAGTTATGGTTCAAGTTTCCACCCAAACTCATTTGCAAAATGAACCAGCGCAAACAGCCGGCGTAATAGAACATAATCATTTTTTTCTTTGCATTTGAAAATATTCACTGATGCATTTCAGATGGTAACCTGGTGCCGTTTTATTAATACTGCTGAAAATGGGGTGTATCACAAACATAAGTGTTTTTAAACTGTCCAGTCCTCCACCTGTGAGTAACCTGATTTAAAATCACTGAAACTTTCAAAAAAACTATAGTGAACCATTGACTAGGTTCATTGGTGTACAATAGTTAGTTTCTTTGTAAATTAAATATTTTTTAATATGTAAAAACTTCTAAAACGTGCCAACTAGTGCCTGTGCGCCTACAAACATGAGCTCAATTTGAGGAGCCACCTCGAAGGGCCACAAACGGGCACAATCAGCGGTAATTCGCCATGCTCATTATTTTGATCTGGGGATGTGGCCAGTTTTGTGGGCGGGGCTGGCTTCGGGCGAAATGATTTTTAAAACCGGCGTTAAAGATCGCGGAAACTCGATTTACGCTCGAAGTAACTTATGTTTAATATTCCCCGATCTTTTGCGCTGGTTCGGCTATTTTGTGGTGATAATACTCGCGCAAACTCTACCCCATTTAAATATTTTAGTCGCAGTTTTCGAAAATGCAATGTCCTGTGCTTTTAACCTTGATTAAAAGTTCTAATTTAGTGACGGGGTGTTAACCAATCAGTCCCCCTCAGTGTGTCATCAATGACAATGGAATATTCTCCACTATACACTACTAGTCAAGCAACTCATTTTAGAGTCATTCAGTTCCCTTTTTGCACCGTCATTTACACCAGAACTCCACTCAGAGCAACACTGTTGTTAGTAAAATGATTTCCTAAATACAGCACCCAAAAGCCAGTGAGCATGTCCTACAGTTAACATTCATCTGTGTAGGGGAGTCCACCAGTTTCAAATGCCCCTATTGGGTACCTGATGATCCACTAAATCCTCTAGGTGTTATTTTTATTTAGGAACATAGGAACAGGAGTAGGCCATTCAGCCCCTTGAGCCTGTTCTACCAGTCAATGAGATCATGACAGATCTGCGACCTAACTCCATATACCCGCCTTTGCTCCATATCCCTTAATACTTTTGGTTAACAAAAATCCAGCAATCTCGGATTTAAAATTAACAATTGACCCAGCATCAACTGCCGCTTGTGGAAGAAAGTTCCAAACTTCTACCACCCTTTGCGTGTAGAAGTGTTTCCTAACTTCACTCTTGAAAGGCCTGGGGGGAAAAATTCAGTCTCGCCCCGTTTGGGGCGCCATTATCGGCCGTGTGCAAAGTTTAGCGCCTGGCGCTAATTATCGCCTCTGACTGCAAACTTGGCTTTCATCGCCTCTGGAGGTGATTGGAGCGCTAAATCAGGTGCTTCACACCTGTCTTAAGGCGCAAAGGCCGAGGAGCGAGGCGCTACCTCACAGCGCTGGCGAAGCTCATGTGATGTCAGTCAGCAATGGAACACAGACACACTGGCGCTGGTCAGTTCTTAAAGGGGAGCTCTGACAAAAGGTCATCGACCTGAAACGTTAACTCTGTTTCTCTCTTCACAGATGCTGCTTGACCTGCTGAGTTTCTCCAGCATTTTCTCTTTTTATCTTAAAGGGGAGGGTTGATGTTGCTCTCCATCCACATCCTGCTCATTGCAGCCTTGAATCTCGGCCTGGAGAGACCTGTACATCAAATCTGCTGGAAAAAACAATGGAGAGACCCAGGGAAAGAGCTCAGAGTGCAGCCCCCACAGTCTCTTCTAAATCGATACAAGGAAGGGCAAATCAAAATGAACCTGCAAAGTACTGCTCAGTACCCAAAACTCCTTCACACAGCGTTGAATCTCTCCAGAAGTCTCTGGGCTAGATTTTCAGTATAGACCCCGCCCGAAGTTAGCGCCCGCCCCAAAGTAGCGCCCCGTTGCCGGAAATTCAGTGGCTTCGCCCTAAGAGGTTGGTGGAGCGCTAAAAGAGGCGTTCCACTACTATCTTTAGGCGCTAAGCCGGCGGTGCAGAGCGCAACACCCGAGCTCGGGCGCAGCGCACGGCAGACACTCTGGTGCCAGTGAGCTCTTAAAGGGGAAGGGTGCATGTGTTTTTTTCAAAGGCAGAGTCTGGGGGGAAGACAAGAGGAGGAGGAGGAGGAGGAGGAGGAGGAGGCCGGAAACATAAATACACCGTTCACAACAACACACTGGATCCTTCCACACAACACATGCAGACTGCCTTTTATAGTGCAGGAGGAGTGCCCTTTAATTTGCGCTCCCCAGGGTGTGTTGCGTTCCATTTTACAAACGCTCTGGACGCCAGCCGCACAATGGGGCGGTCCGACTGAAGTTTGTATTCGGGGCGGCCAAAGGGCATTGCACAAGGATGTGACGTCATTTTCTGCGCGCGCATCCGGGCGGCCGCTAAACTTTGTGCCGGCGCTAACAGGCAACTTAATTTGGGGCGGGGCGCAAACTGCGCTGCGCCCGGGCGCTACATGCATAGCGCCCGAAAATCACTTCTCTTAAGGCGCTAACTGCTGGCGCAAGCAACTGAAAATCTAGCCCTCTCTCTCTCTCTCTCAGAATGCATGGTGCAAAAATGTCACCAACAAAAAAAGGCAGGAAGCGGTCGCCTTTAAATAGCTTTCCCCCAGTCCCTTCCTGACTGCAAAACACTCCCCTCAACCTGTCGTTGCTAGCGGCAGGTGGTAAGGCAGGGGGCGCCACTCAATATCCAGTCCAGGGCGCTACCGGGACGTTGCGCACTCGACTGACGTGACAATCTGCTGGCACAGGTGATTGTGGCGGTACTGTTTAGCGCCGCCGCAAAATGTCTAGTTAATTTCGCGAGCGGCGCAAACATCACCACGCCCGGGCGCTAGTTGCTTTGCGCCCCATTAGTGCCCTCTTAAGGTGCTAACGGGAGGTGCAATCAACTGAATTTTTCCCCCCGGTCTAATTTTTAGGCTATATCCCCAAGTCCTAGTCTCCCCAACCAGCAGAAATATTTTATCTCTATCTACCCTATCAGTTCCACTTAATCTCTTGAAAACTTCGATCAAATCATCCCTTAACCGTCTAAATTCCAGGGAATACAACCCTAGATTGTGTAATCACTCCTCGTAATTTAACTGTTGGAGTCCAGGTTACCATTCTAGTAAACCTACGCTACACTCCCTCCAAGGCCAATATATCCTTCCTACCATGTGGTGCCCAGAATTGCTCACAGTACTCCAGGTGTGTTCTAACCAGGGTTTTGTAGAACTGTAGCATAACTTCTACCCCCTTGTATTCTAGTCCTCAAGATATAAAGCCCAGCATCCCATTAACCTTTTTGATTATTTTCTGTACCTGTCCATCACATTTTAATGATCTATGTACATGGACCCCTAAGTCTCTTTGGGCCTCCACTATTTCTGGCTTTTCTCCTTTTAGAATGTACCCTGATCTATCCTTTTTAGGTCCAAAGCGGGTGACTTCACACTTGCCTACATTGAAATCCATTTGCCTCTTTAATACCTCTTTGTAATTTTATGCTTTTATCTACACTGCTTACAGTGCCGCCTCTCTTTCTGCCATTGGTAAAAGTGGATATGTGGCTCTCTATCCCATCATCTAAGTCATTAATAAATATGGTGAATAGTTGAAGCCCCAACACAGATCCCTGTGGGACACCACTAGTCACATCCTGCCAATTGGAGTACCTGCCCATTATCCCTACTCTCTGTTTCCTGCCGCTCGGCCATTTTCCTAACCAGCTCAATAATTTGCCTTCAGTTCCATGAATTTCAACCTTAGCTAACAGTTTCTTATGGGGGATTTTATCGAATGCCTTCTGGAAGTCCAGTAGAACGCGTAGGCTGACCGAATGGGAGGTGCAGCAGGAGGCCCAGACCATTTTGAAGATCGGGCCTCATTTAAATAGAACCGGCGAGCAGACTGGTCCATTTGGGCAACCGGATGCAGCTGGCTGGATTTGGGCTGGCACAATATCGGGCAGCCCAGAAGCAAGGTACGTCTTGGGGGTGTAGGTTCATGATCGTGGGGGTGGGGGGTGGCGGGGGGTGCCTGAGGAGGGAGAGCCCCAGATTATTTTTGTGGGGCTCAGAGGAGCACGCCACATAAATAACCTTTTCACCCACCTTTAGGGTCTCCGCTTCTTGGCCGACAAGTTCCACTGAGCAGAGCGCCCACAGCGGACTTTCTGCCCTGCAGGCCATTATAATGGGTCCAGGGTCCTCTCTACATAATAGGACCCTAATTTAAATGTATTCAAAAGGCTCCTGCCTGAGTCAGATGAACACCTTAGAAGCCTATAAACTCAGCAGTGGGAAGATGGTGGTGGAGTGGAAAACCAGTGGTAAATCTACCACTTTGATTTTATCTCCCATACCACCCAGTTTCTGCCGGGCAGAGAGAGTTAAAATCCCCTTTTCTGTTTCTATTTGGCTGTGTCAACCCTCTCATTATCTTTTCTAACTCTGCCTGGTTTCTGATACAATTTGACAGGGACATTGCGATCATCTCAGAGCCAGCCAATGACCCGTGCGGCATTTGTGCAAAGTCAGTACACTTCAAGCAGAGAGTGATCTGCTGCGATGTATGTGACATGGTTTGTCTTGCAAAATTTGCTGAATTGTCTGTCAGCATTTATGTGATCCTTCTCAGTTCAAAAAGGCATGCAGCCTTTCAGCGACTCATTTCTCATAGCTTCACCATCTTTCCCCGTTCGCTCTTTATTGGCCACTTTCTTGAAAGCTCCGTCTCCTTTGATGTTCCTCTCCAGCCTTGCTATTTCTCTCTCACCCATCTATATCCCACAGCAACAAGAATAAAATAGCTAGTCTCAATTGTACCTTCAGAATGTTCCTTCCTTAAATTAAAGAGAATATCTGAAACTTAACTAGACATACTGAGAATAAGTAGATTATCCCACTGTTGGACTACTACAGTGGCTATGGCAACGATTTTTTAAAAGACTTAATCTGAATCACCTGGAGCATCTTAGTGAAAGAGTCTCAGACATTCAATTTAAGATAAGTCAGCCTTGGCTCAGTGATAGCACTCTTGCCTCTGACTCAGAATTTTGTCCTACTCCAGAGATTTAAGCAGATAATCTAGGCTGGTACTTACTCCAGTACTGAAGGAGTGCTGCACTGCCAAAGGTGCTATCTTTCATAGAGTCATAGAGTTATACAGCACCGAAAGGGGCCCTTTGGCTCATCGTGTCCGCACCGGCCATCAAGCCCTGTCTATTCTAATCCCATTTGTAGGGGGTGGTGTGTGGTGGTTGTTTGGCGCGTACACCCAGTCAGTTATGCCGCTGACTGTTTATGAGTGGTTCGAATCGCTCCCACGCCCCTGGGTTCTAGACACCGGACTTAGGTACAGGCGGTGATACAGAAAAGACTCGAGTAGACAGGTGCTTTGGATGTAAGCAAAACTCAAGATTTCATTAAACAGAAAATAACACAGTCTTATGAGAAGTTACCAGTGTATAAAATTGCAGGCAAATACAAATAACTATGTACTTATACAGGGAATGGGGAACACACAGCACATCGAGGGAAAACAACTATCTTAACAATCCCCTTATCCTTATCCCACCCCCTATACCTAACTAGATTAAGCTATGAGGGGCCAGAATTTATGCTTACCAATCAAAAGGGTCTGCTGGACTCAAAACAGCGGTGGGATTTGGGGTTCGCTCTTGGTGCCCTCTGGAGCCTGCCGTCGTCACGTGGTCTCCGGGTGCTGCAAGGGTCGAGTACCCCAATGTTAAAGTCTCTGCTTGGGTGCTTTATCTTGCAGGGATGATGGTTCCTCTTCCTCGGCCGACAGTTTGAGTTTGCATAAAGATAGTCGGTCAGCTGAGACTGAAGGCCCGATGATTCGAAGCCTGTCTTCAGTCGTCTTCCTCAGTTCATCTCCTCAGTTGTCTTCCTCAGTTGGTCTTGCCTTAGTTCGCCTTGCCTCCTCGCCTCGTCGCATCCCGCCTCGCCTGGCCTGAATTGTCCGTGTCTGCCCGATGCAGTGCCTGGGCGATTCCAGATGGAGTGGGGAAAGGCACGGGCAAAGGCCAGGGGGTAAGCGCGGGACGGGGAAAGAGCAACAGCCACGAGGGCGAGGAGCAAGGAGAGGCCAGAGAGAAGAGAAGAGCAGAGCAGAGCAGAGAGCGATTGCTACCCGGGGCCTTCAATTATACTCCTTTCGAAAACCCTTATCTGCGTGCCAAATCAGGTCAGTTCTTTGTCTTAATCTTGGCGGGCTATTTTAAATAATGGTAGCAATCTATACTAACTGTTTTTAGATGGCCGGTAATCGCATTTACCGGCCCAATAATTGACTTGTTTTGTTATGAATGTACCTTGATGGGCCTGTCCAGCCTCGATGGCTTCCTTAATCTGTTGCCGATTATTTATGCAAACTGCTTGATGGCCTTAACTATAGGCCTAACTGGGTTTAGATTTGTCTCCAATTTGATCTAATACATAATTCAAAGTCCTGTCTGGTTTTCAAAATGCAAAGTCTCTCTTCACAGAAACTGCAGCTTTGGTTTCGATTTTTCCACAAGCTGCCTGCGTCGCAGAGTCCAAGTTTAAAAAATCTCACAGGCTTTCTGCCACGAGGCACGGACGCCATCTTGGGTACCCTTTTTGATTTAAAATGTCCACGCAGGGTCCCATTTTATTAATAATAACCTTCGGGGAAATGTAGAAATTTTGCAAATCTTACACATTTTCCAGCTCATCTAAATGCTTCTTGAATGTTGTGAGGGTTCCTGCCTCTACCACCCTTTGAGGCAGTGAGTTCCAGATTCCAACCACCCTCTGGGTGAAAACATTTTTCCTCAAATCCCCTCTAAACCTCCTTCAGTTAAGAGGTCAAACCGAGGCCCTGCCTGCCTTCTCAGGTGGATAGAAAAGACTCCATGGCAATATCTAAAGAAGAGTGGGGAAGTTCTTGTAGTGTACTGGCCAATATTTAACCCTCAAAGAACATCATTGAAACAGATTATCTGATCAGTTATCTTATTGCTGTCAGTGGCACTTTGCTGTGTGCGACTTGCCTGCCTTGTTTGCCTTTATTACAACAATGACTGCACTTTAAAAAAATACTTCATTGGCTGTGGTGCTATGGGATGTCCTGACGACATGAACTGTGCTATATAAATGCATGTTCTTTCTATGTGTGATTATACTGTGCTCACAATCAAGACCTAATGTAATAGTGACATGAAACCACATTCAAGATTAGTTTGGTTTCCTGGCAAATTCTAACACCAAGGATACTGCGAAACTACTATTACCCATGGAGTCATTATTATTGACATTAGAATCATTATTATCTCCGTCTTTATTTGTCTAAGACCTTTGACAGTACCCTGTCAGGACATACGGGGGTAGAAATTTATCTGGGCCCATTTTCGGGACCTCAATCACTGAAATCACAGAAACCCCACAGTGCAGATAGAGGCCATTTCGGCCCATCGAGCCTGCACCGACACATATCCCACCCGATCCCCGTAACCCCTACACCAACACATATCCCACCCTATCCCCGTAACCCCACGTATTTAATCCCCCTAACACTAAGGGTCAATTTATCATAGCCAATCAACCTAACCCGCACATCAGTCGACGCTGCGCAGGCAACACGCACCCCAACTGACAGGCTCGAAATCAGGCCACGGGCATTTTACGCGCCTGTCGCACCTCCTCGAGCAGCTCACGTGTTTGAGAATCATGAATTGTCACTCGCCTTGGCGGCAACAGGCCCGATGATAAGGGGGGTGGAGCGTGCAACGGGTGAGGGAGATGATTGCAATGACTGGGGAGTCAGCGAAGCACTCCTGCTTTTCCTGGCTCCACAGGAAAAGAATCTTATCTTTAGTCAGCGGCTGCTGCTTATTTCCCTGCCAAATAATATGTGCCACTTTAATCATTCATTTTTCTTTCCCTCCCAGCAATATTACACTGAAAGGCAGTGGGTTTATAGCTGTCATCCTGCCTCACATAAATAATGAGGGCCAATTCAGAAAACTCCATCGTGGCGGGGTAGTAGCGGAGTGAGGTGGTCGGGCAGAAGTCCTGCCCCATCACTAGCCCACCAAATGGAGGAGAACTCAGCCCAATAACTCTGTAATGCTACTAACTAAAATACCTGCCTGGATTCTCCCCTTCCCACCCCAGGAAGGCTTGGGCCAGGACTTACGGGCACTGGGAGGGTAGGGACAGGCAGGGCAGAGGCTGTCAGCAGTGGTCCCAGCAGGGGCGGGAGTGGGGACACTGGGGGTATGTAGTCCATGTGGTGAAGGCACTCCCACAGTGCTGCTAAGTAGGTATGGACAGGGCAATTTTGTTTCAACAATAAAGGATGACCCACACATTATGGGCAGAAACTTTCTTTGTTCCGAATCACATCAGTTTTGTCTTTCATCTACCAGTAGTTCCTCTTGCTCCCTCTCCTTTTGTAAGATTAATGGGGTCGATTTTAGCCACGCCCATGATGGGCGCAAGTGGGGTCAAAATAAAAAATGGGGGAAGGAGTCCCCTACCCGCTGCGTACGTGCCTGCCACCATTGTTATGGTGGCGGGTTGCACGGCTTGCAAGTGTCCGTCTTGGAGAGGCGTGGCGCTTCATTACAATATTTAAATCAGGATCCCACAGTGCAGTTGCAAGACTGATTGAAATTTTAACAGCTGCCGGTTGGGTTTCCTGGGGCTCGGGAAACCCAGCAGCAAAATGGAGATGGGAGCAGTCGGCTGCAGAAGGTAAGTGCTTTTTAGAGCAATCCTTGTGGGCCAGGAGCAGCAGGATTGCTCCCCCTGGCTCTTAAGCAAACCTTCGGCCTCCTTATTGCCAATCGCGGCCTCTTCTCGCTGCCACGATTGGCCGAGCCCAGCCCCCGATCGCCGGTCTGCCCTGCGATCGGCCGGAACCCCCCCAACCCCTGAACTTTCCCTCCTTCCCTCCCGATTGCTGGACTCCGACCCCCCCCCACCCCCCCAACCCCACCAAACCCCAATCCTTAGTGATAGCCGGGGAATGTCCACAACAGTCCCTGGCTGCAGACTTCTACCGTTGGCTTTCTCCCCATCGGCCGGCCAGCCTGTTATTCTAGCCTGCTGCCGGGTGGGAAACGGAAGAAAAAAATGATAATGAGGTCATGCCGTTAAACTCTGCAGGACCTCTGCGTCCCCGGCCTTGCCGGGTTGTCCCCTCCAATACCGCACTCCCCCGCACACTCCCCGTCTCCCCGTAAAAAATTGGGCCCAATGTTAACTAATTTGACTTCTTCAAGTCAGATACTAGACTGCTGAGTAACTTGTTGCGATACTAATTTTTTTTCTTTTCTTTCTAACTCCCTCCCTAACAGCACTGTGGGAGTACCTTCACCACACGGACTGCAGCGGTTCAAGAAGGCGGCTCACCACCATCTTCTCAAGGGCAATTAGGGATGGGCAATAAATGCTGGCCTTGTCAGCGACGCCTACATCCTGCGAATTTAATTTTAAAATCCCCTGATCGGTGATGATTCTGATCAGGTACCTTACCATATTTTGCACAGTGCATTTTACATAGAATTTTTTTTCTACGTTAGTTAATTTTCTTTGTAAATACATTTGTGTAATAGAGAAGGTATTTTCGTTTCAATTTTAACCATCATTATTCGTAAACATTTGTGATGATCCAGTACTTATTCGCTATTGGAGTTTATCCTGTGCAGCCTGTTGACCTGTGCTATACTGAGACAATGAACGAATTGTATTTCATCCTAAAAAATCCAAATTACCTGCTTTATAAAGTGCTGACAGCAGCCTCTTGGGAATTTGGGCTCCAGGTTCTGATGTCAGCCAAACACAGAAATGGCTCTTTCCATCCTGATTGCTTTCTACGACAGCATGACCCAAGTTCAATCAAATTTCAAATAAATATAATTACATGCACATTTATAGCATGTGTCTCGCGTTCTGTCCCATTTGAACCCAAAGCCTTGTTTTTCCTACTTGACTCACACTGATACAAATTAATACGTTGTATTCCACACTGATAAGAAATCAATCAACTTGCTACATAAATGCGGTGTGGGTGTCTACAAGTGACAGAAATCACCTTACTAGAAATTAATTTATAGAAACAGATTATAGCATCTTAACCTCTAAGGGAATCATAACCTTCTATAAGTAGCGCAGTTTCTTGATATTTCATTCTCCTAAACTACACCACATAATGATTGGTCAAGCTGCCTTGGATAATGGTTTGTCGACTCCTAATGATAATCCAGATTGACTTGACTGTACTGTATTCTAAAAAAAAAAATATGGAGAGGAAGGTATATCTTTTCCTTCAGCTCACGCCTTCTATATTCCTTGCATGAAATGGTTTTTGCTGGAAGTTATTAAGGAAAGGCCGCCAAGGCCAGATGAAGGTCTACCAGCCAGCCATCCTGACGTACTGCAGTGTCTGAAGCAACTTCAACATTAGCCTCACATCCTTCTCCAATGGTTACCACGGAAACAGGAGTGCCCTTCCGCTGAAAAAAATTTTTTAAAAGGGATTTTGAAACACAAATAAATTGACATCAACCAGCCAGTAAAAGTTAATGTGAAGAGGCTGGAAAATGACAGCGGACACAGAAGATGCAATGCATGCGGTCACTTTAGTCTGTTGTTAAGCTATGTTCATTTTCTTTAGTTCTATTTGAATGTAATGTCTGTCTCTTTATATTAATTTTACAGAGCTGTGCAAGGTATACATTTTCTTAAAATTACACCCACGGAAAATCTACTCTCAAATATAGACACAATTTTATTCAATTTGCATCAGGGAATGCCAAATAAATGAAAGCAGCAGGGAGAACACATTTTAACAGACACAGTGTGCCTTTAAATTTTATTTGTTTTTTTTTGTAAGGGGTATAAATTTTACAGTCAGTATGTCCAAGTATTTTAACCCCTCAGAGTTCTAACAAAGGCTTGTTACTAAATAAACTGTCTGTTTCTTTCATTTGAATTCTTTAATTTTTGGTGAATTTTGTGATCATCAAAATAAGATGGGACAGGAACACTTTCCCGTTGTGGGCATCCACTGTTAAAAATAAGCATTGCCAGGACTGATATAACACCACTGTCAGATGCAGAGTAAAGCTTGTTTTATTCTGCCTTAATAAATTGGCTTAGTGGCCATCTCAGAAAAACATCCGCTACTGCACAGTGACATTGTTTTCCAATCTGCAATCCCAACACATTGCAGGAGTCAGTCCCTAGTCCTAATAGTGCTGGATCATGTGGACGACCTGAAGATCACGATTCTAAAGCTATAGATAACACATGAATGACTGTTCATGCTCTCTATAAAAGGCAGTCAACATATCTGAGCATCAGTTCATTTTCATCCCAGCTCTAGTATTGAGCCCTTAAATTACTTGACATCATCAAGTTACATATTTCTGGACCTGGCTATAAGCATATTATTCTTTCTTCGCAGTTTTTTGCCTCAACACCAAAAAGAACAAAAAAACAATAATTATTATAAGTGCTAAGAATACCTCGGGGATTACAGTCAGTAAAGTAATAATGATGACCTCACCAATTTGCTACAAAAGCATTTAATTATTGCAATAGACCATTCCCAGTGGCTGGCAGGTTTGATCCGTGACTCACATACTTGCCACCAGACACAACATTAATAATTGCCATCCTGGCCGAGGATTATCAGTAAGTACCTGTAAAGACAGGGGCCTGGAGTTTCTGCTAGGTTGAGCTGATTTTTTTCGGCAAACCAGCTCAAAGGATCACTGAATTTTAAGCGCAAATTACGCTCAGCGCAACTCAAGTTCCCGCGATCTTTTGCACTCGTTTAAAAAACGCCACGCTGAAAGCCGGCCCCGCCCACAACACTGGTCACGTCCCCAGACCGAATTAATTACCATTGCGAATTTCCGCTAATTGCGCCCACTTACTGTTTTTTTCTTTAGGCGCAAGGACACTAATAGGTGCATTTCAAAAGCTTTTGAATATAATTGTTTTTAGATTTACTAACAAACTGTACCCCAATATAACTAGCGAATGGTTCTGTATAGTTTTTTTTAAAGTCATTTTTAGTTATTTAAAATCAGCTTACTCACAGGATTTGGACTAGACCCTCTGATTAAAATGCTTATTTTAGATGAACCCATTTTTCAGCTGCATTATAAATACAAGTTGCTGTAGTATTAATCAAACTGCACCAAGTTACCTCTAATTAAAACATCAAGGAATATTTTGCAAAACAATTTAAAAAAAAAAATTACATTCCAAAACGCTTCCCGATTGTGCTGGTTCCTGGCAGATTTTGCGTTCGCCGATATGCAAATAGGTTTGAGCAGAAACTCGAGAGAGAAAAAAAAACACTTCAACAAGCACAATTTTGGGTGTAATTTGTGCCAGTTTGCCGATGGCACCCAAAGTACCCCAGGGTACTTCGACCTCCGCTCTACAAAGAAACAAGGACATTCCAAAACAAATTCAAAAAAGTCCTCAATCTGATGTTAATACAGTGCATAATTGCATCAGCCTCTGCAAATACTTCTTCTGAAAAGTTACCTTTAATATTGGCCGCTACAGATTCCCTGCCCTTGGTCGGCACCAACAAGATTTCAAAATCTTCAAGCTCTGAACCTTTTCACCAGGCACTGACTTTCTCCCATGTTTTGCCTCTACAACAAAACGTTTGACACAAATTCAACAGCATCCATAAGCCCCACCCTAACCCCATGCCGACAGCTTGGAGGAGGTTCAGCTGCTTCTTCACTTGGCACCCCGCCTGCTGAAAAGCTTTCCTCACTCACTGCAATGTCATTCAGCCTCCAACATGCTGCTGTTTTTTCAAACGTGCATTTTTAAACCAGCCACATCACCAGAAACTCTTAGGCTTCAACTTCAGAGGGCAGAATTACCAGTATGAGGTGTTAATTTCAGTCTCTCCTCAGCGCCAAGACTCTTTACTACCTGCCTTTCCGTAATACCTCAGACTTCGACAGCTCCTTGTGCATCTCTACCTCAATGATTACTTGGTCAGAGCTCCACTGCCACTAATGCCATCCAATATGGGCGCCGCTGGCAAGTCCGGCATTTATTGCCCGTTCATAGTTGTTCTTGAGTAAGTGGTGGTGGCCCTTCTTCTTGAACTGCTGCAGTCCATGATGGAGGTGCTCCGACAACGCTGTTCATGTAGGGAGTTCCAGGATTTTGACACAGTGACAATGAGTGAACGGCGCTATATGGGCAAGTCTGGATGGTGTGTGACTTGGAGGGGAGGTGATGGTGTTCCTATGCATTGGCTGCCCTTGTTCTTCTAGTTGGTGGAGATCACAGTTGTGGGAGGTGCTACCAAAGAAGCCCTGGCAACTTGCTGCAGTGCATCCTGTAGATAGAACACACTGCAGTCACGGTGTGCCAATGGTGGAGGGAGTGAATGTTTAAGCCAGTGGATAGGGTGTCAATCAAGTGAACCACTTTGTCCTGGATAGTATCAAGCTTCTTGAGTGTTGTTGGACCTGCAGCCATCCAGGCAAGTGCAGCATATTCCATCAGACTTTTGACTTGTGTCTTGTAGGTGGGAGAGAGGCTTTGGGGAGTCAGGAGCAATGTTGCCTTTAAGTTGTGAGGTCATACAGTTCTCTGGAGGTCCTGCGCAGCTGGCTCACCGGCTTTTCAATGGAAAACCCACGCATGCGCAGAACTTTGAATAGACCGTGTAGCCTATTAAAGGGACCGAGCGGCCCAAAACAAAATTAGAGGGTGCATTGGTCAGAAGGTAAGCCACTTGCTTCAGAATACCCAGGCTCTGACCTGCTCTATTAGCCTCAGCATTTATGTGATTGACCCAATTCAGTTTTTGGTCAATGGTGACCCCCAGGATGCTGATGGTGGGGGACTCAGTGATGGTATGCCGTTGAATGTCAAGGGGAGGTGGTTATGCCCTGTCTTGTTGGAGATGATTATTGCCTGATGCTTGAGTGGCATGAATGGTATCTGCCACTTATCGGCACAAGCCTGGATGTTGTCCAGGTCTTGTTGCATGCGGGCATGACTGCTTCATTATTAGAGGTATTTCGAATGCATCTGAACATTGTGCAATCATCAGCAAAAAACCCATTTCTGACCTTATGATGGAGGGAGGATCATTGATAAAGCAGCTGAAGATACTTGGGCTTAGGATGCTGCCTTGAGGAACTCCTGCAGCAATGTTCTGGGGCTGAGATGATTGGTCTCCAATGACCACAGCCAACTCCCTTTGTGCCAGTTGGGAGAGTTTTCCTCCTTGTCTCCATTTACTTCACTTTTACACCTTCTTTGGTATCACACTCGGCCAAATGCTGCCTTGATGTCAAGGGCTGCCACTCTTATCTCACCTCTGGAATGCAGTGTTTACGTCCATGTTTGGACCAAAGCTGTAATGAGGCCTGGAGCTGAGTGGTTCTGACGGAACCCGAATTGAGTTCGGTGAGTAGATTATTGAGTAAGTGCCGCTTGATAGCACTGTTGATGTCTCCTTCCATCACTTTGCTAATGAATGGGAGTGGGCTGACGGGGCGGTAATTGGCCGGATTGGATTTTTTGTGCTTTTGGATACAGGACATATCAGGGCAATTTTCCACATTTTTGGGTCGATACCTGTGTCGTGACTGTACTGGAAAAGCTTAGCTCTCGTTCTGGAGCACAATTGATACAGGAACATTGAGACATCAAGACCTGGACGACGATCAGGCTTGGGCTGATAAGTGGCAGGTAACATTCACATCACAGAAGTGCCAGGCAATGACTATCTCCAACAAGCGAGAGTCTAACCACCGCCCCTTGACATTCAATGGCATTACCATCACCGAATCCCCCACCATCAACATCCTGGGGGTCACCATTGACCAGAAACTTAACTGGACCAGCCACATAAATACTGTGGCAACAAGAGCAGGACAGAGGCTGGGTATTCTGCAGTGAGTGTCTCACCTCATGACTCCCTAAAGCCTTTCTGTAATGTATATACCTTTAAGGGGAACTAGCTTTTACAGCTCATGTATACTGCAATACCGGCAGTGACCACACCTGTATATAGCACTGAGTAGTAATCTGTACAGATCAGTTCCACTGTGAGCCACGTTGAGTAAATACCTGTTGTACCGTTTCTCCTGCAGTCTGTGTCTTATTATACACGGACACAACATTGGCGACGAGGATGGGTTAGAACCTACCTGCAACTCTGCATCACCTCCCGGGGATTCGTTCCTGGAGATCAGTGGATTGGAGGTCAAGGCCAGAGACTCGGGCGTCGACCACGGGCAACCACCCAGTCATCCAGCAGAGACTCGAGAATTGCGGGGGAGGCTGTCGAGAGCCAGGCTTGGCTTTCCAGTCGAGGCGGTCCAGCGAAACGGGCTGGCAACAGGTAGTGCGCAGACCCTTCCCGGACAGCGGGGGACTAGAGCCCGACTGAGCGGCACAGCAAAGGGCCGAGCAGCGTCGACGGGGGAGAGAGAGGGCAGAGCGCACAGGGCGCAGCCGGTGTTCAGGGGCCGAGCAGCATCGGAGAGAGGGAGAGAGAGACGCACAGAAACCCGCGAGGTGCCGCCATTGCCACGAGGACCGCCGAGAGCGGCGTTGGCAGCAGCGCAGGAGAAGCGCGCGAAACCTACAGGGCACCGCCATTGCCACGAGAACTGCCAGGAGCGGCGTTGGCAGCAGTGGGGGAGGAAGGAAAGCGTGGGAGATGCCATTTTAAGTCATTGGGAGACGCTATTTTAAACCACACCCAAAATGCCGAAGAGTGGCAGTATCACCGCATTTGACAATGAAGTCGAAGATTGGACTACATATGTCGAACGAATAGAGGTGTACTGCAAGGCAAATGAGGTGTCAGATGACAAGAAAGCGTCGGTATTGTTAAATTTAATGGGTGCAAAGACGTATGGTTTATTACGAGTTCTAGTAACCCCAACGAAGCCAATGGAAAAGAGTTTTGAAGACATAGTAACGACACTACAGGAACATTTAAACCCAACACCGCTGCTGATAGCAGAAAGATTTAAGTTTCACAAACGGAACCAGCATAAGGATGAAAGCAATGCTGATTATTTAACAGAACTGCGCAAACTATCGAAACACTGCCAGTTTGGAGCGGGACTGGCAGATATCTTAAGGGACAAGTTTGTGTGTGGGCTTCAAAGTGAAGGAACCCAGAAATGGCTTTTATCTGAAAAGGACCTTACGCTGGAAAAGGCTTTCAGCATTGCGGTATCATATGAAGCAGCAGCACGGGGCGCTGCAGAGATACAACAGAGACCGCAAGAATATGGCACAAACGAAATGTCATATGGAACAGAGAACTGCTATCGCTGCGGCAGAACAACACACGACCAGAATGATTGCTGGTTCAAAGACAAAGTGTGCAGACAGTGTGGAAAAGTAGGGCACATAGCACGAGTCTGCAGGTCGGGAAAGAAAACCAGCAATAAGAAACCTACCAAAGGAAAGTACAAGAAGGTACATAAGATGACGGAGAATAGTTCAGACGAACAAAAGAGTGATAATGACTCCAAAAGCAGGGAACTGAGTTGTCTGAAACTACATAATGTGATCACAACGGAGGATCACCGAACCATTTGGGTCACTCGCATGATAGCAGGAGTCCAGGTAAAGATGGAATTGGACACAGGATCAGCCCTAACAGTCATAAACCGACGGGACTACGAGCGGCTATTCTCACACATACCCTTGAGAGACACAAAAATTATTTTGAAGACGTACACGGGGCAAAAAGTCTACCCCAAAGGAAAAATAAGGGTGACCGTTATATATAACAGTAAGGAAACAACAAAACTAGACCTGTATGTATTGCAAGATGGAGGACCACCATTACTGGGATGTGAATGGATCCGGAAAATACAACTGGATTGGCATTCCATACAGGCACTGACTGTGGCTGACAAAAAGGATGACGACGTCACACCTGGGCGACTGTCAAAGATCCTAACTGACGCGAAAGAAGTGTTCCAGCAAGGACTCGGAACACTAAAAGGCATGACAGCGACGATTAAAATTGAAGAAAACGCAAGCCCAAAATTTTTTAAGGCCAGACCAGTACCATATGCGATCCGCCCAGCCGTCGAAACAGAGCTGGAGAGTCTGGAACATTCAGGTGTACTGTCCAAGGTAGACTGGAGCGAGTGGGCTACACCCATCGTCCCTGTGATGAAAAAGTCGTTGAGCAGCACGCCTGGGGAACCAAGGAAGGTTCGCATCTGTGGGGACTTTAAGGTAACAGTGAACCCGGTCCTTCACACATACAATATCCACTTCCGTGGATTGAAGATATTTTCGCCTCGCTATCTGGAGGGAAACGCTTCACTAAGATTGATCTGGCCCAGGCGTATCTGCAAATGGAGGTAGAAGAAGCATCAAAAAAATACCTCACAATCAACACCCATAAAGATCTCTACCAATACAACCGGCTGGTATTCGGGGTAGCATCAGCTCCGGCTATTTGGCAGAGGGCAATGGAACAAGTCCTGCAAGGGATCCCAGGGACCCAGTGTTATTTGGACGACATCCTGGTCACGGGCGAAAATGACAGTGATCACCTTGCCAACCTGGAGCAGGTGCTCACTCGATTGCAGGAATATGGGCTCCGAGCTAACCGCCCCAAATGCGAGTTTTTTAGAAAACAGATCTCGTATTCTGGCCACGTTATCGATAAAGAGGGGTTACATAAGTCCCCAGAGAAGATTGAGGCAGTAGTCAAGGCTCCAGCACCGGAAAATGTGTCACAACTGAGGTCGTTCCTCAGGCTGGTAAACTACTACCATAAGTTCTTGCCAAATTTGTCTACAATACTACACCCACTGAACACCCTACTGCAAACTGGGGTGCCATGGAAGTGGAGTGACGAATGTAGACGAGCTTTCCAGAAGAGCAAAACACTAATCACATCGAAAGAGGTATTGGCCCATTACAACCCGGCATTACCAATTCGTTGGCATGTGATGCGTCACCCTACGGCATTGGAGCGGTGCTGTCGCACAAATTCTTGGACGGCTCAGAGAGGCCAATAGCCTTTGCGTCACGATCACTAACCTCAGCCAAGCGTAACTATGCCCAGATTGACAGGGAGGCCCTCAGCCTAGTGTGGGGAGTGAAAAAGTTCAATCACTATCTGCACGGGCAGAAATTCACCTTGCTGACTGATCACCAGCCTCTTGTCTCCATTTTTAATCTGAAGAAATGCATTCCAGTGATGACTGCGCAACGACTACAAAGGTGGTCACTTTTACTAGGGGCGCACCACTATCAGATTGAATATAAGGGCACGAAACAGCATGGAAATGCTGATGGGCTATCACACCTGCCACTGCCTACTGCGGAGGAAACACCAGCAGTGGATCCTGTCGAAATATTCCATTCGACTATAGTTGAATACCTACTGGTAACTAACGCTTGTATCGAAAAGGAAACCCGAAATGACCCGACACTGTCTCGGGTATATGATTTGACGGTGAAGGGATGGCCAGCACATGGCGACTCACTGTTGCCAGCATTCTTGACAAGGAGAGAACAGCTGTCAGTGTGCCGGGGGACCTTGATGTGTGGATCCCGAGTGGTAATTCCACCCAAGTTAAGGGATAGAGGGCTAAACATTCAGCTTGGGGCGCCAAGCTCGCCTGGGCGCCGGAATTGCCGCTGCGCGCGGAGCCACTTGCGCCATCCGGATATTCAGTTTCTGCGCCCCAAATGGAAGTGGGCCGCTAAACGAGGCTTCCCGTGCCCCACTTGGGGCGCTGAAACTGAATATCGCCGCGCTAAGGGCCACAGCGCCACCCGCTGCGGCACGGCACACTGCGGTACTGCAGGCCTTCCTCCCACTGTTAAGGGGGAGGTGCCTGCAACAGCGCGATCCCCGCTCGCGAGTGCCGGCAAATGAGCCCGGCACCAAGGAGAAGTGCCGGGCTCTCGGGAAACAGCCGGTAATGCCGCGGGGGGGGAGCGGTGTAGGAGGCCGGGGACGGAGGTGCGGTCAGGCGGGCGCCGAAAAAGCGGCCGGCCGCACCTCCACCTTAACTAGCGCCACTACCGCCACAGGTAGGCCCCTGTGTACCGGTCGCTATTTGTGGCCGGCGCTGAAGAGGCGGGCGCGACCAAATATGGCCATCGGGGCGATAGCGGGGCGCTGCGCACACCGATGACGTCATCGGTGGCGGCGCAGCGCTACAGGCTAACGCCGCCATTAGCGCCCCACTAAATATCGCGGTAGGTGTGGCCAGTGGCGCAAAAGCCACTGAGTGCCCTCTTTGGGCGCAAACTGGTGGCGCAGGCCACTGAATTTCTAGGCCAGAGTGCTCAATGAGCTTCATGAGGGTCATCTGGGAGGGGTAAAAATGAAAAGCCTAGCCAGGGCTTATGTGTGGTGGTCGGGAATCGATAAACAAATTGAGGACCTGACCAAGAGCTGCTCAGGATGCCAGAAAGTCCAAAATGCACCACCACAGGCCCCTCTACACCCATGGGAGTGGCCCTCATCTCCATGGCAACGGGTGCATATTGATTTTGCTGGTCCATTCATGGACTCAATGTTTTTAATAGCCGTGGATGCGCTCTCGAAATGGCCTGAGGTCATCAAAATGTCCTCCACCACCACGGAGAAAACTATTGCAGTCCTACGGACCATTTTTGCCAGGAATGGCTTGCCAGAACAGATTTGCTCCGACAACGGACCACAGTTTGTGTCCGAAGAGTTCCAGAGGTTCTTGAAAAAGAATGGGGTAAGGCATTACACATCCGCCCCGTATCATCCAGCCACAAATGGATTGGCTGAGAGGTTCGTACAAACCTTTAAGAAGGCAATAAAGGCTATGTACAATGACAACATTCCGCTGCAGCACAAGGTGAACAATTTCCTGTTCGCCTACCGGAATGCGACACATGCAGTCACCAACCAGGCCCCAGCCATGATGTTCTTTAACCGAAGGTTAAGATCTCGCCTGGATTTGCTCAGACCAAACGTACGAAGAGATGTTGAGAGTAAGCAATTCCAGCACATCCATGAGAAGCCAACAAGGAGCTTCAATATAGGGCAACCAATCTTGGCCCGCGACTACCGAACAGAAAAATGGCAGCCAGGAACGATATGCACACGGCAGGGCCCACTAATGTACACAGTGGACGTTGGGGAGAGCATCATGAGACGCCATGCTGACCAGATCCTAGAGTCACAGGAACAAGTCAACCCCATGCCTCGCCCATACGTACCTGGTGATGAACCCGACGTACAGGTCGCATCTACCCCAGAAACAGTAGCATCGGAAGCTGATGAACCAACCGACGACAGGGGGCCAGAATCGCCTCCACACCAAGAGCAAGACACTCGGGAAAGGCGCTATCCAGAAAGGATCAGGAAGCCTCCCCAAAGACTGAGTATATAAATAGACTATTTTCAGCTAATGTTGCATGTTAAAAGTGTTAATTGTAATTAGTTTGATATTTAATTGTTAAATGAGTGTTATGGTACTGTTAATCTAAAAGGGGAGGAATTGTAATGTATATACCTTTAAGGGGAACTATCTTTTACAGCTCATGTATACTGCAGTACCGGCAGTGACCACACCTGTATATAGCACTGAGTAGTAATCTGTACAGATCAGTTCCACTGTGAGCCACGTTGAGTAAACACCTGTTGTACCGTTTCTCCTGCAGTCTGTGTCTTATTATACACGGACACAACACTTTCTACTGTAGTGTATGTACCTTTAAGGGGAGAACTACTTTTTACAGCTCCTGTATACTGTAGTACCGGCAGTGACCACACCTGTCTATAAACCCTGAGTAGGGATCTGTACTGTTAGTTACTGGCAAGCGTTCAATTATACTTGAATAAAATATTTCGACAGGGTCCACTGCTGGTGCTTCCTCCGCAGTAGGCAGTGGCAGGCGTGATAGCCCATCAGCGTTTCCGTGCTGTTTCGTGCCCTTATACTCTATTTCATATTGGTTCGCCCCTAGAAAAAGGGACCATCTTTGTAGCCGTTGCGCAGTCATCACCGGAACGCCCTTCTTTGGATTAAAGATGGAGACAAGTGGTTGGTGGTCAGTCAGCAAGGTAAACTTCTGCCCGTGCAGATAGTGGTTGAACTTTTTCACTCCCCACACTAGGCTGAGGGCCTCCCTGTCAATCTGGGCGTAGTTACGCTCGGCTGAGGTTAGTGACCGAGACGCAAAGGCTACTGGCCTCTCCGAGCCATCCAGGAATTTGTGCGACAGCACCGCTCCAATACCATAGGGTGATGCATCACACGCCAACCGAATTGGTAGTGCTGGGTTGAAATGAGCCAACACCTCTTTTGATGTGATCAATTCTTTGCACTTCTGGAAAGCTCGTTTACATTCGTCATTCCACTTCCATGGTACCCCCGTTTGCAGTAGGGTGTTCAGTGGGTGTAGTACTGTAGACAAATTCGGCAAGAACTTATGGTAGTAGTTCACCAGCCCGAGGAACGACCTCAGTTGTGACACATTTTCCGGTGCTGGAGCCTTGACTACTGCCTCAATCTTTTCAGGGGACTTATGTAACCCCTCTTCATCAATAACGTGGCCACAATACGAGATCTGCTTCTGGAAAAACTCGCATTTGTGGCGATTAGCTCGGAGCCCATATTCCTTCAATCTAGTGAGCACCTGCTCCAGGTTGGCGAGGTGATCACTGTCATTTTTGCCCGTGACCAGGATGTCGTCCAAATAACACTGGGTCCCTGGAATCCCTCGCAGGACTTGATCCATTGCCCTTTGCCAAATAGCCGGAGCTGATGCTACCCCGAACACCAGCCGGTTATATTGGTAGAGACCTTTATGAGTGTTGATCGTGAGGTACTGTTTCGAGGCTTCTTCTCCCTCCATTTGCAGGTACGCCTGGGCCAGATCAATCTTAGTGAAGCGTTTTCCTCCAGATAGCGAGGTGAAAATATCTTCAATCCGCGGAAGTGGATATTGTACCGTGTGAAGGACTGGGTTCACTGTCACCTTAAAGTCCCCACAGATGCGAACCTTCTTTGGTTCCCCAGGCGTATTACTCAACGACCTCTTCATTACAGGAACGATGGGTGTAGCCCACTCGCTCCAGTCCACTTTGGACAGTACTCCAGAACATTCCAAACCTTCCAGCTCTGCTTCGACGGCTGGGCGGATCGCATAAGGCACCGGTCTGGCCTTAAAAAACTTTGGGCTTGCATTTTCCTCTATTTTGATCGTCGCTGTTATGCCTTTTAGTGTTCCGAGTCCCTCCTGGAACACTTCTTGTGCGTCAGTTAGCATTTTTGACAGTCGTCCAGGTGTGACGTCGTCATCCTTTTTGGCATCTACAGTCAGTGCTTGTATGGAATGCCAATCTAGCTGTATCTTCTGGGTCCATTCACGTCCTAGTAGTGGTGGTCCTCCATCTGGCAATACATATAGGTCCATTTTTGGTGTTTCGTTGCCGTTATATATAACGTTCACCCTTATTTTTCCTTTGGGGTAGACTTTTTGCCCCATGTACGTCTTCAAGACAATCTCTGTATCTCTCAAGGGTATATGTGAGAACAGCCGCTTGTAGTCCCTTCGGTTTATGACTGTTAGGGCTGATCCTGTGTCCAATTCCATTTTCACTTGGACTCCGTCTATCTTGAGCGTGACCCAGATAGTTTGGTGATCCTCCATTTTGATTAAATTATGTAGTTTCAGACAACCCAGCTCCTTGCTTCTGGAGTCTGTATCACTTTTCTGTTCGTCTGAACTACTCTCCGTCACCTTATGTACCTTTTTGTACTTCTCCTGTGGAGATTTCTTGCTGCTGGTTTTCTTTCCCGACCTGCAGACTCTTGCTATGTGTCCTACTTTTCCACACTGTCTGCACACTTGGTCCTTGAACCAACAATCCTTATGGTCGTGTGTTGTTCTGCCGCAGCGATAACACTTCACTGCTCCATATGACATTTCATTTGTGCCATATTCTTGCGGTCTCCGTTGTATCTCTGCAGCACCCCGTGCGGCTGCTTCGTGTGATACTGCCATGCTGAAAGCCTTGTCCAGCGTAAGATCCTTTTCTGATAGAAGCCGTTTCTGGGTTCCTTCACTTTGAAGCCCACACACAAACTTGTCCCTTAAAGTATCTGCTAGTCCCATTCCAAACTGGCAGTGTTTCGATAGCTTGCACAGTTCCGTTAAATACTCAGCATTACTTTCGTCTTTATGCTGGTTCCTTTTGTGAAACTTAAATCTTTCTGCTATCAGCAGCGGTGTGAGGTTTAAGTTGTCCTGTAGGATTGCCACTGTGCTTTCAAAATCCTTTTCCACTGGCTTCTCTGGGGTTACTAGGTTTCGCAGTAAGCCATACGTTTTTGCACCCATGGAATTCAACAATACCAGTGCTTTCCTGGCATCTGGCACTTCATTCGCCTTGCAGTACACTTCTATGCGTTCTACATATGTCGCCCAATCTTCGACTTCATTGTCGAACGCTGTGACACTGCTACTCTTCGGCATCCCTGGGTGTGGTTAGACTGGCTAAAAATGGCGTCTCCTGCGCTCTCCCTTCTTCTCCGCTGGCTCAAAATGGCGTCTCCCGTGCTTTCCTTTCTTCCCCCGCGGACGCTGCTCAGCCCTTGAACACCGGCTGCGCTCTGCGCATTTTCCTGCGCGCCTCTCTCGTTGACGCCGCTCGGTCCTGAACCCCGGCTGCGCCCTGTGCGCTCTACCCTCTCTCTCTTTTTTTTTTTCGTCGACGCCACTCGGTCTTCAACCCCGGCTGCGCCCTGTGCACTTTACCATCTCTCTTACACCGTCGACGCTGCTCGGCCTTCCCCTGTGCCATCGGTCGGCTCCAGCTGCCGCCGTCCGGGAAGGGTCTGTGCCGTACCTGCTGCCAGCCCGTCTCGCTGGAGTCTCCGCTGGATGGTCGACGCCCGTGCCCCTGGAATCGGCCTTCTTCTGCAGAGTTGCAGGTAGGTTCGAATCGACTCGTCACCAATGTTAAATCCGTGAATCTTGATGTATGGTGTCCTTCAACAGACAGAGACTGCAGAGGAACAATCAACAGGTGTTTACTGGATGAGGGTTACTCTAAAACTAAAAGTACAGATCCCTACTCAGTGTTTATATACAGGTGTGGTCACTGCCGGTACTACAGTATACAGGAGCTGTAAAAAGTAGTTCTCCCCTTAAAGGTACATACACTACATCTACCATCTACAAGACAAAAGTAAGGAGTGTGATGGAATGCTCTCCAGTTGCCTGGATGAGTGCAACTCCAAAAACACTCAAGAAGCTCAACACCATCCTGGGCAAAGCAGCCCGTTTGATTGGCACCCCATCCACTACTTTAAACATTCACTCCCTCCACCATCGGCTGCAATGTGTACCATCTACAAGATGCACTGCAGCAATTCGCCAAGGCTTCTTCGGCAGCATCTCCCAAACCCACGACCTCTTCCACCTAGAAGGACAAGGGCAGCAGACGCATTGGAACACCGCCACCTCCAACTTCCTCTCCAAGTCACACACCATCCTGACTTGGAAGTATATCGCTGGTCCTTCGTCGTCGCTAAGTCAAAATCCTGGAACTCCCTACCTAACAGCACTGTGGGAGTACCTTCACCACACAGACTGCAGCGATTCAAGAAGGCGGTTCACCACCACCATCTTTAGGGATGGGCAATAAATGCTGGCCTTGCCAGCGACGCCCATATCCCATAAACAAAAAAAGAGTCTCTGCTAACTTTCTCACCAATTTAATATTTTTGACTGCATTGTTCCATACATCCCTTGAAAATGTTTTCCTTCCTATGTAATGCTTCAAGATTTGAAAGATTTGATATCTCCTCAAAAAAAATCCGTCATTCCTGTATCCCTTTATGAATTCTAGGGTTGATAACAGCAGCAATTTTCTAAGTGTCAGCTTGACCTAGTAGCAGCCCTCTGAATCAGACGATTGTAGGTCCAAGCCCCACTCCAGGGACTTGAATACATGAGTTTGGATGATGCTTCATTGTAGCACTGAGGGAGCAATGCAATGTTGGAGATGATTTCTTTTAAATGAGAAATCAAATGAAGGCCTTAGCTGGTGGATCTGGAATGCACTGTCTGAAAGGATGATGGAAACAGATCCAATACTAACTTTCAGAAGGGAGTCGGTTGAAGAGGAATTTTGCAGGGCTGTGGGGAAAGAGCAGGGGAGTGGACGAATTGGATATCTCTTTCAAAGTGCTGGCACAGGCACCATGGGCCGAATGGCTTCCTTCTGTGCTGTAAGATTCTATGATCCCATGGCACTACTTGAAGAACAGTTCTGGCTTACACTTATTCCTCAACACTAAAACAGATGAACTGGTCATTCATCTTACTGCTGTTTTGTGGGACCTTGCCAATGTACAAATTGGCTGTTACTCAGAGGGCTAAATGAGACAATTTTACCTGGATTTGTATCAACTTCAGGGTCATTTAGGTTTGAACCTGTTGTAATGTATAGTAATGGCATTATTCCTTGTTAATGAACTGTTGATGAACACTCAATAAAATGACAGTGATAGGTTAATGAACATGTCACAGTCAGTATAAATGCAGTCAGGTGTTAGACACACAGAGCATTCTGTCCAGCAATGTTTTCCATGATCCCTGCTACAAGAAATAAAAACAGAATAAAACTCTACCCGCACATAAAATATATTGGATACACGGAACTGATGAAAGAGCTTGTGATATTGTCTGAAACTCTCAATAGAATTACTGCCTTGTAATCATTCGCAGGTATTTAATATTCTCGATCTGATCAAAGAAACCTTACTGAATTTCACATAAAACTGCTCTCTTACAATTTTGGGCTCCTTCAGAGATTTCCTTTGCGCCCAATAGAAAAGTCAACTCCTATAGACAAGCCCATGCTCCCTTTGAATTAAAGAGAGGCATTGAGGCTTATTTTAGGCTGTGAAGGAATAGCCTTGATTCAGAGAAATACACGATACCGTGAACAGATTTCTAATATTATTAAT
Source organism: Somniosus microcephalus (assembly GCF_052327205.1). Lineage (NCBI taxonomy): Eukaryota > Metazoa > Chordata > Chondrichthyes > Squaliformes > Somniosidae > Somniosus > Somniosus microcephalus. The sequence goes on from NC_141008.1 coordinate 39,636,791, forward strand.
AAAAGATACATTGGGGGCAATTTTAACTCAGGTGCGGGATGGTGTCGTGTTATCCGAATTTTGTGTTTCCCACACGAATCTAAATGGATGTCGGAGATTGATGCAATTTTAACTTAAGTGGCCAATTGATTTCTAACGTGTGGGAAGCCTTTGCAAATGGGTTTCTCATGACTGAAAGTCCCCTCCGACGGCGTCATCATTGCTGCTGCATTTAAGGTCCACAGCAAGCCTTGCTTCTTCTGCAGGCTTCCAAGCTTTCTCCATTTGGTGTCAGAGGGACCTGCAGGAAAGATGACAAGTGGGAGGGCAAGAGCAGCTCCTCGCTTTGACGAGGCGGCACTACAGGCATTGGTGGATGGGGCGAGGGCCAACAGGGAGGTGCTCTTCCCTTCATCAGGGAGGAAGAGGCCTCCCACTCAGACCAAGGCTGTGTGGATACAGGTGGCTGAGGAGGTCAACTCCTTGGGAGTCACCTGCAGAACCTGGATACAGTGTAGGAAAAGATTTCATGACCTTCAGCGCACTGGAAAAGTGAGTGTGAATTTCTCATCACCCTCAATCTGATCTCCATTGCACCTGCAGGAAGAATGGCCAGCGGGAGACCTAGGTCTGCACCCCGCTTTGATGACGTTGCCCTGCAGGCTTTAGTAGAGGGAGCAAGAGCAAATAAAGAGGTGCTCTTCCCTTCTTCAGGGAGGAAGAAGCCTCCCCAAGGCTGTGTGGATCCAGGTGGCCCAGGAGGTCAACTCTTTGTCCATAACCCGCAGAACCTGACTTCAGTGCAGGAAGAGATTTCATGACCTTCTGCGCACTGGAAAAGTGAGTATAACTTTCCCATCACCCTCAATCTGATCCCCATTGCCTCTCCTCACCAGCACTCAGCTTTAGCAATCTCTTCCTCCACATCCCACTTGACACTGACATCCATGCACCCTTACCCATTCCCTCTCTCTCTATGCTCACATTCACATAACTATTCGACCATGCAGCCCTCACACTCCCTATCACTCTGATGCAATGAAAACAACTGACAACACACAGGGAGGGCCCTTGGTCTTGCAACCTCACTCCATCTTTGTCTCCTTCTAAGTATCTATGCTATGCAATCTCTACACTCACTCCTTCATTCTCACTCAACCTCCACTTGTCTCCCTCATTGCAGGAAAAGAGAGCTCACAACAAAAGAGAGCGAGCCAGGGCAGGAGGAGGGCCACCCTCAATAGCCCACCTGACCCCCTGGGAGGAGGCCATCCTTGGGGAGAAGGCAGGGACAGGGTACTGAGTTTGGATGATCAGCCATGATCTCATTGAATGGAGGAGCAGGCTCGAGGGGCCAAATGGCCTACTCCTGCTCCTACCTTCTATGTTTCTATGTTTCTATGTGCTATGTCCTGGAAATTATGGGCAGTGAGGATGATTCACGCGTGGGGGATGGACAGACGGGTGCAACACAGCAAGCTGGTGACAGAAAAGTTTCCCATCTCTCTCTTTGACATTGCATGAGTCACTGATAATGACTGTGAAGCTGTAATAGATGCACTTATGAGCATCTGCAAAAAGCTATGTGCATGTAGCCTTTGTATCGCATCTCTGACTCTTTCCTTTACTCCCCCACAGGACCATCACAGGCATCCGTCCCCCCTAGCCAGGAAGAAGAGGCTGAGCAGCCAGACTCCTCAGAGGAAGCTGCAACCTCTGAGGGCGCAGCGTCAGCAGAATTCAGCGCACCCAGCACCGGCGCAGACACTCACACCTCGGTGGGACATTTGGGACATAGAGTAGTGTTGTCACCTGGTGTATCACAGCTCACAAGTGAGCATCAGCAGATTGTGGAGACAGGGACAGCAGTGGAGAGTCCTAGTCGGAGGGCACAGGACTCTGCCAGCTCGGCTCAGCAGCATGTCGACCCTCTGCCTCTGGGTCCATCAATAAGATCAGAGGTGATGGAACTCCAGGCACAGATGCAGGAGTCTCTGGCAGGTTTTGTCTCTAGGGTCACTGCGTGTGTGGAGCGAATGGAAGAGTCCATAGCGAACATGAGCAGAGCCTTTGTGGAGTCATTGGCGCATGAACGCATCACCACGGAAAGAATGGCTACCTCCGTGGAAACGCTTGCTACCTCCATGGTAAGGCTGGCTACCATAGAGGAGAGGATGGCTACGGTAGAGGAGAGGAGGGCTACGGCCATGGAGGAGCTTAGTCGCCAGGATATGGAAAACATGGTCATTGTTCAGAATAGAATGACATCTCTTGAGGAGCGATGGGCATCTATTGAACAGAGAAACCAGACCTTCATGGAAGTCCTTCTGAGTAGGACTGCCACTGCAGATACAGGTCCCCATGGCCCCCCTGATGTGCAGCAAGGTGCTGTCCAGCCACTTGCAGGCACTAAGGGGGACCTGACCCATGAGAGGGAGGTTGGTGGCAGACCTCAAGGAAGTGGGGGTTCCTCTCCAAGCGCTCACACTTCCATGCCACTGCATAGCCCTCGGTCAGAGCCCCACCAGAGTCCACATCCAAGTGAGATAGACATCTCAATCCCTGCACAGCCGCAGGAGCAGCAGACTGTTGACGAGCCCTCACAGGCTCGCAACCCCAGTGAATGCCCGCCAAAGGTGTCGAGACAGGAGCTGCAGGAAAGTGAGCAAGGGGCCTCCACATCTGCTGAAGCCACAGGGGAAGCATTACGTAGGAGCACGCGTAAGAGGAAGATAAAGCACAAGTAGTCACAAGGGTAGTCACTTGGGTGGAATTTTGTGTTTAGCGTAAAAATGCCATCATGTCGTAATTGTGCATAAAAATTTTGATGGCAAATGTTGCAGTTGTGGCGTTTGTCATTTCGCTATTGGGACTTCCACATTGAGGCCTTAGGAATACTTGCAACTGTCAGTATGGTGGTCAGAGTGCTAGGAATCCTCTGGTTCTTGGACATTGTCAATGCTCTGGTAAGAAGCTGCGAGGCAAAAGTGTTTGATTGACTAGGCTAAGCAAATCTGGCCAGGATGAGTGCGTTCCTTGCATCCCGGGCAACAATGTTCTCGCGTAATGCTGCCGCTGGTTGATGGGCTTCTGCAGGATGTTCGTTTTCGCCCTCCTCCTCCTCCTCCTCATCTGAGGAGGATATGTGATGAGTCATTTGGTCCTCAGCAATCTGCAAGCCACGACGCTGTGCCATGTTGTGAAGTGCACAGCAAACCACGACGATTTTGGAGACCCTGGCTGCTGAGTACTGCAGGGCTCCACCTGATCTATCCAGGCATCTGAAGCGCATCTTCAGCAAACCGATGGTTTGCTCGATAATGGATCTGGTGGAAATGTGGCTGGAGTTGTAGCGCTCCTCAGCTTCGTTGGCTGGCCTCCTCAACGGTGTCATTAGTTAAGTCCTCAGGGGATAGCCCTTGTCTCCAAGTAGCCATCCGTTAAGTTGGTCTGGCGGATTGAATAGCGGAGGCACACTAGACTGGCGCAGTATGAAAGAGTCATGGCAACTGCCAGGTTACATGACACAAACATGCAAAATCTCCTTCTTGTGGTCACACACCAGCTGAATGTTGAGGGAGTGGAAGCCCTTGCGGTTGACAAAAATACCTGGATTGCGATGGGGTGCCCTAAGGGCCACACGTGTACAGTCAATGACGCCCTGCACCCTTGGAAAGCCTGCCAGATGAGCTAATCCAACCACTCGCGCCGTGACACTTGCTCGATCCTTGGTGAAATGGATGTGATTGTGCGCGAGGGCAAAGGGGGCATCGGTTACCTGCGTGATGCAAGTGTGTGCGGCCGCCTGGGAGATGCCGCTGATGTCTGCTGCTGATCCCTGGAATGAGCCTGAGGCAAAAAGGTTGAGTGCGGTGGTGACTTTGACGGCCACTGGTAATGCTTGTCCACCTGGTCCTCTGGGCAGCAGGTCTTGCTGTAGCATTGCGCAGATGTCAGTCACTACCTCTCGCGAAAGTAGGAGCCGCCTTTGGCACTGCTGCTCAGACATGTTGAGATAGGTGACCCTGCGTCTATGGACCCTGTTTGGGGGGTATCTCCTGCGCCAACGGGCCTCCAGGCTCTGGCCCCTTCTGGCCTGTGCAGCCTCAGGTGGGTGAGCAGCAGCCTGGCGCTCCTGCTGCTGTTGCTGGTGCTGCTGTTGTTCCTGGTTCTGCTGCTGCCGCGGCTGGTGCTCGAGCTCCTCTAATGCCCAGATGGGAAGGAAATAAATGGCTCCCATGCTTCTGGTATATGCCTCCGTTGAGGAAGCGCTGAGTGAATGTGGCGAGAGGGGTTTCCCAGGAGGCCACGCTGGAGATGGGTGTGAGGCTCCAACCTTCCACAGGTGTGGTTAAGCCTTGTAAAAGTTGCCCCAGACCTGAGACCACTAAGTCCTGCCACCTGCAAATGATGGCTGATCAAATTTCCTCTTTAATGGTTGACCTGCAGTTGATAGTCAGCAATCCAAAAGTTCTCCCGCCAGGTTTCACATTCGTGATTCCCACCAGGCACGTTTTACGTGGGAAAAGGATTATCTCAATTATCTCAATTTGCAAAGGCCTGTTAAAATAGGATTATAGAGGCCATTTAGTGGTAATTAAGGGCCTTAAAGACCAGTCCCGCCTGTTGGATGCGGGACGGAGTCAGGACCATCAGACATGCCTGAGGTAAAATTGCTCGGAGTTGGGAACCAGGCGGGGGGGGTCCCGCCCGCCAGTTTTTGCAATTTTAACCCCCCGCACGCCTCCAAGCCCGACTCCATGGCTCAGTGAAAATCGAGCCCATTAGGTTTAAAAGACACAAGTCTCAGCAGACAAGGCTGTGAACAGAATACAGGCTTCTGAGAAAAGATCAGTTGTTAACAAAGTTGTAAACAAACTTTGAAATGGGAATTAGTTAAATATTCTAAAACAATGAAAGATTGAAGCAAACCATTGGTGTTTCTGAAAGGTCTACAGTTTGCTACGAACACAATGGAAGACCCAAGTGAAGTGTTAAAAACCAACATGTAAAACAGAAATACAAACATTAAAAGACGCATGTGCCTTTGAAACATGATGTAAAGGAAACATCACATAAGACAGGAAACAAGATTAAATATGCAACCAATTGAGATAGCTAGAAATGCATGAAACATTCAGTTGAAGTGTCTTTAATTTATAGACATATAGTAAGTATGATACCAACAAGGACACTTTGAAGATATGACTTCAATAGATACACCAAGCAATTGCATTGTGCGTTGTTATTAAGCCAATATTAAGAATTGAATGGAAAGCATTTTGTAAGAATGACATCAAACAAAAACCATAGCTGTCATTGTTTTTATGATGGTTTTTGGAACACTTAAAGGTAGAGAAATAATTATGCATGCAATAGTTGAATTGATAGTAAGAATAGAAAGCATTTGAAAGAGGTATCAATAAAGACAATTAGCTGACATCAGCAGAGAACATCAAAGAAGAAACCACTGCCAAAAGGGTATAAAAATAAGACCTTTTTAACAGAAAAGTCAGAACACGCTGAACGGGCAAAGCATTTCTCAACTTTTCAGAGGCATCTCTGTAAGTCTTTAACTATGCGTCTCGGGAAGTCAAAGTGATTGATTTTGGTGGATGTTCTGGATTTAGAAATAAGTAAGAAATAAGAAATGTAACAAAGTTAAGATTTGAAAATAAGGATCTCTGAGAAATAAGGAATGTAAGCTAATTGTATTTTGAATTGTTAATGTTGCGACTGATTCAACAGGTGTTAACTGAATGTCGGCTCTTAAATAAAACTATATATTTTTAGAATTGTCTCAAAGAGTAATTCTGTATAGACTCACAAACCCACAAATTCTGTACACTCTTTTGTAAGGAGTTGCAGAATTCTGTGGGGTATTCCGGACCCTCATAATATCTGGTCTAGTTCAACTTATTAAAACTGCTATCTGGAGGATGGTAACATCTTTAGTCGTTCCATTCTTTTAGGGAGAGATAGCCTGAACCTTTAGACCCATTTAAGCATCTTATGGAATTCGGCTATCTCTAACTTAAGTTGAAGGCGAACGTCTGGGGAATACGCCTGATCTGGGGTAGCCCAAAAGGGCTAGGACTGTAATTATCCCTTCAAGGCATGCCTATTGCCCCATTCATGCTCAAAAACAGGGTGGGCAGTGGACAAATTTTTAAAAATTCTATCACCTACTGGCCGCTCGAGGTCTGCCTGCCCGATTTTCGAATGGGCCTCAAAATGAGGAACTAGGGCCAGTGGTACCAGATGTAGCAAGGCCTAACCAGTGGTCTTTAAATGGACACTGTAGGCTGTTCTGCCTCTGATTTTCATGGGGTCAGGAAAAGCATGAAAGCGCCTCTTGAACCCACAAAAATCGCACCACCCACTGCTGGCTGCCCAGCCAACACCTCCCCCCCACCCCCCCAAGATTGCTTCCCAACCTGTTTAAGGTTTAACCTCCGGCTCAGTTCCACAGAGGAGCTGACAGATTCCCCACTGCCCACCCCATGCCCCAACTGGCGAGCTGCCTGTTAGTGCTCATTGAGCATTTGCACCCCACTGAACAAATTCAAATGAGGCTCAACCACGAAAATGAATTGGGTCTCCTGCTGTGCCATCAGGTGTGGGCAGTGCAATCCCTCCACCCACCACCCACCCAATGTGCTCTATAATTGAACACCAACCCCATTGAGCACAAAGTATGCTGGGACCCCAGAAGTGAGAGAGCAGATTGAGCTACAATCGAGCGGCGACTGTGCAGGAGGAGGTGTGGTCCTAGAGTCCTTGGAGAAACATCATCAATTCCCGACCCATCATCTGCTCACTGAAATAAAAGGGAACTAAACCATTGTAGTCCTTCCCAAAATATCCTCAGAAGAATGCAGCAAGGATGGTGTAGGTAGTGGATAACACTTCATATATTCATTACAACGTTGGAAACTAAAATGTAATAGAGCCGTGAAGTGAATCATACTCTTCCCTCTCTAATCCACATTTTATCTCATGTAGACTCTCAGTATGATAACATCTTTGCTCCATCTCTTTTATCTCTGTACTGTTGAGATGATTGACTAAATGTTACCAGTGTAACAATGCTCTGCCTAGGCTTTGTATATCTATAAATGTTTTAAAAGACAAGTTTCAGTACCTAGTTTCCATTTAATTGAAGAATGTGACCCAACCATTGCCTTTGTTGTATTTGTATGCCGCTGACAATCTTCCTGCATATTAATGCTTGAGGCTATGTCAGCATTACGCACACAATTTTCCCAAGGGATGTTCATAAGCTTTTTGTATACTTTGATCTCGAAAGCTCTCAGACAGCAACGAACAATAGCCAACTGTTGCTTGTGCTGCCAGCATAAAAATAACAAAAACTTTCTGCTTCTCCCAATCCCGAGAGCCACTCATTGCTACTCTCCACCATTAATGCCACTCGCCACTGCATTCAAAATCCCTAAACCTGAGCAGCGGACGTCAGCAAGTCAGTTTTTTTTAAGAACACCAAAAGAATTGGGAGGGAGGGAGAGTTAATGATAAACTGATGACAAAAGGAGCTGAAGGGGAAATTTTAATTGAGAAGTCAAATAGGAAAATTTATGTTGCAACTAAAATCTACATTTTTTGGGGCCTAGTAAAATATTAACTTATTCTGCAAGCAGTTCCAAAGCGGTGGTGTGCCTGTTTTTTTCTGTTAAACTGCATCAGGGGTATTTTTGGATGCTTTTCCCTTGCTTTATTTCAACCTCACAATGCTGACATTTACTGAACACTTTTCTCTGCAATTTAAAGAGAGCCACAATAAAGTTTACCGAACATTCACTCTAATTCTACTTAAATCCCACTATTATATTTACAGAACACGCACTCTCCTTTTTTATTTAAATGATGCAATTTGCTGAGTGAATGCTCCTTACTCCCCATTTAAAAGAAATCCCACAATGAGATATATGGGTGCATTCCCATGCCTTTAAAAAATGGATAATGTAAATTAACTTTACTAAAGGCTATCGCCCCTTGCTTTTTTTGAAAGAAGAAAAAAGAAAGACTTGCATTTATATAAGTGCCCTTCATGACCAGGACATCCCGAAGCATATTACAGCGAATTAAGTACTTTTTGAAGTACAGCCACTGTTGTAATGTAGGAACCGTGGCAGTCAATCTGTGCACAGCGAGATCCCACAAACAGCAATGTGATAATGAGCAGATAATCTGTTTTTTTAGTGGTATTGGTTGAGGGATAAATATTAGCCAGGACACTGGGGCAACTCCCCAGCTCTTCTTCAAATAGTGACATGGGATTTTTTACATCCACCTGAGAGGATTTAAAGTCTCATTCGAACAACGGCACCTTTGACAGAGCAGCACTCCCTCAGTATTAGGCTGGAGTGTCAGCCTAGGTTATGTGCTTAATTCTCTGGAGTGAGACTTGAACCCACAACCTTCTGACTCAGGCAAGAGTGCCACCAGCTGAGCCACATTGTAAAAACAATAATTACAGTTTAATGTGAGAACTACTCCTCTGGCACAGTAAAACAAATGAAATAGTGCTGCTGCATCCATTGAATTTCAGCCCAATCAAAAGAGGTTCCCATAGGTGTCTGTGGGTGAGTGGTTCTGTCAACCTGCAGAGACTAGTTTTGGCTTGCTGGCGTGCAAGCATCGCTCATAGCCACTAGTGCAAAAATCAGAACCAAAGTAACAAAATCTCAACTTAAAAATAACCGCACTCAAGCTATTTTTCTTGCTGTTTGGCTTCTGCGGAAACTGTACTATAATATAAATCGGACAACTCCCATAGATCCAGCATCAAAGTTCTCCAAAGCATCAGTTGGGTGAGTACCCCTTCTTAACAAATTCTACTTTGTAATATATGTGGGTAGAACAAATGAAGGACAGAGACACGAAGAGTTGCTAGTGCATGTGCCTGCTTTGTTAGGCCAGAGCGAACTATTAAACCATGTGACAAACCATGTGAAACCATTACATACACCGGGCTGGATTTTCCAAGCCCCGAGGAGGCGGGCATGGAGGCGGGACTGCCGGTAAAGTAGCAGAAAGTGGGGCCGGATGGCAAACCTGCCCCCCACCCCGCCTCCGTGCCCTTTTGCCAGGAGGCGGGAAAATGTGCTGCTTCGGGTCCCGTCTCCTGGAGGCGGGAAAGGCATTTAATCCTTTTAACTGCTTGTTAACAGGTAGTTAACAGGCAGAAAAAAAGGATTAGTGCCATTTTACCTTCACAGGTGAAGGCTTCCCGACCTCGGAGAACCCTGTCGGGTTGGAGGAGACGTGGAGGAGGTCTGCGGCGGTCAGAGGCACCTGGAAGTAAGATGTAGAAGTGAGTGATGCGTGCAAGTGTGGAGTGATAAGTATGTAAGGTGGGTGATAAGTTTTAAAAAATGTTTACTTACCTTGTTTTCTTCCTACAGCCTTCAGCCACGCTGGATCGGGAGACCTGACATCCTCCTTGTCAATTTCACAGACTGGCTGTTGGATCCTCCGAACCAACAGCCATGTGAAATTTACAAATTTGAAAGGTTTGATGAGTCCTGAACACAAGGACTCATCAAACTACAGAGAATGTCAGTGTTTGACAGCTTCACAGAGCTGTCAAACGCTGACATTTCTTCTTTCAAGAAGTCTTGACAGATAGCACGTCTGACATTGACGTGCTCTGTCAGTGGCTTCCTCCCTAATAGGTCTGCAGGGCGGGCTGCAAGGTCAATCAGAGGAAAATCCCTCTGGTTGGTCAGACGAGGATGAAGGCAGGACATTGACACGACAAGCAGCAGTCCCGCCTCCAACTCGTCTCCATTCACAGAATCCAACCGTTTAAGTCACTAATGTACATCTAGTTAACGGCCAGTTCTTGTTAGGACAATAGAGCAACTAAATAGATGACCAAAATAATTCAAAGTTTTGTAGTTTAATATATATGTATTTGGTATGGACATGACCTTATCAACTTTTGATGCATTTGTCTATTTTTAATCACATTATTATTTTTTGATGCATAACTTTCTCTCACTTCAATTTAAATACAGAGAAGAGTGGGGCTATTACATCCAGTCACAGATGAGCTATGTTGTGTAAGCAATGTTAGTAATGATGCTGAGAGCTGGAGACATCTACAAGGAAGGAAGTGAATGGAAGGCCAAGATCTGGAAAGAGGGGAAGAGAGAGAGATGGAGAAAATTGCCCATAGGGACTGTCACTCAGGAGTTTTCCTGATGGACTGCTTTGCCTAGCTTGTTGTTCTTTTACGTGTCAGAGAAAAGAAAATGAGCAACAGACCAGCTGTGGGATCAGCGAATGGTAAATTTACCCCCTCTGGGTAATTACAAGTGTACCATTTAATCCCACTGCAAGGAGTTCTCAGCTACCTGTGCAAAAGAAAGAAAGAACTTGCATTTATATAGCACCTTTCACGACCTCAGGATGTCCCAAAGCGTTTTACAGCCAATGAAGTCCTTTTGAAGTGTGATCACTGTTGTATTAATATAAAGAAAACATAAACATAATTACAATGCCACTGTGACAGGACCAAAGGGCTTTCTCACCCTACATGCACCTTTAGCCACCTGCAGTCTTTATGTCCACAGTCAGTAGCAGTACCTCCAACATTCTGGACAGGGTACCTATGTGAATATATATTGGTATATAATTAGGTATTCCCAAAATCTGTGCTTTGCAATAATATTGAAACCTTTGGCTAGGAAAGGTTGGTGTGCAGCAGTTGAGAGATCTGTTTTTTTGAAGAAAAGCTCAATAAATTGGGTCTTTATCATTGAAACAAAGAATATTTAAGGGGAAATCTAATAGAGTTTTTTTCAAAACTATGATAGGATTGAGAGAGTAAACTGTGAAATATTGTTTCCGCTGGTTGGTAACTTGGTAATAATGGGGCTGAGGATTATCACTCGAAGAATGAAGGGAGATGCTGGAAGATTCTTTTCACACAAAAGATTATAACTAGAATGCTTTACTACAAATGGCTAGTGAGGCAGAGACTGTAATATAAAAGGGAATTAGATAAGTAGTTCCTAAATCCATATCATTCAGTCTATTGTAATTAAGAGCAGCCTCAGCACAGACCTGTGTGGACTATCATTCAGCACATTTGCCCAGTCCAAATATACTTCCCTTTGCTTTCTGCGCTCTAACCACCTCTCTGTCCAACTGGCCACATTCCCCTTGATCTCATGTTTGGTTATCTTTGCCATAAATCTCTTCTGTTGTACCTAACCAAATGCTTTTTGAAAATCCATATATACCACTGACAGTTCCTTCATCTATCCTCTCTCTTATTTCTTCAAATAATTCTACAAGGTTGGTTGCGCACAACTGGAAATCCGTGTTGATTGACTCTGGTCAAATCATGTTTACCCAAGTGCTTAGTAATTTTATCTTATATTATAATCCCTAGTAGTTTATCAACCACTTAAGTGAGAGTAACTGGCCTATAAGTTCCTGGTCCTACTCACCTTCAAATCTGCTGTCAACAGTCCTCGCCTCAAAAAACCTACCCTTGACTCCTCTGTTCTTGCAAACTACCGCCCCATTTACCACTTCCCTTTCCTCTCCAAAGTACTTGAACGTGTTGTTGCCTCCCAAATCTGTGCCCATCTTTCCTGGAACTCCATGTTTGAGTCCCTCCAATCAGGTATCTGTCCCTGCCACAGTACCGAAAAGGCCTTTATCAAGGTCACAAATGACATCCTATGTGACTGTGACCATGGTAAACTATCCCTTCTCATCCTTCTCGACCTATCTGCAGCCTTTGATACGGTTGACCACACAGTCCTCCCCCAATGCCTCTCCTCCGTCGTCCTGCTGGGTGAGACTGCCCTCGCCTGGTTCCATTCTTATCTACCCAGTCATAGCCAGAGAATCAGCTGCAATGGCTTCCCTTCTCACTCCCGCACCATTACCTCTGGTGTCCCCCAAGGGTCTATCCTTGGCCCCCTCCTGTTTCTCATTGACATGACATCATCTGAAACACAACATCAGCTTTCACATGTACACTGATGACAACCAGTTCTATCTCACCACCACCGCCTCTCGACCCCTCTACAGTGTCTAAATTGTCAGACTGCTTGTCCAACATCTAGCACTGGATGAGCTGATGAGCAGAAATTTCCTCCAACTAAATATTGGGAAGACCAAAGCCATTACCTTTGGTCCCCGCCACAAACACTGTTCCCTAGCCATCAACTCCATCCCTCTCCCTAACATCTGTCTGAGGCTGAACCAGGCTGTTCGCAACCTTGGTGTCGCATTTGACCCCGAGATGAACTTCCGACCACATAGCCGAACCATCACCAGGACCGCCTATTTCCACCTCCGTAACATTGCCCGACTCCACCCCTGCCTCAGCTCATCTGCTGCTGAAACCCTCATCTATGCCTTTGTTACCTTTAGACTTGACTATTCCACTGCTCTCCTGGCTGGCCTCCTAGCTTCCACCCTCCTCAAACTTGAGCTCATCCAAAACTCTGCTGCCTTACTCGCACAAAGCCCCGTTCACCCATCACCCCTGTGCTTGCTGACCTACGTTGGCTCCCGGTCCGGCAACACCTCAATTTTAAAATTCAAATCCTTCCACGGACTTAATTAAAGATTAATCTCCTTGGACACTGCTGCGAGCAACCCAGGAGAAAAATCATAGGGCCATTAAAAAGTGCTTTTTTAAATTTTCTATTATCGATGCCAATCTCGTGCATGTACAATTTCCCATGCTGCCAAATCCACCATGGAATACAAAAAGGTATCAGTCCACAGATTGGGCTCTCAGTTAAAGACCAGAGTAGTCATATACTCCCTTGAGACCATCAATTCTTATTGATATGTTGTGTGGGAATAGGTTTAACATTTCTTTCTGTGTGTTATGACTTCTTCCAGCATGTTACAGACACACTTAATCACAGGGAACAATAGAAACAGGGATGGAAAAGAACACTTGGACAAATCTCTCAAAATCCAAACGCTGTTCTGTCCTTCCTAATTTATGTTAAGCCTTTCGAGATCTGAAAGTAATGCGCCAAATGCTTTTTCAGAGCTCTCTTCATTTAATGCATGCCCTCAGCATTTTGATGCAATTACGTTTACATTTACATAATAACAGAGATGGCACTGGAAAGTATTGATGCTGGATGCATTCCGAGCTATCAAACCTCTGATGATTTAGCTGCAAACCTCTTGAAGTTAATATATTTAATTTGTCCCAGCACGATTAATAACACAGCATTCTCAAGCTGGTTTTAATTCTCAGTGGCTCTACATAAATGAGTGCTCACTGAAAGATTACTTTTAAAATTAGACCTTGTGCTTCAGAGTGACTGTGATTGTGACTGAACTTGGAGTGTTGTTGCAAGGCACATTCAGTATACTTGTACCAATATTTTCCAGCAAAAATTACACTTAAGCTAATGTGCTTTATAGAATTATAGAACTTTACAGAAGATGGCTCTCTAAAAGAGCTGTCCATTTAGCCCCATCCTTTCCCCACATACCTCTTAAAAATTTTCTTTTTCAGATATTTATCCACTGCCTTTTAAAAGCCATATGGATTCTGCTTCTAACACTATCTCTGGTGAGTATTCCATATACTAACAACTCACCACATGAAAAATTTCACACACCCCTCCCTTTGGTAATGATCTTGAATTTGTGCCCTCAAAACTACCAACTCACTGACCACTAGAAATATTGTTTCCTTACACTGTATGTACTTCATCAAAACCCTCGGGGGGAAAATTGTGTCGCACCTCCTTTGGGACGCTAACTCCGCCGAGCGCCGCAAAAAAATTAGCGTCCCCGCAACCGAAATTCACCGGTAGCGCCCCAAGAGGGAAGCGGGGTGCTACTGGAAGCGCCCCGCCTCCCTCTTGGGGCGCTGCGAGTGAATATCGTGGCGCTACGTGAGCCGCGGTACTGCAGGCCTTCCTCCCCTTCTTAAAGGGGAGGGGCCCAGCGCAGCACGGCCCGGGGCCCAGCTGGGCCACCAGGGTTCGGAGTGCCGGCAAAAGAGCCCGGCACTCAAGAGAAGTGCCGGGCTCATGGAGCACAGCCGGCACTCCGCGGGGGAGCTGCAGAGGAGGCCGGGGACGGCAGAGGGGGCAGGTGCTGGCAGGCGGCCAGCAACAAAAATGGCCGCCCAGCACCTTCCCTTTAATTAGCGCCGCCCCGGCTGCAGGTAGGCCCCCCTAACCCCATTGGACATAGCGTCCGGTGGTAAGTCAGGGGGCGCCACCGAAGATCGCGGCCGAGGTGCGAGCAGGGCGCTGTGCACGGCGATGACGTCATCACTGGCAGCGCAGCGTCGTGAGATGCTAACGGTTACCACCGCCGCTAACCTCCCGCCGAATTTCGCAGGAGGCATTGGTGGCGCCGCACCCAGGCGCTAGTTGTGTAGCGCCCTGTTAGCGCCTTCTTAGGGCTAACGGGAGGCGCAAAGCAACTGAATTTTTAGGCCGAATTTTGAATATGTATTATCGGATCTCCTCTTAACCTTCTCTGTTCCAATTCCAGTTTGGCATGCAATGTGCTTCTATTGTGATTCTTATACAGGAGAACCACTTCTACTTGAAGTAGTTCTGCAATATGATGGGAGCAATGCCACTCGCTCTGTATCTTCCAAGCACTAGCTTAAAGATCAGTTGGAATAGATAGTGTGCACAAGGTGATTCACAGAGCACAAGGTGACCAGGAGCAGGAGCTAGTGGAAAGGGTAGTTGATGAGACGGCTCGCTGGAGGGCATGATCAGGCTTTGCTGTGGAAGATAGAGGTGCCAACTTCAGAGGCTCAGTCTACAAAAGGAGACTACTTGACATGCACCAGCAACTATTGGAAACACTGCACAGCCTGCCTAGGGGTCGTTACAGCATGTCTGAGAGTATGGAGGAGTACAATTTCAGCATATGCGGCATTCTGGCCAGTGGCAATAGTACTCTGCAGCCTACAATGGAGCATGTAGTCATCTCCGTGTCACTAGCTCTTGCAGCTTTTATCAAAGCTCAAACTGGAGCCATTCAAGCTCTGGGCTCCACCATCTCCGCCATCTACAAAAGACTGGTGACTTCAACTGTGTCTCAGATCTCTTACAATCTGCTCTCCCATAGATCAATGGAAGTGATGAGCCCCTGCCCCTTTGGGAGTGGCGGTGGTTCAATGGAAGTGACACAAGTTGCCCTATCCCGTGATAGCAGCGCGTCTGCTCCCTCGCCACCCACTGAACCAATGGCTGCCATGGTGCAGGAAAGCCAGCTGGGTCAGACTGCCCTGGCAGCAGCCAAGATGTTACAGTCTGCAGCTGGACCCTCTCCTAGAGGTCACCGATCACGAGCATCTCAAAGGTCCTCATCGGAGTATTAACAACCTTCCACCACTACGCTCAAGCCACTGGGGGAGCACCTCGTAGAAGCAGTAGAATAGGCAGTAAAACACTAACAAAAGCACTACGGGGTAACACTTGGGTGATTGCCTTTTTATGGCAGTTATGTCACACATTAGCAAATTGCAACTTTGTACTGTGTGCTTTTAGGAGGAACTGAACCATCTGCATCAGATGGCATCTGCGTCAACGATAGTCAGTGAATAGAGGTTCGTTATTGCCGGGTAGATGGACTTGTTCATATGGTGTAGATGACTGTTAATGTCGGGTTGGTGTTGGGGTGAGTGGATGGTACATTTCAGCTGCTGGGGCAGAGCCCTGGCTTCACACTGTGATGGTCTTCCTCCAAATTCTCCTGCATCCTCCTTGTCCTTGGACCCTTCTTCATCAGATGATGGGAGGTCTTCTGTCGGCACTGGCTCGATTTCCTGTCCCCATTCTACTGCTAAATTGTGTAGGAAGCAGTACACCACAACGCTACAGGGTACTCTTTGTGGCCTGTACAACAGAAATCTCCCCCAAACTATCCAGGGGCTGAAAGCATTACATAGAAATATAAGAAAAGCAGTAGGCTGTTAAGTCCTGCAAGCCTGTTCTGCCATTCAATTAGATCATGGCTGATCTGTGCCTCAACTCGATACCCTTACTAACAAATATTGATTGAGCACACCAATTGCCTGCTCTATTATTACTCTAGTACTTTCATGGCTCACATTGTATCTTCATTAAGCCAAGGTGCAAGGGTTCCACAGAGGTGCCATTAACCATTTGTACAGAGGGTACCTGTTGTCCCCAACAGTCAGCCTGTGACCTGATCATGCTCCTCAAACACTTGCATAATTTTTTGGCGGTGATCGCACACCAGCTGCCTGTAAAGTCTGTGGGTTATATGGTGAATTAATACACAGACTACAAGAGTAACTTTAACAGGACTTTACTATTCGAAGGTCAGGGCGAATCTGCCCAATAAATCCTTACACAGCACTTATATACCGGTGTGGTCACCACCGGTATTACAGTATACAGCAGCCAAGATAAAGTAGTGCAACACCTAAAATAGTTCTCTTAAAGGTAGAACGGTTACATACACTACAATCCTCCCTTTTTAGCTTACAACATACTTATTCCCCATTAAACATAACATCATAACATCTATCCAACTTCATTTAAAAACAGTTCACAGATGTAGTCTCTGCGGAAAACAGTTCACAGATGTAGTCTCTGCGGAAAACAGTTCACAGATTCAGTCTCTGCGGAAAACAGTTCACAGATTCAGTCTCTGTGGAGGCGCCTCCTGTGCTTCTTGACTCGGTCCGGACAACGCCTCGGTGGTGTAGCAGTTTCCTGTGGTGTAGTCGGTTCACGTTGCTGGAGTGACTCATCCAATAGTCCTTCACTGGACTTAACAGCTTGAACTTCCGTCACTTCTGAACCAGCATTGTTGACTTCTAAAAGCTTGAGTACCTTGGGAAGTTTTTCTACTTCCAAACTGATTTGGCTCCATTCGGAGGGACCCCGTGCCTGATCTGGTAGAGGTGATAATGGTTCAGATGGGACATCTTCTTCTGTTTCGTCTTTTCCTTTCCTGCTTCTTGGAGACTCTCTGTGCTCCGCTGCCAGCCGCATGCACAGTTCCTCCTCCTCTTTCTCCTGTTGCCTTAGCAGCGCCACCATCTCCCGGTGTTTCTTAGACTTTTTGTGATTCTTCAGGGTTTGTGCACTTCGGAAGATTTCCCCACAAGCTGGGCAGAACAGGTCATCGTTATATTCGGTGTCGTTCAACAGGACATGGTAATAATTGGTGTCGTCCTGAGCTAGGCCAGCGAGAGGGTCTTTTATTTCCTCCATGCCCAGCTGGACGTTAGCCAGCTTTTGTTCCAAGTCCCGACATCTCTCCTGAAGAGACTTCTTCATGTGTTCAGCTTCCTCCAGCTTTTTCTGGGCTTCCTGCAAGTCTTTTATTAATGACCTCATTCGTGATTTCAATGCTTCAACTTCCTTCGGAGATTGATTGATCGTACTATTCAATCCCTCTACTGGAGCAGCTGTTTCAGCATTTTGTTGTTCGACATTGACGTGAGTCAGCGTACTTTTGGCATCCAAGGGTTGCTCTGCTGCCATCTTCTCAGTCTGTGTTGCAACCTCAGCTATTTCAATAACTTTTGAGAGCTCCGAACCCCTTTCCTTTGAAGATTGAAGCTCGTGTTCAAATTGTTCCCATTTCAGAGTCTTGTCCCTCAGCATATGAAGGAGTTGGCTGACCGTTAACTCTTCTGACCTCATCCGTTTCCCAGTAGCTGCAGGGCTGTTTATAACCTTGCCCTGGGGCTCCTTTGCTGTTTCTACTTCGCCATCATCCGCAGCCTCCCCCATTCGAATTTCCACAAATGAATCGTCCGGTGATGCTGCACCCAACTTCAGTAGGAGCTCGGAATTCATGACGACCAACTCAACCTTTTCTGCCTGCAATCTGCTAGCAAGCGCCTTCAGTTGCTGAACATCTTGCTCCACCAGATTAGAGCACGCACCTTCAGAAACCGAATCAGCTTTGATTCATTTGGCCTCCTTGCACAGACGGTTTGTGTGCTCCTGCTCCCTTTTCTCCCTCAGCTGTTTCTGTTGTCTTTCCAGATTCTCCCACTCTGTGTCAAAGAA
Source organism: Somniosus microcephalus (assembly GCF_052327205.1). Classification (NCBI taxonomy): domain Eukaryota; kingdom Metazoa; phylum Chordata; class Chondrichthyes; order Squaliformes; family Somniosidae; genus Somniosus; species Somniosus microcephalus. Next base: position 39,654,814 of record NC_141008.1, read on the forward strand.
CGTTTTCATTGCTTTTATCTCTTGCTCGAGACAGCAACTCAATTGTTCTAATTGCTGTTGTAATTTGAAATGGAGTTGAATTCGATCCCAGTGTTCCTCAGACTTGTGCATGTCTGTAAACTGGACAGACTCAGAATTCTCTGCCAAACTATGTTGTTGTTGTTCAGTGGAATTCTGTTCTGAAACTTTGTTCTCCTTTGAAGCATCAGTATTTATGCACTCCTTCGTTTTTCCAACCTTAGTCAGCAAGTCCATTTTAGACTTGTCTTTCGCACCTGGGCTGGTCTTGTCGTCATCCGTTTCAGAGTCTGAGCTGATTGTCTTCACCGAGTTCTCACTCGTTATTGCTTTTAGGTAGTGCCATTCCATGTTTATTTCCCTGATCCACTCCCGTCCCAGAAGTGGTGGACCTCCCTCAGGTAGTACATATAAGTCCATTCCTTGGTGTTCTTTGCCCCTGTCTCTCACCTGGACTTGTATCTTTCCCATGGGGTATACTTTATGCCCCGTGTATGTCTGCAATACGATCTTGGTATCTCTCAAGGGTATATGTAAGAATAGCCGGTTGTAATCCCTTCGATTTATGACTGATAGGGCTGATCCTGTGTCCAATTCCATTTTCACTTGGACTCCGGCTACTTTTAGTGTGACCCAGATAGTTTGTAGGTCAGCTTCCTTACTCACATTGTGAATTCTCAGACTACCCAGTTCCTGGCCGTTCGGGTCTGAATCCGAATTCTGTTCATCCGAACTCTTCTCAGCCACCTTGTGTACCTTGCTGTACTTTCCCTGCGGTGACTTTTTTCTGTTGTTGGTCTTCTTTCCTGACCGGCATACTTTAGCTATGTGACCAAGCTTGCCACATTTTCTACATTCCTGGTTTTTAAACCAACATTGGTTCTGGTCGTGTGTTGTCTTCCCACAACGATAACATTTTGTTGTACCCGAAGTCATTTGATCCACGCTGAGTACCGCTGCCTTCAGCTGCATTTCCGCAGTGCCTCTCGCGGCTGCTTCGTGTGATGCTGCAATAAGGACAGCCTTGTCAAGTGTAAGATCGTTCTCTTCGAGCAGTTGCTTTTGTGTTCCTTCCTTCGTCAACCCGCACACGAACTTGTCTCTCAATGCCTCTGTCAGATTTTCCCCAAACTGGCAGTATTTCGCTAGTCTACGCAGTTCGACCAAGTATTCCGCGTTGCTTTCCTCTTTCCGTTGCGTTCTCGCATAAAATTTGAATCGTTCCGCCAACATCAGCGGTGTGGGGTTCAAATGATCCTTCAGGACAGCAACAATATCAGCGAAAGTCTGATCCGTCGGTTTAGCTGGTGATAGAAGATGCTTCAATAGCCCGTATGTCTTCTCCCCCATTGCGTTTAATAAGGTGAGAGCTTTATCATCATCTGCTATTTTATTGGCCTCACAATATATCTCGATGCGTTCCACGTACGTGGCCCAATCTTCCACCTCGGAATCGAAGTTGTTGATGTTACCATACTTAGGCATCTTCACTATCTTTTTGAGAACCCACAACGAATTTGTTCGTTACTTTATTTTTTTTTTCCAAAAATGGCGGTTTCCCGCGCTTGTCTTCTTCTCCGCCCACTTTCAAAATGGCGGTTTCCCGCTTCTGTCTTCTTCCCCGCCTACTGGCGGCTTCCCGCATTTCTTCCCCTGGCGGGAGGGGTAAGCTTTCCTTCGGGCGACGACCGCTGGCTTTCGGAGTTCGCAGCCTGCACGCCGGCTTCAGTGCGTTCCTTGTTCCCTTTTCTCGGCCGGCAACCGGCGCTGGGGACAACCCGTTGGCGGCGAACAGTTCCAGCCGCTGGGCGGAATCTCGCTCGGTCTCCCTCGCTCGGTCCCGTTCCCCCTTCACTCGGGCTCTGTCTCTCCCTCAGCGGCTTCCAATCGCACCTCCCAGCCCTCTCGCAGTCCGGTCCTTTCCTCCCCCGGCTGCGGCTGAGTTCTCCGCGGTTTTATTTATTTTTATATCTTCCCGCGCCTTACGATCCCGGTCGCAGCGCCTCGTGGCCTCGGTAGCTGCCCGGCCTTTTTCGCCGGTCGCGGTTTAGCTGTCTCACGATGCTGTTGCGTCTCCCAGCCCGCTTGCAGCCCGGTCTCTCACACCGGCTGCGTTCCCGCTTGTAGCCCGGTCTCTCACACCGGCTGCGTTCCCGCTTGTACCGCGGCTTCCGTGCCCTATGCTGCCCCAGTCTCAGCGCCTCTGGGCCCGACTTCTGTCCGGCTCCTTTCCCCCGACCGTGGTTGAGTTCACCGCCCTTATCCTCCGTTTCTTTTTATTTTCCCCCTACTCACAGTCAACGTGGCCGACTTGCTTCTCTTGGCTGATCGGCTCACTCACCGCCGTGGCAGAAGGGACAATAACAGCCTGTTGCTGATGGAAGGCTTCGTGTCTGAATCCTTCCTTCTTCCTTGCTCTGCAGACTCGAGTCTTCTCTCAGCAGAACGACGAGGGCGGGTGCCTCTTCTCGACGCTCGTTAGCTGCTTCGGGTGTGTCGCTGCCGCAGGGTAAGATCGAACCCGTAGCCACTGTAAAGTCTGTGGGTTATATGGTGAATTAATACACAGACTACAAGAGTAACTTTAACAGGACTTTACTATTCGAAGGTCAGGGCGAATCTGCCCAATAAATCCTTACACAGCACTTATATACCGATGTGGTCACCACCGGTATTACAGTATACAGCAGCCAAGATAAAGTAGTGCAACACCTAAAATAGTTCTCTTAAAGGTAGAACGGTTACATACACTACACTGCCCATCAAGGAATGCTACCCTTCCGTATTAAGGAATGACACTGGCTCTTGTAGTGATGCCCTGATGACCACACATGCACAGTGCTTGGAGGAACCCTACAATTGATGCCAACCCCACAACTCTGTCCTGTCGGCCCAAGGCATCCATGGGGACCTTGATGTACTCATTAGCATTGACTATACATACATCCGCCACTTGTTTAACACAGTGCTTGACAATACATCTAGGTCAAGAAACTCCCTTGGAATGGTTGTATTATGCATTAGCGTCCTTCATTCATTACAAAGCAGAACGTATTTTGAGAATGCTTTTGCCCTTTACGTATGGCAGCATCCAATAGTCCACAAAGCAGCTTCTCTCGTGCCAGAAGCAATTGGGATAGCGGTGAGAAATCTCACAAATTCTTGACATTGACAAATTTAGCTTGCCACTGGTCTGCTGCCAATTCTCCAGGAAATTACTTCAGAATATTTGCTTATGCACTCCCACTGCTGCAGTTTAGTACAGCAGCTGATGTTCCAACTAACTAAACAAATCCAGCGTGAAGGTCACACTGCTCTCAATGACTGTCAGTCCCTTCCACAATCCATTCCATGTTTACTTGTAAGGAGCGTGAAAGGCTATTAACTTAAAGATTCTCGCATTCAGTTAATATACACAAGCACATTAAAACCATGGGGTAACATTACAAGTCGCCGTTGCTAGTCTGGGAGCATTGCCCACTGGCAGCACCATCCTGGATATTCGGGCAATGCTGCTCACGATTCTCGGACTATTTTGGGCGTGCCTGAATTTCCGATATGCGCTGCCACCAAACAAAACTCCACACCAGCAGCAGAGGTGTAAAATTACCCATTACATGCTTTCATTGGCAATTCTTTTTCTATTAAAAGCTGTTCCTTTTTGTACTAATTTCAAGTCAGATTAATAAATACTAGTCAACTAATGATTTTGATTTAATCAGGATAATTTACAGGTACCAATTGCTTTGGCTTTATTACTTTAAATCAAAATTATTTTAATGCAACATTAGAAAACAGAAACCCAAAGGTGATGCATTTATAATTGTAAACCATAAGATTCACAGTGCAATCAAGAAAGATTCTGCCTAATTGCTTTGATGGTAATTGAAAGGTCAAGCAAAGAGTATCGCCTGGAAATTACAGTGTGCAGTATTACCATCCAAACACTTAGCACATTTGTATGAAATTAAGATAAATGGGTTGATGCCTTTATTAAACTAGTGGCCAAATCATTTTCATTTGGGGGATTTTATTACAGACATTTTTCTCAGATCCAGAGTTTCAGGCAATTCCCTTGTGTGAGCTCTCCCTCCATACAAACCTGAGTGTGCCTTTACTCTCCCAATATCTAGGGAATTGGTAGCAAGCCCAGAGAATCCTTGTTACTGTATTTCAGCTCACTAGTTATATGATGTTCCCTCACGTGATCGCCCTCCAGCAGCAGAATGAACACAGCACTAGACTTAGGATAGAAACATAGAAAAATAGGAGCAGGAGCAGGCCATTCGGCCCTTTGAGCCTGCTCCGCCATTCAATATGATCATGGCTGATCCTCTATCTCAATACCATATTCCCACTCTCTCCCCATACCCCTTGATGCCTTTTGTGTCTGGAAATCTATCTATCTCCTTCTTAAATATATTCAGTGACTTGGCCTCCACAGCCTTCTGTGGTAGAGAATTCCACAGGTTCACCACCCTCTGAGTGAAGAAATTTCTCCTCATCTCTGTCCTAAATGTCCTATCCCGTATCCTGAGACTGTGACCCCTCGTTCTAAACCCCCCAGCTAGGGGAAACATCCTCCCTACATCCAGTCTGTCTAGCCCTGTCAAAATTTCATATGTTTCAATGAGATCCCCTCTCATTCTTCTAAACTCTAGTGAATACAGGCCTAGTTGACCCAATCTCTCCTCATACAGCAGTCCTGCCATCCCAGGAATCAGTCTGGTGAACCTTTGTTTCACTCCCTCTATGACAAGTACAGTAAACTCTCATTTAAATGGCACCTAATTATCCGGAATTCTCTAATAACCTGCAAAATTCAGGAGTAGGTTCAGGAACCCAAAGGTAAGTTTTACTGTATATTTGTGGCTGTGTAACCAGGGTCCTCGTACCTTTTGCCGTGTAACCATGGCTCCTGCACCTCTGGTTGTGTAACCGTGTCCCCTGTACCTGTGGCCATGTAACCGGGGCTCCAGCACTTGTGGCCGTGTAACCGGGACTCCTGCACAAGTGGCCATGTAACCGCGGCTCCTGTGCCTGTGGCCGTGTAACAGGGACTCCTGGATCTGTGGCTGTGTAACCACGGCTCCTGTACCTGTGGCTGTGTAACAGGGACTCCTGGATCTGTGGCCGTGTAACCACGGCTCCTGTACCTGTGGTCGTGTAACAGGGACTCCTGGATCTGTGGCCGTGTAACCACGGCTCCTGTACCTGTGGCCGTGTAACAGGGACTCCTGGATCTGTGGCGGTGTAACCATGGCTCCTGTACCTGTGGTCGTGTAACAGGGACTCCTGGATCTGTGGCCGTGTAACCGCGGCTCCTGTACCTGTGGCCGTGTAATCGGGACTCCTGGATCTGTGGCCGTGTAACCGCGGCTCCTGTACCTGTGGCCGTGTAACCGGGACTCCTGCACTTGTGGCCGTGTAACCAAGGCTCCTGCACAAGTGGCCGTGTAACAGGGGTTCCTGCACCTGTGGCCATGTAACAGGGACTCCTGGATCTGTGGCTGTGTAACCGCGGCTCCTGTACCTGTGGCCGTGTAACAGGGGCTCCTGGATCTGTGGCCGGGTAACCGGGGCTCCAGCACCTGTGGCCGTGTAACCATGGCTCCTGTACCTGTGCCGTGTAACAGGGACTCCTGCATCTGTGGCTGTGTAACAGGGCTCTCGTACCTTGGTAAGTATACCTCTCCGTTATCCGGAATTTTTAATCAACCGGCACCATCCCGGTCCCGTAGGTGTCGGATACGAAAGAGTTTACTGTATATCCTTTCTTAGGTAAGGAGACCAAAACTGCACACCATACTCCAGGTGCGGTCTCACCAAGGCCCCGTACAACTGTAGTAAGACATCCTTGCTCCTGTACTCAAATCCTCTTGCAATGAAGGCCAACATACCATTTGTCTTCCTAACTGCTTGCTGCACTTGCATGTTTGCTTTCAGTGACTGGTGTACAAGGACACCCAGGTCCCTTTGTACATCAGCATTTCCCAATCTATCACCATTTAAATAGTACACTGCCTTTCTGTTTTTCCTACCGAAGTGGATAACTTCACATTTATCCACGTTATGCTGCATCTGCCATGTATTTGCCCACTCACTCAACGTGTCTGAATTGCCTTGAAGCCTCTTTGCATCCTCCTCCCAACTCACAATCCCACCTAGTTTCGTTTCATCAGCAAACTTGGAAATATTATATTTGGTTCCCTCATCCAAATCATTGATATATATTGTGAATAGCTGGGGCCCAAGCACTGATCCCTGCGGTACCCCACTAGTCACCGCCTGCCACCCCAAAAAAGACCCATTTATTCCTACTCTCTGTTTCCTGTCTGTTAACCAATTTTCAATCCATGCCAGTATATTACCCCCAATCCCAAGCGCTTTAATTTTGCACACTAACCTCTTATGTGGGACTTTATCAAAGGCCTTCTGAAAATCCAAATACACCACATCCACTGGTTCTCCCTTATCTATTCTCCCAGGATATAAACTGTCAAATAGATTCATTTAACAGTAAATGGATAAGTAAAGAGAAGGAATGACAAACTGTAGATGTGAAGTCGTTACAGGCTTAAATATCCCTCCAGAAGGTAGGAACATAACAATCATGTCTGAACTTCAATGTGAACTGGGCCTGGCAGATGTCCGGATCCTCAGTGCTTTGCAGTATTGGGTACTCCTGCCTCCTCCTTCTCCATTTTGGGTAGTCCCCATCTCCCTTTCTTTGCTTCACTATTTCTCTCTACCTGTGGAATATGAATTCCAGAAAATGTCCTCCCCACATATGCTGTAGCCAGCGGATCCTAGAGCTCAGTATTCCTCTGCTCAACTATCTGGCACTTCAAGCATACATACTCCTCTTGGACACTTTGCAGATTCAGCATATCCCACATCATACATGCTTTATGCATCATTAGCCTAGCTCCTGAACCTGCCATTAGTAGACTCCTAGGGCTAGAAATTCCGTTGCACCCCGTTTGGAGCGATAGCTTTTGAAATCTGAGAAAATTATCGCCAGGTGATAATCCTTTTTTGATCCTGGGAACTTCAGCTTTAGTTATAAAAGAGGGAAGTGGAGCGCTAAATCAAGCGCTAATCACTTCTCTTAGGGCGCTAAAGTGTGTGAGAGGGGCGGTAGTGGAAGAGCGCTGAAGAATGTGCAGTGCAGTCGGCATCAGAGGCTCCTTCCCATGTTTAAAGGGAAGGGCCAATGAGGGGATGCAAGATCATCTTCTTAGTTCTGTGGGGCCAGGGGACCTGTGGGACTTCCATTACAACCCCAATCACTCTCAGAGAGTGGAGGGCTCAGGCATCGTGCAGCAATGAGGCTTCAAAAACTTTCAGCAGGCACCAGACTGTTGCGAAGAATAAAGTTTGCCCCGCCTGACCACCACTGCCTTTAATTATCGCTCCCCAAGCAGCCAGCCGAGGTGACAATGCCTCCTGCTGCTGCTGTTGTTGATGCCTGGCGATGCAGCAGGGGGCGGGAGCGAATTTCACTTCTGGGGCGGTAACGGGGCGCTGCGCACTTGATGGCGTCACGATCTACGGGGCGCTAGAAGACTGAGGCGGTAAGTGTTAGTGCCAGCACAAAACCGCCAGGGAAGTTCGCAGGCGTCGGTGAATTCACCGCGCCCAGTCGGTAACCCCTTAGCGCCCCGTTACCGCCCCCCGCAGGTGCTAACGGGAGGCGCAAAGCAGCTGAATTTCTAGCCCCACACTTCTATGATATTCTAGGCTTAATTAATTAGAGCTAATTCTCACTTACCTTTCTAGTCTTGCAGATTTGGACACACTGGCCCCAAAAAGCGATTGGTTTACATGGCCACTCTGTCTCTGTGCCAAACTCCTGTCTAGACCAAACCCATCTTCTTACCTTTTTTCAGCAAAATTCACACTGTGAGCCTCTCTCATTCAGTCAGCCTCTCACTATCAAAAGCCTTATTATATACCGACGAGGATGTACTTGATGACTCCCTCCAGAAATCACTCAGTATTCTTAGCCACCCCTCAATTCAAAATTGCAAAATCAGCCCACTTTGGAGTCTACAAAGCCTATTCTGGGAAGATTGGCAAATAGTAGTCTGAATATTAAAACCAATGCCCACATGGACGGATTTACCAACACTCTGACTGAGTTGAAATTTTAAGTACTTTTCATACTTCAGCTTGTATGCAGGCAGTCTGTAAATGTTAATGTACTATTTTGACTATAATTAGGTTTGCAAGTGATTTAATGCACACGGGCTTCAGGAGCCTGCGCCACTAGTGATGCCTCCGGATAAAGGCTTCTTTTAACCAATATAGCAAGACATAGAAAACCCCAACTGAGGTAATAGTAACCAGTTTGGAACAACAATATAGAACATCTCAGTTAAACCCCACAACGCATAAAAAGATGATGGCCCAGAAATTCAGTTCGGAGGCTTCCCATGGGTGCAAGCCCCCAACCTGCACTTACCTTGCACGCCGGCCGTTGTGCTGTGGGCCCCTGTGGAATTCTGATCCTGGGCCTGCTCCAACTGCCGGCGCGCAGTGCTTGCGTATCCCAGGGGCGCAGTTAGTTCGATGCGCCCCCTGGGATCACGTGGGCCATGGGGAGCCAATCGGAGCAGGGAATGCCCATTCATAAGTTTGAAACTTATAAATACTACGGGCCCCAAAACATCACTAAATCTTCAAATAATTTTTTTTTTAAATCACATTTTTTAAATAAACTATAAATCACATGAAATAACTATTTTAAACAATAATTTAAATTTTTGAAAAAAATAATTTTATTTTCTAACGGGGCTAAAAATACACTTACCTTGCTTTAAAGTATTTAAAAATAATAAACCTGTGGAAAAAATGTTTTAATTTTAATTAATTCACCACTTACCTTGTAAAAAGCAGGCCTTGCGCCTGCTTTTTATATGTGTAACTTCTGGAGACTTAACCTCCCAGGAAAACCTGCAAAAAAAACATAAGTTCGATGCACATGCGCAGCCTCTCCTGCGCACACGTTCGAACTCTGAACCCCTTCTTTCAGGGGAACGGAAGTGCCAGTTTCCCGCGCATGCGCAGTGCATGCAGGAAACCGGCACTTCCATTGGGCTTACGGGTGAGTACCCCGTGCGTACTCACCCGTGGAGACCCGAATTTCTGGGTCATAAGAGTCTTTGGAGTACTGTAATAGTTGATTCTCGATTCTGTGCATATCAGTATCACTACAGAAAGACTTTTTAAGTTCTTTTGCCACTGGACATCTGCACGGGTATCAGGTGCAGGTTAGTGCGATCCAACCGTGTCATTGGGTTGAGACTAAGGTGGGCCTCACGCAATCAGAATTATATTGAAAGACTTAAAGAGACTTGCATTTATATAGCGCCTTTCACGACCACCGGACGTCTCAAAGCACTTTACATCCAATGAAGTACTTTTGAAGTGGAGTCACTGTTGTAATGTAGGAAATATTGCTGCTTAAACAACTTCAGTTACACAGATACTTTAGTCAAAGTTTGCCTAAATATCAAAGTATGCATCAAGGACAAGGTGTTAGAACACTGTGCTTTTACCTCTGGGACCTGGATTCATATCTAGCTCAGACATATGGGATAAGGATCTTGAAGCACAAAATTACCCTTGAATTCTGCACGACTAGAAAGCAGAGGCACAAGAAGTTGGTATTCTGAGACTGAGGTTCAGGCGCATTGTGAATGTAACGTAGGGAAAATGATGAATTGTACCTGGCCTGGAATATGCGAGATTGGGAAGCGATTGATGCTGTCACTAGGTGCAATGTGCAAAAAAAAAAGAAATCTGCTATTTCTCATTGCAATTAGCATGCATAGAAAGGAAGTATCTAGTGGGCAAAGGGAGAGTTTTCGTTAATCTTAGCATGATGAAACAGATAAGAGTTTCCAGCTATGCTTTCACAAGATTAAGCCACTATGAGAAAAAAATACCTGATAAAGATATCTCACCTGCATTAATAAACGAATTGATGTATTTACATTAACCTGTAGACAAAGGCCGCAAAATTCGGCTCCTTTGCACCGGCCGTTGGTACCTCTGGGGGCGCTAACGGGGCACAAAGGGCTTACCGCCCGGGCGGGGGCAAGCGCCTCCTGAGAAATTCGGCAGGGCGCTACTGAGGCGCTAGCTGGTAGCGGCGCGACCCCGGCGGTAGCACTCCAGGCCACTGCGCCACCGGCAATGATGTCATCACCGAGTGCCACAACGCCTTAGTGCCCCGCTGCGACCCCCTACTGCCCCACGGCAGAAATGCTGCTGCACCCCACGAGGCTGCTGCGGGCAGTGTCAGCGCCAGCCTCGCGGGTCGCGAGCCAGGCTGTCCTCCTCTCGTGGGCCGCTAATTAAAGGGAGGTGTGGTCGTGACCTGCGCCGCCATTTAATTTTTTTTGGCCGACCTCCAGGTTGGCCCTTCGAGGCAGCCCTTGGCGAGGTCCGTGGCCGCCATCGTTCAGTCCGGCACCACACCGCCCTGGTGGGCTAGTGTGGGCCATCGGAGGCCCTGCAGAGCTCGCAGCGTCCCTCCCTTTTAACAGAAGGGCAGGGGCGCTGAAATGCATCAGCACTACGCGGAGTGGCTGTGTAGCACTCCGGCTCGCCGGCGCTACCACGCTTTGTGCACCCAACACCACCCTGAGAGGAAGTGGAGCGCCTGAGATATATTTAAGAGTGGTAACTTGGTGCAGTTTTATTCATATAGCTGAAAATGGGTTTATCATTAAAAATAAGCATTTTTAATCAGAGTGTCGAGACCACTACCTGGAGTAACCTGATTTTAAATTACTGAAAATGGCTTTAAAGAACTATACAGAATCATTTATTAGTTTCATTGGTGTACAGTAGTCAGTTTCTTAGTCATTTTTTTTTAATATTTAAAAACTTTTAAAAGGTGCCTATTGGCGTCCTTGCGCCTAAAAAAAGCTTATTTTAAGAGCCTCCTCAAAGGCCCACAAACAGGCACAATTAACGAAAACTTGCAATGGTGATTAATTCAATTTGGGGCATGGCCAGTGTTGTGGGAGAGGCCGGCTTCCAGCACGTTTTTTTTCTAAACCGGCACAAAAGATCGTAGAAACTCGTTTTGCGCTGGACGTAACTTGCGCTTGAAATTCATCGATCCTTTGCGCAGGTTTGGCCAATTGCGCTAAAAAGCCAGTGCAACTTAGCGGAAAAATCAGGCCGTAATCTAGGGGACAGTGCCAGTGCATTGAAGCCAACATTTAGCCCTGTGTAACAGAGGTGAAATTGGACCCTGTTATACCCATTTTTTGGGTGCAAAACTGGGGCCATAAAGCACCGATTTCACAGCCAGAAGTATGTCCGATGCCATATTGGATCAGGAGATATTTACACGTCCCTGGCAGCTGCCTCAAACAGGTATTAATCTCCTTGCATATGTTAAAACGGACCTAATGCATGCTTCACAACACCATTCCGAAATTGAGCATACACCGGGCAGCTTTATGGGTTGTTCTGCAGTCTAATCAGATCTTAAAGTGATCGCTGGAGGCCTGCAATAAATCAGAAAGCAACAATGCGGGCCGCTGCTAGCTCGCGCCACCCACCTCCTTTTCACCTACCTCCCTCCCTCTCTCCTAGGACACACCTGAGGGCCACTACTGGCATCACTGTCAGCCCAAATTGGTCTGGAGCACATCAGTGAGCTGCCTCTGGACGCTCAATTGAATTACGATGATAAGAACATAAGACAAGACGTAGGAGCAGGAGTCGGTCATTTGGCCCCTCGAGCCTGCTCCGCCATTCAATAAGATCATGGCTGATCTGATCTTGGCCTTAACTCCACTTCCCTGCCCGCTCCCCATAACTCTTGACTCCCTTATCGTTCAAAAATCTGTCAATCTCCACCTTAAATATATTCAATGATCCAGCCTCCACAGCTCTCTGGGGAAGAGAATTCCAAAGATTCACGACCCTCTGAGAGAAGAAATTCCTCCTCATCTCCGATTTAAAAGGGTGCCTCCTTATTCTGAAATTATGCCCCCTAGTTCTAGATTCCCCCATGAGGGGAAACATCCTCTCTGCATCTACCCTGTCAAGCCCCTTCAGAACCTTATATGTTTCAGTAAGATTCCCTCTCATTCTTCTAAACTCCAATGAGTATAGGCCCAACCTGCTTAACCTTTCTTCATAAGACAACCCCTTCATCTCCGGAATCAACCTTGTGAACCTTCTCTGAACGGCCTCCAATGCAAGTATAATGAGGCCCGAGGCCCAATTTGGGACAAGCCTTGGGCCTTCAGCTTCTGGCAGGCGTATTGAATACGTCGCCAATCGCGTGTCCAAAAATGGGCCTAAACCAATTTCTTTGGCCTAGAAATTCATTGTAGCCACTTTTGGGGCGGTAAAGTCGGGCGGCCGCTAAAGTTTGCGCCCGCCGCCAAATCGAGGCCACTTCTCCGATATTCATTAGCTTCGCCCTAAGAGTTTGCTCGAGCGCTAAAACTGGCGCTGCACGCCTCTCTTTAGGCGCTAAGCCAGAGGTGCTGAGCGAGAGCGCCGAGGCCGGGCGCAGCGCAGGTGCGGCCATCTCGTGATTGACAGCAGACACCCTGGCGCCGGCCAGCTCTTAAGGGGGAAGGGTCGACTTTGTCTGCTGCCACGCCCTGGATAGTGGAGCCCTCCAGCTAGGCCTGAACACTGCTGCTGGACCCAAATAGCGCCTGAAGCCATGCAGAAGGCCCGTGAACGAGCGCAGCGCTTCTCAGAGCGTGATCTGAGTGTGCTGGTTGGTGGTGTGGAGAAGAGGCGCCATCTTTTGTACCCGGACAATGGCAGGAAGGCGCCGGTCCGCGTCTACCGGAGAGCCTGGAGGCATGTCGCCAGCAAGGTGTCAGCCAACAGCGAGGTCCCCAGGACTGGTGTCCAATGCCACAAAAAGTTTAATGACCTCACTCGGATTGTCAGGGTGAGTACCCTTTCCAGTGACCTCCTCATCCTTGCATGTGCACCTCACATTATGGGCAAAGGGACCTGAAAGCCCTAATGGCCAGCCCTCATCCAGCAGCTATGGGACAGGCATGAAGATCAATTGCACATTCTGCACTTAACACACTGGCCAAGCTATTCCACCATGGGAGGCAGTGCACACAAGATCAGGATGACACACTGGCCAGGCTATTCCACCATGGGAGGCAGTGCACACAAGATCAGGGTGACACACTGGCCAGGCTATTCCACCATGGGAGGCAGTGCACACCAGATCAGGGCGACACACTAGCAAGGCTATTCCACCATGGGAGGCAGTGCACACAAGATCAGGGCGACACACTGGCCAGGCTATTCCACCATGGGAGGCAGTGCACACAAGATCAGGGCTACACACTGTACTTAGAGGCCGTCCTTTCTCTTGCAGGCCAAGCTGGCCAATAATAGGAAGAGCCGGACTGCGACCGGGGGAGGCCGACCCCAGATCCAGCCACTCACCGAGCTGCAACATCGTGTGGAGCGCATCATGGGTGGCCGGGTGATTGGCCCCGTTGCATGTGGAGATGCCGACCCTGTTCTGGGCACCAATGGTAAGGACATTAACGTTTGGACCTCTCTCGTCCCGCTTGCGCATCAGATCTACATCCTTTGCCACTGTCCGACCAATGCGCTGAATGCCACCACTCATGCATCCCTCGCTGACGCCCTCTCCTCACTCTAAAGCTACTCTTGTGCCTTCCTGCTTTCAGATGGTGAGGAGGAGGTCCCTGAACTTGCCAGTGACAGCCCCTCAGAAGAGGAGGAGGAGGAGGAGCAAGAGGAAGGCGGCCCATCAGGGGAACCCTCATCCGCGGCAACCCATGCGAATGTAGGGGACACGTCTTCCCTGGAGGGGAGCGTGGCGGAAGTGTCAGAGGGGAGGGGAGCTCATGGGACCTGCGGCCTGCAGAAACGCGGGAGGGGGGTGGAAGCTCAGCGGCCTTCTCCCCAGAGGGGGGAAGGGTCGGAGGGGAGTCCAATTGCTGGGCCCAGCGGCGTCCAGCAACGCAGGAAGGGTCGGCCAGCTCGGCGGCCTTCTCCCCAGAGGGGGGAAGGGTCGGAGGGGAGTCCAATTGCTGGGCCCAGCGGCGTCCAGCAACGCAGGAAGGGTCGGCCAGCTCGGCGGCCTTCTCCCCAGAGGGAGAGTCCGGCCTCCAGTCCGGAGATGGTCTTCGCCGAGGAGATGGAACGCCTCGAGGACTTGTCCGCGGACTCGGAGCGCCGGCACACGGAGCTCATGGGGGTAGTGGCACGGTTGCCTGAGGCCATCGAGTCCCTCTCTCGGAGTGTCACCGACGTCGGGGCCTCACAGGCCATCAGTTTGGCGGAATTCGGGGCAGAGCAGGCAGCGAGTCGGGCGGCATTCGGGGCAGCTCAGGCAGCGAGTGGGCAGCTGATCAGTGGTGCCGTGCAATCACTGGGTGCTCTGATGAGGTCACTAAACAGGTCAACACGGGCACTCACTGCTGCCACACTCGCTGTGTCAGCCAGGCATCGCCAGGGCACCCGGCGCGCTGCAGCAGCACAGCAGTCTGTCCCTCGGCAGATTGGTGCGCATGCTGCAGTGCTGGCCCGGGCGAGTGCCAGTGTCTCAGGTGACCAGCGAGCGCCTGCCATCCGCCAGCTTGCCCCCATTCCTCCAGCCGCCACTGCCACTCCCCCAGTGGAGCTGCCAGGAGCTGCTGCAGCGACTGATGCTGGCCAGCCACAGCTGCAGCATTCAACAGCCGCCCGCTCGACGGCCGGACCTCGACTAGGCCGACCCCCAAGGGCATCTGCCGTCACGACATGTGCCCCTCTGGAGCCTGCCCCCAGTCTTGCAGCAGCCAATGGCCTTACTTTGAGGAGGAGCAGCAGGGCGGGCAGGGGCCACACAAAAATGGCCAAGGCATCGCCCTAGCGGGCCAAAAAGTCGAATGTGTGGCCAGTTGTGTTTGTTTTTTGAGGCCGAGAATTGGATGTTTGTTTTTTGAAGGCCGAGAATTGGATGTTTGTTTTTTTACGAAGGCCGAGGATGACGGCCATTTTAGTTGCACTGTTTTGTTAATCCTCTCCAGGTTGTGGGAGCGAGTAATGTGTTTGAGTGTTTTTTGGGGGTTTCGTCTGTTTTTGGTTTTCATGTGGGAAGGGCCCCGAGTTTGTACAATAAAGCATTTTATTTATTAACATTGTCCATGTTTGATCTTTGAAGTGTTTGTTGCCTTAATCGGCTGAGGGCTTGCGGAGCGGCTGCAATCATGTTCTTTCATTGGCACAAGCCATTCCCTGACAGGGGGCCTAGAAGTGACGTTCAATAAGCCGCCGACGGGCGGCCCTTGGACCTTCTGCCTCCCTCCTGGGCTGGTACTCCTCGTCCTCCTCCTCCTCATGCTCCTCCTGCTCCTCCTCCTGAGGTGGTGGTCCAACGTGAGGTGGCAGTGCCTGAGTCCTGCGGATAGCCAGGTTGTGCAGCATGCAGCAAACGACCACGAATTGGGAGACTCGCTCCTGCGAATACTGGAGGGCTCCCCCGGAGCGATCGAGACAGTGGAACCATTGCTTGAGGACGCCGATTGTTTGTTCTATGATGTTCCTAGTCGCTTGATGGCTCTCGTTGTATGCCTCTTCAGCAGGGGTCGTGGGCGCGCGGAGCGGGGTCATGAGCCAGGTACACAAAGGATAGCCTTTGTCTCCGATAAGCCATCCTCTTGGGTGAGGCTGTGCCTGGAACATGTCAGCCACAGTTGTCTGTCGCAGGATAAAGGCATCGTGGCTGCTGCCTGGAAAGCGGGCATTGACAGCTAGGATGCGCTGCCTGTGGTCACACACCAGCTGTACGTTGAGGGAATGGTAGCCCTTCCGGTTGCGGTAATCCTCGGCATGCTCCAGAGGTGCCCGCAAAGCCACACGCGTGCAGTCAATGGCGCCCTGCACCATGGGGAAGCCCGCTATTCTTGCAAATCCCACTGCACGCTGCTGCTGCTTGTCCAGGGTCATGGGGAAGGAGATGAATTGATGTCTCCTTCTGAAAAGGGCTTCGGTCACCTGGCGGATGCAGCAATGCACGGCGAACTGGGAGATGTTAGCGATGTCCCCAGCAGCGGATTGGAAGGAGCCGGTGGCATAGAAGTTGAGAGCCACCGTCACCTTCACTGCCACCGACAGAGACGTCCTGCGCATCAGCTGTGGCTGCAGATCTCTGTGAAGCAGCTGGCAGATGTCTGCAACCACCTCCCTTCTGAATCGCAGCCTCCTAACACACATCGCGGCAGACATGGTCAGATAGGAGGACTGCTGGCGGTATACCCTGGGTGGGTAAGGCCTCAGTTGGCGACGCCTGTTGCCCCCTCTGCGTCTAGCCAGGGCTGCCACTCTCTCACGGCATCTGTAAGCCCTTCTGGCATAAGGCTGAAAGTCAGCGTTGGCACCCAATGCAGCCCCCATTATATGCTGGCAAACACTGAGCTCTCAATGAAGGCAAAGATAATTGCTAAGCTCTGGCCTGAGCCAAAAATACCTGTCCGAGTGTTGGTCCAAACCAGTAAGCTCTCCTCCTTGGTCTCTCTCCAAAAAACCGTTGCACAAGAGTGAATGCTGCAAAATGGCTGGCTTTTATAGTGCAGGGTAAGTGCCCTTTAATTAGCGCTCCCCGCGGCCCGCCTCGGCTGTGTACCGTTCCACTTTACAGTCGTTAGGGCCGCCCGGCGCGAGTGAAGTTCCGGTTCGGGGCGCACAAAGGGCGTTGCACGACGAAATGATGTCATGATCTGCGCGCGCAGCAGGGCGCGCGCTAAGACTTTGCGCCGGCGCTAAATGTGTACTGAAGTTGGGGCGAGGCGCAGATCGCGCTGCGCCCGGCCGCTAAGCGCCTAGTGCTCGAGATCTACTCCTCCTAAGGCGCTAACGGCTGGCGCGCCCAACTGAATTTCTAGGCCTTTATCTTTTGATAATGAAAATCTCATGCATTTTGCAATGATATTAAACAATCCCCAGATGATAAAGTTAATGGAGTTACACATTACCTAAGATCTGTAAAAGTCCCTCGTTGTATGTTAAGTCTCGGATTCGTATTTTACAGTTCTCTTACATTTTTAGAACCTTAGCTCAGATTTTAAAGTGAGGCCCTGTTTGCAGTTTCCTTTGTGGCTGTGTTTTAATTTCATGGTGCAGCAGAAATGTTTTTTCTCTCTAATCCATTTAACCAGTTTGTAATTGAATGGATACAGGGATAGTTATATGATTTCATAACTCCCCACAATGGCTGTACTGATTATTTGCAAGGAACGGGGCCTGGAAATCACAGCAGGCAATATTAATGGACTAATGCTTAATTCGTTCTGACATTTCTTTGTCCACTGTTCTAGTGGAGGCATTAAACCACTGAAATAAACAGCTTAGCAATTGCTTTAAAATAGTGGACAAAAGAATATCATATAAATTCATTAACAGTTCTTCTGCTAATATCACAAACAATAATATCTATTGGGTCAGGCGATATTTAGGCATCCCTGTTGGCTGCATAAAACAGGCGTTAGGCCACTTGGATATGTTAATGAGGGGCTTTACACCTATTTAAGAACCATTCCTGGGAATTCATCAGCACTGTGCAAAGCAGCTCCCTAAAGCAGTTTTTTGGTTCCTAATTCGGCCTAACCAGCAGTTCTTAAAGGGACCACTGGAAGCTGTTACATAGAATTAGATAGGCCCCGATATTTACCGAGGCACGATCTCGGAGCCAGGGTGAGGAGTTGTGGTTTGGAAACCCGGAAGTGCGGGTTTCCCTGAACGCCCTGGAGCTTTTTTTTTGCCAGGTTTCCTGTCCGACAGCCAGCCTGATTGACTGGCTGGCTGTCTAACTGTCCGGCGGCAAAGGCTGCTGGTAGTTTTAGTGGTGGTTGGTGGGCAGAGATTGCGGGGGAGCGGAGACATCGCCGAGGTATCAGTTTTTGCGGAGGGGTCAGGGGGAGATTGTGGAGGTGGGGGAGTCAGACAGATTGTTGGGTGGGGGTGGGTTTACAGGGTTAGCTTGTTGGGCTTGGAGGAAACACTTCTGCTGTAAAGGCACTTACCTTATGGATCCAGCCCTTCTCGCCTCCTTTTTATCTGCCATGTTTCCCGAGGCCTGGGAAATCCAGCCCACAGCAGTTAAAATAGAAATCTTGATAACATTTTAACTTCCCACCCGATCCAAACCCACCTTTTGGGGGGGTGGGGGGTTAAAGTCACCCCAATCAAGCCTATTGCACATTCTGCCCAACTGGTCTATGCTGCACACAAGCCTCCTCTCATCCCTCTTCATCTAACTCTATCAGCATAACCTTCTATTCCTTTCTCCCTCATGTGCCTATCTAGCTTCCCTTTAATTGCATTGATGCTATTCACCTCAACTATTCATACAACTCTTTGGGTAAAGAAGTTTCTCTTGAATTCCTTACTGGATTTCTTGTTGACTATCTTATATTTATGGCTTCTGGTTTTGGTCTCGCCCAGAAGTGGAAACATCTTCAACACATTATTCAGAAACGGCAGGGAAGAATGCCACGCTGTCCCATTTCCTGGCCCACAGGTATTCGAGACAGCAAGTCTCTGGGACACTGAAGAAACATGGTGGGAAGGGTTACTTTGGGCACGCCCACAGATTTAAATGGTGGCTGTTTTCATGTCTTTTTTTGAGCCCTTTTGTTCATTTTATCTTTTTTTCTGGTGGCTGTTAGACCTTTGTGTGCCTTTGTGCCAATTGTTGCTAATTAATTTTTCATTTTGTGTCTATCCATATCCCTCTCCACACACCAATGAGTTGCCAGTTGAAATCCTCCAATCTGACGTGTTCAGAAGAAGATGATCTGTGAGGTTAGACTGGTCAATGCCTCAAGAAACCCCTTATGCCTGGAGGTAGCTTGAAAAAAACTCCATATTTTTGTTCATTGAACCTCCTTGTTCATTCATAAAGTGACCAGACTTTTCAATCGCAACCACAACTATTCATACCCCTTCCCATCAACCCCTGAGGGACTTCCTTTCGAGCCTACAATAAACACCTAGAAACTTGCCCTGATAATCTGGCAAACATATACATGTTACTTCAATAGGGATAAATAAACCTGGATTTTAAGAAACTTATATGTGCAACTCAATTTGATGTCAGAGACTTGTTCCATCACAATCCTTATTTTAGGATAATCCCTCAGCACCTGTTACAGCACACCCTTTCCTTGCTCACATCTCCAATAAATGTCATTGGGATTAATATCCATCCAATAGAAATAAAGAAAGACACACATTTATATAGCGCCTTTCACGACCACCGGACGTCTCAAATTGCTTTACAGCCAATTAAGTACTTTTTTTGGAGTGTGGTCACTGTTGTAATGTAGACAGCTGGACTGCAGTGGATATATATAGTTAAGAATTTTCAATCTCACTCTTACATTTAGACAACTGGATATTGCTCAGCAAATATTGGCTCATCTTATGTGATCAATAGTCAGTCTCAATTAGCTCACTCACACTTTTGTCAACCCTCTGGGAGAGTTTATAGCGTTACAGATGAAGTATTTATAAAGAGTACCTACAAGCGGAGATTAATATTTTGAACGTTCAACAAATTGCATAAACTTGTTCAGATCTGCTTTTATCTCTTCCTCCGCAGCTCTGTTTAAATGGCCAATCTAATCTGATTAATGCCTAAGTCTTTGTTTTTTTTCCCAAGGCCACACTTGCCCTTCAATTCTTGAATAAAACTAGTTTTGTCTGTGGTAAATAAATCTCTCATGGTGAGGATGATACACCTCCTCCAATGCATCTAATTTACTGAATTGTCAGCAGTTGTGATATACCAATTACTCCAAACTACTGATGGACCCTAACCCATATTTTCACAGCATTTAAAAAAACCCTGCACCCTTCCAGAACTGGGTGGTACTCTCCTGCAAGAAAGCAAACGATTGATATAACTGAATTCACCTTACTCACTAGACCCAAGCAACCTGGAAGCTTATACTGTACCTGGATTAGACTGAGCTGGAAGACCCTGAACTTCTTCCAAGCTGGATCCACTGTCCTGTCTATGGTGGGGCAGACTTCCGACCACTGCCTGCTTTGAGCTCCTGACCTCATCCCACTGTCAGGGGTGTTTACATGCTTAGGTCACCTGACTCAGAATTAGGTGGGCTGGTGGTGGTGGGGGGGAATTTACAGTAGGGCTTGGATGCAGAATTAGTGAGCCGGCCCAAAGTAATTGAAGAGAAAAAATTGCTCCCTTTGTTTCATAAGTAATACTTTTTAGGGGTGAATTTCCTTGCCGTTTTCTATGTATTTCTGGTGCATGATCGGGGCAAGTAGATTTTTGTGGCAGGAAAACTGAGCAGAAACCATTTCCACCAGTTTTCCATCATTAAATCGCTTCCTCCAAGTTCCATCATGCTTTTTGGCCCTTCTTGCCATCCACCCGCCGAGTCCTGAGTGCCCTCATTTAAATATATGGTAATGAAGCCGATGACATGGCTGCTCTGAGTTTTCCATTTTACACTCAAAAGGCACTCGGGGTAACTTAGACTGGGAATTATAAGGTGCGGTTGTTGCTGAAACAGGCAGAAGTGCGGAGATTCTGAGCCTGGAGAGTCTGGAGAGTTTCTGCAGCTGATAGAATCAGAGAATGGTTACACCACAGAAGGAGGCCATTTGGCCCATCGAGCCCATGCCAGCTCTCTGCAAGAGCACTTCAGCTAGTTCCATTCCCCCGCCCTTTTCCCGTAGCCCTGCAAATTTTTTCCTTCAGGTACTTAACCAATTCCCTTTGGAAAGCCATGATTGAATCTGCCTCCACCACCCTTTCAGGCAGTGCATTCTAGATCCTAACCACTCGCTGCGTAAAAAAGTTTTTCCTCATGTCGCCTTTGGACCTTCTGCCAATCACCTTAAATCTGTGTTCTCTGGTTTTTGACACTTCCGCCAATGGGAACAGTTTCTCTCTATCTACTCTGTCTAGACCCTCATGATTTTGAACTCTATCAAATCTCCTTTCAACCTTCTCTGCTCTAAGGAGAACAACCCCAGCTTCTCTAGTCTATCCACATAACTGAAGTCCCTCACCCCTAGAATCATTCTAATAAATCTTTTCTGCACACTCTCTAAAGCCTTCACATCCTTCCTAAAGTGCAGTGCCTGGAATTGGACACAATACTCCAGTTGAGGTCAGACCAGTGTTTTATAAAGGTTCATCATAATTTCCTTGTTTTTGTACTCTATGGGCAGGATTTTCATTGGGCCGTGGAGGCAGGATTGGAGGCGTGTGGGGGGCTAAAATCCCGAAATCGGGGGGCACGAACCCATCCCGCCCCCAACCCGCCTCCATACCAGTTTCAAAGGAGGCGGATACCCGACCTGTGCTGGGACCCGCCTCCCCGAGGCGGGAAGGGGATTAGTGCCAATTAACTGCCTGTTAACAGGTAGTTAACAGGCAGTTTTTAGCCTAATCCCTATTTTTATTGCTGAAGTGTGGGATTCCCGACGGCTCCAAGCCATGCCAAGTTAGCGAGGCGGACTGTCGGAATGAAGGGCTTGGAGGGTTTGAGATGTCCGGTGTTCAGGTGAGTGATGGGTGCATGAGTGCAGAGGTAAGTGTGTTTGGTGTGTGTAAAGTGTTTAAAGAAGTTTTACTTACATTTACTTACCTTTACAGCCTTCCTTCCTTCAGGTCTCGGGAGTCCTTCATCTCACCGGCACAGAAAGCAGAATGGCCACGAGCTGTCAAAAGTTGCAGCATTCAGCTTTCTGTTCTGGAGGGATCTCTAAATCAGCCTGAGAGGAAGGAATTTACTTGAAGTACAGATTGTCAGTGTTTGACAGCTTCAAACAGCTGTCAAACACTGATATTTCATCTGTCAAAAGCTTTTGACAGATGAAATGTCAATCTGTGACGTCACCTGTTGCCAGGTGGCCCTTAATTGGCCTGCTGAGCCTGCTGGGTGGGCTCAACAAGGTCAATCAAGTGAAAATCACGTGGGTTGGCCACAAGTCGATGGAGGCGGGACTACAACCCCGAAAGTTGTAGTCCCACCTAATACACGCCTCCTCAATGAAAATCCAGCCCTATGCCTCTATTTATAAAGCCCAGAATCCCATATGCTTGTTTAACCACTTTCTCAACTTGCCCGAGACACTTTTGCAGCATTTAAAAAAATATCCTACCTGGACTTGCTTCTCATGGCTTCTGACAATGTCAGGACCACCGGCAGATGTTCAGCCCCCCAACCACCTTGAGGCCTTCTCAGGAGCGGGTGTGGCATTCCCTTTGGACATACCCTTGCATGCCATTATCATGGAGGAGGAAGAGGACCAGTACAAGATGGTGCAAGGGAAGGGAATGGTAGCATAGTGGTTATGTTACTGGAACAGTAATCCAGAGGCCTGGACTAATAATCTGGCAGACACAAGTTCAAATACCACCATGGTAGCTGGGGAATTTAAATTCAGTTAATTAAATAAATCTGGAATAAAATGGTAGGATCGGTGAAACTACCAGATCGTCGTTAAAAACCCATCTGGTTCACTAATGTCCTTTAGGGAAGGAAATCTGCAGTTCTCACCTTGTTAAGTCTGTGTGTTCCAGTCAGCTCCTCTATCTGTTGGTCGATACCCGGCCACCACACATAAGCCCTAGCAAGGCTTTTCATCTTGACTCCCCCCAGATGACCTTCATGCAGTTCCTTTAGAACTCTTTCCCTTAACTTAGGAGGAATAATCACTCTCGTTCCATACATCAATGTTCCTTGACAGACGGACAGCTGGTCTCGTCTTGCCGAGAATGCCGGTAACAGAGAATCACCATGTGCTGGCCATCCCTTCACTGTCACCTCGTAGACTCGGGACAGTGTCGGGTCGTTCCTGGTTTCTCTTTCAATACTTGCATTGGTGACTGGTAAACACTCGATGATGGTCGAGTGAAATAACTCAACAGGGTCAACCTTCGTTGTCTCCTCTTCTTCAGGTAGTGGCAGGCGCGACAGCCCATCAGCATTACCATGCTGCTTTGTACCTTTGAATTCTATCTGATATTGATGTGCCCCTAGGAAAAGGGACCATCTCTGGAGTCTCTGTGCTGTCATCACCGACACACCCCTCTTAGGGTTAAAAATGGATACCAACGGCTGATGGTCTGTCAGAAGCGTAAACTTTTGGCCCTGCAGGTAATGATTAAACTTCTTTACTCCCCACACAAGGCTGAGAGCCTCCCTATCTATCTGAGCATAGTTGCGCTCAGCGGAGGTCAATGATCTGGATGCGAACGCGACTGGCCTCTCCGTGCCATTTGGCAACTTGTGTGAGAGTACTGCCCCAATACCATATGGAGAAGCATCGCAAGCCAAACAAATAGGCAGTGTTGGGTTGAAGTGAGCCAACACTTCCTCTGAGGTTATCAATTCCTTGCTTTTGTGAAAGGCCTTCTTACAGTCCTCGCTCCACTCCCATGATACTCCCTTCTGCAAAAGAGCGTTCAGCGGGTGCAGTACCGTGGATAAATTTGGCAGAAACTTATGGTAATAGTTAATCAATGCTAGGAACGACCTCAACTGAGATACATTAACCGGAGCGGGAGCCTTCACAACCGCTTCAATCTTGTCAGGAGACTTATGAAGTCCCTCCTGGTCAATGACATGGCCACAGTACGAGATCCGCTTCTGAAAGAATTCACATTTCTGCCGATTAACTCGAAGTCCATATTCTTTCAATCTGATGAGCACCAGTTCCAAATTTGCGAGGTGTTCCTCGTCACCATCTCCTGTAATCAGAATATCGTCCAGGTAACATTGTGTGCCTGGAATTCCCTGTAATACCTGCTCCATGGCCCTCTGCCAAATTGCTGGAGCCGATGCCACTCCAAAAACCAGTCTATTATACCGGTACAAGCCTCTATGCGTGTTGATCGTGAGGTACTGGCGTGACTCTTCCTCAACTTCCACCTGTAAGTACGCCTGTGCCAGGTCTATCTTGGTGAAGTGTTTCCCGCCCGACAATGAAGCGAAGATATCCTCAATCCGCGGAAGCGGATACTGCACCGTGTGAAGCACCGGATTAACAGTGATCTTGAAATCTCCACAGATGCGAACCTTCCCTGGTTCTCCCGGCTTGTTGCTCGAAGGACGTTTCATCACGGGAACAATGGGCGTAGCCCACTCACTCCAGTCTACCTTAGACAGTACTCCTGAACGTTCTAGCGCTTCCAGCTCCGCTTCCACAGCAGGTCGTATCGCATAGGGTACCGGTCTGGCTTTGAAAAATTTTGGTTGTGCATGTTCTTCAATCTTGATGTTTGCCGTAATTCCTCTCAGTGTTCCCAGTCCCTGCTGGAACACCTCTTTAGCATCGTCCAATATTCTGGACAATCGTTTAGGTTTGACATCTGTTTCCCTGGCATCTACCGTTAGTGCTTTTAAGGAATGCCAGTCCATATTCATTTTTCTAATCCACTCCCGTCCCAGTAGTGGTGGACCTCCTTCAGGTAGCACATATAAGTCCATTCCTCGGCTTTCTTTGCCCTTGTGGACCACCTTTACCTCTATCTTTCCGATGGGGTATACTCTTTGCCCCGTGTATGTTTTCAATACAATCTCCGTATCCCGTAGGGGAATATGTTGGAATAACCTTTTGTAATCTTTCTTATTCATGACCGTCAATGCCGATCCAGTGTCCAATTCCATCTTCACTTGGACTCCTGCTATCTGAAGTGTGACCCAAATTGTCTGGAGGTCTGCTTCCTTACCAACGTTGTGTACTCTTAAGCTACCCAGTTCATTACTGCTGGCGTCTGAATCTGACTTCTGTTCGTTCGAACTGTTCTCTGTCACCTTGTGTACCTTTCTGTACTTTCCCTGCGGTGACTTTTTGTTGTTGGTCTTCTCTCCTGACCGGCATACTTTAGCTATGTGACCAAGCCTGCCACATTTTCTGCATTCCTTATTTTTGAACCAGCACTGGTTCTGATCGTGCGTTGTCTTTCCACAACGATAGCATTTTACTGTACCCAAGACCATTTGATTTGTGCTGAGTTCCGGTGACCGTAGCTGCATTACCGCCGTGCCTCTTGCTGCGGCTTCGTGCGATGCTGCCATAGCGACAGCTTTATCAAGCGTCAGCTCATTCTCCTCAAGCAGTCGCTTTTGTGTCTCTTCTTTTAACAATCCACACACAAATTTATCTCTTAGCGCATCTGTTAGTCCTGTTCCAAACTGACAGTACTTTGCTAGCTTACGCAATTCAATTAAAAATTCAGCATTGCTTTCATCTTTCAGCTGCTTTCTGCTGTAAAATTTAAATCGTTCCGCTAGCATCAGCGGCGTGGGGCTTAAATGATTTTTCAGGACGGTAACAATATCCGCGAAAGTCTTATCCGCCGGTTTCTCTGGTGATAGAAGGTGTTTCAATTGCCCGTATGTCTTCGCACCCATTAAGTTTAACAAGGTTAGTGCTTTCTCCCCATCTGGTATCTTATTTGCTCTACAATAAACTTCTATGCGTTCTACATACGTGGTCCAATCTTCGATGTCGCTATCAAAAGTATTAATGTTCCCATGTTTAGGCATCTTTGCAATTTTTTTTTCCTTCCAAAATGGCGGCTTCCCGCGCTTAGCGGTCTTTCCCGCGCTCGTCTTCTTCACCCGCTGGCTGCAATGGCGATTGCTGTGCTGCTGCCAGTCTCGCCTCCTCAGTGGTTAACAACTCCCCCGACGCTGCTTCTACTCCACCGCGGTTCCCGTGGGCATTCGTGCTTCCCTGCCGTCGCGCCTCGCAGCCCTTCTTGCAGCCCGGTTATGTGCACCCGCTGCGTTCGAATTCACCGCGGCTCTCGCGCCTTCAGCTGCCCCAGTCGCTGCGCCTTTCGGCCCGAATGCGGCCCGGCCCTTTTCACCGGCCGCGGTCAATTTCACCGCCCTCTTTCCTCCGTCTTCCCTCCCCTTCACTACAGCCAACGCGGCCGACTTTCGCTGATTGGCTTACCCACCACCGTGGTAGAAGGAAGATAGCTGTCTGCCGCTGATGGGGCTTCGAGTTCAGAATTTCTCTTCTTCACTCCGGGTCCTTGATGCCTCCCGCGCGATGTGCTGTTCAGCAGGATGATGAGGGTGGATGCCTCTTCTCGATGCCCGTTCTGAGGACGAAGCTGCCGTGGATGTAAACTGCCGCAGGGTAAGATCGGACTCGTCGCCACTGTTAAGTCTGTGTGTCCCAGTTATATTTAAGGTTAATTACTGACACAGACTACAAGAATAACTTTTCAATAGGTCTTTACTATTCGGAGGTTAGGGCTGTACTACCCAGCAAATTACTACACAGCACTTATATACCGGTGTGGTCACCACCGGTATTACCGTATACAGCAGCCAGAGAAAGTAGTACATCTCTTAAGGTGGAACAGGTTTAAGTTCTCTTAAGGTGGAACAAGTTACATACACCACACACCTTATATGTGACTCCAGACCCACAGCAATGTGGTTGACTCTTAACTGTTGTCTGAGATGGCCTAGCAAGAAACTCAGTTCCACCAAATCGCTTTGGCAATGTTACTGTGGGAACCACTTATACCACATGAACTGCAGCAGTTCACGAAGGCAGCTCACCACCACCTTCTCAAGGGCAATTAGGGATGGGCAATAAATGCTGGCTTTGCCAGTGACGCCCAGATCCAATGAATAAAAGAAAAGCAGAGTCGAGCAGCATTTAAGGGAGATATCATCGCCATACCATGCACAGGTCATATGAAGGCCTTAGTCAAGTGTGCGCCTCACCAAAGAAGCAATAGAGCAGCTCTGTCACCTATTGCACGAGGACCTACAACCAAGTTCATCGCTCCCACTGTGGCTATGAAGCTGACCACTGCGCTGATCTTTTATGGCACTGGCTCATATCAGGTGGTCACGAGCAATCTCTAACATCAGCCCACCCGCAGAATGAGCTCCGATATTAGTCAGGTCACCGACACACTTCCAAAATGATATTGGGGAGCTGGCAAACTCATCATTTTTGTCTTCACAGCGAGCCATAACATGTACCTCCTAGCAATTATTTGAAGGGCAACAGAGAACCTGTGCACCTCCCAGCAGGATAATGGTTCACATCCGATGGTTGAAAGAGTTGAGGGTTCCAGACAATGGTTTCCCAGAGACGCAATTCCTAATTTCCATCATGCAGAGGCCAAATAAAACAGATTTTAGTTAGAATTTAAAAAAAATATATTCAACATCTTCTTCTTCTCTTCTTCTTAGGCAGTCCCTCGGAACCAAGGATGACTTGCTTCCACATTAAAAATGAGTTCTCAGGTGATTGATGAGTCCAATGCGGGACCTACAGTCTCCGTCACAGATGGGGCAGACGGTTGTTGAAGGGGCAGGAGGGTGGGGTGCTTGGGTTGACGTGCGCTCTTTGCACTGCCTGTGCTTGGCTTCCGCTTGCTCCCGGCGAACAGACTCGAGGTGTTCAGCGCCTTCCCGAATGCTTTTCCTCCACTTTGAGCGGTTTTGGGCCAGGGATTCCCAGGTGTCGGTGGGGATGTTACACTTTTTCAAGGAGGCTTTGAGGGTGTCCTTGAAGCGTTTCCTCTGCCCACCTGGGGCTCTCTTGCCGTGTCGGAGTTCCGAGTAGAGCGTGTGTTTTGGGAGTCTCGTATCAGGCATGCGGACAATGTGACCCATCCATCGGAGCTGATTGAGCGTGGTCAGAGCTTCGATGCTGGGGATGTTGGCCTGAGCAAGAACACTGATGTTGGTGCGCCTATCCTGCCAATGGATTTGCAGGATCTTGCGGAGGCAGCATTGGTGGTACCTCTCCAATGCTTTGAGGTGCCTGCTGTACATGGTCCATGTCTCTGAGGCATACAGCAGGGCAGGTATCACTCTGCTCTGGCTCTTAGTGCTGGGTTTGAGGTCCTGGTCTTCAAACACTCTCTTCCTCAGGTGACCGAAGGCTGCACTGGCACACTGAAGGCGGTGTTGGACTTAGTCGTCGACGTCTGTCCTTGTTGACAGTAGGCTCCCGAGGTATGGAAAGTGGTCCACGTTGTCCAAGGCCTTGTCGTGGATTTTGATAATCGGGGGGGCAGTACTGTGTGGCGGGGGCAGGTTGGTAGAGGACCTTTGTCTTACGGATGTTTAGCGTAAGGCCCATGCTCTCATACGCTTCGGCGAAGGTGTTGACGATGGTTTGGAGTTCGACCTCCGAGTGAGCGCAGACGCAAGCGTGGTCTGCATACTGTAATTCGATGACAGAGGATGGGACGACCTTGGATCTGGACTGGAGGCAACGGAGGTTGAACAGTTTCCTGTTTGTTCTGTAAATTAGCTCCACTCCAGCGGGGAGCTTACTGAGGGCGAGATGGAGCATTGCAGCAAGGAAGATCGAGAAGAGCGTTGGTGCGATGACACAGCCTTGCTTGACCCCGGTTCGTACGTGAATTGGGTCTGTGGTGGAACCGTTGGTCAGGATCACGGCTTGCATGTCGTCGTGAAGCAGGCTGAGGATGGTGACAAACTTTTGAGGGCAGCCGAATTTGATGAGGGCTCTCCATAATCCCTCACGGTTGACAGTGTTGAAGGCCTTTGTGAGATCAAAGAAGGCCATGTACAGTGGTTGGTGCTGTTCCCTGCATTTCTCTTGTAATTGACGTGCGGTGAAGACCATGTCCATTGTGCCCCTTAGTGGGCGGAATCCACATTGTGACTCTGGGAGGAGCTCTTCGGCCACTGGGAGAAGGCGATTGAGGAGGACTCTTGCGATGACTTTCCCTGTGGCAGATAGCAGGGAAACTCCTCTGTAATTACCGCAATCGGACTTGTCACCTTTCTTGAAGATGGTCACAATTGCAGCATCTCTGAGATCCCCTGGCATGCTCTCCTCCTTCCAGATAAGAGAAATTAGTTCATGAATTCGCACCAGTAGTGCTTCTCCTCCATGCTTTAGTGCCTCGGCAGGGATTCCATCTGCTCCTGAGGCCTTGTTGTTCTTCAGTTGTCGGATGGCCTTTTCAACCTTATGCCGGACTGGGGTTGTGCTGAGATGGTGGCGGGTAGCATACTGTGGGATGGAGTTGAGGACACTCATGTTGAAGACAGAGTCGTGGTTAAGGAGATCTTCGAAGTGCTCCTTCCAGCCGGCACTGACTGCCTCACTGTCCTTGATGAGTACCTCTCCGCAGTGGGGTAGGGCCTTGGGTGCTTGGACCGTAGGCGGTCTTGACTGCGCTAAAGAATCCACGTACATCATGGTTGTTGGCTAGCTGCTGGATCTCCTGCGCTTTCTCCACCCACCATCTGTTCTTTAGGTCACGAGTTTTTTGTTGGACCTCGGCCTTCAGGCTTCTGTAGAGCTGCTTTCTTGCTCTCGAGTTGTGTTGCTGTTTCCAGATCAGGAATGCCTTGCGCTTGCGGCTTATTAGCTCCTGGATCTCCTGGTCGTTCTCGTCGAACCAGTCTTGGTGTTTCCTGGTCGAGTGACCGAGCGTCTCTTCACAGGTGCTGATTATGGAGGCCTTGCGCTGTGGACACTGTGTCTCTGCATCATTGGGAGTCGTCAGGTTGTTTGTGAGGCGCAGGCTGAATAGGGCTTTCTTAGCGGGGTCTTTGAGTGCTCCAGCGTTAATTTTCCTGCGGCATTGTTTCTGTTGCCGCCGCTGTTTTGGGGGTACGTTGATGGAGATGACGGAGCAGATTTGGCGGTGGCCTGTCCAGCAGTCATCAGCTCCTGTCATGGCGCAGGTGATGCGGACGTCCTTGCGGTCCCTCGCTCGGACGATGACGTAGTCCAGCAGATGCCAGTGCTTGGAGCGAGGGTGCTGCCATGAAGCCTTGTACATGTCTCTCTGATGGAACAAGGTGTTGGTTGTGACAAGGCCATGTTCTAAGCACTTCGACAGGAGGAGGGTACCATTGGAGTTAGCTTTCCCTAGCCCCTCTCTGCTGATCACACCTCCCCAGAGGTCTGTGTCCTTTCCAACTCTGGCGTTAAAGTTGCCAAGGAGGATCAGCTTGTCGCTCGTTGGGACTCGGGACAGGGATTGTTCAAGGCTGGAGTAGAATTCCTCTTTGGTCTTGTTTGTGGCTTCCAATGTTGGGGCATACGCACTGATGACCGTAGTGCACTGGTTCTGGGCTAGGGTGAGCCGAAGAGTCATGAGGCGCTCATTTATACCGCTAGGGGAGTCTCTGAGATGCCCAACCAGTTCATTTTTTACGGTGAAGCCTACCCCATGGAGGCAGCGTTCTTCTTCAGGTTTGCCTTTCCAGAAGAAGGTGTAACCACCGCCTTGCTCCTTGAGCTGGCCTTCCCCTGCCCGCCGGGTCTCACTTAGGGCGGTGATGTCAATGTCGAAACATGTGAGCTCCCGGGCAATGATAGCAGTACGGCATTCCGATCTGTCACTATTGGGGTTGTCCATGAGGGTCCTGACGTTCCAGGTCCCGAACTTCATTTTAAAGGGTGGAAAATGCCTGTGTGTGAATTCTTTTAATGTGGGGTGGCCGTTGCACACCAGCTACCACACGGGCTTGACAGAGCAAGGTCTTGGTCCAATAGCAAGGGGATCCAAGACGATTGGAGACCAGGCTCTGCTACAATGGCCTAGCACGCGCACACACAAACATACTCCTACTGTCCTCCTCCCTCCTTCCCGCAGGTCCTCTCTGCCTGAGTTTTGTAGGATGCAATGTGGTCCTCCCGACCTCGCTGTCGGCCCATGCCGCACCTTCCCTGGGCCCCGACCCCGCTGCTGGTCCATGCTGCGCCACTCCTAGGCCTTGACCTCACTGCTGGACTCGTCCTCGTTCCTGGGTCCCGGCCTCGGACATGAATGATGTTTGTCTCTCACAGGATCAAATTAGAACTGATATTCTCGCGATCCCTGGTCCCGAACTCCACTCGCGATCCACTAGTCACTAGATCATTAGTCTAGTGGAGAAGAGTAGTCTTGACGGCAGAGAGGTCTGGGAATTTGGGAGCTAAGTTTAAGTGAAGAGCCAGTGCTCACTGAGAACAAAGAACAGGCATGGTCAGGGGATGAGCAGTGGGCTCCGGTAACTTTAACCTTGCAGCTTGAACTTGCAGTTAGGGATAAAATGCACCCACTATTAGAGCCAGGGGAACTTAAACAGCAGAAGAGAGGAGACTGGGGGGAAAAAGAGCAAAGGATAGCAACGGATGGCCAAGGATGGCAAAGGAGCTCCCTAGGGAGCTGCCAGCCCAGGAGCCATTTTTCACACCATTATTCAACATGTATATAAATGGGTGGGCTGGCTGTAGTTTTCCATGTAATGGAGATGTTCTGTAAGTCTCAATTTTGGAACTGTGCTTTTTTTGATTGAAAAACATTCCACTGATTTACCCAAAGTGCCTTAAAAATAAAACTATAAAATGAGGTTGACAATCAAAGCCATTGTCCCATGACATGGCTACTACTTTACTCCTAGTGTCCTGGCCCACATTTATCCCTCAACCAACTTCAATGAAATGATCCTTCATCTCACTGCTATTTCAGGGACCGTGCTGTGCAATGATTGTCTGTTACGTTTCCCTACTTTACAACAGTGACTACACTTCAAAAGTGCTTCATTGGCTGTGAAGAGTTTTGGGGCGTCCTGAGGTCATGAAAGGTGTATTAGAAATGCAAGTCTTTCTTTTTCACGTGTGGTACATCTTGATTTCCACCCACCTATGTCTGTGTGACATACGATGCAGCCTTCTGGCCCACATGCAAGTACATTGTGAATTTGATCTTCTGTCACCCGCCTCACCAGTGCCGGGTCTGGATCAGTGATCAGTGCACACACTTCCAAAATGATACAGTCAGAGTTAGCATCTTCCTGCGATGAACAGGTAATGCCACTGAAGTTAATTTCAGTGTCCTTACATTCCTGAGTTCCCAGGTCTACTCATCTATGTAAATAAATGATTTTAAATGAGAAATTACTCTTTTGTTCACCTACAGTGACAATTTAGGTTTAATGGACCTTAGACTTGTGGCAGCAGTGGGCAATGTAAGTTACAATCTGCTGTAATTTGACTAACAGATTTTGTAACAACATTGTTTGAGATCAGCTCAGATATACTTCATTTCAATTAGCCATCTGCGCCCTTGTTATGATGAGATACCCCTGCTCTTACTGTGGAAGAGTTTACCTGAATTGAAAATGAATTGCATGACCCAAATCACACAGTAGTCTTTCAATTGTAGACACATTTTAAAACCTAAGCTATCTGGGGCCTGGCATTAAGCATGCCACATTAATAAAACAGTGGACTTCAGCTTCATTTTTGTGTCAACTTGTGGCATAGCTTCATTTTGAATGAATACAAATTTCCTTGATTGGGCTGTGGGGATTTCAACATAGTGCTGAATCTTCTAACAGTCAAGTTACCATCCTTCAGCTTCACTCTGTTCAGTCAACTGTTCTTAATTGCAAACCCATCAATCCTGCAAACTGCTGTACTCGAGAAGGAAATTACTTTGAATTCCGAGCGAAGCCAGAGGCCTTTGTAAAGTCTCCCTGTGTCGTCACCTAGGTACTGTAGGCTAATGGGTTTCATGTCAAATATTCTGCACTGAAGAAAGGAGAAAAAGAATTGGCAAATGTCATCAAAGACATCGCCTAACCTCTGTCTATATACGAATAGAAGCTCTCATCCCAGTACGTTGAGGTTAAGTCACTAGCCCTGTTCCTTCATGACTGTACAAGTGTAAGTACAGAGTGGTCTTTGTTCTCACTTTTAACACATTAGAACAAAAGCTCTATTTGATGTAAATATTTTTTGCATAATTATGTTTTTCATTTTAGATTTAAAGCCGTAGATTTCATATTTCATTATACTGTGCCAACAGTTGATACGTAATATTATAAAAGGAATACTCATTAAAAGTGGCTGCCAACTGAGGCATTAAAGGAGAACCGTCATCTTGTAAATCACACAAAACAATTAATTGTTACAAAATATCACACAGTGCACAGTATTTACAGCACAGAAACAGGAGATTTGGCCCAACAGATCTATGCTGGTGTTTATGCTCCACACAAGCCTCCACTTATCCTTCCTCATCTAACCCCATCAATTCATGCAGTAAACAGAAACTCCTCATTGTACCTCCAATCACGTTGGCATATTTTTTGTAACATGAGGAGCCAATGAGGAGTGTTAACTTGGGCTCTCAGTGGGAGCTGTAATATTAATTTTTTTGTCGTTATCTAGTTCTTGTAATTAATGTGTTGATAACTAGAAGTATATCTTTCCACCTAATGTACGCCACGGCTACAATCTTATTCTGTTCATCAAGTACTACAATTACAAATTCTCTGGTTTGGTACATTTCTGTTACAGACGGTATTTTTATTCACTATTATTTTATTTTGGAGGGAAAAAAACAAACTTAATCAATTGATAAGAGAAATTTTGCAGGCACAGTGGCACGTTTGATCTACTTGAGGAAACATTAGTAGAACCTGCCCATGTAAGCGTTGAGATGTACTTTCTCTGTTAATATCCACAATCGCAGAACTAAGGAGCCAAAATTTTAATGGACTTGCTACAGTACAACAACAACTTGTATTTATATAGCGCATTTAATGTAGTAAAATGTCCCAAGACGCTTCACAGGAGCGTTTCTACTCAAAATTTGACACCGAGCCCCATAAGGAGGTATTATGGTAGATGACCAAAAGCTTGGTTAAAAAGGTAGGTTTTAAGGAGCGTCTTAAAGGAGGAAAGAGAGGTAGAGAGGTGGAGAGGTTTAGGGAGGGAATTCCAGAGCTTAGGGCCTAGGCAACAGAAGGCACGGCCACCAATGGTGGAGCGATTGAAATCGGGGATGCTCAAGAGGGCAGAATTAAAGGCACAACTATTGTAGGGTGGAACTCACAGCCACTCCAAAGTGAAGGCTGATAATCTCATCCCAAATTGTGGGGACGATGGGGTCATTAACATGGTCAAGGCAGATCCATTGCACCAGTAAAGGCTCGTTAGTGGTGCCTGCTCTGGCTGAGGCCTGAAATATTGGAGCTGCCATAGGTTCTGTTGGGCCTACCAGTAGGTCTTTGGGTTGAACTTCCGGGTGAAATTCAGCAACTCCTATAGCAATGCCTCCTTTACATAAAGAGGGCCAATGGTAGCTTTGCTTATGAGTGTTCCCCACAGGGCCCACCCACCACGCGGCAACGCCCCCCCCCCACCCTGCCTCTGCCCCTCCTCCCACCAACTGGAATTTTCCTCCTCTCCGCAGGGTGGACTCCTGGTGGAACTGGGTTCTTCCCCATCGTGTCTGTGTAGAGCAATCCATGACTAATCCCACTTCCTCGCCCTCTCCCCAAAGCCCTGTATCTTACTCTGCTTCAAATATTCATCCAATTTTCCCTTAAAAATACAGTGGTTTCGGCATTAACCACTCCTGGTGGCAAAGGAATCTATGCTCCAACAACCCTCTAAATAAAATTCTCCTAATCTCTTTCTTCCTTCTTTTAATGATGATTTTAAATTGATGACCCATTGTCACAGACTCCCAACCAGAGGAAGTAGTCTTTGCCTGGTCACTCTATCAAAACCCGCCATCATTTTAAAAACCACTATTAAATCTCCTCTTAACCTTGTCTGCTCTAGTGGAAATAGGCCCAGTATCCTATGTCACCCCACATAACTGTAGGATCCCATCCCTGGCACCATCCTGGAAAATCTATGCTGATGGCTTTAATGTCATTTCTATAATGGGACGCTCAAATTTGCACACAGTAATCTAACTGTGGCCTAACCAATATTTTGTTCAAATTGATCATTGCCCTATTTATAAAACCCCTTTTGTTTTGCCTTTTTTATACCTTTATCTATCTCCATTTACACATTCAGGGAATTATGGCTGGGAATTTCCTCAGAGCTGCTCTCGCAAATGGGATTCTGCCGCACTTCCGGCTACGTTATGGCGGACTTCTGAGGAAATTCCTGGTCTGTGTAGTTGAATCCCTAGGTCTCTCCGTTTATTCATACTCTTCAGCGTCTTTCCATTGAGTGTATACTCCTATCGACGGGGAGGCAGCCCACCCAATTATCCATCCATTAATTTAAATGGACAGAAAATTGATGGGCTCCCTTACAGGTGTATGATCCTGCCTCCCTGTACATCCTTCTTTGTGCGTTGTGCTGCTGTGATCCAATACACCCAGAAGCAGGAACGGGAAAATCTGCCTGCTTACTGTTTTGGGGAGGTTATATGAAAAATAATTGAGCAGCACTATTTTAAGGAAGAATAATTTTGTAACTAACTTTGTTTTTCCTCAGTATCATTTACTCCTCTAGTGTCAGCTGTGGCTCAGTGGGTAGCACCCTCGCCTCTGAGTCAGAAGGTTGTGGGTTCAAGTCCCACTCCAAAGACTTGAGCACATAAAGCTAGGCTGACACTCCAGTGCAGTGCTGAGGGAGTGCTGCACTGTCGGAGGTGCTGTCTTTCGGATGAGACGTTAAACCGAGGGCCCCGTCTGCTCTCTCAGGTGGACGTAAAAGATCCCATGGCGCTATTTCGAAGAAGAGCAGGGGAGTTACCCCTGGTGCCTGGCCAATATTTATCACTCTACTAACATAACAAAAACAGATTATCTGGTCGTTATCACATTGCTGTTTGTGGGAGCTTGCTGTGTGCAAATTGGCTGCTGCATTTCCCACATTACAACAGTGACCACACTTCAAAAGTACTTAATTGGCTGTAAAGCGCTTTGGGAAGTCCGGTGGTCGTGAAAGGCGCTATATAAATGCAAGTCTTTCTTTCGGTACTTACTGACTGACTATCTGTTCAACTGTCTTCCTCAGCTGGTCTGCCCGCTGTCTGAGCTGATTGACCAAGAGGCTCATTCA
This sequence comes from Somniosus microcephalus, assembly GCF_052327205.1. Classification (NCBI taxonomy): domain Eukaryota; kingdom Metazoa; phylum Chordata; class Chondrichthyes; order Squaliformes; family Somniosidae; genus Somniosus; species Somniosus microcephalus. The sequence goes on from NC_141008.1 coordinate 39,690,685, forward strand.
TGTACTCTACTCCTGGGCCGGGCAGCTCAGGACCTTCAGGAACAGCCAGGTTGTAAGTATAAGCTCGAGGTTCAGATGAAGCTGTTACCCGAGTCTGCAGATCAGATGTTGTCCACTGAGGTTTATTCTCATTTGCCTCTACAGAATACAAAACCAATTCTTTATTTATGTCCGCATTTTAAAGAGCAGCTTGCATTATTTATAAACCTCCAATCTCGGCGGATTGGAGACCTGCTACATTTGCATTGCAAATGTTCAGAGAACTGAAGGCCTGGGCCATGCCAGTGCAACAATCCAATTACCAGATTATGAACTGTTTAATCTCAACGACCAAATCTAGAGTTACTCCAGGATCACATTTACACCTAAGGCCCGCGTTGGTACTGCTTTCATGTCGATACCATTTTTGGAGCCATCAGACAGCTTGTGAAAAGGTTATAAATCACAGGCCCCCAAAGTCCCCTTTACACAAAACAAATATGTTCTGTACTTCTCACATCAAAAACAAAAGAACACTGAGATGTAAAGGTCAGTTTTAATTCTTTACAGTATGTTGTATTTATGATTTAACTCCACCAGAACATAAAGAATAAGAAATTAAACCAAAACTTTACTAATACAAAAGAGTTTAAAATGGAAGACATTATTGAACTTGTTTAGAATCAGAATCTTACAGCACAGCAGGAGACCATTCGGCCTATCGTGCCTGTGCCGGCTCTTTGAAAGAGCTGTCAAATTTAGTCGCACCCCAGCTTTACCCCCATAACCCTGCAAATTAGTTCTCTTCATTTACATGTCCAATCGCCTTTTGAAAGTTCCTATGGAATCTGATTCCACCATCCTTTCGGGTAGTGTGTTCCAGCTCATAACAAACCTCTGTGAAATAATTTCTCCTAATTTCCCCTCTAGTTCTTTTGTCAATTATTTTAAATCTACGACCTCTGGCGATCGACCCATTTGCCAGAGGAAACAGTTTCTTGTCCAATCAAAACCCCTCATAATTTTGAACACCTCTATTAGGTCTCCCCCTTAAACTTCTCTGCTCTAAGGAGAACAATCCCAGTTTCTCCAATCTCTTCACATAACTGAAGTCTCCCATCCCTGGTATCGTCCTGGTAAACCTCCACTGTACGCTCTCCAAGGCCTTGACATCCTTCCTAAAGTGCAGTGCCCAGAATTGCACACAGTACTCCAGCTGAGGCCTAACCAGTGATTTGTAAACGTTTAGCATGATTCCTTGTTTTTGTATTCAATGCCCCTATTTAGAAAGCCAAGTACCCCATACACTTTTTTTAACTGTCTTATCAACTTTTCCTGCCACCTTCAAAAATTCACCCCATGTCCCTCATGCTCTTGCACCCCCCTCAAAATAGTACCATTTAGATTGTCCTGCCTCTCCATGTTGTTTCTCACAAAGGGCATTACTTCACGCTTAACCACATTAAATTGCACCTGCCCATTTCACCAGTCTGTCTATGTCCTCCTGATGTCCGCTACTATCCTGCTCTCTATTTACTACATTGCCAAGTTTTGTATCATCTGCAAACTTTGAAATGTTACTCCTATATCCAATTCCAGGTCATTTATATATAACAAGAAAAGCAATGGTCCTAATACCGACCCCTGGGACATGCTTCTCTCCAGTCAGATAAACATTTGTTCACCACTACTCTCTGCCTCCTATCCCTTAGCCAATTATGTACCCAAGTTACCACCATCCCTTTAATACCATGTGCTTCTATTTTCCGAATAAGTCTGTTATGAGGTACTTTATCAAATGCCTTTTGAAAGTCCATGTATACAACATCTACTGCACTACCTTCATCAACCCTCTCTGTTATTTAATCAAAGAACTCAACTAGGAGAATCAGACATGATTTAAGAACATAAGAAAGAACATAAGAAATAAGAGCAGGAGTCGGCCATACGGCCCCTCGAGCCTGCTCCACCATTCAATAAGATCATGTCTGATCTTCGACCTCAACTCCACTTTCCTGCCCGATCTCCATATCCCTTGATTCCCCTAGAGTCCAATAATCTATCTATCCCAGCCTTGACTATACTCAAAAACTCAGCACTCACAACCCTATGGGGCAGAGAATTCCAAAGATTCACAACCCTCTGAGTGAAGAAATTCCTCCTCATCTTGGTCTTAAATGGCCGACCCCTTATCCTGAGACTATGCCCCCTAGTTCTAGGCACTCCATGCAGGCTGCCCCTTATTAACCCCTGCTTCTCCAATTGAGATATAATTTTGCCCTTTTCCCACCACTGACGTTAGACTGATTGGCCTGTAGTTACCAGGGTTATCTCTATCCTCTTTTTGAACAGGGGTGTAACATTTGCAATCCTCCAGTCCTCTGGTACCACTCCCATATCCAAGGACCATTGAAAGGTTGTGGTCAGTTTCTGACATAAGTTCTTATGCTGCATGTAGTGAAGGTTATTTCTTTTAATGTTTTCAGTTACGCCAATCTTGGCTGGCATATTATCCCTTAGTGTTAGGGGGATTAAATACGTGGGGTTACGGGGATAGGGTGGGATATGTGTTGGTGTAGGGGTTACGGGGATCGGGTGGGATATGTGTCGGTGCAGGCTCGATGGGCCGAAATGGCCTCTATCTGCACTGTGGGGTTTCTGTGATTCTGTGTGTGTGCGATCTTCTTCTTTCGTATGGTAGTAGCAAAGCAAATCAAATGTCAATATCGAAGTCAGATATCCAGGCCAAAGCTTCCGGTGTAACAGCGTGGATATCTTGTAAGCTGCCTGCGAATTTCCTCTGTGGGCAGTGCTCAATGATGTGCTCCAGGGTCTGATTAGGAGCTCCACAGTCACATGATGGGGATGCTTTAATCTTCCATCTATGGAGAAGGTGGCAGCATCTACTATGACCGGTTCTGAGGCAGTTGATGGTTGTCCACTGTTTGCGAGTAAGGTTTGATCCTTCAGGTTGTACTGTGGGGTCCTCTATAAGGAATCCATTCCGTATGTCACAGTTCTTCCAAGCATTTCGCCATTGGTCATCAAGGCTGAGGGGAGATCGCTGAAGGGCTTCGGCGATGGTCCAAAATGGCCTTCTAGATTTGAGGCGGGTTGGTGGTAGGTTGTTCAAGTCGGCCTGGATCGGCCTGGTCTTTGCTGGTGTAGCGGTGCATTCTCTGGAGACTGCATATTCGTGGCGTAGGTGTGGTGGTGCGATGTTTGCAAGCACGGGCAGCCAAGGTGTTGGTGTCGATAAAAGCGTACCGGTGATAATTCTCATAGTAGAATTCAGCTGGACATCAACGGATTTGACATGTGGACTTGATAGCCTTGCCAGAAATGATGTCACATCATTTACCATTATACTGCAGCCAATGCGCTTGATGCAAACCACTTGTATTGTGGTGGTCTCACTACTGACACCAGACTTTGCAACGTTGTGAAATCAGCATGGTTATACAGCATGTTTGGCATTGCTGAATCAACTTTAAACATGCAGTATAACTGTGGTAAACTGACACTTCAGTAAAGGGAGTTGAGTTTAGCATCCCACACTCCCAGCTGAAGGAAGGTATCTCATAGCGATTGGCCTGCAGGAAGAAAGGGAAAAAGCAATTAAAAAAATAAATTGATTATAAAGGCTAGGCATTTTGTGCTCATTGCAGAAACTCATTTTAAAATAAGGAATGATTAGGTGTCTTCTCATTGAAATCAACTATTTGAGTAAAGCCTAATGCTAACTTCTCAGGTCACAATATGCCATACAGTAATGTGGTCACGTCATTGCGTAATTCCCTCGCAATAACTCTATCAGTAATACTTTAGCAGCTGTCTCACACAAGGGAGCTTTCATCAGTCAGCTGCTTTAGGCATGAGCAAAGTGTGCTACTGCCCCCTGTGTGTGATGGATAATAAAAGGTTGTCAGTCTGCAAGAGAAAGACTTAGGGCCAGAAAACCCCCTGGTTTGCGCCTCCCATTAGCGCTTTGCGGGCGTCGTTGCGAGAGTAACGACGCCCGCGAACTTCCCCTGCAGGTTAGCGGCGGCGGTAAACCCAAACGCCACGGTCTCCTGCGCCCCGGAGATCATGACGTCATCTCCGGTGTGCAGCGCCCCGGTACCGCCCCGGATGCGAACTTGGCTTCCGTCCCCTGCAGCATTGGCCGGCATCACCGCGGATGGCTGCTTGGGGAGCGGTAGTTAAAGGGATTGCCGGTGAGGTAGGTGAAAAATGTTTCATCAAGACTGTGCATTTGTTTCTATTTTTCAGGTGCCGCAATCAATCAGCGCTACACTCTGTTAGAGTGCTTGGGGCTGATCAGCACCGATCGGAGGTGCCGTCAGCGATCAGGGGATTCGTTTTCTTGCAGAGCCTGCAGCAATGGCCCTTCCCTTTAAGGGAGGGAAGGAGCCTCTGATCCCGGCAGCGCTGCACTGGACATTGTGCCGCGCTCTGCCGCTACCGCCCCTCTTGCCTGGTTTAGCGCTCCAGGGGAAGTGGTAGTGCTTGATTTAGCTCCACTTCTCTCCTGGAGCATTAAAACGGAAGTTTACGTCCGTTAGAATTGGGTAACGCCTGGCGATACTTTTGCACTCCCACAAAATTTCTCCCCCTTAACGTCACATAAACTGAAAAGGGGTTTAGTTTAGTTTAGTTGCATCTGCCATTCTGCAACCTTTGACCTAGACTCAGAAGGGCCCATTTTAACAGATCTAGCGGCTCAAAACTGGCCATCCATGAGGCATGTTGTGCCATCAGCAGCAGCAGAATTGTATTCCACCACAATCTGTAATCTTATGGCCCGGCATATCCCTCACTCTACCATTACCATTAGGCCAAACCTGGTTCAATGAGGAGTGTAGAAGAGCATGCCAGGAGCAGCACCAGGTGTACCTGAAAATGAGGTGCCAACCTGGTGAAGCTACAACACAGAATTACATGCATGCTAAACAGCAGAAGTAGCATGCTGTACACAGAGCTAAGTGATCCCACAACTAATCGTTCAGATCAAAGCTCTGCAGTCCTGCCATATCCAGTCATGAAAGGTGGTGGACAATTAAACAACTAACGGGAGGAGGAGGCGCCATGAACATTCCCATCCTCAACAATGGTGGAGCCCAGCACGTGAGTGCAATAGGCAAGGGTGACGCATTCACAACTATCTTCAGCCAGAAGTGCCTAGTGGATGATTCATCTCGGCCTCCTCTTGAGGTCCTCACCATCCCAAATGCCAGTCTTCAGCCAATTCGATTAACTCCATGTGACATCAAGAAACGGCTGAGCACATTGGAGACAGCAAAGGCTATGGGCCCCGACAACATCCCGGCTGTAGTGCTGAAGACCTGTGCTCCAGAACTAGCCTTGCCTCTAGCCAAGCTGTTCCAGCACAGGTACAACACTGGCATCTACCGGACAAATTGGAAAATTGTCTAGGTATATACTGCCCACAAAAAGCAGGATAAATCCAATCCGACTAATTACCGCCCCATCAGCCTACTCTCAATCATCAGCAAAATGATGGAAGGTGTCATCGACAGTGCTATCAAGCGGCACTCACCAACAATCTGCTCACTGATGCTCAGTTTGGGTTCCTCCAGGACCACTTGGCTTCAGACCTCATTACAGCCTTGGTCCAAAAAGGGACAAAAGAGCTAAATTTCAGAGGTGAGCTGAGAGTGATTGCCCTTGACATCAAGGCAGCATTTGACTAAGTGTGGCACCAAGGAACCCTAGTAAAACTGAAGTCAATGGGGATCAGGGGGAAATCTCTCCACTGGCTGGAGTCATACCTAGCACAAAGGAAGATGGTTGCGGTTGTTGGAGGCCAATCATCTCAGCCCCAGGACATTGCTGCAGGAGTTCCTCAGGGCAGTGTCCTAGGCCCAACCACCTTCAGCTGCTTTATCAATGACCTTCCCTCTATCATAAGGTCAAAAGTGGGGTTGTTCGCTGATGATTGCACAGTATTCAGTTCCATTCGCAATTCCTCAGTTAATGAAGCAGTCCATGCTTGTACGTAGCAAGATTTGGACAAAATCCAGGTTCGGGCTGATAAGTGGCAAATAATATTCGCACCACACAGGTGCCAGGCAATGACCATCTCCAACAAGAGAGAGTCTAACCACCTCCTCTTGACATTCAATGGGATTACCATTGTCGAAACCCCCATCATCAACATCCTGATGGTCACCATTGCCCAGAAACTTAACTGGACCAGCCACATAAATAATGTGGCTACAAGATCAGGTCAGAAGCTGGGTATTCTGCAGTGAGTGTCTCGCCTCCTGACTCCCCAAAGCCTTTCCACCATCTACAAGGCACAAGTAAGGAGTGTGATGGAATACTCTCCACTTGCCTGAACGAGTGCAGCTCCAACAACACTCAAGAAGCTCAACACCATTCAGGACAAAGCAGTCTGCTTGATTGGCACCCCATCTACCACCTTAAACATTCACTCCCTCCACCATCGGCGAACCGTGGCTGCAGTGTCTACCACCTACAAGACGCACTGCAGCAAATCGCCAAGGCTTCTTCAGCAGCAATTCCCAAACCCCCGACCGCCACCACCTAAAAGGACAAGGGCAGCAGGCACATGGGAACACCAGCACCTGCAAGTTTCCCTCCAAGTCACACACCATCCTGACTTGGAAATATATCGCCGTTCCTTCATCGTCGCTGGGTCAAAATCCTGGAACTCCCTAATCTGGCTTAGAGGGCCGGTTGGCTTCTTGACAGCTTCACCTGGCCGGGCAGCTGTTGTGGTGCCCCGTTCAGGAGTGGGTGAAATAATGTCATCAGGGTCACATGTATGTCATATAACTCTAACTTGCATTTATTAAGCAGGCTCCCGTCAGAGCCTGGCAGGCACTTCATACACTGGCAATACCAGTGTTGAGAATCAGTGGGAAGCGGAGCCATTCCAATTTAACTCTTCCTGCCCTCCATTCCCACCAAGCGGGAAGGAGTAAAATTTCTCCTAGAGGTTTAGCGAACATGGTTATATTTCTTAAGCGTTACCCAGCATACAGAATTTATAGTTTACGGTCTTTTAATCCTTTACTATACAAATTCACCCTCTTTATTTTAGCTGTTGTTCCTGTACCTAGTGTCATAAAGCAGCACATGAAGCTCCACAGCTGCACACAAGAACTTCTTTGCACTATTTGCTGTGGCTTAATGCAGGCGCTCCTTGCATTTGATAATGATTAGTGTGATGAAAGGTGAGAAGAGATCTGAAGGTGGTAATCAATGCGGCAGAACTGCATCTAAATACTTACCAGGGTGAGGAGAGTCGGGCTATCTACACTCACCAGAAAAGACACAATCTGAAAGGAAAGAATAACAGTATAAATTCAACAAAACAGCCACCACAATCTCTACCCGACGTTAAAAGAATTCACACACAGGCATCTTCCACCCTTTAAAATGAAGTTCGGGACCTGGAACGTCAGGACCCTCATGGACAACCCCAACAGAGACTGTAGGTCCCGCATTGGACTCATCGGTCACCTGAGGACTCATTTTTAGTGTGGAAGCAAGTCATCCTCGGTTCCGAGGGACTGCCTAAGAAGAAGAGATAAAAACGGAAAACGGTCAGTTAAGGAAAGCAATCCCCATCAACCTGGCATTACCTTTATCGTCATTAGGCTTAGTTGAGGGTGTTATTCAGATATATATTTGACCACTTTGATCATAATGTTTACTACCTTTTCCTAGCCAGTCCGCTGGCTGGTCCTTTTACGGTTGCCATGTTGCCAGTGGAAGAGTTTCCCCACATGGGCTGCATGCTTTAGCTTGCAGGTGGTGTTTGGCTACTTCAATTCTTGCAATGAAATATCTTCAGCTAGATTAAAAAGTCACATATTAAAGGAAGAAGAAAGGCTTGCATTTATATGAGGCTTTATCACATCCGCAGGCTGTCCCCAAGCACTTTTAAATCCTATATTGCAGTCATGAAGAGTGGTCTTAACCTTGCTGAAATCATTGCCCTTCTTAAAACTGATTAGTGAGGAGGTGTTCATAGGTTGAAATTTGGTGTATTTGTGAGGTGATTTTATTTTTAATCCGTAACCTTAATTTGGACATTTAAAAGCCTGAAGATCTTGTTCTGTTGGACATGGCAAATCAAACAGCAGCCTACAGTGGGCTGCTTAATTGTACAACCTTCGGTGCCTAATTCCAAGTTCATCCAGCAGCTTATTAACAAAGGCAGTAAGATTGCATCCCTCTACTTCCTCGATCACAAAAATTCCCAAATGAGTATAAATTGGGAATCAATTTTCTATGGTTATCCAGTTTAGCTATGATGACCAAGTCTGTGTCAGCCTTGTGTCTTCTAAATGTCACAGGAAGGAGAAGAGACTGACTTTCTCATACATTATCCATTTTGACATGAATATTTTACATTGTGATTCTGTAAAACTTTCCTTTCAGTACGCCGTAACCACTCTCTCTCTCCCTCTCCCTCTCTCAATTGGGGCAGGGGTCAATTGGTAGGGTTAAAAAAAATAACTTTTATCCACTGTATAGATGGTTGCTTTGAGTCCAGGCTCTTAAAAAAAAAACATTTTCTCAGCAAAAAGTCTCAGATATCCTATCATAAAGTTTTACCCATGCTTCCGGCATGGTTGGAGGTGCAAAGTACAATGTTCTGAGCAAAATGAATGTAAATTATATGGGATAGATTTTTATCATCACCACCTTGGTAGTAATCTGGCAGAGCTGATCTTACTCCCATTATATAACCCGCTTGATTTTCATTCCATTGACATTGATGAAATAAACATCAGGCGAGTTCTGTAACAGGCAAGCGAGCCGCTCATCCAGATTACCGCCCAGGCGACGAAGAAGAAAATCTACCCCAATACCCGTCAAAGCTTAACAGGGAGGGAGATTAAATACAACTGGTTTGCCTGCAGCAACATGGAATAAGTAGAATGTTCATTTGGGCTAGAGGTTGGGGTTTTATAATGAGGACAAAATGAAGAAAGAGGACAGATCAATATTTCAGGTGTGAACCGTTCATCAACGCTCTGACAAAGGGTCAACATACAAAACGTTAACCTGTCATTTCAGGTGCTAATGTGTATTTCCAGCATTTTCTGTTTTTAAAGTTTCAGCTCCACAAACATACGAGGCTAGATTTTCCAACCTGGAGGGAATCCTGCTTGAACGGTGGCAGAGTGGGCTTTGTACCCACCCATCTCTGGGAACCCAGCACATCTTCCAGAGTCAGTTCATTTAAACTTTATAGCCAGGCACAGATGGTATTTCTGGAGTCACTGGATCATCGGCCTTGAGTGTGGTGGGAGGGGGGGGGGGCGGCTGGATGGTTGGGAGGGAATTAGCTGGGACACCTGCCACAGCTCAGCATGGCCAGGGGCCCCTTGGGCTGTAGATAGAATTATGGATTTCACTAGGAAAGGCAACCTATTCATTTTTAAAGCCTCCCTTATCTGCGGTAACAATGCTGGAACACAACGGCTTTCCTCATATCCAGTGTTGCTACGGTGTTAATGATGGAAATAGATGTCGGATAACGTGTTTCCATCACAGTTGCTGCCTTTGTTTTCAGAATGGCTCGGTGCCATATTTTTCATTACCGTGTCAGGTTGGCTCCCTGGTAGAGCTCCCGTCGTTGAGGCAGCAGGTTGTGGGTTCAAGCTCCATTACAAGCACTTGAGCATATAATCTAGGATGACGCTACAGTGTAGGGAGGACTGCATTGTCAGAGGTGCTGTCCTTTGGATAAGACATTAAACTGAGGCTCCACCTGCCTGTTTAAGTGGTCATAAAAGATCCCATCGTACTTTTTTGAAGTAGAGCAAGTTTGTCCAGTGTCCTGATCAACATTCCTTCCTCAACCAACACCACCAAAAACTTGTCATTTATCTCATTGCTGTTTGTGGAACCTTGCAGTGAGTAAAACCGGCTGCTGCATTTGTCTACAAAAACATAATTTCAAAGTAATTCACCGGCACTAATGTCCTTTGGAATTGCCCGAGGATGTAAATGGTTCTATGTAAATGTAACTTCTTTCTGCATACCGCCCAAAATTGGGGGGGTGGGGAGGGGGTGGAAAATCCAGTCCTCTGTGTACAACGCCATCCGATTGACAATGCAAAACGCAGTTGTTGTCTGAATATTATACAAAGCAAACAACATTTAATCTGGATCCCAAATGTTCTTTGTACCGGATAAAGGCACTGAGGGCGAGCTGGTGAACATTGATGTAACATCACAAACTAATGGTTTTAAGTCTAGAAAATATCATCCAGGGACTTCATTTTTGACAGATAATTTCCTTATGCCAATCTCGCTGTTAAAATCTTTCAGCTGTATTTTTCCAGAGCCCAGGATCTGTGATTCAGTAAGATTTGGAAAATAAAGATGTTTGTAAGAAACTGTCATCATTTAACTGCTGGGCTGATAGTTTTTTTCTCAACTCTCTCCTATCAAGCTTTTCTCATATTGCTGTCTAAACAGAGCACGTGTCACCAACAGAGCATGCAATTAATTAAGTAAACCTTTTGTTTAGTATTGTAACAATGTTACATTCTGGAGATCAAGTGGGTATTTGGCAATTAAATATTTCAGAAGAGATAGGGAAGGAAAAAAGGAAAGATCAGTATTGATATTAAATAGAGATAATATTATTGTACTGGAGCACAAGGATTTAAACAGATAAGTGGTTCAAACAGAATCCCTTTAGATTGAGAGGAGGAAGATCAAGGGTTCGCGTTAGTGGAAGAACATTACAGGGTGAATTTTGTACAGAAATTAGAGAGGCATGCGTTAATAATAGAATTATAATTTTAGTTGTCATAAAATAAACTGGAATAGGAGAAGTGCTTGTGGTGAAGGTTATGTGTGTACAGGACTCTTTTTCTATTCCACCATGTAAGGAAGCAGTACTTGAGTTGATTCTGGATAATGAAGCAGAACAAGTAGCAACCTACAAGTCAGAGAACATTGTGGAGACAGTGACCAAAATATAATTAGGTTCAGTGCAATGATAGTAAAGAAAAAAGAAACATCAAGAACAAGGGTACTCGACTAGAAAAAAGCAAATTACAGCAAGATAAAAAGGAACCTGACCCAGGTTAAATGGAAGGAAACATTAGCGAAGCATAAATCGGCAATGGGCAATATTTACATGTGGTGTATGTGCCTTTAAGAGCAATTATGGTGTATGTGCCTTTAAGAGCCCCAGGTGTGCGTAATGCCGGTAATTGTCACTTGGGCTATATAAGCCTGTGTATTGTGTATATCCTTTAGAAACCCCCCCCCAGACTTGCTTAGTAAATACCTATGAACCAACTCCTGTCTTCAGTGTCTTTATCTACACACGGACACTACAGTGGCGACGAAGTGGAAACGGACTTACCTGCAATTCGGCAGCACCTCAAGGACATCGATTCCTCCAGCGTCCAGAAGACTCAAGGAAGTAAGAGAAACTGTGGTTTCACCAGCTGGCCAAGCTGGTGACAGGTACTGCGCTAATCCTTCCTGGGCGTCAGGCTGGAGCTCCAGCGGCGGGCTCTACAGCTGAGACAGGCAGCGAAATCGGAGGCAAGTAATAACGGACTGGGAGGGTGCACTCGAGAGACGGCCGGCGCGGCAAGCAGGTCAGCGTTTAGACCTCCATCGGGAACGAGTCTCCAACAGTGAATAAACAGCGTTGTTATCGGTAGCAGCGGCGGGAAAGCGCGGGAAGCGCCATATCGTTGCTGCAGAGAAAAAAAAAAGCACGGGAAGCGCCATATCTTTTCTGAAATGCCTAAATCTGGTAATATTGAGGCTTTTGATGGCGAAATAGAAGATTGGACCACATACGTGGAAAGAGTAGAGGTTTATTGCACTGCAAATGGAATAACAGATGAAAAGAAAGCTTCAGTACTTCTGAACTTAATGGGCGCGAAGACATACGGGCTGTTACGAAATTTAATCACTCCAGCCAAACCAAAAGACAAGACTTTTAAAGAAATTGTTGATACCCTGCAGGAGCATTTAAACCCAACACCGCTGCTGATAGCGGAACGATTCAAGTTCTTCAAGAGAAATCAACACAAGAATGAAAGTAACGCTGATTACCTAACCGAATTAAGAAAGCTATCAAAGTACTGCCAATTCGGAGCAGGACTATCGGATTATCTTCAGAAAAATTTGTTTGCGGTCTCTTAAGTGAAGGAACACAAAAAAGACTGCTTTCTGAAAAAGATTTAACATTGGACAAAGCTTTCAGTATGGCTGTATCATACGAAGCAGCAGCAAAAGGAGCTGCAGAGATACAACAAGAGACACAGGACTTCGGCACCCATAAAATGACACAGGAGTTCGGAAGATGTTATCGCTGCGGCAGATCCACCCATAACCAGAGGGACTGCTGGTTCAAGGGCAAAGCATGCAGGCAATGTGGTAAGATTGGACACATTGCACGGGTATGCCAATCTGGACAAAATAAATCCACTGACAGAAAACAAAGAATCAATAAAGAAAAGTACAGGAAGGTACAAATGATGGCGGACAGTAGCTCCGAAGACCAGAATAGCGATAGCGACTCCGGAAACAAGAGACTAAGCTGTCTCAAATTACATAATGTACTTGCCAAAGAGGATTACCAAACCATTTGGGTTACCCTCACAATAGCAGGGTCCCCAGTTAAAATGGAGCTAGATACAGGATCAGCTCTAACCATAATAAATCGACGAGATTACGAGAGGCTATTTTCGCATATACCTCTAAAAGACACAACCATTATCTTAAAAACATATACGGGGCAGAAAGTCTACCCCAAAGGAAAAATAAGGGTGCCTGTGGTATACAACGGCAAAGAAATACAAAAGTTGTATTTATACATTCTACAAGATGGTGGTCCACCGTTGTTGGGACGTGAATGGATAAGGAAGATACGTTTAGACTGGCACTCCATTCAGGCACTGACGGTGACCAGTAAGGAAAAAAACAATGATGACATCATACCTGAACGATTAAAAGACATCTTGGCCAACGCCAAAGAAGTGTTTCAAGAGAAACTAGAAACCTTGAAAGGCATCACCGCCTCAATAAAAGTGGAAGATACAGCAATTCCAAAATTTTTTAAGGCAAGACCGGTGCCATACGCAATACGTCCGGCAGTCGAGGCAGGGCTGAAGAATTTGGAAAAGGCAGGCGTATTATCCAAAATAGATTGGAGCGAATGGGCAACACCCATCGTTCCAGTCATGAAAAAAACATTGAAAAATAACTCTGAGGAACAGAAAAAAATTCGCATCTGTGGGGACTTTAAGGTGACTGTAAACCCGGTCCTTCACACGGTACAGTATCCTCTTCCGAGGATAGAAGATATTTTCGCCTCACTATCCGGAGGGAAACGTTTCACAAAAATTGACTTGGCACAGGCATATCTACAGATGGAGGTTGAGGAGACCTCTAAAAAGTATCTCACAATAAACACACACAAAGGCCTGTACCAGTACAATCGACTGGTTTTTGGAATAGCATCAGCTCCAGCTATCTGGCAAAGAGCTATGGAGCAAGTCCTGCAAGGGATTCCGGGGACTCAATGCTACCTAGACGACATCCTTATAACAGGAGAAAACGACAACGACACCTTGCCAATTTGGAGCAGGTGCTCACTAGGCTGAAAGAACGGGGCCTACGAGCAAATCGCCCCAAGTGCGAATTTTCCAAAATCAGATATCATATTGTGGCCACATAATTAATAAGGAAGGGTTGCATAAGTCACCTGAAAAAATTGAAGCAGTTATAAAAGCCCCAGCACCTGAAAATGTTTCACAATTAAGGTCATTCCTGGGATTAATGAATTACTATCATAAATTTTTACCGAACTTATCAACTATTCTACACCCTCTTAATGATCTTCTACAGACAGGAGTGATTTGGAAATGGAACGAAGACTGTAAACGTGCCTTCCATAAATGTAAAGACTTAATCACATCCGAGAAAATTTTGGCTCATTACAACCCATCACTACCAATCAGACTGGCGTGCGATGCATCCCCTTACATCATAGGAGCGGTATTGTCCCATAGATTCCCTGATGGCTCGGAACGGCCGATAGCTTTTGCGTCACGCTCATTGAACTCAGCTGAGCGTAACTATGCCCAGATAGACAGGGAAGCACTCAGCCTGGTATGGGGAGTGAAGAAATTCAACCATTACCTACACGGACAAAAATTTACCTTGCTGACTGACCATCAACCCCTCATCTCCATATTCAACCCTAAAAAAGGTGTCCCCATTATGACAGCACAAAGACTACAGAGGTGGTCCCTTTTTTTGGGGCACACCAATACAACATTAAATACAAAGGGTCAAAACAGCATGGGAATGCTGACGGTTTATCACGCCTACCGTTGCCAACGAAAGAAGAGGCACCTACAGTAGACCCAGTAGAGATATTCCACTCTACCATAGTGGAATGTCTACCGGTGACAAATTCTGCCATTGAAAGGGAGACAAGAAATGACCCTACTCTCTCATGGGTCTACGATTTAACAGTGAAGGGATGGCCAGCACATGGCGAACCACTGTTGCCAGCATTCTCGCAAAGAAGAGAACAGCTGTCAGTGTGCCGAGGAACCTTGATGTGTGGATCCAGAGTGGTGATTCCACCCAAACTCCAGGATAAAGTGCTAAAGGAGCTTCACGAGGGGCATCTGGGTGGAGTGAAAATGAAGAACCTAGCTAGGGCGTTTGTATGGTGGCCAGGTATCGATGGAGACATCGAAGACATGACCAAGAGCTGCCTAGGATGCCAGAAGGTCCAAAATGCTCTGCCACAGGCCCCTCTACATCCATGGGAGTGGCCCACATCTCCCTGGCAAAGGGTGCACATCGACTTTGCTGGTCCATTTATGGACTCAATGTTCTTAATCGCAGTTGATGCACACTCCAAGTGGCCGGAGGTAATAAAGGTGTCCTCCACCACCACGGAAAAAACCATCACAGTATTAAGGACCATATTTGCCAGGAATGGGCTGCCGGAGCAGATATGTTCTGATAATGGACCGCAATTTATGTCCGAAGAATTCAGAAAGTTCTTAAAGAACAATGGGGTAAAGCACTATACGTCCGCCCCATACCATCCCGCCACCAATGGATTGGCTGAAAGGTTTGTCCAGACCTTCAAGAAGGCCATCAAGGCCATGGGTAATGAAGACATAAAACTTCAGCACAAGGTGGATAACTTCTTATTTGCATATAGGAATGCAACGCATATGGTTACTAACCAAACTCCCGCCATGATGTTCTACAATAGAAACCTAAGATGCCGGCTAGATTTGGTCAAGCCCAACATCCGAAGGGACGTGGAGAACCGGCAGTTTCAGGGCATGAATGAAAGGCCAACTAGGGCCTTCCAGATAGGCCAACCGGTTTTGGCCCGGGACTACCGTACCGAGAAATGGCAGCCTGGAACTATCTGCACACGATTAGGACCACTGATGTATACCGTGGACATCGGAGACAGCATAATAAGGCGCCATGCTGACCAAATCATCAAGTCATCTGAAAAGGGACAACCTACACCACCACTCTATACATCTAACGATGAAGTAGAGATACCCATATCTACCTCCGATCCGGTGATACTGGAGCCCGATGAACCCGACACTGGCCTTCAAGCCGAATCAGCCTTGCCAGAAGAACCTACTACACCACCAGAAACTACTACACCCCCGAGGCGTTATCCGGACCGAGTCAGGAAGCCTCCTGAGAGACTAACTTATAATTAATTAATACAGCAATGTATATTATTTTGCATATAACATGTAATTAATAATTACTTAAAATATGATGTACTAGTTAGCTAGAAGGGGAGGAATTGTGGTGTATGTGCCTTTAAGAGCAATTATGGTGTATGTGCCTTTAAGAGCCCCAGGTGTGCGTAATGCCGGTAATTGCCACTTGGGCTATATAAGCCTGTGTATTGTGTATATCCTTTAGAAACCCCCCCCAGACTTGCTTAGTAAATACCTATGAACCAACTCCTGTCTTCAGTGTCTTTATCTACACACGGACACTACATTACACAAGAAACAGAAAGGGTACAAATCAAGTACATTCCAGCAAGGGAAATAAAAATGTTGGGTTTCATGCATGAATAGTAAGATTAGATCAAATTTTAAATAAAAAAGCATTTAGTGTTTACAGGGCAGATAACAAAAATGAACGCCATGACCAATATAAAGGATATGGAAAAGAAACAAAAAGAGAAATTATTAAGGCTAAGAGGGAGTATGAGAGGATATGAGCAAAAGGAAACATAAATGGCAATAAAAAGGCTTTCTATAAATAAAGAACTTGTATTGATATAGAATTACATATCATACCTTTCACATTCTCAAAATGTTCCAGACTACTTTATAGATAATGAATTACTTCTCAGCATTTTGTACGCAAATGTAGAGAAAGAACTTGCATTTATATAGCGCCTTTAGCAATCTCGGGATATCCCAAAGAGCTTTACAGCCAAAGAAGTACTTTTTGAAGCGTAGTCGCTGTTGTAATGCTGGAAACACGGCAGTTAATTTGCGCACAGCAATGTCCCACAAACAGCAATGAGATAATGGTGAGATAATCTGTTTTAGTAATGTTGGTTGAGGGATAAATATTGGCCAGGACACCGAGGAGAACTCTCCTGCTACTTCAAATAGTGCCGTGGGATCTTTTATGTCCACCTGAGTGCAGAAGGGCGTGCAGGGGGTGTAGGGAACAATCCCTGCACCTGAATGGACAAGCCTGAAGTGCACCCGATACTGAGCCTCGGGCCTCATTATCATCGAACTGATGAGCTGCAGATACTTAGTGGATGTCCCCAGATCGGATCGTTGCATTGCCAGCAGTGGTCCTCAGGTAAGTTATTAAAAGGGACTGGAAGAGTGGGACAACCTGGAGGGGTGCGATCAGGAAAGGGGAGGTGACTGGAAGGTGGGCGATCGGGAGGGAATGTAGCGGTGGCCGAAATTGGCAAGGGTGGCAGTGGCTGGGATTGAGGAGGGTGGTTGTGGACCACCTGTTATGCTGCATATAGACCTGGTTTTCCTGAATGCAGTTGGCACTGGTTGCCTCAGGGCAAACCCATATTGCAGAGGGGGCCTCAAACAGGCTCTAGGCACATGCAAGGAGCCTAACACATATTTCAGGCATGGGCCCACGACATCTAATTTTGCCTATGTGGCGGATGCGGTACTTCTGGCTCATAATGGACATGCGCTTCCTGCCTGCCATATTGAAGGCTTGGGCGCCCATTTAGTGCCTGAAAAACAGGCACGGCACCATCAAATTTCTAGGCCGCAAACTTTCTGTGGTGCAGCACATTGGTGCTTCAAAGTCCTAGCCTGTTGCATTGCACCATCACTGTGTAGCAAATTCTGGATTCAAATTGGTCTTTTAAGGGTTTCTACATAATGCTCAATTAGTTTTTCCATGAAAATATAGTAATAAAATTCACCAAGATGTATCTTCATTAATATGACTAAACCTCACTGGCATGCAATAGGCTTAAGTCAATATATTCATTCCTTATTGGCAATTCCATTGCTCATGCCTAAAGCCCCATTAACTACTATGCTGGATAGATGCTGATTTGAGATTTACTTCAGGGATGAGTAATGAAAACTATTCATTTTAGGTTATGTTGTGACTCAAAAGTGTGCGGTTTCTGTGCGGTGTAAATGAGAACCAGTACGTGAATTCATCTAATATTTATCTATGCAGAGAAAATGATACCCAAAACTCAATGGAACTAAACTACAAATCAGTCATGTTTCTGCAAAACCCAGTTTTTCAAAAGAACTGTTTTCAAAATCTAGCCGATTTTTTGTTTGCCACTGGCTTGCTCAATGTTGTAACAACATCCGATGGGATTTCATACATCTCATTATGTCGTAACCCTAATTATGTATTCCCAGCAACACTAGTTTTACCAATAAACATTTAAAACTCATCAAGCATGCCCTACACGTTTTACTTAAAAAAAGATCCAGCTCCCAACAGATGTTATTACTGTCTAATGATCAGAAAGACTTGAATGGCCTAATCCTTCCTTTTAAATTATTTGCTAATATTAAGATGTTTATAACTCGTCGTTAACATTATAATGCTTAAAACTCACCATTAATTAATTGTTAGTTATGGATGCATTGCTTCACATGTTCGAAACAACAGAGTGACTTCCCAACATAACCCTGCTCAACTAGTAAATAAAAACAAGTAACAATGCATGTTCCAATGGAACAGACATTGAAGAAAGCTTTTGATATAAAGCCGTCTTGCAAGATGAAGGCACAATGCCCGAGCCATTTGCGTGGCCTAGTTTTAATTGTAGGTTAGTTTCTTCTTTCCACTTTTCTCTCCTTTCCTGAAGGCACAGGCTCAAACCCATAGACACTGACAGTCCTCCAGTGCTTCATTCAATTTTCATGTGTAAGCCTGGACAGTGAATGTCTACAGGCTATCGAATCTGGTTTATGACCTAATACCGCGTTGTGCACTTACCCATTAAACCGTCGGGAGAGCTGGAATTTGTGGTTAGTTGTCCTGTATGAATCCAACCTCTAGATGGGCAATACCTACAGGCTGTATCCTCAACAGAATGTATACCAGTAGCCATACTGAATAAAGGCACATGAGATGCACATTGATGATTTCTCCTGTTTCCATTTGGGATTAAAACAACTAATGGCCTGTAAATAGCTGGACTGGATTTTACATTTTATTCAAATGGAATTCAACAATGGAATATTCACCACAATATAACAAAATCCCTGATGACTAATTAATACAACACTGATGCGCACCTCTGCATAGGGATCCATGTGTGCCCGTATCTAGGTAACGAGGATGCCACATCAGTGAAACACAGATATCAACCATTTAAGAACACCAATAAAAAAATGTTGTATTGACATGCCAACCAATTGTTCAGACATTCATAGCCAGGTTTCAAAAGATTTTGGGGCTGGAATTTGCAGTCAGAGGCGTACCTCCGGAGTACCCTCCGACCCGGAAAAAACTCTGAACCTACATGCTGGCTCCCGGGCTTCGGCGACTTCGGGTCCTGGGCCTGCAGGTGTACGCCTGCGTAAAGGCCCATGGATCCCAGGGACGCAGGCGGTTCGGCAGCGTCCCTGGGATCACGTGGGCCAGGTCCTCCTATCGGCGAGGAGGATTCCTCATATGCTTATGGGAATTCCATTTATGAATGGAATCCCCAGAAGCATGAACCCATCCCCAAATAATTAAAATAATTTACACAACTGGAATAAAAATACATTTTCCCATTTTCAAATTTAATTAAAAGTCCCTTCAATCCGGGCCAAAATTTACATAAAGTAATTTTAAATGTTTGTGTATGATTTTTTATTTTTAAATTTTTAATTTAACATTTATATTAACGCTTACGCTGGTGAAAGCAGGTCCTACGCCTGCTTTTACCAGCCGTAAGGGGTTTGTGGGCATTTGCTGGGCAACTCGGTGCCAGCGAAACTCATTTTACTTTACTTTGTCAAGGCAAACCTTGACAGATCGCAAGTTCCGGGATTTCACGCATGCGCAACACATGCGGAAACCCGTAACTTACGGGGTCTTTTACAAGGCTTACGATGGCGTACGCCATCATTGGTCCTGCCAAATGCAACCCATTATAGTTACATAGGAAATACGGCACAGAAACAGCCCATTCGGCCCAACCAGTCCATGGCGTTAGTTAAACGTTCTGTGAATCAGATTTGTCCTAAGCTAAACAGAGAACACTTCTGCCTCCAGATACCTTCAACGATACATAGCTCAACAACACATCCCTTTCGTCAGTCAATCCCTCCTGCCTTCCATCCTATCACAGACCTTCCCTTTGCTCTTTCCTCCCCTCCTCCCTGCCCCTGCTTAACAATCACTCCTTCCTAATCTTTTCCAGTTCTGACAAAGTGTTCGACCCGAAACTCTGTTTCTCTCTCCTCAATGCTGCCTGACCTGCTGAGTGTTTCCAACACTTTCTGTTGTTGTTTTACATAGTTGCTGCTGTTACTTTGGGGAGGTGGGAGGGAAGCTCCTTGCCATTGTCTGGGCTGAAAATTCTTTCTGTGGCTTTGGTTGACTGAGATGAGAACTGGCCAAGACTAATTGGAGTTGGAGTATCCAGAGCTCTGGATGGTATTGCTGGGTAAACAATGACAAAAGTAATAGTAGCATATAAATTAAACCACTTGCTACTGTGCCAAGACAGCTGTGCTTGCCCTGAAATGCTAGGCCCTCTTCAATGGTGCGTATGTAATTTACCAAGGTTATAAAAAATATAAGCCTAGATTTTCATGGTCTCGAGGTCATGAGTGCTCTCCTGGAGTCGGCCTCACTTGAATACTGTGGGTAAGCTCCGTGTGTAACACCTCTCACTGGGAGCTTGCCTGTTTAGGGCTGAAAATAATGTACTGCTGCAGGATTTAAATATCTGGTTGTGCCAGGGACCATTGAATCTTTTAAGAGGAAAAATTGGATAAATATTTGAAGCGGAGGAAGATACAAGGCAGTGGGAAGAGAGCAGGGAAGTGGGATTAGTTTGGGATTTTGGATCCTGGCCAACATTTATCTCTCAATCAACATCACTAAAACAGATTATCTGGTCATTATCAAAGTGCTTTTTTGTGGAGATTGCTGTGCGCAAATTGGCTGTGGCGTTTCCTACATTACAACAGTGACTATGTGGCGGTACCACTGGTTGTCCCTTACATTGAGACACCTAATTCCCTTTAACTTACCTTACTGTATGTTTAACTTACCTTTTGGGGCCGTTGCCTTTTTAACTTACCTGTTGGGGCCATTGCCCCTTTAAGACGCGCCCTAGCGCGCTGACGTCACGTCACGTACAACGTGATGTGTGTGCGCCAGCACAGCCCGGCCTAGCGTCTTCGGCCTCAACGGCCAGCCGACGGGAGCGACGCGATCTTCCGCTCCCGCGGCAAGCACCGGCACAGCCCAGCCTCCCGACTTCGGCCTCAACGGCCAGCGATGCAACGACGCGCATCACGTGACGCCCTAAGCGCGGGAAACGCGAACAACGTGATGACGTCACAACACAAACGCGATGACGTCATCACGCTCCCCACAGGACTGCAAACTCAGTCCTCGTGGAGTCCCCGCTGGGACAAGACCTACACCACGGTGCTCCTACAGTCAGCCATCTTACCTGCCATCTTACCTGATGTAATTAGTCTGTTCCTGTAAATAAACAACTTATAGTTCGTCGAAGTCAAACTCTCTTATTTAGTGGCGATCTACACGAACCGCTACATTGGTGACCCAACGACGTGAGTACGGGAGCTCATCAATTCCAACGCTACAATTGGTGAACCCGTATCCATGAACGATTTTCACAGTAGCAACGCGCAGCCTGACCCTCGTCTTCCCCCAAGACGACCAACGCACAACCGACAAACAACCACGGAACAGCAACCGCCTAACACCGATTCCACCAAAAGCGACCCCGTCTTTGCGAACGTCTTCGCAAAGGAAGCGCAGCTTGGAGGTGAGCCCGTTTTTCATGAACGATTTCACAGAGGTAGAGCACGACCAACGGCAACCGTCATCCACCAGCGCTACAATTGGTGGGTTTGTGAACGTCTTTCACAAACGAAGCACGCTATGGAAGCATCAGCCGTTCTGCTGTCGCTGCCGCAATCCAGGGAGCCACGGTCTCCCTCGTGCTTTATGCAGGTAGAAGCCCTGTTCACCGAGAACATCGATGCGGCACAGACCACGCACGTGCTCACGGTCTCCGTATTCGACTCTTCTACCGCCACACGGATCGTCCGCCTCTACATCCAAAGCAACAGCAAGTATACATCTCTCCAAGCGCGGGGTACAGCATGTTCAGGCCCACAAGATCGGAGCGCGCCCCGCGGGGATACCACGAGGACTCACCCCCGCAAAACACGAGGACGCACTCCTCGCGCACGAGGACTCATCCCTCGCGAACCACGAGAACCCATCCCTCGTGAACACCAATGACTCCTTCTCCGCCGACGACGCACCAGCCCTTCAGCCTGCTGGTTGTGTTACCTACTACACGATTCAGCGTGAACAAAAGCGTGCCGCCCTCCCGGCTGTTTTCTCCTAAATCTACAACAGTTTCAAGTGTTGCCGCCCTCCAGGCAGAGTTTACCCCGCCCGACAGCAACAACAACCTGGACCGTTGCTGCCCTTTATCCAGTTTTCCCTTTAGCAAACGCAAACGCCTACTGAAGCTGCACACATCGAGGACGGGTCCAACGGGCATCCTGCGGCCGTGATCAGCCACGTGAAAGTTGCTAGCCTCACCGATCACTGATCAACGCAGCAAC
Organism: Somniosus microcephalus; assembly: GCF_052327205.1. Lineage (NCBI taxonomy): Eukaryota > Metazoa > Chordata > Chondrichthyes > Squaliformes > Somniosidae > Somniosus > Somniosus microcephalus. The sequence continues at coordinate 39,713,025 of NC_141008.1, forward strand.
TCTTCACCCTCCGTTGTGTTCATGTCGTAGCACTATGGCATGCACCGTTCCGTGTGTTCCAGCCTCCCGAAGGTTTTGCTCACCCATCAACGGAGACATCGCCCGCGTCCGCCTAACCTGCCCGTCACTCTGACAAGGCCTGCTGTTTCGCACGTCTCCACGGTCCTTCGCCTGACGGATACGTTTTATTCGCCACGATGCGCGTAAGGATCCGCTCACGAGCAGCATCTTCATACCTCGCCTACCAAGTCGAGACAGCACGACCGCCGTGACCACCAGCTCGTCAGACCATCTCATCCTTGGACTTTCGTTAAAGTGAATTCTGGGGGGGCCTATGTGGCGGTACCACTGGTTGTCCCTTACATTGAGACACATAATTCCCTTTAACTTACCTTACTGTATGTTTAACTTACCTTTTGGGGCCGTTGCCCTTTTAACTTACCTGTTGGGGCCATTGCCCCTTTAAGACGCGCCCTAGCGCGCTGACGTCACGTCACGTACAACGTGATGTGCGTGCGCCAGCACAGCCCGGCCTAGCATCTTCGGCCTCAACGGCCAGCTGACGGGAGCGACGCGATCTTCCGCTCCCGCGGCAAGCACCGGCACAGCCCGGCCTAGCGTCTTCGGCCTCAACGGCCAGCGACGCAATGACGCGCATCACGTGACGCCCTAAGCACGGGAAACGCGAACAACGTGATGACGTCACAACACAAACGCGATGACGTCATCACGCTCCCCACAGGACTGCAAACTCAGTCCTCGTGGAGTCCCCGCTGGGACAAGACCTACACCACGGTGCTCCTACAGTCAGCCATCTTACCTGCCATCTTACCTGATGTAATTAGTCTGTTCCTGTAAATAAACAAATTATAGTTCGTCGAAGTCAAACTCTCTTATTTAGTGGCGATCTACACGAACCACTACAACTACACTTTAAAAAGTACTCAATTGGCTGTAAAGTGCTGTGGGTCGTCCTGGGGTTGTGAGAGGAGCTATATAAATGCTAGTCTTTCTTTCATTCTATTACTCTTGCAAAGAACCAGCACAGGCACCATGGGCAGATTTTTAAGCAAGTGCAGGGGCAGGGAAAGGGGGGATGGGAGGAAAGAACAAAAGGGAAGGTCTGTGATAGGGTGGAAGGCAGGAGAGATTAAAAGACAAAAGGGATGATGGTGCAAGGCCAAAGGAGATGGTAATGGGACAAGTTAAGAAACAAAAGCGGAGTCTAGAAGAGGTGTAAATGGGAATGGCAGAATCATCAACAGCTGCCATGTTAAAAAGAAAATAGGGGCCGAGGTTATGGTCTGAAATTGTTGAACTCGATGTTGAGTCCAGAGGGCTGTAAAGTGCCTAATCGAAAGATGAGGTGCTGTTCCTCGAGCTTACGCTGAGCTTCGTTGGAACAGTGCAAGAGGCTGAGGACGGAGAGGTCCGAGTGGGAGTGGAGCGGAGAATTAAAGTGACAGGCGACCGGAAGCTCGGGATCACGCTTACGGACTGAACAGAGGTGTTCCACAAAGCGGTCACCCAATCTGCGTTTGGTCTCCCCAATGTAGGGGAGACCACATCGTGAGCAGCGAATACAGTATAGATTTTCATGATCTCAAGGTCATGAGTGCTCTCCTGGAGTCGGCCTCGTTTGAATACTGTGGGTAAGCTCCGTGTGTAATGTGATGAAATATTTCCATTCATCACTGCCTGTGACTGAGATCGGTTTCAGTGTCATTTCCCTTCCCCCAGACCTCATTGTATTGTGTACTGGAATGTGCTGTATTGTATACTGGAATGTGCTGTGTGTAGGGCTCCGCCCATACCTGGCCCCGTTTGTAAGCTAGCTTCAGTCTAGCCCCAATCTCCAGAAGGACGACATCTCTCTAGCTTACGTGTTTCGTTCTAAGTTAATAAAAGCCTTGTTTTGTTCTGCTACCTTCGAGTCTCGGAATTATTGAGGCACATCATGTAACACCTCTCACTGGGAGCTTGCCTGTTTAGGGTGCGAGTTAGGATACGGGCAGCAGAGTTTTGGATGAGCTCAAGTTTATGGAAGTTGAAAGATGTGAGGCCGGCCTGGAGAGCATTGGACTAGTCGAGTCTAGAGCAACAAAGGCGTGGATGAGGGTTTCAGCAGCAGATGAGCTGAGGCAGGGGCGGAAACGGGCCGATGTTATGGAGGTGGAAGTAGGCGGTCTTTGTCTTGACTGGCTTTTTAGTTGATTTCCCACCCTTATCCACCATGGAACCACAAATGTAACATTATCTGGGCAGATGGGGACAAGGTCCAGTTACACTGAGTCCCCGCCCCATTTTCTGCCCGTCAGGCATTCAGGTAGAAGTGGGGGCAGGACCATTATGGCATCTTGAAAATGAAGGAAATACATCATCCCATTTCCTACCATTTTCTCCCTAGCAATTCTGGGCACAAAAGACACCTGTGCATTGCTGGTGTTCAGTGTTGCTAAAGGCCTTGGGAGAAGAACTTGAAATGTAAAAGGTCAGTGCAGAGTGATTGATTGCTTTTAGGAAATCAACTGAAGTGAAAGTGGCAGCATTTTAAACTCTTGAAGTTTCCTTGGACTGGCAAAGCAGGCCCACCTACACTGTGGGTGTGGTGGCACAGTTAAATCCCTCCTTCCTACCTGAAACTGATGCACCATCATCATTGTCATAAATGGCTTGGGCACCTACCAATAATATGTCAATACCTCAGCAACAACAACTTGCATTTATATAACAGCTTTAACATAAAAATGTGCTTCTAGTCACTTTGTGTCAAAGCCACATCCATGGGCCCACACAAGTGCAAGCTATAACTCCCTGGACCTTCGGGATTCCTGCCACTCTGTAAATTTGCACAGTCCTCTCATGCTGCCACTGGTTGGCCATGGGGAAGGAGAGAAATTGTTTGCTTGAGTAGCAAGGCATCAGTCACTTGCTTTATATTTCTGTGGTCAGCTGATTGACTTATGTTGTTAATATCCACAGTAGCGTTCTGCAATGAACCCGAAAGAGAAAAGTTAAGAATGGTTGTGAATTTGACAACAGTACCATGTCTTTGGAGGAGTTTTGCTGCAGGTCAGCTTTGAACTTGTGCTACAAAGTCTGTCACAGCCTCATTCTGAAATTGAACATAAGAACATAAGAATAAGAGCAGGAGTAGGCCAGACGGCCCTTCGAGCCTGCTCCACAATTCAATAAGATCATGGCTGACCTTTCCCACCCGATCCCCATATCCCTTGATTCCCTTAGTATCCAAAAATCTATCGATCTCTGTCTTGAATATACTCAACGACTGAGCCTCCACAGCCCTCTGGAGTAGAGAATTCCAAAGATTCACCACCCTTTCAGTGAAGAAATTTCTCCTTATCTCAGTCCTAAATGGCCGACCCCTTATTCTGAGACTGTGACCCCAAGTAGACATTGCTTTTCTGACCAATCTTGGTGTGTGAGCTCTTGCCTGTAGATGTGGGTGTAAGGTGGGCACAATACTATGTTACGTCTCACAAACTTTATTTGGGCATTACCACGATGATGCACAGTCATTCCTGCAGCTATACTCTTTTACCAGTAGATGGAGCGTCATAAGCTGCAAATCCTCACACCCATGCCGATGGCCCCAAGAGAGTATTACATTTCCAGGATGTTGCCAACATTAAAAATCTGGAATAAAATCAGGAAATGCTGGAAATACTCAGCAGCATCTGTGGAGAGAGAAACAGTGTTAACGTTTCAGGTCGATGACCCTTCGTCAGAACTGGAAAAACCTGGAGATGGAACAGGTTTTTAAGCAAGTGCAGGGGCAGGGAGAGGGGGGAGGGAAGGAAAGAACAAAAGGGAAGGTCCGTGATAGGATGGAAGGCAGGAGAGATTAAGAGACAAAAGAGATAATGGTGCAATGCCAAAGGAGATGGTAATGGGACAAGTAACGAAACAAAAGATGGCTCTAGATGAAGTGTAAATGGCAATGGCAGAATGATCGACAGCTGCCATGTGAGAGAGAGAGAAAAACAAGATGGAAAAAAAAGATAGGGGCAGAGGTTATGGTCTAAAATTGTTGAACTCGATGTTGAGTCCAGAAGGCTGTAAAGTGCGTAATCAAAAGATGAGGTGCTGTTCCTCAAGCTTACGTTGAGCTTCATTGAAACAGTGCAAGAGGCCGAGGACGGTGAGGTCAAAAATCTGGATATCAATAAGTATAGAACCACCCCGCACAGCCCGCTTCTACCTCCTTCCCAAGATCCACAAGCAGGACTGCCCTGGTAGACCCATCGTTTCAGCCTGTTCTTGCCCCACGGAACTTATCTCTTCCTATCTCGACTCTATCTTTTCTCCCATTGTGCAGTCTCTTCCCACCTACATCCGCGACTCTTCGGACACCCTCTGCCACTTTAACAGTTTCCAGTTTCCTGGCCCCAACCGCTTCCTTTTCACCATGGACATACAATCCCTCTACACCTCCATCCCCCACCAGGATGCCCTGAGGGCGCTCCGCTTCTTCCTTGAACAGAGGCCCGACCTGTCCCCATCCACAACCACCCTCCTCCGCCTGGCTGAACTTGTTCTCACATTGAACAACTTCTCCTTTAATGTCACTCATTTCCTCCAAATCAAAGGTGTTGCTATGGGTACCCGCATGGGTCCTAGCTATGCCTGCCTTTTTGTGGGATATGTGGAACACTCTTTGTTCCCGTCCTACTCAGGTCCCCTCCCTCACCTCTTTTTCCGATACATTGATGACTGTATCGGTGCCGTTTCCTGCTCTCGCCCCGAACTAGACAATTTTATTCACTTTGCCTCCAATTTCCACCCTTCCCTCACCTTCACATGGTCCATCTCTGACTCGTCCCTTCCCTTCCTCGACTTCTCCGTCTCCATCTCTGGGGATAGGTTGTCAACCAATATTCACTACAAGCCCACTGACTCCCACAGCTACCTGGACTACACTTCCTCCCACCCCGCCTCCTGCAAGGACTCTATTCCATTCTCCCAGTTTCTCCGTCTCCGCCGTATCTGCTCTGACAATGCCACCTTCCACACCAGTGCTTCAGACATGTCTTCCTTTTTCCGCAACCGAGGATTCCCCTCTACCGTGGTTGACACGGCCCTCGATCGTGTCCTTTCTATCTCCCGCACTTCTGCCCTCACCCCTGCCCCTCCCTCCCGGAACCACGATAGGGTTCCCCTTGTCCTCACCTTTCACCCCACCAGCCTCCACATTCAACGGATCTTCCTCCGCCATTTCCGCTACCTCCAAAGTGATCCCACCACCAAATGCATCTTCCCCTCCCCTCCACTTTCAGCATTCCGTAGGGACCGCTCCCTCCGAGACACCCTAGTCCACTCCTCTATCACCCCCAACAGCCCTTCCCCTTCGCCTGGCACCTTCCCGTGCAAGCGCAGGAGATGTAACACCTGCGCCTATACCTCCCCCCTTCCCGCTGTCCAGGGCCCCAAACACCCCTTCCAGGTGAAGCAGCGATTTACTTGTACTTCTTGCAATCTAGTATACTGTATTCGCTGCTCACGATGCGGTCTCCTCTACATTGGGGAGACCAAACACAGATTGGGTGACCGCTTTGCAGAACACCTCCGTTCAGTCCGTAAGTGTGACCCCGAGCTTCCGGTCGCCTGTCATTTTAATTCACTGCTCCATTCCCACTCGGACCTCACCGTCCTTGGCCTCTTGTATTGTTCCACGGAAGCTCAACGTAAACTCGAGGAACAGCACCTCATCTTCCGATTAGGCACTTTGCAGCCTTCCGGACTCAATATCGAGTTCAACAATTTCAGATCATAACCTCGGCCCCTATTACATTTTTACTTAGATTTTTTTTCCACCCCTTTGTTTTGGGTCTTCCCTTCACCCCTCCCCCCCTTTCCTTTTTTTTTCTCTCTCCCACACGGCAGCTGTCTCCCATCCTGCCAGTACACTTCACACCTAATCTGTGCCGTCTTTTGTCTCCACTGTCCTATTACCATCTCGTCTGGTTTTGAATACCTCTTAATGTCTCTTCACTTCTCTTTTGTTCTATCGCAGCCCTGCCTTCGATCTATTTTATTTCCTTTCCAGTTTTGAAAAAAGGTTATACCTGAAACGTCAACTCAAATTTCTCTCCATGGATGTTGCCTGGCCTGCTGAGTTTTTCCAGCATTTTCTGTTGTTATTTCGGATTTCCAGCATCTGCAGTATTTTGCTATCGTACTCGTGTTTGGTTCACTGCCACACCTCTTCTAGGAATGTCTACCTTGAAGAAGTTCTGCTCTTCTCTTCGATGGGATCTCCGTTTGGCTCTTCAACCTTGTTCATCTTTATTACTTTCAGTTTCCCTTCTCGTGTTTGATCAGGTATCTGCCAAGGCTCGGTTTCACAGCCATATCATTTTCCTCAGCAACTGTCTCCGGTTCCGACTTATTCCACGTGGATTCCAACTAAACTTCCACCCTTTGTGTTTCGGATCCACCCAGGATTACAAATATCTCCAAGATATTCATCGTTCCTCGAACTACTGCTCTCGCTGCATCCTGAGATCCACACTCAACGCCATGCGGCGCCACATGAACACTCTCGACCTCTCTTTTCAGCAACACCGGCGCACTCTATCTCAAAGCTGTCCGGGTCCACAGTTCCATTTCATCCTTCGACTCATCCGACACTTCAACAAAAAACTTTTTTTCTTCCTTTCCGATGTCAAGGATCGCAAGCTTCATCAACTCTTGGACACCAACGCCCCTCCGGAACCTTCTTCCCCTTCACTTTCCTCTGACCCCCCTTCTCCCAATCTCATCCGCTGCTGCGTTTTCACTATCCCCTCTGAGCTTCCACTCTCTGACCCCGAATGACCAGTCCTCAACAAAGGCCTGAGCTTCATCCCCTTACGCCCCCACCTCAATGAATTTCGAGCTCGGCACGATGCTGAGCTCTTTTTCCGCCGCCTTCGTCTCCGTGACCACTTCTTTGGCCAGGAGTCTTCCCCCCGCATGACTGACCCTTTCTCCCGCTTGCAGAATTCCCATTCTACCTGGACCCCTCCCCCTGGCCTCTTACCCTCTCTAGATCTTTTCATCGCTAACTGCTGCCGTGACATCGGCCGTCTCCATTTCTCTGCTCCCCTCACTCACTCCAACCTACCTCCCTCTGAACTTGCAGCACTCCATTCTCTTAGATCCAACCCTGACATTGTCATTAAACCCGCTGACAAGGGTGGTGCTGTTGTTGTTTGGCGAACTGACCTCTACCTAGCGGAAGCTGAACGGCAACTCTCCGACACCTCCTCCTACCTCCACCTGGACCATGACCCCACTACCGAACATCAAACCACCATTTCCAAGACTGTCACTGACCTCATCTCCTCTGGAGATCTTCCCCCCGCGGCCACCAACCTCATAGTTCCCCAACCCCGCACAGCCCGCTTCAACCTCCTTCCCAAGATCCACAAACAGGACTGCCCTGGTAGACCCATTGTTTCAGCCTGTTCTTGCCCCACGGAACTTATCTCTCCCTATCTGGACTCTATCTTTTCTCCCCTTGTCCAGTCTCTTCCCACCTACATCCGCGACTCTTCGGACACCCTCCGCCACTTTAACAGTTTCCAGTTTCCTGGACCCAACCGCTTCCTTTTCACCATGGACGTACAATCCCTCTACACTTCCATCCCCCCACCAGGATGGCCTGAGGGCACTCCGCTTCTTCCTTGAACAGAGGCCCGACCTGTCCCCATCCACCACCACCCTCCTCCGCCTGGCTGAACTTGTTCTCACTTTGAACAACTTCTCCTTTAACGCCACTCATTTCCTCCAAATCAAAGGTGTTGCTATGGGTACCCGCATGGGTCCTAGCTATGCCTGCCTTTTCGTGGGATATGTGGAACACTCTTTGTTCCAGTCCTACTCAGGTCCCCTCCCTCACCTCTTTTTCTGATACATTGATGACTGTATCAGTGCCGTTTCCTGCTCTCGCCCCGAACTAGACAATTTCATTCACTTTGCCTCCAATTTCCACCCTTCCCTCACCTTCACATGGTCCATCTCTGACTCTTCCCTTCCTCGACTTCTCCGTCTCCATCTCTGGGGATAGGTTATCAACCAATATTCACTACAAGCCCACTGACTCCCACAGCTACCTGGACTACACTTCCTCCCACCCCGCCTCCTGTAAGGACTCTATTCCATTCTCCCAGTTTCTCCGTCTCCGCCGTATCTGCTCCGACGATGCCACCTTCCACACCAGTGCTTCCGACATGTCTTCCTTTTTCCGCAACCGAGGATTCCCCTCTACCTTGGTTGACACGGCCCTCGATCGTGTCCGTTCTATCTCCCGCACTTCTGCCCTCACCCCTGCCCCTCCCTCCCGGAACCACGATAGGGTTCCCCTTGTCCTCACCTTTCACCCCACCAGCCTCCACATTCAACGGATCATCCTCCACCATTTCCGCTACCTCCAAAGTGATCCCACCACCAAACGCATCTTCCCCTCCCCTTTCAGCATTCCGTAGGGACCGCTCCCTCCAAGACAGCCTAGTCCACTCCTCTATCACCCCCAACAGCCCTTCCCCTTCGCCTGGCACCTTCCCGTGCAAGCGCAGGAGATGTAACACCTGCCCCTATACCTCCCCCCTTCCCACTGTCCAGGGCCCCAAACACCCCTTCCAGGTGAAACAGCAATTTACTTGTACTTCTTGCAATCTAGTATACTGTATTTGCTGCTCACGATGCGGTCTCCTCTACATTGGGGAGACCAAACGCAGATTGGGTGACCCCGAGCTTCCGGTCGCCTGTCATTTTAATTCACCACTCCATTCCCACTCGGACATCACCGTCCTTGGCCTCTTGTATTGTTCCACGGAAGCTCAACGTAAACTCGAGGAACAGCACCTCATCTTCCGATTAGGCACTTTGCAGTCTTCCGGACTCAATATCGAGTTCAACAATTTCAGATCATAACCTCGGCCCCTATTACATTTTTACTTAGATTTGTTTTCCACCTCTTTGTTTTGGGTCTTCCCTTCCCCCCCTTTCCTTTTTTTTTCCTCTCTCCCACATGGCAGCTGTCTCTCATCCTGCCAGTACACTTCACACCTAATCTGAGCCGTCTTTTGTCTCCACTGTCCTATTACCATCTCGTCTGGTTTTGAATACCTCTTAATGTCTCTTTTACTTCTTTTGTTCTATCGCAGCCCTGCCTTCGATCTATTTTATTTCCTTTCCAGTTTTGAAAAAGGGTTATACCTGAAACGTCAACTCAAATTTCTCTCCACAGATGTTGCCTGGCCTGCTGAGTTTTTCCAGCATTTTCTGTTGTTATTTAGTATAGAACAACCATTTTATTCTTCCCCAGTTTCAGTATACCCCCTTTATATGCTTAAGTAAATAACTGGGCAACACCTCAGAAGATGCACTAGTTGGAAAATAAATGTGAATATTATTTTTAGACTGAATAATATAGAATTACAGTGTGATATTTACTGCCTTTTAACGTGGACAGCCGAATTTGGTGAGCATGTACGTTATGTCCAGTGCATCACTGTTACAAAATTATATTATTAATCCTGTGGCATGCTATCCAGTTTACATTTCACATAAGGTTGCATGTTGAGAGAATAATTAGCCCTTCCTATTAAGGCCAGCATAGCAATTGTTGCTAGGAACATGAATGACTTCATGTACACAGGCACATACCTCGGAAACATTAAAACTCTCATTGCCTCTACATCTGCCCTGATCTCTGCTGAAGTGCATGGTGATTTGTTCAAAACAAGTTTTAATGCTGCTTTGATGCTTAATGTAGCAGTAGATGGCGCAACAATTGACTCCTGCGATGTCACCTGTGGTTGCCTGGCTGTATGCTGTGGCACAAAAGTTAAGGGCAATGCATACGTTTGACTGCAACACTTCATGACCCGGGTACAACGCCTCAATCACAACATCCATACTGAACCTGAGCCTCATCATGTTTCCTACATTACAACAGTGACTACACTTCAAAAAGTACTTCATTGGCTGTAAAGCGATTTGGGACATCCGGTGGTCGTGAAAGGCGCTATATCAATGCAAGCCTTTCTCTTTTCTTTCTTTTTGCTGGTCTTCCATCACGCCCATATCAATGACTCTGGTGCAAGAGATTTGGTCCCTGGGATAGCTGGTGCACCTCCAGTATTTAAGCTCTTTTCAGCCTCTATCTCCTGCTGCTGAGCTATGATACAATAACTTGTATTTATATAGCGCCTCTATCGTAGTAAAACGTCCCAAGGCGCTTCACAGGAGCGTTATCAAACAAAATTTGACACCGAGTCACATAAGGAGATATTAGGACAGGTGACCAAAAGCTTGGTCAAAAAGATAGGTTTTAAGGAATGTCTTAAAGGAGGAGAGAGAGGTAGAGAGGTTTAGGGAGGGAATTCCAGAGCTTAGGGCCTAGGCAGCTGAAGGCATGGCCACCAATGGTGGTGATTAAAATTGGGGATGCGCAAAAGGCCAGAATTGCAGGAGCGCAGAGATCTTGGAGGGTTGTAGTGCTGGGGGTGGTTACAGAGATAGGGAGGGCCGAGGCCATGGAGGGATCTGAAAACCAGGATGAGAATTTTAAAATCGGGGCATTGCTGGACCGGGAGACAATGTAGGTGAGCAAGCACAGGGGTGCTGGGTGAACGAGACTTGTGCGAGTTAGGAGACGGACAGCAGAGTTTATGATGAGCTCAAGTTTATGGAGGATGGAAGATAGAAGGCCGGCCAGCAGAGCAGTGGAATAGTCAAGTCTAGAGGTAATAAAGGCATGGATGAGGGTTTCAGCAGCAGATGAGCTGAGGCAGGGTCGAAGTCGAGTGATGTTACGGTCGTGGAAGTAGGTGGTCTTAGTAATGGAGCCGACAATGGCCACTGCAGCCATTCTGTGAGGGTTAAAAATTCTCCATACAATTCAGTTCTCCCGATGCTGTGCTCATACATCCAAATCTTAGGGGTGATTCTGGGATCCTGTGCTCTCAATGAGGAGCCACGTGCCTAGAAAGCACGAGTCGGAGAATCAGAGTTTCAATGAGCTAGCCTTATCTCTGACCTGCACTCCCTGTTTGAATGGCTTCCCCGCTGGGGATTGAGGAATGATCCCACTGCTCCATGATTTTCAAGTTCAAGGCATAATCATTTCCTTTAACATCGCTCTGTGAACCAAACTGAGCACGTTTCTGAAACATGGCTTCCACAGTAAATAACAAGCCCATAACAAAGTTTTTTTTTTATTATTCCCCTACCCATTTTAGATTGTGCGCAGAAATGAGATAAAAGCAGAAGAAAAGCCCATTATAGCCTTTGCTGGCAATTCCACCCGCTTTTTAATATTAATAATAATACTCCCTCTTGTCTTTTGTTTATTTCCTTTCTTGCTAATAATCATTTTGATTAGGTTTCTCTGTTGGGATTCTGAGAAATGGAATAGTTTTCGTTGGGTATAGCAGGTAAAATATAATGTAGAACATCGTTTTGACTTCTGCTTCAGAGAGCTCCTCTACCATGCCAGCGTACCAATTTATTCTCCCATTCCATCTATTCTTTATGGCTTCCTGGAGGGAGAATGCTCAGTCAGCACCAATTACTGCTGAATTATAGACAGTTTTCTGCTATGGACTTGTGCCCTCTGGGAATCGGATTAAGACTACGTAAACTCATTTCACCCTGGACTCTTTAACAGCAATCCACATAGTGCGGACTCTTGAATTCCATCATTCTGATACAAATCCACGTTCCAGAGGTCGAAGAACATTTCCCCTCTCCCAGTACCATTGTTAATGCTAATTTTACCAAGTTTAATGTTAAGGCCACAGTGTCGTAGCACAATTGCAACTCTGAAATCATTTAAGAGCTGAGTATGTGAACATAGGCATACTCCTACAAGCTTTAGCAAGCAGTACTATACTGAGTTAAGTATTTTCATACATTGTAAAAATTAAAATTGATTAAATAGTGTAATGAGATCTCACCAACTTCCTACAACATCTTTACCAGCTTGTACCATGCAAACACGTTTTTTTTTACATCATTTAAGTACCTCAGAAACTCACTCACAAATGTTTTACAAAATGTCATTCGGAGGATTTTAATTTAGGACCAAAATCAATTCATGGAATCATGTAAAAAACTGAAAAACCATGTTGATATATTCAGACAGAATAAAATGCTCTGATTGAAAAAGTACAATTCTCAGTCCTGAATTCCATTTTGGCTGTTTTCATTCGATAATCAAATTCTATGTAAAGCAAATGAAGGGGAACTAATGACTGTTCCTTGCAGGTTTCAAGAGAAAAATGGTGAATTATAAAGTCACCATCTAATTAGGCACTGGACAAATGGTTAATAATTTAAAACAATCATTGATACCCCACTGAATTTATTGGAAAGAATGTTGATGTCACTGTTTTATTTCTGTCTAACTAACATTATCAGCAGTTAGTTAAACTGAATCTAGCCCAATATCCTAAATTTGTATCTTCAGAACATGACCTTGTTAAAATTCAGCAGACTTTCTGAGAGTTTTTCATGCCACTATAGTAAAGATCAGTCCAAAGTTTTCAATAACATAATGTTGATGCGTTGGTTGCAATAATATTAATGACACATGAATGGCAATTGTATTGTGGCCGTTACTAATTTCCCATTATTTTAATTTTGAGAGCTATCTAGCTTCTTGAAGAAAGTCAAGCCTTCAGATAAATGACCAGAAACCCAGTGAGACTGGTGATCATTAGGAGACACTGCAGTGAGGTGACCTAAGAGAGAGTCACCTTAAGCTAAGTTCAGTATGGATAGCCCTATATTGTGCTGGAGAGCGGATGGTAGCAAGTTTTAGAGTTTCAGCTTCGTTACAAGATTTAGAGCCAGAGAGTGCGAGGATAAAACTGTCCCCAACAACCTCATGATACAGATTATTAACATTAAAGCATGGAAGTGACAGGTTCAGATGCAAGTTATATATCCAAATGATTATTGCATCAACAAAACCCTTGGTGAGATTATTACTCGGTAATCACCCTCAGGATTTGTTTTGGACACTAAGGGAATCAAGGGATATGGGGATAGGGCAGGAAAGTGGACTTGAGATTGAAGGTCAGCCAAGATTTTATTGAACGTTGGAGCAGGCTTGAGGGGCTGTGTGGCCTACTCCTGCTCCTATTTCTTATGTTTCTTATGTTTATGTAGAAAGTTAGAGCTATTACTTAACAACGTAAGGACCCTTTTAATGACAAGGTTTATGTTCCTGCAATGCCACACAACCTCTCCAGCCCAGAAAGGGAACAATTGAAACTGTGGAGTATCATTCCTGCAGGTAGTAAGCTGTTCTTAGAGATTTTTAAAATACTTTTCCCATCTGTCTCTTTTTTCCTCTCTCTTAATCCAATCTTTCTTTCCTGCTTTTTATTTATCTTTCTGTATCAATTTCCTTCTCCGTCATTCCTCAGTTTCTTTCTTTATCCTTACTTCTCATTGGTTAAGGAGCTAGACTGTTGGCCCCATCATTCACCAAGGTCCCGGATGCCCTATTGCTCACGCCGCGCTGTTATCTGCTTGCCCTTCCAGCAATTTGTGGCGCAAAATATTCCTGAGGTGAAGGATGAGGGGAAAAGTCTAATTAATGGGGCATGCCCTGCACCAGCAAATTCTGAGTCATTATAAAAATTGTTGCTTATTCTACCTGTAAGATGTATATTTCAGCTCCAAATCAGACAATAGTTTCAGTATTTAAATTAAAATTGCATCAGAAGAGCTTAAAGTACATCACTCCTCTTAAATAAATATGCCCCAAAATGGCTTCACATATATAACATTCTCACAGTAATCTGGCACTAGACTCATTACACAGTGGTTGCAAGTGGTCTATAAAGTACAATACAAGCTGTAAACAAGAATGCATCCAAACTCATGTCTAATCTTAAGTGAGTGCTGAGTTGAATCATTAAACCACTGTGTGCCAAGTGACCTCCTGTGTAACATCTGACAGATAAATGATTGCCCGTAATGTTTAACTTTCCCCCTCAGGGGGTGGATGGTTTGGAGGGGGGGGCGGCTGCAGGGAGGGGATACACAGATTTCCCCTGTGCTAATATTTGGCTATTTGCCCTGAAACTGTAACCACATTTTTTATAAATGCATTTACAGTTTTGCTACAGATAACACACATTTTCCCTCAGAGTATTTTAAATTCTTCTCGGTGCTGTTGCTAAAGTGATCATTGAAGCTACACACATGATACCACGAGATAGGAGTGTGATTGGATCCCATGCGATTCATTTTACAAATATGCACTGCCAGGGGAAGCCTCAACCACCAGGAGCACACAATGGGAAATCGCAGGGGCATTGCAGACCATTTTCCATCTATTAATTTTCCTTGTAACAAAATCATAAACACATTCTTTATAAAAACATTTAAAGATTTTGTTACATAGGGCTGGGTTTTTCAACATCGGCGGGTCCGTGGCGTGTGGGGACCTTGCATCTGACTCGATCCCGGCCTCCAACAAGATATTACGTAAATAGGGCTGCGAGGTTCACAGCCAATTAATAGGAAGCGGGTCTGATGATGTCATTTGATGATGCGTCATCAGTCAGTTTCCTTAAAGGGGCCATGTCCAAAGTGATTTTGACAGTTCTGCTGTCAGTGTTCTGCAGCACTGAGGTGCACCAAACACTGACAATCACTGCACAAAGGTGCACGGCTGCACCCAGGCTCTCCCATTACACCCTCCATATGCTTATGGAGGGAGGCACAGCACGCAGGGAGGTTCTCTTCCCTTTCAATGGGCAGAAGAGACCTCCCCAGGACACCAACGCAGCCTGGATGCACATTGCACAGGAGGACACAAGCAGGGATGTCATCAGGAGGACTAGGCTGCAGTGGCGCAAACCTTTCAATGATCTCAGTTGATCACGAAACGTTACTGTAAATCCACACTCAACCTCATCCTGCTGTGTCTCTCATCACATCCCCATCACTCTGCCTTCCCTACCCTACTCCTGCACATCTTTACTCACATCAACTTACCTTGCACCTCCACCAATCCCTCTCTATCTACATTGTCACTTCCCCATCTCACTAACCACCCCTCACACTCACCCTCATCCTAGTGCAAGCATACTAACTAATAACACACAAGGGTAGGCACTTGAGTGTTTTAGCCAATGTTCATGTGAAGTTCTCGGTAATGTGCTGTTAAACATTGAAATCTTTGCATTCTTGGACAGATTTGTGTGCACCTTTGGAAGTGTGTTAGTGAGTTGCAGTGAATGGTGAGACATAATGTCCCACCCCCCAATGGTGATGAGTGTGAAAGGAATGCCTTGGGCATTGTATGGTGCTGGTGTGGGATGGTGCCAACCTGGTGCATCATGTGGCAGCCAGGGTGTACAGCATCAAGTGAAGTAACTCTGGACATGGTGAGGCCATTGCTGGCATCCCGGGCAGCAATGTGCACGGGTGATGATGCCCTGTGTCCAGTGCAGCATCAGTTGATTGCGGAGAAGGTTAGTGTGGATGTTGCTGCTGCTGGTGTGCCTGGTGATGTTGGTGTTGTGGCTGATCGTGTTGGGATTCTGAGGACCAAGGTGAGATTTTTTCAAGGGCACCGATGCTGATAGAATAGATGGCAGGTGAGGTTGAGATGACAGAAGTAATCTGTCAATGTTGAGATAGGTTGTTCCAAGGAGGTGACAATGGATAGAAAGATTACTCCAAATACTTCAAAAGTGCATAAAGCTTAAAAGTGGGCTCCAAATCATTAATGTTCCAGCTTTTAAGATTGGGAAGCGACCAGCTGTGAAATGGTAGATTTTATTCCACTTTTGTAGCTTTCACCTATTCACAGCAATCCACAGTCATTGAGAACCCGACATACTTACCTGACATGATAACCGTTCTCCGGGAACCTTGTTGAAAACCTGGTAAAATGGTAAGTACATGGGAAAATAGTTCTTGTCTACCATTTATTAAACTTTTAACATCCTAAATAGGCTGACCCACCACTTGGTGTCGGGTCTGTTCCAGGATGATAGACCCGAACACTTGGGAAACTGACAAGGAGGCGGGTTTACAGCGGGATACCGACCCGCTGTCAATCTTTGTGATTTTGACAGCGGTCCCACCTCCAAACCCACACTCTGAGCGCTGGGAAAATTCAGCCCATAGTGTGCACAGCGGAAATCTTCCCTCAGATGGGAAATTAATCCTTTTTGAAGGACATCATTAAGTAGTTTTGGGTATACATTATTAACACTGATTTAGTCTTTAACAGCAGTCAGGTCTCTAAGTTGGCTCTGAAGTGTCCAGCTATGGTGGAAACTTCATTCGCTGCTAGTTAAAATCTGCTATTTATTACCATTTTCTGACTTCCTTTCAAGAAGTGCTCCGGCATTAAAAATAGAAAAAAAAACTGAATGACTGGGAACATCTCACTGACAGTATGAATAATTCAGCAGCTATTACTTTTCTCCAATTCAGCTTTTAATATCTGCAGCACTTCAAGTCAAGTTGAAAACATCAGTTGATTTTTAAGTTGATTTTAAATGCTACGTACCAAAGAATGGTCTCACAGATTGTTCCTCTGAGACTGATTTGGTCAAACGATTATCTTCTCTTTTTTCCCCCTGAACAAGCAGCTTTGGAAAATGGACATCAAACACTTTAATTGAGAGCAAACTGAGCAGCCAGAGGATCTCAGTCAGAGGCGCTTTCTAATAGCCAAATATCCATCACTTATTAGAATTGCTATGTATCCCTCACACTCCTTACATGGGTATCAGCACCGTGAGACACACTCCTACCGCGGAATACTTCTACCACTAGATGGAGCGTTGTAAGCTCCTGAAGCTGCAGATTTTCATTATATATTACATATTGCATCGAGCGTACAGCACAGAAAGAGGCCATTCGGCCCACTGGTCTATGACGGTGTTCACGCTCCACATGAGCCTCCTCCCAGCCCTCTTCATCTAGCCCCCATCAGCATATCCTTCAATTCCTTTCTCCCTCATGTGTTTATCTAGCTTCCCCTTAAATCCATCTATGCTATCAACCTCAACTCCTCATTTACTTCTTGTGGTAGCGAGTTGCACAATCTAATCGTTCTCTGGGTAGAGTTTCTCCTGAATCCCCTATTGGATATTTTAGTGACTATCTTATATTTATGGCCCCTAGTTTTGGTCTCTTCCATAAATGGAAACACCTTTTCTACGTCCACCCTATCAAAACCTTGAATAATTATTTTATTTTTAAGTATGTATTGAAGCAAATTGAATCGGTGTGGCATTGACATAAACAACTGACTGACCAGGATGTCTTTCAACACTATGGTACAGAGTGAACAATCTATTCACTATTCAGATAGCCTCATAGCTCCAGGATGTTGCCAACATAGAAACATAGAGGATAGGAGCAGGAGTAGGCCATTCAGCCCCTCGAGCCCGCTCCGCCATTTAATGAGATCATGGCTGATCATCCAAATTCAGTACCCTGTCCCTGCTTTCTCCCCATATCCCTTGAGCCCTTTAGCCTCAAGAAATAGATCTAACTCCTTCTTGAATATATTTAATGAATTGGCCTCAACTGCCCTGTGTGGCAGAGAATTCCACAGGTTCACCACTCTCTGGGTGAAGAAATTCCTCCTCATCTCAGTCCTAAATGGCTTACCCCTTATCTTTAGACTGTGACCCCTGGTTCTGGACTCCCCAACCATCGGGAACATCCTTCCTGCATCTATTCTGTCTAGTCCTGTCAGAATTATATAAGTTTCAATGAGATCCCCTCTCATTCTTTGAAACTCTAGCGAATATAAGCCTAATCGACCCAATCTCTCCTCATACGTCATTCCTGCCATCCCAGGTATCAGTCTGGTGAATCTTTGTTGCACTTACTCCATGGCAAGAACATCCTTCCTCAGATAAGGTGACCAAAACTGCACACAATACTCAAGGTGTGGCCTCACCAAGGCCCTGTACAACTGCAGCGACATTCTTGCTCCTGTACTCGAATCCTCTCACTATGAAGGCCAACATACCATTTGCCTTCTTAACCACCTGCTGCACCTGCATGCTTACCTTCAGCGACTGGTGCACAAGGACACCCAGGTCTCGTTGCACTTCCCCTTTTCCTAATCTATTGCCGTTCAGATAATAATCAGTTTTCCTGTTTTTGCCACCGAAGTGGATAACCTCGCATTTATCCACATTATACTGCATTTGCCATGCATCTGCCCAATCACCCAACCTGTCCAAATCACACTGGAGTTTCTCTGCATCCTCCTCACTGCACACACGCCCACCCTTTGTGTCATCTGCAAACTTGGAGATATTACATCTAGTTCCCTCGTCTAGATCATTTATATATATTGTGAATAACTGGGGTCCTATCACCGATCCCTGAGGTACCCCACTAGTCACTGCCTGCCACTTGGAAAAAGACCCATTTATTCCAACTCTTTGCTTCCTGTCTGTCAACCAGTTCTGTATCCAAGACAGTACCTTACCCCCAATCCCAGGTGCTTTAACTTTGCACGCTAATCTCTTATGCGGGACCTTATCAAAAGCCTTCTGAAAGTCCAAATACACCACATCCACTGGTTCTCCCTTATCTATTTTACCAGTTACATCCTCAAAAAATTCCAGTAGGTTAGTCAAGCACGATTTACCTTTTGTAAATCCATGTTGACTTTGTCTGATCCTGTCACTGTTTTCCAAGTGCTCTGCTAATACATCTTTTATAATGGACTCTAGCATTTTCCCCACTACCGATGTCAGGTTTACTGGTCTGTAATTCCCCATTTTCTCTCTACCACCTTTTTTGAATAGTGGGGTAACATTAGCTACCCTCCAATCCATGGGTACTGTTCCAGATTTCATCGAATGTTGGAAGGTGATCAGCAATGCATCTACTATTTCTAGGGCCACTTCCTTAAGTACCCTAGGATGTAGATTATCAGGCCCTGGGGATTTATCGGCCTTCAATCCCGTCAATTTCCCTAACACCATTTCCCTACAAATACTGATTTATTTCGGTTCCTCCCTTTCATCAGACCCTATGTTCCCCGACATCTCTGGGAGGTTATTTGTGTCCTCCTTTGTCAAGACAGAACCAAAATATGTATTTAATTGGTCGGCCATTTCTTTGTTCCCCATTATAAATTCCCCTGATTCTGACTGCAAGGGGCCTACACTTGACTTCACCAATCTTTTTCTCTTCACATATCTATAAAAGCTTTTACAGTCAGTTTTTATGTTCCCTGAAAGCTTACTCTCACACTCTATTTTCCCCTTCTTAATTAATCCCTTTGTCCTCCTTTGTTGAATCCTAAACTGCTCCCAATCCTCAGGTTTACTGCTTTTTCTGGCCAAAATTTATATGTCCTCTCCTTGGATCTTATGCTATCCCTAATTTCCCTTGTTAGCCACGGTTGAGTCACCTTTTTTTGTTTTATTTTTATGCCAAACTGAGATGAACAAATTCTGTAGTTCATCCATGCGGTCTTTGAATGTTTGCCATTGCCTATCCACCGTCAACCCTTTGAGTGACATTCCCCAATCAATCCTACCCAACTCACGCCTCATACCATCGTAGTTTCCTTTATTTAAATTCAGGACCCTAGTCTCTGAGTCAACTACTTCACTCTCCATCTTAATGAAGAATTCGATCATATTATGATCGCTCCGACCCAAGGGGCCTCGTACAACAAGATTGCTAATTAATCCTTTCTCATTACATAATACCCAGTCTAGGATGGCCTGATCTCTAGTTGGTTCCTCGACATATTGGTCCAGGAAACCATCCCGTATACACTCCAGGAATTCCTCCTCCACAGTATTGTTACTAATTTGGTTAGCCCATTCTATATGTAGATCAAAGTCACCCATGATGACTGCTGTGCCCTTATTGCACGCTTCTCTAATTTCCCTTTTAATGCCATCCCCAATCTCCGCATTACTGTTTGGAGGTCTATATACCACTCCCACTAACGTTTTCTGCCCCTTGGTATTTCTCAGTTCTACCCATACAGATTTCACATCATCAGAGCTAATATCCTTCCTTACAATTGTGTTAATCCCCTCTTTAACCAGCAATGCTACCCCACCTCCCTTTCCTTTTTGCCTATCTTTCCTGAATATTGAATACCCCTGGATGTTGAGTTCCCAGCCTTGGCCACCCTGGAGCCATGTTTCCGTAATCCCAATCAAATCATATTCGTTTACCTCTATTTGCGCAGCTAATTCATCCACCTTATTACGAATGCTCCTCGCATTAAGACACAAAGGCTTGTTTTTTTAATGCTCTTAGACCTATTAGAATTATTATTTACTGTGGCCATGTTTGATTTAAACCATTGATTTCTCTGACTGCCACTTTTGTTTTTCTCCTTCCTATCTTTTGCTTTTATCCTTGTTTCCCTTTCCTCTGTCTCCCTGCTCAGGTTCCCAACCCCCTGCCATTTTAGTTTAAACCCTCCCCAACTAGCAAACACTCCCCCTAGGACATCGGTCCCGGCCCTGTCCAGGTGCAAACCGTCCGGTTTGTACTGGTCCCACCTCCCCCACAACCGGTTCCAATATCCCAGGAATTTGAATCCCTCCCCCTTGCACTATTCCTTTAGCCACGTATTTATCTGAAATACCCTTCTATTTCTACTCTGACTAGCACAGTTGGGGTTGCTGCTCTGGGTGAGTCAGCGATGGGTGTCACGATGGGTGTGGTGGAACGTACCAAGAGAGGAACAGAGAAAGGCCATGAGCTCATTCGAGAAGGGCTACATAAGAACATAAGAAATAGGAGCAGGAGTAGGCCATTCAGCCCCTCAAGCCTGCCCCGCCATTCAATAAGATCATGGCTGATCTGACCTTGGCCTCAATGCCGCTTTCCCGCCCGGTCCCCACAACCTCGACTCCCCTGTAGCTCAAATATCTGCCTATCTCCGCCTTGAATATATTCAATGATTCCGCCTCCACAGCTCTCTGGAAATTCCTCCTCATCTCTGTTTTGAATGGGCGACCCCTTATCCTGAAACTGTGCCCCCTAGTTCTAGATTCCCCCATGAGGGGAAACATCCTCCCTGCATCTACCCTGTCCAACCCCCTCAGAATCTTATATGTTTCAATAAGATCCCCTCTCATTCTTCTAAACTCCAATGAGTATAGGCCCAACCGGCTCAATCTTTCTTCATAAGACAACCCCTTCATCGCAGGAATTAACCTCGTGAACTTTCTCTGTAACTGCCTCCAATGCAACTATATCCCTCCTTAAGGCTCAAGTCTAGGGTGGTAACAGGAGGGATGGTAGGGCTGGAGAACAATGTCGCAATGGGAGAGGGATCAACAGAGATATGGACCTGGATTTTAACCAGCCCCTGTATTAAAATCAAGGCAATGATGTTGGAAATTTTACGCTGCAGTTGTTGGTTCCTGATTGGGAGCTTTGAGATAAGGTTCAATGATCTGATTGGTAGATTTTGTGTGGGTTGGTGGTTTATGAGTATGGTCAGTCCTACCTGTCTATTGGTTTCTGATTGATATGTATATATACCTATCTATATTTGTGAAAATCAGTATGGTTAACTTAACAGACAGTAGTTACTTGAGCCACTCCAGCTTAGCTACTATAAGCCATACTTCACCAAGGTTATGGATTCTGAGACTGAGACTGACTGTTTACAGTGCCTAAATTTGAACTTCCATTTTATTAGTTTACCAGTCAGTAACATTCAATCACCTTGCTCCTGATTCAGTGACATTTTATCACGTGAAACAAGATAGCATAATAACAACGTTTTGCAAGTTAAAAATATCCCCTCCATGACTGTAAAAGCAGTTTGATCAACTAAATTTAATGGACCTGAAGTTGCAGTCGGAGGCTTCCCGCGGGCGAATGCCTCCGAACCACAAATAAAATCCGCACTTACCTGATGGCCCCTATGAAGACTCGCGCTCCTGGGCCTGCAGGCCTGTGTAAAGCCCCACATATCCCAGGGGCGCAGGCGGTTCACAACCATCCCTGGGATCACATGGGCCGGCTCAACCAATCACAAAGGGGGATTCCCATTATGCTTGTGGAGATTCCATTTACGTACGGAATCCCCATAAGTATAATAGGAATCGCACAAAAAAACACTTTCACACAACCTAAATAAAAATAAATCATCACATGTTTAAAATTAATTAAACATTTAAAACAAAAATTTAATTTTTTGACAAATAAATTTAAACATTTTTAAAGGGGCTAAAAATAATCTCAACTAATTTTAAAGGTTTTTGAATGTTTAAATGATTAAAAAAATGTTATTTATTTAAACCCTTATGCTGGTAAAATAAGGCCCTATGCCTGCTTTTACCAGGCGTAAGGGTTTCATGGGCATTCACTGGGCAGTAGTTGGGCAACTAGCCCAATTCTGTGCCAGCGAATGTCCATTTCCTTCAGACTCATACGACCTGTCGAGCTGAAATTTGACAGATCGCAAGTTCCGGGTTTTCGTGCATGAGCATCGCACGCAGAAACCTGGAACTTGTGGGGCACTTACGTCCGCATACGCAGTCATAGGCCCTGGAAAATCCAGGCCACTATTTCTTTACTAGGTACAAAGAAAGACGAAACAACTTGCAATTATAATAATCAAAGCACTTTACAGCCAATGAAGTACATTTGAAATGTAGTCAATGTTGTAATATAGGAAATGTGCCAGCCAATTTTGTGCACAGCAAGATCCCACAAACAGCAATGTGATAATGACCAGATAATCTGTTTTAGTGATGCTGGTTGAGGGATAAATATTGGCCAGAACAATTGCTATTCTTCGAACTAATGCCATAGAATCTATTACGTCCACCTGAGAGGGTAGACAGGGCCTCGGTTTAACGTCTCATCCAAAAGACGGCACCTCCGACAGTATGACACTCCCTCAGTACTGCACTGGAGTGTCAGCCTGGATTTTGCGTTCAAGTCTCTGACATGGGACCTGAACCCACAACCTTCTGACACAGAGGCGAGTGTGCTACCCACTGAGCCACAGCTGACACAATTGCTTAGTAAGAGTGGGCTGGATTTTGTCAGCCCCGAGGAGGCGGGTATGGAAGCGGGACTGCCAGTAAAGTTGCAGAATGTGGGGGCGGCTGGCAAACTCGCCCCCATCTCGCCTCCGTACCCTTTTGCCAGGAGGCGGGAAGCCGTCCTGCTCCGGGTCCCGTCTCCTCGAGCGGGAAAGAGATTCAATTCTATTAACTGCCTGTTAACAGGTAGTTAACAGGCAGATAATAGGATTAGTCCCATTTTACCTTTCCAAGTGCAGGCTTCCCGACTTCGGAGAACCCGGCCGGGGTGTAGGAGGTCTGCGGGGGTCGGAGGGGTCTGAAAGTGAGATGTAGAGGTGAGTGATGGGTGCAAGTGTGGAGTGGTAAGTATGTAAGGTGAGTGTTAAGTGTTCTAAAATGTTCACTTACCTTTGTTTCTGCCTACAGCCTTCAGCCGCTGTGGATCCGGAGTCCTGACATCTCCATTGTAGGTTTCGCAGACTGGCTGTTCGATCCTCTGAACCAACAGCCAGCTGATTTCTGCAAAGTTGAAAGGTTTGATGAGTCCTGAACACAAGGACTCATCAAACTACACAGAATGTCAGTGTTTGACAGCTTCACAGAGCTGTCAAACGCTGACATTTCTTCTTTCAAGAAATCTTGACAGATGGCACGTCAGACGTTGACGTGCTCTGCCAGTGACTTCCCCCTAATTGGCCTGCTGAGCCCGCTGGGTGGGCTTAACAAGGTCAATTAGGGGAATATCCCGCTGGTTGGCCAGAAGCTGATGGAGGCGGGATTGAAAGCGGGCAAGCAGCAGTCCCGCCTCCAAAAACTTCCCAGTGACAAAATCCAGCCCAGTATGAGGACAAATAATTAGAGAAACAGAAATTGCTTTTCAATAGAAAAATGTTCATAACATATTTAAAGAGTAATTAAGGTAGCACTGGAATGGATAACACAAAACTCTATAAGGGAAATGTTCCTGTGTTAGGATGGCCTCGGCGCGGCGAATACCTGAAAAGAGGCTGGGTTGAAGCGGGCGCTCGCACCAGATTTTCCTTCCATTAATTTAAATAGAGGTCAGTCGGGCGGGTTCTTTTACAGGTGAGTGCTTGGACCCTAGTCGGTGTTCCCGAAATTCACTGCACTTGGACAATCCAGTGCACCTGGGTGCAGAGCCGGGAAGACCTTCCCTTGCACCTGTAAACAGGAACCACCGAAACAGCTAAAACACAGCGATCCTCCGAATTAGAACAGTCTTGCTGAGCTAAAAAAAAACTGCTGATTGCTTTCCACCTTCAGCTTTCTCTTCTGTTCCGGCTGACACAATAATAAATTAACTTTATTTGCTGAGCTCTTTATTCCCTGCAGTAAAGAATCAATTATAACTTGCTGATATCATACTGTGAAGTGCATCACCTGAACGCAAAGAGTGCAAAAGAAAACTAAGCCTCAGCCATCATGGGATAAAGCTGATCTCATTTGTATGCATGAATATTGAGAAAAAATAAATAAGTAATTTTATATATATATATATATAAAATAACTCATGAATTAATGAACAAGCTGCTGCAGAACTCATTAGATTAGTTTTCATAAGCAAGAACAATCGTTTTCTGAACTACAGCAATTAATTTTAAACGGATTTATCGCTGTGTCATTATTTGTGAAGTTTAGAAAACTGTCAGTACTGTAATTAACTGTTACTGACATGCTTGGCGTGTAGGGAAACACATGTCACATTGTTGATGGGTTGCTGCTCAACATATACAATAACTAGCCTAATCTTTCATACTGTGTTTACCGTACTGATTCCATTCAAATGAGCTGTATGCTTAACACAAATTGGCACCGAAGCCATAAGCACTTGATGGACTGCGCAATTTGAAGGCAGCTTTTGTTGCAATAAAAGATGTCCATGAGATAATAAACAATTCTGAGTTATGTGACAAGCAAGCTCACTCTTGGCTAATGATTTAACTATGATTAAAACTCAGAATCACCCCCGCCCCTCACCATAGGTAAATGTAAAAGTAATAGCGATAACAAAGTGCTCATACCTGTTTTGGCAATATGATCAGAAGCATTGTGTGCTCTCCACTCTCCCAGTGTATTTTGGCTCAGATCAGTGTCAGGACACATTCCCAACACATTAGGGCTGATTGTCACTATCAGCCGGGTCAGAAAACTGACGGTAGCAGATCAGCCTCCCATTGAAGTCAACGAAAAGAAAAAACAGATGGGGTGTATAACGGGCAGCCAATTCGTTACTGTAATATATGTGGGTAGAAGAAATGAAAGACAGAGACATGATGGGTTGCTAGTCAAGGTACTTGTTTATTAGGCCAGAGCGAACTAAACCATGTGACAATACATTACACTGCTTTCCCCTTAAAAAACGTATGTATTCCCCTCGCAAATACAACAAAACTATGGTCCCACCTTTCCCAGCATTACATGTACCACATAACAAAAACTCCTGGCTTTGTTTTCTTTTAAATGAACTTCAAATCCAGTTTCATAACAGGTTTGCGGCGCCTTCCTAATCTCCTTAAAGAAGGTTTTGGTGTTGAATCCATTTTCGGACTGTTTTGCTTTGGTTCCGAACTCAAAGAAGTAGGTACCACCACTCTGTTTCCCCACTTGATACAACCTTGCTCACAAGACAATTCAGTATGACGGTTATGGAATGGTATCAATTCTGTATCCATACACTGATCAATCCATCCATTCAAGGTGTTTTCATACTTCCTTTTCAGTACTGAGTACTTTTGAGTCTCATCTGCAATCTTAGTTGCATTCACGGGAAAGTCAATGTCAACTACACCTAGCGTGAAAATCTCACCTTCACTCCCAATACACGAGTCCTCCTGTAGCAACCTCGACAAGGCATCTGCGATTGCATTCTGCTTTGAAGTGCGATATTCAATCCTATATTCATATTGTGACAACAACACTGCCCAACGTTGCATTCTTGAGGTGGCCATTGCAGGGATGGCAGATTTGGGCCCCAATATTGCTAGGAGCAGTTTGTGATCGGTTATCAGGGAAACCTTTCTGCCGATTAGGAACTGTTGGAATTTCTTGATTCCAAAGACTATGGCGAGTGGTTCCTTTTCAATTTGCACAAAGTTTCTTTCGCTCTTTGTGAAGGTTCGTGATGCAAACGCGATTGGTTTCTCTTGGCCATCATCCATTACGTGGCTTATGACACCATAGCTAGAAGCATCACACGCTAACTTAACCTCACACTCTGTGTTGTAGTGCACAAGTAGAGCATCGCTAGAGAGACTTCTCTTACAAGCGTCGTAAGCTTCCTGTTGCGCTTTCATCCACTTCCACTGGACATCCTCCTTGTGGAGCTCGTGCAATGGAGCTAACATGGTCGCTAACTCAGGTAAGTAACATGTGTAGTACTGGACCATTCCAAGGAAAGAGCTTAACTCAGACACGTTCTGTGGCTTTGGAGCATTAATGACAGCAACAACCTTTTCCTTCACTGGTTGCAAGCCATTTGCATCAACTTTCAGACCAAGGTACACAACCACGGGCTGCACAAAAGCACATTTGCTCCTTTCCAATTTGACATTGTGGGAATTCAACCTTTGAAGCACTAAATCTAACACTTCTAGATTTTCTTCCTCACTGCTTGTTGCGATCAGCACATCGTCTTGATTGCATAAGCAATTTGGAACTCCTTGCAAAATCTTATCCATCGTAGCCTGGAAGATTTTGGGGGAGGAGTTTACACCATACGACAGCTTGGTGTATAAGTACAGTCCCTTGTGTGTGTTGATAGTGAGATACTGTTGACTCTCTTTGTCAACATTCAAGCTTAGAGATAACCTTTGACCCAGAGAGTGCTGCATACAAATCTTGCAATGTAGGTAATGGGTACTGCTCATCGTCAACTGCTTGGTTGATAGTAACTTTGTAGTTACCACACAAGCGACAGTTTTGTAGGTTTTGGTCACTACCACAATCGGGGTAGCCCATCCACTTTTATCAGTTTTTACTAGCACTCCATTCTCTCTCAGCTTTGGTAGCTCTTCCTCCACCTGACTTTTCAACGCATAGGGGACCGGCCTTGCCTTAAAATATACAGGCTTCATGTTGGACTTGATGCGGATATGTGTGTCATACCCAGTGATGCCCTCATAACTGTCTGTGAACATGCTTTCGTACTTCTTCAGCATTGTGTTGAGTTGCTTCTTTGAAGCATCTACACTGAAGATGTTTTTCCAGTCTAGTTTTAACTTTCTCAACTAGTCTTTGCAGGGTTGGCCTGTTGTTGTAGCTCGCTACAATAATAAGCAGCTTTACTAACTGGCCATTGTGTTGAACTGTACATTCCGTTTGTCCATATGTCTCTAGGATTTCTTTTAACTCTATGGTACTCTTTGTAAGTGGCATTTGATTAAACTTACTCTCATATATGTGTCCTTACTCATGATAGAGCAGTCCGCCACTGTGTCAATACACAGGTCAACCTTGATCAATTTTTTTTTACATAAGTCTTTCTCGTGACTGCTAGTGTTGCCGTTAGTGGCATAGATACTGTAGATGCCTAGTTCTTCAACATCAGGTGTGTTCACTTCACTATTGTGAATTCCTCCCTTTTGTTGTCATTGCTTTCCATTGCCACTAGAATGGTTCTTACTTCCTGCTTTCGATCCAGCTCTCCAAGCTGTTGAAATATGGTGAAGACGCTTTGCATTTCTGTATTGGCAGGACTGTGGTGAGTGATTTCCATTGTAGCGATAACAATTCACTGAACTGCTCTCACTGACCTGCTTTTGACTTGGTGTCTCAGCTATAGGTTTGGCGGTGGCTTTGTGACTGTAGACCTCCGCTGCACTAGTCACTTGAGTTGGATGGAACACCCTAGCATTCTTAGGCGCCATCTCCATAGATAGGGCAATTTTGCATGTTATGTCAAACGTTAAGTTCAGAGTGTTCAGTAACTTGGACTGTGTGCGCTCATCCACCGGTCCACACACAAACTTGTCTCACAACGCACGATCCAAAAATGTGCCAAAGTTACAATGCAAAGACAGGTTCTTAAGAGCTACAATGTTCTCACTGATGGTTTCACTTTCTTTTTGGTTTCTGGTACCAAACTTATAGCTCTCTGCTATATCTAATGGCTTTGGGTTGAAATGGTCCTCAAGGTTCTCGACAATGTCTTCAAACGGCACATCCTTCGCTTTCCCTGGTGTGAGTAGGTTTGTCAATGTTCCATAGACATCTGGTCCAATCTCCGTTAGAAAAAATTGCTTTTTACGTTCATGAATTATTTTATGTTGAACTTGAACATTCTCATCTGCACCTTCTGCCTCAATAAAATTATTGGCCTTAAAAAACATCTCCATCTGCTCATTGTAAGAACTGAATAGTTCGGGAGCTCGGTCATACATGCCGAGGCTTCCGATGAATCCTGTAGGTGCGGCCATGATTGTCCCGATCAACAGTGACTCAGCAACCTGTGTACCTGTGAGAATCAACCCCGCTGTTGCTGTGTATACGAAGGTGAAGCACAGATGATTCTGCATCAGCATTAACAATAAAACATCGCAAAAATTCAGTTTAGGTGTCAAAATTCACCTAAAACTTTTGCACTCGAAGGTTGAACACTGTGTCCTTCCATGATCCCTAAAAATGGCTTTGGGATCCCATCCTCATCGCCAAAAATGTAATATATGTGGGTAGAACAAATGAAGGAAAGATACATGATGAGTTGCTAGTCTAGGTGCTTATTTACTATGCCAAAGCGAACTGTGCATGCTCATACTAAACCATGTGACAAACCATGTGATAATACGTTACAGTTACCACCAGAGTTCTGCACATTTGTTCAGGAAAACTCAATATGGGGGCAGACATTGGACCTCATTGTGCCAATTTTATGGGTGTAAAATGGGTGCAATGAGGAATAATTTTGGGGACTAACGTCCCGCACCCAAAGGACGCTTGAAAGATGGCGGGTGATTTATCAGGCATCCCTGGCGGCATGCCCAAAATAGGTGTTCGGCCCCTTACATAAGTCAACAAAGGGCCTAATGCCTGTTTTAGGCCCCCTTGCCAATAGTTGATGTCACAGAGTGGGGCAGGAGCAGGCCTGGGCGACCACCACCAAAAGGTACGCGGTGTTTAAAAATACAAAAGAAATTATTGCTGTGGAGCTAGGAGGAGCAGGAGTGCTCCCCCAACTCCACAGTAGACCGATCATGTCCCCTTCCTTATAGCCAGCCGTTCCATAACCCCCTCCCAGGATTTACCTTCAGGCCACTGCCGGTGAGGCCAGCAGTCCAGAATTCATTTCTTCAAACAGGCGAGCTGCCTGTGGAAGTGTGACAGGCACCAGCAGCTCACCAAATTAATATTGTGGAGGCCCGAGGCCAAATTTCATGCCGACATCAGGTCTCTCAGTTCGAGTGCACGATGTGACGCACACGAATTTATACCCCAATTATTTTGTTGACCTTTAGAAACCTGTGTATCCCCAAAGAATATGATCTTAGCTAGATGTGACTGCTCTTGCTTAGCTTGTCTTCATTTTCCTTGGCCTTAAAGCAAAATAGATTTGTGCTGACATTAACCATGCTTTGGAGATATTCAAGGATTCCAACATCTCTCAGTTGCTTGTTCATTCCAAATTGGCTTTGTCTTCCAATCCTTTGTGACATTTTCTGTTATTACTGCAGACACCAGCTATGGCAGTTAGAACTACTTCCAGCTGTCAGCTTTGATAGGTTTTTTTTGGAATTAGCAATAAAACTCTCCCAGCAACATGATTGCAGATTAACCCATAGGGATAACACAACCTCAATTCGTCAATTAATTTGCTGTCTCAAAGTACCTATATTTGCATCTTGGTGAATATTAATTAGTCACCTGCATATGATGCTTCTTGTTCCTGTCATGCCTAAATATATTAGCACTGCGTGTGACCTTTTACGTTGATGTGAACTCACTGGAGAATGGAACACAGTCATTTTATACCACCATCCACAATAATTAGATTTGCTAAAGCTAAGGCCAAATAAAAGCAGCTACGAGTATTGTACAAGCCAATGTCTAAACTGCTGCCATACACTTAATGCTACGTCAATTAACTCTCTTTAAAAGGACTCCAACAAATATGCAATTATAAAAGAGATCAAAAGTAAAACAGATGTATTTTTAAAAACTTAGATGATCAAATATTCAGTCCTATCACACACATAGAAACATTGGCCTCTTAAATCTCCAGGGGCCAAGTGTAGGGATGCACTGGGCTGCTGCCACCGACTCTGCCAAAGACTGAGAATTGAAGTGCAGGAACTCCGCCTTCTGGAGTTCCCGTGCCCCCTGATGACGAGCACGCCACTCTTATTGGCCATCCCAGAATCCCTGTAAACTGTAGGGTGATATAGTGCAGAGATGGAATTGAGTGTCTTTGGCATTCATATAGAAGCTACACATCATGTTGTCAAGAGGCACCAAGGAAATAAGAAGGGACCAAGGACCGAACCTTGGGGCAGACCCAAAAGGACCATGTGGAGGCAGGAGAATCCATTCCAGGAAACGTGCTTGCTGCGTTGCTCTAAGCTGTAGCCCATTTTGTCCTGGTACCCTGTGGGCATTTAGCCTACTTACAACGTGTGTAATTAACCTCCACATTTCACTGGGTCTGGGAATAGTCCACCATCTTCAATTGTTAAAACTGAAGTAAAGAAATCATCTAACACATTAGCCATTTTCTGATTCCCCATGAAGATTTGCCCAAACATGTCCATTACTGGACCGTTCTGGTCCTTAATAATCCATCGACTGCATCCATAGTTAAAAAAAACTTTTTTTTCTATAAAAGTATTGAACAAAGGAAAATATAGCCCACAGTCCCGAAGGACCACAAAGCAGAATCTTGCACAATACAATCACCCTTTGTTTATTTATTTCTCAAATAGTGAAATTTGTGCTCATTATATTGAGGGAGATCAACATAATGAAATGAAATACCTTCCAATTTCAGACACCATTATAAGCTTCCATGTCAGAGATGCCACAGTTGGTTCTGCTCCAACAATGTGTTTTGACCTCAACTTCAGAATAACCTGACGCAGGGCTTGATTTTTCATGAGTTCCACCTATTTTACTAATGATAACTGAAGCCACTACAACCAGTTTCCAATCAATGAATAGACTTCTGCCAACTCAGCTGAGGTTTGAAACTAATTCTGAAAGTGTCCTTGTTGGCAATTCATTTCATTTCAACTAGTAATTTGTGTTCTTCTGACCTTGAATGTCCATTATAATTAAAACATTAAAAATTTAGTTGTGAGGATGCACTATAAAACTCATAATGGATTTCTGTTGCCCATTTTATGCTTCATTCGGGACATCAACTTTTCTATCAACGTGCATCCAATGTTCGTGGAAATTATCAGCCCATCAATCAACATCTCCAGAGCCCAACCAGTTTAGTATGCTGCAAAAGCCCAGCATCAGTGAACCATCTTAACCAAAGCTCAGTACAACATTTTCAGATCTAAGCATAGCCATTCTCCAAATTAAAATGCCTTCACTGCCATACTTCGGTTACCAAGGCTTAACATTGGGATTACGAAGGCATCATTAGGCCAACATATAAAATACTGCAAAAAATTTTTACCTTAGTGTCTTCTACAGTGTGAATTCATATGGATCATTTGGCATTTGAAACCTCCTTTCAGTTTCCATCCTAATTTACAACCATTGCACACATTGTAAATTGTTTGATCGTTGGTTTATCAATAATTGTCTAATCTTCTAGAATCAATTAAATTAATTGAGTGGTTGTACAACTCTAATTATTCTACTTGTATATCTATTATATCATGTTATGTAACATAATGGCAAAAGTAATGTGTAGTCTGCATGCCTTTGTACTAAGATTCATTCTGCCTGTGGATTATCATGAGTCAGGTGTGCAGTCACTGGCTTGCATGCCTGACTGGGGGAGCAGGATATTGGACCTCTCTGATGCCACTTAAAGGCAACCAACATCTCTTAAAGAGGAGGTGCACTCTGCCTGCAGAAGGAAGCAAGCACTTGGAAGGAAAGAAATGGCTGCTAAACCTGAAGATCGTGCCTGCAGGTTCACCGATGCTGTCTTGGAGGTCCTGGTCCAGGAAGTGGAAAGGAGGAGGGACATTTCCTCCAGAGGGCAGGAAGCCCTCCAGGCATCAACTCCACTAGAGTTGGAAGAGGTGACAGAGCAGGTGAATGCCAGGACATGGCTGCAATGCTGGAAAAAGGTCAATGACCTCAGCAAGTTGTCAAGATAAGAATACTGCTTTCTTACTCTCTGCTCACACCACCACCACCTCCAGCCTCATTACTCACAATAATCCGTTCTTCCGCTTCCCTTCACTGTTCTGCAATCACTGCACCACACTTCACTACACCTCCTCTTCTTCACACTCACCACTATTGCAACCCTCAACTCACATCTGACACACTGCATACCAGCTATTCCACCATGATAGGCACATTCCCTAAGACAGACACGGTCCTTTCTTTCTTGTAGAAGGTCACGTGGATCGCCAGACAGGAAGCTACCACCGGAGGAGGCCGAGGCCACCTGCACACTCTCTCCCACCTTGAAGAAAACATGCTGGCAATCATAGACAGGGATAGAGTCATGGCCGTGGCGACTGGCAATGGTGAAGGAGATGCCAGAAGGGCACAAACAAGGGCCCACTGTGGAGGGGAAATGTTGCCTGAGAAAACAGGTGGACCTTTCAGAAGTTCTGGTGTGGAACATAGAGTCATCAAAACAAATGCAACAACTTGAATTGTCAAGCCTTCCACTGCTTCTGTGCTGTCTTGACGCTTGCTTGACATCCAGTTTTAGCCGAGCTGGAACTTCCTCCACGTAAACATTGGAAAGACCAAAGTCACCATCATCGGCACAAACTCCACCAGATGGGTTGTAGCCTTGGCACCCTGATTGACCTTGAGATAATCTTCTGGCCTCAGATCTTCTTCATCACAAAGACCATCTACTTCCTCTTCTGTAACATCTGTCCCCATCTTAGACTATCTGTCACTGAAATGCTCATTGAAGCCTTTGTCACCTTCAGACTCAACTAATTCAATGCTCTCCTAACTAACCTCCTATCCTCCATAAACTTCTGCTCATCCAAAACTCTGCTGCCCATATCCTATCCCGCACCAAGTCCCACTCACCTATCATACCCGTCCTTGCTGATCTACATTGGCTCCCGATTCCCCAATGCCTTAAAATTCTCAGTATTTAAATTCCTCCGTGGATTTTTCCGTCCCACCCCTACAACTCCCCCCTCTGTATTCTTTGTTCCTCTGACTCTGGCCTCTTGTGTATTCCCTCCCTCCCCTCCCTTCACCCACCACTGGTGGCCACCTTCAGCTGCATACTTCCACTTTCTGGCATTCCCTCGCTAAACCCCTCCACCTCTCTACCTCCCTCTCCTCCATTAAGACCCGCATTAAAACCACCTCTTTGGCCAGGCTTTTGATCACCTCTTATAATCTCCCTTCCTTGGTTTGGCGTCCATTTTCCTTGAGCCTCTCTGGAGCGCCTTGGGACGTTTTCTACTGTAAAGGTGCTAGGTAAATGCAAGTTGTTGTTGAACATACAATAAGTAAATTTGTTAATGCTATCAATGAAATACACACTCAAATGAATGAATCTCGAGTGTGTGAGTACTTGATATCAATTTGTCAGCCTCTCATTTTCAAACGCACTACTATATTTCACACAATGTGCAATTTGTTTTCAATTCTTATGAAATGAGAAGAGTGGCTCCTACAAAATGAATGAGTGCAGAAGCTACATTATAGGTGTTCACGGCGGTAATACTATATTATTACATTAATTAATATTGAGCCGCATGCTTCTAAGTAAGTCAGCAGTTTTGTTCAGTACTTTGTGGAAGCAAGTAATGACATTTGTTTTGCCTGACTGGTTGATTTGTAGTGTGTGCTCCCTGCACACATCTGATAAATACGAGCTACACCAGGGACATCCAGGCTTTTGGAGCTGGAAACTGGCTACTCCTTTCAAAAACCTATGAGTGGGCCACCCAATTACCCACAAATACAAGCCCAGTTTGGCAAAAAATTCAAATACTTCCATACACAAAAATTCAAATACTTCCAAACACAAACCGCATGCACAAAAATGACACACCACAGACAAAAAAGTGAAACAGCGCCTATACAAAAGAGACGCCACCCATACACAAAAATAGAGACCACTACATATGCAAATGCCAGATTCCATACCCATAAATGTGACACCCCATACATACATAAAAGCCAGAACCCAAACAGAATAAGTAAGATCTTCATACACAAAAAAGCAAAACTCCCATGTACAAAAGTACACAAACTTCAAACCCTCTCCATTTTTCCACCATACTTCTCTCTCTACTCTTCCCCGTATCCTTCTCTCCCTCCTCTTCCTCACTCCCATTCTTCATCTGCCCAAATGCTTCAAAATTGGGAAGCTAGTAAGCTTGGGAGCTTGCTAAAAGGTCCAGGGTTTAATACCCTTTTTACATCATTCTTCTATTGAACAATTTGGAATTTGTAACAGCTAATTCTGATGTACATGTGTATTTCAGCATCACTCAATGGGCCCTGCACCATAATCATCTTTGTGATTGAATGTTGCTAAAGTTTCCCACCTACTAAAGGCCCACAAACAATGCCATGTTGCAAATTGGTTCTGTCCCTCTTCCTCTATCAGCAGTGACAATAATAGAATAGTTCTTGGGGGTAATTTTGACTTTGGGCGATAGTGTAAAATGGGTGATATCGATTCAGCCGTTGTTATACATCTCTCCTGATTTTCATTTCCATGGACTTCATTTGCAACCTTGTTATACTATTCAAACCTATATTGATTGCACCACAAAGACCAGCTACTTTCACCTCCATAACATCGTCCACCTCCGCTCCTACCTCAGCCCATCTGCTTCTTCTTCATCCTTTGACCATACCTTTGTCACCTCCAGATTCAACTATTCCAATACTCTCCATGTTGGCCTTCCATCTTCCACCTTAAGTAAACTTCAACTGATCCAAGATTCAGCTGCCTGAATCCTATCCTGCACTAAGTCCCACTCACCTATCACCCCTGTCCTTGCTGACCTACATTGATTCCTGGTCCCCCAACACCTCAAATTTAAAATTCTCCTCTTTGTGTTTAAATCCCTTCCCTATTTCTGTATGCTCCACCCCACCTCCCCCCCCACCAGACTCCCTCTTCCTCTGATACTGGCCTCTTATGCATCCCTCCACCCTGGCCCCATACTTTGGAATTCGCACCCTAAAACCCTCCACCTCTGCACCTCCCTCTCCCCCTTTAAGACCCTACTTGAAACCCGCCTCTTAGGTCAAACTTTTGGTCACCCCTCTTATTATCCTTCTTTGGCTCAACATCCATTTTTTTCCCTAATACTTCTGTGAAGCACCTTGGAATGTATTTTTTCCCTATATTAAAAGCACTACATAAATGCAAGTTGTTGCAACTGCTGGGGCCATCGGAGGTTTTGTTTGGTTTATGGACCATTGTGGCCACAGTAATTGGACCCAGTTGCATTGTCTTCTTTGTTACTTACAGAGACCGTGCTTGAGAGATTGAAACAGTTCTGGCTGTGCACTGATCCAAAAGTCCATTTCTTTTTCCCAGCTATTGTCAAACGCCTTGTGACTTGGTTTGGGGTAGATTGTGTAGAAGTGACCTTTGAAGAACTCTGTTTTCTCCAATCACTGCACCTTAGCCCAAGATATGAAGCGCAGTATATTTTTTCTATGAATCTGCCCTGAAGCTCTGTGGACCTGATGGCAGGATCGCTTGGCATTTTGCGCTTGTTCAATCTGTTTGCAGAAGAGATCCCACTGTTTATTGAGTGGCGGCTTTGAAGAGATGTCAGATCTTAGGTTGCTTGATGTTTTGTCTCCGTGAGCAGTGTTTTAATCCCTCCTCAGTTTAGTTTTCAAACGAATCAGCCTAGTGATAGGTTGGGATTTTTTTTTTATTCGTTCATGGGATGTGGGTGTCGCTGGCAAGGCCAGCATTTATTGCCCATTCCTAATTGCTCTTGAGAATGTGAGCTACCTTCTTGAACAGTAGAGGGCAGTTAAGAGTCAGCCACATTGCTGAGGGTCTGGAGTCACGTATAGGCCAGACCGGGTAAGGACGGCAGATTACCTTCCCTAAAGGACATAAGTGAACCAGATGGGCTTTGACGACAATCCAGAAGTTTCATGGTCACCATTACTAATACTAGCTTTTTATTCCATAAGAACTTAAGAAATAGGAGCAGGAGTAGGCCATTTGGCCCTTCGAGCCTGCTCCGCCATTTAATGAGATCATGGCTGATCTTCTACCTCATCTCCACTTTCCTGCACTATCCCCATATCCCTTGATTGCCTTAATATTCAAAAATCTATCGATCTCTGTCTTGAATATACTCAACGACTGAGCCTCCACAGCCCTCTGGGGTAGAGAATTCCAAAGATTCACCACTCTCTGAGTGAAGAAATTTCTCCTCATCTCAGTCCTAAATGGCCGACCCCTTATTCTGAGACTGTGACCCCTGGTTCTAGACTCCCCAGCCAGGGGAAACATCCTCCCTGCTTCTACCATGTCAAATCCTGTAAGAATTTTGTATGTTTCAATGAGATCACCTCTCATTCTTCTAAACTCTAGAGAATATAGGCCTAGTCTACTCAACCTCTCCTCATAGGACAATCCCCCCATCCCATGAACCAGTCTGGTGAACCTTCATTGCAATCCCTCTATGGTAAGTATATCCTTCAGTTATTTCATTAACTGAATTAAAATTGCCCAGCTTCCATGGTAGGATTTGAACTCACATCTACCAGATCATTAGTGCAGGCCTCTTGGCTTACTAGTCCAGTAATATAACCCCTATAGTTACAGCCCTGTCAGCGGGCCCCTTCTTCATTGGTATTGCTGCTTTTGTTGCTCCCATTAGTGAATTAGTCAGCTGCTACTGACCAGCTCTAGGTCATCAGGAGGCTCGTGACTTTTGAGTAGGAGCGACTCTCTGCTCGATGCAGCCTGTAGGCAGCCCAGTCACATCGGTTGTGGTCTCAGCCTAGTGTTTTGAGTGATCAGTGTCAGACAGAGAGTTTCATTATGAAAACATCTGATAGATAGTCAGTCCCCATATCTTCCCAACGCTTACGTCTGAGAACTTAGCAGCCACAGCTGGTGTCACAATGGTGAGATCAGACAGTTCACGGGAGTTGATGCAAAGGCTGTGATAAGTAGACACTGGAGGTTTCAAGTTGCTATAACCCAGATCATCGGTTATTCCCAGCAGCTCTTTGCCTGAAGCAATAATAGACTGGCCGCCTCATGTGGAATGTTTTACATTGAAGTACCCCAGGATCACGCGTGTTGTTTCCAAATCGGAGAATTCTTCTGAATAGATCTGTGTGGTGCAGTAGTCCCTGGTGGATGGTAGATAGACTTAAAAGCACCTCTCATCCCAGTTTAGCTTTGGCTGCTACACACTCCAGTCCACAGGCAAGACCAGAGGCTTCAATTTTACAGTACTCCAGGCCATTGTTAATGAGAGGGCTGCTCCACCTCTTTTCCTGCCTGTATTCTATCCTGCACCAAGTCCATCTAACAGTCTAACAATGCTGCAGTTCAGTAGCCCAACTCGATCTTTGCTGGAGAGGGAGGTCTCAGTTACTGAGGCTATGAAGACATTGGGGTAAAAATCAGTTATGGCCCATTTTCGGGTGGATAACCAACGGCTGCCAGTCAGAAGGCCCAAGGTTTGCCCAATTGTAATAATTTGGGGGAGTTGCCAGTGCTTATCGTGCCTCCAAAGGTGCCATTGTAAGATTTCAATTTCAGGCTGCTTGCCTTGTCAGCAGTGGCCCTAAGGTAAGTCCTGGGGAGGGGGGCGTGGAAGGACAATGGGAGGGAGGCCAATCTCAGGCTGGCAGTGGCCCTCAAGCGTGCTGTGGAGTCGGGAGGAGCAGGAAATGTTTTTAAAAACTTACATTTTTGGTGATGGACCATGCTTAGGCCTCAGCAAGCACTAAAGAATCCTGAGCACAGCAGGCCTGGAACCTGCTCAAATCATCACTGAACAATTTTGTGCAGGTGCTTATTTACATGAGAGGCCTGACGCCTGTTCAGGCAGGTGACATGGGCGCCTGTGCAGCCACCTATGTAAATATGGCGGCACCCATCCTGATCGGATGCAGGGCGTTACTCCCCAGAAATTGTCCCTCGTTGTGCCTGTAAAATGATGTCCAATTTCTGCTCCCTTGTTTTACTGTAGAGTCCTCAGCAGCTCTATCTTGATGTTCCAGATGCCTCAAATGTTCACATATAACATGTTTAATCTCTTCATGAGGAACACTGGATGGACTTTGTTTATGTAGTTGATTCATTGCAGCCATTAGTGGGGTTCACTGACAACTTATGGCATTGTTTGATTGGGTGCCAGCATCCCCTTAGCATTGCCACTGTGAAGCTTTGAAACGCCTCAAGGAAAGAAAGCAGGTCCAAATCTGGTTTAGCAGAAACCGGGTTTGAGGATTTCAATTGGTTTCCCTTCATCACTGTTGTTGCTCCTTACACTCCTCACCTTTATGGCCTCACAAAATGCTCCAATCAATTTCTTTGATCTAGCCACCTTTGTACAAGTCTACTTTTCAGGTTTCTTGCTTGCTGAATTTGTCCTTGGCTTCCTTGAAGTTTCATGCACATGTTGGGTAATCCTCCATAGTGAATGCAGGTGGCATCCTGTTTTGGCCAGGAGCACTGAGATGCTGGGCGATGCCCTTCACATCGTACACGTGCTATTCGTGCCCTCTGCTGCTCTGTGGCTAAATCCCTGCCACTTGAAACATTGAGTAGCCATAGCTGGAACATATGGCTCCTCCACTTTGCAGAGGAGGAAGTAAGAACGGAAATCAATTTCTGGGCCTGCTCAGGTTTCTCAATGGTCATTCCGGTGAGTCTTGTGGGTCGGCTTGTTTTGCACTATTTTGTATTTTAACACTGTACTTTTCAACATCCATGGTTGCCGTTGCCTTGGCTTTCCTTGAGACTGGTCTCTAGCTTGTGCTTAGTGTTTCCACAACTTACTTCCATTACAGCTGTATCAGTGCCCAGCAGATTGCCCTTGATTTTCTTGCCCTCCTTTGCTGGGCTCTTTGGTGCAGGTCAATGCCTGTGCCATTGTTCTCCACTATTAGTTAATCAAACCAGGCGAAATAGTTGGATCTCTAATCTGATGGATCTCTCCTCAGTGATGATCTCCACATACTCAATGATCTGTAATCTCAATCTCCTCATTTATCAAATCTTAGGAAGCTTTTCTTCAGTACATAAACATGAGGGTAGATCTATAATTTTCTGCTGTAATTGAATAGGATAAACGTCCTTCCTGTACTGGGAGAATGAGCCAATGTTCTGGCATTTAGTCAAAGCCACAAAATATTTAAAACCAATTATTTTCTGAAAACAGAATTAGTGCAATAGAATGTTGCCTGTAGCCCATTAGCAGACTAAGTCACTTTGATGTAGCAATCAGAGTGAAAGCTTTTATGTTTCATGAATTACTGTGATCTAAACAGAATCTCTGCGACAGGATAATGGGCTGCAAATAAAGGAGCTTCTTATGTCTAAATAAAAAAAAGTAATGGCTCGTCTCTAAAACCAACAGTTAAACAGATTGCATGGTGAATGCTCAGCCTCACAAACATTTCACTTTTTGTTACAAATAATTCAGCAGAAAGATAATAATGCAATTTTTTTTTACATAATTAATGGCTCACAAACAAAACGGTATTCTCATAAATCCCACTTTCAAAGGCAACGATTTTCCCGATTTCATTAGTGAGTTTTCATTATTGAGAAAAACGGATAATGGCTGTGAAATTTGATGTTGTAGCGTTCGCCTTTAAGGCCGGTTATCTCTCCAAAATGGTGGCCACCTCACATCCGGCGCTTCCATCGTGGGACACGGCGGCCGACAATTTGGCAAGATCGGCAGTGCTGCCATGGTCTGTGCTTGCCTCTCCAATGTAAATGTGCAGATCGTGACATCAATCGACATACAACACCTGATTTGATGCACGACTGCAATTTTGGATGTTGCCGCACTCCATACTGCCCTTTCCTAACCACGCACGGAAAAACGTGCATGCAGCAGTTGTACAGAGACGCTGTCGGCGCTTCTTAAAGGGTCACACACATCTTTCAGGTAAGTACAGGAAACTTTCTGGTATCTGGCACGGACGGGACCGACCTGGTGCCGGTCCATCAACAATGCCGGATAACCGAACGCTATAGTTAAAATATACGGAGCTCAGAGCTCCGTCTAAAGCAACAAACCCTACAGCTTCAAAACAATCGGCACAACTTGCAAGCGTCTCTGTAGCTTAGCAACAGCTTCAGCTACACACTTGCACAGCCACAAAT
The DNA here is from genome assembly GCF_052327205.1 of Somniosus microcephalus. Lineage (NCBI taxonomy): Eukaryota > Metazoa > Chordata > Chondrichthyes > Squaliformes > Somniosidae > Somniosus > Somniosus microcephalus. The sequence goes on from NC_141008.1 coordinate 39,753,537, forward strand.
GAGTAAAAAAAGTAACTAAAAGTAAAATAAGTTATCTGAACCGACTCCTGAATTTTGCCGGTGGATAGAGCGTTCCGGTTATTTAGTGGCCGGTTAATCGAAAGTTTCCTGCATCAGTTTCAGCTTTTGGACTTTTTAAAATATTTTATTGGAGTAGTGGCTTGGTGCAATACATTTAAAAAGTTGTTAAAGTGTGCAGGGAGTGCTGCTGGACGTTTGCAAGGCTTTGGACGTTAAAGGAAGGCCTCTGAGAAGACCACTGGCTCACAGTCCTGGGGGCTGTAGTTGCAGTCCTCCTTGGACTGAAACATCACATGGAGATGAAACAGAGGCAGCAAAGGGGACAAGCTGCTCGCAGAGGGAAGAGGAAGAAGCATGAGAGGAGGAAGCAGAAGAGGAAGACGCCGAAGAGGAGGAAGCAGAAGGAAGGATGCAACCCAGACAGCCTCTTTCTGACCGGGATGTCTGGGATCGAATCATCCGCCTGCAGTACCAGTGACCACAACCCCAATTCCCCTTATAACATTTGTCCCACACCTTCCCTTCCCTCTGTTACTGACCTCTTGGTCACAATGCTGAATTGCTGAAATAAAAGCCACCACAAAGCAAACTTTCCAATCCAACATTATCCAATATGCATCCAATATTACATCAAAAAATCAACTAATCGCCCTTGTGCATTCCCTTAGTGCCTTCGCCTATCCTAGTGATGTCACACAGTGCTACCGCATGGCTGGTGGAAGGCTGCTTGATTCCACCTCCTGCACCTACTCCCATTTCTTGCATGAAGATATTTTCCTGTCTTGTGACAACAGAGAGAGCTCTTGGGATGGAAACTAAAGGATGAAAACTACGTACAATGACCCAGTTAGAGAGGATAATGTAGTCTGACTGAACCATGAAGATAAGTCTCTGGCTTCAGGAACCTTTTCTGCACTGTCAAAAATTATTCTCCAGCACTAACCCACCAACTGTAAATCAGAATTTACATCTGCAAAAGTGATGTTTTTGCCCTGGTATGTGATCTCTTTATTACAGTCCTTGATTGGGGCAGTTAACTGAATGCATGTCAGTTACCTCTAAGTAGTATTGGGTTCTAATCTATACAGTTTGTTTTTATTTCTACTTGAGTTCTGCTGTCACTATATTAATCTAAATTACAGGCAACGCACTTCCTATACCCAAATTTAGAGTAATTTTCTATATTTGCTGCCCTTTGTAATGCTGTTTGATATGTATACTGCCTCATGGAATGTGAAACCCCATCAAGTGAAAATTGGAAAATTAAGGGCTGACTCCCAGACCAATCGTTCCTGGCCAGGAGCAGTGATTCGCAGAGACTCCTGGGAGGAGCATTGTAGGTCCACAGCCCCTAATTTTCCATCCATCCATTTAGCAGGAAAGCTACAGGCTCACAAATTCCCATCTAGTGCTCCCTGCAAGTGCCACTTCTCCTCAGCAACAGTGCCTGATCGGGAATTAGCCCAATAAAGTAAAGAGTGTGTGATAACTAGTCTTGTAATGAGAGGGGCAGCAGAAAGGAGATAAGTGCGCTCCTGTTATATGTAGAACTGATTCTTGACAATGTTTCTCACTTATCTGAAGAAGGCACTTAAGAGAAATACATGGTGATGTACAAAAAAGAAATTGAGTTAGAAAAATAGGTTTGATTCCCAGCAGTATAACCATTTAGGAATGACTAAAGAAATTAAGTTTGTTATTTTTTAAACTTGTAAGGGTAGATTTACATTGTAGAGCTCGCATGATTTGCATTCCATTTGAATCAATGAAATGAAAACTGGACGGGTTCTATAAATGGCGGGCGATCCGCTTCAACAGATTACCGCCCAGCAGTGAAGACGAACGTCTACCCTGCAATCTCTTGGTAATGCACCAGAGTGGAAATTTTACTCAAGGCCTGTGTTGTGTGTGATGTGAAATAATGCAGTAAGAATTGCTCTGGTCACGATCTGTAGCAGCATGGTAAACATGTTTGTGCAGGTTTCCTCTGTTCAATATTGGGACGTTTTTGGTTGACTACAATATTTTCCTCAGGTTCAGCACCACAGACCTATCCTGCCTAAAAGGATGCCATTACCTGCTCAATATCTAAGTAAATGTCACGAGCCCAAAGGTTGAACAGAGAACCTGCATCATTGCTTTCCAGATCACTAATTGTGCCACATGAAAGATAAGAAAGAACTTGCAACCTCGGGTTATCCCTAAGTGCTTTACAACAACAACAACAACAACTTGTATTTATATAGCACCTTAACTTAGTAAAACGTCCCAAGGCACTTCACAGGAGTATTATAAGACAAAAAATTTGACACCGAGCCACATAAGGAGAAATTAGGGCAGGTGACCAAAAGCTTGGCCAAAGAGGTAGGTTTTAAGGCGCGTCTTAAAGGAGGAGAGAGAGGTAGCGAGGCGGAGAGGTTTAGGCAGGGAATTCCAGAGCTTAGGGCCTAGGCAACAGAAGGCATGGCCACCAATGGTTGAGCGATTATAATCAGGGATGCTCAAGAGGGCAGAATTAGAGATAGGGAGTGGCGAGGGCATAGAGGGATTTGAAAGCAAGGATGAAAATTTTGAAATCAAGGCGTTGCTTAACCAGGAGCCAATGTAGATCAGCGAGCACAGGGGCGATGGGTAAACGGGACTTGGTGTGAATTACAGCCAATGAAGTACCTTTTGAAGTGTAGTCACTGTTGTAATGTAGGAAACATGGCAGCCAATTTGCTCACAGCAAGCTCCCACAAACAGCAATGTGATAATGACCAGATAATCTGTTTTAGTGATGTTGGTTGAGGGATAAATATTGGCCAGGACACTGGGGGTAACTCCCCTGCTCTTCTTCCAATAGTATCACGGGATCTGTTACACCCACCTGAGAGGACTGACAGGGCCTTGGTTTAACATCTCATCAGTAAGACGATACCTCCAACAGTGCAGCGCTCCCTCAGTACTGCACTGGGAGTGTCAGCCTGGATTATGTTCTCAAGTCCCTGCACTGGGACGCAAACCCACGACCTTCTGACTCAGAGGCGAGAGTGCTACCCTCTGAGCCGCGTGCCCTTATGTAATTTCTTCAACACAGAAGAATAAATATCTACTATACCTTGTCTTAGGCTATAAAATACTAATCTGATTTATTGAGCAGTTAACAAGTAAATGAACAGTATTATATACAAACACTAGATTTACAGTATTACAGACTTTACGGTTCTCCTTGGAATACTGAAAACAAGAAGTTGGTTTGCCTGCAAAATAAAACTAAGAATAAAACTGAACATCGAAATTGTTTTACATGTTGGTCGCTTACCATGGAGCCTCTGGTTTGCCCCATCTCTGTTGGCTTCAGGCTGGCAGACAACTGGGAGAAAGTTATACAGCATATTTATACACTAAGATCTACCTCAACAGATGATATTAAAAAAAGTATTTCTCATAATTATATTACGTTGTGCAGCATTCACAGGAATCAAAGCCGTGTTTGCCAGCACAAATACAGCTGTCGCGAGCTTCAAGAAGATCCACAGGGTACTGATCTTTGACCTGAATGACTTGGTTTGCTACTTGGTAGCAAACCATCTTGTCCCACCTGATTGCTGCTTTAAAATTTCCAATTGTTGACCTGTCTACGACAGCATTTTGGAACGTAATGAACCAGGCAATCAGCCACTGAATTCGAATTTACATATAAGCATGCCAACCCATCTGTTTCTTAAGCTGCTGCGCACGAATAGGCTGGACCATTTTCTGTTGGTTAACCTGTTTTTTTTTAAATACGAAAGGAAATGAAATAAAATAATATGATACACCATGAGGCTTCATTTTTATCACAATAAAGGTTTCCTCTGTTAGGAACTTCTAGTGAATTTGTAAATACAATCAGTTAGATGTTGTTTGCAATGTCACTTGAAATGCCAAACTGAGATCTCCATGAATGCATTTTCCATGCCACTATATATAGTGATCAGTGAAATTTTTCCCCAAATGTTATTAATTTCACAGGGATCTGATTATCAAATTAGGAAAGCCACACAAACACATGGAAAAACCTCAGATCAGCGATATCGCTGATGTCTTGTGACTGATTTAGGAGGAATATCTGAGGGATCTTTTCAAGAGCAGCATAAAGCCACATTCCCAGAGGATGACAAAACATTCATCTTCAGCACTCCTGGCACGTTGAATCATAAATCAGGAATTCAAGCAAACAATGCCCAAGATTTTCCATCCATTATTAAGTGCTGATGATGAATTGACACCTTTTTTTGTGGGGAGGTGGTCATCGAACTGTTATAAAATTAATGCACACGTCACATCAACAATACAGATACCTATTTACATAACAAGAGTTACTGCACCTCAGAACATAATCAATTGTCTAGAGTGCTCTGAGACATTTCAGTGTAAAAGGCATTTTATAATTGCAAGCATTAAACATTATTATTCAGATAGGTAAGCGTATTGTACAAACTTGGCAGAGTCTGATTCCTTAATGCGAACATTAGTGCGATTGTATTTAAGTGGGTTTCTTTGAAATGGATTAATCGGTTGCTTCGAGGGTGAACCCTTTAAACGGGATTGTTTTAATAATGAATGCTTTTACCCTCTCCACTCAAAGAAATGGACTGGAATTTTGCCTACCCGGGGGGCGATTCGGTGCGGGCGATGTCCGTGGCGGGTCGCGACCCCGCTGCTGGCTCCATCCTGCTGCTGAAAATGAACTTACCTCAATGGGGCCTATTAAGCCCGCCCAGCGTGTTAGACGGCCCAATCACATGGAGCGGGTCTTGTGACGTCATTCATGACACGTTTTCAGCCAGGATCTTTAAAGGGACCATGGCCACATTAGATTTGAAGTTTAATCTAACAAAGTGGGTGTTGAATCTTTACTCTACAATAATATAATAAAAGTTTTATATGAGCGACAGAAATATTTAAATAATATTATCATTAAGTAATATGACGCCATCTACAAATACGATCAAGAACATAATTTTAAAAAGTACATTAATTGGGAAGTTATTGGTGCTTTAGTCACAAATCTATAGACTTTTGTATCAGTAACTGGTACAAATAAAAGATGTGTGTGAATAGGTATTATATAAAATTAAGCAGATTTTAAATGTAACTGTAAAGGTGGATTTAAAATTTTATGCAAGTTCAGCGGAAGAGCTGCGGAAACCCTGACAAATAGTGTAAGTGGTGCTTACAATGGCCCAGAAATTCGGGTCCCAACGCGTGAGTACGCACGGGGTACTCACGCGTAGACCCAACGAAAGTGCCGGTTTCGTGCATGCACTGCGCATGTGTGGGAAACCGGCACTTCCGTTCCCCTGAAAGAAGGGTTGACAGGTGGAACGCGTGCGCCGGAGAGGCAGCGCTTGCGCATAGAACTTACATTTTTCTTGCAGGGTTCTCCAGGAGGGTAAGTCCCCAGCAGCGCAAGGCCTGCTTTTAACAAGGTAAGTGGTGAATTAATTAAAATTAAAACATTTTTTCCACAGGTTTATTATTTTTAAATACTTTAAAGAAAGGTAAGTTTATTTTTAGACCCATTAGAAAATGTAATTAATTTTTTCAAAAATTTAAATTATTGTTTAAAATAGTTATTTCATGTAATTTATAGTTATTTTAAAAATGTGATTTAAAAAAAAAAATTATTTTAAGTTTTAGTGATGTTTTGGGGCTTATAGTATTTATAGGTTTGACAGCTCTTCCTGTCAAAATTATGAATGAAGCATTCCCTGCTACCATTGGCTCTCCATGGCCCACGTGATCCCAAGGGACGCATCGAACTAACTGCGCCCCTGGGATACGCAAGCACTGCGCGCCGGCAGTTGGAGGAGGCCCAGAATCAGAATCCCACATGGCCGGCACGCTAGGTAAGTGCAGGTCGGGGGCTTGCACCCGCGGGAAGCCCCCAACCCGAATTTCTGGGCCAATGTGTTTCTGGGATTTCTGCAGCTCTTCCGTTGAAGTTAACAATGGACAAGTGAGAGAACCTCTGCAGAAATTCACCCCCAAAGTCTCAGATTGAAAAATTAAATGAGTTATATTCAGGGACTGAAAACAAATTGAACTAGTGGAATGAGTGATGAGAATGACATTGTTATGGTTGATGACTTGAATTAATGTGTAACTGGACAATCACAGTATACTATGAGAAAAACCTGACCAGAAACAACACAAAAGCTTATTTAACTGGTATATGTCATTTTTTATAGTGCAGCTCAATTCACTGCAATTACTGTTGAGTTGGAAGGCAACAGCCAAGAATGGCCAGTGAAAAATGTATTTCCCTCACCATCCAGGGTAGGAAGGGAGCCTTCAGCACTCACATCCCTTCAGGAATTTCTGAATTAACATTTACCGGTAGCTTTTCAAGTAGAACAGAATCTCCATCAGTCTGTTAGCTGAGGTAATCAACATGCTTTTATTTTGGTTTGTTTTTCATGCTGTCAAGTAATCAGCTGGAGCAACGGCCACAGAATTCCCGCCTCAGGTTGACAGACGTGGTTCCTGAGCTGCGTGAATCCTGTGGCCATGCAGGGAAATTTTAAAAGTAAGTGATAGGTTTGGATAGGCTAGACGGGGAAAGGCTGTTCCCACTAGTCGATGCTACAAGGACTAGGGGACCCAGATTTAAGGTTTTGGGCAAGAGATACAGGGGGGATGTGAGTAAATTTTTTTTTACATAGTGAGTGGTGAGGACCTGGAAGTTGCTGCCGACAGAAGTGGTGGAAGCAGAGACACTCAGGGCTCAAATTTCATCGGGCCGTTGAGGCGGGATTGGAGGCGTGTGGTGGGTTAAAATTGCAAAAACTGGCGGGCGGGCCCAATCCCACCTCCATCCTGCCTCCAAGCAATTTTCATTAAATCATGTCTACTGGTCCCGTCTCCGAGAGGTGGGATAGGCCGTTAAGGCCCTTAACAAGCACTAAATTGCCTCTATAATGCCATTTTGATAGGCCTTTGTGATTTTAACCCTTTTCCCATGTGAAGCACGCCTGTTCTGAAACACGACGGTGAAACCTGGCAGGAGCACAATTGGATTGCTGACTATCAGGTCAGCTCAACCATTAAATAGGAGATTTGATCAGCCATCATTTGCAGGTGGCAGGACTTTGTTGTATCAGGTCTGGGCGAGCTTTTAGAAGGCATAACCACAGCTGTGGAAGTTTGGAGCCTGACACCCATCTCCAGTGTGACCTCCTGGGAAACCCCTCTCGCTACCTTGACTGAGCGCTTCCTCAACTGAGGCATATACCAGAAGCATGGGAGCCATTTATTTCCTTCCCTTCTGGGCATTAGATGAGGATGAAGACCAGCTGTGGCACCAGCAGAACCAGGAACAACAGCAGCACCAACATCAGCAGCAGTAACAGGAGCGCCAAGCTGCTGCTCACCCACCTGAAGCTGCACAGGCCAGAAGGCGCCAGCGCGCAACCACATTGCTGCCCGGGATGCAAGGGACGCACTCATCTTGGCCAGGTTTGCTTAGCCTAGCCAATCAAGCACTTTTGCCTCACAGCTTCTGACCAGAGCACCGACAATGGCCAAGAACCAGCGGATTCCTAGCACTCTGACCACCATACTGACAATTGCAAGTAATCCTAAGCCCTCAATGTGGAAGTCCCATTAGCGAAATGACACACACCACAACTGCAGCAGTAGCCATCAGATTTTTTATTTTCAGTAACCATCTGATGGCTTTTTAACATTAAACATCAAATTTCACCCAAGTGACTACCCTTGTGACTATTTCTGCAGTATCTTTCTCTTACGCGTGCTCCTACATGGTGCTTCCCCTGTGGCTTCAGCAGATGTGGAGGCCCCTGTTAAGTCTGTGTGTTATATTGCGAATTACTACACAGACCACAAGAGTAAACTTTAACAGGACTTTACTATTCGAAGGTCAGGGCGGAACTGCCCAATAAATCATTACACAGCACTTATATACCGGTGTGGTCACCGCCGGTATTACAGTATACAGCAGCCAAGATAAAGTAGTGCAACTCTTAAAATAGTTCTCTTAAAGGTGGAACGGTTACATACAATAGTTCTCTTAAAGGTGGAACGGTTACATACACTACAATCCTCCCTTTTTAGCTTACTATATATTCCCCATTAAACATAACATCATAACATAGATACACAACTTCATGTAAACAGTTCACAGATTCAGTCTCTGCGGGAAACAATTCACAGATTCAGTCTCTGCGGAAAACAGTTCACAGATTCAATCTCTGCGGTGGCGCCTCCTGCGCTTCCTGATTCGGTCCGGATAACGCCTCAGTGGTGTAGTAGTTTTCAATGGTGTAGTAGGTTCTTGTTGCTGGGGTGACTCATCTAATAGTCCTTCACTGGACTTAACAGCTTGAACTTCCGTAGCTTCAGAACCAGCTTGAACTTCCGTAACTTCAGAACCAGCATTGCTGACTTCTAAAAGCTCGAGTACCTTGGGAAACTTTTCTACTTCCAAACTGATTTGACTCAGTTCGGAGGGACCACTTGCGTGACCTGGTAGAGGTGATAATGGTTCAGATGGGTCATCATCTTCTGCTTCGTCTTTTCCTTTTCTGCTTCTTGGAGACTCTCTGGGCTCCACTCCCAGCTGCATGCACAGTTCCTCCTCCTCTTCCTCCTGTTGCCGTAGTAGCGCCACCATCTCCCGGTGTTTCTTAGACTTTTCGTGATTCTTCATGGTTTTTGCACTTTGGAAGATTTCCCCACAAGCTGGGCAGAACAGGTCGTGGTAATATTCGGTGTCGTCCTGAGCTAGGCCAGCGAGAGGGTCTTCTATTTCCTCCATGCCCAGCTGGACGTTAGCCAGCTTTTGTTCCAAATCCAGACATCTCTCCTGAAGAGACTTCTTCATGTGTTCAGCTTCATCCAGCTTTTTCTGGGCTTCCTGCAAGTCTTTTACTAATGACATCATTTGTGATTTCAATACTTCAACTTCATTCGGAGATTGATTGATCGGACTATTCAATCCCTCTACTGGAGCAGCTGTTTCAGCATTCTGTTGTTCTACATTGACGTGAGTCAGCGTACTGTTGGCATCCAAGGGCTGCTCTGCTGCAATCTTCTCAGTCTGTGTTGCAACCTCAGCTATTTCAATAACTTTTGAGAGCTCCGAACCCCTTTCCTTTGAAGATTGAAGCTCATGTTCAAGTTTTTCCCATTTCAGAGTCTTGTCCCTCAGCATATGAAGAAGTTGGCTGACCATTAACTCTTCTGACATCAGACGTTTCCCAGTATCGTCGTCATGTGTTTTTGACGTATAGGCTGCAGGGCTGTTTGTAACCTTGCACTGGGGCTCCTTTGCTGCTTTTAATTCGCCATCATCCGCAGCCTCCACCATTCGAATTTCAACAAATGAATCGTCCGGTGATGCTGCACCCAACTTCAGTAGGAGCTCGGAATTCATGGCAACCAAATCAGCCTTTTCTGCCTGCAACCTGCTAACAAGCGCCTTCAGTTGCTGAACATCTTGCTCCACCAGATTAGAGCACGCACCTTCAGAAACCGAATCAGCTTTGATTCGTTTGGCCTCCTCGCGCAGACGGTTTGTGTGTTCCTGCTCCATTTCCTCCATCAGCTGCTTCTGCTGTCTTTCCAGATTCTCCCACTCTGTGTCAAAGAACTTTTTCGTTGCATTCATCTCTTGCTCAAAACGGCGAATCATTTGTTCTAATTGCTGTTGTAGTTTGAAATGGAGTTGAGTTCGAGCCCGGTGTTCCTCAGAAATGTGCATGTCTGTAGACTGGACAGACTCAGAATTCTCTGTCAAACTATGTTGTTGTTCAGTGGAATTCTGTTCTGATACTTTGTTCTCCCCTGAAGCATAAGCATTTATGCACTCCTTCGTTTTTCCATCATTAGTCTGCAAGTCCATTTTAGACTTGTCTTTTGCACATGGGCTGGTCTTACCATCATCAGTTCCAGAGTCTGAGCTGATTGTCTTCACCGAGTTCTCACTCTTTATTGCTTTTAGGGAGTGCCAGTCCATATTTATTTTCCTGATCCACTCCCGTCCCAGAAGTGGTGGACCTCCCTCAGGTAGTACATATAAGTCCATTCCTTGGTGTTCTTTGCCCTTGTGTCTCACCTTGACTTTTATCTTTCCGATGGGGTATACTCTTTGCCCCGTGTATGTCTGCAATACAATTTGGTATCTCTCAAGGGTATATGAGAGAATAGCCGCTTGTAGTCCCTTCAGTTTATGACTGTTAGGGCTGATCCTGTGTCCAATTCCATTTTCACTTGGACTCCGGCTATCTTGAGCGTGACCCAGATAGTTTGTAGGTCAGCTTCCTTACTCACATTGTGAATTCTCAGACTACCCAGTTCCTGGCTGTTGGAGTCTGAATCTGAATTCTGTTCATCCGAACTCTTCTCAGCCACCTTATGTACCTTTCTGCACTTTTCCTGCGGTGACTTTTTGTTGCTGGTCTTCTTACCTGACCGGCATACGTTAGCTATGTGACCAAGCTTGCCACATTTTCTACATTCCTGGTTTTTAAACCAGCATTGGTTCTGATCGTGTGTTGTCTTTCCACAACGATAACTTTTCGTTGTACCCAAAGCCATTTGATCTACGCCGAGTACCGCTGACTTCAGCTGCATTTCCGCCGTGCCTCTCGCTGCGGCTTCGTGCGATGCTGCAATAGAGACAGCCTTATCAAGTGTAAGATCATTCTCTTCGAGCAGTCGCTTTTGTGTTCCTTCCTTTGACAGCCCACACACGAACTTGTCTCTCAGTGCCTCTGTCAGATTTTCCCCAAACTGACAGTATTTCGCTAGCCTACGCAGTTCAACCAAGTACTCCGCGTTGCTTTCCTCTTTCAGTTGCGTTCTCGCATAAAATTTAAATCGTTCCGCTAACATCAGCGGTGTGGGGTTCAAATGATCCTTCAGGACAGCAACAATATTAGCAAAAGTCTGATCCGTCGGTTTAGCTGGTGATAGAAGATGCTTCAATAGCCCGTATGTCTTCACACCCATTGAGTTTAGTAAGGTTAGTGCTTTATCATCATTTGATATTTTATTTGCCTTACAATATATCTCTATGCGTTCTACATACGTGGCCCAATCTTCCACATCGGGATCGAAATCGTTGATGTTACCACGCTTAGGCATCTTCGCAATCTTTTTGAGAAACAACAACGACATTTTTCTTTAACTTTTTTTTTCAAAAATGGCGGTTTCCCGCGCTTATCTTCTTCCCCGCCTCCGAGAATGGTGGTTTCCCGCGCTTGTCTTCTTCCCCGCCTAAATGGCGGCTTCCCGCGTTTCTTCCTCTGGCGGGAGGGGTAAAGCTTTGCCCTCGGGCGACGACCGCTGGCTTTCGGGGTTCGCAGCCTGCGAGCCGGCTTCAGTTTATTCTGAAAGCGTGAGAACAGCTGATTGAGTTCCTTGTTCCCTTTCCCGACAGGGGCAACCGGGCGCTGGGGACAACCAGTTGGCGGCGGACAGTTCCAGCTCTTGGTCCTTTGCGGAAAGCTGCTGTAAGCCGCTGGGCGGAAATCTCGCTCGGTCTCCCTCGCTCGGTCCCGTTCTCCCTCGCTCGCTCGGTCTCCCTCGCTCGCTCAGTCTCGTTCTCCCTCGCTCGCTCGCTCGGTCTCCCTCGCTCGCTCGGTCTCTTCTCTCTCCCGCTCGCTCGGTCTCGCTCGCTCGCTCGGGCTCTGTCTCTCCCTCAGCGGTTTTCAAGCGTGCCTCCCAGCCCCTCTTGCAGTCCGGTCCTTTCCCCCCCCGGCTGCGGCTGAGTTCTCCACGGTTTTAAAAAAAAAAAATTATTTTCTCCCGCGCCTTACGATCCCGGTCGCTGCGCCTCGCGGCCTCGGTAGCTGCCCGGCCTTTTTCACCGGTCGCAGTCGAGCTGTCTCTCGATGCTGTTGCGTCTCCCAGCCCGCTTGTAGCCCGGTCTCTCACACTGGCTGCGTTCCCGCTTGTAGCCCGGTCTCTCACACCGGCTGCGTTCCCTTCACCGCGGCTTCCGTGCCCTACGCTGCCCCAGTCTCAGCGCCTCTGGCCCCGACTTCTGTCCGGCTCCTTTCCCCGGCCGTGGTCGAGTTCTCCGCCCTTATATCCTCCGTTTTTTTTAAATTTTCTCCCCTACTCACAGTCAACGTGGCCGACTTGCTTCTCGTCGCTGATCGGCTCACCCACCACCGTGATAGAAGGGACGATCACTGCCTGTTGCTGATGGAAGGCTTCGTGTCAGAATTCTTCCTTCTTCCTTTGCTCTGCAGACTCGAGTCTTCTCTCAGCAGAATGACGAGGGCGGATGCCTCTTCTCGACGCCCATTAAACTGCCTTGGATGTATCTCTGCCGCAGGGTAAGATCGTACTCATCGCCACTGTTAAGTCTGTGTGTTATATTGCGAATTACTACACAGACCACAAGAGTAAACTTTAACAGGACTTTACTATTCGAAGGTCAGGGCGGAACTGCCCAATAAATCATTACACAGCACTTATATACCGGTGTGGTCACCGCCGGTATTACAGTATACAGCAGCCAAGATAAAGTAGTGCAACTCTTAAAATAGTTCTCTTAAAGGTGGAACGGTTACATACAATAGTTCTCTTAAAGGTGGAACGGTTACATACACTACAGCCCCTTGCTCAGTTTCTTGCTGCTCCTGTCTCGACACCTTTGGCGGGCATTCTCTGGGGTTGCGAAGCTGTGAGGGCTCGCCAACAGTCTGCTGCTCCTGTGGTTGTGCAAGGGTTGAGACGCCGATCTCAGTTGGGTGTGGACTCTGGTGGGGCTCTGACCGAGGGCTCTGCAGTGGCATGGAAGTGTGAGCGCTTGGAGAGGAGCCCCCACTTCCTTGATGTCTGCCACCAACTTCCCTCTCATGGGTCAGGTCCCCCTCAGCACTTGCAAGTGGCTTGAGAGCACCTTGCTGCATATCAGGGGGGGCCATGGGGACCTGCATCTGACTGGCAGTCCTACTCAGAAGGACTTCCATGAAGGTCTGGTTTCTCTGTTCAATAGATGACCATCGCTCCTCCAGAGGTGTCATTCTATTCAGAACACTCACCATGTTTTCTGCACTCTGGTGACTTATCACCTCCATGGAGGTTGCCATCCTTTCCATGGTGATGCGTTCATGTGCCAATGACTCCACAAAGGCTCTGCTCATGTTCACAATGGACTCCTCCATTCGCTCCACACTCGCAGCAACCCTAGAGACAAAACCTGCCAGAGACTCCTGCATCTGTTCCTGGAGTTCCAGCACCGCTGATCTTGTGGATGGACCCAGAGGCAGAAGGTCGACATGCAGCTGAGCCGAGCTGGGAGAGTCCTGCGCCCTCCAACTAGGACTCTCCACTGCTGTCCCTGTCTCCACAATCTGCTGATGCTCACTTGTGAGCTGTGATACACCAGGTGACAACTCTACTCTATGTCCCGAAGGTCCCACCGAGGTGTGAGTTTCTGCACTGGTGCAGGGTGCGCTTAATTCTGCTGACGCTGCACCCTCAGAGGTTGCAGTCTGGATGCTCAGGCTCTTCCTCCTGGCTACTGGGGACGGGTGTTTGCGATGGTACTGTGGGGGAGTAAAGGAAAGAGTCAGAGATGTGTTGCCAAGGTTACAGGCACATTGCAGATGATCATAAGTCCATCTGTCAGAGCTTCAGAATCATTATCAGCGACTCATGCAATGTCAATGAGAGAGATGGAAAACTATTCTGTCACCAGCTTGCTGTGATGCACCCGTCTGTCCATCCCCCACTTGCGCATCGTCCTCCACTCCCACGATCTCCAGGACTGCATCCTCCCAGGGGGTGAGCTGGGCTACTGAGGGTGGCCCTCCTCCTGTCCTCACTCTTTTCCTCTTATTGTGAGCTCTGTTTTCCTGCAATGAGGGAGACAAGTGGAGGTTGAGCGAGAATGAAGGAGTAAGTGTAGAGAATCCATAGCATAGATGCTTAGAAGGAGACAATGATGGAGTGAGGTGGCAAGACCAAGGGCCCTCCCTGTGTGTTGTCAGTTATTTTCATACTATCACAGTGATAGGGAGTGTGAGGGCTGCATAGTTGAATAGTTAGGTGAATGTGACCATAGACAGAGAGGGAATGGGTAAGGGTGCATAGATGTCAGTGTCAAGTGGGATGTGAGGAAGAGATTGCTAAAGCTGAGTGCTGGTGAGGAGAGGCAATGGGGATCAGATTGAGGGTGATGGGAAAGTTATACTCACTTTTCCAGTGCGCAGGTGGTCATGAAATCTGTTCCTGCACTGAAGCCAGGTTCTGCGGGTTATGGACAAAGAGTTGACCTCCTGGGCCACCTGGATCCACACAGCCTTGGGGAGGCTTCTTCCTCCCTGAAGAAAGGAAGAGCACCTCTTTATTTGCTCTTGCTCCCTCTACTAAAGCCTGCAGGGCAACGTCATCAAAGCGGGGTGCAGACCTAGGTCTCCCGCTGGCCATTCTTCCTGCAGGTGCCTCTAACATGCAAGGGCAAAAGGTTGGCAGTCTGCAGAAGAAGCAAGGCTTCTTGCGGACCTTAAATGCAGCAGCAATGATGACATTGTAGGAATGGCTAGATTCCTAACTAAAGGACTGAGGTCGAGTCAGTCTATCAAACAAACGACGTTTAATACTAATCAACAGAGTTTAAAACGAAAACACAGGAGAACTACATTACAGTCCATTAGTCGTTGAAAAGCCTGTGCGGCGTTCTTGAGCCCAAATGGCATCCGTAGAAATTCGAACAGTCCAAAGGGAGTGATGACAGCCGTTTTCTGGACGTCCTGCGGGTGTACGGGAACTTGGTGGTAGCCACGGACGAGGTCGACCTTGGAGAAGATTGAGTTTCCCGCCAAATGGGCGGAGAAATCCTGTATATGCGGGATCGGGTACCGATCGGGAGTAGTGGCGTCATTAAGGCGTCGGTAGTCCCCGCATGGCCGCCATCCACTGCCGGGCTTCGGGACGATGTGGAGAGGAGAGGACCAGGGACTATTCGACCGGCGAATAATCCCCAGCCATTCCATCATGGCAAACTCTGCCTTCGCAGCCGCGAGCTTGCCGGGTTCCAGGCGCCGTGCTCGCGCGTAAACTGGAGAGCCAGTCGTAGTAATGTGGTGTTCGACACCATGCTTAGTGGCCGAGGAGGAGAAAGTGGGCTTGGTCAGCTCCAGGAATTCACCTAATAGGCGAGTGAACTCGTCCGGCGAGGACAACGCGCAGGAGACAGTGTGCGACGTTGCGGAACTGCGGAAGCAAGGGATGGAGTGGAAGGTGGCCGCGTTGACCAATCAATGATTTCTTACATCCACCAAGAAGCTGTTGGCGCATAAGAAATCCGCGCCGAGGATGGCTTGCGAAACCTTGGCTGTAATAAATTCCCACTGAAACCGTTGCCCGCCGAAGCACACCTGGACCCGCTGTTTGCCAAAGGAACGAATGGCCCCACCATTAGCTGCCACGAGGGAGGGGCCGTGCCTCCCAGACTGAATATCGAGTGCTGAGGCAGGAAGGATGCTACACTGTGCCCCAGTGTCGCATAAAAAGCGCCAGCCCGAGAGGGAATCTGTAATGTAGAGGAGCTTCCCGGAATTTCCAATCGCCATCGCGGCTGCGGAACGTCCCTCAGACTCGGTCCTCCTTTTCTGGAGTTGCTGCTGGTGTTGATGTCGGTTTTTTTTTAGGCGCGAATCTGCAGGCAGGGCGGCAGCCTCTGGCTTTCGCGCCGAAATGGGCGTCGTAAAAACACAAGCCGGGGGATGGAGGCGTTGGGGCAGCATTCATGGGGGAGGGGTGCCTTGTGGCGGTGCAGGATTGCTGCGCGACCGCATAAATCGTATCTGCTTCTGCAGCAAGTGCTGCGCAATCTGTGGCTTCCAATCTGGCGAGGGCAGCCTGAACCTGCTCGGGTAGTTGGCTCAGGAATAACTCTCGAAAGAGGAAACATTGTGGTTCTGAGCCAAGGAGCGTGAGCATCTGGCTCATTAACTCAGATGGCTTGGAATCGCCAAGCCCGGGCAAAGCGAGTAGCCGGCGGGCACGCACCGCCTTCGTGAGCCCGAAGACCTGTATTAACCGTGCTTTAAGAGTATTATACTTGCTGTCAACCGGGGGGTTTTCGAGCAGGCTGATGATCTGTGAGGCCGTGGAGCTGTCGAGTGCGGAGACCACGTAAAGGTAACGGGTCTGATCCACAACGATGTTTCGGAGATCGAATTGTGCTTCTGCCTGGACGAACCAGGAGGCCGCCTGTTGTTCCCAAAACTGTGGGAGCTTCAAAGCCACGGAGTTCGCTTCCATGTTTCATCGCGCTTCGCTTCTTCCGCGAAAATTGTTCACGAAAATTCGGGGTCACATCTGTAGGAATGGCTAGATTCCTAACTAAAGGACTGAGGTCGAGTCAGTCTATCAAACAAATGATGTTTAATACTAATCAACAGAGTTTAAAACGAAAACACAGGAGAACTACATTACAGGTCTGTACTCTTTGCTGGCTCCACGAGGACTGGCTAGGGCGGCTCCCCAGCCTGACGTCATGACGGCATCACATTTTCCCGCCGCTGGAGGATCACGTGATCAGCGTGATGACGTCATCGTGTTTGGTCTCATTCTTAAAGGGACCGCGCTATGTACATGCAATGATATGAACAAAGATACAGATTCATTCTGTAGCTAATAAATTGTTAAAGATAATTATGTACATTAGATCAGAGTCCCCCTGGTGGCTCCGCCACAACGTCATTGGAGGCGACTTTCAGACTGGACAAACTCATTGGCCATGGGTTCCCACACGTTGGAACTCAATTGGCCAATTAAGGTAAAATGGCATCATTTTCCCACATCGATTTAGAATCGGGTGGCTAACACAAAATGCAGATTACATGACCCCAGCCTGCCCCAGTATCAAAATCCAGCCCTCAATGTTTTCAAGGGGAGACTGGATAGGCACTTGAGGGAAATAAACTTGCAGGGCTACGGCGATAGAGCGGGGGAATGGGACTGACTGGATTGCTCTACAGCGAGCCGGCAAGGACTCGATGGGCTGAATGGCCTCCTTCTGTGCCATTATGACTCTATGGGCTTGATTTTGCCAATGGGGAGCTTTTGGGGCCGGGACTCCTACTTGTCAGGTTTTTGTCCCACCGCCATCGACTTCTGGCCAACCCACACTATTTTCCCTTGATTGACCTTGTTAAGCCTGCCCAGGGGGCTTAGCAGGCCAAATAAGGGGAAGCCAGTTACAGAGAAAGTCAGAGTGTGACATTTCATCTATCAAAAATTTTTGACAGATGAATTGTCATCGTTTGACAGCTCTGTGTAGCTGTCAAGCACTGACATTCTATGTTGTTTGATGAGTCCTTGTATTCAAGACTCATCAAACCTCTTTTGTGAGCAGAAATTAGATGGTTGTTGCATTGGAGAATGCAGCAATCATCTGTCATCTCTGCCGGTGAAATGCGAGACTCTCCGCATACCCAACGTTTGAAGCCTGCAGGAAGAAACAAAGGTAAGTAAACATTTTCTATCACTTTCCACTCACCTCACATACTTACCTCTCCACACTGGCACCCATCACTTCACAGCGCTCTTTTGCACCCCTCCGACCCCCGCAGACCCAATGCTCGCCTCAATGACCCTGGCGGGGTTCGCAACCTTTGGGAAGCCCGCACTTGTACGGGTAAAATGGGGATAATCCTCTTATCTGCCTCATAACTACCTGCTAACAGGCAGATAAGTGGTTGTAATCCCCTTTCCACCTCCAGGAGACGGGACCCAGCGCGGGTCGGCTACCCACCTCCCAGGAAGATGGCACAGAGGCGGGTTGGGGGCAGGATGGGCACCCGCCCCCAGATTCTGCCATTTTCCCAGCAGTCCAGCCTCCAAACCCGCCTCCCCAGGGCTGGCAAGATCACGCCCTATGACTCTATGAAAAAAGGCTCTTAAGTGCCTGTAAACTACCTGATAATGATCTCAACTGAGTCGCCCGCCACTGCCTGTCGGGTCGGCTCCGCGATGACACGCGCCTGGTGGAAAGGTGCATGGGAGCGAAATGATAGCGGGTTCCCAATCCGCATTCAAAAATAACAACTTTCCCACCTGACCCACTACCACCCCAGAAAATTCAGCCCATGGTGTTTATTTCACGTACGCACCATTCCAGAGCTCTGCTGATGGAAAACTGACAATACTGAACCATACAGACCGCACAGGTTCCAAATTCAACCTCTGAGTGGTTAGTTGGTCTCAGTTGATAAGGTGTCATGGACTGTACAACTGGCGCTACAATGTGACTTTCTGAATGACTGCTGGAAAAATAGGGGTCCATTAACAGGCAACATTAGAACATTATATCAACATTCTGCAGTGTATATAATAGCAAAAGGGATGCTGAAAAGAGTGTAATAAATAATCACTGTAATGTATTTCAGCCTTGTTTAAAACACTTCACATTCACACTCAAATGCACCCTGATGTGCATCAATCCTGCTTCTATTTTGTGGTTTCTGGTGTATTTACTTACTTTTTCCTGTCACAAACATTATTTTACAACCCACGCCTGCAATGTGATTACTTCATAAAGTAGCCATTAATTTTCTTAGAGAAAGGCATAGATTCAACATGGGTCATGCTTTCCCCCAGCTCTTGGAATCCATCAGTTTGCTGCTGTGGATGCTGCATCATCAGTTGCTCATGGATTAATTCACTTCTTGTCAGCTGTGGCTCAGTTGGTAGCACACCTGCCTCTGAGTTAGAAGGTTATGGGTTCAAGTCCCACTCCAGAGACTTGAGCACATAAATCTAGGCTGACACTCCAGTGCAGTGCTGAGGGAGCACTGCATTGTCGGAGGTGCTGTCTTTCGGATGAGATGTTACCCCGAGGCCCTGTCTGTTCTCTCAGGTGAACGTAAAAGATTCCAAGGCACTATTCCGAAGAAGAGCCAGGGGAGTTATCCCCAGTGACCTGGCCAATATTTATCCCTCGATCAACATAACAAAAACAGATTATCTGGTCATTATAACATTGCTGTTTGTGGGAGCTTGCTGTGTGCAAATTGGCTGCCACGTTTCCCACATTACAACAGTAACTACACTCCAAAAGTATTTCATTGGCTGTAAAGTGATTTGAGACGTCCGGTGGTCGTGAAAGGCGCTATATAAATGCAAGTCTTTCTTTTCTTGTCCTAGCATGAGTTGAATTATTAAAGCTAGGATTTTGTTGGAAAAGCTGATTCTAAATTTGTGGATTTGTTTCTGTTGCTGTGGAGTCTCAATTCTGTATATTAATTTTTTTAAGCAGTAATTTACTGCACTATTATTGCTTGATGCTGCAACTGAACCTCTAGCAAACTAAGTGCAGAGGATGGGAATTCTTTTAGGGTTTTCCCACAGCACTGCATGATTTTGTTAAGGAATGAGCTCAGCAAGGTACACCAAATGTAGGTGCAATAGCATTCGAGGGGTTTGGTCTGCACCCATCAGTGCCTCAGGACTCAAATTTACTTGCCATGACAGTCCTTCCTGGGCAAGGCAGTGTTGACCTGTCTTTGGTGCCTAAGCTTCACAAAGGAGGCTGTTACATATATTACATCATACCGCAGATGTAGAGTCTTTGGATATTCAGAGGACATTCAATAAGGTGTCCCACAGGAAGCTTGTTTAAAAGAATCAGCTGTATGATATAAGAGAAAATGTATCAGCACGTCCTACATTACAGCAGTGACTGCACTTCAAAAGTATTTTATTGGTTGTAAAGTGCTTTGGGACATCCTGAAATCCTGAAAGGTGCTGTATAAATGCAAGTCTTTCTTTTTTATGTGTAGATAGTTTGTTGATAGATAAGAAACAAAGGGTTAGCGTTAATGGCTGTTGCTCAGATTGGAAAAAGGTTGGAAGTGGTGTACCCCAGAGGTTAGTGTTGGGTCCACTTTGCTTTTGATATATAGACAATTTGGTCTTGGATATTGGGAGCACAATATTGATATTTGCTGACAACATAAAAGTAGGCATTTGGCAAACAATGATGCAGACTGTAAAAGACTTTGGGAGGGTATAGACAGGTTAGCAGAATGGGCAGATGTGGCAAATGTAATTTAATGTAGGGAAGAGTGAGGTGATGCATTGTAGGAGGAAAAAAGAATGGGAGCATACACTCAATGGAAAGGCAATGAAAGGTTTGAATGTATCGAGGCTTCTAGGGCTTAAAGACACAATTCCTTGAAATGAAATAACAATGCTTTTAGAACGCCAAGAGGAGATTTAGTTGAGATTATTTCAAAATTATGAAGTGCCCAAGTACAAAAACAAAGTACTTGCATTTATATAGCGCCTTTCACGACCTCAGGACATCCCAAAGCATTTTACAGCCAATGAAGTACTTTTTGAAGTGTAGTCACTGTTGTAATGCAGAAAACATTACTGTACAGGTAAATAAAGAGATAAAAAGGCCAATAAATATGTGCATAGGATGCAAGAGCAAAGAGGTAATGATATGTTTGTACAAGGTAATGTTTAAACTACAGGTAGTGTACTGTACGCAGTTTTGAAGCACCCCATCATGGAAAGAACATTAAAGCCATGGACAGCTTAGATTCACCAGGAGGATGCTAAGGATGAACAATAGTTACGAGTAAAGACTTGAAATACTGGGATTATGCCCTGGTAAAGAGCCAGCACAGTCAGAATGGGGTGTATGGCCTCCTTCAGTACTGTAAATCTAGATGGTGCTTTAACTATGCCATCTGCAAACAACTTCTACTACAGGGACTGCACTTCCCTTGAAAGAAGGAAGAGATATCTTGCATTTATATAGCGCCTTTCACAACCTCAGGTGGTGCTAAAGGGTTCAGATAGAATAAATACAGAGAAACTGTTTCCAATGGCTGAAGGGCCAATATCACTAGGGCACCGATTTAAGGTGATTGACTAAAGAACCAAAGGCGACATAAGAACATAAGAACATAAGAAATAGGAGCAGGAGTAGGCCAATCGGCCCCTCGAGCCTGCTCCGCCATTTAATAAGATCATGGCTGATCTGATCCTAACCGCCAATCCATTATCACAGAACTATCTCCTGAATCTAACAGAATTAGACACACGAAATAGGAGCAGGATCAGGCTACACGGCCCCTGGGCCCGCTCCGCTACCCACAGGGCCATGACCGATCCGAACCTAGACTCATGTCCAAATTCCTGCCCGCTCCCCATAACCCTTTACTTCTAGGAAACTGTCTATTTCTGTTTTAAATTTATGTAATGATGTAGCTTCTACAGCTTTTTGGGGCAGCATATTCCATGGACCTACCACCCTCTGAGTGAAGTAGTTCCTCCTCATCTCAGTTTTGAAAGAGCAGCCCCTTATTCTAAGACTATGCCCCCTAGTTCTAGTTTCACCCATCATCGGGAACATCCTCCCCGCATCCACCCGATCCAACCCCTTCACAATCTTATATGTTTCAATAAGATCGCCTCTCATTCTTCTGAACTCCAATGAGTAGAGTCCCAATCTACTCAACCTCTCCTCATATGTCCATCCCCTCATCCCCGGGGTTAACTGAGTGAACCTTCTTTGTACTGACTCGAGAGCAAGTATGTCCTTTCTTAAGTATGGACACCAAAACTGTATGCAGTATTCCAGGTGCGGTCTCACCAATGCCTTGTACAACTGAAGCAATACCTCCCTATTTTTATATTCTATCCCCCTAGCAATGAAAGCCAACATTCCATTGGCCTTCTTAATCACTTGCTGCACCTGCATACTAACCTTTTGAGTTTCGTGCACCAGGACCCCCAGATCCCTTTGTACTTCAGTACTTTCCAGTTTCTTGCCATTAAGATAATAACTTGCTCTACCATTTTCCCTGCCAAAGTGCATAACCTCACACTTTCCAGTATTGTATTCCATCTGCCAAATCTCTGCCCACTTACTTAGCCTGTCTATGTCCCCTTGCAGGTTTTTTATGTTCTCCTCACTCACTACTTTCCCTCCCATCTTAGTATCATCTGCAAACTTTGATATGTTACACTCGGTCCCCTCCTCCAAATCGTTAATATAGATTGTAAAGAGTTGGGGACCCAGCACTGACCCCTGTGGAACACCACTAGTTACTGATTGCCAGTCCGAGAATGAACCATTTATCCCAACTCTTTGCCTTCTGTTAGATAGCCAATCCTCTATCCATGCCAGAATATTACCCCCAATCCCGTGATTTTTTATCTTAAGCAATAATCTTTTGTGTGGCACCTTGTCAAATGCCTTTTGGAAGTCTAAATACACTACGTCCACTGGTTCCCCTTTATCCACCCTATATGTTACTTCCTCAAAGAACTCCAGCAAATTTGTCAAACATGACTTCCCCTTCATAAAACCATGCTGACTTTGTCCTATTAAATTATGATTATCCAAATGTCCTGTTACTGTCTCCTTAATAATGGACTCCAATATTTTACCTACCACAGATGTTAGGCTAACCGGTCTATAGTTTCCAGCCTTCTGTCTACTGCCCTTTTTAAATAAGGGCGTTACATTAGCAGTTTTCCAGTCTGCCGGGACCTTTGCAGAGTCCAGGGAGTTTTGGAAAATTATTACCAATGCATCCACAATCCCTACCGCCACTTCCCTCAAGACCCTAGGATGTAAGCCATCAGGTCCAGGTGATTTATCCGCCTTGAGTCCCATTATTTTACCGAGTACCACTTCCTTAGTGATTTTGATCGTGTTTAGCCCCTCCCCCCCTTTAGCCCCCTGTTTGTCCAGTGTTGGGATATTCTTAGTGTCTTCTACTGTAAATACTGATACAAAATATTCATTCAGTGTTTTTGCCATCTCCATATTTCCCACCATTAATTTCCCGGTCTCATCCTCTAAGGGACCAACATTTACTTTAGCCACCCTTTTTCTTTTTATATAACTATAAAAACTCTTACTATCTGTTTTTATATTTTTTGCTAATTTACTTTCATAATCTATCTTCCCTTTCTTAATCAATCTTTTTGTTATTTTTTGCTGTCTTTTAAAGTTTTCCCAATCCTCTATCCTCCCACTAGATTAGGCTACCTTATATGCCCTTGTTTTTAGTCGAATACTATCCTTAATTTCTTTACTTAGCCACGGATGGCTGTCTTTTCTTTTACACCCTTTTCTACTCAGTGGAATATATATTTTTTGGAAGTTGTAAAATAACTCTTTAAATGTACACCACTGATCATGTATCGTCTTACCCTTTAATCTATTTTCCCAATCCACTCGACTCAATTCCGCTCTCATACCTTCATAGTCTCCTTTATTCAAGCTTAGCACACTTGTTTGAGATCCAACCTTCTCACCCTCTAATTGAATATTCAACTATGTTATGGTCACTCATTCCAAGGGGATCTTTACTCGGACATTTTTAATTAATCCTGTCTCGTTACACAAGACCAGATCTAAGGTTGCTTGCCCCCTGGTCGGTTCAGTTACATACTGCTCAAGAAACCCATCCCTAATACACTCAATGAACTCATCCTCAAGGCAGCCCTGCCCAATTTGATTTGTCCAATTAATATGATAGTTAAAATCCCCCATAATTATAGATGCTCCCTTATTACAAGCCTCAACTATTTCCTGATTGATACTCCGTCCAACAGAGTTGCCACTGTTCGGAGGCCTATAGACTACGCCCACTAGTGTTTTTTTTCCCCTTATTATTCCTTACCTCCACCCAAACTGTTTCATTATCCTGATCTTTTGACCCAATATCATTTCTCTGTATTACAGTGATTCCTTCCTTTATTAACATAGCCACCCCACCTCCCCTTCCTTCCTGCCTGTCCTTCCTGATCGTTAAATAACCTGGTATGTTTAATTCCCAGGCATTGTCACCCTGCAGCCATGTTTCTGTAATGGCCACAAGATCATACCCATATGTAGTTATTTGTGCCATTAACTCGTCTATTTTGTTACGAATGCTATGTGCATTCAGATAGAGAACTTTCAAATATGTTTTGTGACACTTAGTTCCTGCTTTTGCCCTTTTTATTACTTTACCTTTTACTCCATACCTTCTGCCCCTTCCTGACACGCTCTGGTTTTTAATTTCCCCACTGCTACCTAAGTCTATGACCTTCTCTGTTGTCATTTTTATTATTTACTCTCTAGGAACCTCCCCCCCACTAGTTAGTTTAAAGCCCTCTCTACAGCCCTAGTTATATGATCCGCCAGGACTCTAGTCCCAGCACTGGCCAAGTGAAGCCCGTCCCAACGGAACAGCTCCCTCCTGCCCCACTACTGGTGCCAGTGTCCCAGGAAGCAAAACCCATTTCTCCCACACCAGTCTTTGAGACACGCATTTAACGCTCTAATTTTATTTGTCCTAGCCAAATTCGCTCGTGGCTCAGGTTATTACCCTTGAGGTTCTGTTATTTAATTTGACCCCTAGCTGCTCATACTCCTTTAACAGAACCAGCTTCCTAGTCCTATCTACGTCATTTGTACCAACATGGACCACGACAACTGGATCCACCCCCTCCCACTGCAAGTTTCTTTCCAGCCCAGAGGAGATGTCCTTAACCCTGGCACCGGGTAGGCAGCACAGCCTTCGGGACTCTCGCTCTCGGCTGCAGAGAACTCTATCTATCCCCCTAATAATACTATCCCCTACCACTACAACATTTCTATTTACTCCCCCCTCTTGAATGGCCCCCCGTTCCACGGTGCTGTGGCCAGGTTGCTCATCCTCCCTGCAGTCCCTGCTCCTGTCCCCACAGGGAGTAAGAACCTCGAACCTGTTGGTCAAGAGCAAGGGCTGCGGCTCCTCCAGCTCTACCTCCTGGATCCCCGTACCTGCCTCACTCGTAGTCACACCGTCCTGTCCCTGACCATGGGCTACATCTGAATTACTTAACTTCATAGGTGTGACCACCTCCTGATACACAGAGTCCAGGTACTTCTCCCCCTCCCTGATGTGTCACAGTGTCTGAAGCTCAGACTCCAGCTCATCAACACGGAGCTGGAGTTCCTGTAGCAGCAGACACTTGTCACAGACGTAATCACCGTGAGCCTCAATGGGGTTCACCGGCTCCCACATCTCGCAACAGTAACACCTCACCTGCTCCATTCTATGTAATTAATTAAATTTTTTATTGTTAGTTATGGACACCCTCTGCCCGATTTTAGATGCTAGTATCCCCTTTAATTAATTGGATTTAAATTAAATCAATCCCTCTAGTTACACCAGTTAAATGGTTTACCAACAGTCACTCTGCACCAGAAAGGCCTTGGTACACCACAGCAACCTTAAAAACTATAAACCACAGACTTAAAGTTTTAAAACGAGAGAAATACTCCAACCAATCACCTACCTGTTTTGTGGTGACGTCACACCTTGAATACTTTTTACCTCGCTCCTTGCCTGAGATTGGAGATTGGTGAGGCCTACCTGAGCCTCTGGGGCCTCTTGTAGTCACTCTGCCGTGCTGCTCCGCCTCCACCCGCTGCCGATGCCGCACTGAGGCCTACCTGAGCCTCTGGGGCCTCTTGTAGTCGCTCTGCCGCGCTGCTCCGCCTCCACCCGCTGCCGATGCCGCACTGAGGCCTACCTGAGCCTCTGGGGCCTCTTGGAGTTGCTCTGCCGCGCTGCTCCGCCTCCACCCGCTGCCGATGCCGCACTGAGGCCTACCTGAGCCTCTGGGGCCTCTTGTAGTCGCTCTGCCGCTCTGACATGAGGAAAAGCTTAACGACATAAGAAAAATACTTGAAGGAGAAAAAAATTGCAGGGATATGGGGAAAGAGCAGGGGAGTTAGACTAACTGGACTGCTCTTCGAAAGAGCCGGCGCAGATCAATGTTCCCTGTAGTTTTTTTTGGATCTTGCGGCCCCTTTAACGGGCTGCGCGGCCCATTCAAAATTTCGTGCATGTGCAGTTTTTTCAATTTAAAAGTCGCCTCACCGGGCACGCAGCTTAAAGGGACCATTGGTGCAGACTCGATGGGCCGAATGGCCTCCTTCTGTGCTGTATTATTTTATGATTCTTTGGCCTAGAAATTGGGTATAGCCCCGCTTGAGACGCTAGAACTGGCGGTGCGCAAAGTTTATAGCCAGACGAAACTTATCGCTGCCTGGCGAGATATTGGGTTGCATCGCCCCCAAAGGGGATTGAGGCGCTAATTCAGCCATTGCACGGTGCTCCGAAGGTGCAAAAGTTCAGGCGCTACTCAATATCGATGCGGACAGGCGCAGCGCAGGTGATCTCAATTACGGGAAACCACGAGACTTCCAGGCGCCGGCCGGCTCTTAAAGGGGTGGGTCAGTCAGCCTGAGCTGCCACACCCAACGCCCTGTAGGCCTCAGAATCGGCGCTCGCCCTTCTCTGGCATTAGAAACTGAAGGTTAGACAGAGAGCAGAGCGCTTCAGCACTGAGGCTCTGGACCAGTTGGTGGCTGCAGTTGAGCGCCGTCGAGATGTCCTGTATCCGGACAATGGCAAGAGACCGAATCAGAAGGCTTACCGGCGATCTTGGAGGGAGGTTGCTGTGAGGGTCAACTCCAGCAGCATGGCGACCAGGACCCCTGTTCAGTGCAGGAAGAAATTCAACGACCTCACACGGATCGTTAGGGTGAGCGATGGTTTAGCAAACTTCTGATTCCCTCCATCTGCAGCTGACTTCGGGCACCCTGTTGCCATGATGCCCCAATGGCCATCTGTCAGCAGGCACCCATGGCCCTTTCTGGGCACACACATGGACAGATGTCTCAAGGCCTCATGTAAGGGCTCTTTCACCATGGGGGGCATGCGATGATGTCTCAAGGCCTCATGTAAGGGCTCTTTCACCATGGGGGGCATGCGATGATGTCTCAAGGCCTCATGTAAGGGCTCTTTCACCATGGGGGGCATGCGATGATGTCTCAAGGCCTCATGTAACACAACTTCCCCTTCTTTCCTCTCCAGGCCAAGCTGGCGGCCAGGCGAAGGGACCACTTTCAAACCAGTGGCGGGCCTCCACAAGTGGTCCCTCTCACGGATCTGGAGGAGAGAGTGCACCAGATTCTTGGAGGACGTCTGTCTGGTCCTGTGACCACTGCATCTGCCGACCCCATTTCCGACAGCGAGGGTAAGACTCTCACCTTTTTCACCTGTTGCCTTCCACTTGGTCCCCCCGCCAGCATGCTTCCTCAGTGTGCAGCCATGTCAGAGCCTTGCCGCAATCTGGCATGCCTTTCCGCAAACCGGTCCTTTTGCTAAAGCCACTCTTCCACCTCCCTGCTTTCAGATGAATCAGCACCAACTCGGGCTCAATGCACTGAAGCTGCCAGTGCCAGTGCCACCGGAGGCGAGGAGCAGGAGGAATCCGGACCAGCCGTTGCAGAATCCGGGGAGTGGACACATCTACAGACTGGGGATAGTAGTCCCCTGGAGGGGAGTGGGGGGGCTCTGAGGATGAACCAGTTGCCGGAACAAGCGGCATGCAGCAACGCAAGGGGGATAGGCAAGTTCGGCCACCGTCTCCCCGGAGGGCAAGGCAGGTAGTTATGACTGCTGCTCAGAGTGCAGAGGAGGCGCGTCGCCTGGGTGAAATGAGCAAACAGGCCCGGCTCAGACACACGGAGCTGATGGCTGCAGTGGAGAAGATGCCTCAGTCAATAGATTCACTGGCTAAGAGTATGTTGGACTTCGGGGCAACAATGGAGAGGACTCTCCAGGGCTTTGGGGCAGCAATGGACAGGACTCTCCAGGGCTTCGGGGCAACAATGGACAGGTCTATCCAGGGCTTTGGGGCAACAATGGACAGGTCTATCCAGGGCTTCGGGCCAACAATGGAGAGGACTATCCAGGGCTTCGGCCCAACAATGGAGAGGACTGTCCAGGGCTTTGAGGCCGCTATGGAAAGGACTGTTCAGGGCTTCGGACAATCCCTGGAAAGGTCTGTCCAGGGCTTGTCCGAGGCAGTGGAGCGGTCGGCACCTGCCTTGTCCGAAGCAATGGAAAGAACTGTCCAGGGCTTCTCCGAAGCACTGGCACCTGGCACACAGGTCCTCACTGTTGCCACGCAGTCACTTGCTGGGCTCGTCCACACCCAGACTGAGGCAACGCGATCTCTCACTGCAGCCACCCTCTCTGCATCAGTTAGGATCACCCCGGGCCCTTCCAGTCCCATACAAGGCCAGGAATCAGTGGAGCATGCGATTGTGGCGGATGAGCCGAGCCGGTCCCCTCAGATAGCCAGTGTGTCGTCCGACCATGGTGCAGGTGTCCTCTCTCGGCAGGAGACCATTGCACATGCCAGCGCTGGGACGTCTGCAGTGCAGCTGCCACCACCTGCAGGGCACACTGCTTCCAGCCATGGTCACATCAAGCACCCTGCGTCCGCACCCTCCAAGCCCAGAGGTCGGCCAGGCCGTCCCTCAGGGGCTTCTGCGCTTCCACACAGTCAGCAGGCGTCCCCCAGCCTTGAGCCCGCCACTGGGGTCCAATTACGTAGGAGCAGCAGGGAGGGAAGGGGCCGGCCGCGAAAGAGAAGTCGTTCTCCCTCAAGGGGCCAGTTGTAGAGGGAGGTGCTGAGACGTTTCTTTGTCCAAATTCAAGGACACCCTCACCTGTTGTTATATTTGCAGAAGGTTTGTTGAGTTTTGCGGCTTTGCCGAAGAGTTCACAGTTATTTTGTTACTTATGGTTTCTGTTGACATGACGTTGTTTTGCTGTAATGAAAGAATTTTGTGACAATAAACAGAAGTTTCAATGTGGCATGGTGCACGTGACTACTTTCAGTGATGCTGGCATTCAGAGGCCGTCAAACATCCAAAGTGCGCAGGAGTTAAGACTCTCATCATTCCGCCAGAGTGGTCTCGAAACGAGTCCTGATGGCCCTTCCACTTTCAGGAGCCCTTCCATCTTCCTCCTCCTCCTCCGCCTGCTCTTCCTCCTCCTCCGCCTGCTCTTCCTCCTCCTCCCCCTCCTCCTCCTCCTCCTCCGCCTGCTCTTCCTCCTCCTCCTCATCCTCCTCCTCCGCCTGCTCTTCCTCCTCCTCCTCCTCCGCCTGCTCTTCCTCCTCCTCCTCCTCCTCCGCCTGCTCTTCCTCCTCCTCCTCCTCCTCCTCCTCCGCCTACTCTGCTGGTCGTTGAGGGACAGGTGGAATTGGCTGGGGGCGTCGATTCGTCAAGTTGTGGAGCATGCAGCAGACGACGACGATGTGTCCCACTTGCTCCGGCGAGTACTGCAGGGATCCCCCCGAATGTTCCAGACATCGGAAACACTTTTTGAGAACACCAATAGTGTGCTGTTCACTGTGCCTGGTCGCCTGATGGCCGCTGTTGATCAGCTCTTCTGCTGGGGTGTCGGCCACACGGAGTGTTGTCATCAGCCATGGGCAGAGAGGATAGCCCTTGTCCCCAGTAAGCCAGCCTCGTGTTCGAGCCAGCCCCTCAAAGGTAACAAACTGAGGTCAACCGCAGGATAAAGGCATCGTGGCTGCACCCTGGGAAATGCGCGTTGACTGCCATGATGATTTGGCGGTGGTCACAGACCAGCTGCACGTTGAGGGAGTGGAACCCCTTGCGGTTGCGGAAGTCCTAAGGATGCTGGCATGGCGCCCTCAAAGCCACGTGTGTGCTGTCAGTTGCCCCCTGCACCATGGGGAAGTCTGCAATAGAAGCGATACCCTGCGCGCGCTCCGCCTGCTTGTGCAGGGTCAGAGGGAAGGTCATGAATTGACGCCTTCGCCTATAAAGGGCATCTGTAACTTGCCGGATGCAACAGTGGACTGCAACCTGAGCGATAGTCGCAATGTCCCCAATGGCTGACTGAAAGGATCCGTTGGCATAAAAATTGAGGCCATCAGTCAGTTTAGCGAACATGAACAGAGAGGTCCTGCACCGTTCACACGGCTACAGATCCTGACCAAGCAGGTGGCACAGATCAGTAACAATGTCCCTCCAGAATTGGAGCCTTCGCAAACACTGCTCCTCCGACATGTCAAGGCTTGACACCTGCTGCCTAAAGACCCTCGCAGCATACCGTCGGATTGGCCGACCTCCATTGCCCCTCCTCCTTCTGGCCAATCTCGGCCCTCTCTCCCGCCGTCTCGCTGCCCCTTCACAGTGTTGGGCCATGAGGCCGTTGCCCTCCAAAGCAGCTCCCATTCCGATGCCAGTTGGTCAAAAGGCTGTTAGGTGTAGTGCTCCAACTGCTCCGGACAGGTTTGAAGGTCCCAAGTACTCTAAAGCTAAATTCCCAAAACTCTGCTCCACAGTAGCTCGCCAACTCTCTCCAGCAACGATCGCAATGAGCAGGCCAAGTGGCTGAAGCTTCTGCACTAGAGCTGTCCCCTTTAAATAGTGCCCCCCTACTCCGAGAAGGGCCTGCTAGCGCTCCCACGAACTGTCACTAATAGCGCTAGGCGTTAAGGCTCCGGGCGCCACCCAATATGCGCTCAGGCGCTCCTAAAAGGCGTTGCACACTGAAATGACATCATGATCTGCTTGCGCTCGCGGGCGCGCGCAAACACTTAGCGCAGGCGTTAAATGTATAGTCAATATGTGAGTTGTCGCTATCTTCATAGCGACCGCCCCAACATAGGGTATCGCCCCAATTCTAGGTCTCTTTAGGCGCTCAACGCCGGCGCTACCAACCGAATTTCTAGGCCTGAGTCAAAAGCGTTTTACAGCCAATTAAGTAGTTTTGAAGTGTAATCTCTGTTATAATGTAGTGAAATGCAGCAGCCAATATGCGCACAGCATGGTCCCACAAACAGTAATGTGATAATGACCAAATAATCTGTTTTAGTGATATTGGTTAAGGGATAAATGTTGGCCAGGACATTGTGAGAGATCACATGCTCTTCATGCGGCGTGGGGTGATTTACATCCACCTGAGCGGGCAGAAGGGGCCTTGGTTTAACGTCTCATCCAAAAGACGATACCTCGGACCGTGCAGCAATCCCTCAGTACTGCACTGGGACTGTCAGTCTAGATTATGTGTTCAGGTCTCTGCAGTAGGACTTGAACCCACAACCTTGTATCACCTGTTTTTCACCTGGCGATAAAAGTTAAAATTACCCACTCTTTCTCCTTGCCTGCACAAGCCACAGTACAAATACATTTGTGCAGAGGGAACAGGTCAGCAATGTAATTCTTCCCACTCCAATTTTGGGACAGTCACGATTGGCTTTGGCAAAAAAATTTGGCAGAATTACTATTTTTGTCTATTTTTTATTCCATTAGTGGTGTGAGAACGGGAGGTTATCCCTTACCTTTACCGATCCATTTACTGAGGCAGTATTCACCCACTAGCACCTTAACGATAGCCTTGTCATAGTTTTGGCAGTTATCCAGCACAATAATTGGCTGACAGGGACCTTTTCTGAAAGACTCCAATTCATTGGTTTCTCCAATGCTCCAATTGTTAACCAGGTTCAGCAACTAGAATGTTGTCAATAACAGAAAATGCCAGGGATTAATATAAGATTGTGTAAATAACATGTTACAGAGTACACAAGCTTTGCTATTATTATAAACAGAAAATGCGGAAAATGCTCAGCAGGTCAGGCAGCATCTGTGGAGCAAGGAACAGAGTTAAATCATTTGAACTTCTTAATTAGATCATTGGCTTGTAACTATTCCCTAGTATCCACGATTCTACCAAACAATACAACTGAAATTGAATTGTTCATCTTTCAGCTCACAACCTGATTGGACCTTCTTGGACTAGGAAGAGCAAGATTTCCAATAAAAATCACAATACTACAAATCTGAAATATAAAGATAAAATGGTGAAAATTCTCAGCAAGTCAGCTTCCATGATCAGTGGGCAATAATAATATTTTGATTTAGTTTATAAATTTACATTTGCTTCTGTTCAAATTGGACTTTATAAAGAAAGACTTGCATTTATATAGCACCTTTCACGACTTCAGGATGTTCCAGAGTGCTTTACAGCCAATGAAGTACTTTTTGAAGTGGAGTCGCTGTTGTAATATGGGAAACGCGGCAACCAATTTGCGCACAGCAAGCTCCCACAAACAGCTATGTGTTAATGACCAGATAATCTGTTTTAGTGTTTAAATAATTCAATTATTTATACCTCCTTGCAAGGGGACACTTGCAATTTTAATTTCCTGATAATGGCACTGGGCAACCCAGTGTCACCATTTTTTGATTCGTTAAAAAGGCATCCATGAGGAGAACAGGTGAATTAACATTTCACGTGTGGAGCCTTCATCAGTACACCTGAAAGACCAACTTGTCTGTTCCCTTCACCGATGCTGGCTGACATGCTGAGTGTTTGCAGCATTTTCTGTTTTGGTCTGAGTTATATTTCAGTCAGAGTTGTAGCCTGGTACCCAGTATCTTGCCAGTCTTCCACTCTTTGGCCCCACTAATATTCTTCTTGTCTCTTTGTTCTTTTGTTTTTGAGTCCTGCTGAAAAATGCTACGCAGAAATCAATCAGTCTTCCTGTGAAAAAAGATGGCAGAGATTGGGATAGCCGCCGCACTTTGTAGTGTTCAACACACATCAAGGAAAGTAAAAACAGTGAGATATCATTGATTATTGGCTCTTTAAATATAATCACTTGTTTGCAGTTGTTTATAGTAAACAGTTGCATGCCAGACTAATGTAAATAAGACTCTGATTTGCTCTGGTTCTCAATATAAATCAATACACCATGATTCATAGTAATTACTGTATTAAGGGTGAGTGATTTGATCTTCTTTCATTTTTAAACTATTACATTGCATAATTGAAAACATTAAGCACATGACAAGTGGTTTTCCAAATACTTCTAAAATACTTCCTTTGCAAATATAATCAAGGACACATCGATATAATTATATTTTACAGCCATAAATATTCAATATGTAACATAATGAGCTGGCAGCCGTACAAATGTAATAATCAATGCAAGTGCTAATAAACTGTCATATGTGCTAACATTTTTAATAGGTAAATGAATATCAGATTTAATCTAATCTAATATTGCAGCTTTTTCCAATAAAATATCTTTAAACTTGGCTCAATTGCTGATGCTCCGGCCTCTGAGTCAGAAGGTCATGGCTTTGAGCCCCAGCCCAGGACTTGAACATAATCTAGGCTGACACTTCAGTACAGTATGGAGGGAGCGCTACATTGTCAGACGTGCCATAGTTTGAATGAGATGTTTAACCATAGGCCCTGTCTGCCTGTTTAGGTAGATGCAAAAGATCCCATGGTACTATTTGAAGAACAATAGAGAGATCTCTCAGTGTCCTTGCCAACATCTATCTGGGAGCCAACACCACCAAAGCAGATTAACTCATCATTTATCTCATTGCTGCCTGTGGGATCTTGCTGTGTACAAATTGTCTGCCACTGCTTTGAGAAGCTGTCAAACACTGACAATCTCTATTCTAAGGTGAGCCCTTGCACAGAAGGCTCACCAAGACCTCTCTCCTCAGCAGAAAGCAGATGGCTGCTGCATCTGAGAATGCAGCAGAAAGCAGATGGCTGCTGCATCTGAGAATGCAGCAGAAAGCAGATGGCTGCTGCATCTGAGAATGCAGCAGCCATTCTGTCATCTCTGCCGTTGAGATGAGGCACCTCCGGATCCCCAAGTGTTGAAGCCTGCAGAAAGAAGCAAAGGTAAGGAAACTTTTTCCAACACTTTACACTCACCTCTCATATTACCTGTCCACACTTGCACCCATCACTCACCTCTACAGCTGACATTTCAACCACTTTCACCCCTGCAGACCCACTGCTCACCTCACTGACCCTGGTGAGGTTTGTAGCCATCGGGAAGACCGCAATTCCAGGCGTAAAATGGGGCAAAGCCAATTAACAGGCAGTTAATTGGCTCTAATCCCCATCCCGCCTCGAGGAGACGGGTCCCTGCGTGACTCAGGGACCCACCTCCCGGGAAGATGGCACAGAGATGGTTGGGACGGGTAAGTAGCGGTTTGCCTCAGTTGGTAGCACGCTTACTTCTTAGTCAGAAGGTTGTGGGTTCAAGTCCCGCTGTGGCCCTGAGCATATAATCTGTGCTAGCAATCAGTGAGGGAGTCGATGTTGAACTAGATGCAGGAAGGATGTTCCCGATGGCAGGGGAGTCCAGAACCAGGGGTCACAGTCTAAAGATAAGGGGTAAGCCATTTAGGACTGAGGTGAGAAGGAATTTCTTCACCCAGAGAGTGATGAACCTGTGGAATACTCTGCCACACAGGGCAGTTGAGACCATTCATTAAATATATTCAAGATGGGAGTTGGATATATTTCTCAAGGCTAAAGGGATCAAGGGATATGGGGCGAAAGCAGGGACAGGGTACTGAATTTGGATGATCAGCCATGATCTCACTAAATGGTGGAACAGGCTCGAGGGGCCGAATGGCCTACTCCTGCTTCTATGGGTCGGTACCTTCTGCCATTTTCCCGGCAGTCCTGCCTCCATATCCACCTCCCCAGGGCTAGGAAAATTCCCCCCTCAGTCTTTCCAAACTTTTTAATTCACCACCGCTACAAAATTATTATATATTTGAGCAGACTATAGTAATGCACTGACAATGACATAGGTCTGTATTAATCAATACCTGGGAACTCGCTCTAATAAAGCTCTTAAGTGGAGAATAAAAAGCAAGGTTGATGCGTGCTTCCTTATTTTGATTGATCCATCATTAGTATTTTACTCATGTTTAAGGACCATAACCAACACTTCAAAGCAGCTATTTATTTTTTTGCAATTTATAATAAATCCATGTTTTCTCAGTCATTTCACCTAATCACGG
Organism: Somniosus microcephalus; assembly: GCF_052327205.1. Lineage (NCBI taxonomy): Eukaryota > Metazoa > Chordata > Chondrichthyes > Squaliformes > Somniosidae > Somniosus > Somniosus microcephalus. The sequence goes on from NC_141008.1 coordinate 39,788,257, forward strand.
GTGCGAACACAAAAAAAAAATCCATGTTACTATAATAAGGTTGTTAGCTAGCATAGGTCAAGTGTTCTTTACTTGAACTCTAGAATAGACAGGAAAGTATCTTGAACAGAATCAATTGTCAGAACAATTTCATTTTCCTTTAGAGACAGAGGCCATTCCATGGCCAAAATTAGTTGATGAAAAAATGGGATTGTACAGTCCAAGATAAGAGATAAATCCTGCTGCCAGTGCAGTGCTCCCACATAGTCCTCTGGGACATTCTTGTAAGGAACTGATGAACTGCACACAACTTTTGTATTCCAGCTCCAGTGTAGTGTATGTACCTTGAAGAAGGAACTATATTCTGCAGCCCCTGTATACTGCAGTACCAGTAGTGACCACCCCTGTATATAAGCCTGTGTAGTAGCTTTTTATAGTAGTTCCAGTTTTGTCTCCGTTCAGTAAACACCTGTTATAACCAACTTCTGCAGTCCGTGTCTCAATTACACATGGACATTACATTGGCGACGAACAGATCCGAACTTACCTACAGTTCTGCACCATCTCACGGGGATGCATCCCTGAAGCGAAGTTATTGGAGGTCGAAGCCAGAAGGAAGAAATCCAAAAAGAAAGGGAAAAAAACAGACAGAGGAAACGGGCGTCGACCGTGGGCAACCGCCCTCTGATTCATCGAATTCGAAGATTTGCAGGAGAGGCTGTCGAGAGCTGGGCTTGTTTCTCCATTCTATGGTGTTCCAGCTAATCGGGCTGGTGGCAGGTAGTACACTGATCCTTCCTGGGCAGCTGCGGGCTAGAGCTCGATCTGGTGGCTTTTCAACGGGGCCGAGCAGCGTTGTCGGGAAAGAGGAGAGAGAGAGAGGGTGGAGCACACAGGGCACGGCCGGTGCTACGAAGCCGGGCAGCGTACAGACCCGAGAAGAGGGAGGAAAGTGTCCCATAGGGTCTGCTCTGATGACGGGAACAGTAATTAAAATAAAGGACAAAGAAGTTAGAAGCGCAGAAAGCCGCGAGGAGCTGCAGTTTGCCACAGGGACCGCGGAGAGCGGCGTTGGCAGCAGCGCGGGGGGAAGCGCGCGAAGACCATAGGGCGTCGCCATCAAGGCATAAAAACGCCAGCAACAGCGCTGGCAGCAGCAGAAAAGGCAGAAAGCGCGGGAGGCGCCATCTTAATCCAGCGGGGAAGAAGGCAAAGCGCGGGAGGCGCCATCTTAGATCTCCAAGATGCCGAAGACTGGCAATATCACTGCCTTCGATAATGCAATAGAAGACTGGACCACGTATGTGGAAAGAGTCGAAGTATATTGCAAGGCAAATGAAGTAGCCGATGAGAAAAAGGCATCGGTACTACTAAACTTAATGGCCGCAAGAACGTACGGCCTATTGCGGAACCTGATCACTCCAGTCAAACCGATGGCGAAGAGTTTTAATGAAATTGTTGATATCCTACAGGAACACCTAAATCCTACACCGCTGCTGATAGCAGAAAGATTTAAATTCCACAAGAGAAATCAGCATAAAGATGAGAGCAATGCTGATAACCTTACGGAACTACGCAAGCTATCAAAGCACTGCCAGTTCGGAGCAGGACTGGCAGATACCCTTCGGGACAAATTTATCTGTGGACTCCTGAGTGAAGGAACCCAGAAGAGGTTACTCTCAGAGAAAGAGCTGACGCTAGATAAGGCTTTCAGCGTGGCAGTATCGTACGAAGCAGCAGCAAGTGGAGCTGCGGAAATACAGCAAAAGCTACAGGAATACGGCACCCATGAAATGACACGGGGATTTGAAAATTTTATCGCTGCGGCAGAACAACCCATGACCAGAAGGACTGCTGGTCCAAGGACAAAACATGCAGGCAATGCGGAAAGATGGGACATATTGCACGAGTTTGCAGGTCCGGGAAGACGACTAACGACAACAAAAAGACTACTAAGGAACAGTACAGGAAAGTACAAAAGATGACGGACAGTAGTTCCGAAGACCAGAAGAGCGATAGTGAATCTGGGAACAAGAGACTAAGCTGTCTCAAACTACACAACGTAATCGCAAAAGTGGATCACCGAACCATTTGGGTCACCCTCATGATAGCAGGGTCCCAAGTCAAAATGGAATTGGATACAGGATCAGCGCTGACCGTCATGAATCGACGAGACTACGAGTGGCTATTCTCACACATACCCTTGAAAGACACATCCATTGTCTTAAAGACATATACGGGGCAGAAAGTATACCCCAGAGGGAAAATAAGGGTGCCTGTCGAATACAACGGCAAGGAAATACAGAAATTGTATCTGTACATACTGCAAGATGATGGACCACCGTTATTGGGACGTGAATGGATCAGAAAGATAAGTTTAGACTGGCACTCCATTCAGGCACTGACTGTGGCTGGTAAAAAGGATGACGACATCACACCTGGGCGATTGTCAAAAATCTTAGCTAACGCTAAAGAGGTATTTCAACAAGGACTGGGAACTCTTGAAGGCATAACCGCCTCGATAAAAATAGAACAGAATGCAATTCCCAAGTTTTTCAAAGCAAGACCGGTACCGTATGCAATTCGCCCAGCCGTCGAGGCAGAGCTGGAGAATCTGGAGAATGCAGGCGTGTTATCTAAGGTAGACTGGAGCGAGTGGGCGACACCCATCGTTCCTGTCATGAAGAAAACGTTAAACAATAAGTCTGAGGAGCCAAGGAAGGTTCGCATCTGTGGGGACTTCAAGGTGACTGTGAACCCAGTCCTTCACACAGTACAGTATCCTCTTCCGAGGATAGAAGATATTTTCGCCTCACTATCTGGAGGGAAACGTTTTACAAAAATTGACCTAGCGCAAGCATATTTGCAGATGGAGGTTGAAGAATCCTCTAGGAAATATCTCACGATAAACACTCACAAAGGTCTTTACCAGTATAATCGACTGGTATTCGGAGTTGCATCAGCTCCGGCTATATGGCAAAGAGCGATGGAACAAGTCCTGCAAGGGATTCCGGGGACTCAGTGTTACTTGGACGACATCCTAGTGACAGGTGAAAATGACAGTGAACACCTTGCCAACCTAGAGCAGGTGCTCACTAGACTAAGAGAACATGGGCTACGAGCCAATCGCCCCAAGTGCGAGTTTTTTAAGAAACAAATATCGTATTGTGGCCACGTGATTGATGAAGAGGGATTACATAAGTCCCCTGACAAAATTGAAGCGGTAGTTAAGGCTTCAGCGCCTGAAAATGTGTCGCAACTGAGGTCATTCCTCGGATTGGTGAATTACTACAATAAGTTTTTGCCGAATTTGTCCACAATTCTGCATCCACTGAACGCCCTGCTACAAACTGGAGTAGCATGGAAATGGAGCGATGAATGTAAGCGGGCCTTTCAGAAGTGTAAAGGCCTGATCACTTCAAGAGAAGTATTGGCTCACTACAACCCATCACTACCGATAAGACTGGCGTGTGATGCGTCTCCCTACGGCGTTGGAGCGGTACTGTCACATAAATCCCTTGATGGTTCAGAGAGGCCGATAGCTTTTGCGTCACGCTCGTTAACTTCAGCCGAGCGTAACTACGCCCAGATTGACAGAGAGGCACTCAGCCTGGTGTGGGGGGTGAAGAAGTTCAATCACTACCTGCACGGACAGAAATTTACTCTACTAACTGATCATCAACCTCTTGTCTCCATTTTCAACCCTAAGAAGGGCGTCCCGATAATGACAGCACAACGGCTACAGAGGTGGTCCCTTTTCCTAGGGGCACACCAATATGACATCGAGTACAAGGGAACTGGACAGCTTGGGAATGCTGATGGATTGTCGCGCCTACCGTTGCCGACGGTGGAAGAAGCACCTGCAGTGGATCCTGTGGAGATATTCCACTCGACCATAGTCGAATGTCTACCTGTGACGAATGCAAACATAGAAAAGGAAACACGAAATGACCCGACACTCTCCAGGGTCTATGATTTAACGGTGAAGGGATGGCCAGCACATGGCGAACCACTGTTGCCAGCATTCTCGCCGAGAAGAGAACAGCTGTCAGTGTGCCGAGGAACCTTGATGTGTGGATCTAGAGTAGTAATTCCACCCAAATTGAAGGATAGAGTGCTCAATGAGCTTCATGAGGGTCATCTGGGAGGGGTAAAAATGAAGAACTTAGCCAGAGCGTTTGTGTGGTGGCCGGGAATCAATAGAGAAATCGAAGAGATGACCAAGAGCTGTACAGGATGCCAGAAGGTCCAAAACGCCCCACCACAAGCCCCTCTACATCCATGGGAGTGGCCCTCATCTCCATGGCAAAGGGTACACATTGATTTTGCTGGTCCCTTTATGGACTCAATGTTTTTAATTGAGGTGGATGCACATTCAAAGTGGCCAGAGGTAATAAAAATGTCCTCAACCACCACAGAAAAAACTATCACAGTCTTACGAACCATATTCGCCAGAAATGGGCTGCCTGAACAGATTTGCTCCAACAATGGACCACAGTTTATGTCTGAAGAGTTCCGGAGGTTCTTAAAGAACAATGGTGTTAAGCATTACACATCCGCCCCATATCATCCAGCCACCAATGGATTGGCTGAGAGGTTCGTTCAAACATTCAAGAAGGCTATCAAGGCAATGTGTAATGAAGACATACCCCTACAACACAAGGTGGATTACTTCTTGTTTGCCTACCAGAATGCGACACATGCGGTTACCAACCAAACTCCAGCCATGATGTTCTTCAATCGAAGACTAAGATGCCGCTTGGATTTGGTTAAGCCAAACATCAGAAGAGATGTGGAGAACAGGCAGTTTCAGAATATGAATGAAAGGCCAACCAGGAGTTTCAAGATAGGTCAACCAGTTTTGGCCCGGGACTACCGCACCGAGAAATGGCAGCCAGGAACGATCTGCACACGGCAAGGACCTCTAATGTATACCGTGGACGTTGGCGAGAGCATTGTAAGACGCCATGCTGACCAGATTCTAGAGTCACTGGAAAACGTCAAATCTACACCACGATCCTATACACCTGGTGATGAAACCGAAGTACCAATTGCATCTACCTCAGAATCGGTGATATTGGAAGCAGATGAACCAAACAACGACGTTGATCCCGAATCAACTTTGCCAGAAGAACCTGATACCCCAAAGAGGCGTTATCCGGACAGAATCAGGAAGCCTCCTCAAAGACTGAATTTATAATTGATTAACTTCAGCTAATATATAAAGCAACTGTAATTGTAAATATGTTATTTAATTATTAATCGAATGTTATGTAATGTTTAGCTAAAAGGGGAGGAATTGTAGTGTATGTACCTTGAAGAAGGAACTATATTCTGCAGCCCCTGTATACTGCAGTACCAGTCGTGACCACCCCTGTATATAAACCTGTGAAGTAACTTTGTATAGTAGTTCCAGTTTTGTTTCCGTTCAGTAAACACCTGTTGTAACCAACTCCTGCAGTCCGTGTCTCAATTACACACGGACATTACATCCAGTACCTTAAATGAGAAAAAAAGGACCATATTTCAGATATCATCACACTGAAAAATCTTTTTAGAAGAACGCACTTTTAATAAAGTACACAAAATGGTTACATTAACAACCGTAATAGATTTTTGTATTTGATAATTGCAAAATAAACATTTCTAATTTATATTGCTAGCATTAACATTAGAATTCCCCTCAATACACCCTAATTTTTCAACTACCCCCTCCCCACCCCCACTAATCACTTCTTGCTAATGTGCTTCTTTCTTTTGGCAGATCAGGTCGAGGGTGTCAGTCCCACTTTGTGATTAGCCAGTTAAGTGTGTTTTTGCAGGTTCTATCACCTTGTCCACTCCCGATAAGGTAAACTATACAATTCTTCACAGTGGCACAGTTCAGGCTGGCAAACATCACTCAACAAGACCAAACAACTTTGAATATCGTTCCAGGCTGGCTGATAGATTGGCAGCCATTTAGTAGAGTGTCCTGAATCTATATCTACATTGGTGCATGTCCGTCACAGATTGCAAACAATCTTCTTTTGAACAAAGGTATTTTAAACAAGAAATCCAATCATTTCCTGCTGGATTTTGACTTTCATAACCTGGCCTCTCCCCAAGGGCAACAGCTGAGGATTTACAAGTAGCCGTTAGACAGAAACTTCCCTCAGTAATTATCCTCTAATTGATTTTGGGAGTACTGTACCTGAGCAGTGGCCTTAAAGGAACAGGCAAATTAAGCTCAGCTCTTCCTTAGCATTTCAGCATCACAGCCCACAGACTACCCATGAGCAATGCTTTGGGAGATTAGTTTATGAATGTTATTCTTCTATTAATTGTGGAATGAAACAGGCACTGCTATGGATCCTCCCTACTGTTTAGCTCCTGAAAGTGATAAAGAACAAATAAAATGTCCACAAAGATAACATTCTGCAGAAGTCCCTCCTGACCCCCAAAGGAAATCAATCAGAAACACCAGAATATTAAGCTGATATAATGTACATTTTCAAATCTAATCAGTTGCACCCCCTCCCCAACATCATACCCCCACACTCACAACAGGACTGAAATCCCTGAATTCCACACAGTCGTTGGCCCGATGTGAATAATGAAGGCTCTTTCCTAGCTTAGGGCTGTATGCACCAGATTGTGTTCGATCCTGATTGACTATGACACTGACAGAGACAAAGACCAGTTGCCAGTAATAGCTTTACTATTCAAGGCAATTTTAAACAAGCTGCCTTTACAATCTAAACAACATACATGGCGCAAACACTCCATAAAACTAAACATTTGAGACAATCTACAACCTGTAGGTAATGTAAACCTGCTAAATGATCAGAGATATTGGTCATCCTATTTTCAAGTACAATGTAAGCAGTTCCACCTTGCCTTCTCATGCATACTACACAAGGTACAAACCTCCCTTTCTTTCTGCCTATGATCCTCTATACTAGGTGACTTGGCCTAGCTTTCTGTTCAAGCCTTTAATCTCTATTCCCCAGGCAATTTTATAAAGTTCTTGATGTAAGGGGCGCTGTTATTATGACAACCTCTCTAGGAAGTGCCTAACCCCTTCTAGGTCACTATATTTGCTTTACATTGGAATATAGAAGCTACTCCTTGCTCTTTGATTTTTACCTGATACAATAGAATCTTTTGCTTTAGATTTCGTTTTGGCCTTTTTAAGCAAGTTTACTGAATCAAAGTGTATTTCCCAGCCACGTTTGGCTCAGATTATCAAAGGAAACTGTTGTTAGTCACAGGAGCACACGGGTTGTACTGCTGTTGGCTACCTTGCAGTTATCTATTGAGACTAACTGAGATGGATGGAGTTTGGAAACTTCATTGTTCATTAGAAGTGTTTATCTTAAAATGGAATATTATCCTATTGGTTCACTTACAGTCATGTACCCACACCGCTACTTCCTTTTTCAGGACTACCGTTGTCTTCTGTGAAGTCATCATCACTTCCATCCTGCTCAACAGCTCCCTTTACTGAGGCACTGTTCCTCCCCCTTTTAAAATTTATATAACTCCCCCCCCCACCACTTCTTAGAAAGCTTACCCTCAACCTCTCACTCCTCATTAAATACTCCTCTGCCCCCCGCCTCCAACTTCTTCAAATCCCTTCAGTCTGACTTCTAACCTGCCCACAGCACTGAGATTGCTCTGCTCAAAATCCCCAGTGGTATTCTGTGTGACTATGATTGCATTGCGTTATTGCCCCTCGTCCTCCTCAACCTCTCTGTGGCTTTTGTCACAGTCGATTACAGCATCCTCCTCCAATGCTTTTTCTCTTAATCCACCTCCATCATACTGCCTTCACATGTTTTCATTCCTACCTGTTGCAACACAGCCATCACATCTCCTGCAATGGTTTCTCCTGCACGCGTGGATATTATGTCCGTGTGTAATTGAGACACGGACTGCAGGAGTAGGTTACAACAGGTGTTTACTGAGTGGAGACAAAACTGGAACTACTATGCAAAGTTACTACACAGGCTTATATACAGGGGTGGTCACTACTGGTACTGCAGTATAAAGGGGCTGCAGAATATAGTTCCTTCTGCAAAGTACATACACTACAATTCCTCCCCTTTTAGCTAAACAGTACATAACATTCGATTAACAATTAAATAACATATTTACAATTACAGTTCCTAGATACATTAGCTGAAGTAAAGCAATTATAAGTTCAGTCTTTGAGGAGGCTTCCTGATTCTGTCTGGATAACGCTTCTTTGGGGTATCAGGTTCTTCTGGCAAAGTTGATTCGGGATCAACGTTGTTGTTTGGGTCGTCTGCTTCCAATACCACCGATTCTGAGGTAGATGCAATTGGTACTTCGGTTTCCTCACCAGGTGTATCGGATCGTGGTGTGGAATTGACGTTTTCCAGTGGCTCGAGAATCTGGTCAGCATGGCGTCTTACAATGCTCTCTCCAACGTCCACGGTATATATTAGAGGTCCTTGCCGTGTGCAGATCGTTCCTGGCTGCCATTTCTCTGTGCGGTAGACCCGGGCCAAAACTGGTTGACCTATCTTAAAACTCCTGGTCGGCCTTTCATTCATATTCTGAAACTGCCTGTTCTCCACATCTCTTCTGATGTTTGGCTTAACCAAATCCAAGCGGCATCGTAGTCTTCGATTGAAGAACACCATGGCTGGAGTTTGGTTGGTAACCGCATGTGTCGCATTCCGGTAGGCAAACAAGAAGTTATCCACCTTGTGTTGTAGGGGGTATGTCTTCATTACACATTGCCTTGATAGCCTTCTTGAATGTTTGAACGAACCTCTCGGCCAATCCATTGGTGGCTGGATGATATGGGGCGGATGTGTAATGCTTAACACCATTGTTCTTTAAGAACCTCCAGAACTCTTCAGACACAAACTGTGGTCCATTGTCGGAGCAAATCTGTTCAGGCAGCCCATTTCTGGCGAATATGGTTCGTAAGACTGTGATAGTTTTTTCTGTGGTGGTTGAGGACATTTTTATTACCTCTGGCCACTTTGAATGTGCATCCACCGCAATTAAAAACATCGAGTCCATAAATGGACCAGCAAAATCAATGTGTACCCTTTGCCATGGAGATGAGGGCCACTCCCATGGATGTAGAGGGGCTTGTGGTGGGGCGTTTTGGACCTTCTGGCATCCTGTACAGCTCTTGGTCATCTCTTCGATTTCTCTATCGATTCCCGGCCACCACACAAATGCCCTGGCTAAGTTCTTCATTTTTACTCCTCCCAGATGACTCTCATGAAGCTCATTGAGCACTCTATCCTTCAATTTGGGTGGAATTACTACTCTGGATCCACACATCAAAGTTCCTCTGCACACTGACAGCTGTTCTCTTCTCGGCGAGAATGCTGGCAACAGTGGTTTGCCATGTGCTGGCCATCCCTTCACCGTTAAATCATAGACCCTGGAGAGTGTCAGGTCATTTCGTGTTTCATTTTCTATGTTTGCATTCGTCACAGGTAGACATTCGACTATGGTCGAGTGGAATATCTCCACAGGATCCACTGCAGGTGTTTCTTCCACCATCGGCAACGGTAGGCGCGACAATCCATCAGCATTCCCATGCTGTTTAGTTCCTTTGCACTTGATTTCATATTGGTGAGCCCCTAGGAAAAGGGACCACCTCTGTAGCCGTTGTGCTGTCATTATCGGGACGCCCTTCTGAGGGTTGAAAATGGAGACAAGAGGTTGATGATCAGTTAGTAGAGTAAATTTCTGTCCGTGCAGGTAGTGATTGAACTTCTTCACCCCCCCCCCCCACCAGGCTGAGGGCCTCTCTGTCAATCTGGGCGTAGTTACGCTCGGCTGAAGTTAACGTGCATGACGCAAAAGCTATTGGCCTCTCTGAACCATCAAGGGATTTATGTGACAGTACCGCTCCAATGCCGTAGGGAGACGCATCACACGCCAATCTTATCGGTAGTGATGGGTTGTAGTGAGCCAATACTTCTCTTGAAGTGATCAGGCCTTTACACTTCTGAAAGCCCCGCTTACATTCATCACTCCATTTCCATGCTACTCCAGTTTGTAGTAGGGCGTTCAGTGGGTGCAGAATTGTGGACAAATTCGGCAAAAACTTATGGTAGTAATTCACCAATCCGAGGAATGACCTCAGTTGCGACACATTTTCAGGCGCTGGAGCCTTAACTACCGCTTCAATTTTGTCAGGGGACTTATGTAATCCCTCTTCATCAATCACGTGGCCACAATACGATATTTGTTTCTTAAAAAACTCGCACTTCAGGCGATTGGCTCGTAGCCCATGTTCTCTTAGTCTAGTGAGCACCTGCTCTAGGTTGGCAAGGTGTTCACTGTCATCTTTACCTGTCACTAGGATGTCGTCCAAGTAACACTGAGTCCCCGGAATCCCTTGCAGGACTTGTTCCATCGCTCTTTGCCATATCACCGGAGCTGATGCTACTCCGAATACCAGTCGATTATACTGGTAAAGACCTTTGTGAGTGTTTATCGTGAGATACTTCCTAAAGGATTCTTCAACCTCCATCTGCAAATATGCTTGTGCTAGGTCAATTTTTGTAAAACGTTTCCCTCCAGATAGTGAGGCGAAAATGTCTTCTATCCTCGGGAGAGGATACTGCACTGTGTGAAGGACTGGGTTCACCGTCACCTTGAAGTCCCCACAGATGCGAAGCTTCCTTGGCTCCTCAGACTTATTGTTTAACGTTTTCTTCATGACAGGAACGATGGGTGTCGCCCACTCGCTCCAGTCTACCTTAGATAACACGCCTGCATTCTCCAGATTCTTCAGCTCTGCCTCGACGGCTGGGCGAATTGCATACGGTACCGGTCTGGCTTTGAAAAACTTGGGGATTGCATTCTCTTCTATTTTTATCGAGGCGGTTACGCCTTTAAGAGTTCCCAGTTCTTGTTGAAATAACTCTTTGGCGTTAGCTAAGATTTTTGACAATCGTCCAGGTGTGACGTCGTCATCCTTTTTACCAGCCACAGTCAGTGCCTGAATGGAGTGCCAGTCTAAACTTATCTTTCTGATCCATTCACGTCCCAATAACGGTGGTCCACCATCTTGCAGTATGTACAGATACAATTTCTGTATTTCCTTGCCGTTGTATTCGACAGGCACCCTTATTTTCCCTCTGGGGTATACTTTCTGCCCCGTATACGTCTTCAAGACAATGGATGTCTCTTTCAAGGGTATGTGTGAGAATAGCCACTCGTAGTCTAGTCGATTCATGACGGTCAGGGCTGATCCTGCATCCAATTCCATTTTGACTTGGGACCCTGCTATCGTGAGGGTGACCCAAATGGTTCGGTGATCCTCTTTTGCGATTATGTTGTGAAGTTTCAGACAGCTTAGTCTCTTGTTCCCGGATTCACTATCGCTCTTCTGGTCTTCGGAACTACTGTCCGTCATCTTTTGTACTTTCCTGTACTGTTCCTTAGTAGCCTTTTTGTTGTCGTTAGTCTTCTTTCCAGACCTGCAAACTCGTGCAATGTGTCCCATCTTTCCACATTGCCTGCATATTTTGTCCTTGGACCAGCAGTCCTTCTGGTCATGGGTTGTTCTGCCACAGCGATAACATTTTTCAAATCCCCATGTCATTTCATGGGTGCCGTATTCCTGTGGCTTTTGCTGTATTTCCGCATCTCCCCTTGCTGCTGCTTCGTACGATACTGCCAAGCTGAAAGCCTTATCCAGCATCAGCTCTTTCTCTGAGAGTAACCTCTTCTGGGTTCCTTCACTCAGGAGTCCACAGACAAATTTGTCCCGTAGAGTGTCTGTCAGTCCTGCTCCGAACTGGCAGTGCTTTGATAGCTTGCGTAGTTCCGTAAGGTAATCAGCATTGCTCTCATCTTTATGCTGATTTCTCCTGTGGAATTTAAATCTTTCTGCTATCAGCAGCGGTGTAGGATTTAGGTGTTCCTGTAGGATATCAACAATTTCATCAAAAACTCTTCGCCATCGGTTTGGCTGGAGTGATCAGGTTCCGCAATAGGCCGTACGTTCTTGCGCCCATTAAGCTTAGTAGTACCGATGCCTTTTTCTCATTGGCTACTTCATTTGCCTTGCAATATACTTCAACTCTTTCCACATACGTGGTCCAGTCTTCTATTGCATTATCGAAGGCAGTGATATTGCCAGTCTTCGGCATCTTGGAAATCTAAGATGGCGCCTCCCGCGCTTTGCCTTCTTCCCCGATTGAACAAAATGGCGCCTCCTGCGCTTTGCCTTCTTCCCCGCTGGATTAAGATGGCGCCTCCCGCGCTTTCTGTCTTCTCCGCTGCTGCTAGCGCTGTTGCTGGCGTTTTTATGCCTTGATGGCGACGCCCTATGGTCTTCGAACACTTACCCCCCCGCGCTGCTGCTAATGCCGCTCTCCGCGGTCCCCGTGGCAAACTGCAGCTCCTCACGGCTTTCTGCGCTTCTAATTTCTTTTATTTTCCCGTCGTCAGAGCAAACCCTCCGGGACACTTTCCTCCCTCTTCTCGGGTCTGTACGCTGCCCGGCTTCGTAGCACCGGCCGCGCCCTGTGTGCTCCACCCTCTCTCTCTCTCTCTCTCTCCTCTTCCCGACAACGCTGCTCGGCCCCGTTGAAAAGCCACCTGATCGAGCTCTAGCCCGCAGCTGCCCAGGAAGGATCAGTGTACTACCTGGCACCAGCCCGATTAGCTGGAGCACCATCGACAGGATAACCAAGCCCCGCTCTCGACAGCCTCTCCTGCAAATCTTCAACTCCGATGAATCAGAGGCGGTTGTCCACGATCGACGCCCGTTTCTTCTGTTTGTTTTTTTCTTTCTTCCTTCTGGCCTCGACCTCCAACAACTTCGCTTCAGGGATGGATCCCCATGAGGTGGTGCAGAACTGTAGGTAAGTTCGGATCTGCTCGTCGCCAGTATTATGTCCGTGTGTAATTGAGACACGGACCGCAGGAGTAGGTTACAACAGGTGTTTACTGAGTGGAGACAAAACTGGAACTACTATGCAAAGTTACTACACAGGCTTATATACAGGGGTGGTCACTACTGGTACTGCAGTATACAGGGGCTGCAGAATATAGTTCCTTCTGCAAAGTACATACACTACAATTGACACTTCAGATGTTTCTCAAGGTTATATTCTTGATGCCTCTTCTATATGCCGCCCCTCTACAACACTGGGGTCAGTTTTCATATATATGTCAATGATACCCAGCTTTATTTCTCCACCAAGGGCTAGATTTTGTCAACGGGGAGCTTTTGGAGGCGGGACTCCCACTTGTTGGGTTTTAGTCCCGCCTCCATTGACTTGTGGCCAACCCACGCTATTTTCCCTTGATTGACCTTGTTAAGCCCACCCAGCAGGCTTAGCAGGCCAATTAAGGGAAAGCCTGTTACAGGTGACGTCAGCGAGTGGCGTTTCATCTGTCAAGAACTTTTGACAGATGTAATGTCATCATTTGACAGCTCAGTGAAGCTGTCAAACACTGACAATCTGTCTTCTAATTTGAGTCTTTACTCAAGACTCAATTAGAAAGCCTTCCTGAGCAGAAAGCAGAAGGCTGATAACAGGCAGTTAATTGGCACTAATCCCCTTCCCGCTTCGAGGATAAGGGACCCGGCGTGGATCGGGTACCCGCCTCCTGGGAAGGTGGCACAGAGGCGGGTTGAGGGCGGGATGGGTACCCGCCCCCAGATTCTGCCATTTTCCCGGCAGTTTCACCTCCTAACCCGCCTCCCCAGGGCTGGCAAAATCGCCCCCCACAATTCTTGAATGCATGACTGTCTGGCTACTTGTCCTACATCAAGCCATGGGTGAGCTACAACATTCTGCAGTTCAACAGTGGCAAGACGGAAGCCATCCTGTTCACGGCCTGTTTGTACCTTAGCCCCTGCTTCCATCCACTTCCTGGTTACCCACTCAAGCTCAATCCGATGATGTGTAACCTTGATGTCCTACTTAACCCTCAACTGAGCTGCAAACCGTCGTCAAACCTGCCTACTTACACCTCCATAATATCAACCATCTCTATTTCTATTTGATCCCCACTGCCACTAAAATTCTCACTCATGCATTTGTCACCTCCAGGCTCAACTTTTTCAACATTCCCCTCGCTGATCTTCCCAGCTCCTCCCTAAATAAACTCCAACTTATCCAGAATCCCATCATCCACATCCTATCCTGCACAAAGTTCCGCTCCCCTATCCTTGCCAACTTCTGTAGGCTCCTTGTTCCTCAGAGCAAATCAAAATCCTTGTCCTCATCTACAAATCCATCCATGGCCTCACCCCTCCTTTATTCTCAAGGGTTTCCCCCAAATCTTCTGCCAAAGTAACAGCGGGAGATTGGGAGAGTCCCCGTGGAAGTTCAGCCGTATATGTCAGGGATTAACAATTGGAAAGTAGGTTCCAATGGGGTTATCTAGAGGGAGAGTTTCAATGTTTCTTTAAACTGGACCAGCTTTATTTTCTGAAGTTCACCTTTTTGTAAAATTTCATGCTGGGAACAACTAATAAGTACTAGAACGACATTTAATAATTCATTGATAATTGATTAATTTGATTTACTATGTTTATATGTCCCTTTTCCAAACTTTTGCACCTTGCAGCTCCCCATTCAATGATTCCATTCTCCAAACACCCACTAAAAACTGCTTTTTATGACTTACATTATTAGAACATGAAAATCTCATTCCTATACGAAATACATTAAACTTTAAGGTTATAAGATTTAGCTGTTAGCAACAGACTCAAAATTCGATGTCAGAAGCAAGAAATTGATCTTATGACATTAAACTTTCATATATGCAGTGTCAGATTGAGAGTCAAATTTCCTCTTTCATTGAAATGAATGGATTTTCTGTGGGAACGAGAGAACTATGATCTGTGATAGGGGAATTATAACATTGCTGGGAAGAGCTAGGAAGTTCACAAAAAGAATGCATAAGCCATATAAAATAAAATATATTAATAATTTGTAGCAATGATTAATAATGAATAGATTCTCTCGGAGTCCAAAGGGATTGATCCACGAGAGTCTCTTTCATTATTCTCCTCTACTCCGTAGCTGGCACTGAGACATTAACTTTGGGACACAGGGCGCAATTCTGTGCCGTTTGAATCACAGAAATAAAGGCCGGCGCTGAGAGGACGGGATCGGAGGCGGGTCAGCTGTGAAATTTGAAATGATTGACAGCGGGTCGGGACCCCGCTGTCAACCTGCCTCCACGCTAGTCTCCCAGGTGTTGGGTCTGTCAACACTGAACAGACCCGATACCGAGCGGCGGGGGAGGCAATTTAGATCATTAGCTGGATTGTTAAGAGGCAATTAAGTATTATTTTAAGTTTACCTTTAGATTTTTAGGGTTCGCCAACGGCTTCCCCGCTATTCGGGGATCACGTTAGGTCAGGAGGTCGGGTGTTGTGTCAGCATGGGATGGTTTACTAACTTGACAGCTGCAAATAGTCTATTAAAGCTCCCAATTCATAGGTCTTCACTTTCCAAGGTTAGAAGCGGTTGCTTACTGCATTTGGAAGACAGATTGAGCTTTATGCAGGTTGCAAGTGTTTGGAGCAAACTCTCTACCCAGTGTCACCTCATTAGAATAACCTCTCTCACCATTGACAGATCGCTTCTGTCATCTCAAGTTCACCTGCCATCTACTGCATCAGCATCGGTGCCCTTGAAAAAATCTCACCTTGATCCTCAGAATCTCACCACAATCCCAACACCAGCATCACCAGGCACACCAGGAGCACTAACATCAACACCAACCTTCTCCGCAGTCAACTGATGCTACACAGAACACAGGGCATCAGCACCCAACCACACTGCTGCCCAGGAAGCCAGGGATGGCCTCACCATGGCCAGATTTACTTCACTTGACGCTGCACACCCTGGCTGCCACATGATGCACCAGGTTGGCACCACCCCACACCTACAATGTCCAAGCCATTCATTTCACACCCATGGCCATTGCAGGGGGTACCGTTATGTCTCACCATTCACTGCAACTCACTAAGCCACTTCCAAAGGGACACACAAATCTGTCCAAGAACGCAAAGTGTTGAAAATAAAAGTTTCAATGTTTGACACCACATTAACAAAAACTTTACATGAACATTACATAAAACACCTAAGTGCCTACCCTTGTGTGTTGTTAGTTGGTATGATTGGACTAGGATAAGGGTTAGTGTGAGGGGTGGCTAGTGAGATGGGGAAGTGATAATGTAGATAGAGAGGGATGGGTGGAAGTGCAAGGTAAGTTGGTGTAAGGATGTGGGAGTAGGGTAGGGAAGGCAGAGTGATGGGGATGTGATGAGTGGCACAGCAGGATGAGGTTGAGTGTGGCTTGGCAGTAACGTTTCATGATCTACTGAGATCATTGAAAGGTTTGCACCACTGCAGCCTGGTCCTCCTGATGACATCCCTGCTTGTGCCTTCCTGTGCCATGTGCAACCAGGCTGCGTTGGTCTCCTGGGGCGGTCTCTTCCGCCCATTGGAAGGGAAGAGAACCTCCCTGAGTGCTATGGCTCCCTCTATAAGCATATGGGGGGGGTCATGGGAGAGCCTGTGTGCAGCCCTGCAGCAGTGCTTGTCAGTGTTTGCAGCACCTCAATGCTGTAGAACACTGACAGCACAACTCTCAAACTAAATTTGGGTATGGTCCCTTTAAGGAAACCAGCTGATGACGCGTCATCAAATGACGTCATCAGACCCGCTTCCTTTTAATTGGCCGAGAACCTCGCTAGGCGGGCTTAACAAGCCCAATCATCATAAAATCACTTCAACAGAGCAGGATGGAGCAGGCAGCGGGCTGGGACTGCGCTACCGACTCGGCCGCCCCGGACCCACCTCGGTAGGAAAATCACGGCCAAAGCATTTGAGTTGCATTTCATGAAAAAAAGTGGACATAATCTGTACCTTCTCACTTGCCATGTTGCTTTTGTTTTGCCACAAAGCCAGAATTCACATTAACGTAGCACCCAGACAAGCCAAATGGAATTTAAATCCTTTTAAGGTAGCATGCTTGCTGAGACCACCACACCACATGAAAGTCTGTGGAGGAGTGAGCACTGACAGAGTAAATGATACAAAAGCTTTTTCTTCCATCTGCAGTATTTTTTACATTGTGGAACTGGGTGGTACAGTAAGTTTGCACACTGCCCTTCAGGGTTTTTTTAATGAGGAAGTTAGTTTTGCAAGGTAAATGTTATTTTGTTCAATAAAATTTTACAAGGAAGATTATGTTAAAATTCTCTGACTAATTTTGACATATGTTCGGGTGTTTTTATTCTAATTGCTAACATTCAAATGTTAAGGCATGGTATATTTTTTGACAATCTAACCGAGCTATTTTTCAGGAATTTAGAAATTCTCTGATCCTCCTCCAAAATATTCCACATCTAGAATCTGATTTTCAAATAAAATTGTAGCTTTTCACAGAACTTGCAACTATATTTTTTGCTTGGTGTATATTTTGCGATGACAGTTCGAAGCAACTGGAATGAATGATATCAATATACAGATGCCTGTAACAGTTTTTTACAATTAGGTTGAATAGACTATCAAACGAGAATAAATACATTTAAATATAGAATAGGCCATTTCTATAACATAGCAAACTTACTCTACCGTGCTACCCCAGAGACCCCCAAAAACATAAATTGTGGAGAGAATATTTATGATGTTTTTCACATCACCGATCATGATAAAAGGAATTCTACAGTACAAGCTACTATTATTTCTGTTTTTAATTGGTTGCATAATCGTAGATAATTAGCAGTAAAATAAAAAAGTAGTGGTCCCAGAGTGGGCATGTACATGCAAGCTCAAAATCAACAAATGGCTGTTGGCTCACTTGGTAGCACACTTCCCTGTGTCAGAAAGTTATGGGTTGAAGCCCAACTCTGAGACAAGAGTACATAAACTAGGTTGACACTCCAGTGTAGCACCATGTCAGTGTTGCATTACTGGGGGTTGTAGTGTATGTGCTTGAAGTCAGAACTACTTTTTACAGCTCCTGTATACTGTAGTACCGGCAGTAACCATACCGGTATATAAGCTGTGCGCATGCCTCTGTACCCCAGTCTAGAGATGACCCTACTCCAGTAAAGACCTGTTGTTTGTTTATGTACAGCATCCGTGTAATTATTTATCCACTGAACCACGGATCTAACAGTGGCGATGAGTGTTGATGCGAATCTACCTGCAACATAATTTTAAAAAAAAATTTTTTAAAGTCGAGTCCAGGAACACGGGCGTCGACCGCGAGCAACCGCCCAGCAGTCAGGCAGAGATCCAACTTTGCTGGGGAGGTTGTGGAGAGCCGGGCTTGGTTCCCCAGCCACAACGAGCAGCAAGAGGCCGACGACAGGTCCAGAGCAGACCCTTCCCGAGCAGCGGCGGCTGGAGGCGACCGACGGCAGAGAGAGAGAGCCGGGCAGCGTCGACGGGGTAAGAAAGAGGGTGAAGAGAGCAGGGCGCAGCCGGGGATTGATCACCGAGCGGCGTCGAGGAAAAAAATACTGCAAACCGGAGAGAGAGAGGGTAAGAAACAGCCGGGTTCTAGACTGAGCGGCATCGACAAATATCAAGAGAAGAACGAGCAGAGCACAGCCAGGGATCACGGGTTGATCAGGGTCCGCGGGGCGAAGCAAGGGGAGACGCCATTGAGCCGCGGAGAAGCAGGGAGAGCGCGGGAGGCGCCATTGAGCCGCGGAGAAGGAAGAGCGCGGGAGACGCCATTTTGCAAAGCCGCAGCGGAGAAGACGGGCGAGCGCGGGAAGGAAGGAAAGCGCGGGAGGCGCCATTTTGTGCCAGCGGAGAAGAAGGGGAAGCGCGGGAGGCGCCATTGGTGATAGTTAACGCACAACCAAGGATGCCAAAGAGTGGCAGTATCTCTACGTTCGACAATGAAGTCGAAGATTGGGCGACATATGTGGAACGTATTGAGGTGTACTGCAGGGCGAATGAAGTGCCAGATGCTAATAAAGCACTGGTTCTGTTAAATTCCATGCGTGCAAAAACTTATGGGTTACTGCGAAATCTAATAACCCCAGAGAAACCGGTAAACAAGGATTTTGGAAGCATAGTAGAAATCCTACAGGACCACTGAAGCCCCACACTGCTGCTGATAGCAGAACGATTTAAGTTCCATAAAAGGAACCAACACAAAGACGAAAGCAATGCTGAGTACCTAACGGAACTGCGCAAGCTATCGAAATACTGCCAGTTTGGTGCGGGACTAGCAGACACGTTAAGGGACAAGTTTGTGTGTGGGCTACAAAGTGAAGGAACCCAGAAACGGCTTCTATCAGAAAAGGACCTTACGCTGGACAAAGCTTTCAATATGGCAGTATCACACGAAGCAGCCGCAAGGGGCGCTGCAGAGATACAACGGAGACCGCAAGAATACGGCACCAACGAAATGACCTATGGAACAGGGAAGTGCTATCGCTGCGGCAGAACAACACATGACCAGAAAGATTGTTGGTTCAAGGACCAAGTGTGCAGACAGTGTGGGAAAGCAGGACACATAGCAAGAGTCTGCAGGTCTGGGAAGAAAACCAACAGTAAGAAATCTCCACAGGAGGAGAAGTACAAAAAGGTACACCAGGTGATGGACAGTGGTTCAGACGAACAGAAAAGTGACACAGACTCCGGAAGCAAGGAGCTGGGTTGTCTGAAACGACATATTGTAACCGAAATAGAGGATCACCAGAATATCTGGGTCACACTCAAGATAGACGGAGTCCAAGTGGAAATGGAATTGGACACAGGGTCAGCTCTAACAGTCATAAATCAAAGAGACTACAAGCGGCTATTTTCACACATACCCTTGAAAGCTACAGAGATTGTCTTGAAGACGTATACGGGGCAAAAAGTCTACCCCAAAGGAAAAATAAGGGTGAAAGTGACATATAAAGGTCAGGAAATACCTAAAATGGATATATATGTATTGCCAAATGGAGGACCCCCACTGCTAGGACGTGAGTGGATCCGGAAGATACATTTAGATTGGCATTCCATACAGGCACTGAAGGTGGAGGCCAAAAAGGATGACGACATCACACCTGGACGACTGTCAAAAATGCTAACTGATGCAAAAGAAGTGTTCCAGGAGGGACTAGGAACACTAAAAGGAATAACAGCAACAATTAAAATAGAGGATAATGCAAGCCCAAAGTTTCTGAAGGCCAGACCAGTGCCTTATGCGATCAGACCAGCGGTTGAAGCAGAGCTGGAAGGGTTGGAACGTTCAGGAGTACTGTCCAAAGTGGACTGGAGTGAGTGGGCTACACCCATCGTCCCTGTAATGAAGAGGTCGTTGAGTAATACGCCTGGGGAACCAAAGAAGGTCTGCATCTGTGGGGATTTTAAGGTGACAGTGAACCCAGTCCTTCACACGGTGCAATATCCGCTTCCACGAATTGAGGATATTTTCACCTCGCTATCTGGTGGTAAACGCTTCACCAAAATTGATCTAGCCCAGGCGTACTTGCAAATGGAGGTAGAAGAAGCTTCGAAACATTATCTTACGATCAACACCCATAAAGGTCTCTATCAATACAACCGGCTGGTGTTTGGAGTAGCCTCGGCTCCGGCTATCTGGCAAAGGGCGATGGATCAGGTCCTGCAAGGGATTCCAGGGACCCAGTGTTATTTGGACGACATCTTGGTCATGGGCGAAAATGACGGTGATCGCCTCGCTAACTTGGAGAAGGTGCTCGCCAGATTAAAGGAATATGGACTATGAGCTAATCGCCACAAGTGCGAGTTTTTCCAGAAACAGATCTCGTATTGCGGCCACGTCATCGATGAAGAGGGGTTACATAAGTCCCCTGACAAGATTGAGGCAGTAGTCAAGGCTCCAACAACAGAAAATGTGTCACAACTGAGGTCGTTCCTCGGGCTGGTAAACTATTACCACAAGTTCTTACCAAATTTGTCTACGGTACTACACCCGCTGAACACCCTACTGCAAACAGGGGTACCATGGAAGTGGGATGACGAACGTAGACGTGCTTTCCAGAAGTGTAAAGAATTGATCACATCAAAAGAGGTGTTGGCCCATTTCAACCCAGCACTACCAATTCGTTTGGCATGTGATGCATCACCCTACGGCATTGGAGCGGTGCTGTCGCACAACTTCCCAGACGGGTTGGAGAGGCCAGTAGCCTTTGCGTCTCGGTCACTAACCTCAGCCGAGCGCAACTACGCCCAGATTGACAGGGAGGCCCTCAGCCTAGTATGGGGAGTAAAAAAATTCAACCATTATCTGCATGGGCAGAAGTTCACCTTCCTGACTGACCACCAACCACTTGTCTCCAGCTTTAATCCTAAGAAGGGCGTGCGAGTAATGACTGCACAGCGGTTACAAAGATGGTCCCTGTTTCTAGGGGCGAATCAATATGAAATAGAATATAAAGGCACGAAACAGCATGGGAACGCTGATGGGCTATCGCGCCTACCACTGCCTACGGTGGAGGAAGCACCAGCAGTGGACCCTATCGAGATATTTTATTCGTTGATAATTGAACGATTGCCAGTAACAAACGCGGATATAGAGGAGACCCGCAATGATCCGACGCTGTCACGGGTATATGAATTGACGGTGAGGGGGTGGCCAACACATGGCGACTCACTGTTGCCAGCATTCTCATCCAGAAGAGAACAACTGTCAGTATGCCAGGGGACAGTGATGTGTGGATCCAGAGTGGTGATTCCACCCAAGTTAAGGGAGAGAGTGCTAAATGAGCTACATGAAGGTCATCTGGGGGGAGTGAAAATGAAAAGCCTTGCTAGGCTCCACCACATGCCCCTCTACACCCATGGGAGTGGCCCTCCTCTCCATGGCAACGGGTGCACATTGATTTCGCTGGTCCATTCATGGACTCAATGTTCTTAATAGCAGTGGATGCTCATTCAAAGTGGCCTGAGGTGATAAAGATGTCTTCAACCACTACAGAGAACATGATTGCAGTCCTACGGACCATATTTGCCAGAAACGGTTTGCCAGAGCAGATCTGCTCTGATAATGGGCCACAGTTTGTGCCCGACGAGTTCCAAAAATTCATGAAAAGGAATGGGGTAAGGCATTACACATCCGCCCCGTATCATCCAGCCACCAATGGATTGGCTCAGAGGTTCGTACAAACCTTTAAGAAGGCGATAAAGGCCATGTGCGACGAGGAAATTCCACTACAGCATAAGATGGACAATTTCTTATTAGCCTACCGAAACGCGACACATGCAGTTACCAACCAGACCCCGGCCATGATGTTCTTTAACCGAAGGTTGAGATCTCGTCTGGACTTGCTCAGACCAAATGTGCGAAGAAATGTTGAGGACAAACAATTCCAGCACATCAACGAGAAGCCGACAAGGAGCTTCAATGTAGGGCAACCAGTCTTGGCCCGTGACTATCGAACAGAGAAGTGGCAACCCGGAACGATATGTACAAGGCAGGGGCCATTAATGTACACAGTGGATGTCGGGGAGAACATTGTGAGACGCCACGTCGATCAGATCTTAGCGTCACAGGAAGGCATCAACCCCATGTCTCGAGTACCTGGGGATGAACCCGACATACCGGTAGCATCTACTTCAGACCCAGTAGCAGTGGAACCCGATGAACTACCCGATGAAAAGGGGTCAGAATCGCCTCTGCACCAAGAACAAGAACCTCCGGAAAGGCGCTGTTGTGTATGTACCTTTAAGGGAATAACTGGTCTCAGACTGCAGTACCGGCAGTGACCACCCCTGTATAAAAGGCCCTAGCAGGCTTCTGTAGTTTCAGTTTCCAGGTTGTCTCCATTCAGTAAAGACTTGTTATAATCAACTCCTGCAGTCCGTGTCTCAATTATACATGGACATAATACTGGTGACGAGTAAGAAACGAACTTACCTGCAACTCGGCAGCACCTCAGACGACGTTATTGAAGGTCGAAGCCAGAAGAAAGAAAAAAATAATAATAATCCAAAGAAACTCGAGAAACGGGCGTCGACTGTGGGCAACCGCCCTCCAAATCATCGAATTGAAAAGTGCAGGAGAGACTGTCGAGAGCCAGGCTTGGTCTCCAGTCTGTGGTTTCCCAGCTAATCGGGCTGGTGGCAGGTAGTGCACTGATCCTTCCTGGGCTGCGGCGGGCTAGAGCTCGATCGGGTGGCTCTGCAACGGGGCCGGGCAGCGAGTCGGGAAGCAAAGAGAGAGAGAGAGGGTAGAGCACACAGGGCGCAGCCGGTGCTTCGCAGCCGGGCAGCGTTTGGACCTAAGAAGAGGGAGGGAAGTGTCCCAGAGGGTCCGCTCCAAGACGGGAACGGTTCTTCAATTAACGGAGCAAATATTGAAGCGCGATAGAAAAATTAAAATACCGCGGAGAGCGGCGTTGGCAGCAGCGATCGGGGAGGCGCGAAGACCATAGGGCGTCGCCATTACAGGATAGCAAAATAAATATAATCGCCAGCAACAGCGTTGGCAGCAGCGGCAGCAGCGGGAAAGCGCGGGAGGCGCCATCTTAACTTGGCGGAGAAGAAGGAAAAGCGCGGGAGGCGCCATTTTGATCCATCGGGGACGAAGGCAAAGCGCGGGAGGCGCCATTTTAGATTTCCAAGATGCCGAAGACTGGCTATATCACTGCCTTTGATAATGCAATAGAAGACTGGACCACGTATGTGGAAAGAGTCGAGGTATATTGTTAGGCAAACGAAATAGCCGATGAGAAAAAGGCATTGGTACTGCTAAACTTAATGGGCGCAAGAATGTACGGCCTATTGCGGGACCTGATTACTCCAGCCAAACCGAAGGTGAAGAGTTTTAACGAAATTGTTGCTATCCTACAGGAACACCTAAACCCTGCACCGCTGCTGATAGCAGAAAGATTTAAATTCCACAGGAGAAATCAGCATAAAAATGAGAGCAATGCTGATTACCTTACGGAACCACGCAAGCTATCAAAGCACTGCCGGTTCGGAGCAGGACTGGCAGATACCCTACGGGACAAATTCGTCTGTGGACACCTGAGTGAAAGAACCCAGAAGAGGTTACACTCAGAGAAAGAGCTGACGCTAGATAAGGCTTTCAGCGTGGCAGTATCGTATGAAGCAGCAGCAAGGGGAGCTGCGGAAATACAACAAAAGCCACAGGAATACGGCACCCACGAAATGACACGGGGATTTGCAAAATGTTATCGCTGCGGCAGAACAAACCATGACCAGAAGGACTGCTGGTCCAAGGACAAAATATGCAGGCAATGCGGAAAGATGGGACACATTGCACGAGTTTGCAGGTCTGGGAAGAAGACCAACGACAATAAAAAGGCTATTAAAGAACCATACAGGAAGGTATAAAAGATGACGGACAGTAGTTCCAAAGACCAGATGAGCGATAGTGAATCCAGGAACAAGAGACTAAGCTGTCTCAAACTTCACAACATAATCGCAAAAGAGGATCACCGAACCATTTGGGTCACCCTCACGATAGCAGGGTCCCAAGTCAAAATGGAATTGGATACAGGATGAGCTCTAACCGTCATGAATCGACGAGACTACAAGCGGCTATTCTCACACATACCCTTGAGAGAGACATCCATTGTTTTGAGGACGTATACGGGGCAAAAAGTATACCCCAGAGGAAAAATAAGGGTGCCTGTCGAATACAACGGCAAGAAAATACGGAAATTGTATCTCAACATTCTGCAAGATGGTGGACCACCGTTATTGGGACGTGAATGGATCAGAAAGATAAGTTTAGACAGGCACTGACGGTGGCTGGTAAAAAGGATGACGACGTCACTCCTGGGCGATTGTCAACAATCTTAGCTGACGCCAAAGAGGTATTTCAACAAGAACTGGGCACTCTTAAAGGCGTAACCGCCTCGATAAAAATAGAAGAGAATGCAATTCCCAAGTATTTCAAAGCAAGACCGGTACCATATGCAATTCGCCCAGCCGTCGAGGCAGAGCTGGAGAATCTGGAGAAGGCAGGCGTGTTATCTAAGGTAGACTGGAGCGAGTGGGCGACACCCATCGTTCCTGTCATGAAGAAAACGTTAAACAATAAGTCTGAGGAGCCAAGGAAGGTTCGCATCTGTGGGGACTTCAAGGTGACGGTGAACCCAGTCCTTCACACAGTACAATATCCTCTTCCAAGGATAGAAGATATCTTCGCCTCACTATCTGGAGGGAAGCGTTTTACAAAAATTGACCTAGCACAAGCATATTTGCAGATGGAGGTTGAAGAATCCTCTAGGAAGTATCTCACAATAAACACTCACAAAGGTCTTTACCAGTATAATCGACTGGTATTCGGAGTAGCATCAGCTCCGGCGATATGGCAAAGAGCGATGGAACAAGTCCTGCAAGGGATTCCGGGGATGACATCCTAGTGACAGGTGAAGATGACAGTGAACACCTTGCCAACCTAGAGCAGGTGCTCACTAGACTACGTGAACATGGGCTACGAGCCAATCGCCCTAAGTGCGAGTTTTTAAGAAACAGATATCATAATGTGGCCACGTGATTGATGAAGAGGGGTTGCATAAGTCCCCTGACAAAATTGAAGCAGTGGTTAAGGCTCCAGCGCCTGAAAATGTGTCGCAACTGAGGTCATTCCTCGGATTGGTGAATTACTACCATAAGTTTTTGCCGAATTTGTCCACAATTCTGCATCCACTGAACGCCCTACTACAAACGGGAGTAGCATGGAAATGGAGCGATGAATGTAAGCGGGCCTTTCAGAAGAGTAAGGACCTAATCACTTCAAGAGAAGTATTGGCTCACTACAACCCATCACTACCGATAAGACTGGCGTGTGATGCGTCTCCCTACGGTGTTGGGGCGGTACTGTCACATAAATTCCTTGATGGTTCAGAGAGGCCGATAGCTTTTGCGTCACGCTCGTTAACTTCAGCCGAGCGTAACTACGCCCAGATTGACAGAGAGGCCCTCAGCCTGGTGTGGGGGGTGAAGAAGTTCAATCACTACCTGCACGGTCAGAAATTTACTCTACTAACTGATCATCAACCTCTCGTCTCCATTTTCAACCCTCAGAAGGGCGTACCGATAATGACGGCACAACGGCTACAGAGGTGGTCCCTTTTCCTAGGGGCACACCAATATGACATCGAGTACAAAGGAACTAAACAGCATGGGAATGCTGATGGATTGTCGCGCCTACCGTTGCCGGCGGTGGAAGAAGAACTGGCAGTGGATCCAGTGGAGTTATTCCACTCGACTATAGTCGAATGTCTCCCTGTGACGAATGCAAACATAGAAAAGGAAACACGAAATGACCCGACACTCTCCTGGGTCTATGATTTAACGGTGAAGGGATGGCCAGCATTCTCGCCGAGAAGAGAACAGCTGTCAGTGTGCAGAGGAACCTTGATGTGTGGATCCAGAGTAGTAATTCCACCCAAATTGAAGGATAGAGTGCTCAATGAGCTTCATGAGCGTCATCTGGGAGGAGTAAAAATGAAGAACTTAGCCAGAGCGTTTGTGTTTTGGTCGGGAATCGATAGAGAAATCGAAGAGATGACCAAGAGCTGTACAGGATGCCAGAAGGTCCAAAACGCCCCACCACAAGCCCCTCTACATCCATGGGAGTGGCCCTCATCGCCATGGCAAAGGGTGCACATTGATTTTGCTGGTCCCTTTATGGACTCGATGTTTTTAATTGCGGTGGATGCACATTCAAAGTGGCCAGAGGTAATAAAAATGTCCACAACCACCACAGCAAAAACTATCACAGTCTTACGAACCATATTCGCCAGGAATGGGCTGCCTGAACAGATTTGCTCTGACAATGGACCACAGTTTGTGTCTGAAGAGTTCCAGTGGTTCTTAAAGAACAATGGTGTTAAGCATTACACATCCGCCCCATATCATCCAGCCACTAATGGATTGGCCGAGAGGTTTGTTCAAACATTCAAGAAGGCTATCAAGGCAATGTGTAATGAAGATATACCCCTACAACACAAGGTGGATAACTTCTTGTTTGCCTACCGGAATGCGACACATGCGGTTACCAACCAAACTCCAGCCATGATGTTCTTCAATCGAAGACTACGATGCCGCTTGGATTTGGTTAAGCCAAACATCAGAAGAGATGTGGAGAACAGGCAGTTTCAGAATATGAATGAAAGGCCGACCAGGAGTTTTAAGATAGGTCAACCAGTTTTGGCCCGGGACTACCGCACAGAGAAATGGCAGCCAGGAACGATCTGCACACGGCAAGGACCTCTAATGTATACTGTGGACGTTGGAGAGAGCATTGTAAGATGCCATGCTGACCAGATTCTAGAGTCACTGGAAAACGTCAACTCCACACCACGATCTGATACACCTGGCGATGAAACCGAAGTACCAATTGCATCTACCACAGAATCGGTGATATTGGAAGCAGACGAACCAAACAACGACATTGATCCCAACGCAACCTTGCCAGAAGAACCTGATATCCCAAAGAGGCGTTATCCAGACAGAACCAGGAAGCCTCCTCAAAGACTGAACTTATAATTGCTTAACTTCAACCAATGTATCTAGCAACCATAATTGTAATTGTAATTAGTTATTATTTAGTTGTCAAATGAATGTTATGTACTGTTTATCTAAAAGGGGAGGAATTGTTGTGTATGTACCTTTAAGGGAATAACTGGTCTCAGACTGCAGTACCGGCAGTGACCACCCCTGTATAAAAGGCCCTAGCAGGCTTCTGTAGTTTCAGTTTCCAGGTTGTCTCCATTCAGTAAAGACTTGTTATAATCAACTCCTGCAATCCGTGTCTCAATTATACACGGACATAATAGGCGCTATCCCGAAAGGGTCATGAAGCCGCCCCAAAGACTGAATCTATAAATGGACTTTTGTTATTAAATGTACATGTAAAAATGTAATTGTTATTTGAATATTAAGGGGGTATTATTAATCTAAAAAGGGAGGAATTGTAGTGTATGTGCTTTAAGTCAGAACTACTTTTTACAGCTCCTGTATACTGTAGTACCGGCAGTAACCACACCGGTATATAAGCTGTGCGCATGCCTCTGTACCCCAGTCTAGAGATGACCCTCCTCCAGTAAAGACCTGTTGTTTATGTACAGCATCCGTGTAATTATTTATCCACTGAACCATGGATCTAACAGGGGTGTAATCCTTTAGATGACAGGTTACAACCAAGACGCGTGTATTCAGCTTTTTAGAGATCCCGTATCAATATTTGAAGAGGAGCAGTTGTAGAACCCGCCTGATTTACATTCCACTGATATCATGGGTGGGTTCTACAATGGTGGGCGATCCACTCTGCCACATTACTGCCTCAGCCATGGTTGACCTCACAGTGTCAAACAGAACACATTCATTGTGGCGTTTGATACTGCACCTGACCCCCTAGGTCGCTAAGAACTAATGAGCTACAGGTATTGTTGCTTTCTTTTTAAATGAAAAAATGACCAACAGCTGGAAAGATGTGAAGTTAAAAAAAAATATTTAAAATGTACTGTACCTTTAACTGCAGTATCTGCTCCTCCTCATGTAAGCCTGCAATCATTTATTCGCAGTGATGGAAATTGTGAATTAATGATGATTGATAAATAAAAAATGAGTGCCTCCTACAATCATTCCTTTTCAAGTGAAGTGATTATCCAGTTTCAGCTTTCCAAGTAATTATATTTTGTGGCCATCAATCAACGTCATGTAAATGGTTTTGATTTATATTGCTAACCTACAGGGTTCAGTAAAGTTGCTACAGCTATATTTAAATTTGAATAAATGCATTCACTGTACCTCTAGGGTATCAATATTATGCGTGAGTACTGCGCGCTTGAATTCCCTTACCTGGTATCTCAGGCCGAGAAGTTTCACGGTGAAATCATCATAACATTTCAAAATGAATTTTTTATGACTGGTCTTCTGAACGGAGCATAAATGTATTTATTTCTTTATTGGCAGAATGACAGAATTTTGGTTCTGAAGAAAGAAAGACTTGCTTTTATGTAGCGCCTTTCATGACCACCGGACGTCTCAAAGCGCTTTACAGCCAATGAAGTACAGGAAACTCTTTTTTATCCGGCACCGACGAGACCAGCGTGGTGCCGGTTGATCAAAAAGTCCGGAATACAGAGAGGTATACTTATTAAGGTACGAGAGCCCCGTACACGGCCACAGATCCAGGTGTCCCTGCTACATGGCAACAGGAGCAGGAACCCCGGTTACACGGCCACAGATCCAGGAACCCCGGTTACACGGTCACTAATATGAAGTAAAACTTACCTGAACCTACTCCTGAATTTTGCCGGTTAAGAGAGATTTCCGGTTATTTAGGTGCCGGTAAAAAGAGAGTTTCCTGTACTTTTGAAGTGGAATCACTGTTGTAATGTGGGAAACACAGCAGCCAATTTGCGCACAGCAAGCTCCCACAAACAACAATGTGAAAATGACCAGATAATCTGTTTTTGTTATGGTGGTTGAGGGGGAACTATTGGCCAAGACACCGGGGATAACTCCCCTGCTCTTCTTCGAAATAGTGCCATGGGATCCACCTGAGAGAGCAGACGGGGCCTCGGTTTAACGTCTCATCTGAAAGACGGCACCTCTGACAGTGCAGCACTCCCTCACCACTGCACTAGAGTGTCAGCCTAGCTTTATGTGGAAAAGCACGCAGTACCTTAGTTTGTTTATAAAACAATCAGCTCAGGTACGAAATAATGTAAGCGGGATTCTGGATGGCGCAAACTGTTGAAAACAACAGTAGACTGTAGGCAAGGCAATGTTTCACTGCAGTGTTTTCAAACTTTATTTACACAATGTAACTGGTGTTTGGAGTAGAACAATGGCCCAGAAATTAGGTTCGGGGGCTTGCCGCGCATGCAAGCCCCCGATGTGCATTTACCCGGCGCGCCGGCCGTTCTGCTCCCGGGACGAATGGAATTCCTTTTTTCAGTTGATTACTCCCGGGCAGCGTCTGACGTCACGCCGCCCAGGAGTGCAGCCAGCGCGAAGCCTCGAGCACGGAGTGTAAGTGAGACACGCCCCTTGAGGTCTCCTTACCATAGGACACGCCCCCAATTTTTATCACAAGCTGCAAAGCATTTTTACATGCAGAGCAGCATTTTAAATAGGTTTTTTGTATTTTTATTAATCTTTTGCTAACTTTTATAAAGTTTTAAATACTTTTACATTATTTTGAAGAATGTGAAGTAGTTTTAAACAGAATTAAAGCGTAGTTGTTTTGATGAGCCGGCTAGGATCACGTGAGCACTGGGCAACCAATGGGAGGTTGCAAAAGTTCATTCATGAGTTTGATAGTAAGAACTGTCAAACTCATGAAAACTCAGGGCGCCCAAAACAGCACTTAAACTACAAATAAAAGTTTTTTAAAAATCCCACTAAATAAATGAACTATGAATAACTGTAAAAAAAACTATTTTAAACAATTAATCAAATTTTTGAAAAAAATAATTTTTTAACAAATCGGGTCTAAAAATACACTTACCTTACTGTAAATTCTTTAAAAATAATAAACCTGTGGAAAAAAAATTCTAAATTGTATTAATAGACCACTTACCTTTTAAAACTAAGTACTTACGTCTGCTTTTTTCACACGTAAAAACCGGAGGCCTTTACGCACGGGCAACTCTTTACAAAAAAAGGAATTTCAGCGCACACGCGCTGCCTGAAACGTCGCACGCGTTCCGCCTCTTAACCCCTTGGTTCAGAGGACAGGAAATGCCGGTTTTCAGCGCATGCGCTGTGCATCCTGAAAACCGGCACTTCCATCGGGCCCATGCGCGAGTACCCCATCCGTACTCACGCGTTGGGACCCAAATTACTGGGCCAATATCATACTGCTGAAATCAAGGGGCAAAGGTGAGGAAGATGGTTAATGTGCGCTTCACAAAATATAAATATAAAATAGTCTACTTTGGAATTCAATAGCTTGAACCACAATGAATAATACATTTATTTTACCTATATCAGTCAATTTTTAGTACTGCACTTGTTAAAATGCACGTGTGCAGCTGATTGATTTTAGCACTTTCTAATGCAATTGCCACATATTCTGAAAGACATTACTTGATTAGCTTGTGCTAACAGGCCATGCCCTGGAGCTACTTTAATAGGGATCCCAATGCAGCATTGGCTGTCAGCCTTCGGTTCCATAAATGACAACAATCTGAGGTGTTTCTCCAGTAGCTTATGGGTAGGCTCTAGCAGCTGGATAGAAAATAATAGTGAATGTCTGTTATAAATAATATAGTGCAACCTAATGATGAAGCTTCTTTTTCTATAAGCAGGAACATTATCTATTGAAGAGGCAGCTTAGCCAGTGACAGCAGCAAGTACTTCAAGGAAAAGGACTGCAGATCTCTTTTCATTGACAGCTACAAAGGGTCAGAATATATTTCAATACTGGCATTCTTAAAATAGTCTGCAGCACATACAACAGATTTGACACCTCATTTGGCCATCTAAGTAGGGTGTCTTTCTGAGATTGGAGTTAAAAGGGTATAAATTGGTCTTGGGTGATAGCGAAGCAGGGAGCCGCATTGCACACCGCTGGAAGTTCTTTTATATTGGCTTCAATGGCAAAGAGAATCAGGTGGAGTGAAAAACATTACTTCCCAAAACAAATTTATATCCCAAAGTATCCAGAACAAGTGATTGTCCATGAAATACATCAACTGAAACACTCAGTACTATCAGAGAGTTGGTAAACTACCAAATCTGCTTAGTCCTACAGCAAACTAATCAGTAGTTACAACTGTAAACATCACAAGACTTCAAGGCAAACGGTACTGCTGTTTTTTTCCCCAATTGATATCTGGTAATAGTTCATTACAGCATTAAGAGAATTTGAACAAATAATGAAAATATTGGTGGCCGTGTATTCAGCTGTCTAAGCCCTAAGCTCTGGAACTCCCTCCCGAAACATCTCCACCCCTCTCTTGTCCTTTAGCACCTATTTCTTTGACCAAGCTTCTAGTCTCCCCTCCTAATATCTGCTTCTTTGGCTCAGTGTCAATTTTTGTCTGACTATGCTTCGTGAATTGCTTTGGGACATTTCCTTTATTAAAGACGCCTATGTTGTTTGTAGTTGTTGTTAAGAGTATTTAAACAAGTGGATATGCATATGTAAGGGACGGTTTCCGATAAACTATTGTGTGCTATCATGGCTCACCAATCAGGAGGGCTGCAGGCATGATGTCTGCTGCCAATATCAGAAGTGGATTATTTTTCTCATTGGCAATTCTATTCCTAAAGTTGGTTACTTTTTCATTGTTCTTACTTTTATCTTTAGATAGATCCCATGCAGCCCCAGACATAATGCTGTTGCTTCTAACATAAGGGGGTCAAACCGTCTAATCCGCATATTTTGTACTATTGCTTTAAAAAAAAGGCTTCAGAGACTGATTTTGTTAGTGACATCTTTGGGTGCTCAGAATCTGAAGCTTAAATCCATTTGAATATTTATTCCTGATGTTGCATTTGTACTTTAGCATTATGTACAGGGGCCATGGGGGAATCAAAGTAACCAAGTCACATCTTGAATTAGGCTCTCCTCTGGAATGCAAAGCGCTAAGACCATAATGTTTGTCAATACTGTTAATGTCTCATTCTTGTGAAATGGTGCATGTGAACCACAAGCCACCACTGGTATGGCCCCTAGAGGCAGAAATTATCTCACAGATAAATGAAGAACTGGAGGACCTGCTGCGTTGAAACACTTAAAGAAAGAACTAACGTGCATTTCATCGAATGCATGGAGCGCATCCAAGAATCTGTCGAGATTGGCCATCTATCATTAGGCACCCTTTGACCATGTCAGATTCGACTTGGGAGATTTAAGGATCACGATTACTGCTGCCACCAGATCTTCAATGTCGGCATCTAGTTTCTGCATTGATCGCAGTTCACCTATAGTCAGAAACACAAATTCAACAAAAACAGAAGAAATTTTGTTTTAAAAAAACAATTACAAGGACGAAGTTGAAGGGGACATTTGAGGCGGCAGCATTCCCAGAATTAGGGGGCTGAGAGTCATGCCTTCCTGAATCTTAGCGAAATATAGGCATGATTAAAACTTTATTTTAAATTAATACTCAGGATATTGGTGTAATTGGCAAGGCCAGCATTTGTTGCCTATCACTAGTTGCCCTTGAGAAAGTGGTGGTGAGCCTCCTTCTTGAACTGCTGCAGTTCATGTGGTGAAGGTACTCCCACAATGTTGTTAGGTGGGGAGTTCCAGGATGATGAAGGAACGGCACCTCTCATATAGCCCTTGGATATATGTCCAAATCAGGATCATGTGTGACTTGGAGGGGAACTTAGAGGTGGTGGTGTTCCCATGCAACTGGTGCTCTTGTCCTTCTAGCTGGTGGAGGTTGCGGACTTCGGAGGTGCTGTCGAAGAAGTCATGGTGAGTTGCTCCAGTGCATCCTGACGTGCTATAACATCCATAGAAACTGCAAATAGACTACTCATCTGTGTTTACAGCTATTCTAAGGAATCTACCCCTCTAAAAATGGATTAATGAATATTATCGAAGGAAATAAAGTGTCAATTTTTTTGCCTGTTAAAGACCAGTTCCACCATTAATGATGAACTTGTGCAGCACTCTGCAACTGCAGTCAAATTTTTAAAATGTAATTTTAATCCAGGTCAGATCTGGAGTTAGTGAGCTTAACCAAGGAGAAGATTTTGAAGTGTCAGACAGCAAGGACAAAAGTAAAAACAAAGGGGATGCAAAACTGGCGGGATCACTTTACACCCACCCCGCCCGATTTGACCTTGCATTGACTGCAATGGAAAGTGAAACCCAACAGAGTGTAAAATGGGCGAGCGATCCAATCCCATCAGTTTCCCGTCGGGTGGGTTCGGTTAAAATTATCCCCCAGGTGGTTGGAAATACTCAGCAGGTCAGTCAGCATCTGCGAAAGGAAAAGACAAATTGGTGGCGGGGGTGGGGGGGGGCAAAATTGGGCTCGGCAGCACCTGTTTTTTGGGTGCTACGAGGCCCCTTAGGGTTCCAAAATGGCGTCTGCAGCGTGGTGCGCCGCACACTTCTGGCGCGCCAAACGCCATATTAGTAAAGGGGTCAGCGCGTGCACATTTAACGTTCAACAGAAATATGCAGAGCACGCAGATCATGACGTCAATCAGTGTTTGCCATTTCAAACACCACGCTCCAGCCTACGCCCTATCTTTACCTCGCCCAACTGAACACACGTTAAGTGAAATGAAGGACCCTCCCCAACCCCAGTGCTATTGAAATGGATCATGAACCGCTTACAGGTTATTTGCTGGATTATTTCTTCTGGCTGCTGGTACAATTGTACGTGTTTTTGGAGTTTTCCTATGCTTGGCTAAAGTTTGAATAATGCGCAGGGAGCGGTGTGGCAGGTGCTGAAGCACTTTTTGCTGACTTAGCGGCTTATGCATGGACCAGTTGCTCCCAGACATGGGTGGACCAGTAGACCTCCCTCTTGGCATTGAGAATGAGCAGAGGCCACGCAGAGCAGGACAAGCTGCTAGAAGAGGGAGGAGGAGGAGGGGGCAGAAGGGCTCTCGGCAGGAGGCCATATCTGCATAGGGTCTTTAGGGAGCAGATCTGTTGGAGAACAGATTGCAAGAGTACCGTGATGCCCTGGAAGCCACTTTGCACACTGATATCCAGAGCCATGATGAACGGGCGCAGGTTAATTGCGCATCGTGATCCTTGCGCCCGTTTTTGGGGCGCTATCCAACTTAACCCTCTATGACTTTCAAAAGACAGAATTAACTAGCATAAACAAGCCCATATGGTGGGGAGGATCAGGTGATTTAAACCAAACCTCTAAACCAGCAACACTTTTAGTTTGAAAAGCCAATTGTTTCCACATTAGATCGAAGCTAAGCTATAACATTCTGTTATGTCAGCATTGCCTACTGCTTTAATGTGTGATATATTATCGTTAAATTCATGTTAGAAACTAGGTGAGATCTTTGTAAAACTCATTGGGGTTGAAAGTGAGTTACTGCATCACATTAGGGACAAGAGGCTCACCTCACCTGATAATGCTAGGTCATTTGATTAATATATTTTGATAACACCCCGGGAGCACACCGAGTTGGGTGAGATTTCCTGCTCTTATAAATGTGCTTCTTTTTAGGTAGAAAAATGGTTGGGGGAAGAACAGCCCCATTCAGTGAGCAGGCATTGGAGGTCCTGCAGCAAAGGATGGCCCTGTGAGGAGGAGCGAGCCACCTGAATGTAGAGCGTCACATCAGCAGCATTACTGCAGGTGACAGAGAATGTCAATACAGTCTCACCTGTGGCCTAAACCTGGTAGGACGTCAAGCAGCAATTTTATGACCTTCGCAAGGCTGCCAAGGCAAGTGTGCAACAATGTGATAACATCTTAACAGGTTGTCTTTCAAAGCTTTTATTGCTCTTCACTTTACACTTGGTACACACTTCGAGACTGCAATGATCTATTGCCAAATGTTCATCTTTCTAAATACATAGGGACGCTCATGTTTTTACAGTGTAGTGTAGTGCTGTCATATCAAAATGCTGAGGGAGTTGCCCATTTAATGTGGCGAGCAGTAAGTATGCCAGCAAAAAGTTCCTTAATGCTGCCTGTTCACAAACTCACCAAAGGTAACAACTGTCCTGGGCATTTGTGTCACACTCATCTTCTCACACAATATTCTTTTCAACATGTGTCCCTTTATATCTGCTTGAAGGAGTAAAGTGCACATAACAGGATTTCAGACAGGAAGGGGTCAACAAAGGTGTGACCCTTGAGTCCTTATGAGATAAAGGCCATCAAAATTATGGGCATGGAGACAATAGAGGGAGTGGAAGAGGGTGATGGCGAAGATCTCCCCCAACCCAAGGCTGGTTACATTTGCTTTCCATGTTGTAACCTCCCTATTCAGTCCCTCGCTCACAGGCATAAATTGCAATGTAACACACCGCAATGTCTTACTTTGTGCAGCAGTATTTCAAGGAGTAACCTACTGCAAGCATTGTAAAGTATGTTCTTCTGCCTCTCAAGGTGCCCAAGAGGAGGAGGTTGCCATGCCCCACCCCACACCAACCTGCATCACCCATTCCTACAATAGGAGACACCCAATATACAACCTCAACCTAGCACCCCACACCACCCTGCAATCGCTCCAGCATTGGTGGCCATGCCTTCAGTTGCCTAGGCCCCAAGCTCTGGAATTCCCTGCCTAAACCTCGCCACCTCTCTACCTCTCTCTCCTCCTTTAAGATGCTCCTTAAAATCTACCTCTTTGACCAACTTTTTGGTCACCTGGCCCAATATCTCCTTATGTGGCTCAATGTCAAATTTTGTTTGGTAACGCTCCTGTGAAGCGCCTTGAGATGTTTTACTACATTAAAGGTGCTAAATAAATGCAAGTTGTTGTTATTGTTGCATCGCCCACACCTACAATAGCAGACACCTAATGTACAACCTCAACCTAGCACGCCACACCACCCTGCATCACAGTAGGCACCATCACAAATAACCTTAGGCCAGGGGACCAGCTCAAGGGTTTTCTTCAGTTGCTCAGTCCAGGGCCTACATACAAACATCCTTTGGTGGCTGTACACTCTGCACAGGGTTCTAGCGCTCAAAGTACTTCCCAATTACATACGCAAGCACAGTGTGCCTCGGGTGGCTCTGATCATACTATTGTCCCATTGCACTGTGAAGCGAGACTCAAAGGCCTAATATGGCCACACCTTAAAATAACAATCCAGTTGTGAAATAAGTTAAGTTGTGACTTTATATTAAAAGTGTGTACAGGATTATCATAGTTGAATTTAGGGGTCACTCTTTAATTTTCAGAAATGCAGGGTCCTAACAAACAATACACATTCCACATTCTGTTATTCGGAGATTTATTACTGCATGTTATATTAAATTTCTCCAGATCACACTTTTCTCAATATCAACAGCAAAAATATTTTGAGATGCAGCTTAGCTCTCACTCTGTAATGCTTTTTAAAAATCTTGTGTATTATGGTACCCGATAAAGATACAATTATCAGCATGTTCAGTATGAGTGCTTTATAAATCTATTGAAGTTGCTGACTTCATTTTTAATTTCTTTTCTAAAGGATTTCTTTCAATGGAATGTAATTCTACCCAACATATTGAACGTTGTTTTAAGTGTGTTAATTTATTAATGAACATTCATTTCCTTTGCAACGACAGTGAACACATGAAAGTGTACAACAGCAAAATACTGCGGATGCTGGAAATCTGAAATAACAACAGAAAATGCTGGACTCAGCAGCCCAGGCAGCATCCGTGGAGAGAGAAACAGAGTTAACGTTCTGATGAAGGGTCCCAGACCTGAAACATTGGCCCAGAAATTCAGGTCAGGGGCTTCCCGCGGGTGTAAGCCCCCGACCTGCACTTACCTTCCGCGCCGGCCGTTGAGCTGTGGGCCCCCGTGGAATTCCGAACCGGGGCCTGGTCCAGCTGCCGGCGCGCAGTGCTTGCGTATCCCAGGGGCGCAGTTAGTTCGATGCGTCCCCTGGGATCACGTGGGCCATGGGGAGCCAATTGGAGCAGGGAATGTTCCATTCATAAGTCTGACAGGAAGAGCTGTCAAGACTTATAAATACTACGGCCCCAAAATAGCACTAAATCGTCAAATAAAATTTTAAAACATCACATTTTTTAAATAAACTATAAATTACATGAAATAACTTATTTTAAACAATAATTTACATTTTTGAAAAAAAAAATTTTATTTTCGAATGGGGCTAAAAATAAACTTACCTTGCTTTAAAGTATTTAAAAATAATAAACCTGTGGAAAAAATGTTTTAATTTTAATTAATTCACCACTTACCTTGTAAAAAGCAGGCCTTACACCTGCTTTTTATATTTCTAAATTCTGGAGACTTACCCTCCCGGGAAAACCTGTAAAAAAAACAAGTTCGATGCACACGCGCAGCCTCCCCCACGCACACGTTCCACCTCTTTGTTCAGAGGAATGGAAGTGCCGGTTTCCAGCGCATGCACAGTGCATGCAGGAAACCGGCACCTCCATCGGGCCTACGGGTGAGTACCCCGTGCGTACTCACCCGAGGAGACCCGAATTTCTGGGCCATTAACTCTGTTTCTCTCTCCACAGATGCTGCCTAGCCTGCTGAGTATTTCCAGCATTTTCTGTTGTTATTCCATGAAAGTGTACATTGAACCTGAATGTAGCAATATTTTAGTAACAAAATGTTAATAGTACCTCTGATTGCTTCAACTTTCATGCCTGTTTCATATCTTCATTGTGGAAATATTGAAAGCTATGGGATTTTGGGGCTATTTGCCTGACAACAACCATCAAGATCAAAGTCTTACTCACCGATGAGATGGTTATGTATTTTATCTTAAACTATAAATTAACTGCATCGTGTTTTAAAAAAAAATCTTAACCATTGTATTTTAAACAGGCACTTAATGGCCTCCCAACCCGCCAATATTGCAGGCAGGAAGCGCATTATTTTGAGCCAGAAGTGCGCCACCCGCCATATTGGTACAGGCCAAAACATTGGCGTGCAGCGCTCACGAATGAAACAAGAGTTAGGTTCTTTGCATATGCAAATAAGGGGCCTGATGCCTATTTGAGGCCTCCACTGTAAGATTGGTTTGCCCTGAGGCGTTCGGGAAAACCAGGTCTACATGCAGCCTATACAAGCGGTCTTTAACTGGATTGCTGTTAGGCAGCAGCCAACAAGGTAAGATTTTAAAATATGTTTACCTGAATGTGGAACTGGGAGGAGCAGGAGTACTCAAAAAAAACCAGGCTGCCGTTGCTCCGGCGACTGATCCATCCCCGTGACTACTAAGCCCTCCCCCACCCAGCTGCTGATCCCACCCCATGGCTACCGATCTCTCCCAGCCACCGCTGCCTCCTGATCCAGTCACTCCCCCTTCACTTACCCGAGCGACGCAGCAGCCTGATTTTCAGCGACGCTTCGCAGGGCAAGCTGCCTCTTACTCTCCGCAGCTCGCCCGCTTCATAGAATATTGGAGGTGCCTCGGGCAGGGATTGCACCTCATGCACTCAATAATGGCCGCGTTCAAATTTCTAGGCCTATATTTTCATTATCACATTTAAAATTTAGTTAAAATTTCTAGCTGTAACAATTCGTAAATGTTTTTATAAACATGCATGATAGCATGTTGGTGACATAAGAGATTCTCTGGAAAGGCTAACATACACAGGTAGGAGTGCTAGTTGAATTGAAGTGGACTAAAGTCAATTCCGTACAAGGGAATTCTGTCCTTCTTGGTGTAAATCTCAGAAATCATAGTGTTATAATGGAACCTCCATTATTCACACTCCACTTAATCACCATCCCAATTATCTGTCAGAACTTTTGCTGGTCAAAACGACAGAATATTTCTTTTGCAATTTGATCTCAGGCCAAAACTTGGGGACTCTAGATTATCTGCCAATTTCCACTGAGCACTGGGTTATGCAGGGGGACCATCCACTTTGGGAGATAACATACGAATTAGGAGCAGGAGTAGGCCACTCGGCCCCTTGAGCCTGCTCCGCCATTCAATAAGATCATGGCTGATCTGATTACTCCACATTCCCGCCTACCCCTGATAACCTTTCACTCCCTTGCTTATAATGGAGGCTCTTAGAGGGGATTTTTAAACAAAACAGTAGTATTTCTCATCATTTTCCAGTGATCTATGACGTGAACTGGCTGTCAGGAGAGGTGTTAATAGTGCTTCCAGATCAGGATCAGACTTTTCCTGCATATCACGGGCTACCATGGCAACTTGCAACAAATCAATAATCCTGGTACGTGAAGACATGGTCAACTGAGATGGAAGATAAATCTAACATTTTCGTCCGTCCATCCATCCAGGCAAATTCATATACAGGGTATATGCAATCTTGATCCAAAAGACTCTCAATGCAATGTAAGATTTGAAAGCCAGATAAACCCTGTATTTTAGTGAGGGCTGAATTAAATCCAAGATATTAGGTTGGTTTCCAATGATAATACTAGCTTAATAGTTTTTACAGTGCTATAATTAAGTCCAGTACTTTAAGGAGTAAACCCAGTACAACAACCAAAGGATATTTTGTACAAGTAGAGTAAATGCTACCTCTGCTGGGCTAATTTTCAGAAATGGCAGTGTTATATCCCCATTCTAAAAGAAAATGAGAGTATTTCTCACCAGTGCTATGATCCAGGAGCTCAGCTGTTATTAAGTGCCAGCACTGAAAATGCTGATTACTAGGTGAGGGATGATGCCATATCAGGATCAGAATAGTTCTTGTACATCACACTTTGTCTCATGCATTTTGTGTGTATATTTGGCTTGCCTTTCCTGTATAATTTCCTCTATAAATTTGAGTGCAAACACATCAAAGGGAATTGATTTGTTACCCTGCGGAATCATCTCTGGCAGAAGGTTTTAGGACATGCTGGC
The DNA here is from genome assembly GCF_052327205.1 of Somniosus microcephalus. NCBI lineage: Eukaryota > Metazoa > Chordata > Chondrichthyes > Squaliformes > Somniosidae > Somniosus > Somniosus microcephalus. The sequence goes on from NC_141008.1 coordinate 39,828,658, forward strand.
CGGGAAATGATGCGAGGACACATTTTGTTGGCACCCTACTCACTCACACACTGCGCAATTTCATGGGGGTCCTTTAACATGGGCACACAATGCATTTAAGGCCGGTCACAGTCTGCCCTTTTGAGGATACTTTCTTAAAGGGGAACAGTTTGAATTTTGATTGTCACAACCAAAATGATCTAAATGGATAGAGCATTCAGTGTTTTTATATAGAGGAGGATGAACAAAGAGGTGCCAGTGGAGTTCCTCCACACAGGAGTGGGTCTGCTCACACCTGCCATTATCCATAATGCCCTGTTTACAGACCCAGGTGGAGCTACCTGGAGCTGTGAGAACAGAATTGCCCTTGTAGATGAAGATTAACCAAGGACACAGGAACATTAGGGACAGGTTGGGGCCATTTAGCCCCTCAAGCCTGCTCCACCGTTCAATTAGATCATGGCCAATCTGCACCTCAAATCCGCTTTTGCTCCATATTCCTGATATCCTTACCTAACAAAAATCTATCTGCAAAGCTGCACTGTCGAAGGTGCCGTCTTTCGTAACGGACGTTATACTGAGGCCCCGTCTACTCTCTCAAGTGGACGTAAAAGATCCCATGGCACTATTTCGAAGAAGAGCAGGGGAGTTATCTCCGGTGTCCTGGCCAATACTTATCCCTCAACCAACATAACAAAAGCAGATTCTCTGGTCATTATCACATTGCTGTTTGTGGGACCTGGCTGTGCGCAAATTGGCTGCTGCGTTTCCCATATTACAACAGTGACTACTCTTCAAAAGTACTTCATTGACTATAAAGCGCTTTGAGACGTCCGGTGGTCGTGAAAGGCGCTATATAAATGCAAGTCTTTTTTTCTTTACCATTTAATTAAATCTAATCTTATTCGGATCAATAGAAGAAATGGTGAAATAAACAACATTCACGGAGTTGTGCCGCACTCAATATCTATAATGTGCAAACAGTAAACCAAGAAAGGATTATTGGCTTGTTAATCCTTCCGCATATTGTTAATACAAACTACACAGGTCACTGTATCAGCAAAAAGGGAGGAAAAGAATGTCCTCACAACTAGAGACTACATTTCATGTGAAAGCTATTTTGGTTCAGTGCTACTGGACATCTAACGAATTTTAGGCAGGCATATGTTGTGAGCATCGAGTTACATCGAATTACATCAAGTGTACAGCACAGAAACAGGCCATTCAGCCCAACTGGTCTGTGCCGGTGTTTATGCTCCACACGAGCCTCCTCACACCCTACTTCATCTAAAGTTATCAGCATAGCCTTCTATTCCTTTCTCCGTCATGTGCTTACCTAACTTTCCCTTAAATACATCTATGCTATTTGCCTCAAATACTCCTCATGGTAGCGCATTCCACATTCTCACCACTCTTTAGGTAAAGCAGTCTCTCCTGAATTCCCTATTGGGTTTATTGCTGCATAGCTTATATGTTAATGACCTCTAGTTTTGGACTCCCCCACAAGTAGAAACATTTTCTCTTATGTCTACCCTATCAAACCCTTTCATTATCTTAAAGACCTCGATCAGGTCACCCCCTCAGCCTTCTCTTTTCCAGAGAAAAGAGACCCAGCCTGTTCAGCCTTTCCTGAAAAGTGTATCCTCTCAGTTCTGGTATCATCCTTGTGAATCTATTTTGTATCTTCTCCAAAGCCTCTATATCCTTTTAACAATATGAAGCCCAGAACTGTGCACAGTCCCCCAAGTATGGTCTCGTATTATAATGGATTATTTCTGTATACCTTATCATTGCCAAGTAGATTATTTGATAACTGATTCAGGGGTCATACCAGAACAATAAAGGTTTTAAAAACTAGGAGACATCATTTAAAGGTTAGGAAATAAAATAAGGAATTTGGGAAGAATTATTTCACACAAAGGCTAATAGTCATATTAATACACTACCATTGAAAGTCATTGAAGCAAATTGTGGATAAATTCTTTCAAGACACAACTGGAGATAGATAGGATTCAGATATATTAAAAAATGGTAGATTTTTGGGCCAAATAGTCTGCTGCTCCTAACATTTTCTATAATTTTTCATACCACCCTTTAGGTTTTTTCTCTTAAGCACGTTTCTTTGCCAATTTTCTCTGTCCTTTTCTGCCCCGAAGGTATAGATTCATTGCTGAGGCAAAGTTCCCTGTGCAATACTAACTGTCACGAGCTTCGCCCAAACAACCATGATTCACATGTAAGTCATGACCATAAGTATTGGCAAGCTATTTGATCAAACAACCAAACCAGATCTGATCCTTACCCAATATCCAAACAAGCGCATTTCTAGCAGAGGTCACTGGGTAGCAATCAGAACCATGGCAGATTTTCCTATCTTCAACCAAGGGGCACTGATAACAACTGCAGTGCCCCTACTGCCACACGTCCTAAGATTGGCTAACTCAACACAGACTGGGAATCAAACTGAGGACCTTCTTGTTCTGTGTGATTCTTCTACTCCCTGGATAAACTAGCTGAATCACCAAGAAAGTTACTCTACATTGATTTGATTGTGAATTAATAAGTGCAATAGCATGGCAGTATTGTGTTTTGGTGCTCCAACATTCTTTGCCATTGAGCGGTAGTTGCTCAGGGTCAAATTCCCTCTGTGACAAATTCTCCTTCCGAGCCATGTCATAAGGGAAAGTTGCTGAGTATAATTTAGGTGAAAAGCAATTAAAAAAAACTTGAATGCCATTCGCCCTAGGCCAACTCATGCCCCACCTAGCTGCCAGCTTGAGATTATCAGTGGTAGAGTCTGGGGCTGGTTACATACCCATTCTCTTGGCTGGGGAATAATGCACAGCACAAGAAGAATTAAAGGAAGAAAAGCTTAAATAATCCAATAAACTTAAAATGCTACTGATCTGAGATGTCACACCAGCAGCGATATTATTTAAAGTTCACAAAACAATTCAATGACCATATCACATTACTGGGGAGGCCACCTTCATGATATAAATTCTGTGACTTCCTTGCTTCTCAGCTCCAATACTGGTTAAATAAGCTATTATAATCTTTATTTGATTACTCTTTTACTATTTTTCCAATTTTAATTATATTTAAATACAAATTTAGCCAGACTTTAAGCAGCAGGGTGAAAGAGTACTGAGCAATGCTACACACCAGCACATGTGTTATAATAAAGCAAAGTCACAACATAAACACCTTTGGTGCATTGTACCTTTTCCAATATGAAGAACTTAAATTGTAATGCCGTGAGGGTTGAAAAATTAGACTGACATGAGGCACAGGAGATTAAGAACTCTGCATTTCAAAGGAAAGCCTGTCAAATCAATCACAATCTTCTGACAGATATGATAACAATATGCCAGCAACGCGACCCCACAACACAGGTTAAATTTAATTCTGTCAAACACTTGTAGGAAAAAGGTAGAAAGAATGCTCTTTCTGTATGTGAGGATTGCTATGGAAATGAAAATTGTTCTCATTGTATTAATTAGTCGGCCAAGTATCTCAAAGTTTCCAAGAACTGAATAATTACATTGTGGATTAAATGTTTCAAGTTTAATTTTGGCTGCTTTTAATATTGTTATGCCATGAATTAAATGGAGTGACTATTATTTTTTTTTAACTTCTATAATCACAAATCCAAATTACAGGGCATGTAGCTAGAAACAAATCTTTAACGTGCGTCTGATGTTGGGCTTAGGCAAAGTATGCAATATTAATGAGATTATTTAAATAAATTGCACATGGTTTAAGTGTAGTTTCAGCCCTTGCCTGGCTCGGTGTTTGTAATAGAAAAAAAATCCATGGTCGGAGGAGAATTCATGACCTTGACCTTGCCCATGGGTGCTTTCTTCAAACAAAAATATAATCTGGATGAGTGAGCTCTTGTCTCAACATTGCTATGAGTCCTGTTATTGACATGTTTGGTATTTGAAGGATTTTGGTCTAATAAGAACAGAATTATAAAACGCCATGTGACATTATGGAATGGTGTGGAGATGCCGGAGTTGGACTGGGGTGGACAAATGTAAGAAGTCACACAACACCAGGTTATAGTCCAACAGTTTTATTTGAAATCACAAGCTTTCGGAGCGCTGCTCCTTCATCAGGTGAAGTGGAGAGATGCATAAAGACACAGCTTATATAGTCAGAGAATAATGCCAGGTGATTACAGGTAATCTTTCTAACTGCCATTTATCACACCTCGGCAGAGAGATAATCACAGCGATCAATGGTGTGAATGGTGTCCAAACAGGTTAGTCAGGAAAACATTACATCAAAGAACAATGAGGTGGGGTCACAAGGGGTCAAATGTTGCAGATGCTGGGGTCTGTATGAAAAACAAAAAACACAAAAAAAACATTTTTTTTGCTGGAAATCACAGCAGGTCCAGCCGCATCTGTGTAGAGAGAACAAGCCAATGACGACTCGAGTCTGGGTGACCCTATGTCAGGTGGGATTACATGTAGCGTGACATGAACCCAAGATCACGGTTGAGGCCGTCCTTATGAGTGCGGAACTTGGCTATCAGTTTCTGCTCGACGATTTTGCGTTGTGTGTCTCGAAGGCCGCCTTGGAGAATGCTTACCCGAAGATCGGAGGCTGAATGTCCTTGACTGCTGAAGTGTTCCCCGACTGGGAGGGAACACTCCTGCCTGGCGATTGTTGCGCGGTGTCCGTTCATCCGTTGTCGCAGTGTCTGCATGGTCTCGCCGATGTACCATGCTCCGGGGCATCCTTTCCTGCAACGTATGAGGTAGACAACGTTGGCCGAATCACATGAGTATGTACCATGTACCTGGTGGGTGGTGTCCTCACGTGTGATGATGGTATCTGTGTTGATGATCTGGCATGTCTTGCAGAGGTTGCCGTGGCAGGGTTGTGTGGTGTCGTGGTTGCTGTTCTCCTGAAAACTGGGTAATTTGCTGCGAACGATGGTCTGTTTGAGGTTAGGTGGCTGTTTGAAGGCGAGTAGTGGAGGCATGGGGATGGCCTTAGCGAGGTGTTCGTCGTCATCGACACTGCAACAACGGATGAATGGACACCGCGCAACAATCGCCAGGCAGGAGTGTTCCCTCCCAGTCGGGGAACACTTCAGCAGTCAAGGACATTCAGCCTCCGATCTTCGGGTAAGCATTCTCCAAGGCGGCCTTCGAGACACACGACAACACAAAATCGTCGAGCAGAAACTGATAGCCAAGTTCCGCACTCATGAGGACGGCCTCAACCGCGATCTTGGGTTCATGTCACGCTACATGTAACCTCACCTGACGTAGGGTCACCCAGACTCGAGTCGTCGTTGGCTTGTTCTCTCTACACAGATGCGGCCGGACCTGCTGTGATTTCCAGCAAAAAAAAAGTTTTTTTGTCTGTTTTTTGTTTTTCATACAGACCCCAGCATCTGCAACATTTGACCCCTTGTGACCCCACCTTATTGTTCTTTGATGTAATGTTTTCCTGACTAACCTGTTTGGACATCATTCACACCATTGATCGCTGTAATTATCTCTCTGCCGAGGTGTGATAAATGGCAGTTAGAAAGATTACCTGTAATCATCTGGCATTATTCTCTGACTATATAAGCTGTGTCTTTATGCATCTCTCCACTTCACCTGACGAAGGAGCAGCGCGCCGAAAGCTTGTGATTTCAAATAAAACTGTTGGACTATAACCTGGTGTTGTGTGACTTCTTACATTATGGAATATACAACGCCTACTTATCTCTGAAAAATTGCTTCCTCATTCCCAAAGGGAATCTAGCAAAATTCCAGAAAACTTACCCTTCATCACATGTCCACTGTCCAACCTAGACCTTCCATGACATCCACAGACAACAGCTCCCTCTCCTCCCAGACCTAATGATGCAAGAACCATCATCTGCTGTGGAGGTTTTGATCCTCTCAATCGATATCTCTCCCAATTACTTAAAATCCCATTGTCAACCAAATACTTATCCAGCTCCTTCTTGAAGGAGTTAATCGGCACACACTGTATCAAATACTTTCTTTGGGAGTCAGTGGGGAAAGATCTTGTAATCTCTAATCTTGCTGGAGGCTTGTTAACATTGCCCACCATTTCCGTGCTTATAAACCAAGTCACAAAACTTGTTTAGATCTACACAATCTGTGCCTTTCTGGATTTTAAAGAAGATCATGTGGCCCTTCAATCTTCTTTTCTGCAATACAAGTAAATCCAGCTCTCCCAGTGCCTCCTTTTTATGTGAACCAGTAGCACACATTTGAAAGTAGGAGTACAAAATTGCACTTAATATCCCAAAGATAATCTCACTAGTGAGCATTTTAGATCATAATGTTCTCAGTTCGAACCTGCACACCCACAAAAGCCATGGTCAACGGGGTAATATTTGAAAAAGTCAGCGAGATGGGTTAATGGTAACTTTGATTTCCATATTTTAATTTGTAGACTTGCACTACATGTGCATATGTACACAAGGCCGAGCTGAGGATTGTTTTAGATAGTACTGCAGATATAAACCAATAATGAGCAAAATGGCAAAAACAGTGGAAGTGGGCATTGGCAAATCAAAAATGCATTCCTGTGTACATAGAAAAAATTAAGCCCATATATTGCCTCACAAGGGGATGATGTGATTCTCTTATTAGCTTTGAACAGATCAATGAAATCATTACAGCAATGTTAATGTTTAGTCACAATAGACTGTGGTCTGCCATAACCATTATAGTTATGTAATATCAATATTTCAATGTTCATATAAAAGATCCCTCTTGACAAACCTGCTTTTGAAATATTTTATTTAAAAGCACATCCATTGTAACAATTGTAGGAGAGTTAATTCTGCTGTGAAATAAGGCTGAAAACCACAGGACATATGAGTAAGAATTGCAGATCTGATTATAATTCCTCGTGGCTTTCTAGGATTGTGACCAGGTCTCCCATTTGACATCACTCTACTGTGTGTTTGTTTCAAATTCTAAAGACCCTCATTAGCCCACTGTTAAATTACACTGTTGTTGAAATTGCTTTTTTACCTCCCTCACTACAAATTACATTCATGATATTGGCCTGTTTCTCAAAAGGTGAACAAGTGAGTTATAGAGTTTGCTGCAATCCAGTCAGTGACATGCACAAATATATCTTCATCCATCTCACCTTCTGTCAAAAGGAAAAACACTTGTGCCCTTTCATCAGGAAGAGAAGTGAAAGATTAATAAAGCCACATAAATATCATGGAAGTACAGTTCTGGTTAATGCTAGGAATACAATATTAATCAAGCCACTATGCAATATACTTTGGTCCAACAGAATTCTTATACAGCTTAGCACTGGTTTGTGTCTGTTTAGTTATATTACCGTATCGTAAGAAGTTTACAGCATGCTTTATAGTTTCACTATGCTTCCTCTTGTAGGTCACTCGTTGCCATGAATAGGTTTCCAGCAGAGAAACAGCATAACCTGAAGCATAACTGTCTCCAGAAGGGCCCTTCCATTACTGACTAGCAAAAGATGCAATTAAAATATGGTGGGGGAGAAATTGGCTAACCCCCGAAAATGGGCATGGGGTTCGCGGTACGCAATTAACCCATGCCCGTTCATTGCGTTTCAGGCAGCGCGTTAAATTGGTGCTGCCTTCTCTTGTAAATGATTGCTGCGTGCGGCCAGCACTCCCCATATTGTTCATTGGCTGCACGCATCATCAGGGGCCCAATATCACAAGTGGCTACCGTTACTTAAAGGTAGCCTGCACCTCTTAAGGGAGAGGTGCATTGCTGCTACAAGAAGAGGTGAGAGTTTTGTCAAAAGTCAATCTGGGCTGTGATACTGGGTGCACCTAGGTTTTCAGACAATGCACTGGCGGTCTTAGTGGAAGAGGTGGAAAGAGGGAGAAACATCCTGTATCCACAGTGGGGCAGGAGGCTTTCCAGACATATGTTCAAGAGCCAGTGGGAACAAGTAGCAATGGAGGTTAATGCCAGGAGTGTTTCTCCAAGAACATGGATGCAATGCAGTAAGAAGTTTAACGACCTGACACGCGTTGTCAAGGTGAGTGAGTTCATCTTCAAATGGCCTATCCTACCAACTGTATCACTAGCCTCATCCACTGCTCAATTTACTACACCCCACTTAGCAACAATTTCTATCAATTAGTAATCAACCCTAAAATTCATATGCTTTACCTTACCCTCACACTTAGCACGGTTGCAAGCCTCGCACCCACAACGCACAGCTTACACGCACTGCCAGCTGTTCAACCATGACAGACACATCACCCAAACATATCGCAGGACACTCACTGAGACACTTAACTCTTTCTTGCAGGAAAGGATGGTGCATAACAGGAGGCAGCAGGAAAGAACTGGAGGAAGACAAGTGTTACTGCACGTTTTAATCCCCATGGAGAAGACAGTGCTGAACCTCATGGAAAGGGGCATCAGTGAGGCCGTGGCCACTGGCGGGGCTGGAGGAATCGATGATGAGGGGCTCAGCATACCTAATCCTCCTTCTCTCTTCCCACTTCTCCCCCATTCCACAATCTCTTTTGACTCACAAGCTGCAAATGGTGTAGGCATCCACTTCTTACTTTCTCCTCTCCCAATCACCACAACCCAACCCATGTCCCTTTTTAATTTCATATATCCAAGAACTGGAACCTTCCCAGTCAGTGGAGCAAGGGGAAGAAGACAGTGAAGGTGAAGAGACACCGTCACTCAATCTGTCACTCACAGCCACCATTTTAGAGGCTAGGATAATGGAAAATCTGCACGTGGTGAGATACCGGGCACAAGTGTGCAGGAGCCAGGGCGGGTGAAAGGATAGTGCAGGTGCGAGCTCACTGGAGGGAGAACTGTTGCTTTTATCTCCAGCAGCAGCCTGGAAGGAGCCAGATGCATGAAGGTTAAGAGCCACGGTCACCTTGACAGCCACAGGCTATGCCGTACTTTGAGGTTGTAGTTGTGGCTGCAGAAGTTGGCAGATTTCAGTCATTACCCCTTTTGTGAAGCAAAGATGTCTCGAGCATTGGTCCTCGCATAAGTTGAGGTAAGAGAATTGCTCCCTAAAGACCCTCAGCAGATATGGCCTCCTGCTGAAAGCCCTCCTCCTCCTCCCTTTTCTAGCAGCTTGTCCTGCTTTGCCTGGCCTTTCTTCATTCTCCCAGTCATGCTCAATTCCCAGAGGATGCCCTACCAGGCCACCCATGTCTGGAAGCAACTTGGTTCAGAAGAAGCTTTTAAATCAGCAGAAAAGTACTTCAGCACCAGCCAGATCACTCCCTGTACACTATTCAAACTTTAGCCAAGTCTAGGAAAGCTCCAAAAACACAATTGCACCAGCAACCAGAAGAAATAAAGCAGCAAGTAACCTGTAAGTAGTTCATGGTCCCTTTAAATAGCACGGTGGGGGGGGGGGGGTGTCCTTCATTTTGTGTAACACATGTTCAGTTGTGCGAGGTAAAGATAGGCCGTAGGCTGGAGCGTGGCGTTTGAAAATGGCAGCGCTGGCAAACAATTTCCGCATTGCACACTGATTGACGTCATAATCTGTTTGCTCTGCATGCTGCCCATGGTTGTTAAGTGCACATATGTAAACCCCTTTACCAAGATGGTGTCTGGTGCACTTCCCATCGGAAGTGTGCATGCACATTTCAGACCCCATTTTCTAGCATTAGGAGGCCAAGTAGCACCTAAAATACAAGCGCTACTGAGCCCAATTTCTCCCCCGGTGAGTCATACAAAATTCAACAAACAAATATTGTAAGTTTTTGGATATTTTTACCCTTCTCCTCTTAAGTTTGATTGTACCATGTTTTACAACCTGGTTAAAAGGGGGTGGAGGCAATCCTCTCCTACCCTAGTGTCAACATTAAAGCAACTCCATAACCAACTCCGCGAGGTGTGTAATAGCCTAGGATGACTCGCCATCTTATTTTACTTCCCTGTCTCAGTGTTAGGAAGTGCTTGGCTTCTGCTCTGCCTCTCCTCCACTGGCTCAATTGAGATCAGGAGTAAAAACATAAAATGCTGGAAACACTCAGCAGGTCAAGCAGCACCTGTGGAGAGAGGAACAGAGTCAACTTTTCAGGTTGATGACCTTTCATCAGACCCCAGGAGATCAGGAGCTTGCTATGTGTGAAAGAGGGCCATGAACCCACATCCAACTATTCCATGGCTTGACACACTGGGCTGGATTTTCTCAGCCCCGAGGAGGCGGGTATGGAGGCGGGACTGCCGGTAAAGTAGCAGAAAGTGGGGGTGGATCGCAAACCCACCCCCATCCCGTCTCTGTGTCCTTTTGCCAGGAGGCAGGAAGATGTGCTGCTTCGGGTCCCATCTCCTAGAGGCGGGAAAGGGATTAAATCCTTTTAACTGCCTGTTAACAGGTGAAGGCTTCCCGACCTCGGAGAACCCCGCCGGGTTGGAGGAGTTGAGTAGGTCTGCGGGGGTCGGTGGGACTTGAAAGTAAGATGTAGAGGTGAGTGATGGGTGCAAGTGTGGAGTGGTAAGTATGGAAGGTGAGTGTTTAGTGTTAAAAAATGTTCACTTACCTTGGTTTCTGCCTACAGCCTTCATCCGCCCTGGATCGGGAGTCCTGACACCTTCCTTGTCGATTTCGCCGGTAAGCCTGACATCAGTAGTGGGGAAAGTGCTAGAGTTCATTATAAAAGATGTAATAGCAGAGCACTTAAAAAAGTGACAGGATCAGACAAAGTCAACATGGATTTACAAAAGGTAAATCGTGCTTGACTAATCTACTGGAATTTTTTGAGGGTGTAACTGGTAGAATAGATAAGGGAGAACCAGTGGATGTGGTGTATTTGGACTTTCAGAAAGCTTTTGATAAGGTCCCGCATAAGAGATTAGCGTGCAAAGTTAAAGCACATGGGATTGGGGCTAAGGTACTGACTTGGATAGAGAACTGGTTGGCAGACAGGAAGCAGAGAGTTGGAATAAACGGGTCTTTTTCCGAGTGGCAGGCAGTGACTAGTGGGGTACCGCAGGGATCGGTGCTAGGACCCCAGCTATTCACAATATATATTAATGATCTAGACGAGGAAACTAGATGTAATATCTCCAAGTTTGCAGATGACACAAAGCTGGGTGGGCACGTGTGCTGTGAGGAGGATGCAGAGAAACTGATTTGGACAGGTTGGGTGATTGGGCAGATGCATGGCAGATGCAGTATAATGTGGATAAATGCGAGGTTATCCACTTTGGTGGCAAAAACAGGAAGGCAGATTATTATCTGAACGGCGGTAGATTGGGAGAAGGGGAAGTGCAACGAGACCTGGGTGTCCTTGTGCACCAGTCGCTGAAGGTAAGCATGCAGGTGCAGCAGGCGGTTAAGAAGGCAAATGGTATGTTGGCCTTCATAGCGAGAGGATTCGAGTACAGGAGCAAGGATGTCTTGCTGCAGTTGTACAGGGCCTTGGTGAGACCACACCTTGAGTATTGTGCGCAGTTTTGGTCACCTTATCTGAGGAAGGATGTTCTTGCCATGGAGAGAGTGCAGCGAAGATTCACCAGACTGATACCTGGGATGGCAGAAATGACGTATGAAGAGAGATTGGGTCGATTAGGCTTATATTCGCTAGAGTTTAGAAGAAAGAGAGGGGATCTCATTGAAACTTATAAAATTCTAACAGGACTAGACAGACTAGATGCAGGAAGGATGCTCTTGATGGCGGGGGAGACCAGAACCAGGGGTCACAGTCTAAAGATAAGGGGTAAGCCATTTACGACAGAGATGAGGAGGAATTTCTTCACCCAGAGAGTGGTGAACCTGTGGAATTCTCTACCACAGAAGGCAGTTGAGGCCAACTTATTAAATATATTCAAGAAGGAGTTAGATATATTTCTTAAGGCTAAAGGGATCAAGGGATATGGGGAGAAAGCAGGGACAGGGTACTGAATTTGGATGATCAGCCATGATCTCATTAAATGGCGGAGCAGGCTCAACGGGCCGAATGGCCTACTCCTGCTCCTATCTTCTATGTTTCTATTTCACAGACTACCTGTTGGATCCTCCGACCCAACAGTCATCTGAAATCTACAAATTTGACAGGTTTGATGAGTCCTGAACACAAGGACTCATCAAACTACACAGAACGTCAGTGTTTGACAGCTTTACAGAGCTGTCAAACGCTGACATTTCTTCCTTCAAGAAATCTTGACAGATGGCATGTCAGACGTTGACGTGCTCTGTTTAGTGACTTCCCCCCTAATTGGCCTACTGAGCCTGCAGGGCGGGCTTAACAAGGTCAATCAGGGGAAAATCCTGCTGGTTGGCCAGAAGATGATGGCGGCAGGACATAAACCTGATAAGCAGCAGTCCCGCCTCCAACTCGTCTCCATTGAGAAAATCCAGCCCTATGTGCCTTAATGCCACATCTCACAGGTCAGTTTTTTTTAATCTTCATTCAACAAGAAATAAAGAAAAATATTAAAGAATGTATAAAAATCACTTCCTCAACCATTTTTGTTATTGAATGCTGATTTGTATTTCTCATTGAATACATTTTTTCTAATTTAATACATAATTAAATAAAAAGGCAATTAGGATTAAATAAACATAAGCATCTTACTGGTAATGAAGTTGTGACTGACTGCTATCAGCAAACCTTTGATATTGATTATGAGTGCAGATTATTGGAGAAGGCACTCAAAGAGCATAATAAAACAAACCACAGAATTGGCATCTTTTACAAAGTGTGCTAAGATGCTCTGTAACATGTTATATACTTCAACCATTATTAATCATACATTACTGATACGACAATATCTGTTAGGTTATGAAATGTGATTGAATGACAGCATGTTGATTATTTAGAAATATACGTGTCTCACCTCATGAAGTTTGTAGTTGATGTAGGCCCGGATTTTGCTGTTGACGGTGTAACTAGGGATTACGCTACCGGCATCTGAACCGAATGCGCACTTACCTGCTTGGAACCCTCCTCAGAGAAGGTGCTGTCAGACGCTGTGGAGTAGAGGACAGCGTAGTGGCCCACGAATCCCAGGGGTGCACCGTGTGCATAGCGTGCCTGGGATCACGTGGGCCGGTGCTCCTATCAGCAAACAGAAGGCCTCTCATTAATACTATTAGAGATCATTAAACTTCAGTACGCAGAGAGTACGCCATCATACTGACTGCAAATTCTGCCCCATAATCTTTTCAGATCTTTAAACTATATGTTAATATCCCACAAGGTAATTTGGCCAAAATAGCTATATAACTTAATGCATTGACTTCATTATATCGAACCATTGAAGTTCGCAGCACAGAAAGAGGCCATTCAGTCTGTCATATATGCACCAGCTGTTTGTTAGAGCAATCCAAACTTCATCCCAATGACCTGCTCTCTCCCCATGGGATTGTGTCTTCCTCTGCTTCAAATACTTGTTAACTTTTCCCTTACAAGAGGCAAGGGTCTCTGCCAATGTTCCCACTAAGCTGCACAGCCACACAGTAATGGGAAAGGTCCCGCGCAGGCCGCTCATTGGCTTCTGCATTGTAAATACTGTGCGTGCATGTAAATTTAAAGGGACCGCGCACCAGAAGAAGAAACAGGTTGCTCAGAACGAAGCGCAGCTTAGAGGGAACATTGGTCTCTGCCCACATTACTTCCTGTGGCAAAGCATTCCAAGCTCCACCAACTTTATGCATAAAGACATTTTTCCTAACCTCCATTCATGACAGTTTTAAATTGATGACCCTTTGTGACTGACACCCCAACCAGAGGAAGTGGTATTCTCCTACTCACCTTATCAAAACCCTACATAATTTTAAAACCTCTATCAAATTGAATCTTAGTCTTCTCAACTGCAACAGAAATAGTCCCAGTATCTTAAGTCTTTCCTGCTGGCTATAGTTTGTTTTCCCGAGCACCATTCGCTCTACAGCTTTATGATGGTACTCTAACTGCACCCTAACCAGTGTTTGCACAAGTGTATCATTACCTCATTACTCTTGTATTCTGTGCCCTATTTATACAGACCAAAATGCTATTGGACTTTTTATAGCTTTAATTTCTACACTCACACTTTCAAGGAATTGTATATTTGAACCTCTAGGTTTTTCTATATACTGTATTCCCATTTCTTGTTTTTCACCCCAAAATTTAACTTGCACTTCTCAACTGTTAAATTGCCACCTGTCTGCCCATTCCACTAACCTCCTACACACTAGCATATGAAGCAGCTGAAGATTCATGAGTGCTATATTCCAATCTGAAGTTTCTTCACCACCTGGTTCCCAGAAACTGTTGTATTTTTGCTTTTTGGTGACAACAGTAGGTCTCCACTGGTGGTAGTGGTAGACAATTTTACCACCTGATTTTGTACCTCGGACTTGTAGTAGCCATTTACCTTGGCCATTGCATTGGAGAAGGAGGCAAATCTATCCAATGGTTACTGTGGGTTGGTTAAATTATTGTAAAATCTGTTTAGTTATTGCAAAAAGCAGCGAGTGCTCCATCCCACTAAGGGAAGAACATCAGCCATGCCTGATAGAAGAGATGCCTGCAAAATCATCAGACCCTTCTAAAGCTGGTTTTACATCCACATTGGTATGGAGCCTTAGGATGAAGAAAATCAGTGAATTGATTGGTAGTTCCACTGACCTTCCACCACTAGACACGAGCTTTCATTCCCAAGCTGAATAAGATGACTAACAGCAGTTTAATTATTACTGTTGTTACGACAAAGGAAAAGTCACAAAAACACTAGTGTTAACGTTGCTCAGGGCTACTGCCAGCATGGAAATCTGCGCCTCAGTATTCTATGAATATCATTTTAAATGGCTTTTGGTCATCAGTAGTTGTTGGAGTGGTACATTGGTAAATAAGGAATACGGACTTCAAAGACTGTTCCATGTTTAAAAGAGCAATAAATAGTATGAAATGAAAATGATTCTATTCTGGAATTATAAAGTCAACAAAGAGCAAGGCAATTATTGAGTCAGTTCAGATTAGTGCCTATTAGCCTGAGATATTTGTTGTATTATTAAAACATTGATGTTAGGCAATAATAATATTTAATTTACACAGTCTTAGAGAAGTCTTGTCACCAATGTCTTTTTCTAAAATTATCAAAAATTGAAAAGAATTATGTAAATTGACATACACTTTTTTCTCTCTTTCTGTGATTTTGTTTTTAAACCGTGAATGTTGTTGACAGGAGGAGTTGTTGGGCCCAACAGTGTAAGGAGGCTGAATTAATATAAAGTTTAAATGATAAGATCAGTGAACGGACCTTCGGCCAATGATTATCTCTTGATATGAATTCACCTCTTACATTGTCAGTCTCTAAGAACTCATCCAAGTTAGCTGATCAGTCTCTCTGATGATGTAATCTACACTCGCGTTTTAATCAAAACTATTCAAAACTCCAGAGAACCTCAAAGGTGCTCAAATGGATCTTAACTTATGTTTTTTTTCCAAGGGATATTGATGTTGAGAGTCTGTATAACAGGGATTTTATGCTGTAAAGAATCATATGCAAGTGTAAAGTACCCCTCATTCACATTATCACTTGTTATACATTAATACTAGTAATAAACACAAATTATCTATCAATGCAATAGTAGTCAATCAATGGAATAATTGTTCAAGTAGAAAACCATCCACTGTGTGTTGTAATGCAAATTCTGCTCATTTACTGGAGCATTTAAACATTAAACCAAGGCCCTGCCTGCCCTCTCAGGTGGAAGTAAAAGATCCCATGGCACTATTTCGAAGAAGAGCAGGGGCGTTCTCCCCGGCGTCCTGGCCAATATTTATCCCTCAATCAACATCATTAAAACAGATTCACTGGTCATTATCACATTGCTGTTTGTGGGAGCTTGCTGTGCGCAAAATGGCTGCCGCGTTTCCTACATTATAACAGTGACTACGCTTCAAAAAGTACTTCATTGGCTGTAAAGCACTTTGGGACGTCCGATGGTTGTGAAAGGTGATATATAAATGCAAGTCCTTCTTTTCTTTCTTTTTTAAAGTGTGGCTACTAATTAAGAGATAGCCAGTTATGCAATTGATTCATTAGATTGGAAAATGCAGTTACTTTAAGTAAAAGTAAAAGTTTAATTTGGGTGTTCTTAACCAACAGTACAGTGACCCTTTGTGCTATGTGCTAGTTCAAATAGATAATGTTCATCTGGTATAACTATCCCAGGACAGCTTTTAATATTTTCTATTATTCCCTGTGGCTAAATAGATGTTAAAGTACCTGTCAACCACCCAGAAGGGTCATGCACTTGAGTCTCAGGGTGACTATTCACTCAACCCCAGCTGCCTTGCTGGAAGTGAGTTTGATCAGTTCTCAGCTGGTTTTGCTACAGCCAGACATTTGAAGCTCCAAATTCAATAGCCTGTTGTGTGTGTTTTTCGCAGAGCACCGTAGAACTAGTATGCCATTCATGTCAAAATGCCCGCTTTTCATCGCTCCATTGGTGGCCGTACCTTCAGTTGCCTAGGCCCTTGCTCTGGAAATCCCTCCCTGAACCTCTCTGCTTCTCTACCCCTCTCTCTTTCTTTAATGGGCTTCTTAAAACCTACTTCTTTGACCAAGCTTTTGGTCACCTGTCCTAATATCTCCTTATGTGGTTCAGTGTCAAATTTCCAGTGTCAAATTTAGTTTCATAACATTCCTTGAAGTGCCATATGCTGTTGTTGAGTTATTATGCATTGCACACTCTATGCTATGTGGGGAAGGGTGTCCAGGGTTATGCACAATAACAGCTCATTTATGTGGATTCACATTGTTCCAAGTCAATGCTTTTCTTAACCCAGTGAGTGCACAGCGGAAAATAGAGCAGTTTAAATTCCAGAGCTATGTCTAAGTTGGTGTGAAGGTAAATTAATAACTAGAAAATTTTAACTTTTTTGGTAAAGCACAATATTCCAAAACATGGACTACTGGACTTTCCAGAAAACACGCAGAAAGATAAAGGTCAACGTTATCCACGCATAATCCCAATGGGATCCTTTTTTTATCATTTTAAACACCTCAAATAGATCACCCCTCAACCTTCTAAACTCAGGGGAATACAAACCAAGTTTATGCAACCTGACATAATTTAACCCTTTAAGCACCAGTATCATTCTGGTAAATCTGCACTGTACCCCTGCCAAGGAAAATATATTCTTCCTGAGGTGCGATGCCCAAAACTACATGGTGTACTCTAGAGGGGGTCTGATCAAGATAGTTAAATCTCCATTTCAATACCTGTGACATAAAGCCACAAAGATCAGTTTCAGTTTCTGACATTGGCACGAATGTAAAAGCAAAATACTGCGGATGCTGGAAATCTGGAAAAAAAACAGAAAATGCTGGAAAGACTCAGCAGGTCAGACAGCATCTGTGGAGAGAGAAACAGTTAACATTTCAGATTGATGACCTTTCGTCAGAACTGGAAAAAGTTAGAGATGTGACAGATTTTAAGTAAATGCAGGGGCAGGGAAAGGGGCGGGGGGGAGGAAAGAACAAAAGGGAAGGTCTGTGATACATAGATACATAGAAGATAGGAGCAGGAGTAGGCCATTCGGCCCTTCGTGCCTGCTCCGCCATTCAATGAGATCATGGCTGATCCTTTAATTCAGTATCCCGTCCCCGCCTTCTCTCCGTAACCCTTAACCCCTTTTGCCCGTAGAAATATATCTAATTCCCTCTTAAATATATTTAATGAGCTGGCGTACACTGCCCTCTGTGGCAATGAGTTCCACAGGTTCACCACTCTCTGAGTGAAGAAATTCCCCCTCATCTCTGTCCTAAATGGTTTAGCCCTTATCCTTAAATTATGTCCTCTAGTTCTGTTCTCACCCGCCAAGGGAAACATTCCTTCTGCAT
Source organism: Somniosus microcephalus (assembly GCF_052327205.1). Classification (NCBI taxonomy): domain Eukaryota; kingdom Metazoa; phylum Chordata; class Chondrichthyes; order Squaliformes; family Somniosidae; genus Somniosus; species Somniosus microcephalus. The sequence goes on from NC_141008.1 coordinate 39,846,468, forward strand.
CCAGTCTGTCTAGACCTGTCAGAATTTTATACACTTCTATGAGGTCCCCTCTCAATCTTCTAAACTCCAGTGTGTACATCCCTAAACTACATAGTCTCTCCTCATAGGTCATTCCCGCCATTCCTGGTATCAGCCTGGTGAATCGCCGCTGCACCCCCTCCATGGCAAGAACATCCTTCCTCAGATGAGGCGACCAAAACTGTACACAGTACTCGAGGTGTGGTCTCACCAGTGCCCTGTACAGCTGCAGCAAGGTATCCCTGTTCCTGTATTCTAACCCTTTTGCTATGAAGGCCAGCATACCGTTTGCCTTCTTGACCGCCTGTTGCACCTGCATGCTCGCCTTCAGTGACTGGTGTACAAGAACACCCAGGTCTCTCTGTACTTCCCCCTCTCCCAATCTATTGCCATTTAAATAATAATTTGCCCTCCCGTTCCTGCACCCAAGGTGGATAACTTCGCACTTGTCCACATTATAGTGCATCTGCCATTTATCCGCCCAATCGCCCAGTCTGTCCAAATCGCTCTGGAGCTTCCTGGTCTCTTCCTCTGAGCCCACCCCCCCTCCTAGTTTAGTGTCGTCTGCAAATTTGGAAATGCTGCATCCGACTCCCTGATCCAGGTCATTAATGTAAATTGTGAACAGCTGGGGGCCCAGGACAGATCCCTGTGGTACCCCACTTGTTACTGCCTGCCATTCAGAAAATGAGCCGTTTATTCCAACTCTCTGTTTTCTATCTGACAGCCAGTTCCCTATCCACGCCAATACTTTCCCCTTTATCCCATGAGCCTCAATTTTCCATGCTAATCTTTTATGTGGGACCTTATCGAAGGCCTTTTGGAAGTCCAGGTACACCACATCTACTGGCTCTCCCCCATCTATTCTACCAGTTACTCCCTCAAAAAATTCCAATAGATTAGTCAAGCACGATTTACCCTTTGTAAATCCATGTTGACTCTGTCCTATCCTGTCCCCATTTGCTAAGTGCTCCGCTATTTCATCCTTAATGATGGACTCCAGCATTTTGCCCACAACTGATGTAAGGCTTACAGGTCTGTAATTACCTGCTTTTTCCCTACCCCCCTTTTTGAATAGTGGGGTAACGTTAGCTACCCTCCAATCCATGGGCACTGTTCCCGAGTCTAATGAATTCTGAAAAATCCTTAGTGCATCCGCTATCTCTAGGGCCACCTCCTTCAGTACCCTAGGATGCATGTTATCAGGCCCTGGGGATTTGTCCACCTTCAATCCCTTTAGCTTCCTTAACACCATATCCTTAGAGATATTGATTTGCGTCAGTTCCTCCTTTGCCAATGTCCCTATTTTTCCCGATATCCCAGGGAGGTTTTTTGTGTCTTCCTTCGTAAAGACTGACCCAAAGTATGCATTTAGTTGATCTGCCATTTCCTTATTTCCCATTATATATTCCCCCGTCTCTGACTGCAATGGACCAACTTTGGTTTTCACCAGTCTTTTCCTTTTGATATACTTATAAAAGCTTTTGGAGTTAGTTTTTATATTTTCCGCCAGCTTGTTTTCGTAAGCTATTTTGCCCCTCTTGATTATGCCCTTTGCCCTCCTTTGCTCTATCTTAAACTGTTCCCAATCTTCCGCTCTGGCGCTTTTTTTGGCTATTTTATACGCCCTATCTTTGGATTTTATGCTGTCTCTAATTTCCCCTGTTATCCACGGTTGAGTCACCTTTTTAGATTTCCTTTTATGCCAGATTGGTATAAACAATTTTTGCAATTTTGTCATTCTATCTTTAAATGTTTGCCATTGTTTATCTACCTCCAGTCCTCCCAGGAACGTTGTCCAATCAGACCTACTCAGTTCCCGTCTCATGGCATCATAATTCCCCTTGTTTAAATTCAGGACCTTAGTCTCTGAGTCAATTTCTTCGCTCTCCATTTCGAGTGAGAAATCGATCATGTTATGATCGCTCTGACCCAAGGGTCCCCGTACAACAAGATTACTGATTAGTCCCTTCTCATTGCACAGTACCCAGTCCAATATAGCCTGTTCCCGAGTTGGTTCCTCGACATATTGATCCAGATAACCATCCCTTAAACACTCAAGGAATTCCTCCTCCTCATTATTTTTACTGATTAGGCTAGTCCAATCTATATGTAAGTTAAAGTCACCTATGATGACAGCTGTGCTCTTATTGCACGCTTCTCTAATTTCCCTCGTGATGCCCTCCCTAACCTCTATTTTACTATTTGGAGGCCTATATACCACTCCTATTAATGTTTTTCGCCCCTCGCTATTTCTTAGCTCCACCCATATAGATTCTGTATTAACTGAGTTAATATCCTTCCTTTCAATTGCATTTATCCCCTTTTTTACTAGCAATGCTACCCCTCCTCCCTTTCTTTTTTGTCGATCCTTCCTAAATACTGAATACCCCTGTATGTTAAGCTCCCAGCCCTGCTCACCCTGCAACCATGTTTCCGTAATCCCAATTAGATCATAATTATTAACCTCTATTTCCACAGCTAATTCATCTACCTTGTTCCTGATGCTTCTCGCATTAAGGTATAAAACCCTCAGGCTTTTTTTATGCTCACATTTTTTATGAATTAGTTTGGCCCTTTGTTTTTTGTTCCTCACCCTTTTACCATTTATTTCTGTCTGCCTTTCACTTTCCTCTATTTCACTACATAGGTTTCTAGCCCCCTGCCATACTAGTTTAAATGCTCCCGAACTGCTTTATCAAAAATTACCCCGAGAACATCAGTTCCATCTCTGCACAGGTGTAGACCGTCCCTTTTGTATAGGTCACACCTACCACAAAACTGGTTCCAATGCCTCAAAAATTTAAAACCCTCCCTCTTACACCACTGCTCAAGCCACGTATTTAGCCTAACTATCCTGTTCTCTGTACTCTTACTAGCACGTGGCACTGGTAGTAATCCAGAGATTACTACCTTCGAGGTCCTACTTTTTAGCTTGGCTCCTAACTCCCTAAATTCTACTTGTAGGACCTCTTCCCTTTTTTTAGCTACGTCGTTGGTACCAACATGTATCACGACAACTGGCTGTTCCCCCTCCCCCTCCAGAATGTTCTGCACCCGCGCCGAGACATCCTTGACCCTTGCACCAGGGAGGCAACATACCATCCTGGAGTCTCGGTCGCGACCACAGAAACCCCTGATAGGGTGGAAGGTAGGAGAGATTTAATAACAAAAGGTATGATTATACAAGGCAAAAGGAGATGGTAATGGGATAAGTAAAGAAACAAAAGATGGGTCTAGAAGCGGTGTAAATGGGAATGGCAGAATCATCAACAGCTGCCATCTGAAAAAATAGGGGCCGAGGTTATGGTCTGAAACTGTTGAACTCAATGTTGAGTCCAGAAGGCTGTAAAGTGCCTAATCGAAAGGTGAGGTGCTGTTCCTCGAGCTTACGTTGAGTTTACATTATGGGAATAGCAGAATCATCAACACCTGCCCTTTTACCTCCTCCCTTCCCACCGTCCAAGGCCCCAAACACTCCTTCCAGGTGAAAGTAATTTACTTGTACTTCTTGCAATTTAGTCTGCTGTATTCACTGCTCTACATTGTGGAGACCAAACGCAGGTTGGGTGACCACTTTGCGGAACACCTCCATTCAGTCTGTAAGCGTGACCCCGAGCTTCCAGTCGCCTGTCACTTTAATTCTCCTCTCCATCCTCGGCCTCTTACACTGTTCCAACGAAGCTCAATGTAAGCTCAAGGAACAGCACCTCATCTTTCGATTAGGCACTTTACAGCCTTCTGGACTCAACATTGAGTTCAACAATTTCAGACCATAACCTCGGCCCCTATTTTTTCACATGGCAGCTGTTGATGATTCTGCCATTCCCATTTACACCCCTTCTAGACTCATCTTTTGTTTCTTTACTTGTCCCATTACCATCTCCTTTTGCCTTGCACCATCATCCCTTTGTCATTTAATCTCTCCTGCCTTCCATCCTATCACAGACCTTCCCTTTTGTTCTTTCCTCCCCTCCCCTCCCCTCCTTCCCTGCCCCTGCACTCGCAATTTGTTACATTTCTAACTTTTCCCAGTTCTGGCGAAAGGTCATCGACCTGAAACATTAACCCCGTTTCTCTCTCCACAGGTGCTGCCTGACCTGCTGAGTATTTCCAGCATTTTCTGTTTTTATTTCTGAAATTGGCACCTTGGACCCAGTATAGTGGGTAGGAATACTGCCTCACCTATATACCAACATCACACCACGACATGTACAAAACACCGTTTCCTCCCAAAAGTCTGGCATATTTGTGGACTATGTAAGAAATACATTCTGAAGATATTTTACCCTGGTGGACTGGATTTTGTCTTTAATATTTTCCAAATACCTGTACCATCAGTAATTTGTTCTGGCCTTCTGTTTCTGTAATTAATGTTCTCAATAAATAAATCAGACGATTAGCATTTACCGCCATTTGGAGTCGATAATGGAGCATGGTGGGCACTGAATATGGGGCCGGAATTTGCGGTCGGAGGCGTACCTCCGGAGTACGCCTCCGACCCGGAAAAAACTCCGAACCTACCTGCTGGCTCCCGGGCTTCGGAGACTTCGGGTCCTGGGCCTGCAGGCATATGCCTGCGTAAAGGCCCACAGATCCCAGGGACACAGGGGTTCAGAAGCCTGCCTGGAAGCACGTGGGCCAGGTCCTCCTATCAGAAAGGAGGAGTCCATTGCGGTCATTTCCGAACGGAATCCCCTAATAACAAGCAATAGAATCCCCAAATAATTAAAGAATTTACACAACTGGAATAAAAATAAATTTTCACATTTAATTAAAAGTCCCTTTAATGAAGCATTTACAAAAATTTTTAATTTTTTTGAAAAATAATGTTAAATATTTTAATCCGGGCCAAAATTTACATAAACTAATTTCAAATGTTTGTGGATGATTTTTTTATTTAAACATTTTTAATTTAACATTTATATTAACCTGTTTTTACCAGGTGCAAGGGTTTTGTGGGCATTTGCTGGGCAGCAGTTGGGCAAATGGCCCAACCCTGCGCCAGTGAAAGTGGTTTTTGGGTGGGTTCGTATGATCTGTCAAGGCGAACCTCGACAGATCGCAAGTTCCGGGGTTTGGCACATGCGGAAACCCGGAACCTGCGGGGCCTTTTACAAGGCTTACGACGGCGTTCGCTATGCAAAATCCAGGCCGTGGTCTCACGTGAGTTATACTTTAATTAAGAGATAATGATTAGTGCTATTGCACACTGTCCCACTATCGGCATGTACAGAAGGTGCAGATTTTGATTCTGCTCATGGAAACTGCCTTTTTGCTGTGAATATGGGTTAAAAATGCAAATCGTAACAATCGGCATGTCACATGATTTTTATTGACCACTTATTTTTTCATACGATTTATATTTGTGCTGCCATGATCTTGTAGAAGTTTTAATGGAAGGCCAGGTTAATTGTTTGTTGCTTGCAGGGCAATAGTTACCGTGGCTTCTTACTCGTATAGTTGCTGGTAGAGTTGTTACTTTTGGGCATACTTGTATGTTGGCATTGCACAGCTGATGCTTGCATCTACTTACAGGAAACTCTTTTTTATCCGGCACCGACGGGACCGGCGTGGTGCTGGTTGATCAAAAAGTCTGGATTACAGAGAGGTATACTTACTAAGGTACGAGAGCCCCGTACACGGCCACAGATCCAGGCGTCCCGGTTACACGGCAACTGGTGCAGGAACCCCGGTTACACGGCCACTGGTGCAGGAACCCCGGTTACACGGCTCCTGGTGCAGGAACCCCGGTTACACGGCCACTGGTGCAGGAACCCCGGTTACACGGCCACTGGTGCAGGAACCCCGGTTACACGGCCACTGGTGCAGGAACCCCGGTTACACGGCCACTGGTGCAGGAACCCCGGTTACACGGCCACTGGTGCAGGAACCCCGGTTACACGGCCACTGGTGCAGGAACCCCGGTTACACGGCCACTGGTGCAGGAACCCCGGTTACACGGCCACTGGTGCAGGAACCCCGGTTACACGGCCACTGGTGCAGGAACCCCGGTTACACGGCCACTGGTGCAGGAACCCCGGTTACACGGCCACAGGTGCAGGAACCCCGGTTACACGGCCACAGGTGCAGGAACCCCGGTTACACGGCCACAGGTGCAGGAACCCCGGTTACACGGCCACAGGTGCAGGAACCCCGGTTACACGGCCACAGGTGCAGGAACCCCGGTTACACGGCCACAGGTGCAGGAACCCCGGTTACACGGCCACAGGTGCAGGAACCCCGGTTACACGGCCACAGGTGCAGGAACCCCGGTTACACGGCCACAGGTGCAGGAACCCCGGTTACACGGCCACAGGTGCAGGAACCCCGGTTACACGGCCACAGGTGCAGGAACCCCGGTTACACGGCCACAGGTGCAGGAACCCCGGTTACACGGCCACAGGTGCAGGAACCCCGGTTACACGGCCACAGGTGCAGGAACCCCGGTTACACGGCCACAGGTGCAGGAACCCCGGTTACACGGCCACAGGTGCAGGAACCCCGGTTACACGGCCACAGGTGCAGGAACCCCGGTTACACGGCCACAGGTGCAGGAACCCCGGTTACACGGCCACAGGTGCAGGAACCCCGGTTACACGGCCACAGGTGCAGGAACCCCGGTTACACGGCCACAGGTGCAGGAACCCCGGTTACACGGCCACAGGTGCAGGAACCCCGGTTACACGGCCACAGGTGCAGGAACCCCGGTTACACGGCCACAGATCCAGGAACCCCGGTTACACGGCCACAGATCCAGGAACCCCGGTTACACGGCCACAGAGCCAGGAACCCCGGTTACACGGCCACAGATCCAGGAACCCCGGTTACACGGCCACAGATCCAGGAACCCCGGTTACACGGCCACAGATCCAGGAACCCCGGTTACACGGCCACAGATCCAGGAACCCCGGTTACACGGCCACAGATCCAGGAACCCCGGTTACACGGCCACAGAGCCAGGAACCCCGGTTACACGGCCACAGATCCAGGAACCCCGGTTACACGGCCACAGATCCAGGAACCCCGGTTACACGGCCACAGATCCAGGAACCCCGGTTACACGGCCACAGATCCAGGAACCCCGGTTACACGGCCACAGATCCAGGAACCCCGGTTACACGGCCACAGAGCCAGGAACCCCGGTTACACGGCCACAGATCCAGGAACCCCGGTTACACGGCCACAGATCCAGGAACCCCGGTTACACGGCCACAGAGCCAGGAACCCCGGTTACACGGCCACAGATCCAGGAACCCCGGTTACACGGCCACAGATCCAGGAACCCCGGTTACACGGCCACAGATCCAGGAACCCCGGTTACACGGCCACAGATCCAGGAACCCCGGTTACACGGCCACAGATCCAGGAACCCCGGTTACACGGCCACAGAGCCAGGAACCCCGGTTACACGGCCACAGATCCAGGAACCCCGGTTACACGGCCACAGATCCAGGAACCCCGGTTACACGGCCACAGATCCAGGAACCCCGGTTACACGGCCACAGAGCCAGGAACCCCGGTTACACGGCCACAGATCCAGGAACCCCGGTTACATGGCCACTAATATGAAGTAAAACTTACCTGAACCTACTCCTGAATTTTGCCGGTTAAGAGAGATTTCCGGTTATTTAGGTGCTGGTAAAAAGAGAGTTTCCTGTACATAAACAGAATAAAGCTGCCCTCCTCCTTTGTTTTTCATGCCATAGTTGGCTGTTAAGTGACTAATTCATTTGAATGATTAGAACAATTTGCTGAAAACAATTTTATATCTAATATATAAATCAACGGGAACACTGAATTTACCCATTCATCACCTTATCCCGGATCCGAGAACTAGAATAACATCGGTTTAACTGAAAACATTACATTATTACAGAATATTATCCAACTCCTGAAACTCACTTTGTCCTCGCTGGTAAATGTTATCTTCAATGCTGTCTACTTGTAGCTGTCCACAGAACTAACCATTCTATGCCCACAGACCCCTGCACACTCATGCCACCAAAGATACAGTAAGTTTTCATTAGATGAATTTCAATCCAGTGACAGGCAGAGATCCTATAAATGATAGAATGTAACAAATTTTACATATTAATCAACCAAACATAATTTTTAAATTCAATTTAGTCTTTACTTTTCTCATATGATAATGTAGTGATCAATCTTAATATTTTGCCCGATCTTAAAACACACATAACAATCTAGTCTTAATTCAAAGTCATTTGATTCAAAAATTGAATGATTACATCATTTAAGCACTAAATTTCTAGTTTCATGTTATATATGTTGCTTAAATCAAATGACTTTTTTTTTTTTTAAATTAAAGCAAAATCAACGTTGAATTATCAGTAGACTGTAAATTTATAGGCATTTTGTCTCCCATAAAATACTGCTGATCCAGTCTCCTGGGCAAATCAAGAAGATTTATATTTAAAACCTGGCCTAAAATGAAAATAATTCATCAACAATGAGCATTGCACTTGGAGCAAAGCACAGAATGTGTAAAGATGATGCATACTTCAAAAAGAAAATCCATTTGGTAGATGACGCGCTCACCTTGATAATAAATACATCGGACACTATTGGTGAGGAAATAAAGAAGATTGATCAAATCTGATGCAACAGTCGAACAGACTTGGGACGTTAGTAAACATGAATCAAATGTTGAAGGCTGGAAAGAGAAAACTGACCATGAAAATTGTGTCGCTCCAGCAGAATCATGATCATGAAAGTCTGGGTAGAAGTAAGGCTGTAGAAACATCGAACAGGATAGGGATAAACTAGCTGTTTCTCCAGGAATATAAAGGAAAGGAGTGTGAACATTAAAAGAAATCAAGCATTGATCCATAATGCTTACCTATCAGTCATGGGAAAGTCATTGGACATGTGAATGAATTATCATTTCTCTTTATTAAGCAAGCATATCCTGTTTAAGTAACATACAGCTGTGGTAATGCTTTTGGGGAAATGGCATAAAATGGACAGGAAGCCCCTACATAGAAAATATTTTCAAATCTTTTTTACGAAAATAATATATACCAATTTGATTTTTTTTTCAATTCACCTGAATACTTTAGTGAGATCCTGGAGTGTGAATATATAATGGCAGCGCTGTGAGGTGCCTAAAACATGGTCTTCAGGTGGTCCTGTGTTTCTATAGTGACAGAAGTAATGGCTGTGAGCTGGTCTCTAAGGTAATCATTACTTGAGGACTACAAATTGCTGGCATAGAATAAAAAAAAACAACTAGAACAGTATAGTAAGGATCTTCATTCTTATCCTTACCAACCAGAAAAATAACAAGCATTACTTTTTGATATATGCAAATTGCGGTCTCAAGTCTACTTCTTTCTTCCTATCAATCATGCATTACTGGACAGAATATGAATATGATAAAAACAGTACAGAACATTCAAACCAAATGAGTGCTTCAGACTACTGAATCCATTTAGAAACATGATGGGCTTACTTACAGTAATGATACAGAGCATAATTACTGCTCCACAGCCAGGCTAATGGCACAGAAACAAGTACTGTACATTTAACAGAGCCGATGTTAGAAAGTACCGGTTGGAAAACTGTAATTCTATGACAGTTTCTCTCAAAAACTATTAGCATTCTGAAGATCCTTTTGAATCGCTTGAACTGCTCTTCACATTTCATGATATGTGGGTCCGCGCCATTCACTTTGTACATTTGTAGAGAATGTGTAAAGTGCAATCTACTGAAAGGTATATTGCGGTCCAATGAAAGTTAACATCTGAAAACCACGATCATCAAAAGCCTACCTTAGCCTTTTGCAGCAGTCAAAGAGCCTAAAGCTTCCTTTGGATGCACAAACAATTCAGTACAGTCAGAATATGGCATTTATGAATGTTCTTTTGTTAAAGACAATGGGGTAGAGATTCTTCTCGGACGTTATCGGATCGGCCACCCGTTCTACTCCGTGCCTGATGTTTAATTCCATTGACTGCAAGGGAACTGAATATCAGGCGCTGCGTATAATAGGTGGCCAATCCCGTTTTTGCACCACCATCCAAGAAGAATCTCTACCCCAATATATTTCACTATGCTTTCAGATTGCGGTTCGGATGGCATGTTTCTTTTACAAACTGAATTTTTAAAAAGATGTTTATTTTTGATGGGAAAGGGTAAAATTGTAGTGTTACTTTTAGCTCAGTAATGGAGCGACCAGCCTGAACCTTAAGTGAGGCGGCAAATGTAAGCCGCCCAGCAGGCTGTAGGAAGTGAGTGCTTAGCAATGGACTGGAAATCACATGCTGATCACTGGATCTGAAAAAAAAATTAAAGAAGAAAATGTCAAGCAATATAATTAACATGGCTATAAACTGGAGTGTAATAATAACCACTTGTCAAATACCAGTTAAGTGCTATGTATTCAAATGCAATAACTACTTAGCAATTAACAGATGCTAGGGTGAATTACAGACATGTACGCAATTCTGAGTTGCTGTCCAAATGCCTGAAGAAGCCCAAAGTCAACAAGGGACACTATAACCATCTTAAATTTATTGAAAGGTCATTGACCTGAAATGAACGGCCGGAATTTTCTCCAGGGAGGCGGGTTGGCAGCAGAGGGGCCTCCGATTCGGGTGGGAAACCCGGGAGGCCGGATTTCCCACAGACCCTGCCGACTTTAATGGCAGGGCCTGATTTGCATGTGAGATTTCGGATTCCGGCCCACAGCCAGCCAGATTGAAAGGCTGGCTGCGGACGGGTAGGCCTCAGATGTGAGTGGTGTGAGTGGTCAGTCTGGGAGGTGGTGGTCGGCATGGGGCATCGGTGATCGCGGCGGGTGTCAGGGATCGGCAGGTGGGTGGTCGGCTGGGAATAGGGGGGGGGGAGAAAAAATAAAATAAAAAAATTTAAAAAAAATTTTAAAAATCGCAGATCGGCGGGGTAGGGGGTTGTGATGAAATATTCCATTCATCACTGCCTGTGACTGTGGTTGGTTTCAGGTTTCAGTTCCCTTACCTCAGTTCCGTCTCCTCACCATTGTATTGTATATTGTAATGCATTGTGTGTAGGGCTCCGCCCATACCTGGCCCCTATGTAAGCAAGCTCAGTCTGGCCTCATATCCAGTACTGCAGACCTCCAGATGGAAGATACCTCTCTCCACTGCGTGTTACCTTCTAAGTTAATAAAAGCCTTGTTTTGTTTCGCTAACATCGAGTCTCGGAATTATTGAGGCACATCAGGGGTCAGCCAGAGCAGGGAGGGAGAGAGGATCGGGGCTGGCCTCATCATCATCGCTTGGGGGGGGGGGGGGGGGAAGAGATGATCAGAGGCCTGGGGTGGGGGTTTCCAATCGCGAGGGGTGGGTTAGCTAGGGACCCTGGATCCAGGAGGTAGGTATAAAGCCACTTACCTACTGGATGCAGTAGTCCCCACCTCGGTTTAACTGCCAGGTTTCACGAATTGTGTGAAACCTGTCCGCAGGCAGTTAAACACAAAATGGAGGGGGAAAAAAAATGCTTCCAGCCTCATTACAATATTTAAATTAAGGTAATGCCGCCTGGGAGCGGGTTGGTCGTCTGCCCCACCGTCCATCACCTCCCCACCTCCCGTCCCGCCTCCAGCAAAACCAGAAGTGGGCGGGTTGGAGGCGGGATCAGGTCGGGAATCCCATTTTTAACACTTTAACTGCCCCCACGCTCCAAACCCACCCATTATTTTAGGGGAAAATTCCAGCCATTAACTCTGTTTCTCTCTCCACAGATGCTGCCTGACCTGATGAGTGTTTCCAGTATTTTCGATTTTTATTTGGATTTCCAGCATCCACAGTATTTTGCTTTTGTTAAATTAATTGACCAACTTTGCATAATATTTTGAAAGCATTTTTCGCTCTTGTTTTCAATAGGGAAAAATTAACCCTGGGCCTGTACATGTGGAGCTAATAGTCAATGCTTTAGTGATACAGCAGACAAAAGATTGATGTGGGATACAAAATTACAATCTGACATACAGTTTACCAGGTGCCTATTTATATCTAAGATTTTGCGGCTTAGTTAGTGAGATATTACATTTGTTGTATTTAGTCCCATGCTCATGATCTACTCAGGATAAGGACAGTGAATGACATTGAACTGTCCGAGCAGATGCCTGCTGGCTTCAGGGCAGCTGCTGTAGTATTTATGTTCACAATTGTTAGGTAGGTGACACTCTTAACTGTCTTCCAGTTGAATAAATGTGGCTTAAATATGCCACCATGGTCTAGAAGATGCTGGACAAACTGCTGGTTGACAACCATGTAAATTAACCTTAAAAAACACAACATGAAAGGTTAAAAATAACTGTTCAAAACTTGTGCTTAACCTTTCTACAGTATTGGGATTCATTTTAATTGAACTCACCGGGCGGGAAACCCACAGGACCGGGTGGTTTTACACCCCGCCCAGTATTGCTCTCTGTTGACTTAAATTGAAAGTAAAATCAGACGGGGTGTAAAACGAGCGTTGCGCCCGATCCCGTTGGGTTAAAATTGCCCCCTAGAGTGTTCGGACCTTCTTTGCAAAACTATCCCAGATTATAACTGTCTGCAGCTACATTCTTGCTGGTAAGTAACACTTTGGTTAGATCACTGCAGTCATTTATTGCAGTTAGCTTCAGCTGTAAGAAGAATAGTTCACTCTCACATAATTATGCCAAAGCATTTTTAAAGTGCATATAATAGCGAGCAGAATAAATGGAGTGAATCTGGATGATGAAAATAGAATTAATTCTCAGTGAAAAGACCAGATTAACTTTTCATTTGAAAGAAAAAACATTAGCACTTTTAAAATGCACTTTCCTTTTAAATAATGACTAACTCAATATTCATGTGAATTAGGTGACTCAATACAAAAAGCATAATGTTCGCATTGCACCAAAAAGTGAAAAGAAAATGTGCAATAAGGGACTGATTTTATTATATAGCTTGACTTCAACTCATAACATCAGAAATAGGAGCAGGAATAGGCCACTTGGCCCCTCGAGCCTGCTCCGCCATTCAATAAGATCATGGCTGATCTTGGGCTCAAAGCCACTTCCCTGCCCGCCTCCATAACCCTTCACTCTCTTATCTTACAAAAATCTGTCTATCTCCACCTTAAATTTAATGACCCAGCCTCCACGGCTCTCTGGGGCAGAGAATTCCACAGATTTACGACCCTCAGAGAAGAAATTCCTCCTCATCTCAGTTCTAAAAGGGCGACCCTTTATTCTGAAACTATGTCCCTGAGTTCTAGATTTCCCCACGAGGGGAAACATCCTCTCTTCATCTACCTTTTCGAGCCCCCTCAGTAGCATATGTTTCAATAAGATCACCTCTCTTTCTTCTAAATTCCAATGAGTATAGGCCCTAACCTGATCAACCTTTCTTCATAAGTTAACCCCCTCATCTCTGGAATTAACCTAGTGAATTGTCTCTGAACTGCCTCCAATGCAAGTATATCCTTCCTTAAATAAGGAGACCAAAACTGTATGCAGTACTCAAGGTGTGGTCTCACCAATACCCTGTACAGTTGTAGCAGGACTTCCCTGCTTTTATACTCCAACCCCCTTGCAATAAAGGCCAACATTCCATTAACCTTTTTGATTACTTGCTGTACCTGCATGCTAGCTTTTGTGTTTCAGGCACAAGGACCCCCAGGTCCCTCTGAACTGTAGCATTTTGTAATCTCTCTCCATTTAAATAATAATTTGCTTTTTTATTTTTCCTGCCAAAGTGGATAACCTCACATTTTCCCACATTATACTCCATCTGCCAAATGTTTGCCCACTCACTTAGTCTGTCTATATCCCTTTGCAGATTCTTTGAGTCCTCTGCACAACTTGCTTTCCCACCCATCTTTGTATCATCTGCAAACTTGGCTATATTACACTCGGTCCCTTCATCCATGTCATTAATGTAGATTGTAAATAGTTGAGGCCCCAGCACCGATCCCTGTGGCACCCAACTAGTTACTATTTGCCAACCGGAAAACGGCCCATTTATCCCGACTCTCTGCTTTCTGTTAGTTAGCCAATTCTCTATCCATGCTAATTCAGGCACAAGAAGGTGGCCCATTCCAACAGAGTGGGGGCCTAATTTAAATGTCAAAGTCGCATCCGGATGACATCATGGGCCAATTAAAGGCAAGGATCTTGGCCACAGAGGGCCCAGGTATGTTATTTACAAAAAAAACTTTTTAAAGTTTCCTTCCTGTCAGCTGTGGCTCAGTGGGTAACACTCTTACCTCTGAGTCAGAAGGTTGTAGGTTCTAAATCCCACTCCAGGGACTTGAGCACATAAATTTAGGCTGACACTCCAGTGCAGTACTGAGGGAGTGCTGCACTGTCGGAGGTGACGTCTTTTGGATGAAATGTTAAACTGAGGCCCCATCTGCTCTCAGGTAGATGTAAAAGATCCCATAGCACTATTTCGAAGAAGAGCAGGGGAGTTATCCCTAGTGTCCTGGCCAATATTTATCTCTCAATCAACATCACAAAAACAGGTTATCTGGTCATTATCACTGTACTGGTCTCGCTAGACATACTCCTTTCTAGTTATCCAGCCAGCTAAACACTCATTCAAATAATTGCTCGAGAAGCAGGTTGCTGTTTTGAAGCTTTACTTGAACAAATTTGTGAAACTGTAAACAAAGACAAAGTATGTTTTGTACATAGAACTGAGTACCATACATTAGATGTTACATAAGATATAAACATGTTTATGACAACAGAATAGACTAATTGTATAACTAAATAGCACTGAAGCTAAACCTCGGTAACTAACAGCTAATAACTTCTTATAGACAAAGTATTGTCAAAATATTACACTGACAAGGTTGTTATCATGTTAATAAACAAGGATACTCACAGACATTGCGTCTTGCCTAGCGTATAAGAAGGGATGCAACAGGATTGAGAATCCCTCATGTGAGCTCCTTCACAATTCAGCAGAACACTCCCTGGAATACTACTTCCGGGTCAAACAGGAAGGTCAAATAACACTGTTATACAATAACACTGCTATACACTGACTACCACTAGAGGGTGCTATCTGCATGTCATAAGTCCAGAACAATCACATTGCTGTTTGTGGGAGCTTGCTGTGTGCAAATTGGCTGCCGCGATTCATACATTGCAACAGTGACTATACTTCAAAAGTACTTCATTGGCTGTAAAGCACTGCGATGTCCGGTGGTCATGAAAGGCACTTTATAAATGCAAGTCTTTCTTTTTTTCCAGGCCAAGAGAAGCAAGAGTACTCCTCCTGTCCCCACAAGCCTCCCTCAGCTTTCAGCAAGAGTCAACACTGTAAATGAGGCCCAGGAGTTAAAATCTCCTGGGCCTTATGGTTTACTGTCTGCTTTAGCCCCCACATGCACGATACCCGCCCAGAGTTAAAATCAGGGCTATGGTATCGATGGACAGGAGCCTGGTTAATTTTGCTGATGTTGCCTCCTGAGGCTTGGAAGAACCCTGTAGCATATTTTAATACAGTAATAACCTTCATGACTATGGGAACTGCTATCCCAGTTCTTGAAGTTGCCTGAAGATCAGCAGATAGCATCACTCTGTCACAGCCTCTCTAATTAGGTAAAAGCAGCAGAGGCCTCCTCAGACATGCCCAGATATCATCACAAAATGATACAGCACAGAAGGAGGCCATTCAGCCCATCGTATCTGTGCTGGCTCTTTGATAGAGTGATTCAATTAATCCCACTCCCCTGCTCTTTACCCATAGCCCTGCAGATTTTTTCCCTTCTATTAATAAAGCCAAGGATTCCATATGCTTTTATAACAGCCTTCTCAACTTGTCCTTCCACCTTCAAAGGTGTGAATACCTACACCCTGTCTCTCTGTTCCTGCATCCCCTTTAAAATTGTGCCATTTAGTTTATATTGCCTCTCCTCATTCTTCCTACCAAAATGTATCACTCCACACTTCTCTGCGTTAAATTTCATCCGCCACGTGTCTGCCCATTTTACCAGTCTGTCTATGTCCTGCTGAAGTCTGTTACTATCCTCCACACTGTTTACTACATTTTTGAGTTTCATATCATCTGCAAACTTTGAAATTATGCCCTTTATACCTAAGTACTGGTCATTAATATATATCAAAAAGAGCAATGGTCCCAATACCGACCCCTGGGGAACACCACTCTATACTTCCCTCCAGTCTGAAGTAGGTCAATAAATACAATTCTGAGGGTATTGACCGATGCATATGCACCTCCTATGGTGTTGTTGTACCTGCACATGATTCCTCCTCATGAAATTGTCCTCTTCTACATCATGCAGAGCAATGGGAAAACCCAAAGTGATTCTATTTTCAATTTTTTGTTAGCTGCATGTTATAAAGCAATAGTAATGAAAGTTACTACAGGAAAGTCGTGGATGCAAATCAAAGGTTTTTGCAAATAAGGCATAAGTTTTTTCTGGTAATGTGCTGTCAAACATTGAAATCTTTATTTTGAACACTGCATTCTTGGACAGATATGTGTGCACCTTTGGAAGTGGCTTAGTGAGTTGCAGTGAATGGTGAGACATAGGGGTCGATTTTCAGTGTGCCATGAGGCGGGATTTTAGGCGTGCGGGGGGCTAAAATCCCGAATTCGGGGGTCCCGACACCATCCCGCCCAAAACCCGCCTCCATGTAAGTTTCAAAGGAGGCGGGAACCCGCCCTGCACTGGGACCCGCCGACCCGAGGCGGGAAGGGATTAGTGCCAATTAACTGCCTGTTAACAGGTAGTTAACAGATAGTTTTTAGCCTAATCCCTATTTTGAAGGTTGTTGTGTGGGATTCCCGACGACTCCAAACCACGCCAAGTTAGAGGAGTTGGGCCGTCAGGTTGAAGGACTTGGAGGGGTCGAGATGTCGGTGTTCAGTTGAGTGATGGGTGCATGAGTACAAAGGTAAGTGTGTTTGGTGTGTCTAAAGTGTGTAAAGAAGTTTAAATTACCTGTACTTACCTTTACAGCCTTTCTTCCTCTAGGTTTCGGGAGTCCATCATTCAGCCGGCACAGAAAGCAGAATGGCCGCGAACTGTCAAGTGACAGCCTGCAGCTTTCAGTGCCGGCGAGATTTCTAACTGAGTCTGCGTAGAAGGACTCAGGTTAGAAGTAAGACTGTCAGTGTTTGACAGCTTCAAACAGCTGTGAAACACTGATATTTCATCTGTCAACACGTCTTGACAGATGAAATTTCAGTCTGTGACGTCACCTGTTGCCAGGTGGCCATTAATTGGCCTGCTGAGGCCGCTGGGCGGGCTCAACAAGGTCAATCAAGTGAAAATCGCGTGGATTGGCCGCATCTCGATGGAGGCGGGACTACAACCCGAAAGTTGTAATCCTGCCTCCTTCCCAACTTCTGAATGAAAATCCAGCCCATAATGTCCCACCCCCCAATGATGATGAGTGAGAAAGGAATGACTTTGACATTGTAGGGATGCTGTATGGTGCTGGTGTGGGATGGTGCCAACCTGGTGCATCATGTGGCAGCCAGGGTGTACAGCATCAAGTGAAGTAACTCTGGACATGGTGAGGCCATCGCTGGTGTCCCGGGCAGCAATGTGTACGGGTGATGATGCCCTATGTCCAGTGCAGCATCAGTTGATTGCGGAGAAGGCTAGTGTGGATGTTGCTGCTGCTGGTGTGCCTGATGATGCTGGTGTTGGAGCTGATCATGTTGGGATTCTGAGGACCAAGGTGAGATTTTTTCAAGGGCACCGATGCTGATGGAATAGATGGCAGGTGAGGTTGAGATGACAGAAGTAATGTCAATTTTGAGATAGGTTATTCCAAGGAGGTGACACTGGATAGAAAGATTACTCCAAACACTTCAAAAGTGCATAGAGCTCAAAAGTGGGTTCCAAATCATTAATGCTCCAGCTTCTAAGATTGGAAAGTGACCAGCTGTAAAATGGTAGCTTTTATACCACTTTTGCAGCTGTCACCTATTCAAAGAAATGGAGAGTTGTTCAGAACCCGACATACTTACCTGGCATGATCCCCGAGCGACGGGAACCTCATGGAAAACTTGGGGAAGTGCTTTGTAATGGTGATTAAATTGCTTTAAACACCCTTTTAACTAGCACAATTGCATGACCCACTGCTTAGTGCTGGCACTAAGGAAACTCACAAGGAGGCGGGTTTAGAGCGGGATACCGCCCTGCTGTCAATCTTTATGATTTTGACAGCAGACCCGCCTCCGAACCCGCCCTCTGAGTGCCGGCAAAGTTCAGCCCTATTCTGAATAATATTCTGTGGAAATGAGGCTTGCACTTGCCAGCCTTCTCCCACCCAGCAAAACTTGTGAGTTTAGCATGCCCACAACTGGGCTCCACACCAACAGGAGAGCTTTGTAAAATTGGGGCTAAAATACGACGTCAGTGCACAAACTAAATTTCCAACCCCAGTTTCCTCCGTTCTGAACAGTGTGTGATAACGGGCATGAACTCCAACTTTCATTAGGTGACCGACTGAGACAGAAAGCACAGAAAAAAGCTGTTTTGTTCAGACGGCAAGATCGGGTTGACTGAATATTTAACTCACTTTAGTCCAGTGTTTCATTGCAAGGTCCTCCATTTGGTGAAAGGAACTGACATAAATGGCGCAACTATCATCTGCCAAACGTTGCCTCCCACATACTTGAAATGCTGCCGTGTGCATTTGTTTTATCAACTTAGTTCAAACCTTGGCCGTTAAAAGTAAGCCAGATCTCTAGCTGTGCAAAACTTCAAGAATTTCTGGCTTGTACAACTCGATGTACAACAGATAGCACTCGAAGTAGGATACTGTGCCACACAGTTTGCAGCTTTTGATTATTCCTTTTGATGAATCATTTGGGATTTTCCTGGGGCACATTCACGTAACTAATATTCCAAATTCATTTTGCAGAAAAACTTATACACAGAAACACCTATTTACAATTCCCCCTGGATGTGATGTTTACTTTTATTCCACCAGTAGATCTGACTTGTTTTAACCTGAACAAGCTACATTATTGCCGTGATATTATCACTTAAGAAAAAAATGATATTGCTGGGATATGTAATACTGTTTCTTTAACAGCTGTGATGATTCAGTGGGATTAAATATGATTGCTCATAAAATGAAATCAAATCAAAAATATTTCTAGAACAGAACATATCAGCTAGTACAAATCTACACAGTGCCATGGCAGTTATATGACAGTAATGGCATTGCATTAGATAGCAATGGCTTCCATTTATCCTCCAACATTTTAGGTTATTGATCTATAGCTGATGTCACATAACATGGAAAAACTACATATGAGCAACACAAACCTTTTGTATACTTATATTACTTAGCATATTCAAAATAAAAAGCATGTGCTGCAGAGATGTTGCAGTCTAGTCTGACGTCACAGTCTTTAAAAATATCTTCTTACACAGATTTTCATGTAGTTTAATACTATGGAGTCAATGTTTAATGGTTCACTGTTGAGGGACTTCAGTTACATGGAGAGACTAGAGAAGCTGGGATTGGTCTCCTTAGAGCAGAGACGATTATGCTGAGATTTAATTAAATTATGAGGGGTTTTGATAGAGTAAATAAGGAGAAACTGTTGCCACTGGCAGGAGGGTCGGTACCCAGAAGACACAGATTTAAGATAATTGGCGAAAGAACAAGAGGGGAGATGAGGAGAAGTTGTTTTACGTAGCGAGTTGTGATGATTTGGAATGTGGTAGCAGAGTCAGTTGTAACTTTGAGAGGAAAATTGGATGTGGATATGTACTTGAAAAGGAAAAAAATTGCAGGACCATGGGGAAGGTGCAGGGGAGTGAGGCTAATTGGATGGCTCTTTCAAAGAGCCAATACAGGCACGATGGGCTGAATGGCCTCCTTCTTTGCTCTATGATTCTATTTGTGTTCATTTTCACTGTACATAAACAGGAAAAACAAGTCTTGGTGCATACACTGAAGGAAATGGGGGGAGAGTTCAGGTTTGACTGTGAGAATTCTCTTTGTATTGATTGTGGGTAGAGCTAATGTTTAGAAAGGTGAAAGGAGAATTGCTGCCAGTTGATGGCCAAAGTGTCTATTGACACCATTGTGTCAGCCAATGAGTTGGAGGTGGGGCCAGACTTATGGCAGGACTCGCAGCAAACAGTCTATTTTACAGCAAACAAAAGCAAGATACTGCTGGTTCTGGAAATCTGAAATAAAAGCAGAAAATGCTGGAAATATTCAGTAGGACAGGCAGCATCTGTGGAGAGAGAAACAGGGCTAATGTTTCAGGTCGATGAGTTCTGATGAAAAGCAGCATTTTCTGTTTTTATTACAACGAAGTCTGTTTAAACAGCGCACTGCAGCAAACAGTCTACAGAGTCTATTTAAAAAGACTCTCTATGAACTACAGCAAACAGAACTCATGACCGAAACTGCAGCAACATCGCCCGATAAAAGCAGCAGCAAAGTGCAGTGAGTGGAGGATAGTTATACACAAATCATGTGCATAAGTTCAATCCGAGCCATTTACAGCAGTGTGGTCTCCAGGTGAGATTGACAGGGGAATTACCCAATCATCTCCATTCTGGCCAGAACAGTGGTGTCACTATATGCAGCCGGTGATGGCGGCTGTGTCGAGGGCCGGGCAAATATCTTCAGCAGCTACCTAGGGGCCTGGTGGTTGTTGCTCCTTGCCTTTCTCCAAATAAGCCATCTCACAGAAAGAGGAAGAAAGGAACCCGCTGTACCAAAAGTAAATAGCCACCAGTGAAGGAAAAATAGTTGCAGCATTCTATAACCATTTCTGAAGCTAAAAATCTATTTCCTATTCTAAAAGCCAAAAATGAAGACATTTCTTAATGAGAGCAGCCTGATCTTTTAGGACAGATAGCACACACAGCAGGTCTGGAAGCTGCAGCAACAATTTCTTCGGGGAGCAGTTTGTCTTCATGCTGCACCTGCTGTTAGAACAGGAAAGCTGAGTGCACAGAAACTCTGATGTTTATTTTCATGCAACTTATACTGCTGCACCCTCTTCAGTTGTAGTCAAGTACAGCCAGCTGAAAAGCCATACAGTAAACATTTGTGCTGCCCAAGTGCCAGGCAATGACTATCTCCAACAAGCGAGAGTCTAACCACCGCCCCTTGAA
This sequence comes from Somniosus microcephalus, assembly GCF_052327205.1. Taxonomy (NCBI): domain Eukaryota; kingdom Metazoa; phylum Chordata; class Chondrichthyes; order Squaliformes; family Somniosidae; genus Somniosus; species Somniosus microcephalus. Next base: position 39,867,600 of record NC_141008.1, read on the forward strand.
ATTCAACGGCATTACCATTGCAGAATCCCCCACCATCAACATCCTGGGGATCACCATTGACCAGAACCTTAACTGGACCAGCCACATAAATACTGTGGCAACAAGAGCAGGTCAGAGGCTAGGTATTCTACGGCAAATGTCTCACCTCCCGACTCCCCAAAGCCTTTCCACCATCTACAAGGCACAACTCAGGAGTGTGATGGAATACTCTCCACTTGCCTGGATGAGTGCAGCTCCAACAACACTCAAGAAGCTCGACACCATCCAGGACAAAGCAGCCCTCTTGATTGGCACCCCATCCACTACCTTAAACATTCACTCCCGCCACCACCGGCACACCGTGGCTGCAGTGTGTACCATCTACAAAGATGCACTGCAGCAACTCGCCAAGGCTTCTTTGGCAGCACCTCCCAAACTCACGACCTCTACCACCTAGAAGGACAAGGGCAGCAGGCACATGGGAACACCACCACCTCCAAGTTCCACTCCAAGTCACACATCATCCTGACTTGGAAATATAATCGCCGTTCCTTCATCGCCGCTGGGTCAAAATCCTGGAACTCCCTCCTTAACAGCACTGTGGCAGTACCTTCACCACACAGACTGCAGCGGTTCAAGAAGGCAGCTCACCACCACCTTCGAGGGATGGGCAATGAATGCTGGCCTTGTCAGCGACGCCCACATCCCATGAACGAATAAAAACAATATTCAGCTGCAATGCTATTCAGGTGCAGAACAAGGAAAAGGACTCGTAAAAAGATTTATATAGTGCCTTTCACAACCTCAGGACGCCCCAAAGCGCTTTACAGCCAATTAAGTACTCTTGACGTGCAGTCAACTGTTGTAATGTCCTGTCCAGTTTTTCCTGTGTATAGCACCCATTTTTCAGTCACTATTTGGGTGCTAAACCTAGGAAAATCACCTCTATAATGTGCAGTGTGCTGTCAAACATGTCCTGAAGGTGTAACTTCCTCTTTTAAATGTGGTGTTTAAAACTGCTATTTAAAACTAAATAAAAATAAGAGCACAAAAGTCCTGTTTTGTCACAGAAACAAAGAGGCAATAGGAAAGATCAAGAATATAGTCACGGTATAATGGGGAGCAATATAACACACAGCAAATGTACAGATTGGAACCAGACTTTCACAGAGAATGAACAGATGGATAAGGTAGTGAGGGTTTGATGGAACAAGAACTCCTGCTGCACCACTGGCACACAAAAGCTGTTCGTGAATCAACCTTAGTTATTAAAGAGGAATTAAACTGAAATGCCAACATCAATCCATTGTGATTATATTATTCACCTCTCTCTCCCCTTAATTAAGGTTTAATTTTTCATATTTTTTTCATCTTTCTGGTACTGATATTCCATATGCACTTATTTTGGCCTATTCAGTCTCTATGATAGAATTGTAGGTAAATTCTGCTACCATCTAGTTTTAGTTTCTGGATAGCTCCACCTTCATGGAAACAGTTTCATTGCCTCATGGTAGTAATGTTTTGCAGAAAAAACTGTAGGAGATTTCCAGGGCCCAAAATTCCAGGACACCCACTCCACCGGGAAAACATGCAGTGGAATGGAAATTGTGTCCGCTCATACTGATGGCCACTGACCTTGTCTTACACTGTGGGGACAGGGTCACGAACATGATCGGGGTGAGCAGCACAGGGTACAGAACGGGTGGGGCCCTCAGTCACACCTCCTTGATGTAAAGAGGTAGCAAGATTCCCCCCAGTAGGCCAAACCTAAATTTAAAGCAATACTTTGTATGGGGTAGAAGTCCAGAGGGACCAGGTTCCGCCACAAATTGCTGCACCACCCTCCCCCAGCTTCTTTCTGCAAATGGGCACCTTCCTCTACAAACTACTAGCACATAGAAACATAGAAGATAGGAGCAGGAGTAGGCCATTTGGCCCCTCGAGCCCGCTCCGCCATTTAATGAGATCATGGCTGATCATCCAAATTCAATACCCTGTCCCTGCTTTCTCCCCATATCTCTTGATCCCTTTAGCCTCAAGAAATATATCCAACTCTTTCTTAAATATATTTAATGAATTGGCCTCAACTGCCCTGTGTGGTAGAGAATTCCACAGGTTCACCACTCTCTGGGTGAAGAAATTCCTCCTCATCTCAGTCCTAAATGGCTTACCCCTTATCCTTAGACTGTGACCCTTGGTTCTGGACTCCCCCAGCATTGGGAACATCCTTCTTGCATCCAGTCTGACTAGTCCTGTTAGAATTTTATAAGTTTCAATGAGATCCCCTCTCATTCTTCTAAACTCTAGCGAATATAAGCCTAATCGACCCAATCTCTCCTCATACGTCATTCCTGCCATCCCAGGTATCAGTCTGGTGAATCTTCGCTGCACTCCCTCCATGGCAAGAACATCCTTCCTCAGATAAAGCGACCAAAACTGCACACAACTGCAGCAAGACATCCTTGCTCCTGTACTCAAATCCACGTTGCAGGGGAGGGGTTGGCAGAAGGAATGACTGTCCAGATGGCATGGAAACAAAAGGGGAAGAGATCTTTCAGCTTAAGGAAAAGGCCAAACTTAGAATACCCAGCATTTATCCATACAAAGTCAATGGGCACAGTATACATGGCACACAAATCTTACTCTCAACCTGATGCAGCTTGGCTGAAGCCAATGTGCAAAACACCCAGACAACCTTTTAGCTCTTTTACACATGCACATGCATCTCCATGCTGATGCAGGGTGAGGTTTTTGGCTGGCACTGAAATATTCACCATTGTCACACACAAATCATGGAGATATGCTTCCAAGAAAAGCTAGGAGCGTGTTGCTAGGTGTAGGAGTTCAATGTGGGGAAGAGTGAGGTCATCCACTCTGGATCCACAAAAGACAAATCGGAATATTTTCTGAATGGAGAGAGACTGGGAGCTGTGGAGGAGCAAAGGGATTTAGGTGTCCACACACGCAAATCACTTAAAGCTGGTGCATAGATGCAAAAAGAAATAAAAAATGCTAATGGAACATTGGCTTTTATCTCAAAGGGGGTTGGAATACAAAAGTGAGGAAGTTATGCTTCAGTTGTACAGAGCTGTGGTCAGCCCCCATCTGGAGTACTGCATTCAGTTTTGGGCACCAAACCATAGGAAAGATATATTGGCCTTGGAAGGGGTTCAGCGCAGATCTACCAGAATGTTACCAGGGCTTAAAGTGTTAAATTATGAGGACAAGTTCCATAAACTTGGCTTGTAGTCTCTTGTGTTTAGAAAGTTGAGAGGTGATTTAATCAAGGTGTTTAAAAATATAAAGGGATTTGATAGGGTAGATACAGAGAATCTATTTTCTCCAATGGGGAATCAAGGACAAATGGGCATAATCTCAAAATTTATTAGGCCATTTAGGAGTGAAATCAGGAAACATATTTTCACACAAATAATGGAAATCTAGAACTCGCTCCCCCAAAAGGCTGTAGATGCTGGGTCAATTGAAATTTTCATGACTGAGATTGATGGATTGGGTAAGGATATCAAGGGGTATGGAGCAAAGGCGCTAAATAGAATTGAGGTACAGATCAGCCATGATCTAATTGAATGGCGGAACAGGCTCAAGGGGCTGAATGGCCTACTCCTGTTCCTATGCTCCCATATAGGGTTCATTAACTCGTGCACAAATTAAGATGCCGGGTGACCACCTGTATGGCCTGCACATCCAAAATGCTTGCACTGCAAAAGGTGCATCGACAGTCCCTGTTCTTGATGGTGTCTGTTGGATCCGTGATTCAGAGGATATGCTGTTATTAAATAATCACACGGATGCTGTACATTAACAATAAACAGGTCTTTACTGGAGGAGGGTAGTCTCAACACTGGGGGTACAGAGGCATGCGCAAAGCTTATATACCGGTGTGGTCACTGCCGGTACTACAGTATACAGGAGCTGTAAAAGTAGTTCTGTCTTAAAGGCACATACACTACAATTCCTCCCCTTTTAGATTAGTAGTACCCCTAATATTCAAATAACAATTAACATTTCACATGTACATTAAACAACAAAAGTCCATTTATAGATTCAGTCTTTGGGGCGGCTTCCTGACCCTTTCGGGATAGCGCCTTTCCGGAGGTTCTTGTTCTTGGTGCAGAGGCGATTCTGACCCCTTTTCATCGGGTAGTTCATCGGGTTCCACTGCTACTGGGTCTGAAGTACATGCTACTGGTATGTCGGGTTCATCCCCAGGTACTCGAGACATGGGGTTGACGCGTTCCTGTGACGCTAAGATCTGATCGACGTGGCATCTCACAATGTTCTCCCCGACGTCCACTGTGTACATTAATGGCCCCTGCCTTGTGCATATCGTTCCGGGTTGCCATTTCTCGGTTCGATAGTCACGGGCCAAGACTGGTTGCCCTACATTGAAGCTCCTTGTCGGCTTCTCATTGATGTGCTGGAATTGTTTGTCCTCAACATTTCTTCGCACATTTGGTCTGAGCAAGTCCAGACGAGATCTCAACCTTCGGTTAAAGAACATCATGGCAGGGGTCTGGTTGGTAACTGCATGTGTCGCGTTTCGGTAGGCTAATAAGAAATTGTCCATCTTATGCTGTAGTGGAATTTCATCGTCGCACATGGCCTTTATCGCCTTCTTAAAGGTTTGTACAAACCTCTCAGCCAATCCATTTGTGGCTGGATGATACGGGGCGGATGTGTAATGCCTTATCCCATTCCTTCACATAAATTTTTGGAACTCGTCGGACACAAACTGTGGTCCATTATCAGAGCAAATCTGCTCTGGCAAACCGTCTCTGGCAAATATGGTTCGTAGGACTGCAATCGTTTTCTCTGTAGTGGTTGAAGACATTTTTATCACCTCAGGCCACTTTGAATGAGCATCCACTGCTATTAAGGACATTGAGTCCATGAATGGACCAGCGAAATCAATATGCACCCATTGCCATGGAGAGGAGGGCCACTCCCATGGGTGTAGAGGGGCATGTGGTGGTGCATTTTGGACCTTCTAGCATCTTAAGCAGCTCTTAGTTAGGTCTTCGATTTGTTGATCGATTCCCGGCCACCACACAAGCCCTAGCAAGGCTTTTCATTTTCACTCCCCCCAGATGACCTTCATGTAGCTCATTTAGCACTCTCTCCCTTAACTTGGGTGGAATCACCACTCTGGATCCACACATCACTGTCCCCTGGCATACTGACAGCTGTTCTCTTCTGGATGAGAATGCTGGCAACAGTGAGTCGCCATGTATTGGCCATCCCCTCACCGTCAATTCATATACCCGTGACAGCGTCGGATCATTGCGGGTCTCCTTCTCTATATCTGCATTTGTTACTGGCAATCGTTCAATTATTGACGAATAAAATATCTCGATAGGGTCCACTGCTGGTGCTTCCTCCACAGTAGGCAGTGTCAGGCGCGATAGCCCATCAGCGTTCCCATGCTGTTTCGTGCCTTTATATTCTATTTCATATTGATTCACCCCTAGAAACAGGGACCATCTTTGTAACCGCTGTGCAGTCATCACTGGAACGCCCTTCTTAGGATTAAAGATGGAGACAAGTGGTTGGTGGTCAGTCAGCAAGGTGAACTTCTGCAGATAGCGGTTGAATTTTTTTACTCCCCATACTAGGCTGAGGGCCTCCCTGTCAATCTGGGCATAGTTGCGCTCGGCTGAGGTTAGTGACCGAGACGCAAAGGCTACCGGCCTCTCCAACCCGTCTTGGAATTTCTGTGACAGCACCGCTCCAATACCATAGGGTGATGCATCACATGCCAAACAAATTGGTAGTGCTGGGTTGAAATGGGCCAACACCTCTTTTGATGTGATCAATTCTTTACACTTCTGGAAAGCTCATCTACGTTCGTCATCCCACTTCCATGGTACCCCTGTTTGCAGTAGGGTGGTCAGTGGGTGTAATACGGTAGAAAAATTTGGTAAGAACTTGTGGTAGTAGTTTACCAGCCCGAGGAACGACCTCAGTTGTGACACATTTTCCGGTGCTGGAGCCTTGACTACTGCCTCAATCTTGTCAGGGGACTTTTGTAACCCCTCCTCATCGATGACGTGGCCACAATACGAGATCTGTTTCTGGAAAAACTCGCACTTGTGGCGATTAGCTCGTAGCCCATACTCCTTTAATCTGGTGAGCACCTTCTCCAAGTTGGCGAGGTGATCACCGTTATTTTCGCCCGTGACCAAGATGTCGTCCAAATAACACTGGGTCCCTGGAATCCCTTGCAGGACCTGATCCATCGCCCTTTGCCAGATAGCCGGAGCCGAGGCTACTCCAAACACCAGCCGGTTGTATTGATAGAGACCTTTATGAGTGTTGATCGTAAGGTAATGTTTCGAAGCTTCTTCGACCTCCATTTGCAAGTACGCCTGGGCTAGATCAATTTTGGTGAAGCGTTTACCTCCAGATAGCGAGGCGAAAATATCCTCAATTTGTGGAAGCGGATATTGCACCGTGTGAAGGACTGGGTTCACTGTCACCTTAAAATCCCCACAGATGCGGACCTTCTTTGGTTCCCCAGGCGTATTACTCAACGACCTCTTCATTACAGGGATGATGGGTGTAGCTCACTCGCTCCAGTCCACTTTGGACAGTACTCCTGAACGTTCCAACCCTTCCAGCTCTGCTTCAACCGCTGGTCTGATCGCATAAGGCACTGGTCTGGCCTTCAGAAACTTTGGGCTTGCATTTTCCTCTATTTTAATCGTTGCTGTTATTCCTTTTAGTGTTCCTAGTCCCTCCTGGAACACTTCTTTTGCGTCAGTTAGCATTTTTGACAGTCATCCAGGTGTGACGTCATCATCCTTTTTGGCCTCAACCTTCAGTGCCTGTATGGAATGCCAATCTAATTGTATCTTCCGGATCCATTCACGTCCTAGCAGTGGTGGTCCTCCATTTGGCAGTACATATATATCCATTTTACGTATTTCCTGGCCTTTATATATCACTTTCACCCTTATTTTTCCTTTGGGGTAGACTTTTTGCCCCGTATACGTCTTCAAGACAATCTCTGTAGCTTTCAAGCGTATGTGTGAAAATAACCGCTTGTAGTCTCTTTGATTTATGACTGTTAGAGCTGACCCTGTGTCCAATTCCATTTTCACTTGGACTCCGTCTATCTTGAGTGTAACCCAGATAGTCTGGTGATCCTCCATTTCTTTTACCTTATGTAGTTTCAGATAACCCAGCTCCTTGCTTCCAGAGTCTGTGTCACTTTTCTGTTTGTCTGAACCACTGTCCATCACCTGGTGTACCTTTTTGTACTTCTCCTGTGGAGATTTCTTACTGTTGGTTTTCTTCCCAGACCTGCAGACTCTTGCTATGTGTCCTGCTTTCCCACACTGTCTGCACACTTGGTCCTTGAACCAACAATCTTTCTGGTCATGTGTTGTTCTGCCGCAGCGATAACACTTCCCTGTTCCATAGGACATTTCATTGGTGCCATATTCTTGCGGTCTCCGTTGTATCTCTGCAGCGCCCCTTGCGGCTGCTTCGTGTGATACTGCCATACTGAAAGCTTTGTCCAGCGTAAGATCCTTTTCCGACAGAAGCCGTTTCTGGGTTCCTTCACTCTGTAGCCCACACACAAACTTGTCCTTTAACGTATCTGCTAGTCCCGCTCCAAACTGGCAGCGTTTCGATAGCTTGCGCAGTTCCGTTAGGTACTCAGCATTGCTTTCGTCTTTGTGTTGGTTCCTTTTATGGAACTTAAATCATTCTGCTATCAGCAGCGGTGTGGGGTTTAAGTGGTCCTGTAGGATTTCTACTATGCTTTTAAAATTCTTGTTTACCGGCTTCTCTGGGGTTATTAGATTTCGCAGTAACCCATAAGTTTTTGCACCCATGGAGTTTAACAGAACCAGTGCTTTATTAGCATCTGGCACTTCATTCGCCCTGCAGTACACCTCAATACGTTCCACATATGTCGCCCAATCTTCAACTTCATTGTCGAACGTAGAGATACTGCCACTCTTCGGCATCCTTGGGTGCGAGTTAACTGTCAAAGATGGTGCCTCCCGCACTTCCCCTTCTTCTCCGCTGGCACAAAATGGCGTCTCCCGCGCTTTCCTTCCTTCCCGCGCTCGCCTTTCTTCTCCGCTGCGGCTTCTAAAAATGGCATCTACCGCGCTCTTCCTTCTTCTCCGCGGCTCAATGGCATCTCCCGCGCTCCCCTTTCTTCGCCCCGTGGACCCTGTTCAGCCCAGAGCTGTGCTCTGCGCGTTCTTCTTTTTATATTTTTCAACGCCGCTCAGTCTAGAACCCGGCTGTTTCTTTACCCTCTCTCTCTCTGCGGTTTGTTTTCTTTTTCTCGACGCCGCTCGGTGTTCAACCCCCGGCTGCGCCCTGCGCTCTTCACCCTTTGTCTTACCCCGTCGACGCTGCTCGGCTTTCTCTCCACCGTCGGTCGGCTCCAGCCGCCGCTGCTTGGGAAGGGTCTGCGCTGGACCTGTCGTTGGTCTCTTGCTGTTCGTCGTGGCTGTGGAACCAAGCCCGGCTCTCCACAGCCTCCCCTGCGAAGTTCAATCTCTGCCTGACGGCTGGGCGGTTGCTCGTGGTCGACGCCCGTGTTCCTGGCCTCGACTATTTTTTTTTTATGTTGCAGGTAGATTCGAATCGACACTCGTCACCACTGTTGGATCCGTGATTCAGAGGATATGCTGTTATTAAATAATCACACGGATGCTGTACATTAACAATAAACAGGTCTTTACTGGAGGAGGGTAGTCTCAAGACTGGGGGTACAGAGGCATGCGCAAAGCTTATATACCGGTGTGGTCACTGCCGGTACTACAGTATACAGGAGCTGTAAAAGTAGTTCTGACTTAAAGGCACATACACTACAGTGTCCACAGCTCTAACCAGGAGGGCATAATTAGGCCACAGTTTCCCTTTTGAAAAGGTAGACGGCAAAGGCAGATTTTCTCTTGACAAGCCCAGGTAGCAATGTGTGGGTCTGGTAACCATGCTACTTAAGGTGAGCATGGGCAGACCAACTCAGGTGTAAACAGACCAGCCTGTCCTCCATCCTCAGAAAAACCTCCGAGGGCAAGTGGAATTCCCAAAGGAATGTCCATCTTAAGAATTTATGCTGCACAAACTAATAGAGTTCCCGAGATGGAAAAAAGGCAAAAAAGTCAAAAAAATTTAAAAAGAAAGCCAAAACCAAAGAGATCCAGAAAGACATAAATGCTACAAGCAGCAAACATTCCCACACACCTTCATGATAAAAGCTATTAAAGTCCCAAACTATCACTCATTTTCTACGGGTCTAAGAAGACAAATGTGCAATTTTCATGTTTGGATCAGGTAATGGCACCAATAGGATATTTAAATGATTTAGAATAATTATCTTGGGTTTAATTAGATTCTCGTGGAAATCTTGTTCCAGTTGGAGAATCAGTGGGAGGGCCGTTAGGAATTGGTCAAGAATCCAATTTTCCATTTACATTTGTAGTCATGGCTGGCTCAACGGCTATGGAGAATCAGAAAATCGTCCCTCTCATCTCTCAACTTCTTCATACAATTCTTGCAATGTACTTCAGACAAGGCCTTCAGCATATTCCTGGTATTCAGGACAATAGGATTAGTAATGACAAAAGCAAAATACTGCGGATGCTGGAAATCAGAAATAAAAACAGAAAATGCTGGAAATACTCAGCAGGTCAGGCAGCATCTGTGGAGAGAGAAACAGAGTTAATGTTTCAGGTCGATGACCTTTCGTCAGAACTGGATGAATCAGATTTTAAGCAAGTGCAGGGGCAGGGAAAGGGGGAGGGGAGGAAAGAACAAAAGGGAAGGTCTGTGATAGGGCGGAAGGCAGGAGCGATTGAAAAGACAAAAGGGATGATGGTGCAAGGCAAAAGGAGATGGCAATGGGACAAGGTAAGGAACAAAAGACGAGTCTAGATGAGGTGTAAATGGGAATGGCAGATTAGTAATGAACTGCTCTAGTATAGAGCCATCACAGACATGATGGACTGAATGGACTCCTATGCTGTAAACCTCTGTGATTCTAACTATTCCTTATGCTCCTGATCATATCTAATATATCACAAGGAGCTGATCCAGGATGTTTTTGGCTGTGTCCTGCAATAAAGTGGTAAAATAAATACTTTGAAACCTATCAGGGGTTATGTGATCCCAGTATTTGAAAACATAGGTTTCTATTCAACATTTAAAAAATATGTTTCTGTGAACTACTGTGTTGGTAAAAGTGTGAAATGTCAGAGTTGAAAAATGAAAGCTGCAGATATATCAGTGTTCATCCATCCAGCACTTCCAGGTCAGATATTGCATGGCACTCAGGCACTTTTCCAGTTCAACTCAGCAGACAAATAACTGTAATATGCGTTTGAAATGTCAATCAACCTTTTCCAGTTATCTGAGAGATATCTCTGATTACTTTCGTCTGTGTGAAATTCACAATTGTGCTACATTAGGGTTATAATACCAATTGCAATGTTACAGATTTACAACTAATATATTGGCCGGGATTTTGCCAACCTCGGCAGGTCCGTGGCGGGCGACGTCGGTGGCGGGTCCTGACCCGCTGCTGGCTCCATCCTGGCCTCTGACATGAATTTCCCTTGATGGGGCTTGTTAAGCCCGCCCAGCGCGTTTCCCGGCCAATTAGAGGAAGCGGGTCTGGTGACGTCATTTGATGATGCGTCATCAGCCGGTTTCCATAAAGGGACCATGCCCAAATTTAGTTTGAGAGTTGTGCAGTCAGTGTTCTACAGCATTGAGGTGCTGCAAACACTGACAAGCACTGCACAAAGGCACAGGGCTGCACCCAGGCTCTCCCATGACTTCCTCCATATGCTTATGGAGGGAGTCACAGCATGCAGGGAGGTCCTCTTCCCTTCCCACAGGTGGAAGACACCTCCCCAGGACACCAGCACAGCCCGGTTCCACATTGCACAGAAGGGCACAAGCAGGGATGTGGTCAGGAGGACCTGAGTGCAGTGCCGTAAACCTTTCAATTATCTCAGTAGATCACAAAACTTTAGTACAAAGCCACACTCAACCTCATTCTGCTGTGCTACTCATCACATCCCCATCACTCTGCCTTCCCTAACCTACTCCTGCACATCCTTACTCACACCAACTTACCTTGGATCTGTACCCATCCCTCTCTGTCTATCTATATTATCACATCCCCATCTCACTAGCCACCCCTCACACTCACCCTCATCCTGGTGCAATCATACAAATTAACAACACACAAGGGTAGGCACTTGGATGTTTTATGCAATGTCCCTGTAAAGTTTCTGTTAATGAGGTGTCAAACATTGAAATCTTTATTTTCAACGCTTTGCGTTCTTGTACAGATTTGTGTGCACCTTTGGAAGTGGCTTAGTGAGTTGCAGTGAATGGTATAACGGTATCACTTGCAATGGTGATGAGTGTGAAAGGAATAGTTTGAGCATTGTAGGGGCGCTTTATGGTGTTGGTGTTGGGTGGTGCCAACCTGGTGCATCATGTTGGAGCCAGGGTGTACAGCATCAAATGAAGTAAATCTGGCCATGGTGAGGCCATCCCTGGCCTCCCGGGCAGCAATGTAGTTGGATGCTGATGCCCTCTGTCCTGTGCAGCATTAGGTGATTGCAGAGAAGGTTGGTGTTGTTGTTGGTGCTGCTGGTGTGCCTGGTGCTGCTGGTGTTGGGGCTGATCGTGGTGGGATTCTGAGGACCAAGGTGAGACAGTATAAAGGGCACCCATGCTGATGGAATAGATGGCATCAAGTAGAGATGACAGAAGCGATCTGTCAATGGTGAGAGAGGTAATGAGGTCAGACTGGATGGAGACTTGTGTAAAGACTTGCAGCATCCTGAATCTGTTGTGGAAATGCAGTGAGGAAGAGCTTGTGGCAAGATAACTCTAAGGTGGGAGCTTTTGCTTGACATTTGAAACTATCAGCTGATTCAATGGCCACTGACCTCCCACCTCAGCTTCACAAGCATGGTCTAGCAACAGCATGAAACCCATGGGCAAGCTGTCTAAATCAAAAGGTCAGTTTTAAACCATTGTCAAGTGGCTGTAAACAAGCCACTAATCATTTAAATTGGCTCACCCGCTGCTGCATGTCGGGTCTGCTCAGCGCTCACCGACCCGACATTTGGTAATGGCGTGTGGCGGCGGATTCACAGCGGGGTCCCAACCAGCTGGGGGGAAAAAAACACTTTCCCACCCGACCCACCACCTGTTAAGTCCGTGAATGATTGAGACATGGACTAGCAGGAGAGAAACAAACAGAACTTTACTGGTGAAAGGCATAAACGAATCTAACAAAACAGAGGCTCTCTAGCGCCTTTTATACAGGGGTGGTCACTGCCGGTACTGCAGTCTGAGACCAGTTATTCTCTTAAAGGTACATACACAACAATTCCTCCCCTTTTAGATAAACAGTACATAACATTCATTTAACAACTAATGATAACGAATTACAATCACAATTACTGTTGCTAGATACATTGGTTAAGTATAAACAATTATAAGTTCCGTCTTTGAGGAGACTTCCTGATTCTGTCTGGATAACGCCTCTTTGGGGTATCAGGTTCTTCTGGCAATGTTGAGTCGGAATCAATGTCATTGTTTGGTTCATCTGCTTCCAATATTACCGGGTCTGCGGTAGCTGCAATTGGAACGTCGATTTCATTACCAGGTGTATCAGATCGTGGTGTGGAGTTGACGTTTTCCAGTGACTCTGGAATCTGGTCAGCATGTCGTCTTACAATGCTCTCCCCAACGTCCACGGTACACATTAGAGGTCCTTGTCGTGTACAAATCGTTCCTGGCTGCCATTTCTCAGTGCGGTAGTCCCGGGCCAAAACTGGTTGACCTATCTTAAAACTCCTGGTCGGCCTTTCATTCATATTCTGAAACTGCCTGTTCTCCACATCTCTTCGGACGTTTGGCTTAACCAAATCCAAGCGGCATCGTAGTCTTCAATTGAAGAACATCATGGCTGGAGTTTGGTTGGTAACCGCATGTGTCGCATTCCGGTAGGCAAGCAAGAAGTTGTCCACCTTGTGTTGTAGGGGTATATCTTCATTACACATTGCCTTGATAGCCTTCTTGAATGTTTGGACAAACCTCTCGGCCAATCCATTAGTGGCTGGATGATATGGGGCAGATGTGTAATGCTTAACACCATTGTTCTTTAAGAACCTCCGGAACTCTTCAGACACAAACTGTGGTCCATTGTCAGAGCAAATCTGTTCAAGCAGCCCATTCCTGGTGAATATGGTTCGTAAAACTGTGATAGTTTTTTCCGTGGTGGTTGAGGACATTTTTATTACCTCTGGCCACTTTGAATGTGCATCCACCGCAATTAAAAACATCGAGTCCATGAAGGGACCAGCAAAATCAATGTGCACCCTTTGCCATGGAGATGAGGGCCACTCCCATGGATGCAGAGGAGCTTGTGGTGGGGCGTTTTGGACCTTCTGGCATCCTGCACAGCTCTTGGTCATCTCTTCGATTTCTCTATCGATTCCCGGCCACCACACAAACGCTCTGGCTAAGCTCTTCATTTTTACCCCACCCAGATGACCCTCATGAAGCTCATTGAGCACTCTATCCGTCAACTTAGGTGGAATTACTACTCTGGATCCACACATCAAGGTTCCTCTGCACACTGACAGCTGTTCTCTTCTCGGCGAGAATGCTGGCAGCAGTGGTTCGCCATGTGCTGGCCATCCCTTCACCGTTAAATCATAGACCCGTGATAGTGTCGGGTCATTCCGTGTTTCCTTTTCTATGTTTGCATTCGTCACAGGGAGACATTCGACTATGGTCGAGTGGAATAACTCCATTGGATCCACTGCAAGGTCTTCTTCTTCCACCGTCGGCAACGGGAGACGTGACAATCTATCAGCATTTCCATGCTGTTTAGTTCCTTTGTACTCGATGTCATATTGGTGTGCCCCTAGGAAAAGGGACCATCTCTGCAGCCGTTGTGCCGTCATTATCGGTACGCCCTTCTGAGGGTTGAAAATGGAGACAAGAGGTTGATGATCGGTTAGTAGAGTAAATTTTTGACCGTGCAGATAGTGATTGAACTTCTTCACCCCCCACACTAGGCTGAGGGCCTCTCTGTCAATCTGGGCGTAGTTACGCTCGGCAGAAGTTAACGAGCGTGACGCAAAAGCTATCGGCCTCTCCGAACCATCAAGGAATTTGTGACAGTACCACCCCAATGCCGTAGGGAGACGCATCACACGCCAGCCTGATTGGCAGTGCTGGGTTGTAGTGAGCCAATACTTCCTTTGAAGTGATTAAGTCCTTACTCTTCTGAAAAGCACGCTTACAATCATCGCTCCATTTCCATGCTACCCCTGTTCGTAGCAGGGCGTTCAGTGGGTGCAGAATTGTTGACAAATTCGGCAAAAACTTATGATAGTAATTCACCAACCCGAGGAATGACCTCAGCTGCGACACATTTTCAGGCGCTGGGGCCTTAACAACCACTTCAATTTTGTCAGGGGACTTACGTAACCCCTCTTCATCAATCACGTGGCCACAATACGATATCTGTTTCTTTAAAAATTCGCACTTGGGGTGGTTGGCTCGCAGCCCATGTTCCCGTAGTCTAGTGAGCACCTGTTCTAGGTTGTTAAGGTGTTCACTGTCATCTTCACCTGTTACAAGGATGTCGTCCAAGTAACACTGAGTCCCCGGAATCCCTTGCAGGACTTGTTCCATCGCTCTTTGCCATATCGCCGGAGCCGATGCTACTCCGAATACCAATCGATGATACTGGTAAAGACCTTTGTGAGTGTTTATCGTGAGATACTTCCTAGAGGACTCTTCAACCTCCATCTGCAAATATGCTTGTGCTAGGTCAATTTTTGTAAAACGCTTCCCTCCAGACAGCGAGGCGAAGATGTCTTCTATCCTTGGAAGAGGATATTGTACTGTGCGAAGGACAGGGTTCACCATCACCTTGAAATCCCCACAGATGCGAATCTTCCTTGGCTCTCCGGACTTATTGGTTAACGTTTTCTTCATGACAGGAAAGATGGGTGTCGCCCACTCGCTCCAGTCGACCTTAGACAACACGCCCGCCTTCTCCAGATTCTCCAGCTCTGCCTCGACGGCTGGGCGAATTGCATATGGTACCGGTCTCGCTTTGAAAAACTTGGGAACTGCATTCTCTTCTATTTTTATCGAGGCGGTTACGCCTTTAAGCGTGCCCAGTTCTTGTTGAAATACCTCTTTGGCGTTAGCTAAGATTGTTGACAATCGTCCAGGAGTGACGTCTTCATCTTTTTTACCGTCCACCATCATTGCATGAATGGAATGCCAATCTAAGTTTATCTTCCTGATCCATTCCCGTCCCAATAACGGTGGTCCACCATTTGGCAGTATGTAGAGATACAATTTCCGTATTTTCTTGCCATTGTATTCGACAGGCACCCTTATTTTTCCTCTGGGGTATACTTTTTGCCCCGTATAAGTTGTCAAGACGATGGATGTCTCTCTCAAGGGTATGTGTGAAAATAGCCACTCATAGTCTCGTCGATTCATGACGGTTAGCGCTGATCCTGTATCCAATTCCGTTTTAACTAGGGACTCCGCTATCGTGAGAGTGACCCAAATGGTTCGGTGATCCTCTTTTGCGATTACATTGTGAAGTTTGAGACAGCTTAGTCTTCTGTTTCCGGATTCACTATCGCTCATCTGGTCTTCGGAACTACTGTCCGTCATCTTTTGTACTTTCTTGTACGGTTCCTTAGTAGCCTTTTTGTTGTCGCTGGTCTTCTTCCCAGACCTACAAACTCGTGCAATGTGTCCAATCTTTCCGCATTGTCTGCATATTTTGTCTTTGGACCAGCAGTCCTTCTGGTCATGGTTAGTTCTGCCGCAGCGATAACATTTTGCAAATCCCCGTGTCATTTCGTGGGTGCCGTATTCCTGTGGTTTTTGTTGAATTTCTGCAGCTCCCCTGGCTGCTGCTTCATACGATATTGCCACGCTGAAAGCCTTATCTAGCGTCAGCTCTTTTTCTGCGAGTAACTTCTTCTGTGTTCCTTCACTCAGGAGTCCACAAATTTGTCCCGTAGGGTATCTGCCAGTCCTGCTCCGAACTGGCAGTGCTTTGATAGCTTGCGTAGTTCCGTAAGATACTCAGCATTGCTCTCATCTTTGTGCTGAGTTCTCCTGTGGAATTTAAATCTTTCTGCTATCAACAGCGGTGCAGGGTTTAAGTGCTCCTGTAGAACAGCAACAATTTCGTTAAAACTCTTCGCCTTCGGTTTGGCTGGAGTAATCAGATCCCGCAATAGGCCGTACGTTCTAGCGCCCATTACATTTAGCAATATTGATGCCTTTTTCCCCTCCGCTATTTCATTTGCCTCGAAATATACCTCAACTCTTTCCACATACGTGGTCCAGTCCTCTAACGTATTATCAAAAGCAGTGATACAGCCAGTCTTCGGCATCTTGCAAATCTAAAATGGCGCCTCCCGCGCTTTGCCTTCTTCTCCGATTTAACAAAATGGCGCCTCCCGCGCTTTTCCTTCTTCCCCGCTGTTGTTAGCGCTGCTTTCCACGGTTTCCTGCGCGTTAAATATTAATTCGTTTTCTTTTATTATCTTCCCGTCGTGGAGCGGACCCTCTGGGACACTTCCCTCCCTCTTCTGAGGTCCGAACGCTGCCCAGCTTCGAAACACCGGCCGCGCCCTGTATGCTCCACCCTCTCTCTCTCTCCTTGCTTCCCGACTCGCTGCCCGGCCCCGTTGCAGCCCAGGAAGGATCAGAGCACTACCTGCCACCAGCCCGATTAGCTGGGAAACCACGGACCGAGGAACCCAGCCTGGCTCTGGACAGTCGCTCCTGCAAGTTTTGAAATCGATGATTGACGGTCGACGCCCGTTTCTCGAGTTTCAATGGCCTATTTTTTTTTCCTTTCTTCCGACCTTCAACGTCGTCGGAGCTGCTGCTGAGTTGCAGGTAAGTTCTTTCTAACTCGTCGCCAGTGTTAAGTCCGTGAATGATTGAGACACGGACTAGCAGGAGAGAAACAAACAGAACTTTACTGGTGAAAGGGATAAACGAATCTAACAAAACAGAGGCTCTCTAGCGCCTTTTATACAGGGGTGGTCACTGCCGGTACTGCAGTCTGAGACCAGTTATTCTCTTAAAGGTACATACACAACACCACCGATCACGCCCGCTGACCCCCCGGGAAATCTCAGCCGTTGTTTGTGGAAAATTGTCTCCAAGGTTTTAAAAATTTCCTTCCTGTTACATCTAATAAGAGCTCAAACAGACTTGGAAAACAGAACCCTTTTAATTCACAATTACACTATGTAATTACATAAAAGATTTTCAATTAACATTTTTGGGGGGTGGGAGGTGGGGTTAGAAGATCCACTGCATAAAAAAGGCTAATGAAAGTTTTTTGAAAGAACAATTATCCTTGAAGGGAAGATGCCACTGTGGTGATAATTACAAATTACCTGAGCCAGGTTCAGATCATCCATTAGGCACAGCAGCTTCTTGCTCCCTTCAGCAGTGTGTACAGTGCTGTGCCTTCATTCCAGTCTCTCCACTGGACTGTTCCAAAGCATTTGGGGATTAGTGAAGATGCAGAGAACAGAACAAAATGTTCCAGGATTGTTGCTAAGCAGGAAATGTAGCTGAGAAAATTGAGAATTAAGTACTCAGAATAATAAGAGAACACCACTATTTTATTTCACACAAAATGCTAAGCGTACTGTTTTTCTGACCTTGCAGTAAAACTGCCTCCTTCCCTTGAGAATTCATCCTGTTAATGTCGCTAAGCTTCTAAAAATGAGTTTCAAAATCCCAGGCCAGGCCACAATAGGAATTAATGCATGAGACACTTAATCAATGTCAGTTCTCTGTGGTCTGTAACCAGTTTTCGTTGTCAAAGAGGGAATTCTGATAACAGTGCTGATGCTCTTTGGTGCTTATGTGCTAACCCTTTAACAATTTCTAGATTCAGACAGCTAAAAAAGTAATCAGGCTTGCATAAAGCACAAAACCTCAGTGCAGCTTTCAATATAACATCACACATCTTTATTATCTTCTGATACTTAGCACAGTACCAACCTCCACATGGACAAGTGAGGACAATTAAGACTGTGAAAAGGGTGTGGATTTTCTTTACAGACATTCAGGCTAAAAATGTTTTGGTTTTATATTTTGATACAAACATAAAAAATATATATCATGAACGTTACGTTCGTAGATGTCTGAAAAACTGTTGTTGGTGATTTTAATATGATTGTATTTGTATGGCAGTGACCTTGGGAATAACAGATGAAGGGCTGGAAAATTCAAATTGTCATCTACCCAACTAATCAAAGGCACATTAGTTTTCACCTTGGGCAAGCTGAAAATAGAGCAAGTTGCCAGGCTGCATATACCTCAGTTTGTATGTCCCATTATTTCCAATCTTTAACTCTTTCTGCATCCTTGATGCACCTAACACTTTGGGGGTGATTTTCCCAGCCCTGGGAAGGCGGGTAAGGAGGCGGGACTGCTGGAAAATGGCAGAATCTGGGGGCGGGTACCCATCCCACAGTGGGAGCTGCCACCTCAAGGCGGGAAGAGGATTAGTGCCAATTAGCTACCTGTTAACAGATAGTTAACAGGCAGTTTTTTTGAGAATCCCTATTTTCAGCCCTGAAGTGTGGGCTTCTCGATGGCTCTGAACCTCACCAGGGTCAGCAAAGCAGGCCATCGGTCTGCGGGGGTCAGAGGGGCCGAGATGTCTGGTGTGCAGGTGAGTGATAAGTGCAAGTGTGGAGAGGTGAGTGTGTGAGCTGAGTGTAAAGTGTTTTAATAAGTTTTACTTATCTTTCATTCTTCCTGCAGGCTTCAACCCTTCAGGTCTCGGGAGTCCCTCATCTCACCAGCACAGAAAGCAAAATGGCCGCTAAACTGTCAAAAGTTGCAGCCTTCTGCTTTCTGCTCAGGAGAGATCTCTAAGTGAGCCTGAGTGGAAGGGCTCAACTTAGAGAACAGATTGTCAGTGTTTGACAGCTTCACAGAGCCGTCAAACGCTGACATTTCATCTGTCAAAAGCTCTTGACAGATGAAACGTCACTCGCTGATGTCACCTGTAACCGGCTTTCCCTTAATTGGCCTGCTAAGCCCGCTGGGCGGGCTTAACAAGGTCGATCAAGGGAAAATAGTGTGGGTTGGCCAGAAGTTGATGGAGGCAGGACTAAAACTCAAAAAGTGGGAGTCCCGCCTCCAAAAGCTCCCCATTGAGAAAATCCAGCCCTTTGTAACAGTTGCAATACTGTCCAACCCTATTCATTATTTATGCATACCATAGGCATACTTATTCCTTTTTAGGATTCAAACAACTTCATTGCTAAAGAAATGCTCCTTTAGAATGTCCTAATAGGGAGTAAAAACTGAGCAGATAAAGTTTGATCCGTGGAATGTAGCAGCGTGAAGTGAGGCTGAGATAAAGCTGACGGTGAGAGATTATAATGGAAGATATTTAAAGTCTAGTATAATAAAGATCAGCTGTGTTTTTAGTGAGATTTACATGCTGTATTTAGCACTATAGATATATTTTTATGGCTGAGAATGTAGCCTAGAAACATAGAAGATAGGAGCAGGAGTAGGCCATTCAGCCCCTCGAGCCTGCTCCGCCATTCAATGCGATCATGGCTGATCATCCAAATTCAGTACCCTGTCCCTGCTTTCTCCCCATATCCCTTGATCCCTTTAGCCTAAACACACTGTTCCCTGACCGGGAATCGAACCCAGGCCACGGCGGAGAAAGCGCCGAATCCTAACCACTAGACCATCAGGGAAGCTAATTAAAGTTTGAACTCTATTCAAGGATTAACTGAGTATTGATTAATCTTTTTGTATTATTAAGTATGCTATGCTCCTTAACCCAGGATTTTACTGATTTCAGGCGCTAGAATACAAACTGTGCTGCAACGACCACACAGTGTACCATCAAAAGGAGTGCTGGGTTCAATCAGCATGGCCGCACTCATTAACAACACTGAGCAGTCCTGCAATTACACAGTGGAACTCAGGGCAGCTGTTTACTCTGGGATTCTGCTTTGCAATGAAGGCTTCAAGGCAAAGAAAATGCAGCTGTGAAGACCAGGCACCAGAAGCACTCCTTGAGGGAGAAGGGGAAAAGAGGGAAACCAATTATGGCAGGGATAGCCACCCCTCCTCCCACAAGCACCTGGTGCAGCAGACATGGGAGAGCTTAGCAGAAAGGGTCAAAATTGTGTCCCAAGCCCACCGGACCGGGTCTTCTACATTACTTGTCGTAAATAAGTATGTAAGAAATGTTACTCTGACAAACTTTTGATAACCAGTAACAGCTGAGGGATAAAGATTGGCCAGGACATAAAGCTAGGCTGACACTCCAGTGCAGAGCTGAGGGAGTGCTGCACTGTTGGAGATGCCGTCTTTTGGATGAGACGTTAAACCGAGACCCCGTCTGCTCTCTCAGGTGAACGTAATGGCACTATTTCGAAGAAAAGCAGAGGAGTTATCCCCAGTGAGCTGGCCAATATTTATCCCTCAACCAACATAACAAAAACAGATTATCTGGTCATTATCACATTGCTGTTTGTGGGAGCTTGCTGTGTGCAAATTGGCTGCCATGTTCCCCACATTACAACAGTGACTGCACTTCAAAAGTACTTAATTGACTGTAAAGCACTTTGAGATCGTGAAAGGCGCTATATAAATGCAATTCTTTCTTTCATAGTACAGATATCAATATGAAGGGGACCCAAAATTTAACAAATTACTTACAAAATTTGACACTGAGCCACATAAGGAGAAATTAGGGCAGATAACCAAAAGCTTGCAAAGAGATAGATTTTAAGGAGCATCTTAAAGGAGGAGAGAGAGGTAGAGAGATGGAGAGGTTTAGGGAGGGAATTCCAGAGCTTAGAGCCTAGGCAGCTGAAGGCACGGCCACCAATGGTTCAGCGATTAAAATCAGGGATTAATATCAGGGTTGCTCAAGAGGCCAGAATTAGAGGAGCACAGATATCTCAGGAGATTGTGGGGCTGAAGGAGATTACAGAGATAGGGAGGGGAGAGGCCATGGAGGGATTTGAAAACAAGGATGAGAATTTTAAAATTGAGGCGTTGCTTAACCGGGAGCCAATGTAGGTGAACGAGCACAGGGGTGATGGGTGAACGGGACTTGGTGCGAGTTAGGACACGGGCATGCGAGTTTTGGATGACGTAAAGTTTACATAGGGTAGAACGTGGGAGGCCAGCCAGGAGTGTGTTGGAATAGTCATGTCTAGAGGTAACAAAGACAAGACAATTCCATGACTGACCAGTTCATTGCAATTTTTGGCTGCACAACCTCAGCAACATCCCCTGAGCAAAGCAAATTAACGTGGTCATGTAGAACTGCGCTTTTCCCACATCCTTCTTCTCCAACAAACATCACAGGCTGACCTGCATCCAAAAGTAAACCCAACAGGCACAACAGTTGCTGTAATTAACATTAGAGAAGGGGAACTATCGTATATTTGCACATTCATTAAACAGTTCAATGTATTGCAGTAATAATTAACTAGTCTTTACCATGAGCAATTTAAACCTCTTTCCATTCAGTTAGATAACATTTGTCTGTCAGTCTTTATATAATTCACAATAATTAACACACGTGGAAAACTAGCCATTTAAAAAAATATAATCAAAGGTGGCATAGTGGTTAGCACTGTTGCCTCACAGCGCCAGGGACCCGGGTTCGAATACGGCCTCGGGTGACTGTCTGTGTGGAGTTTGCACATTCGCCCCGTGTTTGCGTGGGTTTTCTCCGGGTGCTCCGGTTTCCTCCCACAGTCCAAAGATGTGCGGGTTAGGTTGATTGGCTATGATAAAAAAAAAAAATTGACCCTTAGTGTTAGGGGGATTAAATATGTGGGGTTACGGGGATAGGGTGGGATATGTGTTGGTGTAGGGGTTACGGGGATCGGGTGGGATATGTGTCAGTGCAGGCTCGATGGGCCGAAATGGCCTCTATCTGCACTGTGGGGTTTCTGTGAAGTTTCTGTGAAACTAGATGTGGAGTTAACGGTATATGATAACTGCATTATCAACAGTATAGTTCTTATATTAAATCCAATGAACTTCAGACTTTGCAGTTTATTGTGGCCTACTAATAAAAGATAATATAAATATTTTGAATATGCTTCTCGATTTGATGAATAAATTACTCAAGCTTTTTTCTAATTACCTGAGAAATAGGTAATACAGAGTATGCTAACTAAAATTGACCTCAATTTAAAAAAAAATATTTCAGGCTGAGCAAGATAAGGGATGTCAACATTGGCCATTAAACACCCATTTACATTTTATACCCAGTGTCAACATCAAGTCAGACATCATTCAGGCGAGACAATGGATAGACTTCTCCAAAACATCGGCGTATGTGCAGACTGCTGCTGGTTGTTCTAAAATCGTTCCTAAAATATAGGCCCTGAATTTCCGATCGGAGTCTTCCTGCGGGCGGATGCCTCCGGTCGGAAAAAAATCTACGAGCTTACTTGCTGGTTCCGCAGGTCCCGAGGCTTGCGATCCTGGGCCTCTCCTCTTTGAAATACGCAGAGGCCCAGGTATCCCAGGAGCGCATGCGGTTCGCAAGCGCCCCTGGGATCACATGGGCCAGGCAAACCAATCAAAGAAGGGAATCCCACTTCATACATTTGACAGTTCTGTACGCACAGAACTGTCAAAAGTATGAATGGCGATGACTGCAAAAATGCACCAGCACACTGAAATAATTTTTTTTTAAACCATTACATATATAAAATTAATTAAAATGCCATTTAATTAAATATTTTAAACAAAAATTTAATTTTTTGAAAAATAAATTTAAATGTTTTAAAGGGGCTAAAAATAACCTTACCTTATTGCACAGGTTTTTTAATGTTTAAATGATTGGAAAAAAATTATTTTTATGTTATTTTAAACTCTTATGCTTTTACCAGGCGTAAGAATTTGACAGGCATTCAGCGGGCGGAAGTTGTGCAAAAAATGCAACTCTCCACGCACGGAGGCACTTCTCCCGGGGATGCAAGATCGACCGCATGTGCCGGGTTTAGCGCATGCGCTTCGCATGCCTCAACCCGGAAATTGCACGGCCCCTATGGGTGCCTACACACCTTGTACACAGCCGTGGTGGTGGCAAAATTTGGCCCATTATCTACTTTGGTTTCAAATGCCTGGAAAAGTCCTGAACATGTAACACCAAAACCGCTTCATTGCTGGTACAGAATGAAGCCGGAGAGCTTTGAGCATTCACCATAGTGGCAATCACATGTTTTGTCACTTCTTCCTTTCTGGCTCCTATTAAAACACATTGCGTTGCAAAGGGGTTGGTTTAACCAGAAGCTGGATCAGCATACCACTTACAGAAACGTAATACATTGGGATGTAATAAGGAATTGAATAAGACACTTGCATAATTATGATGTGTCATTTGCAGCAGGATGATGAAACTTCAGCAATTGGTAGAGCCTGATCTTTACTGAGGAGAAATTTCCAAGTGGGGCAGAGGAGTTCTGACTCGTGAGTGGTATTTTTTTCAAGACTCACTGCCCAGAAGCCACCTGGGCCAGATCCCTTTTCTACACCTCACATTTATCTATATAAAAGTTCATTTGCTGCTTAACTGCCCAGTCTGCTAGTTTTCTAATATCTTCTTGTATTACTTACATGTGCAGGAAGTGCCTCCAGTTGCTCAAACCCAAGCTCAGGGTTTCTGAGCTCGAGGAGCGGCTGGAGTCACTGCAGGCCAGATGGGAGGCTGAGAATTTCCTGGAGCAAACCGTTCCAGGAGGTGGTCACCCCACAGCTACAGAGAGTTCAGGAGGATAGTAAGTGGGTGGCCATCTGACAGGCTAGAAAGAGGCAGGCAGTGCAGGAATCCTCTGGGAGTGTGGCACTCTCAAATCGGCTTTTAGTGCTCAATGTGAGGGAGGGTGACGATCCCTGGGGCGAGAGCAGTTTAGTGCCCATTCATGGCACTGCGGGGCAAATGACTGCACAGGTGGGCACAGCAAAGTGTAGAAATGCAGTAGCCATAGGGGATTCGATAGTCAGGAGGATAGACAGGTGTTTCTGCAACCGCCAATGTGAGTCCCGCATGGCGTGTTGCCTCCCTGGCGCCAGGGTAAAGGACATCACTGAGAGGGTGAAGAACATTTTGAGATGGGGGAAAAGCCAGAAGTTATGGTCCATGTGGGAACCAATCACATAGGAAGGAAAAGGGTTGAGGTCCTGCAGTCAGAGTTTCAGGAGCTAAGGGGGAAGTGAAAAAGCAGGACCTCAAAGGTCGTAATCTCTGGATTACTCCCAGTACTACGTGCTAATGAGTATAAGAATAGTAGGATTAAACAGGTTAACACGCGGCTGGAGAAATGGTGCAGGAGGGAGGGCTTCAGGTTCCTGGGGCATTGGGACCAGTTCTGGGGCAGGTGGGACCTGTTCAAGGTGGACAGGTTGCACCTCAACAGAGCTGGGACCAATATCCTCACGGGAAGGTTAGCTAGCACTGTGGAGGAGGGTTTAAACTAATTTGGCAGGGGGATGGGTACAAGGATGAGACATTAAAGAGGAGAAACAAGCTGCACAGAGGCAAGGTGGAGAGGCAAATAGCACTACTGTAAAGAATAGTTCAGAAATAGGAGGGATCAGACAGGAGCCAAATTGGAAGCAGTCTAAAGTGGGTTTGGAGTGCATGTAAATGCAGAGAGCATGGTAAATAAGGTTGGTGAGCTGCAGGCACAGGTCGCCACATGGGACTATGATATGAGCTATTACGTTACTGGGTGTATACTATAGGCCACCAAATAGCGGGAAGAAGATAGATGCAAGAAAGATGCAAGAATTACAGTGTAGTGATAATGGGGGGGCTTCAATTATCCTAATATAGACTGGGATAGTAACAGTGTAAAAAGCAAAGAGGGGGAGGAATTCCTGAAATGTGTACAAGAAACTTTCTTGATCAGTCTGTTTCCAGCTCAACAAGGAAGGAAGCAGAGCTGGATCTAGTTCTGGGGAATGAAGTGGGGCAAATGGAGTATGTTTCAGTGGGAGAGCATTTGGGGAACAGTGATCATATCATCAGGTTTAGAATTGTTATGGAAAAGGACAAGGAACAATCAAGCATAAAAGTATTTAACTAGAGGAGGACTAACTTCAGGGAGTAGAAAAGGGAGCTGGCCCAGGTGTATTGGAATCAAAAATTGGTTGGCAACATAATAATTGAACAATGGGAGGCCTTCAAAGAGGAGATGGTTTGGGTAAAGTAGACATATTTCCATGAAGGGGAAAGGAAGAATATCCAAAGCTAGAGCTCCCTGGATGACTAAAGATATAGATGTTAAAATGAGGCAGAAAATGGAGGCTTATGACAATTGTAAGGCTCATAATACAGAAGAGAGCCAAGCTGAATATAGAAAGTATGGATGAGATCTGAAAAAAGGGAAAAAGGGCAAAGAGAAAGTATGAGAATAGATTAGTAGCTAACCTAAAAGGGAACCTAAAACACACAAATAGTAAAAGGGTAATCAAAGGAAGGGTGGGGCCGACTAGGAACCAAAAAGGAGATCTTCTTGTGGAGGCAGAGGTGATGGCTCAGGTACTAAATGAATACTTTGCATCTGCCTTCACTAGAGGAGAGGTGCTGCCAATGTAGCAGTAAAGGAGGCAGTAGCAATATTGGATAGAATAAAAATAGATAAAGAGGAGTTACTTAAAAGGTTGGCAGTCCTCAAAATAGAAAAGTCACCCGGTCCGGATGGGATGCATCCTATGTTACTGAGGGAATTAGGAGTGGAAATTGCAGAGGCTCTGACCATGCTTGGATATGGGGGTAGTGCCAGAGGACTGGAGGATTGCAAATGTTACATCCCTGTTTAAAAAGGGGAGAGGATTAAACCCGTCAACTACAGGCCTGTCATTTAGAGACAATAATCGGTGCCAAATTAATTGGTATTTGGAAAATTATGAGCTAATAAATGAAAGTCAGCACAGAATTGTTAAAGGCAAATGGTGTTTGACTAACTTGATTGAGTTATTTGATGAAGTAATGGAGAGGGTTGATGAGGGCAGTGCGATTGATGTTGTGTATATAGACTTTCAAAAGGCATTTGACGAAGTACTATATAATAGACTTGTTAGCAAAATGAAAACCCATGGGATTAAAGGGACAGTGGCAGCATGGATATGTAATTGACTAAGGGACAGAAAGCAGAGAGTAGCAGAGAGAACTGTTGTTTTTCAGAGAGGAGGGAGGTGTACAGTGGTATTCCCCAGGGGTCGGTATTAGGACTACTGTTCTTTTTGATATATATTAATAACCTGGACTTGGGTATACAGGGCATAATTTAAGTTTTCAGATGACATGAAACTCAGAAATGTAGTAAACAATGAGGAGGATAGTAACAGACTTCAGGAGGACATAGACAGAGTAGTGAAATGGGCAGACACATGACAGATGAAATTTAATGCAGAGAATTTGGGGCAGCACGGTGGCATAGTGGTTAGCACTGTTGCCTCACAGCGCCAGGGACCCGGGTTCGAATCCGGCCTCGGGCGACTGTCTGTGTGGAGTTTGCACATTCTCCCCGTGTTTGCGTGGGTTTCCTCCGGGTGCTCCGGTTTCCTCCCACAGTCCAAAGATGTGCGGGTTAGGTTGATTGGCTATGATAAATTGACCCTTAGTGTTAGGGGGATTAAATACATGGGGTTACGGGGATAGGGTGGGATATGTGTCGGTGCAGGCTCGATGGGCCGAAATGGCCTCTATCTGCACAGTGGGGTTTCTGTGATTCTGTGAAGTATGAAGTGATACATTTTGGTAGGAAAAATAAGGAGAGACAATATAAATTAAATAGTACAATTTTAAAGGGGGTGCAGGAACAGAGAGACCTGGGGGTGTATGCACACAAATCGTTGAAGGTAGCAGGACAAGTTGGGAAGACTGTTAAAAAAGCATATGGATCCTTGGCTTTATTAATAGAGGAATAGAGTACAAAAGCAAGGAAGTTATGCTAAACCTTTATAAAACACTGGTTAGGCCTCAGCTAGAGTATTGTGTTCAATCTGGGCACCGCACTTTAGGAGGGATGTCAAGGCCTTGGAGAGGGTGCAGAGGAGATTTACTAAAATGGAACAGGGATAAGGGACTTCAGTAACGTTGGGAGACTTGAGAAGCTGGGGCTGTTCTCCTTAGAGCAGAGAAGGTTAAGAGGAGATTTGATAGAGGTGTTCAAAATCATGAAAGGTTTTGATAGAGTAAATAAGGAGAAACTGTTTCCAGTGGCAGAAGGGTTGTTAACCAAAGGACACAGATTTAACATGATTGGCAAAAGATGAGGAAACGTTTTCTTACAAAGCGAGTTGTTGTGATCTGGAATGCATGGCCTGAAAGGGTGGTGGAAGCAGAGTCAATAGTAACTTTCAAAAGAGAATTAGATAAATACTTGAAGTGAAACAATTTACAGAGCTATGGGGAAAGAGCAGGGCAGTGGGATTAATTGGATAGTTCTACCAAAGAGCTGGCACAGACACGATTGGCAGAATGGTCTCCTTCTGTGCTGTATCATTCTATGATTCTGTGAAAAGAGGAAAATGTGGCATGAAAATCATCATCCTTGGTAAAAGGAGCAAGCACTCATGCCTAACCTTTAAGTAATCTCCTGAAACTGCATCAGTGCACTTTGATGCAGTCCCTTTTATGTGCTTGAAAAGAATTCTAATTAAGACCTTGCTCTCTATTGGATATCTGATAACTTGAACAAGGTCCCAGTGGTTACACAGAGCATCTGTGCTGTTGTTTCTTCATCAGCAATCATGGCCATAACACCCTGCATCGTAATAGATCCAAAGGTTTCAGAAGATGAAGACTCTAAGCTTGCACTAGCCTGAATGACTATAGCTTTGTCTACCATTTTAACAAAATCCCTCGAGCTTTCAACATTTCTTTGGAGAAAGTTCAAGTAACAGACTGAACACATAAATATCTGATCTTACAATATGTTACCTTTTGTTCTTTTCTCATCAGAGTTTGTAATTAATGTAAAATAAGGCATGCGGTATCTTCACAAAGACCTGACGAGTTATTAGCATTGCAGTTTCTCATTGTCATAAATCGCGAGTCGTGTTCCATTCATATATCAAGGCTAATTTTCATCTACTAGTGCAATTCAGTCCTGAATGGTTAAGAACTGGTGCAAATCTAGCTAGAACGGTAATTAATTAATAGTATGCAAATTTTAATTTAAATTATTATTCAAAGCGCAAGTACAGGGAATGTCAATCAGAGACTCAAGGTTACGCTGCTGTAGCCCTATTGCCAAACCGCATCGCCTGCGAGCGAACTCTCCACCGGCAGCACGGGATTAAGTAATTACCCCTTTACCTCCATATATAGTTCAATGTCCATTAACCCTGGATGTCCATTATGTGTGCGCATGAAGAGCACTGTGCTGAATGCACGCTGGAACATTGGGAAATTGGGTGCATATCAAACTTTATTCTCTAGAGTTTAGAAGAATGAGAGGAGATCTCATTGAAACATTCAAAATTCTTACAGGGCTTGACAGGGTAGCTGCAGGGAGGATGTTTCCCTTGGCTGGCGAGTCTAGAACCAGGGGTCACAGTCTCAGAATAAGGGGTCGGATGAGATGAGGAGAAATTTCTTCACTCAGAGGGTGGTGAATCTTTCGAATTCTCTACCCCAGAGGGCTGTGGAGGCTCAGTCGTTGAGTATATTCAAGACAGAGATCGATAGATTTTTGAATATTAAGGTCATTAAGGGATATGGGGATAGTGCAGGAAAGTGGAGTTGAGGTAGAAGATCAGCCATGATCTTATTGAATGGCGGAGCAGACTTGAAGGGCCAAATGACCTACTCCTATTTCTTATGTTCTTATGATATCAGCCAGGAAATGTGTGGCTAGCACTTGCTCAGTGGAGATCTTGCACGTCGGACCTCCACAAATTTCCTGCTCCAAAAAGGCCAACAAACTATTACACACAGAATGCAACAGAATTTAAAATCAGCAACGCAGTCTTAAAACTACAAGTAGTCTATTTGTCAGGTACAAATGGGAACTGAAGCAAATTCTGATCCCAAAGTGACCTGTACTGGCCCAAACTGCACACTTCAGCTTCAGCGTGTCCTGTTCCTCTTTAAAAAATGGTACCACTTTCAGATCTTTAGGTGGCGATGGGAGTTTGGTGTCCCAGTGTGTAGACAACTAAATCTGGCTCCATTATCCTGACAGAAAAGTGGGTCTATGATTCTGCTGCAAAGATGCGGGCCAAATTGAGTAGTGTAAACACTGGAAACTAGCTGACGTATGTCAGTTGTCCGGAATCTGACCCAAACTTGCATCGTCAGATCAGATTTTCTTGCAGTACAGGTACTTAAAAACTGAGGCTGGTGAATTAATCCGTGGGGAAGAATACGACGTCAGTGGACTTTAAAAAACAGTTTGCAAATACACAAATTTGCAACTTCTTTTACCTTTATGCTGCCTTCTAAACTGGCACAGACAAGCACCAGGTTATTATTTCATTGAATTACCAACCATATAATTGTAGCAAGTCAGCACCTTTTCCATTCCTGGCACAAGTTGAGGTACTGGCAGTTGAAATAATGACACCCATTCTCCAGACTAATACATCTAACCAGCCATTGGACCATTGAGGTGATGTTCCAGGTGACTGCCTTTCACTTTTTCTTGCCATGTTGTGCCGGTGTTGTACCCATTTTCTGAAGACATAACTGTGGTGTATGTAACCTGTTCCACCTTAAGAGAACTACCTTAAGAGATGTACTACTTTCTCTTGGCTGCTGTATACTGTAATACTGTAATACCGGTGGTGACCACACCGGTATATAAGTGTTGTGCAAGGACTTGCTGGGCAGTTCAGCCCTGACCTTCGAATAGTAAAGACATGTTAAAAGTTATTCTTGTTGTCTGTGTCCAGTGATTGATCCTAAACCTAACTGGGACATACAGACTCAACAGTGGTGACGAGTCCGATCTTACCCTGTGGCAAATGTACATCCAAGGCAGCTTCGTCCTCAAAACGGGCGTCGAGAAGAGTCATCCGCCCTCATCATCCTGCTGAGCACCATCGCACGGGAGGCATCGAGTACCCAGGTTAAAAAGAAAAAGAATTCTGACCACGAAGCCCTCCATCAGCGACAGGCAGTGCAAACTGTGTGGAGTTTGCACATTCTCCCCGTGTTTGCGTGGGTTTCCTCCGGGTGCTCCGGTTTCCTCCCACAGTCCAAAGATGTGCAGGTTAGGTTGATTGGCTATGATAAATTGACCCTTAGTGTTAGGGGGATTAAATACGTGGGGTTACGGGGATAGGGTGGGATATGTGTTGGTGTAGGGGTTACGGGGATCGGGTGGGATATGTGTCGGTGCAGGCTCGATGGGCCGAAATGGCCTCTATCTGCATTGTGGGGTTTCTGTGATTTCTGTGATTACCACGGTGGTGGGTAAGCCGATCAGCGACACGAGCAGAAAGTCGGCCGCGTTGACTGTGGAGTAGGGGAGGGAAAACGGAGGAATAAGGGCGGAGAGCTCGACCACGGCCGGTAGAAAGGGCTGGGCTGCAATCGAGGCCGAGAGGCGCAGCGACTGGGGCAGCTTAAGGCTCGAGAGCCGCGGAGAACTCAAACGCAGCCGGTGTACAGGACCGGGCTGCAAGTGGGGCTGCAAGGCAAAGCAGCGTCGGGGAGTGAGAACCGCTGGGGAGGCGAGAACGGCAGCAGAAAGGCAATCGCCATCGCAGCCAGCGGGGGGGGGGGGAAGAAGGCAAACGCGGGAATCCGCCATTGTAGTCGGCGGGGAAGAAGACGAGCGCGGGAAAGACCGCCAAGCGCGGGAAGCCGCCATTTTAGTAGGCGGGGGAAGAAGACAAGCGCGGGAAGCCGCCATTTAAAAAAAAAAAAAAATTTTTTTTTTTAAAGACTTGCAAGGATGCCTAAACATGGGAGCATTAATACCTTTGATAGCGATGTCGAAGATTGGACCACGTATGTAGAACGCATGGAAGTTTATTGTAAAGCAAATAAGGTATCAGATGATGAGAAGCATTAACCTTATTAAGCTCAATGGGTGCGAAGACATACGGGCTATTGAAGCACCTTCTATCACCGAATAAACCGGCGAATCAGACCTTCACGAATATTGTTACTGTCCTGAAAAATCATTTAAACCCCACGCCACTGATGTTAGCGGAACGATTTAAATTTTACAGAAGAACACAGCTGAAAGACGAAAGCAACGCTGAATTTTTAATTGAACTGCGTAAGCTGGCAAAGTACTGTCAGTTTGGAACAGGACTAGCAGATGCGCTGAGAGATAAGTTTGTGTGTGGATTGTTAAAAGAAGGAACACAAAAGCGACTGCTTGAGGAGAATGAGCTTACGCTGGATAAAGCTGTCACTATTGCAGCATCGCACGAAGCCGCAGCGAGAGGCACTGCGGAAATGCAGCTACGGTCACCGGAACTCAGCACCAATCAAATGGTCTTGAGTACAGTAAAATGTTATCATTGTGGAAAGACAATGCACGATCAGAACCAGTGCTGGTTCAAAAATCAGGAATGCAGAAAATGTGGCAGGCTTGGTCACATAGCTAAAGTATGCCGGTCAGGAAAGAAGACCAGCAACAAAAAGTCACCGCGGGAAAAGTACAAAAAGGTACACAAGGTGACAGAGAACAGTTCGAACGAACAGAAGTCAGATTCAGACGCCAGCAGTAATGAACTGTGTAGTCTAAGAGTACACAATGTTGGTAAGGAAGCAGACCTCCAAACAATTTGGGTCACACTTCAGATAGCAGGAGTCCAAGTGAAGATGGAATTGGACACTGGATCAGCATTGACGGTCATGAATAAGAAAGATTACAAAAGGTTATTCCCACATATTCCCCTACGGGATACGGAGATTGTATTGAAAACATACACGGGGCAAAGAGTATACCCCATCGGGAAGATAGAGGTAAATGTGGTCCACAAGGGCAAAGAAAGCCGAGGAATGGACTTATATGTGCTACCTGAAGGAGGTCCACCACTACTGGGACGGGAGTGGATTAGGAAAATAAATATGGACTGGCATTCTTTAAAAGCACTAACGGTAGATTCCGGTACAAAAGATGTCAAACCTAAACGATTATCCAGAATATTGGACGATGCTAAAGAGGTGTTCCAACAAGGACTGGGAACACTGAGAGGAATTACGGCAAACATCAAGATTGAAGAACATGCAAACCCAAAATTTTTCAAAGCCAGACCGGTACCTTATGCAATACGACCTGCTGTGGAAGCTGAGCTAGAAGGGCTAGAACGTTCAGGAGTACTGTCTAAGGTAGACTGGAGTGAGTGGGCCACGCTCATTGTCCCAGTCATGAAGCGTTCATCGAGCAACAAGCCGGGGGAACCGGGGAAGGTTTGCATCTGTGGTGATTTCAAGATCACTGTTAATCCAGTGCTTCACACGGTGCAGTATCCGCTTCCACGGATTGAGGATATCTTCGCTTCATTGTCTGGCGGGAAACACTTCACCAAGATAGACCTGGTGCAGGGGGACTTACAGATGGAAGTTGAGGAAGAGTCACGCCAGTATCTCACGATCAACGCGCATAGAGGCTTGTACCGGTATAATAGACTGTTTTTTGGAGTGGCATCGGCTCCAGCAATTTGGCAGAGGGCCATGGAGCAGGTATTACAGGGAATTCCTGGTACACAATGTTACCTGGACAATATTCTGATTACAGGAGATGATGATGAGGAACACCTTGCAAACTTGGAACTGGTGCTCACCAGATTGAAAGAATATGGTCTTCGAGTTAATCGCCAGAAATGTGAATTCTTTCAGAAGCGGATCTCGTACTGTGGTCATGTCATTGACCAGGAGGGGCTTCATAAGTCTCCTGACAAGATCGAAGCTGTTGTGAAGGCTCCCGCTCCGGATAATGTATCCCAATTGAGGTCGTTTCTAGGGTTGATTAACTATTACCATAAGTTTCTGCCAAATTTATCCACGGTGCTGCACCCGCTGAACGCTCTTTTGCAGAAGGGAGTACCATGGAAGTGGAGCGAGGACTGTAAGAGGGCCTTTCACGAAAGCAAGGCATTGATCACCTCAGAGGAAGTGTTGGCTCACTTCAACCCAACGCTGCCTATTCGTTTGGCTTGTGATGCTTCTCCATATGGTATTGGGGCAGTACTCTCACACAAGTTGCCAAATGGCCTGGAGAGGCCAGTTGCGTTCGCATCCAGATCATTGACCTCCGCTGAGCGCAATTATGCTCAGATAGATAGGGAGGCTCTCAGCCTTGTGTGGGGAGTAAAGAAGTTTAATCATTACCTCCAGGGCCAAAAGTTTACGCTTCTGACAGACCACCAGCCGTTGGTATCCATTTTTAACCCTAAGAAGGGTGTTTCGGTAATGACAGCACAGAGACTCCAGAGATGGTCCCTTTTCCTAGGGGCACATCAATATCAGATAGAATTCAAAGGTACAAAGCAGCATGGTAATGCTCATGGGCTGTCGCGCCTGCCACTACCTACAGAGGAGGAGGCACCGACGGTTGATCCTGTGGAGTTATTTCACTCGACCATCATCGAATGTTTACCAGTCACCAATGCAAGTATTGAAAGAGAAACCAGGAACGAACGACACTGTCCAGGGTCTACGAAGTGACAGTGAAGGGATGGCCAGCACATGGTGATCCACTGTTACCGGCATTCTCAGCAAGACGAGACCAGCTGTCCGCCTGTCAAGGAACATTGATGTATGGAACAAGAGTGATTATTCCTCCTAAGTTAAGAGAGAGAGTTTTAAAGGAACTGCATGAAGGTCATCTGGGGGGAGTCAAGATGAAAAGCCTTGCTAGGGCTTATGTGTGGTGGCCGGGTATCGACCAACAGATAGAGGAGCTGACGAAAAACTGCTCAGGGTGCCAAAAAGTGCAAAATGCACCGCCGATTGCACCGCTGCATCCATGGGAATGGCCTTCAACCCCATGGCAACGTGTACATATTGATTTTGCTGGTCCTTTCATGGACTCCATGTTTTTAATTGCGGTGGACGCTCATTCTAAATGGCCAGAAGTGATTAAGATGACTACCACTACCTCGGAAAAGACGATCGCGGTGTTAAGAACGATATTTGCGAGAAATGGATTGCCAGAACAAATATGTTCAGACAACGGACCGCAGTTCGTGTCAGAAGAATTCCAGGGGTTCATGAAGAAGAATGGGGTGAAACATTATACCTCTGCCCCATATCATCCGGCTACAAACGGGTTGGCCGAGAGATTTGTACAAACGTTTAAAAAAGCAATAAAGGCCATGAGCGAAGATCAGATTCCACTACAACACAAGGTGGACAAATTCCTACTGGCATATCGAAACGCCACTCATGCAGTGACAAACCAAAGTCCTGCCATGATGTTCTACAACAGGAGGTTGCGGTCCAGGTTGGACTTGTTAAAACCAAATGTGCGGAGGGAAGTTGAAAACAAACAGTTCCAGCATATAAATAACAAGACCACTCGGAGTTTCGAAATAGGACAACCAGTGTTAGCCCGGGGCTATAAAAACGAGAAATGGCAATCTGGAACAATTCGGGCCAGACAAGGACCCCTGATGTACACGGTAGATATTGGTGAAAATGTAATACGGCGTCATGCTGACCAACTGGTAGAATCGAGAACAAGGGTCGAACCCATGGTTACGGCAGAGACAACCGTGAAAGAAGTTAGTGAACCTGAAGCATCTACCTCAGAAGTGAATGTACCTGATGATGAGGCCCAATCCATAAGAGACCAACTAGATGAGTCACCCCAGCAACGAGAATCAGAGACCACTGAAAGGCGTTATCCAACTCGAATCAGGAGGCCTCCTCAGAGACTGAATCTTTGAACTGTTTTGCATGAAGTTGTATATATATATATATATATGTTATTATGTTATGTTAAATGGGGATATAACTGTTAAGCTAAAAAGGGAGGATTGTGGTGTATGTAACCTGTTCCACCTTAAGAGAACTACCTTAAGAGATGTACTACTTTCTCTTGGCTGCTGTATACTGTAATACTGTAATACCGGTGGTGACCACACCGGTATATAAGTGTTGTGCAAGGATTTGCTGGGCAGTTCAGCCCTGACCTTCGAATAGTAAAGACATGTTAAAAGTTATTCTTGTTGTCTGTGTCCAGTGATTGATCCTAAACCTAACTGGGACATACAGACTCAACAATAACAGATTTGCGCAATAATCAGTGCACATTACCAACATCCCTTCAAGGTTTTTACTGCCTCTAGGACAATCCAAAACAAATGCATTTCTAAAATGCAAAAAGTTTGCAAATAGCAACTGATGTAAAAGAGTGTCTCACACATCAAGGAACTTTAAAGTAAGCTTTAAGCAACTTATAATTATACTATATACAAGAGCGGTCTTCACCATGCCTCTAGGAGAAGCCCTTTTACCATACTGAGCAGTTCAGTATTTATACTAGTCCAAACACAGGAAGTGACGTATGCACAGGAAGTGATGTATGCACAGAGTTCACAGTTCACAGTGCACATAACTTCATCCGGAAGTTATTTATTATTATTACATTCTTCCCTCCTGCGAGATGAGAAGGCTGTGGTCTTCCTTTTATTCTGCAGCCGCCGAACGAGGAAGAGTCGCACCCGTTTGGGTTCCCGTCGTAGAGGGTCACTGGTCCGCTTACATGCTGTTGGCCATTGGTCAGAGTCTGTGTGGCCTGGATTACCCTTTGAAGGGTCGGGGAGATCATGGCTTCGTGTACGAGCCCCAATAGGTGCAGAGTTGGTCTGTCTCTGTTCAGAGGGAGGTGCAGAGCTGGTCTGTGGCGGATCAGTACTTTGGTGCACGGTACTGGGAGGGTCGCAACTTTGAGTACGGGGTTCTACCAGCACCAAGCTAGTTGGTGTCAGATCAGGATCCTGGAGAGGGGTACCCGGTAGGTTCCAAGAGGCTCCTGGTAAAATACCATCACTCGATGTCCCACTAGGTCCTGGTGGGCAGGGAGCCAGATCCCGTAATGATACGGTAGATTCTCGGCCGTCGGGATATAGTATGTATGCATAGGTGGGGTTGGCATCGGTTAGTTCGACCTCATCTACGAGAGGGTCATTTTTAGACGTCCGAACGTATCTTCGGAGTAGTACAGGTCCAGGAGTAGTTAGCCATGATGGGAGGGATGTCCCATAAGATGAGCGACGCTGGAATCCAAAGAACCGCTCATGAGGTGTAGTATTTGTGGCTGTAGAAAGAAGGGACCGTATAGAGTGCAATGCATCCGGAAGCACTGCTTCCCATTGCTGGTTTGGTAGGCCCCGAGATCTTAAAGCAAGATGTACGGAATTCCAGATGATACCGTTATACCTCTCTACCTGCCCATTTCCAATGGGATGATATGGCGTCGTTTTGCTTGTAGCAATTCCCCGTTCTGAGAGGTAGTCCTTGAGTTCCCTTGACATAAAGGATGGACCCCGATCCGAGTGAATGTAAGCCGCCATGCCACAGAGAGAAAATACCTGCTCAAGGCAGCAGATTACTGTGGACGCCAGCATATTGGAGCAGGGGAAGGCAAACGGAAAACGTGAATATTCATCAATCATGGTGAGCAAATATGTGTTCCGAGTTGAAGAGGGCACTGGGCCCTTAAAATCGATGCTAAGTCGTTGCATCGGTTGGGTTGCGTGTATGAGCATACCATCTGAGGGGCGGAAGAACTGAGGTTTTAATTCTGCACAAAGCCGGCATTCTGAGCACATTTTCTTTACATCTCCAGTAGAAAAAGGGAGATTCCGTGATCGTACGAAATGTAGCATGCGTGTAACGCCAGGATGACACAATCCATTATGGACATCTAGGAGAGTAGAGGACGACATAGTGGAGCAGAATGCTCGTGTGAGGGTATCCGGGGCCACATTCTCCTTGCCAGGTCGATAGTGAATGGTGTAACCAAAAGAGGCCAGTTCCATCCTCCAAAGCTGTATTTTATTATTCTTAATTTTGGTTCGTTTTCGATTATCGAGCATGAAGGCGACTGATCGCTGGTCCGTGATTAATGTAAAGTGCTGGCGAGCTAGGAAATGGTTCCACTTCCGTATCGCCTCTATGATGGCTGTGGCTTCCTTCTCAACCGGAGGATAATGTAGATCGGCACCTTGTAAGGTCCTGGACATAAATGCTACAGGACGACCTTCCTGATTTAGAGTAGCCGAGATCGCCACCTCCGAGGCATCACATTCGACTATGAAAGGGAGATTCTCATCGATGGAGTGAAGAGCCGCTTTCTCCAACTGTTTTTTGAGAAGGTTAAAGGCTGCAACAGCCGCTGTTTCCAATGGAAATGATCTAGCATGCAGCAAGGGTTGGATTTTGTCTGAAAAATGAGGAATCCATTTAGCGTAGTATGCAAACAGACCGAGAGCCTGATGTAAAGAAGCCGGATTCTTAGGTGACGGGAGCTCTTGGAGCGGGCGAAGTCTTTCTGGGTCTGGCTTAATGATACCATTGCCTACGCAGTAGCCAAGGATGTTGATGGTCGGTTGCGACGCAACAGATTTAGATTCATTCAAAGTTAAGTTACGGTGATGGAGGGCATCCCGAAATTTTTGGAGTTTGGCGTCGTGTTCCTGTTGATCGTGACCTGCAATAGTAATGTTATCAAGATAGGGAAAAGTGTCCCTTACGTTTTCCTGCTTAACCAGGCCATCCATTGCCCGTTGGAAGACAGCCACTCCATTAGTAACCCCGAATGGGAGGCGACGAAATTGGTACAGCCGTCCATTAGCCTCAAAGGCCGTGTACTGCTTATCTGAGACCTTCAAGGGTACCTGATGATAGGCACTTTTTAAATCATAAGTTGAGAACACTTTGTATTCGGCCAGTTTATTAACCATATCATCAATGCGTGGCAATGGGTAGGCGTCCAAGTCAGTATATTGATTGATGGTTTGCGAATAATCAATGCATAGTCATTGTTTGTGAGGTTTTAGAGGGTTCTTGACGATGACGACTTGAGCCCGCCAGGGCGACGAACATGGTTCGATGATATCCTCTGCTAAAAGTCGAGAGATTTTAGCCTCAATAAAAGATTGGTCTTCCTGACTAAAGCGCCACGATTTCGTTATTATTGGTTTGCATCGAGGAGGAATACTGGCAAATAATGAGGGTTCATCAAGTGAAGCTGCTGATAATGCACAAAACGGTAATTTAGACAGTATATTAGAAATAGTAAGTCCAGGTTTGGATCCGCCGAACTCAATGGTGAGTTTCTTATGCTGTTTTTGAAAATCCAGCCCTAAGATGAGATCACTACATAAGTCCTTGAGCACCGAAAGTCGGGTGGAGGGATACATGCGACCATTAAGTGTCATATCAATAATACAAAAGCCGGAGATTCTGGTATTAAGTGATGACTGAGCCATCGCAATTGCCTGGTCCGATGGGAAGATATGTAGTTTCAATTTCGCAACAATCTGTTCTCTAATGAAACTATCAGTACTTCCTGAGTCAATTAAGGCATCTAAGGTATGCCCATTAATTGAAACTTTTGTAGCTGCATGAAACAGGTTCTGTGGGCAAGCAGCTGTAATTGGTGTGGTTGCACAGAGAGTGGCTGAAACTCTAGGTGTGCTTCTTCGGGAGAGAGCTCGAGAGGAAGCTTGATAGGTCCTAGCCAGAGCATCTTGATAGGCCCTAATTGGGGCAGTTCGGTAGGCCTTAGCTGGATAGGCCCTCGTAGAGGCTCTTGATTGGCAAACTTTTGCAAAGTGTCCCTTTTTATCGCAATGACTGCAGATCGCATTGCGAGCAGGGCAGAATTTCCTAGGGTGAAAAGAATCTCCACAAAAGAAGCATTCCTTCTTAGATTGCCAAGAGGCTGCTAAAGTGGGGTCATCCTCCTCTTCTTCATCAGAATTATCATCAGGATTAGATTCCTCCATGATAGGGTTCACCTGAGGCCACTTGAACCATCTGGTTGCAGTTACAGCAGCAGATCGAGATCTGGGCAGCTGGTAGAGGTCTGCATTTTTCTTTGCCAAATCCAGAGAACAAGCCAGGTCAAAAGCCTTTTGTAGCTCAAGTGTTTTACTTTCTAGTAGACGCTGGCGTATAAATGGAGAGGCAATCCCGCAGATGAAAGCATCACGAATCATTTCTTCGCGGTACAGCTCAGCCGAGGCTGCCTGAAAGTTACAATTTACGCTGAGCCTGCGAAGTTCTTGAAGGAATTCGTTAATCGATTCCCCTGGCCCTTGTCGGGCTGTGGCCAGTAGATGTCTAGCATAGACCTCATTTGCGGTCTTGGCATATAGTTTTTTAAGTGCCCGGATCACCTCATCGTAATTATCCCATTCATCAACATATTCAAACACTGTTGGGGTCACATAGTTGACAAGTATCCTCAGTTTAGTAGAAGCATTCACTTTACATTCATCAAGAAAATTCTCAAAAGTACGGTACCAATGCTTCCATACCCTGCCAGCTGCTGGTGCGTTTGTGTCCAAGTCCAGACGAGTAGGTTTAAGGATGTTTTCCATGATGGGTGCTTCCCTGGATCCTTAACTCCGAGTTTGTCTGAAGGTCTAGTATTTGTGAGTGTAAATACTAAGTTGCTTAAATTGATGTAAAAAAGAGTCTCACACATCAAGGAACTTTAAAGTAAGCTTTAAGCAACTTATAATTATACTATATACAAGGGCAGTCTTCACCATGCCTCTAGGAGAAGCCCTTTTACCATACTGAGCAGTTCGGTATTTATACTAGTCCAAACACAGGAAGTGACGTCTGCACAGGAAGTGATGTATGCACAGAGTTCACAGTTCACAGTTCACAGGAAGTGATGTGCACATAACTTCATCCGGAAGTTATTTATTATTATTACAGCAACTTTCTCTTGGGTGCTGTCACCCTCGCACATCCCTAAGGTACACAAAAAGCGTCTGCCTCAACAAGCCAAAGTTGTACACTTGTAACTTTTTTCTTACATTTTCATTTTTTAATTAACATTTTGGGAGGGTGAATTTTCATATCGATGTGAGGCTGTGGGTGCTGGGGAATGGAAAACATCTTCACTTTGGCACATGGTATCAGGATCAAGCAATCTGAGATCAGACCCAGCATGGTTTAGGTGCAACATAAACGTTTCTCTTCTCTTACTCCATTCCAACCACAGAGGAGAATCCCCATCTACACTAATATGACAATTCTGCAACCTAC
Source organism: Somniosus microcephalus (assembly GCF_052327205.1). NCBI lineage: Eukaryota > Metazoa > Chordata > Chondrichthyes > Squaliformes > Somniosidae > Somniosus > Somniosus microcephalus. The sequence goes on from NC_141008.1 coordinate 39,907,894, forward strand.
TTGGGCCGACCTTGTAGCCTCTACGAATTAAACTGGCAATTTGTGCAGAATTATGGGCTATTCACTACTGTGGACACACACTTAAGTGTCAGCGTTGACTCAATAGGAGTGCCCTCACCCTAAGTCAGAAGGTTCAAGCCCCAGTCCAGAGATTTAATAATCTAGGTGGATACTTAAGTGCAATGCTGAGGGAGAGCTGTATGTCAGAGCTGCAATCTTTTGGATGAGATGTTAAACCTAGGCCCTGTGCCCTCTCAGGTGGGTGTAAAATGTCCCATGACATTATTTGAAGAAGATGTTCTCCTCTTCCCTGGCCAACATTTATCCCGAAATCAATATCACTAAAACAGATTATTTGGTCATTCACCTTATCGCTGTCTGTGAAACCCTGCTGTGCGCTAATTGGCTGCTGCGCTTGCCTCCGTAATAACAGTGATTACACTATAAAAGTCATTCATTGGTTATGAAGAGCTTTGGGATGTCCTGAGGATATGAAAGTTGTTATATAAATGCAAGTTTATTCTTTCTTTTATAGGGAATTGTGCTTAGGCTATCACAACGCATTTCCTTTTGTAGCTTTAGTGGTTATAAAGAGCAAGCGTTCTGTGCTGCATTCAAGGCCAGGTCCTTGTGTTTAAAGCTTCAATTGTGAAAGCCCCAGTAAAGAAAGCATGTTTGTCAGCTTGCCTCTCCTCTCCAGGCGGTCGCAGGATCTGGTGTTACTGAGTGCAGCTGGTGCTGACTGCCTCAGAGCAAACCAATCTTGCAGAGGGGGCCTCAAACAGGTCCCTTATTTACATATGCATAGGCTCTAAAGCCTGTTTCAGGTGTGGGCCCTTGACACTTTGGCCGGAATTTTCCAGGGTGTCAGCAGGCGAGATCGGTGGCGGGTCGGGTGGGAAAGTGTTTTTTATTGACAGAGGGTTGGGAACCCGCTGTCATCCCGTCGCAACACGTCTTTCCCAATGTCGGGTCTGTCAGTGCTGAGCAGACCCGACAGGCATCGACGGGTGACCCAAATAAACTCATTATAATCTACTTAACAGACCCTTAACAGGCTTTTTTAACTTACTTTTTAACTTTAACTTCATGGTCACAGGGTCCACACTGTTCGGAGACCTTGGGCTCGATTTTGTTACTGGGGCGGCTGGGGTCGTGTAATCCGCTTTTCGTGTTAGCCACCCGATTCTAAATCGATGTGGGAGAATGAAGCGATTTTAACTTAAGTGGGCAATTGAGTTCCAGCGTGTGGGAACCCATGGCCCAATTAGTGTTTTCAGTCTGAAACTCGCCTCCGATGACGTCATCATTGCTGCTGCATTTAAAGTCTGCAACAAGCCTTGCTTCTTCTGCAGACTGCCAAACTTTTGGCCTTTCATGTTAGAGGGACCTGGAGGCAGAATGACCAGCGAGAGACCTAAGTCTGCTCCCAGGTTTGATGACGTTGTCTTGCAAGCTTTAGTGGAGGGAGCAAGAGCCAATAAAGAGGTGCTCTTCCCTTCTTCAGGGAGGAAGAAGCCTCCCCAGCAAACGAAGGCTGTGTGGATCCAAGTGGCCCAGGAGGTCAACTCTTTGTCGATAACCCGCAGAACTTGGCTTTAGTGCAGGAAGAGGTTTCATGACTTTCTGCGCACTGGAAAAGTGAGTATGACTTTCCCATCACCCTCAATCTGATCCCCATTGCCTCTCCTCACCAGCACTCAGCTTTAGCAATCTCTTCCTCCACATCCCACTTGACACTGACATCCATGTACCCTTACCCATTCCCTCTCTCTCTATGGTCACATTCACCTAACTATTCAACTATGCAGCCCTCACACTCCCTATCACTGTGATGCTATGAAAACAACTTACAACACGCAGGGAGGGCCCTTGGTCTTGTCACCTCACTCCATCTTTGTCTCCTTCTAAGCATCTATGCTATGGATTCTCTACACTCCTTCATTCTCACTCAAGCTCCACTTGTCTCCCTCACTTCAGGAAAAGAGAGCTCACAATAAGAGGGAAAGAGTGAGGACAGGAGGAGGGCCACCCTCAGTAGCCCAGCTCACCCCCTGTGAGGAGGCGGTCCTGGAGATCGTGGGAGTGGAGGACGATGCGCAAGTGGGGGACGGACAGACGGGTGCCTCACAGCAAGCTGGTGACAGAATAGTTTTCCATCTCTCTCATTGCCATTGCATGAGTCGCTGATAATCATTCTGAAGCTCTAACAGATGGACTTATGATCATCTGCAATATGCAATGTGCATGTAACCTTGGGATCACATCTCTGACTCTTTCCTTTACTCCCCCACAGGACCATCAACTGCACCCATCCCCCCTAGCCAGGAGGAAGAGCCTGAGCATCCAGACTCCTCAGAGGAAGCTGCAACCTCTGAGGGCGCAGCGTCAGCAGAATTCAGCACACCCAGCACCAGCGCAGACACTCACGCCTCAGTGGGACCTTTGCGAGATAGAGTTGTGTTGTCACCTGGTGTATCACAGCTCACAAGTGAGCATCAGCAGATGGTGGAGACAGGGACAGCAGTGGAGAGTCCTTGTCAGAGGGCGCAGGACTCTGCCAGCTCGGCTCAGCTGCATGTCGACCCTCTGCCTCTGGGTCCATCCACAAGATCAGCAGTGCTGGAACTCCAGGAACAGATGCAGGAGTCTCTGGCAGGTTTTGTCTCCAGGGTCGCTGCGAGTGTGGAGCGAATGGAGGAGTCCATTGCGAACATGAGCAGAGCCTTTGTGGAGTCACTGACGCATGAACGCATCACCATGGAAAGGATGGCAACCTCCATGGAGGTGATAAGTCACCAGAGTGCAGAAAACATGGTGAGTGCTCTGAATAGAATTACATCTCTGGAGGAGCGATGGTCATCTATTGAACAAAGAAACCAGAGCTTCATGGAAGTCCTTCTGAGTAGGACTGCCAGCGCAGATATGGGTCCCCATGGCCCCCCTGATGTGCAGCAAGGTGCTCTCAAGCCACTTGCAAGCGCTGAAGGGGACCTGACCCATGAGAGAGAAGTTGGTGGCAGATATCAAGGAAGTGAGGACTCCTCTCCAAGTGCTCACACTTCCATGCCACTGCAGAGCCCTCGGTCAGAGCCCCACCAGAGTCCACACCCAACTGAGATCGGCGTCTCAACCCCTGCACAGCCACAGGAGCAGCAGACTGTTGGCGAGCCCTCACAGGTTTGCAACCCAAGAGGACGCCCGCCAAAGGTGTCAAGACAGGAGCAGCAAGAAAGTGAGCAAGGTACCTCCACATCTGCTGAAGCCACGGGGGAAGCACCACGTAGGAGCACGTGTAAGAGAAAGATACTGCACAAATAGTCACAAAGGTAGTCACTTGGGTGAAATTTGATGTTTAATGTTAAAAAGCCATCAGATGGTTACTGTAAATAAAAAATCTGATGGCTACTGCTGCAGTTGTGGTGTGTGTCATTTCGCTAATGGGACTTCCACATTGAGGGCTTAGTGTTACTTGGTATATGCCTCAGTTGCGGAAGCGCTCAGTGAAGGTGGTGAGAGGGGTTTCCCAGGAGGTCACACTGGAGGTGGGTGTCAGGCTCCAAACTTCCACAGCTGTGGTTATGCCTTCTAAAAGTTCCCCCAGACCTGAGACAACAAAGTCCTGCCACCTGCAAATGATGGCTGATCAAATATCCTATTTAATAGTGGAGCTGCAGCTAATAGTCAGCAATCCAATTGTGCTCCCGCCAGGTTTCACCATCATATTTCACAACAGGCGTGCTTCATGTCGGATAAGGGTTAAAATCATCAAGGCCTTTCAAAATGGGATAATAGAGGCAATTTAGTGCTTGTTAAGGGCCTTAAGGACCTATCCCGCCTCTTGGAGGCAGGATGGAGACGGGAGCAGTAAACACGATTTCTTGAAAAATGCTTGGAGGCGGGGTTGGGCCCGCCCCCGCCCGCCACTTTTTGCAAGTTTAACACCCCACATACCTCCATTCCCGCCTCCATGGCCCTGTGAAATTCGAGCCCCATGTCTGTCAACCTGAGGCAGGAGTTCAGTGGCCATTGCTCCAGCTGATTGCTTGACAGCTTCAAATGTACAGTAAGAGCTCCCACCTGACATAATCACTTTCCTCAGCCACAAGCTGTTCCTCACTGCATTTCTTGAACAGAATCAGCAGAATGCAAGTGTTTCCACCAAAGTCTCCACCCAGTCTCACCTCATTACCTCTCTCACCATTGACAGAATGCTAGATTGAGAGAGAGAGATGGGTGGAGGTGCAAGAAGTTGGTGTGAGTAAGGATGTGCAGGGGTAGGGTAGGGAGGGCAGAGTGATGAGGATAAGATGAGAGGCACAGCAGGGTGAGGTTGAGTATGGCTTTGTACTAACGTTTCGTGTCTAATGAGATCATTGAAACTTTTGTGCCACTGCACCCAGGTCCTCCTGACCACATCCCTGCTTGTGCCCTCCTCTACAATCTGCAACCAGGCTGCATTGGTCTCTTGGGGAGGTCTCTTCCGCTCATTGGAAGGGAAGAGGACCTCGCTGCATGCTCTGACTCCCTCCATAAGCATAAGGAGGGAGTCATGGGAGAGCCTGGGTGCAGCCCTGCACCTCTGTGCAGTGCTTGTCAGTGTTTGCAGCACCTCAATGCTGTAAAACATTGACAGCACAAACTTCAAAAGATATGTGGCCATGGTCCCTTCAAGGAAACCGGCTGATGACGTGTCATGAATGACGTCACCAGACCTGCTTCCTCTAATTGGACCAGGAAACGCGCTGGGCGGGCTTACCAAGCCCAATTAATGCAAGTTAATTTTGGACAGTGGGATGGAGCCAGCAGCGGGGTCGCGACCTGCCACCAACATCGCCCACACTGGACCCGCCCAGGTAAGTAAAATCCCAGCCTACTTTTTTCTTCAGCAATAAGGCAGACAGCGCACTTCCAGCCGCAAATGTGCGCACACTTCCTGCTTGCCATACTGGGGCTTATTAAGCCATTTAGTGCCCATTTAACTGGATTTACAGGCCATGACATTTAAACACCAGACCAAATGAGCAGCTCTTCTCTTTCAATATGAAAACAGGGTGGGAGCAATTCATACACAGAAACAAGGAGGGCTGATAAGGGGAGTGTAATTGATGTAGTCTACATGGATTTTAGCAAGGCTTTTGACAAGGTAGGTTCCACATGGTAGACTGGCCAGAAAGTAAAAGCCCATGAATACAAGGGAAAGTGGCAAGTTGGATCCAAAATTGGCTCAGTGGTAGGAAGGAAAGGGTAATGGTGGACGGATGTTTTTGTGACTGGAAAGCTGTTTCCAGTCGGGTTCCGGTGTCAGTACTAGGTCCCCTGCTTTTTGTGGTATACATCAATGATTTAGACTTCAATGTAGGGGGCATGATTAAGAAGTTTGCAGCGGATACAAAAATTGGTAGTGAGGAAGAAAGCTGTAGACTGCAGGAAGATATCAATGGACTGGTCAGCTGGGCAGAAAAGTGGCAAATAAAATTCAATCTGGAGAAGTGTGAGGTAATGCATTTAGGAAGGGCGAACAAGGCAAGCCACAATAAATAGTAGGATATTGAGAAGTGTAGAGGAACAGAGGGACCTTGGAGTGCATGTACAGATCCCTGAAGGTAGTAGGACAGGTAGATAAGGTTGTGAAGGAATAAGCCATATAACCTATTCAGAAAAATACACTATCTTATGAAAGCATTCTGGCCTTATTAAGACATGACAATCTGGGTTTGGAAATTTAGAAACCTAAGGATGAAATAGCTGTGAAAGCATTCTGGCTATTGAGATAAGACAGTTGTTGACCCTGAATAATTAACCTTATTGAAACAGAAGGTGAAGGGCTCCGACAGGCTGACCTTTTGGGAACGAAACAATGGTTCACCCTGGATAAGGTGTTCTAATTTACACTTCATAAAGAAGCACATAAGATAAGGAACATCTGCCCTCGTAAAGATGACATAAAGTAAGGAACACCTGCCGTCACACCGTTTTTATATGGTAAACTTAGAACACCTAGAGATGAGACATGAGTCTGGCTGAGGTGGCAGTAAGAGTTACAGAAACGGCAGAAAAATGACTAGAGATAATTAGCTTGCATCAGCAGAAAACCTTAAAGGAAATACCACTGGAAAAGGGTATAAAAATATTGATCTTTCAAATGGGATAACAGACTCGCTTTAATCGGGCAAAGCGATTCTTGGCTTCAGAGGCGACTCTGTAGTCTCCAACTCTTTGGCCTAGAAATTCACTTGGGCGCGGGCAGCTCGCTCGCGCCCAAAAGTTAGCGCTGGGCGGGGAGGCATTAGCGCACGCCGTATATTCGTCTTCTGCGCCACAATTCGGAAGCGGGCGCTATACCAGGGTGTGCCCGCCTCCGTTTGGGGCGCTGCAACTGAATATCGGCGCGCTAGTTGCCGCAGCGCCACCCGATGCGGTGCGGCAGGCTGCGGTACTGCAGGCCTCCTCCTTCTCTTAAGGGGGAGGTGCCTGCAACGGCCGGAGCCCCGATCGCGAGTGCCGGCAAAAGAGCCCGGCACAACGGAGAAGTGCCGGGCTCCACGGAAACCAGCCGGCAATGCCGCAGGGGGGGGTGGAGGAGGCCGGGGAAGGAGGTGCGGGCAGGTGGCCGCTGAAAAAGCGGCCGGCCGCACCTTCAGCTTTAAAGCGCCCCACTATGGCAGCAGGACGGCCCCGTTTTCTGTTCGCTGTTTGCGCCCGCTTCGGAGGAGGCGGGCGCAAATAAATATGGGGATCGGCGCGGTTTCGGGGCGTTACGGGCCACCGCGCACACCGATGATGTCATCGGTCCTGGCGCAGCGCTAACGGCTACCACCGCCAATACCGCTGCACTCAATTTCCGCGCTACCACCCCGCCGGCGCAAAAGACCTCTTTAGGCGCTAAGTGGGCGCAAGGCCCACTGAATTTCTAGGCCTTTGTACCTCGGGGATCAAAGGCATTTGATTTTGGTGGATATTCTGTAAGAACTGTAATACTGTAGTGAAGATAAGATTTAAAAGTAAGATTCTCTGATAAGATCGTAATGTTGTGATTGACTCACCAACTGTAAATTGCATGTCGGTTCTTTAATAAATCTACATAGTTTTAGAATGGTCTCATATAAGACTTCTGTATCAAAAACTCACAAACTCAATCTCTGTACACTCTTTGGTGAGGAGTTGTAGAATTCTGGGGGAGTTTTCCAGACCCTCATAATATCCGGAACAATACAGTCTAGCTAAACTTATTAAAAGCATTATCTGGAGGACGGTAGCATTCTCGGGTTGTTCCTTTCCTTTAGGGAGAGATAGCCCGGACCTTTAGATCCAATTAAGCGTCTTTAGGATTCGGCTACCTCAAACTTTAGTTGAAAGTGAACGTCTGAGAAATATGCCTGATCCGGGGTAGCCCTAAAGGGGCTAGGACTAGTAATTATCCCTTCAAGGTGGTTATGAAGGCATATGGGATACTTTCCTTTATTAGCCGAGGCATAGAATACAAGAGCAGGGAGGTTATGCTTGAACTGTATAAAACACTAGTTAGGCCACAGCTAGAGTACTGTGTGCAGTTCTGGTCACCACATTACAGGAAAGATGTGATTGCACTAGAGAGGGTACAGAGGAGATTTATGAGGATGTTGCCAGGACTGGAGAATTTTAGCTATGAGGAAAGATTGGATAGGCTGGGGTTGTTTTCTTTGGAACAGAGGAGGCTGAGAGGAGACTTGACTGAGGTGTATAAAATTATGCGGGGCCTAGATAGAGTGGATAGGAAGGACCTATTTCCCCTAGCAGAGAGGTCACTAACCAGGGGGCATAGATTTAAAGTAATTGGTAGAAGGATTAGAGGGGAGTTGATGAGAACCATTTTCACCCACAGGGTGATGGGGGTCTGGAACTCACTGCCTGGAAGGGTGGTAGAGGCAGAAAACCTCATCAAAGTTAAAAATTACTTGGATATGCACTTGAAGTGCCGTAACCTACAAGGCTAGGGACCAAGAGCTGGAAAGTGGGATTAGGCTGGATAGCTCCTGTTCGGCCGGCACAGACACGACAGGTCGAATGGCCTCCTTCTGTGCCGTAAATCTCTATGATTTTATGAAATTTCTGAACTTAGAAATCTCCGACAGTTCCTCACATTTGCCCAAGGTTACACTTATACTGCAGCTGCTGCCAAACCAAAACCGTGCATCCACTTCCTCAAGGTTGCAACAAGACGATTGTTGACTTTACACTCAATATTACATATTCACGTCAATGCAAAGCATAAGCCAGAAAAGCATTAATGCAACATGTATAGTACAACAGGCCTATTATTCCACTTTACAGTATTTTGCAATAGAACTCACGGAACAATAATTGACAAAGACTATATGAAAGTCAACATACATATATTTCGATCGCATAAAGGCTTAATAAGTCATTTGGAACACCTTTTGCTTAAAATTCTTCCAGTCATTCCACTACACAACACAGGTACTGGAAGCTGTGGAGGAGTGTGACCTAATTGCCTGCTCTCAAGTCCAAGGACTGGTATAGACTCCAGTAGCCATTTACAAGAGAAGGAGAAAATAGGGAATAAACTAAATTGATATGTTTCATCCCAGTGTTATTAAACGACTCTCTGGCAGCTGAGACTTACAGATCCATAACCCCAATAAAAACACTTCATCCTTAACTCAAAAGAAACCATTTATAGTGTACGTTATTCAAGAAGCGGACACTCTATTACAGAAATTTAAGAAAGATACCCCATAAAGCATCCCTTTCATTTCTTGTCAAAATAAGCATCCTCTGTAAGTAGATGCCTGTCAGTTTGATCTACAGCCTGAAGCCAACAGTTGTGTAAGCTAAATTGCCTGTCTCTAGCAATGATGGAGTCATTGTGGAGGAAATTGGAAATCAATTCCTGTCATCATTGAACATAACTCTTTTTCATCAAAATGAAAATTTATAAGCGTAATGAGTATGGCAGTAGCTGGGAGATGACAATCAAGCAGGCACTGATAGTGGAAAGCATTCATAAAAATAGGGGACTTTGCTAAATTACCATAGATAGTGTTTGGATTACAGAAGCACTATCTGATACTGATACTGTGATTACCAGAAATAACAAGGCAGACTTGAGGCTTGCTTTTCTACCAGATGCATGAAAGCTGACTTAAAGCAAAAGTGGGTCAGTTGAACAATGTGTTCACTGGGAAAAGCATGTTTTGATTTAATACTGCTTCTTGCTTTGGAAGATTGATGCTCCACGTAAAGTGTGTTTGTTTAGCTTTTTTGCTCTAGGTTCATAAATTACAATGCAGGAAAGCCCACCCTACTCGTAATTAATCTTTTCCAGTTTAACCAATCAGCACTTCTCCCAAAATCATTCACGACCTTCTAGTATGCCTATTCAATTTAACTCAGCATTTCATGGGAGGAGGGCTTGAGTATAAATCATATCTTAACTTTTCAAGACTGAGTTAAGTAACATTCACATGCCCATTAACTAGAGCAGTGGCAATGTAATAGGAAAAGAATTGCTGCTGATAAAATCTTCAAGCCCTGATTTTAACTTAGGGCAGAGATTAGGCCGGCGCAGGGCCAAGCGAGCGGCAAACTATTCTGATCTCGGCTGCGCGGCCCCCCAGTCAGTTGCCCGCCTGAAAGCGACAGCTGGCCAGCGGGCAGGAGCGCAATGTCGGGTGGCAGGGCCGAAGGCACGGTCCTCCGGCACTCAGTTAAGTCACGGGGAAGGGGGTGTTTCAGGGAGGCCACGCGATCGGTGTGGTGGGGAAGAGGGGTGTGGGCGGTGAGCCCAGGGCAGGGGAGGCTTAAACCCTCTTTGTGGGGCCTGGTAGACGTAAAGATAAAAAGACTTACCTCTTTGGGCCTCTTCTGGCCCTGGCTCCTCTTCCCACTAAGTTGACCTGGCAGGAAAGCAGCAACAGTTTTCCCACTCAGGCCCATGGTTGGAATAGCAGTCGGGCCTCGCCCCTCTCTATCTCTATAACCTCCTTCAGCCTCACAACTCCCCCGTGATCTCTGCGCTCCTCCAATTCTGGCCTCTTGAGCATCCCCGATTTTGATCGCTCCACCATTGGCGGCCGTACTTTCAGCTGCCGAGGCCCTAAGCTCTGGAATTCTCTCCCTAAACTTCTCCGCCTCTCTGCCTCTCTCTCTCCTACCTTTAAGATGCTCCTTAAAACCCATCTCTTTGACCATCTGCCCGAATGTGACTCGGTGTCAAATTTTGTTTGACATCGCTCCTGTGAAGCGCTTTGGGATGTTTTACTACGCTAAAGGCGCTGTATAAATGCAAGTTGTTGTTGATGTCACCAGAACCCAATCTGCATATTTAAAGAAGGACACCGTATGACTTTAACTACCCCCACCCCCCCTCCGGTTTCCTATTGTAGATGGAATTCCCCACAATGTAATAGCTTTTTTTTTTAATGGTTTATTATAGAGAAACCTTGATGAAAGGCCGAGACGCATAATAGCAGGATAAGATAGTAGAATAGAATAAAAGGATAACACCAAGGCGGAAAAGAGTAGGAGAGATGACAAGATAAATCAAGCAGCAGTGGTTCAGTGATGCCAAGCTTAAGTTTTTGAAAGCTTGTAGATTGTACAGGCAGGGAAGATGAGTGAGAGAAATGAGGAGTTCTACAGTTTTGAGGTACTGGGAATGAATGGATTACAATAGCAAACATTTATGCTGTCAGTTTCAATCATATTTAAATAGAATGCAAGCCTGTGGAAGCCTAACGAGAATCTAAATGTATCAAAATAATGCGTAAAGTGGTTCTTGTCGCTATGAGTTGACATACACACAGATAACATTCAGTAACTTAGAATAGACATTTAGGAGTGTATTTTGCCCTGTATTATAGAATCTGCAAACCTCACACTTGCCCAATTTGCAACTGTTCCACTTTCTCAGTCATTGTCTGCAGTGTCTAGTATTTTCCCCATTGAACACTTTGCTCACTCATTCATTGTGTTACAGACTCTGCCTGTTGTTATGTTGCCACATTTTGTCAGCGTTTCTGCACTCTCTGCTGCTCTTTCATCCATCCTGCATAGCTCAAGCTGCTTCAGCTTCATGGTACTTCAGTGAATCTCTTCGGAGGCTGCGCTGCTAACCTCAAAACACATCACTGAAAATCAAAGAAACCCTCGAGTTCATGCAGGAAAGCATTGTCCTCCTCACAGGATGAGGGCCTACAACAGAAGAAAATAGCAATTTCCTGGTGCCTGAAATTGGAATAAGTTCACCAATGAAACATAGGCCCACCCTATGATTGGCACACCATCCGCCACCTTAAATATTCACTCCCTCCACCACCGGCACACCGTGGCTGCAGTGTGTACCAGCTACAAGATGCACTGCAGCAACTCGCCAAGGCTTCTTCGGCAGCACCTCCCAAACCCGTGACCTCTTCCACCTAGAAGGACAAGGGCAGCAGGCGCATGGGAACACCACCACCTCCAAGTTCCTCTGCAAGTCACACACCATCCTGACTTGGAAATATATCTGCCAATCCTTCATCGTCGACGGGTCAAAATCCTGGAACTCCCTCCCTAACAGCACTGTGGGTGTACCTTCACCACACGGACTGCAGCAGTTCAAGAAGGCGGCTCACCACCACCTTCTCAAGGGCAATTAGGGATGGGCAATAAATGCTGGCCTTGCCAGTGACGCCCACATCCCATGAATGAATAAAAAAAATCCCTTTATAGAACCCATCCGATTTTCATTCCATTGAATAAAATGACATGAAAGAGACTGAAAGGGAATGAGAATCGGGCAGGTTCTATAACGGACGGGCGATCCATTCCGCCAGATTAACGTCCAGGCAGTGAAGACAGAAATCTACTCCAGAAGATCCAGTATACATCTATTTAGGAATGATTTTAGTTCAGTTCCTACCATTCAATAAAAACTCCTGAGCTATGGGGCAGTGGTGACAGCTTACGTGGGATCGGGATAGGGTTTCTCAAACTTCATCATCCTGAAGAGATCCAGGTGTCACTTCAGCTGCAATTGCTGACTGAAAGCTACTTTCTCAAAAAGAAAATGGAACAAATCCAGGAGATTGAAATGCAGCACAAGAGAATTTAACGCAATCTATCAGCCAGCCTTGTAGTTTCTTCATCAGGACAGGAGTCATTTGAGACGGCAACATCTGCATAGAGCTCAGTGACAGGGACTCTCGGCGTGACGCACGAGACGCCAGGAAAAGGTCAAGTCCACATTGACTTTTAGCTGCAAATGCAAACTAGCAGTCACAAACAAGTCAATTTTCAACATTCCCATGAAAAATCCAGGGGCGTATGCCCGCCATTTCTCAGTATGTGCTCTCAGAAGCAATGCATTTATACACAAACACTTTTGCAGGGGCTCAGCGGGCACGATCGGTGGTGAGTCGGGTAGGAAAGTGGGATTTTTTCACAGCAGGTCGGGACCCCACTGTGAACCCGCCACCACGCGTCTTTCCCGACGTCGGGTCTGTCAACGCTGAGTAGATCTGACACGCAGCGGTGGGGGACCCAATTCAGGTAATTAGTGGCTTGTTTAGATCTACTTAAGAATGAATTTCAACCTACCTTTTGCAGTTGACAACTCGCCCACAGGGTCCACGCTGGTCATGGGCCACGTCTGTCACTGAGACGGGAGGTCAGTGGCCATTGAATCAGCTGTTGAGTTGACAGCTTCAAATGTATAGTAAAAGCTCCCACCTTACAGAGATATCTTCCCTCAGCCACAAGCTCTTCCTCACTGTATTTCCACAACAGATTCACCATGCTGCAAGTCTTTACACAAGTCTCCATCCAGTCTGACCTCATTGCCTCTCTCACCATTGACAGATCACTTCTGTCATCTCTACTTCACCTGCCATCTATTCCATCAGCGTGGGTGCCCTTTATACTCTCTCACCTTGGTCCTCAGAATCCCACCATGATCAGCCCCAACTCCAGCAGCACTAGGCACACCAGCAGCACCAACAACACCACCAACCTTCTCCGCAATCACCTGATGCTGCACAGGACACAGGACATCAGCACCCGACCACATTGCTGCCCGGGAGGCCAGGGATGGCCTCACCATGGCCAGATTTACTTCACTTGACACTGTACACCCTGGCTACCACCGGATGCGCCAGGTTGGCACCACCCCACACCAACACCATAAAGCATCCCTACAATGACCAAGCCGTTCCTTTCACACTCATCACCATTGCGGGTGGTACCGTTATGTCGCACCATTCACTGCAATTCACTAAGCCACTTCCAATGGTGCACAAAAATCTGTCCAAGAACACAAAGTGTTGAAAATAAAGGTTTCAATGTTTGACACCACATTAACAGAGACATTACATGAACATTGCATAAAACACCCAAGTGCCTTCCCTTGTGTGTTGTTAGTTGGTATGATTGCACTAGGATGAGGGTGAGTGTGAGGGGTGGCTAGTGAGATAGGGATGTGATAATGTAGATAGAGAGGGATGGGTGGAGGTGCAAGGTAAGTTGGTGTGAGTAATGATGTGCAGGAGTAGGGTAGGGAAGGCAGAGTGATGGGGATGTGATGAGGGGCACAGTAGGATGAAGGTGAGTGTGGCTTTGTAGTAACATTTTGTGATCTATTGAGATCATTGAAACTTTTGCGCCACTGCAGCCTGGTCCTCCTGCGACATCCTTGCTTGCTCTGCAATGTGCAACCAGGCTGTGTTGATCTCCTGGGGAGGTGTCTTCCGCCCATGGGAAGGGAAGAGGACCTCCCTGCGTGCTGTGACTCCCTCCATAAGCATATGGAGGGAGTCATGGGAGAAATGGATGCAGCCCTGTGTCTTTGTGGAGCCATTGTCAGTATTTGCAGCACTTTAATGCTATAGAACACTGACTGCACAAATGTCAAAATAAAGTTGGCCATGGTCCCTTTAAGGAAACCGGCTGATGACGCATCATCAAATGACGTCACCAGATCCGCTTCCTCTAATTGGCCGGGAAATGCGCTGGGCGGGCTTAACAAGCCCCATCAAGGGAAATTCATTTGGCAGAGCAGGATGGAGACAGCAGCGGGGTTGGGACCCGCCACCAACGTCACCCGCCACGGACCCGCCGAGGTTAGTAAAATCCCGGCCTGGGAATTATGGTTCATCAATAGGAAATTCAAGTATTTCACATTGAAAAGCATTCAGTCAGCATGCCAGCACTGTGCAGGGAGGCATCCTGTAATTGCACAGCCTGCACTTTATAATGAACTAGTCAGTAAAGATGACTGCTTTACTGTGGTAACCCAATATTGTCACATGAAAATTCAATTAACTGCTGTAAAATGTGTTTTGCAATCAGTGCTGTTGTGTTTGTACCGCTACACACAACTACATAAAATAATAAAGCAGCAGAGACTGAGAGTAACTTCAAGTGATCTTTACTGGGTAACTGGAACTTCGGCACTGACTATACAAATCGATACGCGTCTGTTATATACGCTTGCAACTAAGGATATACATCCGCAAAACAAAGTAGTCCCTTCAATGTTGTATACATTACACTTCCTCCCCCTTTAGTTTAATAGTATATTAACGCAAAATTTCTATAATCAACATACAGAGCCTGTCTTTACAGTAACAAAATTCAAATTCCAACATAACATTTTATTTTGTCAACAGCCCTTTTACAAGTCAAGTCTCTGGGGAGGCCTCCTCTGCCTCTCTGGGTAACGTCTCTCCAGACTCTTTTCTCTCCACCTTCAATGTTCTGTTGGTAATTACGTGGTGGCCCTCGGCAGCAAGGATTGTAGCGGCGGTAACGATTTCGGTCCGTGGCATATCGGCTTCCTTGAACTGGAACTCCACCTGAACCAGTGACGTTTGCCGCCTCTGCACCCTTTTCACCTTCCACTACGTCAAACTCCACAGTTTCACCGTCTCCAACACTGCGTAGATATTTCCGTGGGTTATTCTTCTTTATGGCAGTCTGATGTACAAATACATCTTCCTTTGTATCATTCCTGTTGATGAATCCATAGCCATTTCGTACGTTGAACCACTTTACTGTTCCAAGAACCTTTGTTGCGATGACTTTCTTCTCCCCGGGGGATTTGGGCTTGTCGGGCTGTGGCTGCTGCTGCTGTTCGGGTTGCTGCTCAACTATTGTTGTGTGAAATACCTCGGCTGAGTCAACTGTTGTAGTTCTCTCTGAGGTCGGCAGTGGTAAACATGACAAACCATCGGCGTTGCCATGTTGCTTGGTCCCCTTGTATTCAATGTCATACAGGTGAGCCCCTAGGTAGAGTGACCATCGCTGTAGCCATTGTGCCGTCATCACTGGAACGCCCTTCCTTGGGTTGAAGATTGAAACGAGAGGCTGGTGGTCAGTTAACAGTGTAAACTGTTGACCATACAAGTAGTGGTTGAATTTCTTGACTCCCCACACAAGGCTGAGGGCCTCTCGGTCAATCTGTGCATAATTGCGTTCAGCTGTCGTCAATGATCTTGAAGCAAAGGCTATTGGTCTCTCTGAGCCGTCTGGGAACTTATGTGACAACATGGCACCAATGCCATAGGGTGAAGCATCACATGCCAGTCGAATAGGTAAGGATGGGTCAAAGTGAGCTAGCACCTTTTCTGAAGTAATGAGTCTTTTACTCTCTTGAAAAGCTTGTTCACAGCTGTCACTCCACTTCCATTGTGACCCTGTCTGTAGCAGTGCATTTAGTGGATGTAACACTGTGGATAGGTTGGGCAAGAACTTGTGATAGTAGTTCACCAGTCCAAGATATGATCTCAACTGAGACACCTTTTCAGGTGTTGGTGCATTAATCACAGCTTCAATCTTGTCTGGAGACTTGTGTAAACCATCCTTGTCAATCACATGTCCACAGTATGAGATTTCCTTTTTGAAAAACTCACACTTGTCTTGGTTCGCTCGGAGCCCATACTCCCGTAACCTGATGAGCACCTGTTCAAGGTTGGAAAGGTGGTCGTTGTCATTCTTGCCAGTAATGATGATGTCATCAAGATAACACTGAGTACCTGGGATCCCCTGCAGGACTTGGTCCATTGCCCTTTGCCAGATTGCAGGAGCTGATGCTATTCCGAATACCAGCCGATTGTACTGGTAAAGGCCTTTGTGCGTATTTATTGTCAGGTACTTCTTTGATGCATCATCAATTTCCATTTAGAGATAGGCCTGGGCCAAGTAAATCTTTGTGAAGCGTTCCCCTCTTGACAGGGAAGCAAAGATGTCCTCAATGCGAGGCAATGGGTACTGTACTGTGTGGAGGACTGGGTTAACAGTCACTTTAAAGTCTCCGCAAATGCGCACTTTTCTTGGCTTTCCTAGTTTTGTGCTGGAGGTTTTCTTCATCACTGGAACTATAGGTGTGGCCCATTCACTCCAATCCACCTTGGACAGGACCCCTAAATGTTCCAAGTTCTCCAGCTCTGCTTCTACTGAAGGACGAATTGCATAAGGCACTGGTCTGGCCTTGTGGAACTTTGGATTTGCATTCTCCTCAATCTTAATTTTTGCTTTCATGCCCTTAAGTGTTCCTATTCCCTTCTTGAACAGTTCCTGAGAGTCAGAGAGTATTTGTGACAGTCTCCCAGGAGTGGCGTTGCTGTCCTCCTTTGCTGACACAAACAGTGCTTGGATGGTGTGCCAATCCAACTGTATTTTCCTGAGCCATTCGTGTCCCAGCAATGGCGGTCCTCCATTTTCCACTACATAGAGGTTCAATTGCAGTTTTTTTTTTCTTTGTATGTCACTGTCACTTTTATTTTACCTTTGGGGCACACTCTTTGTCCTGTGTATGTCTTTAACAGTACTTTAGTTGGCCTTAGCGGTCTGTGTGAAAACAGTCGTTTGTAGTCATGTACAGAGATCACTGTTAAAGCTGAGCCTGTGTCCAACACCATTTTCAGCCTAACTCCTGCCACTTCTGGAGTATCCCATATTATTCTGTGATCCCCTGCCTCTTTCACACTGTGTAGTTTTAGACAAGCCAGATCCTCTTCCTCTGAGTCTGTGTCACTTTTTTCTTTATCTGAACTGTCTCCAGTCACGTAGTGTACCTTCTTGTATCTATCTTTGAAAGGTTTCTTGTTTTCAGTCACTTGGTGTGCCTTTGTATCAGTTTTCTGCTTCTTTGCTTTGCAGACCCTTTCAATGTGCCCTCGTTTGCCACATTGTCTGCAATCTTTGTCTTTAAACCAAGTCATTGTGGTCATGTGACATTTTACCACAGCGATAGCACTTCTTTTCTTGTTTCAGTGACATTTTGTTAGTGGAATATTCCAGGGATTTTTGGTGAATTTCTAAAGCACCACGTGCTGCTGCTTCCATTGAAATTGCAATACTTAGAGCCTTCTCCAAGGTGAGATCTTTTTCAGACAGGAACTTCTTTTGTGTGCTTTCATTTTGCATGCCACACACAAATCTGTCTCTCGATGCTTTTGATAAGCCCACTCCAAATTGGCAATGTTCTGATAATTTGCGCAACTTTGCCAAATATTCAGAAATGCTTTCATTTTTGCTCTGGTTCCGTTTATGGAATTTAAATCTTTCGGCTATGAGCAGTGGTCTGGGGCTTAAATGGTCTTGGAGTGTGTCCACTATTTGTTTGAATGTTTTGTTTGCTGGCTTTTCAGGGGTTAATAAACTACGTAGCAGCCCGTATGTCTTTGTGCCCATAACACTCAGCAAAACAATGGCTTTCTTTTCTACCTCCACTCCGTTAGCCTCACAGTACAACTCCATTCTTTCAATGTAAGTTGCCCAGTCTTCAATGCTGCTATCAAATGCTGCAATAGTGCCAATCATCGCCATTTTTTTTTTCCAAACCCGTTTTTCTTTCTTTACTAGTTAGCTAGCGTCATGCAAGTCCTGTGCACTTTTCACTTGACTTACGTATCCCCTGCCTAGCTTAGCAAGCGTACTCCGTTTTCTCTACCTTCTCGCTCCTTTCTTCCAAGTTTCGGTGTCCTCTGGATGCGATGCCAGAACAGGAAGATGTAGGTTCATAATTCTCATCGCCAATTTGTTGTGTTTGTACCGCTACACACAACTACATAAAATAATAAAGCAGCAGAGACTGAGAGTAACTTCAAGTGATCTTTACTGGGTAACTGGAACTTCGGCACTGACTGTACAAATCGATACGCGTCTGTTATATACGCTCGCAACTAAGGATATACATCTGCAATACAAAGTAGTCCCTTCAATGTTGTATACATTACAAGTGCTGGTGTATTGCTATAATTGGAATTAATCCACTTACTGCGAAGCTGAGGTCTGGAACATTCTTCAAACAATGACTATGGGCAAATCTTCTGGCTATTTCTTCATAGACACAGGAGTCTTGTAAGTTGGCGGCACTTTTCTGATAGAAGTGAGCTGTGTTGGCTCATAAACAAAAACATACAACAACTTGCATTTATATAGGGCCTTTAATGTGCAAAATGTCCCAAGGTGCTGAACAAGAGGGTTATCAATAAAAATGTTGACACAGAGCCACAGAAGGAGATATCAGGACAGATGATCAAAGCTTGGTCAAAAGAGGTAGGTTTTAAGGGGCATCTTAAAGGGGGAGCGAAAGGTAGAGAGGCACAGAGTTTTAGGAAGGGAATTGCGGTGCTTAGGACCAAGGCAGCTGAAGGCACAGCCACCAATGGTGGAGTGATTAAAATCGGGGATGCGCAAGAGGCCAGAATTGGAGGAGCACAGAGATCTCAAAAGTTTGTAGTGCTGGAGGAGGTTAGCGAGATAGGGAGGGGCAAGGCCATGGAGGGGTTTGAAAACAAGGATGAAGATTTTGAAATTGAGGCATTGTCAGACGGGAGCCAGTGTAGGTCCGCAAGTACAGAGGTGATGAGTGAACGGGACTTAGTGCGAGTTTTGGATGAGCACACATTTATGTAGGGTGGAAGATTCAAGGCCTGCCAGGACAGCATTAGAATAGTCAAGTCTAGAGGTAACCAAGGCATGGAAGAGTGTTTCAGCAGATGATGAGTTGAGGCAGGGTCGGAGTGGGACGATGTTACGGAAGTGGAAATAGACAGTCTTGGTGATAGAGCAGATATGTGGTTGGGAGCTCATCTCGGGGTCAAACACAACACCAAGGTTGTGAACTGCCTAACTCAACCTCAGACTTCATAGCCTTCCTATCCTCAACTGCACATCAGTTCTCCCATTGACACCCAACACCACCCTGTTAACCTTACCAGTGTGCGAGGCCTTATCATTTTTGAGATCTGTCACTGGCAAGATGATTGCCGTCCATTTCCTCATTTCCCTTGCCATTTGTATCCATTTGTCCAATTCCAACCCCTCTACCTTCCACCCCCAGAATAAACTACTCCTCCAGTTCTGTCTCCAATTCCCTCACCTCTGGTCCTTCATTTTTAATGATGTTGCTACCTCCATGCACCTATTCATGGTTCACTTGCTTCCACTTTTGATGCCTTTGTTTACCCTCAGTCTCACAGTCCTCAGTGTCTGCTAGCGCCGTTATTCCCTTGGCACGATAACCATTGTTTCATCCTCAGGCTTGCGTGCTTTGGGCTCGTGACTGGTCTGATACCTATCAGTAGATATAGTTCGGCCATGTGAAACAAATTCACCTCTTCCTTTCTATGGCCCAATCCTAGTATCATTCTGGGGATAAGGTCAACCTCAAACTTCTTTTCTACCAGATCTACCAAAAATTGATCAGGCTGATCGCAAACATCGCCTTCTAATTTGTTCCCATGCTATCTTCATTCTTTGATGCCAGTTGTGAGGAGCTTATGGTCTCCAAACATAAGGCTCTTTGCCCAGTAGTCTCAACTTCCCGCAGCCTCTGTGTCCAGTTATTAAGGAGTGCATCTGGAAAACATTGGAACTAAAGAGATTGGAACTATACATAGAGCTACAGACGTGCACTTTCCCAATCACATATATTCTTAGATTTGTGCAATATATCAATATATCCATACACATTGATTGTGTATAAGTGTATAATAGCATATTCAATAACTATGTAGTACTTAAATGGATCAGAACACTTGTGTACTTACAATGTTTCAGCTCTTTTGTTCAATGAGCAAGAAAATCAGAGTGCCTGCACGGTGCGCTCGAAAGCACCACTTACCCAAGCATCACCACACCATCTAAGGATCAGTGTAGATGAACCACCAAATCGCAGTACATTAAGATCACACCTCATTAATACTCTCACTGCTGCTATAGAGGTTATGTGTCGAAACTCAAAATGCAGCCATGGCTGGCTACAATTCGCTTGGAGAAAGCTTGCAAGGAGAGATTCCAAGACCTCTTAGATATCTACTGTTCTTTACTCAAAGATCAATGTGCATCTTGGGCAGAAGCTCTCCAGTGCTGGCACGATGGAGCAGCGCAGTACCAGCCAGTAAACTCTCCTGCCATTGGCAGTTCTGAGCTACCACATAGCTCTGCACCAATGCCAGTAGGCACTGCCTCTGAAAGCAATAAACTGACAACTCCGGCAAAGGAGGCCCCTGGAAATGCTGCAGGTACATCAGGGTATGCTGCAGATACAAGTAGCAGAGCTATCACCTACCATTTAGCTACCAGCCACCTACCAATGCTACTTCTTCAAATATAGGATTGCTTAGTAAAACAAATACAACCAACACAGAAATGACATAAAAGGGACAAACACAAGAGTCAAACATGTTAAAAATATACACACTATAACAAATCAATTAATTATTTATCTTACATTCTTTCAATGTGTGTAACACAAACGATCCGTTATCCAAAAACCAAAACAAAGTGGCTAACTCCTTCATGTCCTCTGTGGTTAAAAGTAAAGCGCAGTGGGGACATTCATCTGCCATGGCAGATGGTTGACTGTCCCTGTAGGTCTTAACAGTCCACATGGCACACTCAATCGCAACTTCTCGGGTGGGCCTAAGCTCCTCTGCTCCTCTACTGTGGCCTGGTGTGGGACACCCGCTGAAAGGGATAGCACCGACTGTAGTCAGGCACCTTTCCTATACTCAGTGCTGCAGGGTGCCCGCTCCTCCTACACCACAGCAATCCTTTTTTTCAACATCTGAGATGTAACTTCAAAATCCTCCCCTTCATTCAATGCACTAATGCAAGGCCTGACCTAAAGTAAAATACTTGTTGATTTGACCATGCAACTACACATTCTGCACAAGCTCATCATTAATTGCTACAATACCTTAACAGAAATACTTTTTACTCACTCTACGCCAACATTTTAATCCATTTTGAGACAGACTGGAATCCTCAGATCAGCAGTGAACATAAACAATTAGTCCATTCGTGCTTTCTACCTACATAATTTTTCATTCAGATCTACTTTTCACTAGAATTACTAAAGACAAGAAATTATGCCCCATTAAAATAATGAAAGCAAAGTAGTATGCAAATAAAAAGCCCATAATTTATGCCAGCACAAATCATCAATGTGACTGGCAACTGTCATTGCACTCCATATTCTAAATGCTAGCTAACTTTTACACAATAGGATTAATAAAGGCAACATCATTATGGGGGAATAATCTGCATCCTATTACTTTTAAATACTATGTGCAATTTATTGTGTAGGAATTTAAAAATCTTGCGATATGGTAGCATTATTTTGCAAATCCATATAGGATGTGAAAATATAATGAAATTCAAAATTTAGGATGAATTTCATGTTTTTAAATTAAATTTAGATAGGACAGGAGAAAGTATCTCTCAAAATAGATAAACGTCTTGACATAATCAAAATAATTTTACCAACCCTTTACTAGAGGCTGCTTTAAGACAGATCAATACAGTGGCTGGAATTTTCCAGGGTAGTAGCTGGCGCGCTCGGTGGCGGGTCGGATGGGAAAGTTGTTACTTTTTAACAGCGGGTTGGGAATCCACTGTCATCCCGCCCCCACGCGCCTTTCCCCCCGGCGTGTCTGTCATCACGGAGCCGACCCAACCTGCAGTGGTGGGCGAGCCAATTGAAATGATTAACAGCTATTTGTCAGACCTTTAACAGGCTTTACTAACTTACTTTTTAAATTTAACTGCATGGCCACGGGAACCACGCTGCTCGGGAAACACGTCTGTCAGCCTGAGGCGGGAGTTCCATGGCCATTGCTCCAGCTGATTACTTGACAGCATCAAATGTACAGTAAAAGCTCCCACCTGACAGATCTTCACTTTCCTCAGGCAGAAGCTGTTGCTCAGTCCATTTCCAGCACAGGTTCTGTAGGCTGCAAGTCTTTCCAGCAAAGTCTCCATCCAGTCTCACCTGTTTGGAAGAACTCTCTCACCATTGACAGAATGCTTCTGTCATCTGTACTTTACCTGCCACTACATATTCCATCAAAATGGGTGCCGTTTATACTCTCTCACCTTGGTCCTCAGAATCGGACCAGCATCAGCCCCAACACCAGCAGCACCAGGCACACCAGCAGCACCAACAGCAACACCAACAACTTTCTCCGCAATCACCTGATGCTGCACAGGATACGGGGCAACAGCACCCAACCACATTGCTGCCCAGGACGCCAGGGATGGCCTCATCATGGCCAGATTTAGTTAACTTGATGCTGTACACCCATATGGCTGCCACATGATGCGCCGGGTTGGCACAACCCCACACCAACACCATAAAGCATCCCTACAATACCCAAGCCATTCCTTTCACACTCATGACCATTGCAGGTGGTACCATTATGTTTCACTATTCACTGCAACTCACTAAGCCACTTCCAAAGGTGCACGCAAATCTGTCCAAGACCGGAAAGTGTTGAAAATAAAGATTTTTATGTTTGACACCACATTAACAGAAACTTTATATGAACATTGCATAAAACACCCAAGTGGCTGCCCTTGTGTGTTGTCAGTTGGTGTGATTGCATTAGGATAAGGGTGAGTGTGAGGGTTGGCTAGTGAGATGGGGATGTGATAATATAGATAGAGAGAGAGGGAAGGGTGGAGGTGCAAGGTAAGTTGGTGTGAGTAAGGATGTGCAGGAGTAGGGTAGGGAAGGCAGAGTGATGGGGATGTGATGAGAGGCACAGCAGGATGAGGTTGAGTGTGGCTTTGTACTAACGTTTTCTGATCTAATGAGATCATTGAAACGTTTGTGGCACTACACCCAGGTCCACCTGACCACATCCCTGCTTGTGACCTCATCTGCAATCTGCAACCACGCTGGCTTGGTCTCCTGACATATGGAGGATCCACCGAAGAACCTGGGTGCTGCCCTCTGCTTCTGTGCAGTCATTGTCAGTGTTTGCAGCACTCCAATGCTGTAGTGCACTGACAGCACTTTGTTAGATTAAACGTCAACTCCAATGTGGCCATGGTCCCTGTAAAGATCCCGGCTAAAAACGCGTTATGAATGACATCACCAGACCCGCTCCATCTAATTGGGCCGGGTAACGCGCTGGGTGGGCTTAATGGGCCCTATTAAGGGAAATTCATTTTCAGCAGTGGGATGGAGCCAGCAACGGGGTTGCGACCCACCATGGCCACCGCCCGCACCGGATCCACCGAGGTAGGCAAAGTTCCGGCCAGTAGTTCAGAGTCAGTACTATAAGGGTTATAAATACAAGCATTTTAGCACATTCATATGACTCTCCTCTATGTGTTATTTTAACACGTTGTTAGTCTATCTGTGCGACTTTCGTCACACATCATCAGCGTAAAGCACACTGGTTGTTGGATTCAATGTGGCTGCTAGCAACATAATGGATCTAACAGAGAATGTATCAATTCATGTGAACATTGCAATATAGGATACAAAAATAATAGGTATCAAGGTGTAATTTCAAAGCTGTAATCTAACTTTGAGATTTAGACAAGACATTTTCTGGATCTCTTCAATTGAATTATTGCCTTATGTAACATCAAGGATGATTAATTCCTCTCTAATAAATCATCCAGAATAACCCAGTATCCTGTGGGCTTCTATATAATGGCTGTTATTCTGTGCTTTACTAAATCATTACAGCTAATTAAACTAATCCACGATATTACTCATAAAATGTATTTTTCATCAGAAGAAAATATTTAAAATATTAAATGGGTAGCAGAGGCACTAATTCAGTCTCAAGATTCAGATGATTAAAAACTGCTCGAGCATCATGTGTATAATCATTCCCACACATTCAGTCTTTTCCATTTAATAGTTCATGTAAGGTCACTTTTGTTGTAGCTTGCTTGTAATTAGGACTAGTTTATTGGATCATTTACTTATATTACTCATTTCAGTCTTCACACATTTACAACTGCAGTGATATTTATGTTTTACATTTATATCTTCTTTGCAATATTTTGTTGTAATTGTACTAATTTAATTTATTTTCATCTTAGTTTTGCCAACAGGATCCCATGGTAAAATGCTACTGTAACTGAGATCAGCAAACGCAGCACAGACTGGGCATTAAATCTGGCATTTATTGGTCCATATGGTTCACACTGGACGATACGGTTACCCATTAAACCACTGAGAAAATTCAGCGAACATTCGGAAACAGCTCACCAATGGCAGCAATTTAGACCGGCTGCGACACCGGCTGCGGCCCTCAGGTATGTCTTGCGAGGCAGCGGGCGGGGGGTAGCTATGTTGAGAGAGGGCGCGACCGAGCGGTCAGTGATCCGCAGTCCTTTTGTGGAGCCAGAAGGAGTGCCTCCTGCTTCCAGCTCTGCAAAATTTTCAAATTTTGGGGGCCTTTTCTCAGTGGCCCTTTAAGGACCGCTGGCTAAGCTGCTCTCGACCCAGAAGATCTATGTGGCGCTTGTAGGGTGCAAGATCCAGCTAGCTACAACCAGCGTAGCACCACGATTTGAATAATCAAATCAGCTTGCCGCCTGTTCCAGCTGGACGACTAAAAGTTACCTGATTCAATTTAACGTGAAGCTCACTTCCGGGCGCGGGAAATCACGACTCAATTTTAACGCCGATTTCACGCCGCAAAACGGGCACATGGATGTCCAATTTCTCTCCCAAGGTTTCCCAAATACTTTTTTTTTTGAGAAGTCACCTGCACCTTTAATCTCCCACCAGAGTCGAAAGTGCTCAGCACTGTGAAACTGGTCTCACTATCGTCCAAAGCTCCTTCAATTTATCTTTTTCATTGCGCTGTTTACATGTTTCAACACTGCCATCATATGGAGCACATGTAACTCTGATCAACTGCAAATATTATTAAACAGCTGATCTCCGGCTGCAACATGCTTCAGAGACTGCCAAATGTTTCAAATTTCACAGTACATGGAGGATATCCCACAGGGAGCTTTGGAGTATAAAATGATCCGACGAGTGCACAAACCAGATAACCACTAGTTCATCTGGCTGAGGACACAAGAATGTCACATTATGAATTTTTATTATACAATAATGTTGTTTTAAAAATACAATCATATTATAGCAAGAATTACAATATTGTGAATGCCATTAATAGTCATTTTAGTCAATTATGAGGACCAAAGGTCCATGGGGAAGGAGCGCATCACAGCATAAGTGTTGGGACTATCACCACTGACCCTGCCAATGCTTAAAGGGTAGGGGGAAAGTCACTTAAATAGCGTGTAAATGGTGGGGACTTGTGTCGCTTTGTAAGGGGGTGAAACCTAAAAAAAATTGCTTCTTCTTTAGTGGTCCAGGACACTATCCAGGCTTGGACCCTTAGGTGGATACCACAACCACCAATCAGCAGCCAGGTATGCCTATGCATACTGACCCTCTAATGGACCAACAGAGGCTTTGGCCTTTACTAGACCCCGTGGAATCCCTGACATAAGGCCCGGACCCGACAAATCTGAGTATTGGTCTAATTTCCAGCGCAGTTCACTCTGCAGTTACAGCCGGTGTGCACTGGAAGGACCACGGACCTTTGGCCCCATAATCCTTTCCTGTCAAGCAAAAAGAGCTTAATATTGCATTTATCATAGTTTGCAACTACTGTCATTCTTATTAAATGTAAAACTGATTTTAAACATTCTCTACTAAGGAAAGTCCAAATGAGAAAGTTTCTTTGGCTCATTGAGCCCACTCCATTGTAAGATTTTTATGCACCACACTTTTTCCTTCAGGTCTTGCTTGTAACTGCAAACTTCACTTACAGCAAACAAGGTGTGCAGGATGGGAATTTCTTTTCACTGTTGAAGAGGAGGCAGGAGAGACAGGTGTAACTACATATTAGGTCTGCGCACACACCCATCTTTACCCCAAGATATGCATTTAAAAATCCAGACGCTCTACCTGGGCATCTCAGATGAGACCAGTCATGGTCCTCTCCACTTCACAAGGGGAGGCTGTAACTGAGCTATACCATCTCCTCGAAGCCGAGGTGCAAAACAACAACTTGCATTTATATAGCACCTTTAACTTGGTAAAACATCCCAGTGCACTTCACAGGAGCGTTATCAAACAAAATTTGACACCGAGCCATATAAGGAGACATTAGAACAGATGACTAAAAGCTTGGTCAAATGGTACGTTTTCAGGAATGTCTTAACGGAGGAGAGAGAGGTAGAGAGCCGGAAAGGTTTAGGCAGGGAATTCCAGAGCTTAGGACCTCGGCAGCTGAAAGCACATCCGCCAATGGTGGAGCGATTAATATAGGGGATGCGAAAGAAGCCAGAATTGGAGGAGCGCAGAGATCTCGGAGGGCTGGAGGAGGGCAGCCAACTTGTGCCAAAGGTAGAGTTCTCCCCTTGGTGTGAAAGCCAGTACAAGGTTAAATGATAAATCAGTCAGTCGACTTGTCCACAGATGCATTAAGCAAGTGACAGAGGCATTATTTGCATGGACAACATGTTCATCTTATTACTTGTGAAAAGGAGGCATCAGATGAATATGCCACAAAACCTTTACGTGTGGCAGGCATCCCAAGGGTGCAAAGGTGCGTCGGTGGGAAACTCGAGCGGCAGAGCGGGGCTATAAAAGGCCCCAGAGACCAGGTAAGGCCTCACAGCGTCGGCGGGAATCTCGAGCAGCAGAGCGGGGCTATAAAAGGCCCCAGAGACCAGGTAAGGCCTCACAGCGTCGGCGGGAATCTCGAGCGGCAGAGCGGGGCTATAAAAGGCCCCAGAGACCAGGTAAGGCCTCACAGCATTGGCGGGAATCTCGAGCGGCAGAGCGGGGCTATAAAAGGCCCCAGAGACCAGGTAAGGCCTCACAGCGTCGGCGGGAATCTCGAGCGGCAGAGCGGGGCTATAAAAGGCCCCAGAGACCAGGTAAGGTGTACCAGTCTCCGAACTCGGAACTCGGAGGGAAGAAGAGAGGTAAAAAGTAATCCAAGTGTGACGTCACCAGAAAGCGGGTAAGTGATTGGTTGGTAAGTATTTCTCTCTTTTTTAAACTTAAACTCTGTGGTTTATAGTTTCTAAGGTGCGATATTCATCATCTAGAATCGGGGCAGAGGGTATTTAAAAATAATATTAATAAATTTAATTAATTACATAGAATGGGAGATCAGGTGATGTGTTGCTGCTGCAATATGTGGGAGCTGGTGGACACCATTGATGCTCACAGTGATCACATTTGCAGTAAGTGTTGGCTGCTCGAGGAATTCCGGCTCCGTGCTGAAGAGCTGGAGTCCGAGCTTCAAACACTGAGACACATCAGGGAGGGGGAGAGTTACCTGGACTCTGTGCATCAGGAGGTAGTCACACCAATTAGATTAATTAATTCAGATGTAGTCCGTGGCCAGGGTCAGGATGGTGTGACTAGAAGTGAGGCAGGTACGGGGATCCAGGAGGTAGTGTTGGAGGAGCCGCAGCCCTTGCGCTTGTCCAACAGGTTTGAGGCTCTTACTCCCTGTGAGGATGGGAACAGGGACTGCGGGGAGGATGAGCAAACTGGCCACAGCACCGTGGAGCGGGGGGCCATTCAAGTGGGGGGAGTTAAAAGAAATGTTGCAGTGGTAGGGGATAGTATCGTTAGGGGGATAGATAGAGTTCTCTGCAGCCGAGAGCGAGAGACCCGAAGGCTGTGTTGCCTGCTCGGTTAAGGACATCTCCTCTGGGCTGGAGAGAAACTTGGAGTGGGAGGGGGAGGATCCAGTTGTCGTGGTCCATGTTGGTACCAACGACATAGATAGGACAAGGAAGGAGGTTCTGCTGAGGGAGTTTGAGCAGCTAGGGACCAAATTAAAAAGCAGAACCACAAGGGTAATAATCTCTGGATTACTACCTGAGCCACGTGCAAATTTGGCTGGGGTAAATAAAATTAGAGAGTTAACTGCGTGGCTCAAAGACTGGTGTGGGAGAAATGGGTTTTGCTTCCTGGGACACTGGTATCAGTACTGGGACAGGAGAGAGCTGTTCCGTTGGGACGGACTTCACTTGGCCAGTGCTGGGACTAGAATCCTGGCGAATCGAATAACTAGGGCTGTAGAGAGGGCTTTAAACTAATTAGTGGGGGGGAGGTTTTAAGAGAGCGAAAAATAAAAATGACAGCGGAGAGGGCAATAGAGCAAGGTAGCAGTGGGGGAATTAAAAACCAGAGCATGTCAGGAAGGGACAGAATGTATAATGATAAAGGTAAAGTAGTAAAAGGGGTAAAAGCAGGAATAAATTGTCAGAAAACATATTTGAAAGTTCTTTATCTGAATGCACGCAGCATTCGTAACAAAATTGACGAGTTGACGGTGCAAATAACTACACATGGGTATGATCTGGTGGCCATTACGGAAACATGGCTGCAAGATAATCATGACTGGGAACTAAACATACAAGGGTATTTGACAATTAGGAAGGACAGACAGGAAGGAAAGGGAGGTGGGGTTGCTATGTTAATCAAGGATGGAATCACTGCAATAGTCAGAAATGATATTGGGTCAAAGGATCAGGATAGTGAAACAGTTTGGGTGGAGATAAGGAATAATAAGGGGAAAAAGTCACTAGTGGGTGTAGTCTATAGGCCTCCTAACAGTTGCAACTCTGTTGGTCGGAGTATAAATCAGGAAATAGCTGGGGCTTGTAATAAGGGAACAGCTATAATCATGGGGGATTTTAACTTTCATATTGACTGGACTAATCAAATTGGGCATGGCAGCATTGACGAAGAGTTCATAGAGTGTATTAGGGACGGGTTCACAGAAATCACAGAAATCACAGAAACCCCACAGTGCAGATAGAGGCCATTTCAGCCCATCGAGCCTGCACCGACACATATCCCACCCGATCACCGTAATCCCTACACCAACACATATCCCACCCTATCCCCGTAACCCCACGTATTTAATCCCCCTAACACGAAGGGTCAATTTATCATAGCCAATCAACCTATCCCGCACATCTTTGGACTGTGGGAGGAAACCGGAGCACCCGGAGGAAACCCACGCAAACACGGGGAGAATGTGCAAACTCCACACAGACAGTCGCCCGAGGCCGGATTCGAACCCGGGTCCCTGGTGCTGTGAGGCAACAGTGCTAACCACTATGCCACCGTTCCTTGAGCAGTATGTAACTGAACCAACCAGGGGGCAGGCAATCTTAGATCTGGTCCTGTGTAATGAGACAGGATTAATAAAAAATGTCCTAGTAAAGGATCCCCTTGGAATGAGTGACCATAATATGGTTGAATTCCAAATTCAATTTGAGGGTGAGAGAGTTGGATCTCAAACCAGCGTACTAAGCTTAAATAAAGGACACTATGAAGGTATGAGAGTAGAATTGACTAAAGTGGACTGGGAAAACAGATTAAAGCGTAAGACGGTACAAGAGCAGTGGTCTACATTCAAGGAGATATTTCACATCTTTCAAGATAAATATATTCCACTGAGGAAAAAGGGGAGTAAAAGAAAAGACAGCCATCCGTGGCTTAGTAAAGTAATAAAGGATAGTATTCGACTGAAAACAAGGGCATATAAATTAGCCAAATCTAGTGGGAGGATAGAAGATTGGGAAGCATTTAAAAGCCAGCAAACAATAACTAAAAGATTAATTAAGAAAGGGAAGATAGATTATGAAAGTAAACTTGCAAAAAATATAAAAACAGATAGCAAGAGTTTCTACAGCTGTATAAAAAGAAAAAGGGTGGCTAAAGTGAACGTTGGTCCCTTAGAAGATGGGACCGGGAAACTAGTGGTGGGGAACATGGAGATGGCAAAGACGCTGAACAAATATTTTGTATCAGTCTTTACAGTAGAGGACACTAAAAATATCCCAACACTGGACAAACAGGGGGCAATGGGGGGGGAGGAGCTAAACACGATTAAAACCACTAAGGGGATGGTACTCATTAAAATAATGGGACTTAAGGCGGATAAATCCCCTGGACCTGATGGCCTACATCCTAGGGTCTTGAGAGAAGTGGCGGTAGGGATTGTGGATGCATTGGTGGTCATTTTCCAGAACTCCCTGGACTCAGGAAAGGTCCCGGCAGATTGGAAAACTGCTAATGTAACACCCTTATTTAAGAAGGGCAGTAGACAAAAAGCTGGAAACTATAGACCAGTTAGCCTAACATCTGTGGTTGGCAAAATGTTGGAGTCCATTATTAAGGAAACAGTAACAGAGCATTTGGATAAACATAATTTAATAGGGCAGAGTCAGCATGGTTTTACGAAGGGGAAGTCATGTTTTGCTCGAATTCTTTGAGGATGTAACATACAGGGTGGATAAAGGGGAACCAGTGGATGTAGTGTATTTGGACTTCCAAAAGGCATTTGACAAGGTTCCACACAAAAGATTACTGATCAAGATAAAAAATCACAGGATTGGGGGTAATATACTGGCATGGGTGGAAGATTGGCTATCTAACAGAAAACAAAGAGTTGGGATAAATGGTTCGTTCTCGGGCTGGCAATCAGTAACTAGTGGTGTTCCGTAGGGGTCAGTGCTGGGACCCCAACACTTTACAATCTATATTAACGATTTGGAGGAAGGGACTGAGTGCAACATATCCAAGTTTGCCGACGATACAAAGATGGGAGGGAAAGCAGTGAGTGAGGAGGATATAAAAACCTGCAAAAGGACATAGACAGGCTAAGTGAGTGGGCAGAGATTTGGCAGATGCAATATAATGTTGGAAAGTGTGAGGTTATGCACTTCGGCAGAAAAAAATCAAAGAGCAAGTTATTATCTAAATGGAGAGAAACTGCAAAGTGCTACAGTACAAAGGGATCTGGGGGTCCTGGTGCATGAAACACAAAAAGTTAGTATGCAGGTGCAGCAGGTGATCAGGAAGGCCAATGGAATCTTGGCTTTTATTGCAAGGGGGATGGAGTATAAAAACAGGGAAGCCTTGCTGCAGTTATACAGGGTATTGGTGAGGCCACACCTGGAATACTGCGTGTAGTTTTGGTTTCCATATTTAAGAAAAGATATACTTGCTCTCGAGGTGGTTCAGAGAAGGTTCACTCGGTTGATTCCAGAGATGAGGGGGTTGACGTATGAGGAAAGGTTGAGTAGGTTGGGACTCTACTCATTGGAGTTCAGAAGAATGAGAGGCGATCTTATCGAAACATATAAGATTGTGAGGGGGCTTGATTGGGTGGATGTAGTGAGGATGTTTCCACTGATGGGTGAGACTAGAACTAGGGGGCATAATCTTAGAATAAGGGGCTGCCCTTTCAAAACTGAGATGAGGAGAAACTTCTTCACTCAGAGGGCAGTAAATCTATGGAATTTGCTACCTCAGAGAGCTGTGGAAGCTGCAACATTAAATAAATTTAAAATGGAGATAGACATTTTCCTAGCAGATAAGGGAATTAGGGGTTACGGGGAGAGGGCAGGGAAGTGGACGTGAGTCTAGATTCAGATCAGCCATGATCCTATTGAATGGTGGATCAGGCCCGAGGGGCCGTATGGCCTACTCCTGCTCCTATTTCTTATGTTCTTATGTTCTTATGACACCCTTGTGACCATCTGGTAAACAGTTCCTGCTCCTCCTCTGCCACCACCACTTGCTCCTGCTCACCTGCACTCTGCCTCAACTGGTGCTACTTCATAATACTCACTGACAGATCTGTGCAGCTGGGTTAATGCTTGCAACCTTCAGTGAGAGAGATGCAGGATGTCATGTGCTGATGACAGGGATCTTCCACACCTACAATGGTAGAAATGGGACAAGTGTTAGAATGCTGGCTCCCAGACAAACCTTCAAACAGAGCTCTCTTTGCATGATGGGGTGTGTATGCTATGTGAGAGTGAGTGAGAAGTGGGATGTATTATGTCCGTGTATAATTGAGACACGGACTGCAGGAGTTGGTTATAACAGGTCTTTACTGAGTGGAGACAACCTGGAACTACTATGCAAAAGTTACTACACAGGCTTATATACAGGGGTGGTCACTACTGGTACTGCAGTATACAGGGGTTGCAGAATATAGTTCCTTCTGCAAAGTACATACACTACAGGATGAGAAATAAGAATAAGATGGTACTAATCCTGAGCCTGGTGAAGGCTTGTTGCTTCACCTTTCCCTCTTCCCTCCATGCTTTGATAGGCCAGGGTGGCCTTCTCTAAGGGAAACTGTGATTTGTATGCGATGTTCTCCATGTGAAATTTGTTCCCTTGAATTATGTTGTGCAAGCAGCGTAGTAGTCTTGAATTAGAAGTTGAATGAGCACATGCACAGTGGCAGACATACACCAAGGCTGGAGGCCAACCTGTGCGTCAGTAGGTAACATCATGTGTTACAATGATTTGATCTGTGAAATCCTTGGAAAAAATGGCAAGGCTATCAATTGTACATTACATCTTGAATGTGTTCTTAGCTGAAATATGTGTGTGCATGAGATGCAATGAAAGAGCTGTAAGGTTATGAGGGCTTACCGGGATGAGCAGTAAATTTGAAACAAGTTAGTGGGCAACACTTTGTGGCAAAATCTTGGCTTTTTGACCTGATAAATGGTACTGTTCAGCAGTCTTACCTTGCTACATTCCTTAAGGTTTTCTCCCTTTCTCTCCTCAAGTCCTGCAGGTAGACTTCTGAGCCAAGCTGCCAACTCCCGCCAGGTATGATACACTGCGCATGCAACAGGAATATTCACGTAGTCAACCGTCGAACAGGGGACCAGGTGCTGCACCGCTCTATCACCGGCATACAAACGCCATTTTGTGCCTCCGCAGTTTTTCCACTGACTTCATTTTTGCTGGCCCTTTTACCCTCCCCTCCAACAGCCTTGGCAAAGGCTAACAAATACTTGAAATCTATTTTGAACCTTTTAATTATTTGCCCCACATGTGGCCCATTTACCTTTAAGCAGGCGCATTCCTTTAAATTTGAGCTGTTAGCCAAGTTTCTCACATTCATCATTAGGTGTGCTCCTGGCATGAGACCAAAGCAGAACTGAGACCTTCTCGTAATTATCCACATACTGAGCTGACATGGGGGAATTGCAGGCAGTCAGCTCAATATGCTTTTGGTTAGCTTTATGCTAGCAGCTAGCCATTACTGGTCCTACTTCACCAGGATCGCAAAATCAATCCTACAAAGCATACCATTGTACAAAAATGTATTGATTTAGATTTTTAATAATACAACAGTTAAGACCTGCTTTAAGAGCTTGGACTAGCATATTTATTGTACATTGATTGATGAACAATTAACAGATGGCTTTTATAAGGATATAAGAGAATGAAAATGTGGATTGTATAACGACATAATTATCAGAGCATTACTCTTACTGTAGAGTGTCAGGTTTCCATGGAACTACTGCTGAAACAACGGCAGGAGAGCAGGAGAGCAGGAGAGCCCCCCTGAGGAAAGTCACCCCCCCGTCGTCCCAGGGCAGGTGATAGAGCAGCTCAGCATCCAACCTCCTGGAGAAAGGTTGTCCTATTTGGCATCACGGGGCACTCTCCCCAGAGAACAGCATCGCACCTTGCCTGTCATGTGGTGATGGCCAGGCCCAACAGTCAGTTCAGTACGTGGGTGCCATCTGCATGCCCTGCACTTTCAGGAAACCTGACACCTCATTTACAGAGCTTACAACTCTAATAGAGGCAGAGTAGAAATTAAGATCCAAACTGAGCTTTCCCCATTACCAAGTCACATCACCCTGTCTGTAAGTAGGAGGAAGGGTTGTTAGTTCATGTCAGATTTCATGTTCACTGGAAATCAATGTTCTGCTAATGACATCCATTAACTTACAGACATGATTTATTACATATCTTCATTAAGCATTTACACTATTATCTATAGAAGTGCCGATAATGCCCTGTTGGTACCTGTAGCACTATATGGCTTTGGCCGCAGATGGCCTGTATTATCTGCCATAGAGCCCCGAGACTGACTGCACACCCGTTACACACTGCACACAAGAATACAGCAGGAAAGTGCTTGTGGCACAAAGGGGATGTACAATAGGCAGCACAAGCCTTGTTATGGCCCCAAAAAAAAGATAATGAAGTCCTGGCTCTATGGTGTGCTCTCAATGTCTGACCAGAGCTACAGTCATAAATGCTTATTTAAAACAGGTTAAACCCTTCAGCCATGTTAAATCTCTTTTCTTAAAGAACATTAACTTGGTAATTGTAAGAAGGAGCTATAGTTTGACTCGTGGGCCTAGAAATTGGGCATAGCCCGGCTTGAGGCGTTAGAACTGGCGCTGCGCAAAGTTTATAGCCAAACGAAACTTATCGCCGCCTGGCGCGATATTGGGTTGCATCGCCCCTAAAGGTGATTGAGGCGCGAATTCAGGCATTACACAGGACTCCTAAGGCGCTAAACTTCCGGCGCAACCCAATATCGGAGCAGACGGGCTCAGCGCAGGTGCTCTCAATTACCGATGACCACGAGACTTCCAGGCGCCGGCTAGCTCTTAAAGGGGTGGGTCAGTCAGCTTCAGCATCCACACTCTGCACCTTGCAGGCCTCAGAATCGGCGCAGGCCCTTCTCTGGCGATAAAAACTTGGACCAGATGGAGAAGGTGAGACAGAGAGCAGAGCACTTCATCAATGAGGCTCTGGAGCAATTGGTGGCCGCAGTGGAGCGCCGGCGAGATGTTCTCTACCCAGACAATGGCAGGAGGCCGAATCATAAGGACTACAGACGAGCTTGGAGGGATTTATGCCAGAGGGTCAACTCCAGCAGCATGGTGACCAGGAGCCCTGTCCAATGCAGAAAGAAATTCAACGACCTCACTCGGGTCGTGAGGGTGGGTGTTGTTCCTGCAAACTTCTGCATCCCTTCATTTGCACCTGACTTTATGGCTACAGGGTGGCCTGTGCCCCATTGGCCATCTGCCAGCAAGCACCCATGGCCCTTTCTGGGCACACACATGCACATTTGACTCAGGGCATCATGTAAGGGCTCTTGCACCATGGGGGGCATGAGATGATCACTCAGGGCATCAGGTTACGTAACTTCCCCTCCTTTCCCCTGCAGTCCATGCTGGCGAGGATTGGCAAAGACCAGCTTCGCACCGGTGGAGGACCTCCACAAGTGGTCACTCTCACGGATTTTGAGGAGAGAGTCCACCAGATTCTTGGAGGACGTCTGAGTGGTCCTGTAACCACTGCAGCTACCGACCCCATTGTCGACAGCGATGGTAAGGTTCTCACCTCTTACAACTGTCTCCTTCTACTTGTTCCCCCCGCCAGCATGCTTTCTCACTGTGGACCCATGTCATAGCCTTGCCGCAATCTGGCATCCCTTGCTGCGAACCTGTCCTTTTGCTAAAGCCACTCTTCCACCTCCCTGCTTTCAGATGCTGCATCACCAGCTCGGGAGCCGGGCCCTCAAGCTGCCAGTGCCAGTGCCTCCGAAGGCTCAATGAGAAAATTACTGTCCAACAGAAGGTCAGCAACTCTCTCCAGCAACGATTAGGATGGCCAGCCCAAATGGCTGCAGCTTTTATACTAGTGCTGTCCCCTTTAAATAGCGCCCCCCCCCCGAGTCCGAGAAGGGCCTGGGAACGCTCCATCCAACTGTCACTAATAGCACCAGGCGGAAAGGTTGCGGGCGCCACCGAATATCCGGTCCGGGGCGCAAAAATGGCGTTGCACACTGAAATGACGTCATGATCTGCCTGCGCCCGCGGGCACGCGCAAAGAGTTAGCGCCGGCGCTAAAATCATACTCAGTATGGGAGGTGGCGCTATATTCACAGCGCCCGCCCGAAAATTGGGTAACGCCCCAATTCTCGGGCTCTTTAGGCGCTACCAACCGAATTTCTAGGCCGAGATTTCTTGTTTTGTCTTTGTTTGATGTACCGTACATATTCCCAGGATTTTAAAGCTGCTCTCCATCTTCCATCGGTGGATGTTAGGCAAAGCAGCAGTGCTTTTATGCTGTCTAAATAGTAAGCATGGTTAACTCACTGGGCATCTCTCTGCACCCACAGATTTCAGAGGAGTAAGTGGAAGGTCAGAGGAGACACGATAGGCAGGTTTATCAACACCACAAGCAATCAATAAGGACTCATCCTTATGATAAACCCCCATTTATATCAGACAATGCAAAGCTATTTGTATATGTCTGAGCAGGTGTGCCTTAAGAGGGTACGATGCCCAAAGAAGGCCACGGTGGAACTGTATCATCTCCTGCAGCCAGACCCAGAACCCATTGCCATGGCAGGGATGGCATGATTAGTGGCTGTCAAGGTATCAGTTACACTGAATTTTTTTCGCTATGGGGGTCGTTCCAAGCAACTGACACGTTGGAGATACGTGTCAAATCTCCCAACCTGCAATTCATCAGTGCTTCATACAAGTACAGAGGCCGTGTTTTCTCAGGGGGGTTATTTCATTAACTTCCCTATAGAAAACAACAAACAGAACTTGGCTGGGTTCCCCAAAGTCCAGGCAATTATTTTGATGACACTCGTAAGTCCATATGGGGCCCTAGTTCCAGTAATGCTCCTTTCATGAGCAGAAAGGGTTCCCACTTTATTTTCGTGCAGCTAATAGGAAGAGAATCATGCGTATTAATGCTTCATACCCTGGTAGCTCTCATATTCATTAATTATGTGGCAATTGAAGGCACCACTATTATTAGAAAAGCCAGGAAGAATGGATGGATGACTGCTAAAGGACAAAAGGCTATCCATCGCCGCCTCAGCTAATGATCCCTTTGAGAAATACAGGGACAAGACTTGGAGAGAGATACAGCAAAACACACGCACCCATCCAGGTCTTTGTGGCGCATAGCATCAGCATGTGCCAGATCAGAGAGACTCCTCCGCTACAAACTGGCCAAAGTCTGCACAACTTTGGCCTGCAAAGGGGTAATGGCTTGGAGCAGTAGCAGAATTCCTCCCTTCTAAGTGGATGCATTAGTGCTGGCATTTAGTATGATAGGAGTGAGTGATGCACTTTGAGGTGCCGGTGCCAGAGCTCACATTGCTGGGATTTACTTGTCAGAGGAGCCTATAGGATCAGAAGAAAAGCAGATGTTACAATGTTGCCAGTAAGACACCACTTCAAATACAGAAGGGATGGCAAGATGTTATGTGTTATGTTGCTGCAGATCACTGTATACCCATGTTTCAATAAATTAATGATTGAGTGAATAGAGACACTAGGAACAATAAATAAAACATGATAGCAACCCATTGTTGGGGGAAGCCTCCAATATGACCATCCCTCACTCCCTCTATTGCCTCCATGCACAGAACCTCCAGGATCCTCTTCTCAAAAGGAGTCACGGGGTCACAGCTTAGGTGACCCACCCGAACACTTGATCAGCATTTGCTAGTGCTTTCTCCTATAACCAGATATAAAAGGCGCAAATGTTGGACTAAGAATATGACAGAAAATGTGTACCACCCAAGTGGCCAGACCAGCAACCACCTTACGTGAGTGAGCGCACATACAGCATGGCACGCTCAGTGTTTGTTGCTTGACTTATTTCATGGACCATAGTGCAAATGTATCGTGATGGCTGCAATACAGACTGCTCCAGTAACACACGGGCATGCCTTTGCGGTTTGCAAAGTACATGAACAGTTACCAGAGTATTTTGCATTCTCCCTGTGATGTTTCACCAAGATTGCAGTGAAGTGCTGTTAACTGTGAGGCAACATTGCAACATGAAACAAAATGTGAGGACACTTACCTTGGCAACATTCCTGAGACCCAAAAATTTCATCCCTCACCGGCTCCCAGATTTAGTGGACAAATGAGACCACACCAACTCTTGTTCCCTCTATCCCTCGCCCTCACTGGTGGGTGGCTCTCCATTCCAAAAAAGGACCTCTTGCAGTAGGGCCTCCAAAGCTGCATCACTGAATGGCGCACATCTGACTGCTGTCTTTCCTCCAGCTATTTCTCCCCCTCTTCAGTAACAGGCACAAAAATAACTTGCCCCTTGACCCCTATGTGCGCTGTCTGCAGGGAGCATCAACACTTTATTTAAGTGAACCGACAGTGCTTCATAAGGTGCTGCCAACTTATTGTACTACAGACAGGCGCAACACCAAAACAGCAGCAGTTCCATGGCAACTGTGCCAGAAAGCGCATCATGGGCGCTATGTTGCTTATCCTTCAGTATATCACACTACTCAAGTACACACAGTTATAGAATCATAGAACGGTTACAGCACAGAAGGAGGCCATTCGGCCCGTCGAGCCCATGCTGGCTCTCTGCAAGAGCACTTCAGCTAATCCCACTCCCCCGCCCTTTCCCCGTAGCCCTGCAAATCTTTTTCCTTCAGGTACTTATCCAACTCCCTTTTGAAAGCCACGATTGAGTCGGCCTCCACCACCCTTTCAGGCAGTGCATTCCAGATCCTAACCACTCGCTGCGTAAAAAAGTTTTTCCTCATGTCGCCTTTGGTTCTTCTGCCAATCACCTTAAATCTGTGTCCTCTGGTTCTCGACCCTTCTGCCAATAGGAACAGTTTCTCTCCATCTACTCTGTCCAGACCCCTCATGATTTTGAATGCCTCTATCAAATCTCCTCTCAACTGATGCGAACAGACTCAGGGCTAGATTTTCAGTCGCTTGCGCCAGCAGTTAGCGCCTTAAGAGAAGTGTTTTTCGGGCGCTGTGCGTGTAGCGCCCGGGCGCAGCGCAGTTTGCACCCCGCCCCAAATTAAGTTGCCCGTTAGCGCCGGCGCAAAGTTTAGCGCCCGCCCGGATGCGCGCGCAGAAAATGACGTCACATCCTCGTGGAACGCCCTTTGTGCGCCCCGATTCCAAACTTCAGTCGGACCGCCCCATTGTGCGGCTGGCGGCCGGAGCGTTTGGAAAAAGGAACGCAACACAACCAGCGCGGGCCCCGGGGGGCGCAAATTAACGGGGACGTACTCTCCAGTATAAAGGCCAGCCTTTTTTCAGAAAACACTCTTGTGCAACGCATTTCTGGAGACACAACAAGGAGGATAGCTAACTGGTTTCAAGCAGCAAGAGCCAGGTATTTTTGGACTCAGGCCAGAGCGCTGCAAGTGGCCTTTTGGAAATTAGAGTGTTTGCCAGGATTTGATGGGGGTTGCATGGGGTGCCAACGCGGAGCTGCAGCTCCATGTCCGTAGGGCTCGCAGACGCATTGTGAGAGGGGCAGCCCTGGCTAGAGGCAGAGGGGGCTACAGGCGTCGGCCACGTAGGCCTTACCCAGTCAGGCTATACCGCCAGCAGCGCTCCTACCTAAACATGAGTGCCGCGCGATGTGTTAAAAGGCTCCGATTCCGAAAGGAGGTGATTGCAGAGATCTGCCACCTGCTTCGCCGAGATCTGCGGCCAAAGCTCAGGTGCAGGACGTCTCTGTCGGTGGAAGTGAAGGTGACAGTGGCATTGAACTTCTATGCCACCGGCTCCTTCCAATACGCTGCTGGGGACATAGCAAACATCTCCCAGTACGGCGCGCATCGCTGCATCCGCCAGGTGACCGAAGCACTGTTCAGAAGGAGAAGCCAATTCATCTCCTTCCCCATGGCCCTGGAGAGCCAGCATCAGCGCGCATTGGGATTTTCCAGACTCGGGGAATTCCCCTTGGTGCAGGGCGCCATTGACTGTACGCATGTGGCTTTGCGGGCCCCTCTGGAGCATGGCGAGCAGTATCACAACAGGAAGGGCTACCATTCTCTGAATGTGCAGCTGGTCTGTGACCACAAGCAGCGCATCATGGCAGTCAATGCCAGCTTCCCAGGCAGCAGCCACGATGCCTTTATCCTGCGGCAGAGTACTGTGCATGACATGTTCCAGGCACAGCCTCCCCCAAGAGGATGGCTACTCGGGGACAAAGGCTATCCTTTGTGCACCTGGCTCATGACCCCGCTCCGCGCGCCCAGGACCGCTGCTGAAGAGGCCTACAACGAGAGCCATCAAACCACCCGCAACATCATCGAGCTAACTATTGGGGTCCTCAAGCAGCGGTTCCGCTGCCTTGATCGCTCCGGAGGAGCTCTCCAGTATTCGCCGGACCGGGTCTCCCAATTTGTGGTGGTTTGCTGCATGCTACACAACCTGGCTATCCGCAGGACTCAGGCACTGCCACCTGACGTTGGACCAGCACCTCAGGAGGAGGAGCAGGAGGAGCATGAGGAGGAGGAGGAGGAGGAACAGGAGTACGTTCCCAGGAGGGAGCGACCAGGGCCAAGGGCCGCACGACGCCACCTTATTACATGGTACTTCTAAGCCCCCTGTCAGGGAATGGCCAGGGGCCACGAGGGAAGATGAATGCAGCCGCTCCACAACCCCTCAGCCGGCGAAGCCAACAAACACTAAGAAGAACAACCATGGAGACTGCATGAATAAAGATAATTTTTTATTACACAAAAATGAAAAGCCCTTCCCACATGAATCCCCAAAAACAATAAACGGGCCCCACAAAAAGCCTAACAAACTACTCACTCCCACAAACTGGGGAGGAGCCACTCCACCTTTCTTCAAACCGGGCCTCAACGTCGGCCTAACGCAAAAAATAAGCCCTCCAACAACACAACCATAGGCAAAATAAAGATGGCCACCGCCATATAAAAGGAAAGCTGCCCACACCCTCTACTGAGTGGCCCGCGAGGGCGAGACCTTGCCCAGCCTTTTGCCTCCCCTGCCCGGCCTGCTGCTCCTTCGCAAGCTCTGCCCAGTGGCTGCTGCGAGGCTGGGGGAAGGTGCCTGAGGCTCAGATGCCCTTCCGCCAGATGCCGCTGGGGGGGCGGCCTACACGGCGTTTGGGCCTCGAGGGGCCGTCTGCTGAGTGGCGCACCTGAGCCTGGCCACCATCAGCTGCAGCCGCTTGCCCTTGACGCCCCAGTGGGGGAATGGCGGCGACGGATGGCGCAATGTGGGCCAGCTGGCGTCTGGGATGCGCTGGCTGGTGCTGTGGCGCGGTGGCACTCGGCCGGGCCCGCACTGCAGGATCCGCAACAATCAGCCGAGGGGCGGCTTGCTGGGATGGTCCAGCGCGGCGGCTGCCCTGGCGATGCCTGCCTGAGACAGCGCGTGTGGCAGCAGTGAGTGCCCCTGTGGTCCTGGTGTGCGCGCGCATCACAGCCACCAGGGTCTTGACGGCATCAGTCAGCATGCGGCCACTCGCGGCAGTTGCTGCCCCGAACTCGCGCACACTGGTCGCCAGCGACTCGATGGCCTCAGGCATGCGCCCCACCACGCTCATGAGCTCCGTGTGGCGCCGGTCCGAATCCTCGGCCATCTTATCCAGCTTTCGCACCTCCTCCGAGGTGAAGGTGTCCGGACTGGAGTCGCGACTCTCCCGCTGGGGAGGAGGGGGCCGAACTAGGGGACCCTTGCCGCGTTGGTGGCGGCGAGTGTGCCGAACAGCAGCACTCCCCTCTGATCCTTCCCCCCTTTGGGGGGAAGGCCATGGGCCACGCGCACGGCTCCTGGGTGGCTGGACGCCACTGGTCCCAGAAGCTGCATTGCCCTGCGACAGTTCCTCCAGGCACTCGTCCAGTGAGGAGGTGTCAAGCATTTCCTCCTCTCCTGCGGGACGTGACTGTTCCCCCGAAGGTCCGGCTTGCTCCTCCTCCTCCTCCTGGTCGGAGGTGCTGTCACTGGCAGCTTCAGGGTCCTGGTCGTCACCAGCTGAAAGCAGGAATGCACAAGAGTAGCTTCAGAGTGAGGAGACGGCGTCAGCGAGGGAGTTAGGACTGGTGGCATTCAGCGCATTGGTGGGACAGTGGCAAAGGAGGTAGCTCGGATGGGCCAGTGTGACGCGAGAGGGCCAAAAGGCGAGGTCCTTACCATTGCCGGGCAGTGGAGGGTCGGATACTCCGCACGCTGTGGGGACAATCACACGGGCTCCCATGAGCACACACATGCGCTCCTCCAGCCGAGTGAGCTTCTGCAGCTTGGCGCGGCCACCCCTGGCACGCGCCTGGCGATTAACCGCTACTTTAGCCTGCAAGAGAAAGGACGGGCTGTAAGTGCGCAGTGAAGCCCTGATGTAGTGTGCACTGCCTCCCATGGTGGAATAGCGTGGACAGAGTGAAGCCCTGGTGTAGTGTGCACTGCCTCCCATGGTGGAATAGCTTGGACAGAGTGAAGCCCTGATGTAGTGTGCACTGCCTCCCATGGTGGAATAGCTTGGACAAAGTGTAGAGTGCCGAATGGCCATGTGATGCTCATGACTGTCCCAATGCTGCTGGCTGAGGGCTGGCCAATAGGACTTTCAGCTCCCTTTGCTCATCATGTCAGGTGTACATGCAAGAATGAGGAGGAGACTGGAAAGGCTACTCACCTTCACAATCCTGGTCAGATCGTTGTATTTTTTACGACATTGTTTGTGGGTCCTGGGGGCATCGCCGGTGAACGTCACCCTCTGGGCGATCTGCTTCCAGGCTTTGGTGTAGTCATGGTGGGTTGGATTCCTCCCACTCTCTGGGAACAAGATCTTGCGCCTCACCTCCAGAGCTGTGACCATTATGTCCAGATCACCCTCTGAGAAGCGCAGGGCACACTGACGGGCCTTCTCTGGCGTTGCCATGACTCCCTGGGGCTGAGCAGCAGTGTTGAGGCCTCTTTGCAAGGCTGCAGTGTGCAGGGCGTGGCAGCAGACCAATTCGTCCCTTCCCCCTTTAAGAGCTGGTCGGCGCCACGGGGTCTGCTGTCAGTCCAAAAATGACCGCACCCGCGCTGCGCCCCGCCTGGGCGCTATCCCTCTGGACCGCCGGCTTAGCGCCTAAAGATAGGAGTGGAACGCCTCTTTTAGCGCTCCACCAATCTCTTAGGGCGAAGCCACTGAATTTCCGGCAACGGGGCGCTACTTTGGGGCGGGCGCTAACTTCGGGCGGGCGCTAAGGTTAGCGCCCCAAAACTGTCTATACTGAAAATCTAGCCCTCACTATATTGCTCCTGCAAATCCCATATAAGCAAAATGTACTGCAACGCAGTTAACCAGGGTAAAATGGTGAAAAAATGAAGTCTGGATATTCTTAAACTGGTTGTTGACACAATTATGGAAATTTCTGCTTTTCCATTAAATTAAAATTCATGGCACCGAGCTAACAATACATATTTTATGACATAAAATTAGTGGCAATTAGCAGCTTTCACAGTACATGGAGCTTCATTAGAATTGAAAAGTAGTGACTTTATGATTCATTTTATCTAACTGTGGTAACGCTACTGAAATGAGCTGCTTTTGCACATTTCCACTGCAATATTTCCAGGCATTTTTCAAACATAAAATTGAGTTAAAAATAAATACAAATGTTGCGTACGATAGCAAAACTAATAAAAGAAATTAATTCCACAGCACCTCAACCACTGCGGAAGTGGATGCTGCTTGTGAAAATGGCAGCCCAGCCCTAATTTTCCCGAATGTGTGGTGCCAGTACCGAGCTTTCCTCGCCAGGAATACATCAGCGAATTACGGCCGCGTTCCCCACATTTATTTTGAGCATTTAAAATTCAAGGATGGAAAATTGCGGGCAAACCAATTTCTCTATGTGAGCTCTCACTGGGCGATGCTCTATGCCAGCAGCGTGCATTCAGGCAATTGGTCCTTACGAGAAAATGAAGTACATCACTACGATAATCGTAATAGCGAACATTAAGCAATGATTGGATATATTTTCCCATCAGCTACACTGGTTGTGTAGACGTAGAACAGATGCAGAGGTATCAGAAAATTAGGTGAATAGGCCTAAAGATTGGGTGCCCAATTCCTTACACCCGGGATTTTCTAGCCACCTGCATTTTGTGTGTGAAAGCGCTATAACACATCTTGTGCAATAGCTCCATCAATTTGAAGGAGCACATAAAATGACAGCAATATGCCCATCCTGCAGGCCTTCTTGAGTCTGTAATCATAATAATAATCAACTTTATTGTCATTGTTAGTGCACAAGTGCAGTACAATGAAATGTAGGCTTGCGGCTCCCGAGAGTGTACATTTAGATTAAGACATTTAAACATTCAACATTCATTTGGCTTGTAATACATTAACATAAACATAACCATAATAAAGTGCATTGGCAGATGTGCAGGCTTTAGAGTTTATTTGTGGAGTTCAGTAGGATGACAGCCCTGGGAAAGAAGCTGTTCCTAAATCTGGTCGTTCGGGTGCGAATGCATCTGTAGCGTCTCCCAGATGGCAGGAGGGCGAACAGACTGTGGCTGGGGTGGGTAGGGTCTTTGATGATGGTCCGTGACCTCCATAAACAGCATTTCTGGTATATGTGCTCTATGGTCGGTAGCCGGGTGCCGGTAATGCGTTGGGCAGTTTTGACTACCCGCTGCAGGGCTTTCCGGTCATAGTAGCTACAGCTGCCATACCATACTGTGATACAGTTCGTCAGGATGCTCTCTATTGTGCAGCGGTAAAAGTTAGAGAGGATCAGGGGTGACAGGTTACATCCCTTCAGCCTCCTTAGGAAATATAGGCGCTGCTGGGCCTTCTTCACCAGAGAGGAGGTATTGAGGGACCAGGAGAGGTCTTCCGTGATGTGGACTCCGCGGAACTTAAAGCTGTCCACCCTTTCCACCACAGCCCCATGGATGTGGATGGGGGTGTGACTTCCGCCTTTAGACTTCCTGAAGTCCACAATGATTTATTTGGTTTTCTTGATGTTAAGGGCCAGGTTGTTATCGGCGCACCACTTCACGAGATGCTGGACCTCCTCCCTGTAGGCTGACTCATCGTTGTTGGTGATCTGGCCT
Organism: Somniosus microcephalus; assembly: GCF_052327205.1. Classification (NCBI taxonomy): domain Eukaryota; kingdom Metazoa; phylum Chordata; class Chondrichthyes; order Squaliformes; family Somniosidae; genus Somniosus; species Somniosus microcephalus. The sequence goes on from NC_141008.1 coordinate 39,952,870, forward strand.
ACTACCGTGGTATCATCCGCAAACTTGATGATGGTGTTGGAACCATGAACAGCCACACAGTCGTGGGTGAAGAGGGAGTAGAGGAGGGGGTTCAGCACACATCCTTGTGGGGCCCCCGTGTTCAGGGTCAGGGGGGGGGGAGGTGTGGTTACCTAATTTGACAGACTGGGGTCTGTTTGTTAGGAAGTCCAGGGTCCAGTTGCAGAGGGAAGTGTTCAGGCCAAGAGTGTGGAGTTTGGTGGCCAGCTTGTTGGGGACGATAGTGTTGAATGCTGAGCTGTAGTCTATGAACAGCATTCTGATGTAGGTCTCTTTACCATCTAAGTGATTCAGTGCAGAGTGTAGAGCAGTTGTGATTGCATCCTCCGTTGATCTGTTTGCCCGATAGGCAAACTGCTGTTGGTCAAGAGAGGCGGGAACACTGGCTTTGATGTGAGCCAGGACCAGTCTCTCGAAACACTTCATTATGATGGGTGTGAGTGCGACAGGTCGATAGTCGTTCAGGCACGTCACAGCCGTTTGCTTTGGCACAGAAATAATGGTAGCGGTCTTGAAGCATGTAGGGACTACTGCCTGGGCCAATGACAGATTGAAGATGGCGGTGAAGACATCAGCCAGCTGATCAGCACATTCCTTGAGTACCCGTCCAGGGATGCTATCCGGTCCAGCAGCCTTTCGTGTGTTCACTCCGCGTAGAACACCCCTTACGTCGGAGGTCGACAGAGTGAGCACCTGGTCTTCCGGGGGTGGTAAGGCTTTGGTAGCCGGCTCCCTGTTGTCCCCGACGAAGCGAGCATAGAAGTTGTTAAGCTCCTCCGGAAGGGAGGCATCGCTAACCAGGGGGCTGGTGTTTTTGCTCTTGTAGTCAGTGATGGACTGGATGCCTTGCCACATGCGCCGGGGGTCCGAGTTGTTGTGGAAATGATCCTCTATCCGCAGTGTCTGTTTCCTTTTGGCAGTCCTGATACCCTTTTTTAGGTTGGTCCTAGCTGCACTGTAAGCCGCCGCGTCGCCAGATTTAAATGCTGCGTCGCGTGCTTTCAACAGCGAGCGGACCTCTCCGTTCATCCAGGGTTTCTGGTTGGGATGATGTGCCTCAATAATTCCGAGACTCGATGTTAGCGAAACAAAACAAGGCTTTTATTAACTTAGAAAGTAACACGTAAGAGAGAGAGGTATCTTCCTTCTGGAGACTGAGGCCAGACTGAGCTAGCTTACAAAAGGGGCCAGGTATGGGCGGAGCCCTACACACACAGCACATTCCAGCACATTCCAATAAACAATACAATGAGGACTGGGGGAAGGGAAATGACACTGAAACCGACCACAGTCACAGGCAGTGATGAATGGAATATTTCATCACAATGACAACCTCGACGCAGCTGTTAATGTAGAATAGCACTGTGGATGACTACACATCCTGCAGTTGTTGGTTTGATATGTGAAGCCCATAGAAGATAGGAGTGTGGCAAGGCTTTCAATCGTAAGTTGCAACTTAAATATGTGCCCTTCTGAGCTATGTATGGCCTGCTGAATTATAGATATATGCATTAGGTGTAAAAAGAAGAGGTGTAGAATTGTCTGAGGGCTTGACATGGATGTGCAGTAAATGTGAATGACATGCAGTTTTGTTCTGTCTACATGGTAGTGTTAGGTAGTCTTACCTGGTCAGATTCTTTAAAATGTGCCATCTTCTCCCGCATCTGTTCTCAGGTCTTGTAGGTAGTATATATGTTGTTGACCCTCGGCAACACGTCCTACCAGACGTAGTGCACTGCCATCCTGGGAAGAATGCCCTTGGAGTGACTCACATTCACCTGGTGCAGCAGCATCTCCACTTCAACATCCATCAAACAGGAGCCCCGATTTTAACTGGTGGCCAGTTTTCGGCGGGTGAGTTTTGGGGTCAGTTCAAAACTTACCAGCTGCAGCAAAGATGAGGCACAGGGAATTTTAACTCCCCAGACTCATTTAAATGCCACCAGCCAACTTCGCACCCATCCCTTCAATTGGGGGGAGGGTGGAACGGGGTGAGGGGCGACATCGTGACAGGAGAGGAACTCCTGCTCCTCCTAGTCCCACGAGAATTTTTTCTTTTGAAGTATTAAACTTACCTTTCCAACCCTCTTCTGGCCCTGATGCACTGAGTAGGCCTAGAGGGAAACTCACTGCCATTTCCTGCTCAGGCCTCTCAGTAAAAATTGCAGATGGTCCCGTTGACGATATTGGGACCTGACATGATTATGTTAAAGAGGACCCCTCCAGCTTTGGGCGGGTGTCCTACCCGCCTGCTTAGGAGAACAGGCTAAAGTACAACTCTGTCAGCTCCCAGTGGCTCCAGGGCAGGTAAACTTGTGTGATTTTAACTACTTACCTGGTGGTTTCTGCCAGGCAAGTAGGGATAAAGTTGCCTCCCAAGGGAGAAGGGTGCTGCACTGCTCTGTCACTTACCTACAAACTCTGTTTCATGCCTCTCCATTGGGTTTGCCTCACTTTGTTTCTCCCACTTTCAACAACAACAACTTGCATTTATATAGCACCTTTAACATAGCAAAACGTCCCAAGGCGCTTCACAAGAACGTTATCAATAAAATTTTACACTTAGCTACAGAAGGAGATATCAGAACAGATGACCAAAAGCTTGGTCAAAGAGATAGGTTTTAAGGAGCATCTTAAATGAGGAGAGAGAGGCGGAGACATTTAGGGAGGGAATTCCAGGGCTTAGGCCCAAGGCAGCTGAAAGCACAACCGTCAATGGTGGAGCGATTAAAATCGGGGATGCACAAGGTGCCAGAATTGGAGGAGCGTAGAGATATACACCTTGGCCAAAGGCTACCAACTGTTAAAAATCCATTTTGAGCCTTTATAAAAGGTCCCCTATTCCCATTAGGCAAGCTCCTTCACAAGGCCCAATTCACACACTGTGTTGTGGATCATTATTTTGAGAAAGTTGTGAAGCGTCAGCTCAGTGTGCTGTTGTTGAGCAGTGGGCTCAGAGTGATCTGGTCCTCCCGATACTGCACCGGGACCAAAACATCAGCACTGATATCGATTTATCATTGGAGCAACTATAATAGTGAATGATATCTCGGAATGTTCCCGTAAGTGTTTTAAAAATGGGCCTAGAAATTCAGTTCCTCATCTTCCGATTAGGCACTCTGCAGCCTTCCGGACTCAATATCGAGTTCAACAATTTCAGATCATAAGCTCGGCCCCCATTTCATTTTTTCTTGTAATTGTTCCACTCCTTTCCCCCCCCCCCTTTCCTTTTGTTTCTCTCTCACACCTGGCAGCTATCTTTTGCCCTGCCAGTACACTTTACACCTAATCTCAGCCTATTACCATCTCGTCTAGCTTCTAATCTCTTTTACTTCTTTTGTTTCTTTTATTCTTTTGTCCGATCGCAGCCCTGCCTCCGATCCAGTTTCTTTTCGTTCCAGTTTTGAAGAAGGGTTCGACCTGAAACGTCAACTCAAATTTCTCTCCACGGATGTTGCCTGACCTGCTGAGTTTTTCCAGCATTTTCTGTTGTTATTTCTAGAAATTCAGTTGTTTGCGCCAGCCACTAGCGCCTTAGGAGGAGGAGAAGTGGGATGCTAAGTGGCTAGCACCCGGACGCAGCGCGATCTGCGCCTCTCGCGAACTTCAGTTAAGATTTAGCGGCGGCGCAAAACCTTTGCGCGCGCTCAGCTACGCGCGCAGATCCTGACGTCATTTCATGGTGCAACGCCCTTTGTGCGCCCCGAACCAGAAATTCAGTGGTGCCGGCCTATTGTGCGCCTGGCGCCCCTAGCGACTGGTAGAGGGGAACGGTTCCCAGTCGCTGCGGGGCGCGGGGGGCGCTAATTAAAGGGGACTCCTCCTGCAGTATAAATGGCAGCCATTTTGCACCACTCCTTCTTTGTGAGAGACGGATCTTTGGAGAGAGACAAAGGTAGAGAGCTTTCTGGTTTGGCTCAACACTCGCACAGGTACTTGTGGCTTCAGGCCACAGCTTTGCACTTGTCTTTAACTTCAGTGTCATAGCATTGATTGGAAACATATAATGGGGGCTGCAATGGGTGGAAACGTTGGGCTTCTCCATTGCATTCAAAGGGCTCAGAGACGCCGTCAGAGAGTGCCAGTCATGGCCAGATGGAGAAGGGGCAACAGGCATCGGCAAAGGAGGCCTTACCCACCCAGGGTATACTGCCAGCAGTTCTCATATCTGAACATGTCTGAGGAGCAGTGTGTTCGGAGGCTGCGATTCAGAAGGGCGGTGGTCACTGAGATCTGCCACCTGCTTCGCGGAGATCTGCAGCCACAGCTGAGGAGCAGGACGTCTCTGTCGGTGGCAGTGAAGGTGACTGTGGCTCTCAACTTCTATGCCACCGGCTCCTTCCAATCCGCTACTGGAGACATTTCCAACATCTCCCAGTTTGCGGTACATTGCTGCATCCGCCAGGTGACCAATGCCCTTTTCAGAAGGAGACGTCAGTTCATCTCCTTCCCCATGACCGTTGACAAGCAGCAAGAGCGTGCAATGGGCTTTGCAGCATTAGCGGGCTTCCCCATGGTGCAGGGCGCCATTGACTGCATGCATGTGGCTTTGCGGGCACCTCTAGAGAATGCCGAGGATTACCGCAACTGGAAGGGCTACCATTCGCTCAACGTGCAGTTGGTGTATGACCACAGGCCGCTCATCCTAGCGGTCAATGCCCGCTTTCCAGGCAGCAGCCACGATGCCTTCATCCTGCGCCAGACTTCTGTGGCAGACATGTTCGAGGCCCAGCCTCACCCACGAGAATGGCTTCTCGGGGACAAAGGCTATCCTTTGTGCACCTGGCTGATGACCCCGCTCCGTGCGCCCAGCACCCCTGCTGAAGAGGGTTACAATGACAACCATCAAGCAACCAGGAACATCGTTGAGCAAACAATCGGCGTGCTGAAGCAACGGTTCCGCTGTCTGGATCGTTCCGGGGGAGCCCTACAGTACTCGCCTGAGCGAGTCTCCCATTTCGTTGTCGTGTGCTGCATGCTGCACAACCTGGCTATCCGCAGGACTCAGCCACTGCCACCAGACATTGGAGGACCACCAGAGGAGGAGGAGGAAGAGGACCAGCACAGGAGGGAGGCAGAAAGTGCAAGGGCCGCCCGTCGGCGGCTTATTGCAAGTCGGTTCTAGGCCCCCTCTCAGGGAATGACTTGTGCCAATGGCAGAAGGTGAATGTAGCCGCTCCACAAGCCCTCAGCCGAGCAGGGCAACCAGGACTTCCAAAAGAAAGCATGGACAGTGCGATTTAAGAAATTTTTTTACTGTGATACCTCTGTGCCCTTCCCACATGACAAACTAATGGAGAGAAACCCCCCCCCCCCAGAAACACAAATACACCAGTCTCGGCCTTTACAAGTAAAACAAATATACCAGTCTCAGCCTTTACAAGTAAAACAAATATACCAGTCTCGGCCTTTAAATATGAAACAAATACACCAGTCTCGGCCTTTATATATGAAACAAATACACCGGTCTCGGCTTTTATAAGTAAAACAAAACATTTGGCCACACCTTCTACTTTTTCCCCTGCGAGCGTGATCCGTTTCGCTTCCGTGACTGGCCCCTACCCGCCCTGCAGCTCCTCCTCAATGGGACCCCAGTGGCTGCAGCAAGGCTGGGGGAAGGCTGCTGAGGGTCAGATGATGAGACAGCAGATGCCCTTGGGGGTCGGCCTGGACCAGCTCTGGGACTGGAGGGGCCGGCTGCTGACTGCTCCAACTCTGCTTGGGCGGCAGCAGTCTGTCCAACAGCTGGTGGCAGCTGCAATGGAGGAGCGACAGTGTTGTCTGCAGGAATGCTGCCAACCTGACAGATCACAGGCACTCCCTGGTCGGCTGATACATTGGCACGCGCACGGGCCAGCACTGCAGCATGCGCAGCAATCTGCTGAGGCACAGACTGCTGGGCTGCTGCGGCACAGCGAGTGCCCCAGCGATGCCTGGCCGATCCAGCGAGTGTGGCAGCAGTTAGTGCCCATGTGGCCCTGGTCTGTGTCTGCATGACAGCAGCCAGTGAATGCACGGCATGACTGAGCACTTGGCTAGAAGCCGCCTGTGAAGCAGCGAAGTCCTGCTGACTCCTAGCCTGTGCTGCCGCGATGTTCTGCAGACTCCTGTCCTGTGCTGCACTGAATTGTTGCAGACTCCTGGCCTGTGCTGCCCCAAATTCCTGCACACTCCTTGCCAGTGACTCTATGGAGTCAGGCATCCTTGCCACTGCAGCCATGAGCTCAGTGTGCCTGCGCTCAGCCTGGGCACCCATTTCCGCTAGGAGCCGCACCTCCTCTGCGCTCACCGTAGCAGGACTGGAGGCCGCACTCACCCTCCGGCGAGAAGGCCGCCGAGCTTCCCCACCCCTCCCGCGTTGCTGCAGCCCGCTGGTCCCCGGAGCTTCACTATCCTCCGACCCTTCCCCCCTGCTCCCCTCCAGGGAAGACGTGTCACCATCATGGCCATGGGCTGCCTCGGCTGAGGGTGTCCCTGATGGGCTGGCTTCCTCTTCCTCCTCCTCTATGTCTGACTCGGACACAGTGCCAGCTTGAGGGGCTGCCTCCTCACCTGGCGAGTCACCATCTGAAAGCAGGGAGGCACAAGAGTTGCTTTAGAGTGAGGACAGGGCGGCAGCGAGGGAGGCATGAGTGCTGCTGTGCACTGCATTGGTTCGATAGTGGCAAAGGATGCTGGTGTGAGGCGCAAGTGGAAAGTGAGAGGTCAAAAACGTGACGACCTTACCATTGGTGCCCAGAACAGGGTCAGCATCTCCAGTGGCGACAGGGCCACTCAGCCGGCCTGCCATGATCCGTTCCACTCGCTGCTCGAGGTCGCTCAGCTGTTTCAGGTCAGGACGGCCTCCCCCGGTCTGTCGCTGCTGTCTTCTGTTATGCGCCAGCTTGGCCTGCAAGAGAAAGGACCGCCTCTAAGTACACAAGCCCTGATCTTGCCCGCACTGCCTCCCATGTTCGATTAGCCCTGACAGTGTCAAGCCCTGATCTTGCCCGCACTGCCTCCCATGGTCGAATAGCCCTGACAGTGTCTAAAATCCTGATTGCGCAAGTGCTTTTCATGACAGTCCCATAGCTGCTGGATGAGGGCTGGCCATTAGGGCTTTCAGACCTGTTTGGCCATAAAGTGAGGTGCACATGCAGGGATGAGGAGGATACTGGAAAGGGTACTCACCCTGACAACCCGAGTGAGGTCGTTGAATTTTTTCCGGCACTGGGTTGGTGTCCTGCCAACCACGCTGTTGGACGTGACCCTGTTTGCCACATCCCTCCATGCTTTCCGATATTCGGTGGGCAGCGGCCTCCTGCCACCCTCAGGGAAGAGGATATTGCGCCTGCGGTCCACTGCGCCAACCAGCAGCCTCAGGTCACCCTCGCCGAAGCGCTGCGCTCTCTCCCTGGCCTTCTCCATTCTCCTGGGTGTGGAGCTGTTCCAGAAGCAGTGTTCAGGCCTTGCCTTAGGGCTGCAGTGTGCAGGGCGTGGCAGCCAAGCAATTCCACCCTCCCCCTTTAAGTGCTGACCGGCGCCTGACTGTCTGCCTTCAATCAGCAACTCGCCGCACCTGCGCTGCGCCCGCCTTCGGTGTTTGCGCCCCGCATCGCCGGCTTAGCGCCTAATGATAGTCGTGCATCGCCTGCTTTAGCGCAGCAGCAACCTCTTGGGGCGATGCAACTGAATATCGGCAAAGGTGGCGCTAAGCTGCGCCGGACGCAAAAGTTAGCGAACGTCATGCTGTAGCGCCCCAAACGTGGCTATACTGAATTTCTAGGCCCAACACTTTCCTTCCACCTCACCCTTCATTTGAACAGTTTCACAATCCACACACATTGTACACCTGCATTGCAGATATCAGTAGGCATAAATATCAATCATTATATATAAAAGGAGAGACAGCAGTAGAAAGAAACACACAGTAAATACAAACATCTTTTGTCACCTTAGCAAATGCAAATCTGTCACTGTTAATGTAAACAAATCATTTTAAATATTCTGTCATACACGTCCATTAGTATCCGTTCCAAATTGCCCAATTATACAGAGTATAAAAACATGTGTTGGCTAATTAAATATTTTTGCAGCACGGCTCAGCACATCAATTTTAAAATTTTCATCCTCACCTACGAATCTCTCCATGATTTCACCCACCCTACTTCCACTACTCCTGTGCCCCATCCTGAGCTTTTCATTCCTCTAACTTTGACTCATTTCTCTTTTTCACCAGCTATCTAAACCCTTTCGTCTCACTCCTTCTCCTCCCACCTTGGCTCCATGGTACCATTCTCACCGCTGAAAGGACTTGAGTACATAATCTAGGCTGACATTTTAGTGCAGTACTGAGGGAATGGCATCACCCAGTTGTGGTGTTAAGCTGAGGCCTGTTCAGGTGGAGACAAAAGGTCCCGTGGCACTTTTTGGAAGAAGAGCAAAGAGTTCTCCAAATGTCCTGGCCGATATTCATCCCTCAATCAACACCACCAATATAGGTTAACTGGTCATTCATCTCATTGCTGTTTGCGAGAGCTTGCTGTTTGCAAACTGGTGCCACAATTGTCTACATTTCAAAGTAATTTATTGGCTGTGAAGCACTTTGGGACGTCCTGAGGATGTGAAAGGTGCTATTTAAATGTAAGCCTGTCTTAAGATCTATCTATTCGACCATGCCTTTGGTCATCTCTCCTAACTCTGCCATTTGTGCTCCATGTGTGGGGCTTTTTTCTCCCTCTGTGAACCACAATGCCACATTTTTCTGTATTAAAGGCACTATATTTATGCAATTTTATTGCTACAGCAACAAAAATCAGCCGATAGCTCGTAAAAGAATTATCTTGGTCTTCCTCAGATCAATTGAAACAGGATATTTATTCGGAGGAACAAAAGTGCAATCGATAGGTCTGCAATGTAGCAGCGTGGTGCTGGAGGGGTTAAGTAGCTCCATCATGGTGTTATAACACAGATACACGTGTGCTTTTTTTTTACCTTATCTCTTTACGATATACCTTATGCAGTTAATAACAACATTTTTATATTCTTTGTTATTTTTATAATCATGTTTCTTATCAAACTCGACAAATGCCAAGTACTGTGCGATTTACCTAACCTCAGCCCGCAGGCATGCAAATGCTTGGGAGTGACAGAATGTTGATTTGTGTCCATGGCTCCCCGCACAGCAAGCTCCCAGTCTCAACCAGACCATCTGGCAGAGGTGTTGAGCAGAGACAAGGGAATATTTTTTATTCATCTTTCAGGGCAGCAGATGAGTGATCATTAGCTCACTCTCACACACTTCCAGTTGGCAGCTTGTACAGTACTCCTGGCAGGGACCCTAGAACAGTCCACCTGCGCACACAGCTCAACCAAGGAACAATCTATCCTGTGGGTGAGGCATCTAACAGAGAGAGCAAAATAACATGCCAATGGAGGGCTTTTTTTTAAATTTAATTCATATCCAATTATAAACAAATTTCAAAATGTACTCACTTTAAGAAGGAGGCATTATGTTTAATGTTGCAGCTCACATTTTGGACAATGTTACACTGAGATCATTAGTGAGCATCAGGTTTCACCGATTTATTTTCTCTTTTGCTTTTTTTTATTGTTGAAACTTTGTGTGAAATGATTAAATTGCACAAGATCGTGAGGTAGATCTGGATGAGCAAGACTGTTTCTCAGTCTTCACACGTTAAAATATCCATCCCTAAAAAGCCAACCATCTCGTATGTTAATTCAGGCTTTCACCCAACACTTTTAACTTGTCCAAGTGGCAGAACAGCAGTTTTTAGAATCAAGCCAATTAAAATAGCGGAGATTTCTGTATTCGATTTTATCACTTTGATAGACAGGCTGAATGTAGTTTTCTGGGCTTCAGATAGCTGTATTTTTAGAAGAGTCTCTGGGGGCTAAATTGGGCTCTGTAGCACCTTTTTTTTTTAGGCACTACGCAGCAATCTAATGCTCGAAAATGGGGTCTGAGATGCGCCTGAGCACTTCCGATGGGAAGTGCTCAGGACGGCATCTTGGTGAAGGGGTCTGCGCACGTGCACCTAACGACCGCTGGCAGCATGCAGAGCAGGCAGATACTGACTGACGCCAGCAGTGCCATTTTCATACTCCACACTCCAGCCAACGCCCTGTCTTAACCTCGCAAAGCTGAGCACGACATTAAACGGAATACAAGGCCTCCCCCAACAGCACTATTTAAAGGGATCATGAACTATTTAGAGTTTAGTTGGATTATTCTGACTGCTGGTGCAATTGTGTGTGTGTGTTTGGAGCTTTCCTATACTTGGCTAAAGTTTGAATCGTCTACAGGGGGTGGTCTGGCTGGTGCTGAAATATTATTCTGTTCATTTAAAAGCTTGTGCTGAAACAAGTTGCTTCCAGACATGGGTGGACTCGAAGGGCTTCGTCTGGGAATTGAGTATGACTGGGAGAATGAAGAAAGGCCACACAGAGCAGGACAAGCTGCTAGAAGAGGGAGGAGGAGGGGAGAAGGGCTTTCAGCAAGAGGCCATATCTGCCAAGGGTCTTTAAGGAGCATTTCTCTTACCTCAACTTCAGTGAGGACCATTGCATGAGACGTCTTAGCTTCACAAAAGAGATCATGACTGAAATCTGCCAACTGCTGCAGCCACAACTGTAACCTCAAGGCAGGGCGAGGACCACATTGCCTGTGGCTGTCAAGGTGACTGTGGCTCTTAACTTTTATCCACCTGGCTCCTTCCAGGCTGCTGCTGGAAATATAAGCAAAATCTCGCAGTCTGCAGTACACTGCATAAGGGAGGTCACTGAGGCTCTCTGTGCACAGAGAGACAGCTTCATCTCATTCACTCTTGCCAGAGACAAGCAGGCGGAGTGAGCACGAGGGTTTACACGGATTGCAGACTTCCCCATGGTGCAGGGTGCCATTGACAGCGCACACATTGCCTTGCGTGTGCCTCATGTAAACTCGGCCATTTTCATGAACCGAATGGGATTCCACTCCCTCAATGTGCATCTGGTGTGAGACCACAGGCAGCGCATCATGCAGGTGAATGCCCATTATCATGGCAGTAGTCACAATTCCTTCATTCTGCAGCAGTCCTCTGTGCCAGCTGCAATTGTCCCACCACAGCAAGTCAAAGGCTGGCTACTGGGTGACAAGGGTTATTCACTCATAACGTGGCTCATGACTCCGGTCCGGAACCCACGCACATGTGCACAGCAGGCCTACAATGAGAGCCATGCTGTCACAAGGAACATTATAGAGCACATCATTGGCATCCTCAAGTAGGACTTCCACTGCCTGGCCCGCTCTGGAGGAGTCCTGTGTACTCAGCTGAGAGGGTATCAAGTTTTGTGGTTGTATGCTGCATGCTGCACAACTTGACCATTATGAGGGATCAGCGCTTGCCACCACCTATCAGGCAAAAAGCTATGGGGCAGGGGCAGGAGGAAGTGGAGGAGGAGGAGGAAGTGAAACAGGAAGTGGAGGAACATGAATGGGAAGGGAGGCTATAATGCAGACAGCCCCTTTCTGCTCGGGCTCTATGTGATCAAATAGTGAATGAGCACCACCAGTAACTTCAACCACACCTCCCCATTCACCAACGGTCCCACACTCCTCACCTTTCCTCAATCACTGACCATCAGATCATCCTATTTCCAACAACACAAAAATAAAATACACATTCTAATCCAATTTTATAAATTCAATCATTAACTAAATTAAATTAATCACCTTTGTGCAATCCCTTAGTGCCTGTATTCCGTGTGCCTTTATCTCTCCTAGTGCTCCTACGAGGTGCTTCCCAGTGGTTGCTGCATGGCTGGTGGAAGGGTGCTGACCTCCAATTGAGGAGAATGTAAATGGCCTTGGAGGGCGACCTTGACCTCTGGGCCTAGAGTGCCCAACTTCAGACTGCACCATCTCGGCCTGGGCTGCAGTAGTCTGGCCTGGCTGGCTGACAGGGCAACGGCGGCATGGCCGGAGTGGGAGCACAAATGCTGCCATCCTGAGAGCAGACAGTAGGTTTGTGCTCCATGGAGACACTGCCAATCTCCCAGGGTGGCGACTCAGCAATCTTACTGATCTGTTGGAGAACAGATTCATGGACTGCTGTGATGCCCTGGAGGCCCCTTTGAAAAGTGGTACCCAGAGCCACGATGGCAGCTTGCAAGGCAGCTGTCAGAGCTTCCACTACAGCACTCAGATCTTTGATGGAAGCTGTTTGTGCTGCAATGCATGCTGCGACATCGGCCATCAGACGCTACATCATGGTAGGTTCCACAGGTGTGCTGACCACCCATTCCATGTTGGAAAGGATGGGCTCCAAGCTCTGCGCAAAGCCCTGTGCCAAGTTGGTGCTGGACTCTGCCATGCTCCTTGATGTTGTGCGCAGATTTGCTGGCAGGCTTTCCAGTGCATCAAGTATTTGGTTATGTACACCCATCAGATTTCTTCTACATCTGGCCCATCGATATCCTCATCTGACTCCTCTGTAGCAGAACTAGTGTGTGACCTCGCCCTCCGGCGAACTGGCATCTGCACTATCCTTTCCCCCCGCCATGGCTCCTGCACACTTGTGCCAGATGTCTCACCACATACAGATCCCTTCTGTATCCTAGCCTCTAAAATACACATAGTGCCAGTCTCTGAGCTGGTGGCTGGGAGTGTAAGATCAAGTGATGGTGTCTCTTCATCTTCATTGTCTTCTTCATCTTCGTCCTCTGACTGGGAAGGAATGAGGATTGGGTTGTGGTTAGGGGGGAGGAGAAAGTAAGAAATGCGTGCTTTCACCATCTGCAGCTTGTGAGTCAGAAGAGATTGTGGGATGAGGAAGAGAGAAGGCGGATTAGGTACTCAGATAACCTCATCATCGATTCCTCCAGCCCGCCAGTGGCCATAGTCTCAGCGATGCACCTTCCCATGATGGCCAGCAGTGACTCCTCCATGGTGGTTAAAACATACAAGCGTGCTTGTCCTCCTCCAGTTCATTCCTGTGGCCTTCTGTTAAGTGCCACCGTCTTCTGCAAGAAAGAGTGTGTCAGTGAGTGTCCTGCAATATGTTTGAGTGATGTGGCTGTCATGGTTGAATAGCTGTCAGTGTGTGCAAGCTGTAAGTTGTGTGTGTGAGGTTTGCAGCAGTGAGGGTGAGGTAAAGCATATGAATGTTAGGGTTGATTGCTAATTGATAGAGATTGTTGGTAGGTGGGTGATGGGGGTGTAGTGAATTGAGCAGTGGATGAGGCTAGTGGTTCAGTTGGTAGGATGTGTCATTTGAAGATGAACTCACTGACCTTGACATCTCGTGTCAGATCATTAAACTTCTTCCTGCACGGCACCATGTTCTTGCAGCTGTTATTGACCTCCGCCGCTACTTGTTCCCACTTCCTCCTGAGCATCTGTCTGGAGGGCCTCCTGCCCCCCCTGCAGATACAGGATATCTCTCCTTTCCATCTCTTCCATCAAGACCTCCAGTGCATTGTCAGAAAGTCTTGCTGCTCGCTCTCTCGCATGTTCAGCCATTCCTCAAAGTGTTACAGCCCAGATTCACTTTTCAAAACTCCCACCACTTCTTGCAGCCAGAATGCACCTCCCCTTTAAGAGGTGCAGGCTCCCTTTTTGTAACGCTAGCCATGCGTGATATCTGGCCCTCTGCTGATGCATGCAGCCAATGAACAGCGCGGGTAGTGCTGGCTGCACGCAGAAATCATTGAAAACAGCAGGCAGCGGCAATTTAACTTGCTGCCTGCAACACAATGAACGGATGCGGGTTACTCGCATTCCACGATCCCCAGGCTTATTTTCGGGGGTTAGCCAATTTAACCTCCCTTTGTCTCTTAGGAGAGTGGCCAGGACCCAAAATTGAACAGGTCCATCAATGTTTTCACTAAAAGTGGGCTAGACTTCTTTGTTGGTGCCGTGGCCTATACTCAGAAACTGATTAGGTCAAAATCTGCTTTGGTGGCTGGGCAGTCCCTCTTTGGAAAGCTAATGTTGCAAGTCTTCAGCCGGGGAAAGTAGGAAAATTCACTGGGGCCAATTTCCTTCTCCAGTACACCCAGATTTCAGGTACAGATAATGTGTACCAAACATTAAATTTGGCAACATGAAGTCCCACCATATTACCGTGGAATCTCGGCCACATTCCTTTTCCGAGCTGGTCTGGGGTGTAAGGGAGTTGTAAAGAGGGGCAAGGATTTTGAATTCAATGTGTTGGGGGACAGGGAGCCAATAGAAGTCCACGAGGATAAGGGAGCAAGAATTAGTGCAGTACAGACTTGAATAAGTTAAAGCCATTCTAGGGTAAGGCTGAGGAAGCTGGCAAGCAAAGTAGCGGAGAAGGCGAGTCTGGAGGTGACGAAGATTTGAATGAGGTTTTCAGCAATGGCAGGGGTTGAGAGAAGGGCAGAGTAATGATATGGAGGTGAAAAGGAGGTCTTGGATATTAGATTGGAAGCTCAGCTCCAAACAGGGTGCTGAGGCTGTACATCAGTGGGATCAAACTAAGTGAGCAGTCAGGGATGGAATCAGGAATCTAATGTGCAAAGATTGTAATAACATATTTATGCAGAGGTCAAGTTAATTGTAATGCATGATTTACCAACACCACACACCCCCCTACCACCCCACCCCAGGAATAGACTTTCAGAGTATAGCGGGAGAAATTCGGCATGTTCGTGCCCCAGTTAGCGCCTGGCGGGAGCGCTAACGGGGCGCTCAGGCAGTAGCGCCGCGGTGAGGCGAATCCCACGTCGCACGGCAAATTCGCCGGCCCCATAGCGCCATCAATAACAGCATCTCGGCACTATTCGCCATGCAAATTGTGACATCAGCGAGTGTGCAATGCTCGCTGGGCGTCCGGTCTGCAAACTTCAGTAACGTCCCCCGCCTTACCGCCTCGCGCCGGCAGCGCCAGAGAGCGGAGGCGTGAACCAGCCGGCTGGCTGGGCGCTACTTAAAGGGATGTGCACCAGCTGTCAAGTAACTTCCGATCGAAAGATCAGTTATGAGTGGCAGAGAGCGCAGGATGTATCTGCAGCCAAATAAAGGCTGCTTAGTCCCCAGAGGAATTTGTATTTCATCCCACATATCGCCGTTCTACACTCCCCCAATCATTGGGGGCTGGTGTGCGGACTCCAGTGACCCTCCCCTTTAATGGCTGGAAGGTGCCTGCGCCAATGCTCACTCCCGATTACACAACGCCTCATATTCGTATTCATTAACACCACTCACCTACTCCATTAGCACCTGATTTAGCGCTCCCCTGCATTCTTTGAGCGCTGAGATGGAATTTAGCGGGCAGCAAGATTGATCAGCGCCTGGCGCTAAACTTCCAACTGCTCAAAGGTTAGCGCCCCTTCCTGGCGCGACTGAATTTCTAGCCCATTATAATATATAGGGGGAGAAATTTGCTTGGTAGCACCACCGATTAGCGCCTAAAGAGGCCGAGAAGTGGGGCGCTAACCAACTAGCGCCCGGGCGCAGCGAACCCAGCGCCTCGCCCCATATTGAGCATACATTTAGCGCCAGCGCTAAATCTTAGCACCCACTCACGGGCGCAGACAGATCATGACGTCATTTGAGTGTGCAACACCTTTTGGGCGCCCCGGACCAGAAATTCAGTGGTGCCCCCCTCCGTAGCGCCTGGTGCTAATAAGGACAGCTTACCTGGAACGTTCCCCAGTTGCTCTCGGGCTGGGGGGGCGTTATTTAAAGGGGACTGGTGTGGTTTAAAAGCAGTAGCCATTTTTGGAGTACAACTTCCTCGAGAGTTACAGAGAGTTGCTGAGCTGTACACTGAAAGCCATTTGACCACTGAGCCAGCGCTGGCAGAGGAACTTCAGCCTTCTGACCATCACCTTGCTGTTGGTGAGCATTTACAATGGGAAAACTTCCTGTGCGCACTTATTATGGGGGCTGCATTGGAGGGGAACGTCCTGCTGCTGAATCAGAGAGGGGCGGGCATGGCCAGACGGAGGAGGGCCAACAGACGTCGCCACACCAGATCTTACGCTGGCAGGGTTTTCCGACAGCAGTTTTCCTACATGAACATGTCGGAGGAGCAGTGTATCAGAAGGCTGCGCTTTAGAAAGGAGGTGGTGACTGAGCTGTGCCACCTGCTTCAGCCAGATCTGCAGCCTCAGATAAGGTGCAGGATATCTCTGTCGGTGGCTGTGAAGATGAATGTTGCCCTGAACTTCTACGCAAGCGGCTTTTTTCAGGCTGCAACTGGGGACATAGCCAGCATCTCGCAGTTTGCGGTGCATTGCTGCATCCGTCAAGTGACTGATGCCCTGTTTAAAAAGAGGCGGCAGTACATCTCCTTCCCAATGACCCCGGACAAGCAGCGGGAGCGCGCAGAGGGCTTCACAGCAATAGCGGACTTCCCCATGGTGCAGGGTGCCATTGACTGCGGGCGCCTGTATTCAATCCGGAGGAGTTCCGCAACCGCAAGGGGTTCCATTCCTTGAATGTCCAGCTGGTCTGTGACCACCGACAGCTGATCCTCACAGTGAATGCGCAGTTCCCAGGCAGCAGCCACGATGCCTTCATCCTGCGCCAGACTTCTGTTGCAGACCTTTTCAAGGCCCCGACTCACTCAGGAGGCTGGCTTCTCGGGGACAAGGGCTATCCTCTGTGCCCATGGCTGATGACCCCGCTCCGGTCGCCCAGCACCCCTGCTGAAGAACGCTACAATGCGAGCCATCAGGCGACGAGGAACATTGTGGAGCACACAATCGGCGTGCTGAAGCAACGGTTCCACTGTCTGGACCATTCCGGAGGAGCACTGCAGTACTCGCCTGAGCGAGTCTCGCACTTCGTGGTTGTTTGTTGCATGCTCCATAACCTGGCTATCCTACGTACCCAGCCAATGCCACCAGACATTGAAGCACCAGCAGAGGAGGAGGAGGAGGAGGAGGAGGACCAAGATGGGAAGGAGGCACAAACTGGAAGGGCCGTGCGTCAGAGGCTGATCAGAAGTTGCTTCTCGGCCCCTCTCACGGAATGCTTGCTGCCATTCCAAGAACAGGAATGGAACCGGCCTGATACCCCCAAGCCTGTGAAGGGCAATATGCATGTAAATAGCAGACATGGCCATTGTAAATGAAGAAAGTGTTTTATTAGACAAAATGTGCTTCCTTCCAACATGAAAAAGCAATGGCAACAGAAAGCAAAAGTAACACACTGACACATTAGTACCTCTCACACCCGGGAGACTGTCCAAAACATAAATCACATTCCGACCAGCTTCCTTGGCCTTGATTCCTACTAATCAGACGCTTCATCAGCACCTTCTACTGTTTCCCCCTTGATGGTGATCTGGGTCTCTTTCGAGTTTGGCCCCTTCCCTCCCTGCAGCTCCTCCGTAATGGGACCCCAGTGGCTGCAGCAAGGCTGGGGGAGGCCTGCTGACTGTCCGAAAGTGCAGATGCCCCTGAGGGGCGGCCTGGACGACCTCTGGGCCTAGAGGGCCCGGCTGCTGACTGCTCCACCTGTGCATGGGTGGAAGCAGTCTGTCCTGCAGGTGGTGGCAGCTGCAGTGGAGACGTGCCAGCGGTGGCATCAGGAATGCTGTCATCCTGAGAGCGGACAGCGGCTCCCTGTTCGGCCGACACACTGGCACTCTGACGGGGCAGCACCGCAGCCTGCGCAGCAATCGGTTGGTCCACAGATTGCTGGCCTGCTGTGGTGCTGTGAGGGCCCCGGGTAATCCTGCCTGATCCATCGAGGGTGGCAGCAGTCAGTGCTCGCGTGGCCTCAATCTGCGTCTGCATGAGACCAACGAGTGACTGCGTGGCAGCACTCAGCACTTGCGTGGCAGGTGCCAGTGCTTCGGTGAAGCCCTGGACAGTCCTTTCCATTGCTTCGCTGAAGCCCTGTACAGTCCTTTCCAATGCTGTCCCAAAGTCCTGCGCACTCCGGGCCTGTGCTGCACCGAAGTCTTGGACACTCCTCGCCAGTGTCTCGATGGTTTCAGGCAACCTTGCCAATGCAGCCATGAGCTCAGTGTGCCTCAGCCCAGCCTGGGCGCTCATTTCTGCGAGGGCACGCACCTCTTCTGTGCTCTGTGCAGCAGCACTGGCGGCCTGACTCGCCCTCCGGGGAGACGGCCCCCGAGCTTCCCCACCCCCCTTGCGTTGCTGCAGCCCGCTGGTGCCTGGAGTTGGTTCCTCCTCAGAGCTTTCCCCCCCGCTCCCCTCCAGGGAAGTCATCCCCCCAGTCTGCCGATGGGCCGGCTCACCTGAGGGTGGTTGGGATGGTCCGGCTTCCTCCTGCTCATCGCCTCCAGAGTCACTCACAGTGGCAGCTTGAGGGCCCGCCTCCTCACCTGGCGAATCAGCATCTGAAAGCAGGGAGGTACATGAGTGGCTTTAGCGTGAGGACAGGGTGGCAGCGAGGGAGGCATGAGTGCTGCAATGTACTGTATTGGTTCGACAGTGAAAAATCATGCTGGTGGGGGGAACAAGTGGAAGGAGAGAGACCAAAAAGGTGATAACCTTACCATCGCTGTGCACAATGGGGTCGGCTGCTCCAGAGGCGACAGGACCACTCATCCGGCTTCCCAGAATCAGCTGGACTCTCTCCTCCAGCTCTGTCAGGGTGTGCAGGTCAGGCCGGCCTCCTCCGGTGCGAAGTTGTTCCCTCCGGTTCCTGGCCAGCTTGGACGGCAGGAGAAAGGACGGGAAGTGATGAAACATGCTGCACTGAGCTGACATTACATGCCCCCCATGGTTGAATAGCCCTTACATTATGCACTGAGCTGACATTACATGCCCCCCATGGTTGAATAGCCCTTACATTATGCACTGAGCTGACATCACATGCCCCCCATGGTTGACTAGCCCTTACATTATGCACTGAGCTGACATTAAATGCCCCCCATGGCTGAATAGCCCTTACATTATGCACTGAGCTGCATGTGCATGTGTGTTTCCTGAAAGGGCCATAAAGTCAGGTGCAGATAGAGGGATGAAGATGATTGTGGAAAAGGCAAAGGCACTCACCCTGACGACCCGACTGAGGTCGTTGAACTTCTTCCTGCATTGTACAGGAGTCCTGGGCACCACACTGCTGGAGGTCACTCTTGTGGAAACCTCCCTCCAAGCTCGCCGGTATTCGGTTTGATGAGGCCTCCTCCCATCCTCGGGGTACAGAACAGCTCGCCGGCGCTCCACTGCGCCAACCAGAGCATCCAATGCCCCATCAGTGAAGCGCTCCGCCCTCTGCCTGACCCTCTCCATGTCTTGCTAGGCTGGAGCGCCACGGGTAGGTTAGCGCCGAATTTAAGGCCTACAAGGCAGTGAGTGTGTCTGGTGATGTTAATTGACCCACCCCTTTAAGAGCTGGCTGGCGCCAGTGTGTCTCGGGGAAAGTGATTATTGACAGCACCTGCTCTGCGCCCCGCCGCCGCGAAATTGGGTTGCGCCGCCGGGTTAGCGCCTTAAGAGTCTCGTGCAGCGCCTGATTTAGCGCCGCAATCACCTTCAGGGGCGCTGCAACCCAATATCGTGCCAGGTGGCGCTAAATTGCGCCTGGCGCTAAACTTTGCGCATCGCCAGGACTAGCGCCCCAAACGGGGCGGTACAGAATTTCTCCCCCATAGTGTTTCCTGACTCAGCTGAAAATGTTCAACCTTGTCAAGATTATTGCAAAGGTACACGACTATGTAAGTGCTGTTGTTTCCGAACATTAGAAATATTATCTGAGAGACTGCATCAAATTGCACTGGCCTAGACGATTTATAAATGTCAACTCAAGCATTATAAGAATGCATTATTAAGTCAATCTTAAAAGTCATCAGAATTGCAGCAGCAAAAATTATTCCTCATGCTGGCACAACAGAATATGATATGTATTATTGCTGACATTACATAGTTACTTACTCAAAGATCTGAATACTTAAGTTGTGGCATTCAAAGATCTTTAGCATTGCAGATGTGTACAGCATGTAAAAAATTGCAGTCATCAAGAGTAAATACTGAATTAAACATTTTCAAATCTTCGATAGGCAAAGTTGTTTCGTTTCTGTTTAAGCTTAATATGCACATATTCTGGCAGAATAATGACGAGTTCAATGCGCATGCCGTCATGAGTGTGTAAATAACCCAAAAATTTATTGCGAGGAGGAGATACCCCGTGAGTTGTGAGTCGCCACAAGTTGCCGGCCGATTTGTGCTGATCCGCTGTTAGCCTTCCGCAAACGGCAGCTCGCCGTAAAACGGGCTGCCAATTCACTATCACCCATTTTACACTATCGCACAAAAATCTACCCCTGTGAGTCGATCCCCTTGTTACTGAGTTACCAACCAGTGGAAATAATCATTCACTCGTTACACTCTCAAAATCTTTCAAAAGTTTAAAAGCCTCTATTACAGGGGTAGACTCACGGTGGTCTGGGGTCTGGATGCAGCTTGCATGCTCGGGCCGTCGGGCCTGCCTACATCGGGCACACCAACTGGCTCCTCCCCTTACCTGCAGCGCAACATCCGGTTGTTCCCCTCTCAGTGTAGCCCCCAGCTCCTCCTCTCCCCGGCAGCCCTGCTGGTTCCTATCTCCTGCCACTGCTCCAAGTGATTGAACGGCACTGCATGGCTTGGGCAGGAGTTCTGGCCCACAATGTACCGTGTACCGTGCCATTCAATCACTTGCAGCTGCAGCAGCAGATAGAAACTGGCAGTGGCGCTGGGAAAGCTGGCGCCACAGGAGGACAGGAGAGCGCAAGCATGAAATTGGAGAGGGGAGAAGAGAAGAAAGCCACCTTGAACCGTGGGGGGGGGTCGGAAAGGGGAGAAAAAAACAAAACATCAAAAGGATGTGAAAAGGGTTAAAAAAAATAACTGCGTTATCCTAAGGAGGCTGGTGGTAATAGCAATAGTAGTAAAATATAACACTTTACGGCCTAGAAATTGGGTATAGCCCTGTTTGGGGCGTTAGAAATGGCGCTGCGCAAATTTTATAGCCAGACGCAACTTATCGCCACTTCGCGCGATATTGGGATGCAGCGCCCCTAAAGGTGATTGAGGCGCGAGTTCAGGCGTTACATGGGGCTCCTAAGGTGCTACTCAATATCGGCGTGGGCGGGCGCAGTGCAGGTGCTGTGAATAATCGATGACCACGAGACTTTCAGGCGCCGGCCAGCTCTTAAAGGGGTGGGTCAGGCAGCTCCAGCATCCACACTCTGCGCCTTGTAGGCCTGAAAATCGTAGCAGGCCCTTTTCTGGCGCAAAAAACTTGGAGCAGATGGAGAGGGTGAGGCAGAGAGCAGAGTGCTTCACCAATGAGGCTCTGGAGGTATTGGTGGCCGCAGTGGAGCGCCGGCGAGATGTACTCTACCCAGACAATGGCAGGAGGCCTAATCATAAGGACTACCGACGAGCTTGGAGGGATGTTTGTCAGAGGGTCAACTCCAGCAGCATGGCGACCAGGAGCCCTGTGCAGTGCAGGAAGAAATTCAACGACCTCACTCGGGTCGTGAGGGTGAGTGGTGTTTATGCAACCTTCTGCATCCTTCCATTTGCACCTGACTTTATGGCTACAGGGTGCGCTATGTCCCAATGGCCATCTGTCAGCAAGCACCCATGGCCCTTTCTGGGCACACACATGCACATTTGACTCAGGGCATTATGTAAGGGCTCTTCCACCATGGGGGGAATGAGATGATAACTCAGAGCATCATGTAAGGGCTCTTCCACCATGGGGGGCATGAGATGATAACTCAGGGCATCATGTAAGGGCTCTTCCACCATGGGGGGCATGAGATGATAACTCAGGGCATCATGTGAGGGCTCTTCCACCATGGGGGGCATGAGATGATAACTCAGGGCATCATGTAAGGGCTCTTCCACCATGGGGGGCATGAGATGATAACTCAGGGCATCATGTAACATCACTTCCCGTCCTTTCCCCTGCAGGCCAAGCTGGCGAAGATCCGCAAGGACCAGCTTCGCACCGGAGGAGGTCCTCCTCAACTGCAGACTCTGACGGATCTCGAGGAGAGAGTCCACCAGATTGTTGGAGGACGCCTGAGTGGTCCTGTCACCACTGCAACTGCCGACCCCATTGTCCACAGCGATGGTAAGGTTCTCACCTTTTACAGCTGTCTCCTTCCACTTGTTCCCCCCGCCAGCATGCTTTCTCACTGTGGACCCATGTCATAGCATTGCCGCACTCTTGCATCCCTTGCTGCCAAGCTGTCCTTTTGCTAAAGCCACTCTTCAACCTCCCTGCTTTCAGATGCTGCATCACCAGCTCGGGAGCCGGCCCCTCATGCTGCCAGTGCCAGTGCCTCCGGAGGCGACGATCAGGAGGAAGCCGGACCATCCGTACCAGCCTCAGGGGAGCCAACGCATCTGGAGACTGGGGATAGTAGTTCCCTTGAGGGGAGGGGGGGGGCTCTGATGAGGAGCCAGTTGCAGGAACCAGCGGCCTGCAGCAACGCGAGGGGGGTAGGGAAGCTCGGGGGCCGTCTCCCCGGAGGGCGAGACAGGCCACGATGACTGCTGCACAGAGTGTAGAGGAGGTGCGTAGCCTTGCCGATATGAGCGCCCAGGCCTGGCTCAGGCACACTGAGCTTATGGCTGCAGTGGGGAGGATACCTGATTCGATTGACACACTGGCAAAGAGTGTGCTGGACTTTGGGGCAGCAATGGAAAGGACTGTCCAGGGCTTCGGGGCAGCAATGGAAAGGTCTGTCCAGGGCTTGTCCGAAGCAGTGGAAAGGTCTGTCCAGGGCTTGTCCGAGGCAGTGGAAAGGTCTGTCCAGGGCTTGTCCGAGGCAGTGGAAACGTCTGTCCAGGGCTTGTCCGAGGCAGTGGAAAGGTCTGCCCAGGGCTTGTCTGAGGCAGTGGAAAGGACTGTTCCGGCCTTGTCCGAAGCAGTGGAAAGGACTGTTCTGGCCTTGTCCGAAGCAGTGGAAAGGACTGTTCCGGCCTTGTCCGAAGCAGTGGAAAGGACTGTTCCGGCCTTGTCCGAAGCACTGGAAAGGACTGTCCAGGGCTTCTCCGAAGCACTGGCACCTTGAAATAAAGAATAGATTTGCCTTCCAAAGCTAGGCTTTATTAACTTTAAAATCAGCAGCATATCTTTCCACATCCAGTCCCAACTAAGCTAGAAAAGGACTGAATTTAAGGTAGCCACAACACATCATGTGATCATCAACTACCAATGAGATTACAACACATATCCCAAGGCAGTTAACAAACAACGAATCACAGTACTTTTACTAATCAAGGAATAATCACCACATTCACCCCTCCTTTTAAAATATACTCCAACCTAATAACTTTTACAATTTACAATTAATTATTTACAACTAAACTATGCACGAGAATAAAACTATTTACATAACACAATACTAAATGAACAACAACAAATAATAACATTACGCATAAGTATTAAGTATCTCTCAACTAAAACAATATACAGGTAGACTACCCTTTATCCGGACTTCCGAAAACCGAAACCCTCTAAAAACCGAAGGTTTTTTCGTTCAGCGTAAGTCGTGCGTACGACTTACGCTGAACGAAAAAACCTTCGGTTTTTAGAGGGTTCCGGTTGCGGAAGTTCGGATAAAGGGTAAGTCGTGCGCACGACCCCCCGCCGACCCGACAACCGCCGACCCCGCCAGCGCCGACCCCGCCAGCCCCGACAACCGCCGACCCCGCCAGCCGCCGACCCCCCCGCGGACCCCGCCGGCCCCGACAACCGCCGACCCCCCCCGCGGACCCCGCCAGCCCCGACAACCGCCGACCCCGCCAGCCGCCAACCCCCCCGCGGACCCCGCCGGCCCCGACAACCGCCGACCCCCCCGCGGACCCCGCCGGCCCCGACCCCCGCCGACCCCAACTGACTTACGCTGAGCGTCAGCGTAAGTCGTGCGCACGACCCCCCGGCGACCCCCCCGCGGACCCCCGCCGACCCACCTTCCGAAATCCGAAATTCTCCTTTATCCGAAACTCGGCTGGTCCCGAGGTTTTCGGATAAAGGATAGTCTACCTGTACTATAATATTTCAACAATTTTTAAAACATTACTATCAATTTTAAAGTCCATTTTCAATCGGTCGACCGGATATCTTGTTCGTGTCGACCTTCTTAACCTTGGTGAAATTCCTTGCCCTCCCACGCCAGAAGGCACAGAAGTATCTTCAACAGGAAGGCTATCCATATCCCGATTCTCAACGGTTTCCGGATTAGAAATCCCATCAGAAGATGAACTAGGACGGTCATAAACATCTATCAAAGGCTGACTAATAGAAGTATGATTATCTGCAATCGGATTGGAAATATTCGTAGTATCTGTAACAGCATCCACATTATCCGAATCATGACCATTATTAATATTCTCAGAAGAGTGCTGGCCCCCACAAGGAGCCAAGTCTTTAATTGAAACAGTACTTTCTTTCCCATCTTGGAATCGAATATGAGCATATTGGGAATTTGCCTCCAACAGCTCCACCTCCTCCACCAAGGGGTCATATTTTGACAATCTAACATGACGTCGAAGCAACACAGGTCCCTGCATAGTAAGCCATGAAGGTACCAAATATCCCGTAGTAGATCTCCGCGGATAGTTAAAGAGCCTTTCATGGGGGGTCACATTAGTAGCCGTTGAAAGCAATGATCTAATGGAATGCAGGGCATCAGGCAGCACCATTTCCCACTGTGTATTCTTAAGGTTCCGGGATGTCAACGCCAACATAACTGCCTTCCAGATCACCCCATTGTATCGTTCACACTGTCCATTACCCTGGGGATTATACGGGGTAGTTCTACTAGTAGAAATTCCCCGACTCTGAAGGTATTCCTTCAACTGGGAAGACATAAAAGAACTTCCCTGATCCGAATGGATATACGCAGGCATCCCAAAGATGACAAAAAGTTGAGTCAAACATTTAATAACTGTAGCAGCTGATACATCTGCACAAGGAAAAGCAAAAGGGAACCTTGAAAACTCGTCCACAACAGTAAATATATATCGGTTTTGAGTAGTTGAAGGAAGAGGTCCCTTAAAATCAACACTCAAACGTTCAAAAGGAGAAGTAGCCTTTATAAGATGAGCTCGTTGAGGCTTAAAGAAATTCGGTTTACACCGAGCACAGATAGAACATGATGAAGTCATCCGCTTGACGTCTTCAACTGAAAAAGGCAAGTTCTTACTGCGTACAAAGTGTATCATCCTCGTAACCCCAAGATGACATAAAGCATTGTGAAGATTAATAAGCGTATCTCCGTGAATCACAGAACAATAAGCCCTCGACAGTGCATCAGCAGCAACATTATCCTTCCCCGGACGATAAACTATGTCAAAATGGTAACATGCCAACTCAATCCTCCATCTCATTATTTTATCATTTTTAATCTTTCCAAAATGTTTAACATCAAACATAAAGGACACAGATTTTTGATCAGTTACCAACGTGAAATGTCGCCCCGATAAATAATGTCTCCATTTACGCAATGCTTCTACTATTGCGTATGCCTCTTTTTCTATTGAGGAATGCCTTTTTTCACTATTATTCAAAGTACGTGAGAAAAAGGCCACAGGTCTTCCATTTTGGTTCAAAGTAGCCCCAATTGCAAAATCCGAAGCATCCGTCTCAATCACAAAGGGAACCTGCTCATCAATGGAATGCACAACTGCTCCTAAAATATCCTTTTTAAAATTCTCAAAACATGTCCTGGCCTCCCATGATAGAGGATATGTCGTAACCCGAATAAGAGGCTGGATCTTCTGTGAAAAATTTGCAATCCAATTAGAATAATAATAAACAGTCCAACAACTCGTTGCAAAGCCTTAGAATTAGTAGGACAAGGTAAATCGATCAATGGTCGCAGACGTTCTGGATCTGGTTTAATCTTATTTCCCGAAATAATATACCCCAATAGATTTACCTCAGTAGTCGAAAAGATACATTTCTCTTTGTTAAAAGTTAAACCAACTTTTTCCGCAGCTTGAAGGAATCTTTTAAAATTAGAATCATGCTCCACCCTTGATTTGCCACACACTGTGATGTCATCTAAGTATGAAAAGGTGTCAGAGAGGGAGTTATCACTTATAAAAGCATCCATTGCCCGTTGAAAACAAGCAACACCATTAGTAACACCAAATGGTATTCGGCAAAACTGATACAGCTTTCCACCAGCCTCAAAGGCCGTATATGGTTGATCCTTCTTAACAATAGGAATCTGATGATAAGCACTCTTTAAATCAATAGTGCTAAAAACTTTATACTGAGATACTTTATTGATAAGCTCATCAATCTTAGGCAAAGGGTACGCGTCTAATTGAGTATACCTATTAATAGTTTGGGAATAGTCTATCACCATTCGTTTCTTGTGTCTCTCATTAGTCGTGACAACTACCTGTGCTCGCCAAGGCGAACAACTAGGTTCAATGATTCCTTCCAATAAGAGACGTTGAACTTCAGAATTAATAAATTCTCTATCCTGACTACTATATCTTCTTGACTTGGTAGCAATTGGCTTACAATCCGACATCAAATTGGAAAAAAGTGATAATGGAGGAATAGATAAAGAGGTTAATCCACAAATAGATAAAGGTGGCTTAGTCCCTCCAAATGAAAGACTAAGAGACTCGTGTAACTGAAGCACATCATGTCCAATCAAAATATCCGCACAGAGATTAGGCAAAACAGATAGGCGTATATCAGTATACGTATTACCTAGAAGAACCATTTTCACAAAGCAACAACCAGCTATTTGTGAAGTAAGGGTCGTCTGAGCCATACACACCTGATACGTAACAGGCGAAATTTTCAAATGCTTCTCCTTCGCAAACTGAAGACTTATAAAACTCTCAGTACTGCCCGTATCTATAAGGGCCTTCACTTCCAACCCATTAACTTGAGCCGTAACTATAGCTTTGTTTAGGCCATGAGCAAATGCAGCAGAAATTGATGCAATAAACGCCCTATCTAAAGGCTGAATAGTCACAGAAGAGGTAGTGGAGGAAGACCCTCCCACACCAGGAGAAGGGAAGGTAATTGAACCTGATGATTTGCACACACGTGCATAATGACCTCTCTTGCCGCATTTACTACACACAGCCTCCCGAGCAGGACACTTCAGACGAGGGTGCCGGATATTCCCACAAAATAACACTTCTGAATCCTAGAGGCAACGGCCGCCGAAGTAGAAACTGTTTCAAAATCTAGTAAACCACTCCCATTAAGTCCACATAATTCCTTTTCATCTGAAACTGCCGAAACCATAGTCGCAGGCCGATTAAAAAGAGCATAAAAATCCGAACTTCTCTGAGCCACATCCAATGTAGAAGCTTGCTCAAAAGCACTTTTAAGATCCAGAGTCTTATTTTCTAACAACCGCTGACGAATTGATCTAGACAGTAATCCATTAATAAAAGCATCCCGTACCGATTCGTCCTTATGTTCTTCAGCCGTCACAGCCTTATAATTACAGTCAACACTAAGGCACCGAAGTGCTTGTAAATAAGTATCCAAAGATTCTCCCACCTGCTGCCTACGGGCAGATAGAAGATGACGTGCAAATACCTCATTCTTTGGTTTAACAAAAATCTTTTCCAATGTAGAAATAGCCTCTTCATAAGTTTTACAGTGCAAAATATATTTATATACATCCGGGTCAATGTAGTTGATCAGCATATTCAGCTTATTTAGAGCCTCTTGATCCAACACGCCCAAAAAGTTTTTAAATGTACAATACCAATTGTAGTGTATGTACCCGTCTACCTTTAAGAGAACTATTGTATGTAACCGTTCACCTTTAAGAGAACTATTTTAGGTGTGGCACTACTTTGTTTGGCTTCTGTATACGGTAATACCGACGGTGACCACACCAGTATATAAGTATTGTGCCAGGAGTTATTGGGCGGATTCGCCCTGACCTTCGAATAGTAAAGTCCTGTTTTAAGTTACTCTTGGAGTCTGTGTATTAATTAACTAAACAACCCACAGACTTTACAGTGGCGACGAGTCCGATCGTACCCTGCGGCAACAATAATTCCGAAGCAGTTAACGAGCGTCGAGAAGAGGCAACCGCCCTCGTCATTCTGCTGGGAGAAAACTCGAGTCTGCAGAGCTGGAAAGGAGGAAGAATTCAGAGACAAAGACTTCCATCAGCAACAGGCACTGACTGTCCCTTCTGCCACGGTGAGGAGTGAGCCGATCAGCACGAGAAGCAAGGCGGCCACGGTGACTGTGAGTAAGGGAAAAGTAAAAAGAATAACAGGAGGATAAGGGCGGTGCACTTGACCACGGTCGAGGGGGAAAGGAGCCGGACAGAAGTCGGGCCCAGAGGCGCTGAGACTGGGGCAGCGTGGAGCAAGGAAGCCGCGGTACAGACAGGCTGGGGACGCAACGGCGTCGTAAGACAGCTAGACCGCGACCGGCGAAAAAGGCCGGGCAGCGACCGAAGCCACGAAGCGCTGCGACCGGGAGCGTAGGCGCGGGAAGATATAAAAACTCAGCCGCAGCCGGGGAGGGAAGCATCGGACTGCGAGAGGGCTGGGAGGCGCGATTGGGAGCCGAGCGAGCGGGAGAGGCAGAGCCGACCAAGGGAGACTGAGCGAGAGGCAGTCCAGCGGCTGAAACTATTCGCCGTCAACGGGGTGTACCCAGCGCCGGTAGAGCCGAGCGAGCGGGAGAGAGACAGAGCCCGAGCAAGGGGAACTGAGCGAGAGCCAGCCCAGCGGCTGAAACTGTTCGCCGTCAACGGGGTGTACCCAGCGCCGGTTGCCCTGCCGAGAAAAGGGAAAGCACTGAAGCCGACGCGCAGGCTGTGAACCTGAAAGCCAGCGGCCGTCGCCCGTGGGGAAAGTGTACCCCTCCCGCCAGGGGAAGAAACGCGGGAAGCCGCCATTAGGCGGAGAAGAAGACAGAAGCGGGGAACCGCCATTGAAGTGGGCGGGGAGAGAAGATAAGCGCGGGAAACCGCCATTTTCGCGGGAACCGCCATCTTGGAAAAAAAAAATTTAAAGAAATAATTCGTGGTGTTATCAGGAAGAGAGGAAGATGCCTAAGCGGGGTAACATCAACGATTTTAATTCCGAGGTAGAAGACTGGGCCACGTACGTGGAACGCATTGAGATCTATTGTGAGGCCAATAAAATAGAAGATGATGACAAAGCTATAACCTTGCTAAACTCGATGGGCGCGAAGACATACGGGCTCTTGAAGCATCTACTATCACCAGCTAAACCGGCGGATCAGACTTTCGATGATATTGTGGCTGTTCTGAAGGATCACTTGAACCCCACACCGTTGATGTTGGCGGAACGATTCAAATTCTATGCGAGAACGCAACGGAAAGACGAAAGCAACACAGAATACTTGGTCGAACTGTGTAGACTAGCGAAATACTGCCAGTTTGGAGGGAATCTGACAGAGGCATTGCGAGACAAGTTCGTGTGCGGGTTGGCAAAGGAAGGAACGCAAAAGCGACTACTCGAAGAGAACGACCTTACACTTGACAGGGCTGTCCTTATTGCAGCATCGCACGAAGCCGCAGCGAAGGGAACTGCAGAAATGCAGCTAAAGACAGCAGCACTAAGTGTGGATCAAATTACCTCGACAACAACAAAATGCTATCGTTGTGGGAAGACAACACACGACCAGAACCAATGCTGGTTTAAGAACCAGGAATGTAGGAAATGTGGCAAACTGGGTCATATAGCTAAGGTATGCCGGTCAGGGAAGAAGACCAACAACCAAAGGACCAACAACCAAAGGAAGCCATCACAGGAAAAGTACAACAAGGTACACAAGGTGGCTGAGAAGAGTTCAGACGAACAGAATTCAGACTCAGTCCCAAATGGCCAGGAGCTGGGTAGTCTGAGAATTCACAATGTGAGTAAGGAAGCTGACCCACAAACTATCTGGGTCATGCTAAAAATAGCTGGAATCCAAGTGAAAATGGAGTTGGACACTGGATCAGCTCTATCAGTCATAAATCGAAGGGATTACCACCGGCTATTCTCACATATACCCTTAAGAGATACCAAGTTCGTATTGCAGACATACACGGGGCATAAAGTATACCCCATGGGGAAGATAAGAGTCAAAGTGAGAGATAGGGGTAAAGAACACCCAAGAATGAACTTATACGTACTACATGAGGGAGGACCACCACTTCTAGGACGGGAGTGGATCAAGAAAATAGACATGGAATGGCACTATCTAAAAGCCATAACGAGTGAGGACTCGGTGCAGACAATCAGCTCAGATTCTGAAACGGATGACGATAAGACCAACCCAAATATGAAAGACAAGGCTGAAATGGACTTGCCGACGAAGGTTGGAAAAACGAAGGCATGCATAAAGGCTTATGCTCCAGAGAAGAACAAAGTTTCAGAACAGAACTCCACCGAACAACGACAACCTAGTTTGACAGAAAATTCTGAGCCTGTTCAAGTTACGGACATATCCATGACGGAAGAACACCGAGCTCGGACTCAAACTTATTTCAAATTACGACAACAATTAGAACAATTGAGTTACCGTCTCGTACAAGAGATGAAAACAATGAAAAAGTTCTATGACACCGAATGGGAGAATCTGGAAAGACAACAGAAGCAGCTAGCTCAAGCAGAGAGCGACCATAGAGCCATCGTGACCAATTACCGATCACATCTCCCTTATGCTGTTCAGGAGTTAGAATACTTGCAGGAAGAAGCAAATGAAGAGGAATCTTCAGGAAGCCAGGACTTTATTCCAGTTCTTCTCTACGACTCCTTACAAGCAGAGTGTGAGAAGTTGAAAGAACAGTATGAACAGGCCCAGGCTACAATTCTGGAAGGGGTTAACTCGGCAACCTCCGAAAAGCTAGTTTCAGTGGAAGCATATAAGCAACTGAAGGTTGAACATGAGCAAGAAGTCCAAAGGCTGCAGGAAATTCTTGATGAGCTCAAGGCCAAGACAGACTCATCGGTAGAAGTTCCATCCATAGATGAGAAATTAGAGGTGAAAGACATGGCAGAACATGAAAGACAAGATGTACAAGAACTCATAAAAATATTAAAGGAAACCCAAGACAAATATGGGGCGGCAATGACCGAGGTTCAACAACTTGAAGAACAGATTCAACTGGGAATCCGTTCAGTGGAAGAAAAGGGAACTGTAAGAAACACAGAGACTGTAAGAATGGCCTCTGAACATGAGCTAGAGAGCATCAAGGCGCAACTTCTCCGAGCGCTGGAAGCCAAAGTACAAGAGGAAAAGAAGGTGAAAGCATTGGAGGAAAAGGTGGATGAAATGGAGAAGACTCTGACCCACAGTGTTCCCGTGGAAGAGTTAACGGTCAGCCAACTCCTTCATACACTGAAGGACAAGACTCTACAATGGGAATAATCTGAACACGAGCTTCAATCTTCAAAGGGAAGGAGTTCGGAGCTCTCAAAAGTTATGGAAATAGCTGAGGTTGCAACACAGATTTTACAGGGATGCCAAAAGTACGCTGACTCACGTCAATGTGAACAGCAGAATGTTGAAACAGCTGCTCCAGTAGAAGGATTGAATAGCCTGATCAATCAATCCCCGAGGGAAGGGGAAGTATTGAAATCACAAACGAGGTCATTAGTGAAGGATTTGCAGGAAACCCAGGAAGAGCGGGATGAATATGAACGCATGAAGAAGTCTCTTCAGGAAAGATGTCTAGGGAGGGAACAACAGTCGGCTAATGTCCAGTTGGGTACGGAAGAAGTAGCAGGCCCTCTCGCTAGACTAGCTCAGGACGACACCGAATATTACCATGACCTGTTGAGCGACACGGAATATTACGATGACTTGGTCTGCCCAGCTTGTGATGAAAACTCCCAAAGTGCAGAAATCAGGATGAAGCACTTAAAGTCTAAGGAACATAGGGAGATGGTGGCGCTACAGCTGGCAGCGGATAAGGGAGCCCCGAGAGTCTCCAAGAAGCAGAAAAGAAAAAGACGAAGCAGAAGACGATAACCATCTAAATCATTATCACTTCTATCAGATCATGCACGTGGGCCCCACGAAGGGGGCCAAATCAGTTGGGAAGTAGGAAAAATTACCAAGGGAGTCCAGCTGTTTGTAAAAGTCAGCACTGCTGGTTCAGCAGGACGGAAGTTCAAGCTGTTAAGCCAAGGGAAAGACTATTGGATGAGTCACGCTAGAAATGTGAACCGGCTACACCACAGAGATGTTGTTCGGACCGAGTCAAGACCAGAGACTGAATCTGTGAACTGTTCCCGCAGAGACTGAATCTGTGAACTGTTTCCCGCAGAGACTATATCTGTGAATTGTTTTACATGAAGTTGATTATATGTTATGTTTAATGGGGAATAAGTATGTTGTAAGCTAAAAAGGGAGGATTGTAGTGTATGTACCCGTCTACCTTTAAGAGAACTATTGTATGTAACCGTTCACCTTTAAGAGAACTATTTTAGGTGTGGCACTACTTTGTTTGGCTTCTGTATACGGTAATACCGACGGTGACCACACCAGTATATAAGTGTTGTGCCAGGAGTTATTGGGCGGATTCGCCCAGACCTTCGAATAGTAAAGTCCTGTTTTAAGTTACTCTTGGAGTCTGTGTATTAATTAACTAAACAACCCACAGACTTTACACCAATGTTTCCATTTATCATCCACTCCAGCCGAATTGGGGTCAGCCTTGAATCGTTCTGGTTGAAGATATCGCTCCATTCTAACAAAAAGTTAATAAATTGAAATAAAGAATAGATTTGCCTTCCAAAGCTAGGCTTTATTAACTTTAAAATCAGCAGCATATCTTTCCACATCCAGTCCCAACTAAGCTAGAAAAGGACTGAATTTAAAGTAGCCACAACACATCATGTGATCATCAACTACCAATGAGATTACAACACATATCCCAAGGCAGTTAACAAACAACGAATCACAGTACTTTTACTAATCAAGGAATAATCACCAAACACCTGCCACGCAGGTCCTCACTGCTGCCACGCAGTCACTTGCTGGCCTCATCCACACGCAAATTGAAGCCACGCGAACACTCACTGCTGCCACCCTAGCTGCATCAGGCAGGATCACCCCGGGCCCTTGCAGCACCACAGCAGGCCATGAATCTGTGGAGCAGTCGATTGCGGCGGGTGATCTGGTGCGGCCCCGTCAGAGTGCCAGTGTGTCAGCCGACCATGGTGCAGGTGTCCTCTCTCGGCATGTGAGCATTCCTGATGCCACCGCTGGAACGTCAGCAGTGCAGCTGCAACCACCTGCACGAAAGACTGCTTCCAGCCATGCCCAGTTGGAGCAGCCAGCTTCCGTGCCCTCCAAGCCCAGAGGTTGTCCAGGCCGCCCCTCAGGGGCTTCAGTGCTTCCAGACACACAGCAGGTGTCCCCCAGCCTTGACGCAACCACTGGGGTCCAATTACGGAGGAGCTGCAGGGAGGGAAGGGGCCGACCCTGTAAGAGAAGTCGGTCTCCATCAAGGGGTCAACAGTAGAGGGAGATGCTAAGATGTCTCTTTTTTCGAATTCACGGCCGTCCACACCTGCTGTGTTTGTTTGTTATGTTTTGGTTAGTCTCGCCAGTTTGCCAGGCAGTTATCTGTTAGTTTGTTAGTTATGCTTTCTGTTGCCATTACATTGTCATGCTGGAAGGAAGCACTATTTTGAAAATAAAGAAAATGTTTTATTTACAATGGAGCTGTAGACTATTTACAATAATGGTGGCCTTCATAGGCTTACTGCGAACCGAAGGGCGCTGTTCCAATCACAGCCACCATTCCGTCAGAGGGGCCTAGAACCGAGTCCTTATGAGCCTCTGACGAACGGCCCTTCCAGTTTCTGGAGCCCTCCCATCTTCCTCCTCCTCCTCCTCCTGCTCCTCCTCGTCCACATGCTCCTCCTCCTCCTCCTCCTCCGCCTGCTCTGCTGGACCTTGAGGGTCGGCTGGCATTGGCTGGGTGCGTCGAATGGCCAGGTTGTGGAGCATGCAGCAGACAACAACGATGCGCGCCACATGCTCCGGCGAGTACTGTAGGGCGCCCCCCGAATGGTCGAGACAACGGAAACGCTGCTTCAGCACACCAATTGTGTGCTCCACAATGTTCCTGGTCGCCTGATGGCTGTTGTTGTAATGCTCTTCTGCCGGGGTGCTGGGCAAAGGGAGCAGGGTCATGAGCCATGGGCAGAGAGGATAGCCCTTGTCACCAAGAAGCCAGCCTCGTGGGTGAGCCGGGGCCTCAAAAAGGTCAGCCACTGAGGTCTGCCGCAGGATGAACGCGTCGTGGCTGCTGCCCGGGAATTGTGCGTTGACCGCCATGATCATCTGCCTGTGATCACAGACCAGCTGCACATTGAGGGAGTGGAACCCCTTGCGGTTGCGGAACTCCTCAGGATTTTGTAATGGCGCCCGCAAAGCCACGTGTGGGCAATCAATGGCCCCCTGCACCATAGGGAAGTCCGCAATAGCCGCGAAGCCCTGCGCGCGCTCCCCCTGCTTCTCCAGGGTCACAGGGAAGGTGATTAATTCACGTATCCTTCTATAGAGGGCAGCTGTCACTTGCCGGGTGCAGCAATGCACCGCAAATTGTGAAATATTTGCTATGTCCCCAGTTGCTGCCTGAAACGAGCCGCTGGCAAAAAAGTTGAGGGCAACAGTGACTTTGACGGCCACCGACAGAGAGGTCCTGCACCGTAGCCGCGGCTGCAGATCTTCAGCAAGCAGGTGGCACAGCTCAGTCACAACATCCTTACCGAATCTGAGCCTTCGCAGACACTGCTCCTCCGACATGGTAAGGTATGAGACCTGCTGCCTGAAAATCCTGGCAGCATATGGTTGGATTTGGCGATGCCCATTGCCCCTCCTCCTTCTGGCCAATCCCGGCCCTCTCTCCCTCCGTCTCTGTGCCCTTGCCAGTTGTTCAGCCAGGAGGACGTTCCCCTGCAAAGCAGCTCCCATTATTATGTCAGACGAGTAAGACGCAGTAATCTCTCACGGTCAAACTGTTCTGGACAGGGCTGAAGGTCCCAAGGCTCCGCTGGCTCAATGAGAAGAACGCTCTCCAACTGAAGGTCTGCAACTCTCTCCAGCAGCGAGCAGGATGGCCAGCCCAAATGGCTGCCGCTTTTATACTAGTGCTGTCCCCTTTAAAGAGTGCCCCCCCCCCCGAGTCCGAGAAGGACCTGGTAACGTTCCATCCAACTGTCACCAATAGCGCCAGGCGGAACGGAGAGGGGCGCCACTGAATTTCCGGTCCGGGGCGCCAAAAAGGCGTTGCACACTGAAATGACGTCATGATCTGCCTGCGCCCACGAGCAGGCACAAAGAGTTAGCGCCGGCGCTAAAAGGCTACTCAATATGGCAGGAAGCGCTGGGTTCACTGCGCCCGCCCAAAAATTGGGTAATGCCCCAAATCTCGGGCTCTTTAGGCGCTAATCGCTGGCGCTACCAACCGAATTTCTCCCCCTACATGTTGTAAACTCAGAGGCCTAGAAATTGGGTTGAGGCGCCAAACTGGCGCCAAGTTCGCCTGGGCGCTGATTTTTGCGCTGCGTTGGGAGTAATACCGATCGCCAGAAATTCAGTTCCAGAAACCCTCAAGGGACACGGGGCGAGGCTCGAGGCGCTCCGCGTCCCTCTTAGGGCGCTGAAATTGAATATCGCAGCGCAACGTGCCGCGGCCTTCCTCCCATTGTTAAGGGGGAGGGGCCTGCAACAGCATGATCCCCGATCGCGAGTGCCGGCAAAAGAGCCCGGCACCGAGGAGAAGTGCCGGGCTCTAGGGAAACAGCCGGCAATGCCGCGGGGGGGGTGGGGGGGATCTGGAGGCCGGGGACGGAGGTGCTGGCAGGCGGCTGCCTCGCACCTCCACCTTAACTTGCGCCGCTGCCGGCACAGCAAGGCCCCGTGAACTGGATGCGGGTAGCGAACGGCGCTACAGCGGCGTTCGCTACCAAATATCGCGAATGGGGCGCTAATGGGGCGCTGCGCACACCGGTGATGTCATCGGTGGCAGCGCAGCACAACAGGCTAACATCACCATTAGCGCCCCTGCTGAATATCACAGGAGGCGCAGCCAGTGGCGCTACAGCCACTGACTGCCTCTTTAGGCGCTAACAGGTGGCGCTACTCACCCAATTTCTCCCCCAGAGAGTTCAGGCTGTAAACTCAGAGGGGGAGAAATTCGGTATCGCCCCATTTGGGGCACAGTTATCGGCCAGGCGCAAAGATTAGCGCCTGGCGCTAATTATCGCCTCCGACTGCAAACTTGGCTTTTATCGCCCCTGGAGGTGATTGGAGCGCAAAATCAGGTGCTTCACACCTGTCTTAAGGCGCAAAGGCCGAGGAGCGAGGCGCTACCTCAGAGCGCTGGCGAAGCTCATGTGATGTCAGTCAACAATGGAACACAGACACACTGGCGCCGGCCAGTTCTTAAAGGGGTGGGTTGATCTTGCTCTCCATCCACATCCTGCTCATTGCAGCCTTGAATCTCTGCCTGGAGAGACCTGTACATTAAATCTGCTGGAAAGAACAATGGAGGGGCCCAGGGAAAGAGCTCAGAGTGCAGCCCCACAGTCTCTTCTAAATTGATACAAGGAAGGGCAAATCAAAATGAACCTGCAAAGTGCTGCTCAGTACCCAAAACTCCTTCACACAGCATTGAATCTGTGAGGGTGCCAGTCAGTTCCTTCTGTAACCTCTAGGTGGCACCTTCACTTGTTTGCTCCTCTTTTTTAAAGAACCAAATAATATCAACAATAAAACTGTAAATAAACCGTTAAAAACTTCAACTAAACCCTTGGAAATCAAATTAAAATTTGGTTCTCCAGCCCAATTATGCACTCCAGTCCCCGCGGCGCCCACCGGTCACGGAAGTGATCGAGCGCGCCGGCGGACACCGCGTGCTCCATCTCCAGGGCCACCCGGGCGCGAACATAGCCGCGGAAGAGAGGGAGGCAATCCGGCCGGACGACCCCCTCGACCGCCCGCTGCCTGGACCAATTAATGACTTTCTTAGCCAGGCCCAGGAGCAGACCAACGAGGAGGTCCTCCAACCTGCCCGCTCCCCTCCGCACCGGGTGACCGTAGATCAAGAGCGTGGGACTGAAGTGCAGCCA
The DNA here is from genome assembly GCF_052327205.1 of Somniosus microcephalus. Taxonomy (NCBI): domain Eukaryota; kingdom Metazoa; phylum Chordata; class Chondrichthyes; order Squaliformes; family Somniosidae; genus Somniosus; species Somniosus microcephalus. The sequence continues at coordinate 39,989,953 of NC_141008.1, forward strand.
AAACTTGAGGAGCAGCCCCTTCAAATAATGAAAGAGGGGCTGCAACCTCTCACACTCAACGTATACATGGAACACGGACTCCTCCAGACCGCAGAATAAACAGGCGGTCTGGGAGTCCGTGAACCTACTTAAGAACCTATTGCACGGGACTGCCCTGTGCAACACCCTCCAGGCCAAGACCCCAATAGAACAAGGGAGGACTCCCGCATAGAGAGCCCCCCATTGGGGACCTCCGCCTCCGTCGGAAGGCAAAATGGCACGCCACGGCGTGTCCGTACGGCAGGCGAAGATGACAAAGTGGAAGGTGTGCAGGAGCAGCCCGTACAGGAAACCCCTCCGTGCGGAATGAAAAGGCACGAAGGGTATTTCCTCGATGCCGCTCAAGTTGTGAGGCGCCGGTTCCCGAGGGGGGGTACGGGGCTGGGCGCCGACAAGGAATTCCGTCCGAACGGGGGAAAGCTCAGACGGGATCGCCCCACATGCTTGAGCCGCCTCGATACGCCTAGTGGTGCCGGGGGGCACTATCGCCTTTATCGACTCGATGGCATCGGCCGCGAACCGGACGTTGACCCAAGACATGCGCCTTGCCAACTCCTCCGGCGCCATCCAGCCCGCTCCTCCGCCATCGAGCAGGTCCCCGACTCGAGTCACCTTGCCAGACACAGCTCTGCGCTCCGCCAGCTGCCCGAACCTGCGGACGCGGAGGTGCGGATTCCTGAACAGTGGCTCCCGAAGGACAGCCACCATTCCTGTCGAAGGAGAGCTCCGCCTGGAGGCGACTACGTTCCAAACCCATAGCAGTTCCTGGTAGAAGACAGGCAGGCCCCGCAGGCTGGCATGCGTGTCACCCACTTTCACAAACAGGAGCTGCGTGTCATAATTGAGGCCGTGCAGCTGGCGGAAAAAATACGTCGCCAGCGCACACCATCTTGGAGGAATCTCAACGTACAGGTATCTCTGCAGCGTCTGAAGACGGAAAGTCGCAGCCTGGGTGCGAAGGCACACCAGCGCCTGACCGCCCTCCCTAAGCGGGAGACTCAGAGCCGCGGCAGTGACCCAGTGCATCCTGTTGTCCCAGAAGAAGTCGACGAGCTTCTTCTGTATCTTGGCGACAAACGCAGGGGGAGGGATCAGAGTAACCAACCGGTACCACAACATGGCGGCCACCAGTTGGTTTATGACCAACGCCCGACCCCTGTAGGACAACACTCGGAGCAATCCTGTCCAGCGTCCTAAGCGAGCGGTGGCTATGGCCTCCAACTCGTGCCAGTTCGCTGGCCAGGCGTCCTCGGCAGGGCTGAGGTAGACTCCCAAGTAGAGGAGGTGCGTGGTGCTCCAGGCGAAAGGCCTGAACTTCTCCGGCAGGGAGTCCACCCGCCACTGACCCACCAGGAGTCCGGAACATTTCTCCCAGTTGATCCTGGCGGAGGATGCGTCCGAGTAAATCTGCTGGCATTCCCGCATCCTCCGCAAGTCAACAGGATCCGTGACCATGAGGAGCACGTCATCGGCGTAAGCCGAGAGGGCCACCTCCACGCCCGGCCCTTGCAGAGCCAGTTCTGCCAACTTCTTCCGCAAGAGGCGCAGGAAAGGCTCTACGCAAATGGCATATAACTGGCCGGACATGGGGCATCGCTGACGCACCCCCCTCCCGAAGCGAAGGGGCGCCGTCAAGGACCCGTTAACCTTAATCAGACACTCTGCGGCAGCATACAGAAGTCGGATCCGGGCGACAGCCTGCGTCCCGAACCCGAAAGCGCGCAGAGTCCCGAAGAGATACTCGTGATCCACCCTGTCGAACGCCTTCTCCTGATCCAGGGAAAGGAAGGCGACCGACAGACCAGCCCTCTGGGAATGGTGGACCAGGTCCCGGACCAGATGGACGTTGTCATGGATAGACTGGCCCGGGACCGTGTAGGACTGGTCGGGGTGGATCATGTGGGCCAGCACGGCGCCAAGGCAAGCAGACATGGCCCTGGCAAAAATTTTGTAGTCCGTGCTGAGGAGGGAGACCGGGCGCCAGTTCTTAAGGAGGCGGAGATCGCCCTTCTTAGGCAGCAGGACAATCACCGCCCTGCGCCAAGAAAGGGGCATCTCCCCGGTCGCCAAACTTTCCCCCAGGACCCGCGCGTAGTCGCCCCCCAAGATGTCCCAGAACGCCCTGTGGAACTCCACGGTCAGCCCGTCCAGCCCCGGGGACTTTCCCCTGGAGAGCTGGCGGAGGGCGCCGGTCAGCTACTCCAGACTCAGAGGAGCGTCCAATTTATCGGCGTCCTCCAGGCCGACCTTCGGCAGGTCCTCCCACAAAACTCTGCGCGCATCCTCGCTGGACGGATCCGGAGAGAACAGAGCCCCGTAATAAGCGTGGGTCTCCGCACGGATTCCCTCCGGATCCGAGACCAGAGATCCGTCGTCGGCCAGCAGCCCCAAGAGCTGCTTACGGACCCCCCGTCTTTTTTCCAGCGAGTAGAAGAAGGGGGAGCCGCGGTCCAGGTCCCGCAGGAACTGGATCCGCGACCTCACGTACGCGCCTCGGGACCCGACAAGCTGCAGGTCCTTCAGCGCGCCCTTCTTCTCTTCGTACACCTTCCGCAGGGCCGGGCCCTCGACGACTTGACCGAGATGGGATTCCAGGTCGAGCACCTCCTTCTCCAACCGCCCGACCCGGGCCTCCCGCCTCTTGGTCGACCCCCTCGCATACTCCTGACAGAAGAGATGGACGTGAGCCTTGCCCACGTCCCATCATAGCCTCAAGGAGGGGAAGCCCCCCCGCTTCCTTCTCCAGCCGGCCCAGAACCGACTAAACGAATCCCGGAACCGTGCGTCCTCCAGCAGCAGGTTGTTAAAGTGCCAATACGCGGACCCCCCCGTGCGCGCAGCGGAACGAGCTCCGCCCACACCAGGTGGTGGTCCGTGCACGGCACCGGCCGCATGGAAGCCGCCGGAACGCAGGAGACGTATGCCCGGGAAATGTAGAGGCGGTCGATTCTGGACGCTCCTCTCCCAGACCTCACGCAAGTGAAGGCGCTGGAGTCGGGATGGAGATTTCGCCAGACGTCCACCAAGTCGAGGGACCCGACCAGGTCCCTCAACTTCTCCATCACCGCCGGGCATGGCAGGGTGCCCGTGCGGTCCCTCGCCTCGAGGGTACAATTAAAATCCCCCCCGAGGATGGCGCACTCGCCCGCGTCGATGGAGCCCAGAAGAGTGGACACTTCTTCAAAGAAGCGCGCTTGCTGCACACCGGCCCCAGGGGCATACACGTTCACTAGATGGAGCGGCACGCCCCCCAGGCGAACAGTGACCTGGAGCAAGCGGCCCGGCACGAGCTCCTTGACCCCCAAGATCTCCGGCTGAAAATGCGGGGCCAGCAAGATAGCCACCCCACTGGAAGCACTGGAGAGGTGACTCATGCTGACCCCTCCTTGCCACTCCAGGAGCCACGTGGCCTCGTCTCCCGGAACGGTGTGGGTTTCTTGCAGGAAGCACACCGCATACTTCCCGTCCCGAAGGACCGAAAAGTTATTAAATCTGCGGCTAGCTTCCCTGCTGCCGTTGATGTTGAGGCTGGCTATGGTTGTCTTCATTTCAGAAGCATAATTCACCCTCTACTTAAGATTAACGGGGGAAGGGAGAGGGCGGCCGCTGGTCAACCGCCACTCCCTTAGCAGCCCAGTGAGGAACGACCGGAGCTGACGCCGCCCGAGCGGGCTTACGGCCGCGTCCGCGCCCGTGGTTCTAACGGCGGCGCGGGCCGACCTGATGAGCAGCGCCAGTCCCGACCATCTTTCGAGGGCCAGCCGGGTCCTGTGACGACCCTGGCACGTGGCCACAAAGTCCCGGAGTTCCCCGATGGAAATGAGGTGAGTCCCGGCGAGGGACGCGAGGTCATCCATCGCCTGATCGGCGATGGATTCCCAGTCGTCCTCCGCCCCCTCCGCCGAGTCCCCGTCCTCCTCCGGGGGGTCGCCACCGGCGGCCGACCCGTCCGTCACGCAATGCGCAGTGAACGGCTCGGCCGCGACGGCCGGCCCCGCCTCCGCCCGGATCCCACCCCCAGGATGGGTGGCGGAGGATTCCTCCCTGGGCTCCTCTAGGGGCGCCGGGCCAGAAGACGGCGGCGGTTCGGAGCCCCCCTCCGCCCCAGGCGCCGGAACGACCGGAGAGACCGGAGAGACCGGAGAATATGTAAAACCGAGCTCCTCCAAGTCGCCCGGCGCCGGAGACAGAGACAGAGGGCCTTCCACTACCGCGCCAGCGGCCTCCGACCCAGCAGAAGGGGTATTTCTTGCGAAATCCTCGACGAGGTCGAGCAGCACCTGGGAAATGTCCGGGCCGCTTTGGGCGAGCTCATTTTCCGCGAGCTCGCCCGACCCAGACTCCAGGCCGCCCGACTCGTCGAGGGGTAACGCCACCGAAAGGGGATCGATTACGTCTGCGGGTTGTTCCGCGACGCCCCCCACGGGCAGGGTCTTGTCCCCATCCCCGGGAGGCACGAGCTGGACAGACACCTCTGCCTCAGCCTCCCTAGGGACAGGCAACCCCTGCCGATCGCCCACGATGGTGACAGCGGTGGGGAGGGGCGCAGCACCCGTGGCAGGCGACGACTCCCCCTGTCCGGAGGGACCTTCCTCCTCCTGGTCCTCCTCCTCGTCCTGGGGGTCGCGCCTTCTTTTTAGAGCGGAGGGATAGTGGGAGAACTCCATTTCCGCAGGGGCCTCCCCCGCTCCCTCCGGTGGAGCAGGTTTGTCGGGTCCCCCGGGCCCGAGCCCGGCCACAGGTTTTGATGCTCCCGCCTCGGCGGTCGCGGCCACAGGCTCGGGCACGGGGTCCCCCCCGCTCTCACCCTCCCTGATCAACTCGGCGATGCTTTCGGGTGACAGGGGCGCCAAGTCCAGGGGCACGCCCTCCCTGGGGGGGGCCCACCCCCCACCCCACAGTGTTTATTTTTCCGCGCCCTCTTCCCGACCGGACACACTTCCTCCCCCTCACCGGAGGCCTGGATGGCATCGACCTCCGACGACGACCGCACCTCGGTAGTATTTGTTTGGGGGGGGGGCGCGGCCAGACCCGGGGGGGAGGAGCGGCGGCGGCACCAGCCTCGGCCATGCCAGACGACCTGGCGGCCTTGGAGGCGGGGCAGTTTTTTTGTATATGCCCCACCTCCTTGCAGGCGTGGCACCGCACGCTGTCCGTCGTCCAGAAGACGCGGTGAAGGGTCCCCTCGTGGAGGACCGAAAAAACCCCGTCGGTCTCCCCCTCCCGCGTCAGCTGAACGAAGGCCTGGCGCCGGAAGGAGAAGCCATGGCGAAGGCTGGCTTCCCGGAATCCGAGCGGGATCGGCGTGATCCCCGACCTCACCTCCCCAAGTTGGAGCAAGTGGGGGAGGAGGAGCTCACTCGAGATGTAGGGCGGGACGTTCGATAATACGACCCTCTGCGCGGTGGCCTCTAGAGGGTCCACCGGCAGGAAGGTCCCACCCACGGTGAGCCCCTTGGCGATGGCCAGGGCCACCGCCCGCTCCGACTCCAGGAAGAACATAGCCTTCCCGTACATTTTCGAGGCGGCGAGTATGGCTGGAGGGCCGACAACCCCAGCCATGGCCTTCACGCACGCCTCGATGGTCATGTTGGGGTGGGTGTAGCTCTTCACCCCAAGCTTCTTTGTTATATGTCGGAACGGCGACGGGGCAGCAGCAGAAGCGGGAGCAGCCGTGGCTTTGGCCGTCGCTGCCGCATAGGTCATTGCCGGCCCCGTCACCGCCAAAGATGTGCAAGCCATAATGGGGTGGTTCTTTAAAGAGCTACACACACCCCAAGTCACAGGCCTGAAGGTGTTAAAAGGCCTCAGGTAGGTTTTTTTGTTTTGAGTCTTCCCCTGAGCAGAGGGAGCTGTTAAACTAAAGGCCCGCCTCTCCCCTTGATGGAATTAATTGGGAGAGGGGCCTTCCTTCCCTCTGCTCAAGTGGCAATTAATAGATTTAAAAGGAGGTGCCTTTTCAGAGAGGCAAAGAGAGGACAAAGAGAGAGAGGGGGGGGTGGGAAGGAGGGGGGGCCGCAAAGGCAGGGTCCCCACTCAAGGTGGTATTTGGTGGGTGGGTGTCGGCAGGGTGCACTCCCCGATGGAAAAACAAAGTCTTATGCAGATGGTCTTCGGGCAGGGGGAGAAGATGTCTTCGCCTGGGTAGGCTGGAGAAAGCCCAGGCTCAGCCCCACACCAGGTCTTCTCAATGTAAGGGAAAAAAGCTTCACCTGGGCAGCTCCAGCCGACCCAGGCCAGGCTTTCCGGCCCGTCTTCCTTCCTCCCCCCGCCTAGAATACAAAGTCTTTAGGGGAATGCACAAAAGACACCCACCTGCAGATGTTGAAGGATGCAGCTCCTCCCCTCCTTCCAAGTTGGAGCTGAGTGGTGTTCCTCTCCCCTCTCTCCCCCTCCTGGACTGGAGGCCAATTTGGGGAGGCAGTGATGGAAGGCCTCTCCAGTTGTAATGCTGGCCTCCTCTGTCCTCCTCCTCTCTCCCCAGGCACCTCGGTAAATGAAGATGGTTGAAGTTGTAGATGGTAGGTTGCTGGTAGTGGTGGCCTGGGGTCACTCCTTCCCCTCCACTCCCAGGCCAAGGCGACCACACACTCTCCACTCAGCAGCTCAGCTGCAGCACAACCTGCTCCTCAGAGAGCAAGGTCTGCAATGAGGTTGTGAGGGTGCCAGTCAGTTCCTTCTGTAACCTCTAGATGGCACCTTCACTTGTTTGCTTCCTTTGTTAATTGTTTCTAGCCCTTTGTTAATTGTTCCTAGCCTCCTGTGTTAATTCTTAACGGCCTGTTAGCTGTTCATGGGTTTCACCTGGTTTTCTTGGTATATAAGTTCTGTGGTTGCTTTCCTCTGGGCTCAGTCCTAACCGGGGACTAGCCTTCGCTCTGTGGCTGCTGGCTTTGACTAGCTGGCTGCCATGGTTCTCTAGCTCTGTATTTAAGATGTATCTAAGTCTGTGTTCTTGTTGTTCTTAGTCTTGATAAGGTGCTGGGCTGGACAAGCGTGTTGCCATGTTGGCGCTTGTCTTGAGCTCTGTATTGACAAGCCGATTACCCCTGTGGTAGCTTGTCTCGAGTCTTGTCTCGGCAAGTCGGTTGCCCTTGTGGTAGCTTGTCTCAGGCTCAGTATGGACAAGTGGGTGGCCTCATGGAAGCTGTCCTGAGTTCCTATCTTGACTAGCCGTTTGGTAACTTGTCTCGAGTTCTTATGTATGCTTGTTGTGTTTCTGTCTCAAGTTCTTATGTCTATTGCTGTGTTCCTTGTGTGAATCTAGTTATGTGTGAATCTAGTAAAGTTCAAACAAAGTACTGTATATTTGCCTCTCGTCTCGTTTCTGCACTTGGGTCCAGAACCTACATTACCCGGAGAGCACGGCCCTGTGTCTACACGGCCCCGTGGCTCCCCAACCCCCTCACAGAATCTCTCCAGAAGTCTCTCTCTCTCTCAGAAAGCGTGGTGCAAAAATGTCACCAACAAAAAGAGGCAGGAAGCGGTCACCTTTAAATAGCATTCCCCAGTCACTTCCAGACTGCAAAACGCTCCCCTCAACCTGTCGTTGCTAGCGGCAGGCGGTGAGGCAGGGGGCACCACTCATTATCTGGTCCGGGGCGCTACCAGGGCATTACACACTCGACTGACGTCATGATCTGCCAGCGCAGGAGATCGTGGCGGTAGTGTTAAGCGCCGCCGCAAAATATCTGGATAATTTCATGAGCAGCGCAAACATCGCCGCGCGCTAGTTGCTTTGCGCCCATTAGCGTCCTCTTAAAGGTGCTAATGGGAGGCGCAAACCAACTGAATTTTTCCCCGAGTTTTCGGGCTGTAAACTCAGGGAGCTCAGGCTGTAAACTCAGAGACCTTGGGTTGTAAACTCAGAGGCCTTGGGCTGTAAACTCAGAGACCTCAGGCTGGAAACTCAGAGACCTCAGTCTGTAAACTCAGAGAGTTCGGGCTGTAAACTCAGAGACCTCAGGCTGTAAACTCAGAGACCTCAGGCTGTAAACTCAGAGACCTTGGGCTGTAAGCTATGTTTATAGTGAGTGACACACCACAAATCTCACAATGAGTCCAATTCTGACACCTCTGACAGTCACAGATGAAATAGCCGGAAACAGAAAACACTTTATTCTCGATTTTAACCCAAGGCGGGAGTACGGTGTGCAGGAGCCGGGGCGAGCGGCAAGCACTCATGCCAGTGCTGTGCGAGTCCCAGGAAGATTTTAACTCCCGGGCCTCATTTCCAAGTTGGAAGTCCGACTCTTGCCCGAAGCCGGCGGGAATCACGACCTGGCCGGCGGACGGGAGCAGGATTTCGGACGACAGGAGGCCGCCGTCAGCGATCCGAGGGAACGGCCGATGGCATAAAGTAGGTGTTGAAATGGGGAGGGGAAAGCCGGGGCGGGGGAGGAAAGCCGGGGCAGGGGAGGAAAGCCGGGGCAGGGGAGGGCCAAGGTTTCTTTGTGGGGCCTGCTCCTGCTGACCCACAAGGAAACCATTAACAAACTAAAATGACTTACGTTCTCAGGCCTCTTCAGGCCCTGCTCGCCACAAGGTTTCACTGGTAGGGCTGCCAAATCTGGTTGGGCCTATTCCCGGAGGTTTCATCAGAAGACCTCCCACCTCCAACTCCCAAACCCAGTCAAACAGCCTTTTTCCCCCTATTTCCAATATTTTTTATAACTAATAAACAAATGTGTTCAAAGAAAATAAAAATAACACACACAATTTTTGAAGGTTGCTCGCTGCAGTGTCCGAGACTTAATTCTTAAATTCCTGCAGTCTCTGGGACAATCCTGGTGGGTTGACAATGGCAACCCTATCACTTACGGGCCTGACACCGCGCGCGACTGCCGCACTCGGGAGTTAAAATCACGTTGGGCTCTGAATTGCGTCTCAAGCCCCCCCCAAACTTTTACATATTAATGAGCCCCGTGGCTGCCTGCCTGCAGGGGACGCCCCAGGTGCTGCCGGTAACCAAGCAGTTAACATGGCGGCAGGTGGTTCACGGAGCTGGCGGTGCGCTGCCCCTATTTTAACTCCGCACTCTCCCCATTCCTCTTAGATGAGAAGGGTTAATATCGGGGCTTTTTCCAATCAGAGTATAGCAGGAAAAATCCTTCCTAAGCACCTGGATGCCATTTTAAAAATGCAGGCACATAAGCTGTTTGTCAACTCATACAGGATGCTGAGAAATGGGGTCAGAATTTTTGTAAGATTACTGCATTTGGTGTTTTAGCAGGAATGAATAAAATATTTGACTTATAAATAATGCAAACTGGTGGTGAAATGTTATTTAAAAGCTGAATATTTTATTGAAGCATATATGCTAAATTGCTGGAGTTTTCTTTAAACACCAACCATCCACAAAATCAACCTATTAATAAAACATTTACATTCAAATCTATTCATCTATTATTAAACAGATCTAAAAACAAACATGTGTGGTATATAAATTAGACACATGAATTGGGAATTGTGATTTACCGAAAATAACACTTTGACATTGGGCTGTATAATCTCGTAAACCCTCTGGTTCACGGGTTACACAATTCCAATATACTTCAGTAATTTCATTCTCAGTAAGTTGAAGCTTCCTGTAGCTGAATGGGAAAATCTAATTTGTGTCTATTTGCTTTGTTTAGCATTACTGCACAGCGTACTGCTGTCCCAAAATGTTCCCACGCTGCTTCTTTGCTATAATTGTTTGCTCATGATATAGCTTTATTATGTAGAATTGTCATTCTGCACACATTTGACCAATGTCCATCACATGTCTATTATTTTAAAATGTCATCACGGTTGGATGCCTCAGCTCATCGGCTGCTGAAACCCTCATTCGTACCTTTGTTACTTCTAGACTCGACTATCTCAACGCTCCCCTGGTCGGCCTCCCAGCTTCCACCCTGCATAAACTTCAGCTCATCCAAAACTCTGCTGCCCGTATCCTAACTCGCACCAAGTCCTGTTCACCCATCACCCCTGTGCTCGCTGACCTATATTGGCTCCTGGTCCGGCAACGCCTCAATTTTAAAATTCTCGTTCTTGTTTTCAAATCCCTCTATGTCACTTCTGAAGTGCGTTGCGGCTGTTGGGATGCCCAGAGAGAAAAATCGACCTCAGTATTTAATTGAAGCCAGTAATAAACAAATGAGGCCGGCAAACCAATTTACCATGGTCCTTCCACCAGCCTCATTAGGGTCCTGCAGCTTGCACTGTACTGGAGTCACTCCCCAATTCTCTGTAACCTCCTAGGCCACTGATTCTATAACCTCCTCCAGTCCTACAGCCCTCCGAGATCTCTGCGCTCCTCCAATTCTGGCCTCTTGCACATCCACAATGTTAATCGCTCCACCATTGGCAGCCGTGCCTTCAGCTGCCCAGGCCCTAAACTCTGGAATTCTTTCCCTAAACCTCTTTCTCCTCCTTTAGGATGCTCCTTAAAACCTACCTCTTTGACTAAGCTTTAAGTCATCTGTCCTAATATCTCCTTATGAGACTTGGTGTCAACTTTTTTTTTGATAATGCTCCTGTGAAGCACCTTGGGTGGTTTTACTACATTAAAGGCGTTATATAAATGTTGTTGTTGTTGTATATTTATTGTATATTTCAAAGCCTCCTTGAAAAAGTGCAACATCCCCACCCACACCTGGGAATCCCTGGCCCAAGACCGCACAAAGTGGAGGAGAAGCATCCGGGAAGGCGCCGAACACCTCGAGTCTCTTCGCCAGGAGCAAGTGGAAGCCAAGCGTAAACAGCAGAAGGAACGCACGTCAACCCAAGCACCCCAGCACCCCCCCCCCCCACTTCAACCACCGTCTGCCCCACCTGTGACAGAGACTGTAGGTCCTGCACTGGACTCATCAGTCACCTGAAAACTCATTTTTAGTGTGGAAGCAAGTCATCCTCGGTTCCGAGGGACTGCCCAAGAAGAAGAAGATTGTAGTACCTTAATCCTATTGGAAATATTCTTTAAGCTGGTCCACCACCTTTTTTCTGTCCATGGCCTCTGCTGATGTTATACCTCATGGAAACTTATCAGTGGTACCAATTGTCGCATTTCGTCACCTTTAAAAAATTAAGCTAGGTTTCATTTATATGCATTGTTATATTTAGACAAAGCCATGGTTTATTTTCAGTGGGGCCATTTAGGTTCATCTAATAGGTTTGCTGAAAGATCAGAGTTAACATTAGAGTGGCGCCGTTCCACTTATATGGACCTAAGCCAGGCTTTCTGATCCCCCAGCATCTATTCCTCTCCAGCGCCACCAGCCATAGCAACCAGAAAATATACCCTACAGTTCCAACCCATTCTGCCACTCACTCACTCATATTTAATTGATTTTCTACTCAATCCATTTATAATATTTCACAGCCTAATGAATTGCATGACTTGTATCACCTAGGGGAAGCAAGATGGTTACTCTAGTTAATTCGCTTCAGTTAGTGCCCTGATTCACTTTAGGCTGGATTTAAGTAACTTTTTGCTTTTATATTATAAGTAACTTTTTGCTTTTATATTATTTATATTTATAAGGCTATTTCTGCTCAGTCTTTATTTTATATTCAATATGTTTGTTGTCCATCCTTATTTTTTGAGGGTATGTATGTTCCAACCTTATTTGAAGATGTTTGTGTTGTTTTGGGAGGTGGCTGAATTCATTATTTTTAAAATATGAATTTTCCCCAAGATGATTTCCCTGTTACCTCTTGCTTGGCCTAATCACCTCTCTTTTTTGAGCCATAGTCGTTAAAATTGTTAATTTTTTTTTACCTGGCAGGTTTGTAACCTTAGAATTTTTTTAATCATCTACATACAGTAGTTAGAAAAGTGCTCTAAAAAAATATTTCTTTGCAACCTCATCTAATATGTGACCCCGCACCCCCGGCATTCCCTCTGCTCTACCATCAGTAGATAAGCCATCAGCCAGCACTGCCTTCCACTCTGGAATTCTATGCTAAAACTCCTTTTCTACCTTCCTTACCTCATTGACCGGAGTGGGCCTTTGGCGTAGCGGTAGCATCCCCGCCGCTGGGCCAGAAGGCGTAGGGTTTCGAACCCCGCTCCAGACAGTCCCGGCAAGTGGAGTCGGAGCTCCGGCTCTAAATTCTGGGTTGACATCCAGCGGGATACTTGCGACCGTGGGTGTGGGTGGCCCCCCCCCCATCATATGGGTTGTGGGAGCCCGTAAAACCCTCCCGCCATAGGACTAACTACCCTAATGACTGGTACGAAGATGGTTACAGTCACAGAAGAAGCATTAATCATGGCCAGAAATCCTTCCACCACTTCATACAGTTCCCCAAAGGGAACAGTGTGAAGACACATACGACGACGACGACCTCATTGACCACACCTTTTGTCACCCCCGACCGCTTCTCCCAAGTCCTGCTCCTCATCCATTCCACACAGCCCTCTTTTGTGAAGCAACTTGGACTATATCATGACATTAAAGATACAGTACAAGTGCAAAGTTGTTGCTGAGTCATTAGGTTGTTAAAATTCAAAGTTTAGGCAAGTGCTTCTGGTCAAGAATGGGAGGGAAAACAAATTCTTTGGCTTTAATTGGATCCCAATTTTTTTTTTAGTAAGTCATTTTCCAAAAAGTCTGGATAGTTAGGGACTTTATTTTCATAGCAGTTCGGGGTTCTCATCTCCTTCATGCATTTAATTAAGTCTTTCTTCAGTGGGAAGAGAATTCTCTCAGGAAAGGGAATTTTAGGCGAGGAAGTGCCCAGACACCTGCAACATTATGTACTGTAACTAGAGCCATTCTCTCTTATCAGAAAGGATGTTTTGCTAAATGTCCATAATTAATGTAAGGTGCAGCAGAAATTGTACTCTTCACACCTCATCTAATCTTTCAAATTGAAGAATTGGGACCACAAAACAGTTTGAATGACTAAATACAGCATAAGTAATAATTTAATATGTAGAAATATGACTGCAAAATACAGTCAGCTTGTTTGATGGAAAGACAATTTTTTTACAATGCAATAAGGAACGTCAATATAGCTTTGACAAAAAGGTAGTCTATTTTAAATTGGGCAGACAGTACCATCTACTGGTAACGTTTTATATACTGGTAACTGGATGTGAGAAGGCAAGCAATAAATGTTTCACATAGCAGCGATAGGGTTTTGTTAACAAATTATTAGTGAACTACTTTCTCTGCCAGTTACAATATGGGAATTTAGACATCTACGGTTATTCGCAAACTCACACTAAAAGCTACATACGTCAGCCAAACATTTAGATTGTGACATTCAAAATTGAAAGCATAACTAGACACAAACAAAACCAGCAGCTAAAATAACTGTGTCTAGTATCTGTATGCTAACTGTAATATGTCGATACTACAAGGCATATCTGGCCTTTACAGTGAAAAGTCTTGTATTCAGCGGTCTAAATCCCTAAGGCAGCTGTGTTCAATAAGATGCAATCAGTAGTGGATGAAACATCCACAGTGAATTGCAACTCCGTTTAGGATATCTATTCCAGATGACATTCATTGCACATCAATATCTGTCCACAAATCTTCTCAAACAGAACAGAATACTTGGGAATGTTAATGGATCAAACTGAAGAAAAGCAGCAAGATTGGAAGGCCGCCGAATTGATTCGCTTAGAATGCTTACAATGATCGTATCTATCATTCTTTTAACAATCAAAGCAGCTCCAAAATGCTCAGGCAAAGGCACAGAGTAATAATCAAAATGTGCCCTGGAAAGAAATGAATTTTAATATTGAGATGTTATTATTACATTGGTGAGAAGATGCGTCATTTCACCCATTGAAAAGTCCTAAATTGGTTAATAGTAAAAGTGTAAAATATTGGTTCCCACATTGGCTGATATTTTGTCCTGTGACCAAAATCCATTTCAGATGTTTTAACGGTCATAGTGTGCTGTTTGGTGCATTAAGTCAATTTCATTGATACTTGTATTGGTGAAGGTTACAAAGGTAAAACAGATCAATGAACATCAAAGGAATGCATTCAAGACTGGATAGATATTGTAAATCTGAATGTCACTCCTGACCAATCGAGACTGACGTTTAATTAACCCTCTAATTCTTAGCCAGCCTGTCAAAGGGAACTACTAACTCACAGAGTGGATACATTGAAGGCTAAATCTATCTATCACTCTTAGTGCTCAATTGAAAAACACACATCACTTACTCCCTGTTCACTATGAGTACTAGAGGCTGGAAGTAGTACTCAGTGATGATTTAGGAATAGCGCAAATATTTTAAATTTGAATGAAAATGGACAGAGCAAAACAAAAGGATGCCAAATGGCAATTCTTTATATATGCCGGTCTTTTAATAGATATTTTAAAATAAGATGTGAATGGTCAAAAAGAAATGCTTCAAACACTTCACAGAATGTTTCAAAGTGTCTGAAGTACTCTTGAAAAATATTATTGAACCAGTTTGTGAAGCATTTCATTTTCCATCCTCCAGAAAAGAGATTACAAGCACCTCCTGAAAACAGAAACAAAAGTCAGTGAAATGGATTTTATTGAACAACTTGAATGTGCACAGTACAGTCAGTATTTGAGGAGAAATGTCATCTTTGTTTTTGCAGAAGGATAGGTGAATATACAAATTAAAGAAGTCTGATCCTAGCTGTCCTTTCAATACTTAAGAATAAATACCATTTACTTTTTAAAGCTATTTAGTGTAAATGAATACAAAACTGTCCCTCTCCAGATGACAAATCAGTGTGTTCCTTTAACATAAAGGAAAATACAAAAGAGAACATAAAGGAGAAAGGTTTAATACTTCTTATTCAAAGTACTTCTCCGTTTTACAGAGAACAATAATAATGTACTCACCAACATTTTGTTTGATACTTCTAAAAAGTGCCAATTTTCTTGATTCAAGATACATAATAGAGGTCGTGACTATACGCTGGTCCAAAAGGCACTCCAGAGGTGTGGGACTTTGGGAAGCCACCCTACTGGATGGGGATGCAAGAGAAAATGAACCAAGGTTCTCATTCTTGACCACTAAATAATGATCCCTGCTGGAATGTCCACGTGGGTTTATATATCGGGAAGGACTGAATCAGACTCAAACACAATGTCCTTTCCCCCTCCCCATGGTCAAATAGCTGAATGAAACTTACTATTTAGGCTTACACACAAGGAATAGTCACTTGGGTGAAATACAAGAAGGCTGCTGGCACATTGGGAACTTCTTAACAGATGTACACAAGAAAAAAGTAGATCATTCTAAAATATCAAATATCTTCTTTTAACTCTTGGGATGTGAGTGACAATGGCAAGGTCGCGTTTATTGACTATCCCTAGTTCCTTTGAGCAGGTGATGGTGGTAGTGACAACTGAGTGGCTTGCTAGGCCACGTCAGAGGACATTAAGGGCTGGATTTTCTCAGCGGTGTCGGGATGGTGACGGGATAGCTGTTTGCTGGGTTTTGGTCCCACTCCCGGCTGCAGCCGCTCTGTCAACAGGATTTTCCCTTGATTGGCCTCGTTAAGCCCGCCCTGCGGGCTTCCCGGCCAATTAACAGGAAGCGGGTCTGATGACGTCATTTGATGACGAGTCATCAGCCGGTTTCCTTAAAGGGACCACGGCCACATTGAGTTTGACAGTTGTTCTGTCAGTGTTTGACAGCATTGAGGTGCTGCAATCACTGACAAGCACTGCACAAAGGTGGGCGGTTGCACCCAGGCTCTCCAATGACTCACTCCATATGCTTATGGAGGGAGTCACAGCACGTGGGGAGGTTCTCTTCCCTTCCAAGGGCGGAAGAGACCTCCCCAGGATACCAACGCAGCCTGGTTGCACATTGCGCAGGAGGGCAAAAGCAGGGATGTCGACAGGGGTCCCTGGCTACAGTGACACCAACATTTCAATGATCTCAGTGGATCATGAAATGTTACTGCAAGGCCACACTCAACCTCACCCTGCTGTGCCACTCAACACATGTCCATCACTCTGCCTTCCCTACCCTTCTCCTGCACATCCTTACTCACAACAACTTACCTTGCACCTCCGCCCATCCCTCTCTATCTACATTATCACTTCCCCATCTCACTAGCCACCCCTCACACTCACCCTCATCCTACTGCAAGCATACCAACTAACAACACACAAGGGTAGGCACTTGAGAGGTTTAGCCAATGATCATGTGAAGGTTCTGGTACTGTGTTGTCATTCAGTGAAATCTATATTTTCAACACTGTTCCTTATTGGACAGATCTGTGCGCACCTTGAGAAGTGTCTTACTGAGTTCCAGTGAATGTTGATACATAACTTCCCCCCTGCCCCATCCCGCTATAGTGATGAGTGTGCATGGAATGGCTTGGATATTAAAGGGATGCTTTATGGTGCTGGTGTGGGATGGTGTCAACCTGGCACATCATGTGGCAGCCAGGGTTTACAGCGTCAAGTGAAGTAAATCTGGTCATGGTGATGCCATCGCTGGCCTACTGGCCAGTAATGTTGTCAGGGGTTGATGCCCTGTGTCCTGTGCAGCATCAAGTGATGGCGGAGAAGGTTGGTAGTGTTGTTGGTGCTGCTGGTGTGCCTGGTGATGTTGGTGTTGGAGCTGAGCGTGGAAGGAATCAGAGGAGCAAGGTCAGATAGTTTCTAGGGCACCGATATTGCTGCAATACATGTCAGCTGCAGGTGAGATGACAGAAGCGATCTGTCAATGGGTGAGAGAGGTTGTTCCAATGAGGTGGCACTGATTATACAGTTGGCTCTAAACACTTGCAAGCTAAAGAAATCTCTATACGTCTCACAAATGCAGTAACCAACAGTTTCTGCGCTCTGCAACATGGCATCCTTTACACCACTTCTGCAGCTGTCAGCTTATCAGATACATCAGAGCAGACTCAACTCACGCCAGGGGGAGCTGGCGTGTTCACCGAGCAGTGGGTAACCCGTGGGGGAGCACGTAAAATTGGAAGGAAGCCTCAAAATACCATTAAATTGGCTGTTAACAAGCCATTTAATGAGCTCAATGATCTCCCCCGCTGCTTGGTGTCGGGTCAGTTCTCCACTGACAGACATGACACGAGAGACTCGCGTGGAGGCGGGTTGACAGCGGGTTGCCTACTTGCTGTCAATCTATGCTATTTTGACAGCGGACTCGCCTCCAAACCCGCCCTCTGAGCACCGCAAAAATCAAGCCCTTAGCGTCAACCATGCTGTGTGGGACTGGAGTCACATGTAGGCTAGACTGGGGAGAAGTGGCAGGTTCCCTTCCCTGAAAAAAACATGAGTGAATCAGTTTGGGCTTTTAGGACAATCCAGCATTTATCATGATAATATTTTTCTGGTGCCAGCCCACAAATTACCAGATTAAAAAAAAAAATCATTTTCACAACTAACTATCGTGGGATTTAAACTCACAACCCCTGGGTTATTGATCAGCTACACTACCCCTACACATTACGTCAGTGATGACAAGGTTACAAACATACCTGTGATTTTCATTGAAGACAAGACTCAGGCAACATTGCATGCAGAAAATGCTGGAGAAACTCAGCAGGTCAGGCAGCATCTGTGAAGAGAGAAACAGATTAACGTTTCAGGTCGATGACCTTTCGTCAGAACTGTTCTGACGAAAGGTCATCGACCTGAAACGTTAACTCTGTTTCTCTCTTCACAGATGCTGCCTGACCTGCTGAGTTTCTCCAGCATTTTCTGTTTTTATTTCAGATTTCCAGCATCTGCAGTATTTTCTTTTTGTATTGCAAAGCAGTGCATTTTTAGAAACTTTCCAAATAATAAACAGAAAATGAATCCCTTGCAGATGGGTTTACTAGTTTGGTGACTTACAAAGCAATGAGCACACCCAAACAGCACACTAATTCGTCGGCAGCCTTTCCTGTTTCAGCGCACCAGTGATTGAAATGATCTGGCTATGACACAACTGTGTCCACCTTCACTCTTCTACATTTTGATTGGCGTTTGGAGACGGTTGTTAGCCTAATCAAAGCTCAACTTTTTTTAAAGGTGCTACTAGCATCAAAAATAAGCAGTGGGAGATAGAAATGAGAGAAGTACAGAAGCTTAGATTAAGAAATAAGATATAAAAAACATAGATTAGGTTAGGTTAGATTAGGTCGAAAAAGTAAAATGAGAGTAAAAATAAAAGTAGGACAGAGATGAGAAAGAAGAATCAATTGGGGAGGAAGGACAAGCAGAACTAAACTGTTTCAAACTTGATTCTAAATTGAAATTTTGTCAAGTATTAATAGTGTAGCTTATGTAATGCAATAGATGTCATTTATATAGATTTTCAAAAGGCTTTCAATAAGGTACCCCATAATAGACTGATGCATAAGGTCAGAGAATGCGGTGTCAGGGGACAAGTAGCAGAATGGATTGCTGGCTGGCTTCAGGACAGAAAGCAGAGAGTAGGGGTAAAGGGTAGCTATTCACAGTGGCAGAAGGTGGGTAGTGGTGTTCCACAAGGATCAGTGCTGGGACCACTGCTGTTCACAATTTATGTGAACTATTTAGACTTTGGAATCAAAAACACAATTTCTAAATTTGCGGATGATACCAAATTGGGGGGAATAGTCAATACTGAGGAGGACTGCAACAAATTACAGGAGGACATTAATAAACTTGCAGAATTAGCAAATATTTGACAAATGAAGTTCAACACAGACAAATGTGAGGTATTACATTTTGGTAGGAAGAATAGGGAGGTCACTTATCACTTGGAGGGTGCGAGTCTAGGTGGGGTAGAGGAACAAAGGGATCTCGGAGTACAAATACACAAATCACTAAAAGTTGCGCCACAGGTTAGCAAGGTCATTAAAAATGCAAACCAAGCACTAGGGTTTATTTCTAGAGGGATAGAATTGAAGAGTAGGGAAGTTATGCTAAACCTGTATCGAACCTTGGTTAGACCACACTTGGAGTACTGCATGAAGTTCTGGTCGCCATATTATAAAAAGGATATAGAGGCACTGGAGAGGGTGCAGAGAAGATTTACAAGGATGCTACCAGAAATGCGAGCGTATACCTATCAGGAAAGGATGAACAGGCTGCGTCTCTTTTCTCTTGAAAAAAGAAGGGTGATCTAATAGACGTCTATAAAATTATGAAAGGTTTTGATAGAGTGGATACAGAGAGAATGTTTCCACTTGTGGGGAAGAGCACAACTAGAGGCCATCAATATAAGATAGTCACCAAGAAAGCCAATAGGGAATTCAAAAGAACCTTCTTTACCAAAAGAGTGGTGAGAATGTGGAACTCGCTACCACAGGGAGTGGTTGAAGCGAATAGTATAGATGCATTTAAGGGGAGGCTAGACAAACATATGAGGGAGAAGGGAATAGAGGGTTATGCTGATAGATTTAGATGAGGAAAGACGGGAGGAGACTCGAGTGGAGCATGAACGTTGGCATGGACTGGTTGGGCCGAATGGCCTGTTTCTGTGCTGTATATCCTATGTAATCCAATGTAATATGTAATTAACATTAGAGTACTAAACCTTCTCATGATATTTGAATAACTTTATTATGGTACTACAGGAAACTCTCATTTAAACGGCACCTAAATATCCGGAATTCTCTATTAACCGGCAAAATTCATACTCGGAAAACAACACCTCAATAACCGGAAATGTTGCCGACCCCGGGTCCGAGTCTCCTGCAGTGGCCAAGTTCGTCAGTGGGGGTAGTTCTCCAAACTGCCACTGCTCGGCTTCTTGGCGCTGTCGGAAGTAATTAAAGAGTTATGGATTACCCTCAACTGGCAGTACTGTACTTAATCAAGCATCTTCCACCATCCATTTAACACAACATTCTGTAGGTGAGTATCCAATTACTGTATATTACACATTTCTTGATTTTTAAGTTTTGTTTGTTAAAAATAGCCTTGTTAGATAACCCTCTCCGTCATCCGAAATTTTTAATCAACCGGCACCATCCCGGTCCCATCGGTGCCGGATACCAAAGACTTTTCTGTATTAGCGTTTAACATCAGTGTATGAGCTGAAAATTTACAGAATTGGTTTGCACAAAAACAATTAATTCCTGGGTCTGCTGGAGGTCTCACAGGGCGAACCAGATATCTAATGTTGATAAGACAAAATAAAAAAAAGAAATCTAAAGCCTTCTAATCTCTTACAACTAAACTCAAGTCAGTCTTGAGATTAGGTGAATAGAAATTATTTTTATTTACCTCTCAGAATAGTTGGATAGAGTCAGGCATTTTAATGCATTCTTTGATGGCTAGGACAAAGGACCCGATGGAGAAATAGAATCATTTTAAAATATGTGAAATCTTCTGTGATGTTTGTTACTATATATCAATATTATTAAAGATCTTGCACATAGCGCACACTTGTTGTCCGCAAACCTTACTACATATGTCATGGTTTTGAGTCATGATTTTTATTGTTAACATTTAATATTAATAGTTTTATGTAAGCAGTTATAATAAAAATCAATATATAAATAATGCTATGTAAACAGCAGCATCTGTCACGGTGTACTTGTCGGGCTCCCACCACTGGTGGCCCTGTAGCACATCATGTTTCCAATCTCCCCTCTACTCAACCTGCACTTTAATTTGTTCTAGAGATGCCACAAACACTCTCCCAGCCTCTATCTAATAAATTGTCAGTAAGTTTGTGATTTAACATGATTTTTTTTAAATCACCAACCCAACTCTTCAGCTTTCTGCTTCAATGTTAAAATAATTTTTTTAAATCTCCATCCCAAATAATGGACTCAAAACCTAAATGTTCTGCAGGTCACGCTGGTTCCATCAGCCTCAGCCCAATATGGTTGGCTGCCTCTTTCAATTCTCTCAAGCCCCACTAGCTCCATTCATAAAAATCTTCTACCCAGATTTTGATGCTGGCTACATTTAACCTTGGTTTAATATGACTACCTATTTTAATTTCCGCAATCCCTGATGGTACTGTGGGCCTCAGCCACATATGCCTGCCTCTTTGGATTTTCTGCAGCTCTGCTGGTGCCCTGTCATGCATATTCTTCTTGTGTCATGTTTTTTGTCATTTTTTTAATGGTAAAACCCTGTATCAACATTTTTATAACTGGGAAAGTCAAACTGCCTGCCTGCCTGTTGTCATTGTTGGGCTCTCACCAATGGTCTACCCATCATTTTGTTTTCCACCTGATTTTCACAATATTTTTCCCCATTTCAAATCTGCCGTCATCACCCCCTCCTCAAAAAACGAACCCTTGACCCCTCCGTCTTTTCAAACTACCACCCCATCTCCAACCTCCCTTCCTTCTCTACCTTGAACGTGTTGTTACCTCCCAAATCCGTGTCCATCTTTGCCGAAACTCCATGTTTAAATCCCTCCAATCAGGTTTCCGCCGCTGCCACAGTACCGAAACTGCTCTCATCAAAGTCACAAATGACATCCTGTGTGACTGTGACTGTGGTAAACTAACCCTCCTCGTCTTCCCGACCTGTCTGCAGCCTTTGACATGGTTGACCACTCCATCCTCTTCCAACGCCTCTCAACTGTCATCCAGCTGGGTGGGACTGCACTTGTCTGGTTCTATTCTTATCTATAATCGTAGCCAGAAAATGACCTGCAATGGATTCTCTTCCTGCTCCCGCATCATTACCTCTGGTGTCCCACAAGGATCTATCCTTGGCCCCCTCTATCTGAGACTGAACTGGACTGTTCGCAACCTTGGTGTCATATTTGATCCTGAAATGAGCTTCCAAACATATATCTGCGCCATAACTAAGACGATAGCAAAATACTGCAGATGTTGGAAATCCGAAATAACAACAGAAAATGCTGGAAAAACTCAGCAGGTCAGGCAACATCCGTGGAGAGAAATTTGAGTTGACGTTTCGGGTCGAACCCTTCTTCAAAACTAACTAAGACCGCCTATTTCCACCTCCGTAACATTGCTCATTTCCACCCCTGCCTCAGCTCATCTGCTGCTGAAACTCTCATCCATGCCTTTGTTACCTCTAGACTTGACTATTCCAATGAACACCTGACTGGCCTCCCACGTTCTACCCTACATAAACTTGAGGTCATCCAAAACTCGGCTGCCCGTGTCCTAACTCACAGCAAGTCCCATTCACCCGTCACCCCTGTGCTCGCTGACCTATATTAGCTCCCAGTTATGCAACGTCTCGATTTCAAAATTCTAATCCTTGTTTTCAAATCCCTCCTGGGCTTCACCCCTCCCTATCTCTGTAATCTCCTCCAGCCCTACAACACCCCCCACCCCCCTGCCACCCCTGCCCACCCGCCCGAGATATCTGCACTCCTCTAATTCTGGCCTCTTGAGCATCCCTATTTTTAATTGCTCAACCATTGGTGGACGTGCCTTCTGTTGCCTAGGCCCTAAGCTCTGGAATTCCCTGCCTAAACCTCTCTGCCTCTCTACCTCTCTTTCCTCCTTTAAAACGCTCCATAAAACCTACCTCTTTGACCAAGCACCTGCCCTAATTTCTCCTTATGTGGCTCAGTGTCAAATTTTGTTTCATGACGCTCCTGTGAAGCACCTTGAGATGTTTTGCTATGTTAAAGGCGCTATATTAATGCAAGTTGTTGTTTACCTGGTATTCAAGCTCCAATTTCCAGGTCTTCTGCCTGATAAATGGAGCACCTGGGAACCACCTGCCAATTTGCAGGCGTCCCCCCCACTTGGCCACCTGAGTTTTGACCTCAGCGCATTGCTTGCACTACAACCTTTCTGGTCACCTGACTTCAGGTTATTACCTCCTCACCCCTCTTCCACCTTATTTATATTCCCTGGTCGTATACTGTTGTCTTCAAACTTAATACCTGTGGCATTACAATCCCCACATTGCGATCCGCAACTCTTGACCACACAACCTTCAATCTTGACCCTGACTCCTGACCTCACCTCCCACCCCCTCTTTACCTGTACCTCTCCTTCTCCCTGGGAGCTTTCCGCCCAGAAATGTTTCTTCTTCATAGTGGCCACACTGCTATTGAATTCTTAAAGAACAGGAGTCCTTTACATGCGCTTAAACGCATACTATATTATATAAGTTTAAGTACCTTAGCAAACTAGATTTTATTTAGCTCAAATGTTAAAACTTTTGGCAAATGCATTATGACTGTTTATATCACTTTGTAAACTAAGCTGTTGGTAAAACTGACAAAGGCCAGCTAGCAGCCACAGTGGCAGGAGGCAAGGGCTGTAAAGGAAGAAAAGAGATATTAATGCACTGGTACCCACTTCTGCATTAATTCACTGGTGCCTGCTGATTTCACTGCCTCCACGATGATGCACCACCAAGCCTGGGTAATAGCATAAGGGGAGTGTCAGTACATGTTGGAGCAGTGACAGGAAGCCCATGATGGTTCTGTTGGAAGGAGAGGCCTGGTAATGGTTACCTTTCCCTCTTTTCTACATTAATCTTGTCTACAAATGCATCAGAAGAGGCTGTGGCTTATGGAAACCTTTTAGTTCAAATCTTTAAAAAAGCGCTGCTGGATTTTGTTCCCAGATATGCCGCCAATGACCACCAATACTCCGATCTGAACAGTTACACCACACATAAAAACGTCTGGATATTAATTGATTTTACTACAATGTACTTAATGGAAAAGTTTTTAAAAGAATGCAAGTATAAACAGTACGCAGAATTTTATTTCATTATGTTGATTCAAAATAACAAAGATGCATCATTAAGCACATTAGATTATCATTAAACAAAAAGTATAACTTTCGAAACCAATGGTAGTAACTATTAAAATGCAGTATTAAACAAACTACTGTAATGATCAAGAAAGAAATGATCTGTCACTTAATTTTTTTAAAATTCCAAAACCATCTGTTTTAAAAATGTCTGTCATAAATTTTTAGATGTCCTGGAAACATTTTACTAATTACAAAATCAGTGTTGAAATGTTTGTCTCAATTAAACAATTAAAAACTTCCCTATTAAGCAGTTTATGCTGTTGTCTCCAAAGACCCTCTCTCAAGGGTACACTTGCTTGTCTAACGTTACTAAAGTTTACTGTCCTAGTTGAGCATGACGGAATTAATTCCATGATACTGCTCTCACACAGCAGGCAAGCCGTGCTTGACTAGCGCATTGGTTGGAGACAGCGCTCCAACAGTGTAGCCCCAGTTCTCCAGCTCATACTGCTCTGAGTTCAGCACCCAGCTGAGAGCGTGGAATTAGCCTTCACATCTACTGTTACAGTACAAGTAAGCATAGGCCCATTCCCATCATGAGCTAATGTTGCTGATTCCAGTGGAGCAGCTGTTGGACTGCTACAACGAGCATCAACATACAGGGACGGTGGTGTAGTGGTAATGTCACTGGGCTAATAATCCAGAGACGCAAGTTGAAATCCCATGACGGCAGCTGGGGAATTTAAATTCAGTTAATTAAATAAATCTGGAATGAAAAGCTACTATTAGTAATGGTAACCATGAAACTATTAGATTGTTATAATAAACCCACCTGGTTTACAAACATCCTTTAGAGAAGGAAATCTGCCATCCTTACCTGGTCTGGCCAAAACATGACTCCAGACCCACAGCAATGTGGTTGACTCTTAACTGCCCTCTGAAATGGCCTAGCAAGTCACTCAGTTGTAACAAACTGCTACGAAACACAATAATAAGACGGATTGCAGCGGTTCAAGAAGGTGGCTCACCACCACCTTCTCAAGGGCAATTAGGGATGGGCAATAAATGCTGGCCTTGCCAGCGATGCCCACAAACAAATTTTTTAAAAATCCCCAAGTTAGAAAGAAGGAGAAATTAGCCCAGGTTCCCACTCCTGATCATTGTCCAGTGACTTCTTCTGGCAAGTGTACTTGTGGGTGTTGGCTGACAGTGGAATTGAATTTAGCATTAAGGCCCTCTGTGCTGGAATAGTTTCGCAACACTCACTGTCTGGGCTGAAAATGAAGAATGGCCACTTAGCTGTGGTACCAGATGGCTGCTCGCATCTGTGGGGCCCTTCTCCAGCAAGAGTCAATGCTTTCAGGAAAGATTTTTTTTTAAGCCCAAGTAGAGGATATTGTAACTGAAAATTAAAAGTTCTTGCATCTTTTTTTTAATAAACCTTTCTTCCCTCTCCATCTTCTATCACATTTTGAGATTTTCTCTGTCTTTCCTACCATTAAACATAGCCAACATATTATAATCCCTTTAGCAAAGCACAAATTCTTAAAACTTGTCTGAAAAATTTACACATCAAGATGAATGATTACAATGTCTTCGCAAATTACGATAATCCGTGAAAGAATCTTAAAATTCTATTTATATTCAATAAAAGAAACAAAAAGTAGAAAAATGCCAGATTGATTAAGTATAAGCAAATTGCATTATTTAAAAATATCACTTAATCTTTGTTTAATTTTCATTTACAAATTACTTTTTCCAAGTTGGTACCATAAATGCGGCACGGTAAACATAATTTGAGAATGCTGCACGAGAGCTATCTGGAACGCAAAATCACTTCGATGTGTGTGTTTATTTTTTTAAATACAAGGATCATGTTGTTCAGCCAAAAAAAAATTAACAGTTATTCTGAGGACAAAAGCATAATAAATAATAACATCATGCTGGGGAATAAACTGAATTACACTTATTAACTGCTTAATATAACATGAATATCAATGGCCCTTTCTGAAGTGCTGTTGAATTGATTATATGAAAATTAACATTCTAGGAGTTAGTAACAAGTGTTAATTAAAGCTGTGGCTTTATGTTAAACAGAACATCTGCTTTGCAATATTAAAAAATGGTCTACACTTAACTGTGCAATCAGCCTACGGGTGTTTACATAGAACTGCTAAGCAGGTTTTACCATCACTTGAGTACTTCAAGTCTTGACAAGGCAACCACACTCACCACTACTGCTGAAAGCAGCCTGCGCGAACTCCATCTGTTGTTCATCAATCTATCAAAAAACACAAGCAGATGTTATAGTGTGAATCTGGTAGTGAAGATGCCCAAAGCGGCCATCCACCAATATATGAGCTGCAAAATAGAGCCTCTCATTTTATAATGGTAAATGTTTTCTCTCCCTTTACTCTCCTAAAGGGATTATAATATGTTGGCTATGTTTAATGATAGGAAAGACAGAGAAAATCTCAAAATGTGGTAGATGATGGAGAGGGAAGAAAGGTTTATTAAAAAAAAATGCGAGAACTTTTAATTTTCAGTTACAATATCCTCTACCGGGGCAGGGGAGGTCCAAGGTACCCTTATAAGAAAGACTTGCATTTATATACCGCCGTTCACGACCACCGGACGTCCCAAAGCACTTTACAGCCAATGAAGTACTTTTGAAGTATAGTCACTGTTCTAATGTAGGGAACATGGCAGCCAATTTGCACACAGCAAGCTCCCACAAACAGCAACATGATAATGACCAGATAAACTGTTTTAGATGTTGATTGAGGGATAAATATTGGCCAGGACACTGGGGATAACTCCCCTGCTCTTCTTCAAAATAGTGCCATATGATCTTTTACATCCACCTGAGAGAGCAGACGGGGCCTCGGTTTAACGTCTCATCTGAAATACGGCACCTCTGACAGTGCAGCACTCCCTAGCTGGGCCTCCTGTGGTCTCGATGCTGCCTGCCACCAGCTTTCACTGGTGGGTCCAAGATTGTGCGGCCCGCAGTTAAAATGGCTGGAGCACTGGAGTATTTTTGGGGAGAGTGAAGGTGGAGAGGCCTGGTCCACCTTAACCAATATTCTCATTGAAATTCATCTCCAAAACTTTGAAACTCTGTAACACAAGAAAGGTCTTGGCAACTTAGGTGGCCTAAATAAGTGGATTACAGAGCACTCCAACCAAGTGAAATATTCGTAGTAACTGAATGGAGTAAAAGTACAAATAATGACAGTAAAGAAATAACGTCACTGGCCGAGTTTAGGTTATCTCGAACATGAATGCATTTGAGTTGACAGTATACAGTTTCAAAGTGCTAGTGTAACACATTGACAGGACACGGTTTCACAGCCATGACTTCTCAGATACCAAGGTTTGATCTTGAACAGGTTCCCCAAAGGGGGCAGAAAGAAGAGACAGAAGAACACAAGAAAATCTGAGATGGGAAAATGCCATTCAGCCCATTGTAGCTCATCCCTCTGCTCCATTAACTTTCCCATTATGATGCTAATTGTATTTTGAATAACTCCAATGGTTTTGCCTCTGTTACAATGCTTGGTAGATTATTCAAAGCCTTTCTCATTCTGAGTTCAAATTGCAATTTGTAATCTGAATAAGAAACACATTAACACTTGCATATGAAATTCCTTTGTCTTCTCTATTAACATGCCCATTACTCCATCAATTAGTGTTTATCTTGATATCTGTTCTAAATTTACTTTTCACTAATGTCCATTTGTGTCCTCCGGTTCTACTTTCTATCTTTACTTCGACGTAACAATTGAGATTTACTTTATCTGACCTGTTGGCTATGTGCTTCATTAAAGCTTACTATTCACAGTTGCAACTTCTGCACTCCCTTTTTTTCATTAATTGGTTAATTACCAGTATACCATTAGGAGGCATGTCTAGAAAGATAATGAACAGCTGTAAAAGAGAGTAGAATTACAGGGCTCTGAATAACTTAATTTGTAACACTAATAGGGATATTCTATTAATTCCAATCTGCCTGAACAACACATATATGCATGTGATGGAAAATCTACTGTAAATATTTTGGAAACATTAAAAACTTTATAATTCTAAAAGTAGCAAAATAATTTTACTGGAAATGTGCAAATTATTTAAATGTACAGTTAACTAAAAAAAAGCACAGCGAGCACGCCGACCTTCTTCTTAGACAGTCCCTCGGTGTCCTTGAAGCGTTTTCTCTGCCTACCTGGGGCTCTCTTGCTGTGCCGGAGCTCCAAGTAGAGCACTTGTTTTGGGAGTCTCATATCGAGCATGCGGACAATGTGACCCGTCCATCGGAGCTGATTGAGCGTGGTCAAAGCGTACATAACAGCCCTCTCCTTAGTCAGGAGTTGATGCTTAGGGTATTTTCTAATCGAAGGGGGATAATAGAGGAAAGAGGAGAAATACTTTTTAACAAAGACACTTGTGCCAAAATAAATTAGCCTCAGAGTATATGTGATAGATTTCTTGTTCAACTATTGGATTAGTTAGGAAATGTGCTGTTACAGTCTGAAACAATGGTAATGCTTTGGAATTCCTCTTCCCTCTGCCTCCCTTTCCCCAACTTTCTCTCCTGCGTTCCAGAAAATGCTGGCCTGTGCCAGAGTACGGTTCTACAGGCATCACAGCCCTCTCGTACCTTGCTCAAGTTTTCATTTCTCACGTGTGAATTTAGATAATAAGCACCAGTGTGGATGCAATTAAAAATACCAGGGTATATAGCCAGAATAATCTATATATATAAAATGGTCTGTCTTTCTGTCTGTCTTTCTGTCTGTCCGGCTATACAATCAAAAGTTATAGAGCGTACCTACACATGTGTTATATCAAAAGAAAGCTTATGATTATCGAAACCTCATAAGCATATTTACTTTTTGAAATTGTTCAGGCAGTATACAAAAAACCTTCAAAAGCCTTCAAAATTCCACTCATTATCCACTCATTAGCATTGAGTGACGTGAAGGTTGACCAATCCTGTGATGTGATGATTGACCAATCCTACAGTTCAGTCACCTGATGGTTGACCAATCGGTGCATGTGTGGGCGGGACTAATCATTCTCAGCTCAGAGATGTGGCAGCCATTACACACCAGCCGGGCCTGAAGCTAAAAATATGGTAATCGAGGTCAGTATCTTTTTCAAAAAAAATAAGATTTACCAAAAATGTTTTATAAGTACTTTAACTTTCATCCTTGAAGGTATTAAAATCTAGAAATGTTTAGGTTAAAAAACAGTGGAAAATACCTGAGGCCCCGGGGCCTAGGCTTCTCCAACTGCCAACAGCCCAAATCCAGTCCCAGGCTCCCGGCCCAGACATCGACCAGGCCCAAAAAAGCCCTGGCAACGCCGGGCCCCCCCCAGCTAGTACATTATAAATCAACAGAGGATATGCTAGGGGTTTACAATACACTGGTAATGTGTTCAGTACTGGTTACCACATCCCAGATAGGATGTACAAAACACCGGAAAGCTGCAGAGGAGATGAAGAAAAACAACAACATTGGTAGGCATGAGAGACATCATGGCAATGCTTGATTCTATCCTTATGCAAGATCAATAAATGGACACTTTCCATTAGTAAACTCTACACAAGTAGAATTAAAAGGTTTGTGTGAAAGAAGAAATATTAGCTTTAAGACGTTTTCACACATTCTGCACTTGTTTATTGCTTGCTGTGAAGGATTCCAGCTAGGTGGGTAGCCAGGAATTCAGGTAGTGTAATGTGCAAACTGTATGCATATGTATGGGAAAAACGAGTCACCATCTACAAGATGCACTGCAGCAAGTCGCCAAGGCTTCTTCGACTACAACGTCCAACCCTGCGACCTCAACCACCTAGAAGGACAAGGGCAGCAGGCGCATGGGAATACCATCACCTACAAGTTCCACTCTAAGTCACACAGCATCCTGACGTATATCGCCGTTCCTTCGTCGTCGCTGGCTCAAAATCCTGGAACTCCCTAACGGCACTGTGGGAGTACTTTCACCTCACGGACTGCAGCGGTTCAAGAAGGCGACTCACCACCACCTTCTCAAGGGCAATTAGAGATGGGCAATAAATGCTTGCCGTACCAGCGACGCCCACACCCTGTGAATGAATAAAAAAAAATAATCTAGTATGTAGTTGCTAGCTGAGCGAGTTGAGAAGCCATAAACATGGAGCTGGCACAAAGATGACACTGAGCCTCTGCTATGGAAATGGCTTCATTGATATCACTTCAAGGTCCTTTCACTGTTCTGTATTCTGACAAGCATGTTGGTTGCTGAAGACCCGTCTCAGGAAGGCTAAGTTATGGAGTGTTTAGGCTTAAAAGTATAAAACAAAATAAGGGAAAAAAATATTTTCAACAGCAACTGGATTGAAGTGCAGGATAGAACACTTTTATTGCGGGGCGGGATCCTACACGCGAGGGGCCAGGGCAAGCAAAAAGCTCGCATTGTGGCGCCCGGAGATTAACTCCAGGCATCATTTCCATAAACAGGCCCCAACCCCTGCCCAAAACCAGCAGAAATCACTGCCTGGCCGGTGGGCGGGAGCAAAAATTCAGGTGGGAAATTGTGAACAGCCCCTGGCGGTCAGGAAAGTAGTGAGAGGGAGGGTCGTGGGGCGAACATGATCGGAGGAGGGAAGGGGAAGCCTTGGACAAGGGAGGCCTAAGGTTTCCTTGTGGAGCCCATAGGAGCATTGCTGCTACTCCTGGCCCACAAGGAAACCTAAAAATAATTTTCAAAGCTTACCTGCCTGGGCCTCTTCTGGCCCATGACCCCGCAGGTTTGCTCTGACGGTGAAGCTGTCGCTGCTCCGCTGCTCAGACCTCTGGTTAAAATAGCAGATCGGACCCCGATGATGTATCATCACCCTGGAAGACTGCATATACGCTGTGGTACTATACAAGGCCGCGCAGCACTCCAAGAGTCCAACACAGCTGGCGAGCCGGCTTTTAGATTGAAAAACTGCGCATACGCGGAGTTTTGAATGGGCCGCATAGCCTATGAAAGGAGCCATGCGGGCCAAAAAAAATTCGGGAGAACATTGATACCATATACTTTCAGAGGAAGAATTAGTTGCACCTCCACCCTTGTTTCTTCAACAAAATATAGTGGGATTATATTTTATAACATAATGACAGAGAACTGCATATAAACTAATATCACTTGCACTCTGATACTAATGTCATAATTTACTATAATCCACTTATGTTCAATGTTACAAGGCCTCAAAACACATGGGGCCAGATTGTGCTGGAGCAGGGTATCTCATCGCATAAGCCATTAGTTAGACTTTTTTCTGCACCCTTCAGCTCAAAATGCTTTTGCGCCGTAACTTGCTGGAAGTGCAAGCTGATAACGGCGTGGTGATGACAACGGGGCCTTAGTGAACAACGGGACCGACAGTGTATCTCCTTAACCAATGAGATTTAAGGATTGAAAAGAAAGAGAGAAATGATGGGGAAGGAGGGTGAATTAGAGGCAAATCAGGTATAGAAAGAGAAATAAAGGGAAATAAAGATTGGATTAAGAGAGAGAGAAAAGAGGCAGAAGGAAAAGTAAGAAAAAAATGTAAAAATTAAACTTTGTTATTTTTAAAATCTCTAACAACAATCTACTATATGCAGAAATGAGACTCCACAGTTTAAATTGTTCCCTTTCTGGATGAGAGAGGTTGATTGGCTTTGCATTAACAATTATCACATTGTTTAAAAGGTGTTTACGCTGATAAGTTCCAGCTCTAACTTTCTGCGATGAGTTTAACGAGCAATTAATGTGCAAAGCCAGCAAGTTCTTAAAAATAACGGGGAGGCTAAGAGTGAGATGCCGATTGTGCAAAGCAAACGGCGGAACTGCGTAAATCGACCAGCAAATTCTGGAGATTCACAACCCACGGTGTATTTCTTACTCCCCTGAATTTGCTGACCAATTTGTGATTTAACAACAGCGTGTGTCATTAACACGCTGTCATTTTTCCAGCAAAATCCAGTACATGAGCTCTGCTCATTTGGACAAGTGTGCCATGATAGGAACATAGTAAGAAAACAAACATTAAATACAGTCTTTCAGGAGCATATTAATTGAAATAGCAAATACATATGAGGAAGGTAAAGGTTGGAATTCAATCTAAGGGCTCCAATGACATACGTAAGTTCCTCAAGCTTTGTTCTCGTAGTTTAATGGTCATCTAAACTCCTCAATTTGGTAGCACTGTTATAATTAACTTCTACATGCCAATAATTTAATATATAATGGGTCTCCGGTCTTTCCTTCCAGCTTAGATAAGCAGTTATGTTATGTCAAGACATTAATTTGGAACTGCTAAATAAGGCTGACAGATTTTATTTGTGTTGCAGTTCCTTTGTTATTTTCACAAGTGGCTTACTTGAACCATTTGTGTCATTCTCACTGACAGATGTTGTTGTTGGAATATTGACATCAGGCCAGAGGGTTGTCACCAGGGAATGGAAGCATTGGCAGTATCGTCTGTCACTGTGGAAACAAGCAATTGCTGATAACACAGAGCTGCAGCTCTGTTCTCTAGTTTGGATGCCCTTCTGGATTTTGAGTTTTTTTGTCCCAGATTGTCTAAAAATATAATGAAAACAAAATGAGCTGACGAATATGACAATTTTGTCATAAAATAAATACCCATTACTTTGTTTTTTATGTATAAAGCTATGGCGCTTCAAAGTAAGTCCCAATCACAACAAACTTTTCATATCCTGATGAAAAATAGATACCTTATGAAAATTATCTAACAACCTGTACTAATATAGCATTCTTCACACTGGAAAGACATCTCAGAATGCTTTACAATGCAAAGAAGAAAACAATTATGTACTTGACAACCCTGCCTAGATGGACTGAGAACTAGCTTGGCAATAGGAGGTGGTGATAAAAGGAAAACGTTCTTTCTATGAAAAAGTAGCCAATGGATTTCTGATTTCTGTGTCAGCCAGTGGCTCAGTGGATAGCACCCTTACCTCTGAGTCAGGTGGTTGTGGGTTCAAGTCCCACTCCAGAGACTTGAGCACAAAAATCTAGGCTGACACTCCAGTGCAGTGCTGAGGGAGTGCTGCACTGTCAGAGATGCCATCTTTCGGATGAGACGTTAAACCGAGGCCCTGTCTGCTCTTTCAGGTGGACGTAAAAGATCCCATGGCACTATTTCGAAGAAGAGTTGAGGAGTTATCTCTGGTGTCCTGGCCAATATTAATCCCATACTCAACATGGCTAAAAAAACTGATTATCTGGTCATTATCACGTTGCGGTTTATGGGAGCTTGCTGTGTGCAAATTGGCTGCTGCGTTTCCCACATTACAACAGTGACTACACTTGGAAAAAGTACTTCATTGGCTGTAAAGCGCTTTGGGACGTCCTGATGTAGTGAAAGGTGCTACATAAATGCAAGTTTTTCTTTTTATCCTGCTTTTTACAATATTGGTGAATGATGTAGAACAGGGCGACAGCAGTCGCATTATTAAATTTGCTGATGACACAAAGCTCTATGAGCAGATAGCAAGTAGAAAAGAGATTCACCATTTTCAATGAGACTTGGATCAGTTATGTAGCTGGGCTGAGATATTTTAACAGAGGGCAACGAATAAAGAAAAAAACATGCAAAGGTCTCCATTGGCAGAGGTGAACTAGGATATGTGAGTGATCAATGCACATACTCCAAACCCATCTGGTTCATAGGAGGTAATTATGAATAAGGCATGGGTATTGGATGCATCTGGAGGGCATTGTAATACAAGTCAGAATAAGTTACATTGTATAGGTCGATAGTAAAGCTAATTCTGATGCATGATATACCGCTTTGGTCGCCTTAACTCAAAATGGATAGAGAACAGTGACTAGGATGATTCTTGGCTTTAGGGCACTAAATTGTGAGGAAAGGCTTAAGGCTTGTAATAAACTTATCTTTACTTGAGATAAAAGACTAAGAGGAGGCATAATACAGGTCTTTAGAATAATGAAATGGATAGATGAAGTGTAAGTAAATATGTTATTTATCTTGAACAACATGAGACTAACAGATACAAATACAAAATTCACAAGATTACATAGTATTACATAGTTACATGGGGGAAAAATTGGGTTGCTCTGCGCCTCCTGTTAGCACCCAGGGTGCTAACAGGGCGCAAAGCAACTTGCACCCGGGCGCGGCGCCGCCCACGCCTCCCGCGAAATTCAGCGGGAGATTAGCGGCGGCGCTGCACCGCCGGCGATAACGTCATCGCCGTGCGCAGTGCCCCGGCCGCAATCTTCGGGCGCGCCCCCTGACTTACCGCCTGACGCAATGTCCGACGGGGTCAGGGGGGCTTACCTGCAGCCAGGGAGGCGCAATTTAAAGGCGAGGTGCAGGGTGGCCATTTTTGTTGCTGGCCACCTGCCTGCGCTGCCGTCCCCGGCCTCCTGAACGCCCCCCCCCCCCCCGCTCCCCTCGGAGTGCCGGCTGCGCTCCAAGAGCCCAGCACTTCTCTTGAGCCAAATGGGGCGCTACTCAATTTTTAGCCCATAGTATTTACAGCACAGAAACAGACTACGTGGCCCAACAGGTCCATGCCAGTGTTTATACTCTACACGAGCCTCCTCCCACCCTTCTTCATTTAACCCCATCAGCATGTCCTTCTATTCCTTTCTCCCTCATATGCTTATCTAGCTTCCCCTTAAATGCATCTATGCTATTCACCTCAACTACTCTTGTGGTAACGAGTTCCCTATTCTAACCTTTCTCTGGATAAAGAGGTTGCTCCTGAATTACTTATTGGATTTATTAGTGACTATCTTTTATTTATGGCTCCTAGTTCTGGTCTCCCCCATAAGTGGAAATGCCTTCTCTACGTCTAGCATATCACAACCTTTCAGAATCTTAAAGACCTCTATCAGGTCACCCCTCAGTCTTTTTTCTAGAGAAAGGAACTCCAGCCTGTTCAATCTTTCTGGATAGGTATTACCACACAGTTCTGGTATAATTCTAGTAAATCTTTTTTGCACCTTCTCCAGTGTCTCTATATTGTTTTTTTATAATGTGGAGACCAGAACTTTCACAGTACTCCAAGTGTGGTTTAACCAAGTTTCTATACAAGATTAGCATAATTTCTCTGCTTTTCAATTCTATCCCTCTAGAAATGAAACCCAGTGCTTTGTTTGCTTTTTTTATGGCCTTATTAACCTGCTTCCTTTCTTTTAGTGATTTGTGTATCTGTACCCCCAGATCCGTCTGCTCTCTATCCCATTTAGACACTTAGGCCGAGATTTTCTGGGGTGTCAACGGGCGCGATCGGTGGTGGGTCGGGTGGCAAAGTGTTTTTTATTTCCCAGTGGGTCGGGACCCTGCTGTGAACCCGCCGCCATGCGCCTTTCCCAATGTCGGGTCTGTCAGCGCTGAGCAGACCCGAAATGCAGCAGCAGGAGACCCAATTCAGGAAATTATGACTTTGTTTAGAGATCACTACGAATACATTTGAGCTCATCTTTTGATATTATGTGCTCGCCCAAGGGGTCTACGCTAGTCATGGACCACGTCTGTCAAGCTGAGGCGGGAGTTCAGTGGCCATTGAATCAGCTGTTGAGTTGACAGCTTCAAATGTACAGTAAAAGCTCCCATCTTACAGAGATATCTTCCCTCAGCCACAAGCTCTTCCTCACTGCATTTTCGCAACAGATTCATCATGCTGCAAGTCTTTACACAAGCCTCCATCCAGTCTGACCTCATTACCTCTCTCACCATTGACAGATCGCTTCTGTCGTCTCTACTTCACCTGCCATCTATTCCACCAGCATGGGTGCCCTTTATACTCTTTCATCTTGATCCTCAGAACCCCACCACAATCAGCCCCAACACCAGCAGCACCATGCACACCAGCAGCACCAACAACAACACCACCACCAACCTTCTCTGTAATCAACTGATGCTGCACAGGACAGAGGGCATCAGCACCCGACCACATTGCTGCCCGGGAGGCCAGGTACGGCCTCACCATGGCCAGATTTACTTCACTTGATGCTGTACACCCTGGCTGCCACATGATGTGCCAGGTTGGCACAATTCCACACCAACACCATAAAGCATCCCTACAATGCCCAAGCCATTCCTTTCACACTCATCACCATTGCGGGGCGTACCGTTATGTCTCATCATTCACTGCAACTCACTAAGCCACTTCCAAAGGTACACACAAATCTGTCCAAGAACGCAAAGTGTTGAAAATAAAGGTTTCAATGTTTGATACCACATTAACAGAAACATTACATGAACATTGCATAAAACACCCAAGTGCCTATCCTTCTGTGTTGTTAGTTGGTTTGATTGCACTAGGATGAGGGTGAGTGTGAGGGGCGGCTAGTGAGATGGGGATGTGTTAGTATAGATAGAGAGGGATTGGTGGAGGTGCAAGGTAAGTTGGTGTGAGTAAGGATGTGCAGGAGTAGGGTGGGGAAGGCAGAGTGATGGGGAGGTGATGAAAGGCACAGCAGGATGAGGTTGAGTGTGGCTTTGTACTAACGTTTCGTGATCTACTAAGAGCATTGAAACATTTGTGGCACTGCACCCAGGTCCACCTGACCACATCCCTGCTTGGGCCCTCCTTTGCAATGTGCAACCAGGCTGTGTTGATCTCCTGGGGAAGTGTCTTCCACCTATGGGAAGGGAAGAGGACCTCCCTGCGTGCTGTGACTCCCTCCATAAGCATATGGAGGGAGTCATGGGAGGGCCTGGGTGCAGCCCTGCACCTCTGTGGAGTCATTGTCAGTGTTTGCAGCACCTCAATGCTGTAGAACACTGACAGCATAAAGGTCAAATTAAAGTTGGCCATGGTCCCTTTAAGGAAACCGGCTGATGACGCGTCGTAAAATGACATCACCAGACCCGTTTCATCTAATTGGACCGGGAAACAAGCTGGGTGCACTTAACAAGCCCCATCAACGGACATTCATTTCACAGAGCGGGATGGAGCCAGCAGCGGGTTCAAGATCCGCCACCAACGTTGCCCACCACAGACCCACTGAGGTCAGCAAAATCCCGGCCTTATTTTCCAAGGAGTGTGTAGCCTCCTTTTTCTTCCTACCAAAATGTACCACATCACACTTATCTATATTGAAGTTTATTTGCCAATTACACACCCATTCTGCAAGTTTATTAATGTTTCCCTGTATTTTGTAGCAGTCCTCCTTGGTATTAACTATACCCCCCAATTTGGTGTCATCTGGAAATTTTGAAATTGTAGTAGACGTATGGAAATAACTTCCAGAGAAGGTAACTCATTCTGAGTGTGTTTCCAGCTTTAAAAAAGGAGCTGGATCATCGTCTGTCAGGAGCCAGAAGAGAGGGTTGTTGAGATAATTGACAATATAGACTGATTTTGTTTTTCAGGGCGGTCAGGGATAGAAATTAGTGTTTCCTAAATCAACAGTGTGTGTGGTTGGTAAGTCCATGACATAATAATGATATAGACTCTGATTGGAGCAGTCCTGATTGGCATTATGGCCCGGATTTTGCGGGCAGCAGCAAAGTGACGGCGCTCGCCACTGACCTCGAAGAAAGCTGCCCACAAACATCTAGCGATCTTCATAGTGTCAATTTCACTTTTCCCAATTGATTCTGGCGCCAAGTCTAGGGGATCTCCAGCGTCCAGCATCAGTGATGTCATCAAGCAGGCGAAGCAGCCAATCACATTGAAGAATTCTCACAGACAACCAACCAGAAAGTAAAATGCACAGCTTATCCTTCACTTTTTATAAATTTTACAGAGTGAAATAAAGATTGGAACATACACATGGGATTAAAGTAGAAGCTGAAATATCATAAACAAACTTTAAAAAAAAATGTTTTTATTATATTAAAATATATGGAATTTTTATCATAATGGAAATGTTTGACATTCATCAAATATAAAATTAGTTTTTCTTGGCCAGAGAGGTTGTTCAGCAGTAATTATGACTTAGTACACTGTTAAAAACACAGTTACACCTCATAGTACAATGTTAAATATTTTCAGGGTTTTTTAACAGCATACAGGGGCAAGTTCTCATCAGTTCAGTGATTTCTCAAAGGTTGCCGTCTGCGGGGTCTTCAGCAGCCCTCCCTGTGGAGCAGCAGGGAATCACTGACAGCAACTTCTGGATTTCCGCATTTAACTGCGCATATGCGGTCTCCAGAAGTTGCTGTCAGTATCATCGGGTAATGACGGCGAACGCTGACAATTCCGCCGTCATTATAACCACAAAATCTGGGCCATTAGCCTTTTCGTATTTTCTTATTATAGGGCAAGCTACCCAGTGTTTAGTCTACAAGTGTGTTGTCCAGTGTGGCACTGAACCACACAGACCAGAAAGATCCCAGTTTGCTGAGTTAGCTTGCACCACACACTGTTTCTACCTACTTTGTCCCAACCTTTCATAATTTTAAATTGTTCAATCAAATCACCACTTAATCACCTCTGTTCTAAAAAAAAGAACCAATTTTTTAAGTCTTTATTCGTGTTTGTATTTCCTAATACTAGGCAGTATCCTAATGAAAATGCATTGTATTTTCTCTGTTGCATCAACATCCTTCCTATATGTGGAGTCCAAAACAGCAAACTGTATTCCAACTGTGGTCTTATTAATGTGTTATATAGATTCAACATTACATCTCAACTTTTATATTCTACACCTCTTGTCATAAAGCCCAGTCTTCCTTTAGCTTTTCCATGGCCTTACCAACTTGAGGTGCTGCTTTTAATTTCTTTTAAGCCTGAAATCCCTCTCCTCTTCTACATCACCCAGTTTTCCCCCAAAGTAGAATTATTGGGGTTTTTTTAAACCAAAATGCACCACCTCACATTTACTGATACTGAATTCCATCTGCTACTGTTTTGCCCGTTCCACCACCTTATCAATTTCCCTTCACAGCTTCTTTTGGAGATGATACATTCCAACCAGTTCTTGATTTTGTTACTAAACAGGAGACCCAGGCTAAGCCACAAGAGACACGCACGTCCAGGCCTGTTACCAACGGTGTGTAAACCTCAGCCTAAAGTGTAATGAATTCCACTTTTAGCAATAGCACTATTCTCTTCCTTTAGTCTATAATGAATTAAATCATAACATATTTTAAAAGCTCAATTATTGCAAGACAATAACTGCTTCAACACTTAGTGATACGCATGTCCATTCTTTGGCAGTATTCCGGCAAACACACAGCAGATGTGACACAAGAGGGACAGAAAAACATGATTTAA
Organism: Somniosus microcephalus; assembly: GCF_052327205.1. Taxonomy (NCBI): domain Eukaryota; kingdom Metazoa; phylum Chordata; class Chondrichthyes; order Squaliformes; family Somniosidae; genus Somniosus; species Somniosus microcephalus. Next base: position 40,028,828 of record NC_141008.1, read on the forward strand.
ATATTCATCTAATGGTACTAAAATCCACTTTGTGCCACTGAATTAAATGCATTTTAGTGACATACTGACAATAACATTTTGATTACAATATTCAAAGGGTTTATAATTCTGAATATATAATCATAACTTTACTGTCAAATTTATGTTATATCTTCTGCTCACCATGCCCTACTATTCAACTGGTGTGATTATTAGGTGCTCCTGCTATTGACTGTTTAACTCCTGACATCATTCAGTTGAGCACTTCGTATAACCAGAGGGAAGCAACATATTTTAATGCCTGAAATTTCAGATACAGATTTAGAATGCTACGCCATTACATGCTGTGCTTCAACAAAGAGATTGTTTGCGGTCAGAATTTTAAAAGTAAGCTATTTGACTGGAATTACTATAACCAGTAATTGTAATTGGTCAAACATGCTCCAACAATGCAGCTTACATTTATATATATCTGTAATACATTAGTATAGTGTGTATAATATGTACTTCTTGTAAGTGTCACTTACTTTCTGCAACACTTCCCTGTCATGTCTATTTCCACCTATTTCCATCATACCTAAATGTATACTTACCACATACTCACGTTTCATTAAGTCCTCCATGTTACACAGGATTACATAGGATATACGGCACAGGAACAGGCCATTCGGCCCAACCAGTCCTTGCCAGCGTTTATGCTCCACTTGAGTCTCCTCCCGTCTTTCCTCATCTAACTCTATCAACATAACCCTCTATTCCCTCCTCCCTTATATGCTTACTAGCCTCCCCTTAAATGCATCTATACTATTGGCTTCAACCACTCCCTGTGGTAGCAAGTTCCACATTCTCACCACTTTCTGGGTAAAGAAATTCCTTCTGAATTCCCTATTTGGTTTCTTGGTGACTATCTTATATTGATGGCCTCGGGTTATGCTTTTCCCCACAAGTGGAAACACTCTCTCTGTATCTACACTAAATCATGAGGGGTCTGGACAGAGTAGATAGAGAGAAACCATTCCCACCGGCAGAAGAGCTGAGAACCAGAGGACACAGACTCAAGGCGACTGGCAAAAGAACCAAAGGTGACACAAGATTAAAAAAAACCTGCGCAGCAAGTGGTCAGGAACTGGAATGCAATCTGGTGCCGATTTACATCTCCAAGGTAGGTAAGACGACTGAATTTCCTTTCCAAATTCACCGCTGCTTCCGCCGGTAGGGGATTGGGGCACTTGTCCCGGCCCGCATCTTCAGCTAGAAGGGCACAAGACATTGAGGCCTAGAAATTGGGTATAGCCCCGCTTGAGGCGTTAGAACTGGCGCTGCGCAAAGTTTATAGCCAGACGAAACTTATCGCCGCCTGGCGCGATATTGGGTTACATCGCCCCCAAAGGTGATTGAGGCGCAAATTCAGCCTCCTAAGGCGCAAAACTTCCGGCGCTACCCAATATCGGCGCGGACGGGCACAGCGCAGCTGATCTTAATTACCGATAACCACGAGACTTCCAGGCGCCGGCCGGCTCTTAAAGGGGTGGGTCAGTCAGCCTCAGCTTCCACACTCATCGCCCTGTAGGCCTCAGAATCGGCGCACGCCCTTCTCTGGCGCAAAAAACTTGGTCAAGATGGAGAAGGTGAGACAGAGAGCAGAGCACTTCAGCACTGAGGCTCTGGAGCAGTTGGTGGCCGCAGTGGAGCGCCGTCGAGATGTTCTCTATCCTGACAATGGCAGGAGGCCGAATCAAAAGGACTACCGCCGAGCTTGGAGGGATGTTTGTCAGAGGGTCAACTCCAGCAGCATGGCGACCAGGAGCCCTGTTCAGTGCAGGAAGAAATTCAACGACCTCACTCGGGTCGTGAGGGTGAGTGGTATTTATGCAAACTTCTGATTCCCTCCATCTGCACCTGACTTCATGGCTACAGGGTGCGCGATGCCCCAATGGCCATGTGTCAGCAAGCACCCATGGCCCTTTCTGGGCACACAAATGCACATTTGACTCAGGGCGTCATGTAAGGGCTCTTGCACCATGGGGGGCATGAGATGATCACTCAGGGCGTCATGTAAGGGCTCTTGCACCATGGGGGGCATGAGATGATCACTCAGGGCATCATGTAAGGGCTCTTGCACCATGGGGGGCATGAGATGATCACTCAGGGCATCATGTAAGGGCTCTTGCACCATGGGGGGCATGAGATGATCACTCAGGGCGTCATGTAACAGCACTTCCCCTTCTTTCCCTTGCAGTCCAAGCTGGCAATGATTCGCAAGGACCAGCTTCGAACCGGTGGAGGACCTCACAAGTGGTCACTCTGATGGATCTCGAGGAGAGAGTGCACCAGATTCTTGGAGGACGTCTGAGTGGTCCTGTTACCACTGCAGCTGCCGACCCCATTGTCGACAGCGATGGTAAGGATCTCACCTTTTTCAGCTGTCTCCTTCCATTTGGTCCCCCCCGCCAGCATGCTTTCTCACTGTGGAGCCATGTCATAGCCTTGCCGCAATCTGGCATGCCTTGCTGCCAACCTATCCTTTTGCTAAAGCCACTCTTCCACCTCCCTGCTTTCAGATGCTGCATCACCAGCTCGGGATCCGGGCCCTGAAGCTGCCAGTGCCAGTGCCTCCGGAGGCGAGGATCAGGAGGAAGCCGCACCATCCGTTCCAGCTGCAGGGGAGCCAACACATCTGCAGACTGGGGATAGTAGCTCCCTGGAGGGGAGGGGGGGCGCTCTGATGAGGAGCCAGTTGCCGGAACAAGCGGCCTGCATCAACGCGAGGGGGGTAGGCAAGTTCGGGCACTGGCTCCCTGGAGGGCGAGGCAGGGAGCAATGACTGCTGCACAGAGTGCAGAGGAGGTGCGTAGCCTGGCTGAAATGAGCACCCAGGCCCGGCTCAGGCACACTGAGCTTATGGCTGCAGTGGGGAGGATGCCTCAGTCGATAGAAACACTGGCAAGGAGTGTGCTGGACTTTGGCGCTGCAATGGAGAGGACTGTCCAGGGCTTCGGGGCAGCAATGGAGAGGACTGTCCAGGGCTTTGAGGCCACTATGGAAAGGACTGTTCACAGCTTCGGACAATCCCTGGAAAGGTCTGTCCAGGGCTTGTCCGAGGCAGTGGAACGGACTGCTCCGGCCTTGTCCGAAGCAATGGAGAGAACTGTCCAGGGCTTCTCCGAAGCACTGGCACCTGCCACACAGGTCCTCACTGCTGCCATGCAGTCACTTGCTGGCCTCGTCCAGACCCAGATTGAGGCAACGCGAACTCTCACTGCTGCCACCCTATCTGCATCAGTTAGGATCACCCCGGGCCCTTCCAGTACCACACGAGGCCAGGAATCAGTGGAGCAGTCGCTTGTGGCGGTAGAGCCGAGCCGGTCCCGTCCGAGAGCCAGTGTGTCGTCCGACCATGGTGCAGGCGTCCTCTCTCGGCAGGTGACCATTGCTCATGCCACCGCTGGAACGTCTGCAGTGCAGCTGCCACCACCTGCAGTGCACACTGCTTCCAGCCATGGCCAGATCAAGCAGCCAGCCTCTGCACCCTCCAAGCCCAGAGGTCGTCCAGGCCGTCCCTCAGGGGCTTCTGCGCTTGCAGACAGTCACCAGGCGTCCCCCATCCTTGACGCCGCCACTGGGGTTCAACTACGGAGGAGCAGCAGGGAGGGAAGGGGCCGACCGCGAAAGAGAAGTCAGTCTCCATCAAGGGGCCAGCAGTAGAGGGAGGTGCTGAGACGTTTCTTTCCCCAAATTCAAGGACGCCCTCACCTGTTCTGGTTGTTGGTGACGGTTTGTTTAGTTTTGCGGCTTTGCCAGAGAGTTAACTGTTATTTTGTTAGTTATGGTTTCTGTTGACATGACGTTGTTATGCTGGAAGGAAGCACTTTGTTGAAAATAAAGATTTTTTTTTATTTACAATGGTACTCGTAACTATTTACAGTCATGCTGGCCTTCATAGGCTTTGAACGATCAGAAGTGCGCAGGACGAATGAGACCCATCATTCCGTCAGAGGGTCCTCGAACCGAGTCCTTATGAGCCTCTGACGGACGGCCCTTCCAGTTTCAGGAGCCCTCCCATCTTCCTCCTCCTCCTCCTCCTCCTCCGCATGCTCCTCCTCCTCCTCGTCTGCCTGCTCTTCCTCCTCCTCCTCCTCCTCCTCGTCCGCCTGTTCTGCTGGACCTTGAGGGGCAGCTGGCATTGGCTGGGTTCGTCGAATGGCCAAGTTGTGGAGCATGCAGCAGACGACGATGATGCGACCCACTTGCTCTGGGGCGTACTGCAGGGCTCCCCCCGAATGGTCTAGACAGCGGAAACGCTGTTTGAGCACACCAATAGTGTGCTCCACAATGTTCCTGGTCGCCTGATGGCTGCTATTGTAAAGCTCTTCTGCCGGGGTGGCGGGCAAACGGAGTGGGGTCATGAGCCATGGGCAGAGAGGATAGCCCTTGTCGCCAAGAAGCCAGCCTCGTGGGTGAGCTGGCCCCTCAAAAAGGTCAGAAACTGAGGTCTGCCGCAGGATGAACGCATCATGGCTGCTCCCTGGGAATTGGGCGTTGACTGCCATGATCATCTGGCGGTGGTCACAGACCAGCTGGACATTGAGGGAGTGGAACCCCTTGCGGTTGCGGAATGCCACAGGATTCAGTAATGGTGCCCGCAAAGCCACGTGTGTGCAATCAATGGCCCCCTGCACCATGGGGAAGTCCGCAATAGCAGCGAAGCCCTGCGCACGCTCCGCCTGCTTCTCCAGGGTCAGAGGGAAGGTGATTAATTGATGCCTTCTTCTATAGAGGGCAGCTGTCACTTGCCGGATGCAACAATGCACTGCAAATTGAGATATATTCGCTGTGTCCCCAGTGGCTGACTGAAAGGATCCGGTGGCGTAAAAGTTGAGGGCAACAGTCACTTTGACGGCCACCGACAGAGAGGTCCTGCACCGTAGACGTGGCTGCAGATCCTCAGCAAGCAGGTGGCACAGCTCAGTCACAACCTCCTTACCAAATTGGAGCCTTCGCAGACACTGCTCCTCCGACATGGTAAGGTATGACACCTGCTGCCTGAAAACCCTCGCAGCGTATCTTCGGAGTGGCCGACCTCCATTGCCCCTCCTCCTTCTGGCCAATCCCGGCCCTCTCTCCCGCCGTCTCTGTGCCCCTTCAAAGTGTCCGGCCATGAGGACGTTCCCCTCCAAAGCAGCTCCCATTGCTATGCCAGACAGGCAACACGCTGTAATGTCTTGCGCTCCAACTGCTCCGGACGGAAGGTCCCAAGTATTCGAAGCAACCCCTGACCCTTCCTAAAAGCTATGGTGGCTACACTGTAATCATGCTAGCTCTCATTTGGCACCTCGGCCCTGCTCCTTCATGGCCTCCTTAGTTTTAACATGTGGTGCCTATTTCCAGCTCCTAATTCTTCTGCTCACCAACTCTCTCCAGCAACGATCAGAATGAACAGGCCAAGTGGCTGCAGCTTTTGTACTAGAGCTGTCCCCTTTAAATAGCGCCCCCCGACTCCGAGAAGGGCCTGGGAACGTTCCTTCGAACTGTCACTAATAGCGCCAGGCGGAAAGGTTCCGGTCAGGGGCGCCAAAAGGGCGTTGCACACTGAAATGACGGCATGATCTGCCTGCGCACGCGGGCGCGCGCTAACAGTTAGCGCAGGCGCTAAATGGATAGTCAATATGGGAGTTGTCGCTATCCTCATTGCGCCCGCCCGAACATTGGGTAGCGCCCCAAATCTCGGGCTCATTAGGCGCTAATCGCTGGCGCAACCAACCGAATTTCTAGGCCTGAGAGTTTTTTGAACGGATTCGGCCCAAAAAAGTTTGAGAACCACTGAACTAGATACTACTTATTATCAAGGATGGTCGCATGGCTGGTGTGATCTGTGGACCAAGATGTTCTTTAAATTATAAAAACTGAGTGTTAAACTCCAGAAATGATGTTCCAACAATCTTAGCTGTGCCCACCCCTGACCCTTCCTAAAAGCTATGGTGGCTACACTGTAATTGTGGTGTATGTAACCTGTTCCACCTTAAGAGAACTTAAGCCTGTTCCACCTTAAGAGATGTACTACTTTCTCTGGCTGCTGTATACGTAATACCGGTGGTGACCACCGGTATATAAGCACTGTGTAGTAAGATTGTACTTAGTATAGTCCTGACCTCCAACCAGTAAAGACCTGTTGAACTTTAATCTTGTAGTCTGTGTTAATAATTACAACTAGAACACACAGACCTAACAGTGGCGACGAGTCCGATTCTTACCCTGCGGCAGTTTATATCCACGGCGGCTTCGTCCACAGAACGGACGTCGAAGAGAGGCTTCCACCCTCATCGCCCTGCTGGAAGACACGTCGCGCGGCAGACATCGAGAAACCAGAGTGCAGAAGACATCCTGAACTCGAAGCCTCCATCAGCGGCTGTCAGCTATCTTCTTTCTACCTCGGTGGTGGGTAAGCCGGGCAGCGACGCGACCAGAAAGTCGGCCGCGTTGGCTGTACAGACGGGGAGGGAAGATGGAGGAATAAGGGTGGTGAGATCGATCGCGACCGGAGATAAGGGCCGGGCCGCATTCGGGCCGAAAGGCGCAGCGCGGGGACATCGATCACAGCTGGTGATAAGGGCCGGGCCGCATTCGGGCTAAAAAGGCGCAGCGTCTGGGGCAACTGAAGGCGCGAGAGCCATGGTGAAGCGGAGACAGCGTCGGGGGACGGGTGAAGACTGCCAAGCGCGGGAAAACCGCCATTTTGTAGGCGGAGGACGAAGACAAGAGCGGGAAGCCGCCATCTTGGATAAAAATAAAAATAAATTAAATTGCAACGATGCCTAAACATGGGAACATTAATACCTTTGATAGCGACATCGAAGATTGGGCCATGTATGTAGAACGCATACAAAATTATTGTAAAGCAAATAAAATCCCAGATGAAGAGAAAGCACTAACATTATTAAACTTAATGGGTGCGAAGACATACGGGCAATTGAAACACCTTTTATCACCAGATGAACCGACGGATAAGACGTTCGAGGAGATTGTTACTGTCCTGAAAAATCATCTAAACCCCACACCGCTGATGCTAGCGGAACGATTTAAATTTTACAGCAGAAGGCAGCTGAAGGATGAAAGCAATGCTGAATATTTAATGGAATTGCGTAAGCTAGCAAAGTACTGTCAGTTTGGAACGAGACTGACAGAGGCGCTACGAGATAAATTTGTGTGTGGTTTATTAAAAGAAGATACACAAAAGTGACTGCTCGAGGAGAATGAGCTGACGCTTGAGAAAGCGGTCACTATGGCAGCAGCACACGAAGCCACAGCGAGAGGCACGGCAGTAATGCAGCTACGGTCACCGGAACTCAGTACAAATAAATTGGGTTTGAGTACTGTAAAATGTTATCGTTGTGGAAAGACAACGCACGATCAGAACCAGTGTTGGTTTAAAAACCAAGAATGCAGAACGTGTGGCAGGCTTGGCCACATAGCTAAAGTATGCCGGTCAGGAAAGAAGACCAGCAACAAAAAGTCACCGCAAGGAAAATACATAAAGGTACACAAGGTGACAAAGAACAGTTCGACCGAACAGAAGTCAGATTCAGACGCTAGCAGTAATGAACTGGGTAGCTTAAGAGTACACAACGTTGGTAAGGATGCAGATCTCCAGACAATTTGGGTCACCCTTCAGATAGCAGGAGTCCAAGTAAAGATGGAATTGGACACTGGATCGGCATTGACGGTCATGAATAAGAAAGATTACAAAAGGTTATTCCAACATATTCCCCTACGGGATACGGAGATTATATTGAAAACATACACGGGGCAAAGAGTGTACCCCATCGGAAAGATAGAGGTAAAAGTGGTCCACAAGGGCGAAGAAAGCCAAGTAATGGACTTATATGTGCTACCTGAAGGAGGTCCACCACTACTGGGACGGGAGTGGATTAGGAAAATGAATATGGACTGGCACTCCTTGAAGGCATTAACGGTAGATTCCGGGGAAACAGATGTCAAACCTAAACGATTGTCCAAAATATTGGATGATGCTAAAGAGGTGTTCCAGCAGGGACTGGGAACACTGAGAGGAATTACGGCAAACATCAAGATTGATGAACATGCACACCCAAAAGTTTTTAAAGCCAGACCGGTACCCTATGCAATACGACCTACTGTAGAAGCGGAACTGGAAGCGCTAGAACGTTCAGGTATACTGTCTAAGGTAGATTGGAGTGAGTGGGCTACGCCCATTGTTCCCGTTATGAAACGTCCTTCGAGCAACAAGCCAGGAGAACCAGGGAAGGTTCGCATCTGTGGAGATTTCAAAATCACCGTTAATCCGGTGCTTCACACGGTGCAGTATCCGCTTCCGCGGATTGAGGACATTTTTGCTTCGTTGTCTGGCGGGAAACACTTCACCAAGATAGACCTGGCGCAGGCGTACTTGCAGATGGAGGTTGAAGAAGAGTCACGCCAATACCTCACGATCAACACGCATCGAGGTTTGTACCGGTACAATAGGCTGGTTTTTGGAGTGGCATCGGCTCCAGCAATTTGGCAGAGGGCCATGGAGCAGGTATTACAGGGAATTCCAGGCACACAATGTTACCTGAACGATATTCTGATTACAGGTGATGGTGATGAAGAACACCTCGCAAACTTGGAACTGGTGCTCAACAGACTGAAAGAGTATGGACTTAGAGTTAATCGGCAGAAATGTGAGTTCTTCCAGAAGCGGATCTCGTACTGTGGTCATGTCATTGACCGGGAGGGGCTTCATAAGTCTCCTGACAAGATAGAGGCAGTTGTAAAGGCTCCCGCTCCGGATAATGTCTCTCAGTTGAGGTCGTTTCTAGGATTGATTAACTATTACCATAAATTTCTACCAAATCTATCCACGGTACTGCACCCGCTAAACGCTCTTTTACAGAAGGGGGTACCATGGGAATGGAGCGAAAACTGTAAGAAGGCATTTCGCAAAAGCAAAGAATTGATCACCTCAGAGGAAGTGTTGGCTCACTTCAACCCGACACTGCCTATTCGGTTGGCTTGTGATGCTTCTCCATATGGTATTGGGGCAGTACTCTCACACAAGTTGCCAAATGGCACGGAAAGGCCAGTCGCGTTTGCATCCAGATCATTGACCTCCGCTGAGTGCAACTATGCGCAGATCGATAGGGAGGCTCTCAGCCTTGTATGGGGAGTGAAGAAGTTTAATCATTACCTGCAGGACCAAAAATTCACACTTCTGACAGACCATCAGCCATTGGAATCCATTTTTAACCCTAAGAAGGGTGTTTCAGTGATGACAGCACAGCGTCTCCAGAGATGGTCCCTTTTCCTAGGGGCACATCAATATCAAATAGAATTCAAAGGTACGAAGCAGCATGGCAATGCTGATGGGCTGTCGCGCCTGCCACTACCTGAAGAAGAAGAAACAACGAAAGTTGACCCTGTTGAGTTATTTCATTCGACCATCATCGAGTGTTTACCAATCAATACAATACAATACAAATCGCTTTATTGGCATGATAAGGTACATCTTATGTTGCCAAAGCATCAAAATACATTTATGGTTGAACACATAAACGCGGTTCCATTCATACAGTGTATAAACAGGTATATCCCTGAGTTTATAAATATATTTTCGCCTTGTTTATATATACTCTTGTCTTAGTTTACTGGTTGTCCCTCTGTTCATGGCAAGCTGTAACATAGTGTGCCGCCAGTGTTACACAGCTTCTCTCCTCCCCCAGTAGGAATGGGAGTTTTTGGTTGTCAGTCAGATTTCTGAATTCAGGGCATATTTGTGAGAATTTTTGATAGAAATTCTCTCTGATGCCCTGATATTTTCCACAGGCTGTGAGGAAGTGCATCTGTCTCAACTACTCCCTGACTGCAGTGAGAGCATATCCTGTCTTCTCTTGGCAGCCTGGTCTGCCTGTGTCTGCCTTTTTCGATCGCTAGGCTATGTTCGCTAAGTCTGTACCTTGTCAAGGTTCTTCTCAGTTTGTTATCCTTTACCATGGTCAGGTAATCAGCTATGTTGTATTGTCTGTTTAGGGCCAAGTAGCAATTGAGTTTGCTTTGGGTTTTTGTTGTTTCTGCCCAATATGACAGATATTTTTCCTTTTGCTTAGCGACGATTGTGTTGGGTCGAATTCTTTGTGTTACCCTGTCCTGGGGCTGGTTATTGTTAGTATTGTTATTAGTTACTTTATTGAGTCCCAGGACTAGTTGACTGAGGGTATTCTTCTTTATGGTCAGCTCTTGGCATTTCAGGGTGTCGTAGTGATAGCATTGGGGGTTGCTCATTTGTAGGTGATTCCAAAATTTGGTGGCTCTTTTTTGGATAGTGATTATTAATGGGTATTGGCCTAGTTCCGCCCTGCATGCGTTGTTTACTGTTTTCCTTTGAATCACCAATGCAAGTATTGAAAGAGAAACCAGGAACGACCCGACACTGTCCAGAGTCTACGAGGTGACAGTGAAAGGATGGCCAACACGTGGTGATCCTCTGTTACCGGCATTCTCGGCAAGGCGAGACCAGCTGTCCGTCTGCCATGGTACTTTGATGTACGGGACAAGAGTGATTATTCCTCCCAAGTTAAGGGAAAGAGTTCTAAAAGAACTGCATGAAGGTCATCTGGGGGGAGTTAAGATGAAAAGTCTTGCTAGGGCTTATGTATGGTGGCCGGGTATTGACCAACAGATAGAGGAGTTGACGAAAAGCTGCACTGGGTGCCAAAAAGTGCAAAATGCACCTCCAATTGCACCACTACACCCATGGGAATGGCCTTCAGCCCCATGGCAACGCGTACATATTGACTTTGCTGGTCCATTCATGGACTCCATGTTCCTAATTGCGGTGGACGCACATTCCAAATGGCCAGAAGTGATCAAGATGAATACCACTACTTCAGAAAAGACAATTGCGGTGTTAAGAACAATATTCGCAAGGAACGGATTGCCAGAACAGATCTGTTCGGACAACGGACCACAGTTCGTGTCGGAAGAATTCCAAAAATTCTTAAAGAAGAATGGGATGAAACATTATACCTCTGCCCCATATCATCCGGCGACAAACGGGTTGGCCGAGAGATTTGTCCAAACATTCAAAAAGGCAATAAAGGCCATGAACGATGATCAGATTCCGCTACAGCACAAGGTGGACAATTTCCTAATGGCATATCGAAACGCCGCTCATGCAGTGACTAACCAAAGTCCTGCCATGATGTTTTATAACAGGAGGTTGCGGTCCAGGTTGGACTTGTTAAAACCAAATGTGCGGAGGGAAGTGGAAAACAAACAGTTCCGGCATATTAATAACAAGACCACTCGAAGTTTCGACGTAGGACAACCAGTGTTGGCAAGGGGCTATGGAAACGAAAAATGGCAGCCCGGAACAATTCGGGCCAGACAAGGACCTCTGATGTACACAGTAGATATTGGTAACAATGTGATAAGGCGTCATGCGGATCAACTGGTAGAATCGAGAGCAAGGGTCGAACCCATGGTTGCGACAGAGACAACTGTGGAAGACGTTAATGAACCTGAAGCATCTACCTCGGCAGGGAATGTACCTGATGATGATAACACCCAATGCATGGGAGACCAACTAGAGGAGTCACCTCAGCAACAGGAATCAGAGACCACTGAAAGGCGTTATCCAAACCGAATCAGAAGGCCTCCTGAGAGACTGAACCTTTGAACTGTTTATACCTGAAGTTATATATGTTATTATGTTATGTTAAATGGGGATATGACTGTTAAGCTAAAAAGGGAGGATTGTGGTGTATGTAACCTGTTCCACCTTAAGAGAACTTAAGCCTGTTCCACCTTAAGAGATGTACTACTTTCTCTGGCTGCTGTATACGTAATACCGGTGGTGACCACCGGTATATAAGCACTGTGTAGTAATATTGTATTTAGTATAGTCCTGACCTCCAACCAGTAAAGACCTGTTGAACTTTAATCTTGTAGTCTGTGTTAGTAATTACAACTAGAACACATAGACTTAACAGTAATCATGCTAGCTCTCATTTGGCACCTCAGCCCTGCTCCTTCATGGCCTCCTTAACTTTAACTTGTGGTGCCTATTTCCAGCTCCTAATTCTTCTGCTTCTCATCACTGCCCGCCTCCCTATTCACCCCTGCCTGATCATAGGCTTGTTTGCCCATTTCTTTCCTCTTGCTTCTTCCCGGCCATAGCCCCTTCTCCTGCCCATCAATGCTGATCTGACTCTTACCTCCGCCTTCTTTTTCAGCTGCCCTGTTGCAGCACCTGTCTTGACGACCTCTCCCCATCCTCACCTCCAAACCAGTAGATATTGTGTCCCATCTTCCTACATATCTACAAAGGTCTCAAGAGATGGTCATTGAGTACGTCTGTTTAGGAATATATGCTAGAGCCATTCATAGACACATTGGACACATACAAAAGAGAGAGGTCACTGAGAGGCGAGACAGAAGGAGTGACAAAAGCAATGAAAAAAGAGCGAGATAGACTAAACTAAACTATAGTTGTGTGTTATCACCTCCAGTCTGACTGCTTCCAGGACGTGTTTGCTGCTTAGAGAGCTAGGAGATGGTTTATTACCATGTTTGTCAGTGTGTTGTGACTTGGAGACGGGAAGAATAGGATGGCTATATTTTCTAAACCAAATCCGGGGACACACAGGATGGGAGCACAGCAAAGTAGCCAGGATGGAAAATGTAGGTTGCACAGCGTAGCGCGGCAAAACATTTTAGCAGCCTATATTACAACAGTTGCACATATACACTACAAATGCAAAACAAATGTGCATATAATTACCGCGGATGTGACATCACACTATTGAAGACACCTGAATGACGTGTGTTCTACGTCATACGCCATTGAGTCAGCGTCGTAGCTATGGCAACTGCAATAGTGCTGCACCATCGATACTCAACCCCGAATACCCACATTTTCATTTCCCAATTTTAAATCCGTTCCAAACACTGAGATTTTCCATATAAGGTGTAAAACACCCTGTCTCAGAAGGTTTCCGTAGTGTATGTACCTTTACGAGAGAACTACTTTTACAGCTCCTGCATACTGTAGTACCGGCAGTGACCACACCTGTATATAAGCCTTGAGCATGCCTCTGTACCCCAGTCTTGAGATTACCCTACTCCAGTAAATACCTGTTGATTGTTCAGTTACAGCATCCGTGTGGTTATTGAAAAACATCATACTCTCAGAATCACGGATCTAACAGTGGCGACGAGTGTCGATTCGAATCTACCTGCAAATCTGCATTTCCCTTCGAGGATTCGCTCCGGAGGGCGGTGGAAGAAAGTCGAGGCCAGAAGCACAGGCGTCGACCACGAGCAACCACCCAGTCGTCCGGCAGAGAGTGAACATCGCAGGGGAGGCTGTGGAGAGCCGGGCTTGGTTTCCCAGCCACGACGATCAGCGACAGACTGACGACAGGTACAGCGCAGACCCTTCCCGGACAGCGGCGGCTGGAGCCGACCAACAGCGGAGAAAAAGCCGAGCAGCGTCGATGGGGTAAGACAGAGGGTGAAGCGCACAGGGCGCAGCCGGGGTTTGAAAACCGAGCGGCGTCGAGGAAAAACAAAACGGAGAGAGAGAGAGTAAAGCAACAGCCGGGTTCAGGACCGAGCGGCGGAAACGGGAAAGGCGCACAAAAAAAAGAACGCGCAGAGCACAGCCAGGGCTCAAGGGCTGAACAGTGTCCGCGGGGAGAAGAAGGGAGAGCGCGGGAGACGCCATTGAGCCGTGGCGAAGAAGGAAGAGCGCAGGAGACGCCATTTTTAGAAGCCGCAGCGGAGAAGAAGGGTGAGCGTGGGAAGGAAGGAAAGCACGGGAGACGCCATTTTGTGCCAGCGGAAAAGAAGGGGAAGCGCGGGAGACGCCATTTTTGACAGTTAAATCACACCCAGGGATGCCGAAGAGTGGCAGTATCTCTACGTTCGACAATGAAGTCGAAGATTGGGCGACATGTGTGGAACGTATTGAGGTGTACTGCAGGGCGAATGAAGTGCCAGATGCTAGGAAAGCACTGGTTTTGTTAAATTCCATGGGTGCAAAAACTTATGGGTTACTGCGAAACCTAATAACCCCAGAGAAGCCTGTGAACAAGAATTTCGAAAGCATAGTAGAAATCCTACATGACCACTTAAACCCCACACCGCTGCTGATAGCAGAATGATTTAAGTTCCATAAAAGGAACCAACACAAAGACGAAAGCAATGCTGAGTACTTAACGGAACTGCGCAAGCTATCGAAACACTGCCAGTTTGGAGTGGGATTAGCAGATACGTTAAGGGACAAGTTTGTGTGTGGGCTGCAAAGTGAAGGAACCCAGAAACGGCTTCTATCAGAAAAGGATCTTACGCTGGACAAGGCTTTCAGTATGGCAGTATCACACGAAGCAGCTGCAAGGGGCGCTGCAGAGATACAATGGAGACCGCAAGAATATGGCACCAATGAAATGTCCTATGGAACAGGGAAGTGCTATCGCTGCGGCAGAACAACACACGACCAGAAGGATTGTTGGTTCAAGGACCAAGTGTGCAGACAGTGTGGAAAAGCAGGACACATAGCAAGAGTCTGCAGGTCTGGGAAGAAAATCAACAGTAAGAAATCTCCACAGGAGAAGTACAAAAAGGTACACAAGGTGATGGACAGTAGTTCAGACGAACAGAAAAGTGACACAGACTCCGGAAGCAAGGAGCTGGGTTGTCTGAAACTACATAAGGTAACCAAAATGGAGGATCAGCCCTAACAGTCATAAACCAAAGGGACTACAAGCGGCTATTTTCACATATGCCCTTGAAAGCTACAGAGATTGTCTTGAAGACGTATACGGGGCAAAAAGTCTACCCCAAAGGAAAAATAAGGGTGAAAGTGATATATAAAGGCCAGGAAATACCTAAAATGGACATATATATATTGCCAGATGGAGGACCACCACTGCTAGGACGTGAATGGATCCGGAAGATACAATTAGATTGGCATTCCATACAGGCACTGAAGGTTGAGGCCAAAAAGGATGATGACGTCACACCTGGACGACTGTCAAAAATGCTAACTGATGCAAAAGAAGTGTTCCAGGAGGGACTCGGAACACTAAAAGGCATAATAGCAATGATTAAAATAGAGGAAAATGCAAGCCCAAAGTTTCTTAAGGCCAGACCAGTGCCTTATGCGATCAGACCAGCTGTCGAAACAGAGCTGGAAGGGTTGGAATGTTCAGGAGTACCGTCCAAAGTAGACTGGAGCGAGTGGGCTACACCCATCGTTCCTGTAATGAAGAGGTCGTTGAGTAATATGCCTGGGGAACTAAAGAAGGTCCGCATCTGT
Organism: Somniosus microcephalus; assembly: GCF_052327205.1. Taxonomy (NCBI): domain Eukaryota; kingdom Metazoa; phylum Chordata; class Chondrichthyes; order Squaliformes; family Somniosidae; genus Somniosus; species Somniosus microcephalus. The sequence goes on from NC_141008.1 coordinate 40,044,138, forward strand.
GGGGATTTTAAGGTGACAGTGAACCCAGTCCTTCACACGGTACAATATCTGCTTCCACGAATTGAGGATATTTTCGCCTCGCTATCTGGAGGTAAACGCTTCACCAAAATTGATCTAGCCCAGGCGTACTTGCAAATGGAGGTAGACGAAGCCTCGAAACAATACCTTACGATTAACACTCATAAAGGTCTCTATCAATACAACCGGCTGGTGTTCGGGGTAGCATCGGCTCCGGCTATTTGGCAAAGGGCAATGGATCAAGTCCTGCAAGGGATTCCAGGGACCCAGTGTTATTTGGACGACATCCTGGTCACGGGCGAAAATGACAGTGATCACCTCGCCAACTTGGAGAAGGTGCTCACCAGATTAAAGGAATATGGGCTACGAGCTAATCGCCACAAGTGCGAGTTTTTCCAGAAGCAGATCTCGTATTGTGGCCACGTCATCGATGAAGAGGTGTTACATAAGTCCCCTGAAAAGATTGAGGCAGTAGTCAAGGCTCCAGCACCGGAAAATGTTTCACAGCTGAGGTCGTTCCTCGGGCTGGTAAACTACTACCATAAGTTCTTACCAAATTTATCCACGGTATTACACCCACTGAACACCCTACTGCAAACAGGGGTACCATGGAAGTGGAATGACGAACGTAGACAAGCTTTCCAGAAGTGTAAAGAATTGATCACATCTAAAGAGGTGTTGGCCCATTTCAACCCAGCACTACCAATTCATTTGGCATGTGATGCATCACCCTGTGATATTGGAGCGGTGCTGTCGCACAAATTCCCAGACGGGTTGGAGAGGCCAGTAGCCTTTGCGTCTCGGTCACTAACCTCAGCCGAGCGCAACTACGCCCAGATTGACAGGGAGGCTCGCAGCCTAGTATGGGGAGTAAAAAAATTCAACCACTATCTGCATGGGCAGAAGTTCACCTTGCTGACTGACCACCAACCACTTGTCTCCATCTTTAATCCTAAGAAGGGCGTTCCAGTGATGACTGCACAATGGTTACAAAGATGGTCCCTGTTTCTAGGGGTGAATCAATATGAAATAGAATATAAAGGCACGAAACAGCATGGAAACGCTGATGGGCTATCGCGCCTGCCACTGCCTACTGTGGAGGAAGAACCAGCAGTGGACCCTATCGAGATATTTTATTCGTCAATAATTGAACGATTGCCAGTAACGAACGCGGATATAGAGAAGGAGACCCGCAATGATCCGACGCTGTCTCGGATATATGATTTGATGGTGAGGGGATGGCCAACACATGGCGACTCACTGTTGCCAGCATTCTCATCCAGAAGAGAACAGCTGTCAGTATGCCAGGGGACAGTGATGTGTGGATCCAGAGTGGTGATTCCACCCAAGTTAAGGGAGAGAGTGCTAAATGAGCTACATGAAGGCCATCTGGGGGAAGTGAAAATGAAAAGCCTTGCTAGGGCTTATGTGTGGTGGTCGGGAATCGATCAACAAATTGAAGACCTAACCAAGAGCTGCTCAGGATGCCAGAAGGTCCAAAATGCACCACTACATGCCCCTCTACACCCATGGGAGTGGCCCTCCTCTCCATGGCAACGGGTGCATATTGATTTTGCTGGTCCATTCATGGACTCAATGTTCTTAATAGCAGTGGATGCTCATTCGAAGTGACCTGAGGTGATAAAAATGTCCTCAACCACTACAGAGAAAACGATTGCAGTCCTACGGACCATATTTGCCAGAAACGGCTTGCCAGAGCAGATTTGCTCTGATAATGGACCACAGTTTGTGTCCGAAGAGTTTCGAAAATTTATGAGGAGGAATGGGGTAAGGCATTACACATCCGCCCCTTATCATCCAGCCACAAATGGATTGGCTGAGAGGTTCGTACAAACCTTTAAGAAGGCGATAAAGGCCATGTGCGACGATGAAATTCCACGACAGCATAAGGTGGATAATTTCTTATTAGCCTACCGAAACGCGACACATGCAGTTACCAACCAGACCCCGGCCATGATGTTCTTTAACCGAAGGTTGAGATCTCGTCTGGACTTGCTCAGACCAAATGTGCGAAGAAATGTTGAGGATAAACAATTCCAGCACATCAATGAGAAGCCGACAAGGAGCTTCAACGTAGGACAACCAGTCTTGGCCCGTGACTACCGAACAGAGAATTGGCAACACGGAACGATATGCACAAGGCAGGGGCCATTAATGTACACAGTGGATGTCGGGGAGAACATTGTGAGACGCCACGTTGATCAGATCTTAGCGTCACAGGAACGAGTCAACCCCATGTCTTGTGTACCTGGGGATGAACCCGACATACCGGTAGCATCTACCTCCGAACCAGTAGCAGTGGAACCCGATGAACTAACTGATGAAAAGGGGCCAGAATCGCCTCCGCACCAAGAACAAGAACCTCAGGAAAGGCGCTATCCCGAAAGGATCAGGAAGCCGCCCCAAAGACTGAATCTATAAATGGACTATTGTTGTTTAATGTACATGTTAAAGTGTTAATTGTTATTTGAATATTATAGGTACTACTAATCTAAAAGGGGAGGAATTGTAGTGTATGTGCCTTTAAGACAGAACTACTTTTACAGCTCCTGTATACTGTAGTACCGGCAGTGACCACACCTGTATATAAGCCTTGAGCATGCCTCTGTGCCCCAGTCTTGAGATTACCCTACTCCAGTAAATACCTGTTGATTGTTCAGTTACAGCATCCGTGTGGTTATTGAAAAACATCATACTCTCAGAATCACGGACCTAACAGTTTCAGAAACCTCTTCCCAGTGGGATAATTTAGAGCTTACCTTATTCATTAAAAAAACACCTATTGATCCGATCTTTGCACCATGCTGATCTCTGAGGTAAATCCACTCCACCACCAGCTTTCACCACGGCCTAGGCTTCTCTGTTCATGTTACAGGATCCGCCCTCCTGCCAGTCACTATTGGTTGCTGCTGGCGGCGTAGATGGGACACACGGGTTAAGTTTCATCCTATAAGGAGGCAGCTGCCTAACCCACATGTCCCACCTACACCGCCAGCAGCAGCCAATCCCAGGAGGACATCGCCCTGACAAACTAATGCCGCACTCTGATTGGTCTAGATCTGAGGCGTGATGAAGATTGACATTTCAGCGGACCAATGAATATGTCTCTAGTCGGGGACGAGTTTTGTGAACCAGGGGGACTCTTCCATGTACATTTTTTGCCCGGGGACACAGTACCTCGTTCGGGGACTGTCCCTGGAAAACGGGGACGTATGGTCATCCTAGGGAAGAAGGTATAAACATTTTCAATATTGTTCATTTTGCCAACCATAAATTTGACCCTTATATTTTAAGTGCGTGTTCATTACTGTTGGAATAAACGAAAAACAACATTTTATCCCGCTTTCAAGTAAATGTATACCAGCTTTATGTCAGAGGGCAGAGACAGCTGCATATGTATGAAATCTGAACATTTCTACAAGCACGCAACATTTTAATTTCCACTTGAAGGCTGAACTATCTCATTTAAATGCAGGCCATGTAATGCTCAAGCTTACTTCTGGATCACTTGGAAAATGGAATGATTTGCAAATGTCAGGCTCTGGTTAGCAATTCTAATGACCAAAGAGGTAATTACTGCATTTCATGTTCAGGCATGTTATACTGCATCAAAGCTGACACAAATGCTCGGTTTTATAATGTACGACTGTGAAATAACGTCTGAAATGATATGGAAATTGATGTGCAAGAGATTAATGGCTGTTCTAGTATGAAAGATGCCTCATTTCTGTCAGTCTATTATTTAAAAATCCCTGTTTAATTGCATCTTTCCTTGAGGGAGAACTGAACTATATTATCACTTGCAACCAATAATCAGGTCTATCAGCAGAAAACAGAATATTAGCAAAAGAGAATAAATTCATACACAAGTCCTGAGAGGAACTTTCAGACGGTTCCTGCATTTTGTCCCTAACAGAATCCCAGCTGGTGGCTCCAAGGTCGTACCTGTGAAATTACGGATTATCTCACGGGTTTTGACTTCCTGAACTTCAATACACGCTGAAGGCCACCTTATTAAATAATATTTATATATCGAGTTAGAAAGTTAAGCAGCCATTCACCAAAATACCGTAGGATTTCAACTCAGTTCTACAGGATCATAATAATTCCTGAAAAGATTGCTTGATAATAATAATCTCCTAAATTATTTTCAACTTTTCTACCACAGTTTCAAACAAGCACACATAAAATGCATCTAATTGTTTGATCTCAACAAGGATGTTAGTGCAAAGGAGAATGGAACATTTGCCACTGCTGGCCGTATATCTTCCTCTGTTCACTAATTTATAGCAAAAAAGTGGATTTTTTAAAATATTCCCATCTACTATTTTAACTAAAATTAGTGGAGTGTGGACTAAACATTCACTCCCTCCACCACTGTTGTACCATGGCTACAGTGTGTACCATCTACAGGATGAACTGCAGCAACTCGCCAAGAGTTCTTCAGCAGCACCTCCCAAACTCACGACCTCCGCCGCCTAGAAAGACAAGGGCAGCAGGTGTATGGGAACACTAACACCTCCAATTTCCCATCCAAGTCACACACCATCCTGACTTGGACATACAACACTATTCTTTCATCGTCGCTTGGTCCAAATTTTGGAACTCACTACCCAACAGCTTTGTGGGGCTTTGGAGGGGGTACAGCGCAGATTCACCAGAATATCAGGGCTTAAAGGGTTCAATTATGAGGACATTTTGCATGAACCTGGTTTAGAAACATAGAGAAATAGGAGCAGGAGTAGGCCATTCGGCCCTTCGAACCTGCTCCGCTATTCAATATGATCATGGCTGATCCTCTATCTCAATACCATATTCCCGCTCGCTCCCCATACCTCTTGATGCCTTTTGTGTCTAGAAATCTATCTTTCTCCTTCTTAAATATATTCAGTGACTTGGCCTCCACAGCCTTCTGTGGTAGAGAATTCCACAGGTTCACCACCCTCTGAGTGAAGAAATTTCTCCTCATCCCAGTCCTAAATGTCCTACCCCGTATCCTGAGACTGTGACCCCTTGATCTAGACCCCCCAGTTTAGACGGTTGATGGGTAATCTAATAAAGGCATTCGATAGATACAGAGAAACTATTTCGTCTAGTGAGGGAATCCAGAACAAGGGGGCATAATCTTACAATTAGATCTAGGCTGGTTAGGAGTAAAATTAGGAAGTACTTCCTCACACAAAGAGTCATGGAACTGCGGAATTCTCTCCCTCATAATTCTGGATCAATTGAAATTTTCAAGACTGAGATTGATAGATTTTTGTTAAGTAAGGGCATCAAGGGATATGGAGTAAAGGTGGGTAAAATGGTGTTGAGATACAGATCAGTCATGATCTAACTGAGTGGCAGAACAGGCTCAAAGGGCTGAATGACCTACTCCCGTTCCTGTGTTCCTTGGTGTTGGCAAGAAAAAAAGATGATGCTGGAGTTCTTCCAGTCACCTGGAGGGAACATCACGCCAGTCAGTCCTTTTCCATGCACCACTCTGTTAATGAAGTAACTGAAATCTGCTTCACCCTGCACCCACCTTTATCAACTTCATCAGTAACCACCAGCAACAACAGAGCAGCTAATCTTTTTTCCAAAATAGTGACTCCTCAAGGTACAGGACATCATTGTTCACCTGCAACCATTGTGCGTTTACTGATAATCTTTTAGCACACATAAATAGGAAGGGTTGTTGTGCCATCAAAGGTCAAATGTAATGCAACTACCGCCAGAAGGGGCTATGCATTATGCTTTCATTCTGAGGCAATCAAACGTGTTGCAACTCTTTGAAAAAGGATGGATGGACAGCTGGCTCCTTAGAGAATTGGGGTTGTTGGTGAAACCATGGCTGGTAATATCTTTACATGACCCTCAAAACCCAGCAAAGAATAGATACAAGGCACTTTGGCAAACCATGGCCCTCAAGGATAGGCTCCTTCTGAGCAACCATGGGAGATCTGTCACAACTCCCAGCTTCAGTACACACTTGCACCGTGCAGGTTACTCATGCATTTCTCACCAGGGCCAGTGAATTCTTTTGTTCCCACTTGCAAAGCAGCCAGCAGCAGGAAAAAGTCCTCCATTTCTACGGTGTGGCAAGATTCACCAAGACATAACTGATTGTAGTCATGTGGCCACACATATAGCACCCCCAATGCTACTCAATTCACGGACAGAAAGCTCTACACTCTATAAATGTGCAGCTGGTTCACAAGCACAGGAACAGAATCATTTGATGAGAGACTGCCTAAGGGAGTACAATTAGACTCAGAGATTTCCCTTGACCAAACATTGGTCCCAATTTTTGACTCCAGGCAGGTTTTGGGCGAGCGGGTAACGAGACGAGTTGGAAACTCACCCACGGCTCCAGAAATGAAGCACGGAACAGGTGGGAAATCAACGTGAAATCACACAGCCTGGCGACCCCATGCTGACACAAGTAAAAAAAAAAATGACCTGTTTGGGCCTCTTCTGGCCCCAACTCCTCTTCCCGCTGCCTTCACCTGGTGGTAAAGCCACAGCAGGTTCCCCGCTCAGGCCACCAATTTAAAATTCCAGTCGGATCCCGAAGACGCCAACAGGACCTGACCTGCATAGGAAGATTGACACACCCGAAACATTATAATCTGTCTTTTCTCTCTAGAATTTTCTGCTTTTATTTCAGATTTCCAACATTTGCAGGTTTTTCTTTTTGTGATACCCGTGTGGGTCAGTGTGAGTGAAAGAACTTGTCACTTGATAAACTAGAGAATGACCAAGTGGAGCTTTATAATAGCTTCATTTTGCTAATGTATGGGATCAACCGGGTCCATTTGCTCCGTGGCAACTGTTACAAGATAAGACACCATGAACAAAGTCCATTAGACTTGGAGTTCTGTGAAGCAAATCATGCATTAGGCAGGAAGGCACTGCAGACCACAAAATGTTGGACACCAGAGACTATTGTAGACTCAGAGGAGCAGTACCGAGGGCAGTTCTGCTGACTGAAACCTGAATGATGCAAGAAACTTCAGGGAGTTAAAGCACTGAGCCTGCACTGCTGATTCTCACTGAGATCTTCAACTCAGTGCACTCTTGCGATGAAAGAAACAAATCCTACAAAGAAACGAGGGGCTAGAAATTAATCTCGTGCGGTGGCGCAAAACGCGCGTTATCAGATCAGCTGCCCATTATACTCAGCGCCTGATATTCCACTGCAGTCTACCCATTTTGTTCCTGGGATGAGGGGTTTGTCCTATGAGGAGAGATTGAGTAGACTAGGCCTGTATTCCCTAGAGTTTAGAAGGATGAGAGGTGATCTCATTGAAACATATAAAATTCTTAAGGGCCTTGACAGGGTAGATGCAGGGAGGATGTTTCCCCTGGCTGGGGAATCTAGAACACAGGGTCACAGTCTCAGAATAAGGGGTCGGCCATTTAGGACTGAGATGAGGAGAAATTTCTTCACTCAGAGGGTGGTGAATCTTTGGAATTCTCTACCCCAGAGAGCTGTGGATGCTCAGTCGTTGAGTATATTCAAGACAGAGGTCGATAAATTTTCAGAAACTAAGGGAATATGGGGATATGGGGATGGTGCAGGAAAGTGGAGTTGAGGTAGAAGATCTGCCATGAATGGCGGAGCAGGCTCGAAGGGCCAAATGGCCTACTCAAGCTCCTATTTCTTATGTTTTTATTGTTGCGGAGCCACCAGGGGACTCTGATCTAATGTACATAATTATCTTTAACAAATTATTAGCTACAGAATTAATCTGTATCTTTGTTCATATCATTGCATGTACATAGCGCGGTCCCTTTAAGAATGAGACCAAACGCGATGACGTCATCACGTTGATCACGTGATCCTCCAGCGGCGGGAAAACGTGATGACGTCATGATGTCAGGCTGGGGAGCCGCCCTAGCCAGTCCTCGTGGAGCCAGCAAAGAGTAAAGACCTGTACTGTAGTTCTCCTGTGTTTTCGTGTTAATAGTATTAAACATCGTTTGTTTGATAGACTGACTCAACCTCAGTCCTTTAGTTAGGAATCTAGCCATTCCTACAGTGGTGACCCCGAATTTTCGTGAACAATTTTCGCGGAAGAAGCGAAGCGCTACGAAACATGGAAGCGAACTCCGTGGCTTTGAAGCTCCCACAGTTTTGGGAACAACAGGTGGCCTCCTGGTTCGTACAAGCAGAAGCACAATTCGAACTCCGAAACATCGTTGCGGATCAGACCCGTTACCTTTACGTGGTCTCCGCACTCGACAGCTCCACGGCCTCATGGATCATCAGCCTGCTCGAAAACCCCCCGGTTGACAGCAAGTATAATACTCTTAAAGCGCGGTTAATACAGGTCTTCAGGCTCACGAAGGTGGAGCGTGCCCGCCGGCTACTCGCTTTGCCCGGGCTTGGCGATTCCAAGCCATCTGAGTTAATGAGCCAGATGCTCACGCTCCTTGGCTCAGAACCACAATGTTTCCTCTTTCGAGAGTTATTTCTGAGTCAACTACCCGAGCAGGTTCAGGCTGCCCTCGCCAGATCGGAAGACACAGATTGCGCAGCACTTGCTGCAGAAGCAGATGCGATTTATGCGGTCACGCAGCAACACTGCGCCGCCACGAGGCACCCCTCCCCCGCGAATGCCGCCCCGACATCTCCATCCCCCGGTTTGTGCTTTTACCATGCCAGTTTCGGCACGAAAGCCAGAGGTGGCCGCCCTCCCTGCAGTTTCGCGCCTAAAAAAAACCGACATCATCACCAGCAGCAACTCCAGAAAAGGAAGACCGAGTCTGAGGGACGTTCCGCGGCTGCGATGGCGATTGAAAATTCCGGAAAGCTCCTCTACATTACAGATTCCCTCTCGGGCCGGTGCTTTTTATGCGACACCGGGGCGCAGTGTAGCATCCTTCCTGCCTCAGCACTCGATATTCATTCTGGGAGGCACGGCCTCTCCCTTGAGGCAGCTAATGGCGGGGCCATTCGTATCTTTGGCAAACGGCAGGTCCAGGTGTGCTTCGGTGGGCAACGGTTTCAGTGGGACTTTATTACAGCCAAGGTTTCGCAAGCCATCCTTGGCGCGGATTTCTTATGCGCCAACAGCCTCTTGGTGGATGTAAGAAATCGTCAATTGGTTAACGCGGCCACCTTCCACTCCATCCCTTGCTTCCGCAGTTCCGCAACGTCGCACACTGTCTCCTGCGCGTTGTCCTCGCCGGACGAGTTCACTCGCCTATTAGGTGAATTCCCGGAGCTGACCAAGCCCACTTTCTCCGCCTCGGCCACTAAGCATGGTGTCGAACACCACATTACTACGACTGGTTCTCCGGTTTACGCGTGAGCTCGGCGCCTGGAACCCAGCAAGCTCGCGGCTGCGAAGGCAGAGGTTGCCACGATGGAACGGCTGGGGATTATTCGCCGGTCGAATAGTCCCTGGTCCTCGCCTCTCCACATCGTCCCGAAGCCCGGCGGTGGATGGCAGCCATGCAGGGACTACCGACGCCTTAATGACGCCACTACTCCCGATCGGTACCCGATCCCGCATATACAGGATTTCTCCGCCCATTTGGCAGGAAACTCAATCTTCTCCAAGGTCGACCTCGTCCGTGGCTACCACCAAGTTCCCGTACACCCGCAGGACGTCCAGAAAATGGCTGTCATCACTCCGTTTGGACTGTTTGAGTTTCTACGGATGCCATTTGGGCTCAAGAACGCAGCACAGGCTTTTCAACGACTAATGGACTCGGTCCTGCGGGATCTTCCATTTTTATTTTTCTACCTGGACGACATCCTGATAGCCAGCTCTACCAAAGAGGAACACGTCTGCCATCTCCGCACCCTCTTTCGGCGCCTCAGCCAACATGGCCTCATAATCAATCCGGCCAAGTGTCAGTTCGGCCTACAACAGATTGACTTCTTGGGCCACCGCATTACTTCGGAGGGCGCAATTCCGCTACAGTCAAAGGTCGAAGCAATTACGGCATTCCCAAGGCTGCAGTCCACCAAGGCTCTTCGAGAATTCCTGGGCATGGTGACTTTTTACCACCGCTTTGTGCCCAAGGCAGCACGACTCATGCAGCCCCTCTACGAGGCCCTCAAAGGCAAGGCCAACAAGGATACAATAGCCTGGACGGTCGAAATGGACAACGCTTTCGACAACACAAAAACCGCTCTAGCCAATGCAACTATGTTGGCGCACCCGCTGCCAGGTGCCACCATCGCCCTTACCACCGACGCTTCCGACTATGCCATAGGCGCTGTGCAGGAACAGTGGGTCAATGGGACGTGGCAACCTCTGGCATTTTTCAGCCGCCAACTCTGGCGCAACGAACGCAAATACAGCACTTTCGATCGGGAGTTGCTGGCGCTGTTCCTGGCTATCCGCCATTTCCGTTTTTTGTTAGAAGGACGTCCCTTCACTGCGTTTGCAGATCACAAACCACTGACCTTCGCCATGGCCAAGACCGCCGAACCGTGGTCGGCTCGACAGCAGCGACAGCTAACTTTCATTTCAGAATTCACGACAGACGTCCAACACGTAGCTGGCAAGGACAACTTGGTAGCTGATTGCCTTTCTCGCGCGACCGTACGGGCGGTCCAGATGGGCATCGATTATGCCCTCATGGCTACCAATCAGGCATCCGACCCTGAAACACAGGCGTATCGCACCGACACCTCTAGCCTCCAACCGGCCGATGTTCAATTCCACGCTGCAGGCACCTCGCTACTCTGCAATGTCTCCATGGGAGATCCCCGCCCGATCGTTCCAGTCGCCTGGCGTCGCAAAGTTTTCGACGCCATACATGGGCTTTCGCATCCTGGCGTGAGGGCGTCTCAAAAATTAATGTCGGCTAAGTTCGTCTGGAGAGGAATGCGTAAGGATATCCGCGACTGGGCTAACACCTGCGTCGTCTGTCAAACATCTAAGGTGCAACGTCACGTTAAGGCCCCATTGGCCACGTTCGCAGTATCAGAACGTCGATTCGACCATGTCAACGTGGACCTCGTCGGGCCGCTTCCACCGTCACAGGGGTTCACACACATCCTCACCATCATCGATCGTACTACTAGATGGCCAGGGGCAGTTCCTCTAGCGTCTACTACATCCGCTGATGTCGCCAGAGCATTCCTCTCCTCGTGGGTTGCACGTTTCAGCGTTCCGGCGGACATTCCTTCCGACCGCGGTCCACAGTTCTCTTCTGAGCTCTGGAACGCTGTGGCCCAGGGTCTCGGCACCAAGCTTCACCGCAACACAGCCTATCACCCGCAAGCAAACGGTTGATGCGAACGTTTCCACAGATCGTTAAAGGCATCGCTGAGGGCCAGCCTCCAAGGCACTGGATGGGTGGATAAACTTCCGTGGGTCATGTTGGGTCTCCGCACGGCACCCAAAGAGGACCTGCAATCATCCGCCGCGGAGCTCATGTACGGCCAGCCACTCCGCGTACCGGGAGATTTCCTGCCGCTTCCAACTGAGCCGTGGTCCACAGCCGACCAACTCAGCAGCCACCGGGAAACAGCCAAGGCTTTTGCGCCTATTCCAACTTCGCATCACGGCCTTCCATCTTCACACGTACCAGCGGAGCTAAAGAATGCTGAATTTGTATTCATTAGTCATGATGCCCATAGGGATCCGCTCAAGGCCCCTTAAACAGGCCCTTTTCGTGTACTGGAGACAGGCAACAAGAGTTTTTCTGTAGACATCGGTGGTAAACCCGACCACATATCCATTGACCGTCTCAAACCGGCACACCTGGACATCGACCGGCCAGTAGAGACTGCACAGCCACCACGACGTGGTCGACCTCCCGCTACATCCACGCCAGACCGAAGGCTTCCATCTGCCAGCCCGCCCGCTGTTCAACAACGTCCACTCCAAGAATACAGGAGTCGCTCTGACAGGCTTGTCAGACCTCCTAGTCGATTGACTTTTACTGTTAAAGACAATTCTGTGGGGGCGTATGTGGCGGAGCCACCAGGGGACTCTGATCTAATGTACATAATTATCTTTAACAAATTATTAGCTACAGAATGAATCTGTATCTTTGTTCATATCATTGCATATACATAGCGCGGTCCCTTTAAGAATGAGACCAAACGCGATGACGTCATCACGTTGATCACGTGATCCTCCAGCAGCGGGAAAACATGATGACGTCAGGCTGGGGAGCTGCCCTAGCCAGTCCTCGTGGAGCCAGCAAAGAGTAAAGATCTGTACTGTAGTTCTCCTGTGTTTTCGTGTTAATAGTATTAAACATCGTTTGTTTGATAGACTGACTCGACCTCAGTCCTTTAGTTAGGAATCTAGCCATTCCTACATTATGTTCTTATTTTGCCCGAGACAAATTTCTAGGCCGATATATTTAACAAATTATCATCTAATATATTATTCACCTGTGGTAATTGGGTAAATACAGTGCAATGTGTGATTTATTTTTCACCGTTTCAGGATGTACATCTCATAGACTTTTGATATAGCTATTATAATTCAGTTAAATTATGCTAAGGTACATAACTGAAGTGTCACACAATTACAATCTTACACACAACATCTCAGTAGGAGATAGAAACAGAAAATAAGATAACATCAAAGGCAGACAACAATATTTTTGATGATTTGCGAAAAAAAATCAATTTCTTAACTTTTACAATCCTTGCATCTCTAACCTGCTCTTTCTGTGAAGGTTGTACCCTGTCTACCAGTTAACAGATTCCATTGTTAAAAGCTACTGCACCTTTGATAAAAAAAATAATAAACTCTGCTATCAAAGATAAGTGAGTTGTACTCAGAGCTGCAATGCGAAAACAGCTTAGCAGGTTTTCAGGCAGTCTGGATAAAGGTGGCATAATCATTTGCATCTGGTTGCTACCAGTCTTTTTAACAAAACTGCTGTGGGAAAAAAAGACAATAGCATAGGCATTTGTGTAAGTTTTATATATCCATGTACATTCTGCAAGGTCATAAAATAACAAACAAACCACCCATTTCAATTAACATGTAACCTGGTTGGACAGACTGCACTGTCCACTCACAACACATGTTCTTGGCGGTATTCTCCATGGGGTCGATATTAAACCCCCCCATGACGGGCGGGAGAGGATCGTTGTGGGGGGTGGTGGGGGGGAGATTAAAAATTAAAAATCGTGAACCTTGATCCCAACCTGACGTCATTTTTTTACAGTGGCGGGTTTCGTGGCGTGCAAGTGTCCCGACTTGGAGAGGCAGGACACTTCAATATAATATTTAAATCAGGTACCCATAATGCTGTGGTGACGGACAGGTAGAATCATGGTGTATAGAGGATGCATATCATTTGAAGAATGAAGAAGACCCTTTGAAGTAGCTAATCAATCTTGCTTCTTCATTTAAGCATTATCCTGATGTCAGAGGCTTGTATGAAGAAGTACAGTACAGAAGGGCAGATCCTTGTGGGGGAGCCAACAGACAAACCAAAGACATGGCATGGTAATATGGCCAGGAAGCACCGTGCACTGGTTGGAATGAACTTTAACCTGCCCTTTAGGCTTCTTCCCTGCAAGATGGTAACATTACAGAATGCATTCAGTCATCCATTCAGCTATTCACTGCTTGGGCCCTTCCATCCATGGAAACAAATAACTATCAAAGACTATCTAATCTAACTACTCCTGTGGAGAGACAAACGACTTTGGGGGGTAATTATCACCTAAACTGTCCAGCAGGAAAACTGGCAGGATCGGATCAGCTGCCTGTTTTACACCCAGCTCGATGTTACATTTAATTGAAGTCAATGGAAAGTAAAGTAAGTGGAGTGTAAAACAGGCAGTCGATCAGTCCCACCGGGCAAGTTAAATTCAAATTACCCACTTTGTTTCAGTTCAAAGGTAAGAGGTGTGATGTAAGATACAGCGAGCAGAGATTTTCCGATCTGGAACTGCTTCTGTTCAGGCGGTATCACTGAGGCAAATGAAGAAAAATGGGGCAGAGAAGCGTCTCGCCATAAACCCACCCCAGAAAAACCACCATCGCTATTTTTCACCCTTGAACCCAGCAGCGATCCCAGCTGCCCAACTGAGTCCATGCGACCATGTGTAAAGTGTGGCGGGTAGATATAGTTCTCTGTTCCCTGATATCTCCTTCTGTTTATGGACAGAAAACAACGCACTATGTAGGTGACATTGGGAAAGCCAATACAGTATCCCAGAGGCGGGAAAACAAAGTGGAGGCCATAGCTTCAGGAAAGGTTTAATGCCTGCAGGTCTTAAAAAGACTGAGAAGAGGCTTCAATATTTTGAGCCATTGTGGCGGAGCCACTGAATGACTCTGGGCAACTGTATATAATTCCCTTTAACGATGTTCTAACACCAGCCTAAGCCTGTACCATTGTGTTACTCATTACTGTGTTTTGTATATAGTGTTTGTATATACGGGGCGTGGCCCCTTTAAGAGCGCGGGAAAAAGCGGGCAAACGCGATGACGTCACGTCGCAAACCACGTGACTGCCCAGACAGTCCTCGTGGAAGCTCCATCTTGTTAAGACCTGTTTTCATGGTTCTCCTGTATCGATCTCAGCAAACTGTTTGAACTCGTTTAGTCTTACATTAAAGACCTGTTTGTTTGATCTCCTGAGTCGACCTCAGTTATTAGTTAGGAATTCGTCAACTCCTACATTGGTGACCCCGTTTTTTGTGAACGTTTTTCGCAAAAAGAACACGACATGGAGGCCAACGCCGTTTCGCTGAAGCTACCACAGTTCTGGGAGCAGCAAGCGAGCTCGTGGTTCATTCAGGTCGAGGCCCAGTTCACCCTGAGGGATATCGTTGCGGATCAGACCAAATATCTCTATGTGGTCTCCGCACTCGACAGCTCCACCGCCTCGCGGATCATCAGCCTCCTCGAGAACCCTCCAACGGAGCGCAAGTATGAAACCCTCAAGGCGCGGTTGCTGCAAGTTTTCGGGCGCACTAAACCGGAGCGCGCCCGTCGATTGCTCGCTATGCCCGGGCTCGGGGACTCCAAGCCTTCGGAGTTGATGAGCCAAATGCTCACACTCCTGGGCTCCGAACCGGAATGCTTCCTCTTCCGTGAACTATTTCTCAGCCAGCTGCCTCAGCAGGTGCAAGCTGCCCTGGCCAGATCTGAGGTGGAAGACTGCGCGGCACTCGCGGCAGAGGCGGACAAAATGTTCGTGGTAACGCAGCAGTACTGCACTGCCACGAGGCGCCCATCCCCCACAGACGCCACCCCAGCTCGTCAGCTGGCTGGGCTGTGTTCCTACCACGTGCAGTTCGGCGCGAAAGCGAGACGTTGCCGCCCTCCCTGCAGCTTTCCTCAAAAAAAAACAACTGCAACTACTGAGGAACGGGTCTAACCGGCGCCCCGCGGCCGCCATGGCGATCGGCAACGCGGGCAAGTTGCTTTACATCACCGACACGCTCTCCGGTCGTCGTTTTCTGTGCGACACCGGAGCGCAGTGCAGCATTTTACCCGCGTCCGCCCTCGATGTCCAGGCGGGGAATCACGGCCTTGCCCTGGAAGCGGCCAATGGCGGCGCAATTCGGACTTTCGGCAGGCGGCGAGTGGAGTTGTGCTTCGGGGGGGCAATGTTTTCACTGGGAGTTCGTTACGGCCAAGGTTTCTCAGTCCATTCTCAGCGCGGATTTCCTGTGCGCCAACAGCCTCCTGGTCGACGTGAAGAACCGGCGGTTGATCAACATGGCAACTTTCAATTCTATCCCTTGTTACCGCAGTAACACTACGTCGTGCACTGTCGCCTGTGCTTTCCCGACTCCTGACGAATTCGCTCGTCTACTCACCGAATTTCCCGAACTGACAAGACCCACGTTCTCCTCCACGGCCACGAGACATGGTGTTGAGCACCACATCACCACCAACGGCCCCCCAGTCTACGCGCGAGCCCGGCGCCTGGAACCTGGCAAGCTGGCGGTCGCAAAGGCGGAGTTCGTGACCATGGAATGGCTAGGGATTATTCGCCGGTCAAATAGTCCCTGGTCTTCACCCCTCCACATCGTCCCGAAGCCTGGCGGCAGATGGCGACCATGCGGCGACTATCGACGCCTAAACGACGCCACCACTCCTGATCGGTACCCGATCCCCGACATCCAGGATTTCTCTGCCCATTTGGCTGGGAACACCGTCTTCTCGAAAGTCGACCTCGTCCGGGGCTACCACCAGGTCCCAGTTCACCCACAGGACGTCCAGGAGACTGCAGTCATCACCCCATTCGGCCTCTTCGAGTTTTTGCGAATGCCATTTGGGTTAAAGAACGCCGCCCAGGCTTTCCAACGCCTGATGGACTCCGTGCTGCGGGACCTCAAGTTCCTCTTCATCTACTTGGACGATATCCTCATTGCCAGTCCTAATAAAGAGGAACATATCTGTCACCTACGCACACTTTTTCAGCGCCTCAGCCAACACGGCCTGATTATCAACCCGGCCAAGTGTCAGTTTGGCCTGCAACAAATTGATTTCCTGGGACATCGCATCACCCCAGAGGGAGCGGTTCCTTTACAAATGAAGGTAGAGGCGGTGACATCCTTTCCATGCCCACAAACCATTAAGGCCCTGCAGGAATTCTTGGGCATGGTTAACTTCTACCACCATTTCGTGCCTAAGGCAGCACTACTCATGCAGCCCCTGTACGAGGCCCTCAAGGGCAAGACTGGCAAGAACCCGGTAGACTGGACGGATGACATGGCCCGAGCGTTCGCCGACACCAAAAGCGCCTTAGCCAACGCAACCATGCTGGCGCACCCGCTGCCAGGAGCCACCATCGCCCTCACCACCGACGCGTCAGATTACGCAATCGGCGCCGTGCAAGAGCAGTGGGTGAACGGGACATGGCAGCCGTTAGCGTTCTTCAGCTGTCAACTACGGCGGAACGAGCGAGCATACAGCACTTTCGACCGGGAGTTGCTCGCCCTTTTTCTGGCCATCCGCCATTTTTGTTTCCTCCTGGAAGGACGTCCTTTCACCGCTTTTGTGGACCATAAGCCACTAACTTTTGCCATGGCCAAGACAGCCGAACCATGGTCATCCCGACAGCAACGTCAACTGACCTACATATCCGAATTCACCACGGATATACAGCACGTGGCCGGTAAGGACAACCTGGTGGCAGACTGCCTCTCCCGTGCGACCGTCAATACGGTTCATTTGGGCATCGATTATGCCCTCATGGCAGCGGACCAAGCCTCAGACCCAGAAGTCCAAGCCTGCAGAACGACCGTCACTGGCCTCCGGTTGGCCGACGTCAAGTTCCATTCGGCAGGTACCACGCTGTTGTGTGACGTCTCCGTACGGGACCCTCGCCCGGTCGTGCCGGTCATCTGGCGCCGTAAAGTGTTCGACGCCATACATGAGTTGTCACACCCAGGAATGAAGGCCTCCCAGAAGCTGATGTCGGCGAAATTCGTATGGCATGGCATGCACAAGGATGTCCGCGACTGGGCCAACACCTGCGTCGTCTGCCAAAAGGCCAAAGTACAGCGCCACATCAAAGCTCCGTTGGCCACCTTCACGGTTCCGGAGCGTTGTTTTGACCATGTCAATGTGGACCTGGTAGGACCACTCCCACCCTCCCATGGTTTTTCACACATCCTAACCATGGTTGACCGCACCACCAGATGGCCAGAGGCGGTTCCCCTGTCATCCACCACTTCAGCGGACGTGGCCAGGGCGTTCATTTCCACCTGGGTCGCCCATTTCGGAGTGCCCACAGATATCTCTTCCGACAGAGGTCCGCAGTTTTCCTCCGAACTCTGGAATGCAGTGGCCCAAGGACTCGGTGTCAAATTACACCGCACCACAGCCTACCACCCACAGGCGAATGGCCTCTGCGAACGCTTTCACTGATCACTGAAAGCCGCCCTGAGGGCCAGCCTCCAGGACGCTGGATGGGCAAACAAGCTACCGTGGGTCCTGTTGGGCCTTCGCACGGCCCCCAAAGAAGACCTTCGCTCTTCATCAGCGGAGCTGGTGTACAGTCAGCCGCTGCGAGTCCCGGGGGATTTCCTGCCAACATCAACGAAGCCATGGTCCGCGTCTGACCAGCTTACTAGTCACCAGGAGGCGGCCAGATGCTTCGCACCAATGCCCACTTCGAACCACGGGCTGCAGAGTTTGCACGTTCCCCCGGAGCTTCACAAGGCTGAGTACGTCTTTATTCGCCACGATGCTCATAGGGATCCACTCAGGGCCCCGTATACTGGTCCCTTCCGCGTGTTGGAGGCAGGGGACAAAACCTTCATGGTAGATGTCGGTGGTAAACCGGACCACATTTCGGTCGATCGCTTAAAGCCAGCACATCTGGACCTCGACCGCCCCGTCGAGACAGCACAATCGCCGAGACAAGGTCAGCCACCCATCGCCGTTACAGCAGACCAAGTGCAACCGCCCACCAGACCGCCAGCCGCCCAACAGCCTCCACCTCAGGAGTACAGGAGTCGTTCCGACAGGCTCATCAGACCCCCTCACCGTTTGACTTTGTCCGTTAAAGCGAATTCTGGGGGGGCGCATGTGGCGGAGCCACTGAATGACTCTGGGCAACTGTATATAATTCCCTTTAACGATGTTCTAACACCAGCCTAAGCCTGTACCATTGTGTTAGACATTACTGTGTTTTGTATATAGTGTTTGTATGTACGGGGCGTGGCCCCTTTAAGAGCGTGGGAAAATGCGGGCAAACGCAATGACGTCACGTCGCAAACCACGTGACTGCCCAGACAGTCCTCGTGGAAGCTCCATCTTGTTAAGACCTGTTTTCGTGGTTCTCCTGTATCGATCTCAGCAAACTGTTTGAACTCGTTTAGTCTTACATTAAAGACCTGTTTGCTTGATCTCCTGAGTCAACCTCAGTTATTAGTTAGGAATTCATCAATTCCTACACCATCACTGAAATGGGATTTTCTGCCTATAATGGTACACGCCATAGCTGCATTCGCAAAATCTGGGACATTTAAACTGGTTATGTGGCTTCTTAATTACTTGAGAAGCATCATGATTGGCTGACACTTCTGTTGCCGCTAACAACTCCATTTTCACTGGATTTGCACTTTACAAAAACAGCGTGTTCCTGTTTGTTTTTCATTAGCAGCTTGCCATCAGTGGGAAAAAATACACTGAGCTCGCTCAAACCTGTTAAAAGAGGAAATAAGGCCCAAGATTCTTTAGTGAAAAAGAGGAGTAAATGCGACTAACAGAGACAGCCCTCACCACAGATTCACTGGTGGAATTCAAAAATTACAAAGAGAATCAGCAACAAAATATTGCAACAGATTCATGTTAATGTGATGAAGGACAGTTTACACTAGGAACAGGAATATCAGTGTGTATCTGAACTGACTGAATTCAACTCATCCCTAAATTGCCACAAGGATGTCTGAGTATCAAAATGATCTCAAACACACTGCAGGCACAACATCCTTTAAAGTGCACTTATCTGCAGTGCTGAATCATAACAATCCATTAAGTAATATCATCCACTGGGAATACTTAAATAAAGATATCATTGTAACTCATTCTATGTGTACCTTCTGATGAGTGCCAAACATGTGCCCTCTGCATTTACAGGGATTTCTTCAGATTGGATACAGATACACCTTCCCGGAACGCACAGCGGGCTGAATACTTTTCAGTAGCTGAGAAGCCACTGATCGGACTGGTGGCTTTATTCAGTCCATCCCATTCAGACATACCCAGCACCTGAGAAATAGTCAAACAAAAAGATTCTGAGCATGTCGTTATGACATTGGAAATGATTTTGGATCAACACTGATGAAACAATATTTATTAAAAAGTGTTCACAATTGTGAAATGCAAGCTGTAAAAGTGCACATTTTCAGGAACAAAGCCAAGATTTAAAATAGGTCAAGAAAAAAACAGTCAGGCGACACAGTGGAGCTGCTTTAAGGAGCTAGTGTCTTGATTTTGGCTGTACTTCAGTTGAAAGCATCTAGGGGCCATGCATCTCTCTGATGGGGAAGTGGGGGCGGGGGGGTGGGGGGAGCAGAGAAAATCAGATGAGCAATCTCCACCAGGCCACAATTGTGCACTTGCTGGTGGCAGCCTGAGGTGTAGCCCCAACCATGTTCTCAGCACTGTTCTTTTCCGTGAGAAGGCACAGAAATATAGAGATGAGAAAATGGGCGGTGGGGGAATGAATGTGTATGCCCCTATGGAGGTACTTGCCAAAATTAAATTATTAAATATAGAAAGACTTCATAAAATATATGTGTGACTATACACCTGCCTATCTGTACGATAGCTGAATAAAATATAAATGTGAAAGCACTTTCTTGAGAACCCAATTAAAAGAAATATTCATGTGTACAACATTATTAAAGATTTAAATTCTAGAAAACATTACCCGTAGCAAAGGTTAAAACATATATAATTCAGTGCTGTGATTTGTAGCACAGGAAACATGTATGCATTTGTAGATCTAATATAAATGCAATAATGGTTGTCCCATTAACAAGAGAGTGACTGATCCAGTGAAGTGAAAGCTTACACAGGATGCTTTTACCTCAGGTTCAGTGCAGAGGGTTCCCATTTCAGCTACAACAGCCGCACAAAGACTGACAAAGGTTCTCGCAGTCAATGGGGTAATCAGATTGTGTTCAACTGAGCCTTGGTACTCATAACTGCAGCTCAGCTCAGTGTTACCAATCTGGAAAAGTTTGAAAGTCAGTTAGCTTTCTGAGGCATTCGTATGTTTTAAGAAAATGCTCATTACCAGCCTTATGAGAGTCTTGCATTTATATACTGCCTTATCACATTTCAGAAATGTCCCAAAACACTTCACATACTTTCAAGTGCAGTCACTGTTGTTATGTAGGAAAGCACAGCAGGCCTTCTGTGTCGAGGAATATGCCACAAGGTAGATGGCCAGGTAATCTATTTTTGATGGTGTGGTATGGTGTGAAATGAATATTGGTCAGGGCACCAGGAGTACTCCCTGCTCTTATTCAAATCACGTATAGGATCTTTAATATACACTTGAACCACAAGATCAGGCAGGCAGGAATTCAGTTTAACATCGAAGGACAGCATTTCTGATAATGTAGTACTCCCTTACCACTACATTAGAGTGACAGTTTAGATTATGAGCTCAAACTCCTAATATGAGGCTAAAACCACAATACTCAGACTTAGAGGGGAGATGCTATCAAATGAGCCAAACTAACACAGAATACTGTAATGTGCCACAGGCAGCAGTAATGAAACTGGATGCTATCAAAATCTGCAATGATTACTGGGAATTGACTATATACCGTCAAGAGGTTAAAAGCTCCAACAAGTGAACGTACTCAGTATGAATTCCAATAATGGATATGTATAGAAGTACATGAATAAGAGTGGCCTAGAAATTAGGTATAGCCCCGCCAGGTCTGTAGCGCCCGAAATTTAGCGCTTGCCCGGATTCCCGTAGCGCCCGCCTGAAATTCAGTTGCGCCGCCCCAACACGGAGGCGGGCGCTATTGGAGGGTTTGGCCGCCTCGTTTGGGGCGAAGAATGTCAGTTTCAGGCGTCCAGCTGCCGCTGCGACACCCGATGCGGTGCGGCAGGCTGGGGTAATGCAGGCCCCCTCCTTCTCTTAAGGAGGAGCTGCCTGCAGCCGTGAGATCGCCGCTGGATTCCCCCGGCAAATGAGCCCGGCACCACGGAGAAGTGCCGGGCCCGCGGGAGTCACACACCAATGTCGCGGGGGGGTGGTGCAGGAGTCCGGGGAGGGAGGTGCGGCCAGGCGGCCGCCGGGAAAGCGGCCAGCCGCCCCTCCACCTTTATGCGCCGGCCTCTCGGAGCTGCAAGGCACCGTTTTGCAAACGCTGTTTGCGGCTGCCACGGGAGAGGCAGCCGCAACTGAATTTGGCGGTCGGACCGGAATTGCATTGGAACCGGGGCGCTGCGCACACCGATGACGTCATCGGTGCCGGCGCAGCGCTACCGGCTAACGTCGATGTTATGAACCAACTGAATTTCGGGCGCGAAAAAACTTCCGGCGCAAACCACTCTATAGCCCATAAGTGGGCGCAAACGCGACTGAATTTCTAGGCCAGTGAGTCTAACTCTCAAGACCCATGCAAGAAATTCTCCATTTCCAATCAAGAGAAGAGGTTGCAAAGGTTTAATCTTGTGGTTTGAATGCAACCAAGTGAAAACTAATATCCAGAAGATAACGCTGGAAGAAAAAACTAGCGATGTCTTAATAATAACAAATAGGTTTGTGAGGCCCCAATATAGACAGAGGAGGATATGAAATAAAAAAAGAGACAAGCTGGCCATGTTAACCAGATGTGCCTGACCTGCAATTGTCCAAGAGAATGCTAGGCAAGCAGCCTACAGGGTAAAGATGTGGAATACAATGTTAACGATGTCTATATACCGTCAAGAGATTAAAAGCTCCAACAACCAGCATGCCTGGAAGTGAACGTACTCAGTATGAATTCCAATAATGGATATGTATAGAAGTACATGAATAAGAGTGAGTCTAACTCTCGAACATTCATCTGCACTCTGCTAAACAATCTACCTGATCTAATGATCTTTAGATAATCATAATTAAAAATATGGTACATCAAGTCTAGCATAACTTCTTGACCTAAATGCTCAACATTTCTACAAGTATCAAACTGTGATCATGCAATCATAGAAAAAGATAAACTATCCAATGTTATACTGACAAAGGGTAAGCAAATAAATTGATGTATCATAACGTTATTATTTAAAACATCAAATATATTTACCATTTTCAATATCAATCGGATTCTCGGTTGATTTTGACCAAGTCCTCCCTCCCCAAGTGTATCTTTATATGTAAAATATATATAAAATATATATAAAGGATCTTGGGGAAAAAATTTGGTTGCTTTGCACCTCCCGTTAGCGCGCTCTTAGGGCGCTAACGGGGCGGAAAGCAACTAGCGCCCGGGCGCGGCACCGCCAGCGCCTTCCGCGAGATTCAGTGGGAGGTTAGCGGTGGCGGTAACCGTTAGCGCCCCGTGGCACTGCGCCGCCGGCGATGATGTCATCGCCATGCGCAGCGCCCTGGCTGCGATCTTCGGTGGCACCCCCCCGACCTACCGCCGGATGCTAGTTAAAGGGGAGCTGGTGGGCAGCAATTTTTGTTGCTGGCCACCTGCCAGCACATGTCCCCGGCCCCCATAAAGACCCCCCGCGGGGTGCCAGCTGCTCTCCGTGAGCCTGGCACTCCGCTTGAGTGCTGGGCTCATTTGCCGGCACTCCCGATCCTTGGTGGCCCAGCTGGGCGCTGGGATGCGCTGCGCCAGGCCCCTCCCCTTTAAGAAGGGGAGGAAGGCCTGCAGTACCGTGGCGCGATATGTGGCACGTTGCACCACAATATTCCCTTGCAGCGCCCCAAGAGGGAGGCGGGGCACTTCCAGTAGCACCCCGCTCTCCTCTTGGGGCGCAACGATTTAATTTTGGCCGCGGGGCTGTTAATTTTTCCCCCCTTGACTGCAATTTCCATGCTGGTCTCTTCATACTGGTTCTGCAAGGTAGTGCGCAACTCAAACAGGTCTCTTATGTGCGCTGATGAATCCATTTTGGATGTGATTTGCTGAATTGCATCGCACTGTGAGCATTCAATGAGGTTAAAATAAAATCATAGCATGATTTCCTGCTGTGTATTTAAAACAGGTAAATCCAAGCAAGCACGATGGACCAAATGGCTGCCTTCTGTGCCAAATTTCTATAAAACTTTTTTAAATAATTTTTTGAGGTAGAATTCCCTTAACACTTTCTGAGAACAAAGTTATCTTTCAATCATCTTCATTATATTTTTAAAAAATTCTATGGATTTCCATGAAATGAGAATGTAAAATTGGGGAAAAATTGACTTTGAAAACAATTTTTAGCGTTCTCCCTTTATGTATCTTTTGTTTCACATGATTTTCTCAGGGTGGGCGGGCAGGACAGTCCAAGAATCTCTGCAAATACAGTACTATAAATTCCATTGGTCTTTATATGGCTTGACTTAAGAGAGATGTCCATTTTTCCACGATTGCTCCTTGATCCTAGATAAAATGTGTTACTTTCCTACTCCACCCCATCTAGTACTGCAGGTGAAAATCAGAGGACAGCGGTTAACAGATTGTAACAGCAACTTGACCCGTGACCTGTTGATCACATGACAACCTTTCTAACACTTACCCTATTGGGACACTCATAAAATATATAATGAAAAAGCACCACAAATACATTTGTGATCTTTGACTTCTACTCAAATATTAAGTGTGAATCTAGCTATAGGAGAGGATTTAACAGAGAAAATACTCTTCATGACTATTCCCCATTCACATTTATTAACAAACTGAAGGATGTTTGTTGTAAATCTTTAGGAAGCAAATTAAGCCTTTTCCTCAAGACAAAACAATATTTACTAACGTACATTTTTTGATACCAGTACGCTATATCCTCTGCCAATACATTTATAAGATGTTTTCAATTTTTGATCTAAAAATAGATAAGATTAATAGGGTTATTGAGGCCAATGGATTTTTTTAAATGTGGATTGTGGATTTTTATGTACACAACTGCATTTGAAATAATAAACACCAACTAAATGTTCAACCGAAATGGAAGTACCTGATACAGTAGCAATTTCATGATCTGTGCTTCCGTAAAAGGATATTTTCTCTTCCATCCCCGCCCACTCCCCCACCCCACTGAATCTTTCTTCTACTGAACCGAGATTCTGGTCGAAACAATCCAATGAATGTGCATATTTTATGTTTCGGAATTCAGCTCGAAAACAAATTGGACAGAAAATAGCCAAAAGTCAATATTCTCTAAAATTGCGAGTTAATAATATAACAGCCATTGAGAAAAACACTGGAGAATGCCTGGGAGCAAAAGAGCCATGCTTTATTTTTACTGCAATGTCATCACAGCTGAATGTAATGAGGTTTTTGGAAAATAATAATACATTTAAATATGAGCTGCGTCTGCAACACAGCATTTAGCAAACGCAGGGAAAAGATCTGCCAAATATTTCTTTTTAAAAAATGATTTTGTCCCTTTAGGGAGCGAATGACTAAAATAACACCACTATAGCTGCATAAATTCTGTCCAAGGACATTTTAATACTACCTGAAGTATATGTCAAAAAATGCCTTTTATTGAAATTTGGCCGCTGGATGTAGGCTATGCTGGCAAGGTGCATTTATTACCCATCCCAAGTTGCCTGGAGAAGTTGGTGGTGGGTCTCCTTAACTGTCTGCAGTCTTTTCAGTGATGGTGCTCCCATGATAGTGCTGGGAAGAGGCTTCTAGGATTTTGACCAAGCAATAATGAAGGAATAGCATTATATATCCATGTAAGAAATCACACAACACCAGGTTATAGTCCAACAGCTTTATTTGAAATCACAAGCTTTCGGAGCGCTGCTCCTTCTTCAGGTGAAGTGGAGAAATGCATAAAGACACAGCTTATATAGTCAGAGAATCATGTCAGATGTTTACAGGTAACCTTTCCAACTGCCATTTATCACACCTCGGCAGAGAGATAATCACAGCAGTCAAAGGTGTGAATGGTATTATTCGCAAAATCGTCGAGCAGAAACTGATAGCCAAGTTCCGCACCCATGAGGACGGCCTTAACCGAGATCTTGGGTTCATGTCACGCTACATGTAACCCCACCTGGTGCAGGGTCATCCAGACTCGAGTCGACATTGGCTTGTTCTCTCTACACAGATGCGGCCGGACCTGCTGTGATTTCCAGCCAAAAAAAATGTTTTTTGTCTGTTTTTTTGTTTTTCATACAGACCCCAGCATCTGCAATATTTGACCCCTTGTGACCCCACCTCATTGTTCTTTGATGTAATGTTTCCCTGACTGACCTGTTTGGACACCATTCACACCTTTGACTGCTGTGATTATCTCTCTGCCGAGGTGTGATAAATGGCAGTTGGAAAGGTTACCTGTAAACATCTGACATGATTCTCTGACTATATAAGCTGTGTCTTTATGCATTTCTCCACTTCACCTGAAGAAGGAGCAGCGCTCCGAAAGCTTGTGATTTCAAATAAAGCTGTTGGACTATAACCTGGTGTTGTGTGATTTCTTATATTTGTCCACCCCAGTCCAACTCCGGCATCTCCACACCATTATATATCCAAGTCAGGATGGTCTGTCACTGGAAGGAAAATTTATAGGTGATGGTGTTCCCATGACTATATCTTTTCCTTTCCAGTGGTAGAGGTTACGGGGCTGGTAACTACTGTTGAAATAAACTTGGTGGTGGCAAGGGTCGTTATTAAGGTTAGCAGGCCGGAATGCCAAACAGACTGCATTGTCTTGGATGATGCCAAGCTTCTTGAGTGTTGCTTCAGCTGCACCCATCCAGGTGAGCAGTGAGTATCCATCACACTCCTGATGTGAGCTTTGTACATGGTGGAGAGAAGTTGAGAGGTCAGGATGTGAGCCACTTGTCGCGGAGTACCCAGCATTTGCCCTGCTCCCGTGACCATGGTGCTGACATGGCAGAGCTAATTAAGCTTCTATTCGATGGTCACCCCCAAGATGTTGATGGTGGGGGATGAGGCGATGGTGGTGCCGTTGAAGGTCATTGAGAAGTGATTGGGTCTTTACTTGTTGGAGATGTTCATTGTCTGTGTGGTAAACCACTGTATTGTATATTGCCACCTCTGGGTGGCGCTGTGTATGGAGGCATGCCTCAGCTGACTCCACCCACCACTGTGTGGGTTTCGTTCAGACTTGTTCAGTCACTCACGAAGAAGCATGGTCTCTTCTTAGCTAATAAAAGCCTTATTCATCTCTTCTTTCGACTCATCATCTCTTCTTCGACTCATCACCTTTTATGAAGTAATTGATAAGCGTATCAATTTTATTAGCTAAAAGTTAAATGGCGACACCTGAGGAGCAACAACAGCAACGGATACAGCAGACATTGCTGAGAGCCCTCAGACCACCACGCCTGGACCTCGACCCTCAAGATGTGGGTGCATCAGCCAAGTTTGAACACTGGCTGAGCTGCTTTGAATCCTTCCTCGCAATCTCACAGGTTACAGAGGAGGATCACAAACTGAAAATTTTGACCGCCCAGGTGAGCCATCAAGTATATATGCTAATCCGGGACTCTAATACGTACGTGGCGGCCCTCGAGCTACTAAAAGGGCAATATACGCGCCCAGTGAACACAATTTACGCCCGACACCTCTTGGGATCCCGCAGGCAGCAACCGGGAGAATCGGTAGGGGCATTTGCACGGGCGCTACTGGCACTCTGCAGAGACTGCGATTGTAAAGCGGTAACGGCTGTGGAGCACGCGCAGGGACTCGCCTGTGATGCCTTCGTCAGGGGCCTCCAGTCAGACCACACCCGGCAGAGACTGCTAGAAAGCAAGGAACCCGACCTGAAGACGGCCATTGCCCTTGCGCTCTCGTTAGAGGAGGCCCACCGAAACCTCGAGGCATACCCCCGTAACGGCGCCGAGACATGGCAATCGAAACCGTGGGACACGGGACCGCCGCCCCCGGCACCAACCGCTGCAGCGACCCAACCGAGACAGCAGCCTCCGGTAAGAACTGCTTCGATGCCCAGTAACCAGGCCCAAAAATGCTATTTCTGTGGCCAGTTAAAACATCCCAGAGCGCACTGCCCAGCTAAGACAGCTACCTGCTCGGGCTGCGGGAAGAAAGGCCATTACGCTAACGCCTGCAAGGGGAAGCCAGCCAGCAGCGCAGCGTGCGGGCCGTGGGAGCAGCCATCTTATCCGCCATTTTGTGTACCCCCGGCCGCATGGCATCCGCCGCCATCGTATCCAACGCACTCAACCGCCATTTCGTCACCGGAACCGACCACCGTCTCGGCGGATGACTATAGTGACTCACTAAGCCACATACTGGCCTCCGTGACGCTGGATCAAGGCCACCCTCACCATCTATCCAGCTCCATGATGGATATCGCGGTAAACGGCCGCGCCACCAGTTGCCTGATCGACAGCGGGAGCACAGAGAGTTTCGTCCACCCCGACACGGTACGTAGCCACTCCCTCACGATTCTGCCAACGCACCATCGCATTTCTATGGCGTCCAAGTCCCAGTCAATGGACATCAGCGGCTACTGTGTGGTGACCCTGTCAGTAGGGGGCACTGAATATCAAAAATTTAAACTGCTAGTCCTGCCCCGTCTTTGCGCTGCCGTCCTGCTAGGGTTGGATTTTCAGTGCCACCTTAAGAGTGTCACACTAGCATACGGTGGACCCCTCCCCCCACTCACAGTCTGCAACCAACAACTTTTAAATCGCCCGCTGCAAACCACCTGCAGCCTTTCCACATTAAAAGTCCCCCCCCCTCCCCTGTTCGCTAACCTCACCCGCGACTGTAAACCCATCGCTACCAAAAGCAGGCGGTACAGTGCCGGGGACAGAGCTTTTATCAGCTCTGAGGTGGAGCGGCTCTTGAAGGAGGGCATTATCGAAGGTAGCACTAGCCCCTGGCGAGCCCAGGTTGTAGTCGTTAAAACCACTGCAAAACGCCGCATGGTAATCGACTACAGCCAAACCATAAACCGGTACACCCAGCTGGACGCGTACCCCCTCCCTCGCATATCTGATATGGTCAATCAGATTGCGCAATACAAAGTATTCTCCACCATCGACCTTAAGTCAGCGTACCACCAGCTGCCCATCCGCCATGAGGACCGCCAGTATACTGCCTTCGAGGCAAACGGCCGCCTCTACCACTTCCTTAGGGTCCCCTTCGGCGTCACCAACGGGGTTTCGGTCTTCCAAAGGGAGATGGACCGAATGGTTGACCAGAACGCGCTGCGGGCAACCTTCCCCTATTTGGATAACGTCACCATCTGCGGCCACGACCAGCAGGACCACGACGTTAATCTAGCAAATTTCCTCCGTACGGCCCAACGGCTGAACCTAACGTACAATAAGGAAAAATGTATGTTTCACACCAAGCGCCTGGCCATCCTCGGCTGCGTGGTGGAGAACGGAGTCATCGGGCCCGACCCCGACAGAATGCGCCCCCTAATGGAGCTACCCCTTCCCCACTGCCAAAAAGCACTGAAGAGATGCCTGGGGTTTTTCTCCTACTACGCCCAGTGGGTGCCCCTCTATGCAGACAAAGCCAGGCCCCTCATCAAAGCCACCTCCTTCCCCCTGACACCAGAGGCGTGTGCAGCCTTCACTCTTATCAAGAACGATATCGCGAAGGCCGCAATGCACGCGGTGGATGAGTCCATCCCCTTCCAAGTGGAGAGCGATGCCTCCGACTTCGCCCTAGCCGCGACCCTTAACCAGGCGGGCAGACCCGTGGCCTTTTTCTCAAGGACCCTCCAGGGCCCCGAGACGAGACACTCCTCCGTCGAAAAGGAGGCCCAGGCTATTGTAGAAGCGGTGCGTCACTGGAGGCATTACCTGGCCGGGAAACGATTTACCCTGCTCACTGACCAGCGTTCAGTAGCTTTTATGTTTAATAATAAGCAGAGGGGTAAAATCAAGAACGACAAGATCTTGAGGTGGAGAATCGAACTCTCCACCTACAATTATGATATCTTGTATCGGCCAGGGAAACTCAATGAGCCCCCAGATGCCCTATCACGTGGTACATGCGCCAACGCGCAGAGTGATAGGCTGCAGTCCCTCCACAATGACCTCTGCCACCCGGGGGTCACCAGGTTTTTCCATTTTATCAAATCCCGTAACCTGCCCTACTCCATCGAGGAGGTCAGGACCATGACCAAGAGCTGCCAAATCTGCGCCGAGTGCAAACCGCACTTCTATAGGCCGGACAGAGCAAGCCTGATCAAGGCCACCCGCCCCTTCGAACGCCTGAGCGTCGATTTTAAAGGGCCCCTCCCCTCCGCTGACCGCAATGTGTACTTCCTCAACATAGTTGATGAGTACTCCCGTTTCCCCTTTGCCATCCCTTGCCCAGACATGACCAGTACCACGGTCATCAAGTGTCTGAATGACATCTTCGGTCTGTTCGGGTTCCCCAGCTATATACATAGCGACAGGGGCTCATCGTTCATGAGCGACGAACTTCGGCAGTACCTGCTAACAAGAGGTATCGCCACGAGCAGGACCACCAGTTACAACCCCCGGGGGAACGGCCAGGTGGAAAGGGAGAACGCGACGGTTTGGAAGGCAGTCCTCTTAGCACTAAAATCTAAGGGCCTTCCGACCTCCCGCTGGCAGGAGGTCCTCCCTGCAGCGCTTCACTCCATTCGGTCACTGCTTTGTACTGCCACTAATGCGACCCCTCATGAGAAAATGTTCGTTTTCCCCCGGAAGTCTACATCGGGAACCTCGCTACCGGCATGGTTGACTTCTCCTGGGCCCGTCCTACTGCGGAGGCACGTGAGGACGCATAAAACGGACCCCCTGGTCGAGCGGGTGCACCTCCTACACGCCAACCCCCAGTATGCCTGGGTGACATACCCAGACGGGCGGGAGGACACGGTCTCCATACGAGATCTCGCACCCTCGGGTACCCCTGAATTACCACCGTTATCCCCCTTACCACCGTTATCCCCCTTACCACTGTTATCCCCCACCACCCCTCCCAACCCAACCCCTGCAGACGGCATGCCAAAGCCCCAGGAATCTTCGCCAACCACCCAGACACCAGACCCGACGTCGGATGCTGCAACACCACCGCCGCCACCACGACGATCAGGACGTCAGACAAGGCCTCCTGATAGACTTAACTTGTAGTACCCTTCACCCCGCCGGACTTCACATTAAACAAGGGGTGAATGTGGTAAACCACTGTATTGTATATTGCCACCTCTGGGTGGCGCTGTGTATGGAGGCATGCCTCAGCTGACTCCACCCACCACTGTGTGGGTTTCGTTCAGACTTGTTCAGTCACTCACGAAGAAGCATGGTCTCTTCTTAGCTAATAAAAGCCTTATTCATCTCTTCTTTCGACTCATCATCTCTTCTTCGACTCATCACCTTTTATGAAGTAATTGATAAGCGTATCAATCTGGCACTTATGTGGCATAAAAACAGAGAGAGAATGTTTCCACTTGTGGGGAAGAGAAAAACTAGAGGCCATCAATATAAGATAGTCAGCAAGAAATCAAATAGGGAATTCAGAAGAAACTTCTTTACCCAGAGAATGGTGAGAATGTGGAACTCGCTACCACAGGGAGTAGTTGAGGTGAATAGTATAGATGCATTTAAGGGGAAGCTAGATAAGCATATGAGGGAGAAAGGAATAGAGGGTTATACCAATAGATTTAGATGAGGAAGGACGGGAGGAGGCTCGAGTGGAGTGTAAACACCGGCATGGACTGGTTGGGCCGAATGGCCTGTTTCTGTGCCGTATATCCTGTGTAATCCTATGTAAATGTTACCTTCCTCTTGTCAACCAAAGTTTGGATGTTGTCTAGGTCCTGCTGCAAACTATTGAAGGAGTTGTGAATGGAACTGAACACTGTAGATTTATCAGAGAACAGCCCCATTCCTGACCTTATATGAACCTACAAACACACGAAAATGACAGATGGGATAAGAAGGCACTGGTCCATCTAACTTGTCCCATACATTTGTGATGCCCTATGCATCACAATACAGATTCTCCTTCCCTATCTGAAGCCATGTAATCTCCTGGGAGAGGTGAAAAACCAGATAAAAACCCAGGCCGATTAGGGAAGAAAATCTGGAAGATTCCTCTCCGACCCCTTTAGGCAATCAGAACTAGCCCAGGAGAACACATTGACCCTGATTTTTTATAGGGTACTTACCTCTTGTACAAGGTGATCTCCGCCCCAGCCAGAAACAGGCCCAGCTCTTTCTTGATGGAATACAGCAAACCAGCGTTCACTGCATGAGCCGGCATTCCACTGGTCCACTATTCTCTGGGGAAAAATAGTCACCTTACATCCAACTTAGTTCTGCCATTACATAGCTTGTAATCATGACCTCTGGTCCTCCCTAACCTATCCAGTTGAAATAATTGGTCCACATAAACACAATCTAGCCCCATCTTTATTTCATAAACCTCGATCGTTATCGGCCCTGAATCTACACTTTTCTAATGCATACAGACCCAGCTCTTGGAGCCCATCTGAGTAACTAAGGTGTTTTAGATTGGGAATTAATCTTGTCTCCCTCCTCTGTACTCTATCTCTGTAACCTCCTCCAGCCCTACAACTCCCCAAGAGCTCTGCACTTCTCCAACTCTGGCCTCCAGCGCATCCCCCGATTTTAATCGCTCCACCATTGGTGGCCGTGCCTTCAGCTGCTAGGCCCTAGGCTATGGAATTCCCTCCCAAAGCCTTTCCGCCTCTTTACCTCTCTCTCCTCCTTTAAGACATTCCTTAAAACTTTTACCAAGCTTTTGGTGGTCTCTCTTAATATCTCCTTATGTGGCTCGGTGTCAAATTTTGTTTGCTAACACTCGTGAAGCATTTGTGACATTTTACTATGATAAAAGCGCTATATAAATGCAAGTTGTTGTTGTTGTTTCTAAAGCATCGATATTCCCTGCCATACGAAGAGACCAAAACTGGACACAGTGTTCTAATTGAGGCCTAACCAGGGTCTTGTACAGGAACAAAACGGCATGCTTGTCGTGAATTGTCCTGTGAATACAACCTAGAACCAGTTCTGACGAAGGGTCATCGACCTGAAACGTTAACTCTGTTTCTCTCTCCACAGATGCTGCCTGACCTGCTGAGTATTTCCAGCATTTTCTGTTTTTATAACCTAGAATCCGGTTTGCTTTAACTATAGCCTCATGGCAGTGGTCATGAACCATAGAGAGTGGTAACACTAACACCCAGATCTCTCTTTTTCGCCACGAGCTTCAATTCTGTTTCCTGTAGCATGTATGTATATTAAGCATTAGACCTGCCCACGTGCATAACACTACACTTTTCTAAGTTAAACATCATTTGCCAAACACTGGCCCATTCCCCTAACAGAGAGATCTGCTTGCAGTTGTTGAGCATCATCTACAATCCTAACACTCACACACATCTTGGTATCGTTTGCAAACTTGTGGATCACTCCCCCAACACCTACATCTAGGTCATTAATGAAAATAGTAAATAGCAAATGTCCTACATAGAAACATAGAAGATAGGAGTAGGAGTAGGCCATTCGGCCCCTCGAGCCTGTTCCGCCATTTAATGAGATCATGGCTGATCATCCAAATTCAGTACCCTGTCCCTGCTTTCACCCCATATCCCTTGATCCCTTTAGCCTTAAGAAATATATCTAACTCCTTCTTGAATATATGTAATGAATGAATTGGCCTCAACTGCCTTCTGTGGTAGAGAATTCCATAGGTTCACCACTCTCTGGGTGAAGAAATTCCTCCTCATCTCAGTCCGAAATGGCTTACCCTTTATCCTTAGACTGTGACCCCTGGTTCTGGACTCCCCCGCCATCGGGAACATCCTTCCTGCATCTAGTCTGTCTAGTCCTGTTAGAATTTTATAAGTTTCAATGAGATCCCCTCTCATTCTTCCTAACGCCAATCCCTGCGGGACACAACCTTCTTTTCCAGAAGCCATGTTGGGTGTCCCTGATAAAGCCTTCTCTATCTAAATGCTCATATAGAGCATCTCTAATGATACCATCTTACATATTACTGAAGTTAAGCAAATGGGCCTATAGTTACCCCAGTCTGCTTTATCAGCCTTTCTCCAGGGGAGCGAGGGGGGAAAGATACCCAGCACCACTCCACCACATCCCACCCAGCTACTTGCATTGGTCTTTCCAGCTTCTCTGCCATGGCAGGCACTCTCGATGCACTCCTAGTGGCACAGACACCTGTCTTTGGCAGAGTAATGAAAGGACTTCACCTTGACCTTGCAAACTTTAGTGGAATCAACATCAGAGGTCCAGGGTGGGCACATCTCAGCAGTTATGCCGGCAGCCTGCCTGTGGATTTTTGATGCCCGTGAGTTGTTGCCTGACTTAAGTGAGCTATTGAGCGCTGCTGTTTAATTAAACCTTTTTAAATAATGTAACTGGACTTCACCTAATTAGTCTGCCAATTTCCCACATCTATCTTCATTACAAACACAGTTCCCTTTATTCTCTCAGTATCTTTTGCAGATAACCTTAGCATCTTGTTAAAAAACATCCTGTCACTACCTATAGATCTAAAACTACACTTGACTTGGGATTTAAACTTCTCTGACAGCTATGCTATCTGATTCTTTGTACCTTCCTCTCGAGAAACCATTTTAAGAAGTTGTGCCTCAGGTAATTAGATGCTCTTGTTCTTTAGGCACAGGCAGTAGTTAATCTACTTGTCAGCTGTAACCATACCCCACAGCTAGATTGGGTGGGAAGCGGTTTCTTTCCCTGTAAATGATACATGAGCAGTGCAGAATTTATCAATCCCCTGTACAACTCAGTGATGATGGATGATGAGTAATTGTTCTCTGTAGCAGGGGAGCTTCTCAAATTATTTGGCAAGCTGGATTCAGCTGAGTGACTCTCAAGGACACACGAGTCAATTAAAATGGATTCGAGGCAGAGTGGTGGATGTTACAGCATGTTAGTGCTCCAAGCATATTGCATTCCATTTTGAAGCATGTTTCTGTGCACTTTAAAAATATGTTTTGCAATGGAACATGTTAAGCTGCAAATGATATGGAGGCTCAAGCTGATATCATTTTGAATTAACATTCTGGGTAAGCTGAAAGAAAATATCTTGTTGACTTTCTGGGCTGGATAGGTTGATTGGCATTGCAGGAACATAAATCTCCTCATTAAAAAGGCACTTGCGCTGGTAAGTACTAGCTCTAACTTTCTGCGGCAAGTTTAATGGGCAATTAACGTGCAAATGCAGCAACTTCATGAAAGTCACGGGGAGGTTGAGGGCGAGCTGCCGTTTCCTCAAGGCTAACGGCAATTCACAGGGTATCTCTTCCTCGCCACAAGTTGCAGGTCGATTTATGCATTAATAACGCTCTGCGCCATTAAACTCGCCGTTATTTTGGCAGCATGTTCCGGCCCATTATATTTAACATTTGGCAAATGATGGAGTGGAATTCTTGATCGATGGCTACCTTCTTGCTAATAGTACTAGTGTGAGTGGGAACCGCAGAATCTCATCCAGTCCCAGCTCTGAAATCACCTGTGTACTTTTCAGACAGTCTTTAATACTGGCACATAGAGCACAATGTACAAGCGTTTGTTTATTCGTGCATTATGGTGCAAATATTTGCACCAAAGAAGATCAATGCATTAAATTGAAAAAGGAAACAATTGCACAGCTATGGGGAAAGAGCAGGGGAGCGGGACTAATTGGACAGCTCTTTCAAAGGCCCAGCACAGGCACGATGGGCCGAATGGCCTCCTTCTGTGCTGTATTATTCTATGGTTCGATGATATGCCCCATGGTGGACTGCAATACCAAGACACCATCCTACAAAGGTACATTCAGTCAACTCCTGGCCACCAACTCCTGCACTGCTTTCCGCTCGGGAGGGTGCCCTAGGGTGGTAGCCAGGGAAACCCTCCAGGGAATTCAGTGGTTATAAGTGGTAACTAACGCAGGACTTAAATTTAAATTTGTGAAACTGTTCGCAGTTAACAGTCTTATAATTAATCTACTGTGTAGTTGGGCTGACTGAGCAGCTGAAATTGTGACCGAGTTTGGTAGGAATATAAAAAGAGAGGTAGTAGGGAGAACACACACCACCCAGTGAGCTGGGGGCTGAATGAAAATAATACGTCTGTTACAGGATATGGCTAGAGCAGCCTAGGAAACGTTGCACCGCACAAGGTGTCTGGGGGTTGAGAAGCAGGGTTGGAGGCACCTGCCTCAAAAAGGCTTCATTAATCTATGCACTTGGGGGTGGTGATGTCCTGCAAGCCATTTTCTAATGCTCAGGCTTACAGGATATTGAGTCTAAAGGGCATTCAAAGTTGCCACAGAAGGATCTGTGGCATTGGCTGATTTAAAAGGGTTGGGGTAAGTAATGTCAATCCTTAATATTGAAGTCATTTTTATCCATCTCTCTCTACTGATACTTGGGTTCTCATGTTATCTGAGGTGTTTGGAAGAAGAGGATCTCTAGAAGGTTTTCAGGAATGTCAGCCTGCAGTGACTCTCACACCTACATTTGCCAATAAAGGTGGCCATGCTACACTTTGACAGGCAATTAGTGCCCGACCAACCACAATATTGTACGTTTCCATATAAGCATCCTAATCACAGTATGTCATGCTTTCTGTGGCAGAGTGAAAGAACGGATGTCAGGCTGATCAACAGCTAGCATACCCTGATTGGCCTCACCTCCTAAGTTGCCACCAACCAAATCTACAGGCCCTGGTGCGCCTACCTGATAATAACCATGGGGAACGGTGTTCACAGGATCGGGTTCAGCAGACAGCCCGATACAAAGCTGTACCATTGGCTGCAAGGACATCTACAGGTACCATATAGCAGAGGGCCTTGCAGCCAATGACAGTACGGTCAGTTTTGGACTGAAACTAGGCTCCATCTCCTTGCAGGTATGCTGACCTATGGGGATTGTGTTATGGAGTGGCACAGAGGGCAACCTTCCTTGCAACACCTCAAGTACCAATACATAACAACATATAAGAAATAGATGCCGGAGTAGGCCATTCGGCCCTTCGAGCCTGCTCCGCCATTCAGTAAGATCATGGCGGATCTTCTACCTCAACTTCACCTTCCCGCACTATCCCCATATCCCTTAATTCCCAAATATTTATCGACCTCTGTCTTGAATATACTTAACGACTGATCATCCACAGCTCTCTGGGGTAGAGAAATGTCTCCTCATCTCAGTCCTAAATGGCCAACCCCTTATTCTGAGACAGTGACCCCGTGTTCTAGATTCCCCAGCCAGGGGAAACATTTTCTCAGCATTAACCCTGTCAAGGCCCTTAAGAGTTTGATATGTTTCAATGAGATCACCTCTCATTCTTCTAAACTCTAGGGAATATAGGCCTGGTCTACGCAATCGCTCCTCATAGGGCAATCCTCTCATCCCAGGGACCAGTCTAGTGAACCTTCATTGCACTCCCTCTAAGGCAAGTATGTCTTTCCTTAGGTAAGGAGGCCAGAACTGTACACAGTACTCCAAGTGTGGCCTCACCAATGCCCTGTATAATTGTAGTTAGACTTCTTTGCTCTTATATTCTAATCCCTTTGTAACAAAAGCTAACATACCATTTTCCTTCCTAATTGCTTGCTGTACCTGCATGTTAACTTTCTGTGATTCATGTACAAGGACACCCAGGTCCCTCTGAATGCAAACATTACCCAGTCTCCCACCGTTCAAAAAATATTCTGCTTTTTTGTTTTTCCTACCAAAGTGGTGGGAAATACCTCCACTTCTGG
This sequence comes from Somniosus microcephalus, assembly GCF_052327205.1. Classification (NCBI taxonomy): domain Eukaryota; kingdom Metazoa; phylum Chordata; class Chondrichthyes; order Squaliformes; family Somniosidae; genus Somniosus; species Somniosus microcephalus. The sequence goes on from NC_141008.1 coordinate 40,081,480, forward strand.
AGCCATCAAGCAGGAAGTCAGTTGTTGGGCTGCCCCATCACTTGCCTGTAGAATCATGCAGTTTTTATGGGTTTCCTTTCCCTTCATTTTTTATGCCCCTTCCTCATCCAGTCTTGGCAAAGGCTGTTAATCTGTTGCGATGCTGCTGAGCCTTTCTAAAGGTTTTCAGATTGCTTGTCCCCTATTCCCCATTAGTTATCCCCTTCCTCTTAAATTTAAATTACACGCAATTTTCTGCTCCCACCACTCATGCTCTCCCTGCAGCCATCCAAATCTTCAATGAAAGCTGTGCAAATGAGCTCACCTTGGAAAACTGGGTTAAAGGAGCGCATTTCCACTTGAATCGGCCTAAACCACAGCACTAGCCACTCGGGTCTAAACTACTCCACAGCAGAAGACCTAGGTTGCAATCTCTGAGCCGTAAAGACCAGGAAGGTTCCAGGTTTGATGCCTGGCCTGTGCTGAATTAGCTGTTCTCAGTCAGGGTGGTGGTAGGACCACTAAAGTTGGCCACACTGCTTGTGAGTTAGGGGAGGTAGAGAGAAACAAAAGTGGCTGATCGCTACACAGTGACCCCTTTGGAAAGTGCTTGTGTGTGAACACCAGACGAAGACCAGGCTCGGCTGTGTTTTTCTCAGTGGGTGGATAGTTTGCCGACACTCGCAGATGAATAATGCCACTTGGGTGAGGTACTGGAGGCTACTACCACCAAGCAACAGTAATGGAGTCAATGCCTTCAGAAAGGGATGGGGAGGAAATTGGAGAGGAAAAAACCTATTATCTGATGTAAAAACCCTGAACCGTAATATTAACATAAGGACATACATTTTAATATCAATCTGATAATGAATGAAAAGCTTAAACCTAAATGATTACTTAATTTATGCAATTATTCAAGGTCAAGTTAATTTCAATATTAACAAATTCAAGCTTGTGTGGGAGATAATTACAATGTACCTTTACAGATGAAGAATTTTGCTGCAAGCTAAGTAACAACTCAATTGAATATATTTTCATATGATTTATAATTCATGATGTGGCTTTGTATGCACTGCAGAGAATCATTAATTTTTGTCAATGTAACAAAAAATGATGTCGACTGTTTCTCCACCTTTGCTCATTTATTGATCATAAAGAGCATTTCCTAGCTAATTAATGTTCATAATGGAGCAGACTCTGGGATTCTGCTCTGTTAATCTACCACTATGCCAAGCATCCATATTTTCTGCAAAGTGACGCTAAATTCTGCTTTTAAATCTCACTGATAATTTAAGAGTTAGAACTGTTTTACTCTGGTTAGGAAGGGGCAGACTTTCTTAGCCTGCTGCTAAATGGGCATTAGTCAGGAAGTGTTATTAACACCCACCTGATAGTTAGTGTATCGACCTTGTCTTGTTTAGTACAGTCAGCTTTATTGATAAAGTTTGGGCAAACGCCCAGATTATACAGGGCCTGGCATTGGGAGTTTGGCAGAGGGGAACTGCTTACAAGGCATGATGCATTCATTTAAAGAAATTCAGCCACTATGGGGATAGGTTTGTAGGAATTATAAAGACTGTTAGTATTTTTAATAGACTGTGTTGATTTCCCACGACATTGCACACAGGGAGTCAAGGCCAAGTGCAGTACTTAGGTCAAGTAGGGTTAATGGGCATGAGAGGGGAGAACAAGTGGGAGCTGGGGAGAAGAGGAGGGAGATGGGAAGGGGGAAGAGCAGAGAGGAGGAGGGAGGTATGAGGGGAGAGGAGAGGAAGAGGAAGAAGTTGCAAGAGTGGAGGATCGGGGTGAGAGGGACAGTTGGGGGGGAAGAGGAGAACAGGGAGTGAGGGAGCGGAGAATGGGGAGGAGGATAAGGTTAGAGGGGGATAAGGGTAAAGGAAGAGGGGAGAGGCAGAAGGAAAGAGGAGGGTAGGGGAGAGGGGGAGGAAAGAGGAAGAGAAGAAGAAGGAAGAGGTTGGGGGAAGGGTGTAGAGAGGGCAGGAAAAAGGGTGAATGCAAATGATGGATGGGAGATGAAAGACAAGGAAACAACGTGGGGAGGAGGCCCTCCTGCATGTTTGATGCTCAGTGATGGCGGTGGAGAACTACTAAGGGTAATTTTGTTATTCAATTGGGTGAGGGTGGGGGTGGGGATGGGGGGGTTTGCTTGTTGCAACAGGGGTTATTTTGGAAATGAATTAGTGGAATTGAAAATTGTGTGGTCTCTATATCAGGTGCTGATCAGCAACGTCTGCTTCACGCCCCAGGCAGTAAGTTGAAAATCCACCTCAATGTGTCACAGTTTGCATCCATTAAACTCAGACATGGCATCATAGGGAGGTACAAAGCAGAGGCCACATCCTTCTCACAGGGACAGAGACAAATCCAAAGAGAAGTCACCTCACACCGCCCCTGTGCACTTACTTGTACCAGGTCAGAAACAGCATTGGCCGAGGTGCTCAGTTCAAAAACCTAAGGAGGGGGAAATGAGAAGAAAATAATAAATATCTTATTTTGTGTCGATGATGCTTTTTCAACTTTATATAATAAAAAGTAATATAGATATTTTGCTTTGCCACATGCAAAAAAAAGTGAAACGTACATGTAAGCATCTCGTGTGCGTACATCGAAACACAGAAACTAATATAGGCAAGAAAGCAAGTAATGGAAAAAATAGAGAGAGATTTCTGCAATGAAAGATTATCAGGGAAGTCTTGCCCCAGTCACAATGTGCAGCAACATTTTAAATGTTTTAATGAAGACTTCCTCTGATCAACATTTCTAGTGAAGTCATAAAGACGTTCTTTTCCAACCAGAGCGAATCTTCATGAAAGCATTTAAGATGTCAATACACATAGCGACCGGAGCAAGCCTTCTCCCATTAGAGTAAAAGTGCTAAAGTAACATACTTAAAGACTGGTTATACTACTCCCTAACAAACTGCAAAATAAAACTTCATGGCCTAGAAATTCAGTATAGCCACGTTTGGGGCGCTACAGCCAGGCGGCCGCTAAAGTTTGCGCCCGGCGCAACTTCGCGCCACCTTCGCCGATATTCAGTGGCATCGCCCCAAGAGGTTGCTGCTGCGCTAAAACAGGCGATGCACGACTATCATTAGGCGCTAAGCCGGCGGCCCGGGGCGATACCCCCGAGGGCGGGCGCAGCGCAGGTGCGGCAAGTTGCTGATTGACGGCAGACACTCTGGCGCCGGTGAGCTCTTAAAGGGGGAGGGTGGATTTGTTTGCCTGCCACGCCCTGCACACTGCAGCCCTGAAGCAAGGCCTGACCACTGCTGCTTCATCTGTACAACGCCCAGGACTATGGAGAAGGCCAGGGAGAGAGCGCAGCGCTTCAGCGACGGTGACCTGAGGGTGCTGGTTGGCACAGTGGAGCGCAGGCGCCATGTTCTGTTCCCTGAAGGTGGCAGGAGGCCGCTGCCCAGCGCCTATCGGAAAGCCTGGAGGGAGGTGTCAAACAGGGTGACCTCCAACAGCATGGTTGGCCGGACTCCTGTGCAATGCCGAAAAAAGTTCAACGACCTCACTCGGGTTGTCAGGGTGAGTACCCTTTCCAGTGTCCTCCTCATCCCTGCATGTGCACCTCAGTTTATGGGCAAAGGGACCTGAAAGCCCTAATGCCCAGCCCTCATCCAGCAGCTATGGGACTGTCATGAAAATCACTTGCACATTCAGCACTTTACACACTGTACAAGCTATTCGACCATGGGAGGCAGTACAGCCAAGATCAGGGCTTCACACTGTCAGGGCTAGTCCACCATGGGAGGCAGTGCAGACAAGATCAGGGCTTCACACTGTACTTAGAGGTCGTCCTTTCTCTTGCAGGCCAAGGTGGCGCACAACCGAAGGCAGCAGCGTGAGACCGGGGGAGGCCATCCTGACCTCAAAGAGCTCTCCAACCTGGACCAGCGTGTGGAGCGCATTATGTCAGGCCGGCTGATTGGACCCATCGCCAGTGGAGATGCCGACCCTGTTCTGGGCCCCAATGGTAAGGGCATCACCTTTTTGACCTTTCTCTTTCCACTTGCGCCTCAGAACAGCATCCTTTGCCACTGTCAGACCAATGCAGTGCATAGCAGCACTCATGCCTCCCTCGCTGCCGCCCTGTCCTCACTCTAAAGCAACTCTTGTGCCTCCCTGCTTTCAGATGGTGAATCGCCAGGTGAGGAGGCGGGCCCTCAACCTGGCACTGTGAGTGAATCGGAGGGCGAGGAGGAGGAAGAGGAAGAGGAAGCCGGACCATCAGCGCCACCCTCAGCTGAGGCAGCCCATGGCGATGATGGGGACACGTCTTCCCTGGAGGGGAGCCGGGGGGAAGGGTCGGAGGAGAGTGAAGCTCCAGGGCCCAGCGGCCTGCAGCAACACGGGAGGGGTGGGGAAGCTCGGCAGCCTTCTCCCCGGAGGGTGAGTGCGGCCTCCAGTCCTGCTACGGTGAGCGCAGAGGAGGTGCGGCTCCTAGAGGAAATGGCCGCCCAGGCTGAGCGCAGGCACACTGAGCTCATGGCTGCAGTGGCAAGGATGGCTGACTCCATAGAGTCACTGTCAAGGAGTGTGCAGGAATTCGGGGCAGCACAGGCCAGGAGTCTGCAGGACTTCGCGGCAGCACAGGCGGCTTCTAGCCAAGTGCTCAGTCGTGCCGTCCATTCACTGGCTGGTGTCATGCAGACACAGACCAGGGCCACACGGGCACTAACTGCTGCCACCCTCGCTGGATCGGCCAGGCATCGCCAGGGCACTCGCCGTGCCGCAGCAGCCCAGCAGTCTGTGCTTCAGCAGATTGCTGCGCATGCTGCAGTGCTGGCCCGTGCGAGTGCCACTGTCTCAGGCGACCAGGGAGTACCTGTGATCTGTCAGGTTGGCAGCATTCCTGCAGCCGACACTGCCACTCCTCCATTGCAGCTGCCACCAGCCGCTGGACAGACTGCTGCTGCACAAGCAGAGTTGGAGCAGTCAGCAGCCGGCCCCTCCAGGGCCAGAGCTGGTCCAGGCCGACCCCCAAGGGCATCTGCCGTCTCGCCATCTGACCCTCAGCAGCCTTCCCCCAGCCTTGCTGCAGCCACTGGGGTCCCATTGAGGAGGAGCTGCAGGGCGGGCAGGGGCCAGTCACGGATGCGAAAGGCATCACCCTCGCAGGGCAAAAAGTAGAAGGTGTGCCCAAATGTTTTGTTTCACTTGTAAAGACCGAGACTGGTCGATTTGTGTTTTTTGAAAGGCCGAGACTGGTCGATTTGTGTTTTTTGAAAGGCCGAGACTGGTCGATTTGTGTTTTTTGAAAGGCCGAGACTGGTCGATTTGTGTTTTTTGAAAAGCCGAGACTGGTCGATTTGTGTTTTTTGGGGGGGCTTCTCTCCATTAGTTTGTTATGTGGGAAGGGCAGAGGTATCAAAGTAATAAATGTTCTTAAATCGCACTGTCCATGCTTTCTTTTGGAAGTCCTGGTTGCCCTGCTCGGTTGAGGGCTTGTGGAGCGGCTACATTCATCTTGTGCCATAAGCCATTCCCTGAGAGGGGGCCTAGAACCGACGTGCAATAAGCCGCCGACGGGCGGCCCTTGCACTTTCTGCCTCCTTCCTGTGCTGGTCCTCCTCCTCCTTCTCCTCCTCCTCCTCCTCTGGTGGTCCTCCAATGTCTGGTGGCAGTGGCTGAGTCCTGCAGATAGCCAGGTTGTGCAGCATGCAGCACACGACCACGAAATGGGAGACTCGCTCAGGCGAGTACTGTAGGGCTCCTCCGGAACGATCCAGACAGCGAAACCGTTGCTTCAGGACGCCGATTGTTTGCTCAATGATGTTCCTGGTTGCTTGATGGCTGTCATTGTATCCCTCTTCAGCAGGGGTGCTGGACGCACGGAGCAGGGTCATCAGCCAGGTGCACAAAGAATAGCCTTTGTCCCCGAGAAGCCATCCTCGTGGGTGAGGCTGGGCCTGGAACATGTCTGCCACAGAAGTCTGGCACAGGATGAAGGCATCGTGGCTGCTGCCTGGAAAGCGGGCATTGACAGCTAGGATGAGCTGCCTGTGGTCACACACCAACTGCACGTTGAGCGAATGGTAGCCCTTCCGGTTGCGGTAATCCTCGGCATTCTCTAGAGGTGCCCGCAAAGCCACATGCATGCAGTCAATGGCGCCCTGCACCATGGGGAAGCCCGCTAATGCTGCAAAGCCCATTGCACGCTGTTGCTGCTTGACAAGGGCCATGGAGAAGGAGATGAACTGACGTCTCCTTCTGAAAAGGGCATTGGTCACCTGGCGGATGCAGCAATGTACAGCAAACTGGGAGATGTTGGAAATGTCCCCAGTAGCGGATTGGAAGGAGCCAGTGGCATAGAAGTTGAGAGACACCGTCACCTTCACTGCCACCGACAGAGACGTCCTGCTCCTCAGATGTGGCTGCAGATCTCCGCGAAGCAGGTGGCAGATCTCAGTGACCACCGCCCTTCTGAATCGCAGCCTCCGAACACACTGCTCGTCAGGCATGTTCAGATATGAGAACTGCTGGCGGTATACCCTGGGTGGGTAAGGCCTCCTTTGCCGACGCCTGTTGCCCCCTCTCCGTCTGGCCATGACTGCCACTCTCTCACGGCGTCTCTGAGCCCTTTGAATGCAATGGAGAAGGCCAACGTTTGCACCCATTGCAGCCCCCATTATATGTTTCCAATCAATGATATGGCTCTGAAGTTAAAGACAAGTGCAAAGCTGTGGCCTGAAGCCACAAGTACCTGTGCGAGTGTTGAGCCAAACCAGAAAGCTCTCTACCTTTGTCTCTCTGCAAAGATCCGTCTCTCACAAAGAAGGAGTTTTGCAAAATGGCTGCCTTTTCTACTGCAGGAGGAGTGCCCTTTAATTTGCGCCCCCCGCGCCCCGCAGCGACTGGGAACCGTTCCCCTCTACCAGTCGCTAGGGGCGCCAGGCGCACAATAGGCCGGCGCCACTGAATTTCCGGTTTGGGGCGCACAAAGGGCGTTGCACGATGAAATGACGTCAGGATCTGCGCGCGCAGCTGAGCGCGCGCAAAGGCTTTGCGCCGCCGCTAAATCTTTACTGAAGTTGGGGAGAGGCGCAGTTCGCGCTGCGCCCGGCCGCTAGCCGCCTAGCACCCCACATCTCCTCCTCCTAAGGCGCTAGCGGCTGGCGCAAACAACTGAATTTCTAGGCCCATATCATTTAAGCCTGAGTCAGATAACATAGATGTGAACTCCATGAGCTAGACTCCCCCAAATACATGGCTACTCTTCTAACAAGAAACATCTAGTAACTCCGTTTAAAATTGTGTATATCTTTATAAAGAATAATAACTATGTATGTCTTTATTTAAAAATTGTAATATTTTCTGATCATTAACCATTGGCCTTTAATTAATAAATGTGTAGTGACAGCAGTGATGCAGTTGTCATCAGCTGTGAATGACATGGGATACATTGGCCATTGGTACTGAGGGCTGTGCCAGCAAAATAACTGATCCAGACTGAACAGTGCCAATGAACTTCACTATATGTAAGCACGACAAAAAAAATCAATGCACTGCAACAATGTTAAGTCTGTAATCCCACTGACGGGATCAAATGATGGTTATAAAGCTCCCCAGCTTGCTCTTATTGATGTTGTCTGAACGCCTTAATCCAAATATAGACTTAAAATCATTTCTAAGTATCAGTTATTGTGCACAGATCTACAAATAATGACCTTTGTGTTGTCACGTTTGTGCGTGACAACACAAATTTACAAATTCAAATGTGAAGTTCCTAAAAGAGCAAAATTAAAAACGCGTGTTGTATTATCAAGATCAATGTTTTTCCATGGATCAAGAAAAGCATTTACAGTTACCTGGTCCATTAAATATTTTGTGAATGTCCATAACCACTTAGAAGCATTAGTAGCAAGTACTTGCTTGATGGGCTTGAATGCTATCTTGATGTAGCCTACATCCCGGTGATCCTGAAGGCTCAATAACTTGTCCCTTGCAATCTAAGTAATAAAACCCAGATCCAGTTTTAACAGCTTAACAGAGACAAGCTGCTATTAATTTTCTATATACAATTAAGTTAATGCAGTCAAGACATAAGCTATACTGCTATGATACATGCCAGATGCCCAGAGTACCAGTTGTATAAAACCATGCATTCTTCATCTGATTGTGAATTTTTCATCTCACACCAATGGATTTAGCATCCACTTTGAAAAGAATTGGTAACTTATGTGGCATAAATAATAATTATAGATGCTGGTTGTACCAAATATGATGTAGAGGGTACACTATTCTCTTGTAACATGCAGTGAAATAAAGCCTGAAATCACCACAGTTCAATTCATCTCAAATACTCAATGTGTTACTGCTTTACAACACACCACAGGCAATGTGTTAGCTTTTGTGTTAGATGGCTCTTCTGTGTTTAAACACAAGAAAAATATGTCTCATTACTCAATATTGACTGAAATTTTTTAAAGAACTCTACTGCAAGTGCGTATGCAAGGCTTTGCCTCCTTTTTATCCCTGATCATCAAGTTCCGTTCACCCATCGCCCCTCTGCTCGTTGACCTACATTGGCTCCCGGTTAAGCAACGCCACGATTTTAAAATTCTCATCCTTGTTTTCAAATCCCTCCATGGCCTCGCCCTTCCCTACCTCTGTAATCTCCTCCAGCCCGACAACCCTCTGAGATCTCTGTGCTCCTCCCATTCTGGCCTCTTGCGCATCCCCGATTTTAATCGCTCCTCCATTGGTGCCGTGCCGAGGCCCTAAGCTCTGGAATTCCCTCCCTAAACCTCTCCGCTTCTCTACCTCTCTCTCCTCCTATAAGATGCTCCTTAAAACCTATCTCATCTGCCCTAATATCTCATGTGGCTCGTTGTCAAATTTTGTTTGATAACCCTCCTGTGAAGCGCCTTGGGACGTTTTACTATGTTAAAGGCTGTATATAAATACAAGTTGTTTTTGTTGTTGATATAGTTTTTTTATAATATTGAGTTGAATTACAGAATTTCGTTATCTATTGAAAAATCTACCCACTGCAAATGATATTGTGAAGATCTGTCTTAATGCACAAGTCTTCATTTCCTTAATAATCATAAGCCCACACCTGACTCTCCTCCACTTAGCTGAAAAGATGACATGCCAACAGATGATTACCTGGTCTCCCATTTCATACTGTTCCTAGCCAGTCTGAATGAGGGAAAATTGAGTACGTTCTATAAGTTGATTCATTTTGGGCACTGTTACCAGCTGATGATATATGGGGTAGACATTTGTATGCGTTGTGCCTGTTTTACAAGCACAAAGTATTCCAATTTAGCATTGGGATGGCCTGCACCCAATCTGTGGGCGAGGTAGCTGGACTGACATTGGCATTGGCTTGAGCGAGCTGCCTGCAGATGCGTGGCCAGCGCCCGCAGCTTGCGCCGTGTATGCTGATGAGGCCCGTGGACCGATTCCCTTCGATCCTCGGGCCTCCCAGTTCAGGCATGAGCTGGTAGCGCAGTGTCGAATCTGGGCATGAAAATGGGGCCCAGTCCAAAATCTACTCCCCTTGCATCTTGAGTTGCGTTTTGTGTCATCTCACCAGGTCCTTGGGATTGTAGAAAGTTTCTCTCTCATTCTGAGGCCAAACCACGGCTAATACTATTATTATGCATAATCGGCTTTAGCCTTGCATCAGATTCAACAGCTCCATCATTAATTACCAGATACTTGTTTTTCACTGCAGGAATCAGAAAGAAATTTTTGATCTGATAACAGTAATCTTTTAAATCTCCAACAGGGTCACGGTCACAAATGACGACAGGATTCAAAGAAAAGTCTATTATGACACTAAGGGGGAGAAATTCGGTATTGCCCCGTTGGGGCATAATTATCGGCCGGGCGCAAAGTTTAGCGCCTGGCGCTAATTATCGCCTCCAACTGCAAACTTGACTTCTATCGCCCCTGGAGATGATTGGAACGCTAAATCAGGCGCTACACACCTCTCTTAAGGCGCTAACGCCGAAGAGCGAGGCGCTAACTCAGAGCACTGGCGAAGCTCATGTGATGTCAGTCAGCAATGGAACACAGACACACTGGCGACAGCCAGTTCTTAAAGGGGAGGGTCGATCTTGCTCTCCATCCACACCATGCTCATTGCAGCCTTGAATCTCGGCCTGGAGAGACCTGTACATCAAATCTGCTGGAAAGAACAATGGAGAGGCCCAGCGAAAGAGCTCAGAGTGCAGCCCCCACAGTCTCTTCTAAATCGATGCAAGGAAGGTCAAATCAAAATGAACCTGCAAAGTGCTGCTCAGTACCCAAACCTCCTTTACACAGTGTTGATTCTCTCCAGAAGTCTCTCTCTCTCTCTTTCTCAGATTGCGTGGTGCAAAAATGTCGCTGACAAAAAAAGGCAAGAAGCAGTCGCCTTTAAATAGTGCTCCCCCAGTCCCTTCCCGACTGCAAAACGTTCCCCTCAACCTGTCATTGCTAGCAGCAGGCGGTATGACAGGAGGCGCCACTCAATATCTGGTCCGGGGCGCTACCGGGACATTGCACATTCGACTGACGTCACGATCTGTGGTTGCAGGAGATCGTGGCGGTAGTGTTTAGCGCCACCGCAAAATGTCTGGTCAATTTCGCGAGTGGGCGTTAGTTGCTTTGCACCCATTGGCACCATCTTAGGGCATTATCAGGAGACGCAACGCAACCAAATTTTCCCCCCTAACCATTTTCCTGAGCACCTAAAAGCAAAATGGATAAATGAATGGGACCACTTGTGAACAGTTTGCCTATTGATTGAAGGTACACAAATAAGCTCCATTATATTTTAAAATCTGTTTGCCATCGCGCAGATATACACTAAATGTGTACTTTTACTACACTGACACTGTGTGTCAGCTGTGGCTCAGTGGGTAGCACACTCACTGTTGAAGGTTGTGGGTCCAAGTCTCACTCCAGGGACTTGAGCACATAAATCCAGGCTGACACTCCAGTGCAGTGCTGAGGGAGTGCTGTACTGTTGGAGGTGCCGTCTTTCAGATGAGATGTTAAACCAAGGCCCCATCTATTCTCAAGTGGACGTAAAAGATCCCATGGCACTATTTCGAAGAAGCGCAGGAGAGTTATCCCTGGTGTCCTGGCCAATATTTATCCCTCAATCAAATCAACATAACAAAAAACAGATTATCTGGTTATTATCACATTGCTGTTTGTGGGAGCTTGCTGTGCGCAAATTGGCTGCTGCATTTCCCACATTACAACAGTGACTACACTCCAAAAGTACTTCATTGGCTGTAAAGCGCTTTGAGATGTCTGGTGGTCGTGAAAGGCGCTATATAAATGCAAGTCTTTCTTTCTTTATAACTTCAACAGTCTTTCGGTGAAGTAATTTCCTGATCACAAGTCTAGTAGCGGGTCTTAGCTAATAATTAGTGTCAGGCAGGGACGGTTATTGTAATTCAGTGACTGCATTTCTGTCTATCACCTTATGCATCCAATTTGCTGGCTTATAATTTTATTTGCAAAATTCCTTTGGTCTTGAGATTGACCTGAACCTAATTTTCAGCCAAATATTTGTAATGTGGTGAAATTAACTATTTTTATAAATTCAATGAAAAGTAGCTGACAGTTCCTATTACCATCTCGTCTAGCTTCTAATCTCTTTTACTTCTTTTGGTTCTTTTATTCTTTTGTCCGATCGCAGCCCTGCCTTCGATCTAGTTCCTTTTCTCTCCAGTTTTGAAGAAGGGTCAAACCCGAAACGTCAACTCAAATTTCTCTCCATGGATGTTGCCTGACTTGCTGAGTTTTTCCAGCATTTTCTGTTGTTATTTCAGTTCCTAACTCAAGTCTGCTTCACAATTGGAAATTGCAACAGAAAAGAATTTAGAAAACATTCTATTTCCTCGCCAATCGAAAGGAGTACAAAAAGCGAAAATAAAAATGTTAAAACATAATTTTTTTTAAAGTCCTCCAGAGATAGGAACATAGGAACAGGAGAAGGCCATTCAGCCCCTCAACCCTTTTTCACCATTTAGTTAGGTCATGGCTGATCTGTATCTTAAATCCATCTACACGCCTTGGTTCCGTAACCCCTAATAGCCTTGCCTAACAAAAATCTATCAATATCAGTTTTGAAATGTTCAATTGAGCTCCAGCCTCAACAGCTTTTTGGGGAGAGAGTTCCAGCTTTGTTCTCCCCTTTGTGTGAAAAAGTGCTTCTTGATATCATCCCTGAATGGCCTGGCTCTAATTGTTCTGGGCTCCCCCACCAGAGGAAATAGTTCCTCTCTATCCACCCTATCAACTCCTTTGATCATCCCCACTTCTCTCAACCCCTCCCCCGTCTCTAAGTTGTCAGGCTGCTTGTCCAACATCCAGTTCTGGATGAGCAGAAATTTTCTCTAATTAAATATTGGGGAGACCGAAGCCATTGTTTTCGGCCCAAGCCACAAACTCCGTTCCCCAGCCACTGACTCCATCCCTCTCCCTAACATCTGTCCGAGGCTGAACCACACTGTTCGCAACCTTGGTGTCATACTTGACCCTGAAATGAGCTTTCGACCACACATCCGCAGCATAACTTAGAACGCCTATTTCCACTTCCGTAACATCACCCATCTCCGCCCCTGCCTCAGCTCATCCGCTGCTGAAACCCTCATCCATGCCTTTGTTACCTCTAGACTTGACTATTCCAACGCACTCCTGGCTGGCCTCCCACATTCCTCCCTACATAAACTTGAGGTCATCCAAAACTCGGCTGCCCGTGTCCTAACTCGCACCAAGTCCCGTTCGCCCATCACCCCTGTGCTCGCTGACCTACATTGGCTCCCGGTTAAACAGCACCTCGATTTCAAAATTCTCATCCTTGTTTTCACATCCCTCCATGGCCTCGCCCCTCCCAATCTCTGTAATCTCCTTCAGCCCCACAACCCCCCGAGATATCTGCGCTACTCTAATTCTGCCCTCTTGAGCATCCCTGATTATAATCGCTCAACCATTGGCGGCCGTGCCTTCTGTTGCCTAGGCCCTAAGCTCTGGAATTCCCTGCCTCAATCTCTCCGCTTCACTACCTCTCTTTCCTCCTTTAAGACGCTCCTTAAAACCTACCTCTTTGACCAAGCTTTTGGTCACCTGCCCTAATTTCTCCTTATGTGGTTCAGTGTCAAATTTTTTGTCTTATAATATATAATATACGCACTTATATAAGAAATAGGAGCAGGAGTAGGTCATTTTGCCCCTCGAGCCTGCTCCGCCATTCAATAAGATCATGGCTGATCTGATCTTGGCCTCAACTCCACTTCCCCGCCTGCTCCCCATAACCCTTGGTTCCCTTATCATTCAAAAATCTGTCTATCTCCACCTTGAATATATTCAATGACCCAGCCTCCATAGCTCTCTGGGGTAGAGAATGCCACAGATTCACAACCCTCTGAGAGAAGAAATTCCTCCTCATCTCCATTTTAAATGGGTGACCCCTTATTCTGAAACTAAGCCTCTTAGTTCTAGATTCCTGTGAATAATAATAATACTCCTGTGAAGCGCCTTGGGACTTTTACTACGTTAAAGGCGCTATATAAATACAAGTTGTTGTTGTTAAACACCTCAATTAGATCATCCCTTAATCTTCTGTATTCAAGGGAATACACGCTTGTAAGTGTAGCACCAGCCTATAGCAGCACAAACTGCTATCACATGGATAATTCTCCCACTGTAGCTCCTAATTTCAATCAGGGTAGGTCAGTGTGCAGTATGTAAACCAGTGGTGGGGACAAAAGACTGAATACCTGCTGGCACAAGGCAGTATTAGTGAGCTCTGGGACGATAAATGCTAATATCTTTCAGTCAGAGAGTTATGCATGTCACAGGGGAACCTAAAAGAATGGGGGAAGTAATTTACAGATGGGGCGTAGCCAGCCACTGTTGGAGATGAAGGAAAGCGGTTTTGGTACTCGAATGGACTTGCACAAGGAAACAGAGTTCGGGGTCAAGCAAGGATGCCAAGCGTCTGCACATTTTGATTCATCTTGAGCTGACACCTAGGGAAGTTAGTGGAATCCAGGCCTGAGACACAGAAGTGCTGAAGGGAGTGGCAGAGGCCAGAGTTCGGTGAAGGAAAAGAAGTAGGTGGGATTGAGGGGCACAGAGATTTTTTTTTTATTCATTTTTTTGTGGGATGTGGGAGTCGATGGCAAGGCCAGCATTTATTGCCCATTCCTAATTGCCCTCGAGAAGGTGGTGGTGAGCCACCTTCTTGAACCGTGCAGTCCATGAAGTGACAACTGAGTGACTTGCTAGGCCATTTCAGAGGGCAGTTAAGAGTCAACCACATTGCTGTGGGTCTGGAGTCACATATAGGCCAGACCGGGTAAGGACGGCAGATTTCCTTCCACTAAAGGACATTAGTGAACCAGATGGGTTTTTACAATAATCCAGTAGTTACATGGTCACCATTACTGATTCTAGCTTTTTATTCCAGATTTATTTAATTAACTGAATTGAAATTCCCCAGCCACCTCTGGATTACTAGCTCAGTGACATTACCACTGTGCTACCTTTCCCTTGTGGGGCAGTTTGCTGGGCAGATCGTTGTGTGCAATAGATGCAAAATGCTAGCAAGGAGGTGAAAGATGGGGAGGCAGCATGGCACAGGAAGAGATGGAAATAGGAACAGGAGTGCTCAGTTTCGGGGCGCAGCCATTACACACCTTTCATTTCTCTGTGGAAACGTGACAGCAATGCACTTTTTTCGTGTCACAGGTTTTCTTGAGGCAACGAATAACAAGATAAGGAATGAAAAGCAAAGGATACCAGTCATGAGTGGAGGACAGTCCCTTCCCCACTCCTTGCATTGCCTCGGCTCTTAGAATCTCCATGGCTCTCTTCTCAAAGCTTCACAGTTTTAGTGATCCCACTTCTGTCTGCCTCTTATGTGTTAGCCTTCTTCTGCAAGCAAATATAATTAGGACATATGGCAGAAGGAGGAATGCGAGAGATCTGTGCCACCCAAATGGCCAACCAGCTTCTGTGAGTGTGTAAACATGCAATATTCAGACACCTTGTGCTGGCAGCATAGTTGATGCTTGTTGCTTGCCACATTTAAAGAGCTACATGGTCAATACATTGATATTGCAACATTACCCGGTGCCCTGCTGCCAGTTTTCAGCCACAGGCAAGACAGCTTTCACTCTGTCTCCCTCATCCATTCTGCTATGGTCTTTTTACTTCAGCTTGAGCCTCATCTCAAATTAGCTACCACCCTTTGCAAGGCCTCCAAAACAATGTCAATGAACGGTACAGTTCTCTACACGTGCCTGCCTCCGACCATTTGTTCCTCTCAATTGCTGGACAAGTTAAGGGCAACCTGCAGCCTTTAAGAGATCTTGTGCCAGATAATCCACACCGCGCCCCCTCCACCCCCCCAAACCCAGTGTTGCCCACAGTGAATCATTCATTGTGCACCGAAAAATAATATTTATTATAACGTGCTGATCTCGCCTTATAGAGCAGGAACTTCAGAGGAGAGCTCAACACCTGAAGAGAAGCAGACCTGGTGGCACTGCACCAGCACCACATCATCCATCTTTATTACCTTTTCCCCTCCAGTGAACTCCACATGTGGGCTGGACCTTGGCCAAGAAAGGTTTTTTTTGTAAAAGAAGCAGGCTATAACTGTAAACAGGCTGTAAAGAGCAATCAATGTCCACCAGAGAATTCAAAGCAATAATTCAGTCTTGGGCTCTGCTTATCTGGGTTCATATACTGCTTGAGCTTTGTTCTTATGATTTATGATTTCATCAAAACCAGTCCATTAAATTACAGCTTTTTATTTGACACATGCGGACTGGAAGCTAATGTTTTACTTGTAGTCGTTTATTTTTCACCGGTGCTGTTTTCCATTCCTCATGTCAACAAGAACAATGATCAGGCCATTCTTAGTGTCTGACTGTTCAAATGTTCACATCAATGAAGGAGGTGAGCAGACACAACATATCCCCAACAATTTCCTTTTTACCATGAACACAACAGTTTGTATTGTTAATAAAACCTCAAATTTAAATCCCAATTCCATGCAACGAAAACAAGCATCCGATTTTTCCCGGAGCTGATTTTTTAAGGCTCAGCTGGGAGTGGAGAACTTCATTAGACATGAGTTCGGGGCACACATAGGCTAGTGCACTCCAGTGGGATGCATTTTGCAAAGAAAAAAATGGACATTTTTAATGCTGCTCAGGTGACCAGCACAAACTTCAGTAAAGGCTCCAAATTGTATTTAAATAGGTCCTACTCTGAATCTAGTAACTTTCGCATCGCTTGTTCACGAGCAATGCTACCTACTTAGTTTAATTGTGTGTAGCAACATATGGATAGCTGGCCTAGGGGCGTAGGCATCTTTAATGTCAGCATCACTTTTTAAGTTTTAGTTGGCAAGTTATTTTACTTGGTATATTGCTTTAGCTGCATTTTCATTACTACATTAACTGTTATTGCTGCTTCCAGCTACCACTTCACTTGCAGAAAGCAAACTGGCAGTATGTGAATTCCTTTGCGAGTTCCAATGGCACTTCTAGATCCAGAGAAGGAAGAACATTTCTTGACGGAACAAGTGACTGCCACATGCATTATGTATGCACCTATCCTTACATCTGAATCCATATTTATTCACCCAGACGGTCCATCCTGGGCATGCCAGAGGTGATCTGTCTTTAGCACCTATTATTTCATAAAGGGGCTGTCTCATAGCTTTGCCATCTCTTGGAGGCCAATGTGCAAACAACTTGTACCATAGGGATGAATTCTTCCACGCCATTACTGGTGATATGTGCCAAATCAGGCAATGGGTTGTCACAGGTGCATCAAGTAAATGATTGAGGCCTTGTTTCCCTGGGGAAATATGTTCATCACTCTCCCTGTGACAAGAAGGCATCAGCTTAAAATGGCACAGAATGTTTGCCAGGTACTAAAATTCCCAAGGGAACAGAGAATAATAGATGGCAGCCATTTACTGTACAAGACCATCAAGTCTGGTTGCCATCTCCTCACAGGCAAAGTGCATCTTGCAAAATGGTACGTTACCCTAGATGTGGAAATTTCAACATCAAAATCATTTACCAATGGCGCATTCAGGTCTTTATCGTTCTCATCCTGAGGCATAACAAATGACCATTCAGACTGCATCAGAAATGTGCCCCGAGATTCCACATTTCTCATATTGAGGGATCAAAGAAATGATCATGGGCAGTTAGGAATGTTTGTATCTTTGAGCTTTGTTTATTTTCACTTTAAACCGCTGATGAAACTACAGCAGTACATGTTAACTCCCGACATGAACTTGTACTAGACACAAAAGATAGCAAATGACTCTAAAGTTATTCGTAGTCACTAAACACTATACGGTACGTTGCTGCAGAACAAAGAAGTTCAATATCTGAAACGGTTTATACTACATGTTAAATAATTCAGCTAAAAAATGTTTAAATATAAAGATTCTGCTCTCATCGACCTGTACAATAATAAAACCAGACCCCACCCCGCCCCAAAAAAAAACACTTCGAATAAAAAAACATTTTTCAGGAACAGATTTTTTTTCCCAATTTTTAAAAATATTTTCTTTCCCTCTTTTGAGATCTCGCAACAAAAAGACTGTCCAACTTGCTGCACCACTTAGATCTATTCTCAGAACCCAATCTGACAATTTTTTAATTTTTTTCAAACCTCAAGCAACACCCATTGCCGAATCAGAAATCTATTCAATTTTCTTTCAAGTGTGCCCCAAGTCACCATTCACAATGCCGTGTGGCTGTCCATTTCATAAGTGAACAGATTTAAGTTCCTAAGCAGCTGTCTGAGTGTCTTCTTCCAAAACCCTCATCCATCCACCCCGTATCCCTCACGGCCTCTCACCCCCATCATCTCCCCCTATTGTAACACACACCTTAGCAACTTCAAATCCAAAGGGCACAAACTTAAGTGTATATGGTGCAAGATGGCCTGATCATACACTTGCCACATTTGGCGCAGGCACTTCAAGCACATCTGCCTTGCTGGTTCCTCAACCCCTTCAGCCGGTGGGGTGGTTGCACTCGGAGCCCCGTTCAGGAGTGGGTTAAAATGCAAATTGTACACCATGGGACCCCCAATTTGCATTTAATAACGAGGCTCCTGCTAAAAGCAGCAACGTTAAAACTGGGAAACCGGCAGGAACAGAACAGGAAATGGAGCTCTCCATTTTAAATGATCCCCCTCTGCCTTCCCACCGATCGTAGAGAGTTACAATTCCATCCCTTATACAGCACCCTTGCACCCCTGACAGAAAGAGCAGGAGGCAACTGATAACGCCAAGCCCCTGATAATACTGGATTGCAACTGGGCATTATGTGAATATAGCTCAGCATGGCTCACTCTCCATTTTAGTCTCCTGACTGGCTTCTGCATAGCAAATATTGGGATAAGTCAATCCAACATACTTTGACAAAATGAAACAGTCAAACATTTAAAAAAGTACAGTGAATAAGCAACTATGTTATTTGAAGAACATGCATCTTTTCAATGCATATGTTTCATATTAATCTCTGCTGTAGTGCTTCTCATTGCAGTAAACATGTTCAGCAAGGTGAAAAAGTGAGTCTACAATTCTTACACCAGTATTAGCAAGATCATTACACATTTATGTGATTGCATTTGTAGCCAACTTTAGTTACAGATTCAACCGGAAAGCAAATGTCAGTAGATAGAGCATGTAAGTCAAATGTATAATGCCACTGCTGTCAATTTCAAGCACATTTAATGTGGTAGATTTATAAAATGAACTCAATAAAAGGTCACAGAAAGCGTCAAAGGTTCAGCCATGTACGTTTCATTCAGAATTTCATAGAAAAGTTCTACTTGACTTGCACTGGATTACAGCATGTGTCTGGACATGATTTATGCATACATGCACTTTTTAGATATTATTCAATGATATTAACTCTTTGCAAGCAGAGTTATCCTGCATGTAAAGCATTAATAATACCTAAAAAGTGCCTGTAACTATTTTTGTCACTTTTAATTTATAAGAACATGTTATTGCACAAGGTGAAAGTGAAAGGGAAAAGAAAAGAAAAGAAATTATCAGCACTGTTTTTGTGAATAGAATCCACTGGGATGAATATGCTTATATTCCGCAACTGTTGTGAAAATGGAACCCAACAGCGCAGTATTTAAGGTGCTTGTTTCTCACCACAGACCCATATCGCAATACTGGCTAATGCATACATCAGTTACTCATTTTTATACATTACTTCAGGTCCCAACCTTTCACTGGAAGGAGTGTTTTGCCAATGTCAAGAGTTTCACACTCGGGAAAACCAAGCGTATATATATATATATATATATCCCTTAGTTAAGAGAGAAACACTGACTTCAGAAGTCGGTGACCCTGAAGTAGAATAAAGACACTTAAAGATCATGCTGCAAGGTAAAAAAAGAGGAAGTAAAAAATTGCTAAAGACAATTTACAACTTTTTGTCCCGGAAACACTTAAAAGGTCAGGTAGCATCTGTGGAGAGAGAAACATAGGGTTAATGTTACAGGTCAATGACCTTTCGTAAGAACACAGTATATCTTTTAAATGTGCTGATTTCATTTTACACCTGGTCCTTGTCACCTAGTCTGACCTACATGTGACTCCAGTTTTTTTTTATTATTCGTTCATTGGATGTGGGCGTCGCTGGCAAGGCCAGCATTTATTGCCCATCCCTAATTGCCCTTGAGAAGGTGATGGTGAGCCGCATTCGTGAACCGCTGCAGTCCGTGTGGTGAAGGTACTCCCACAGTGCTGTTAGGGAGGGAGTTCCAGGAGTTTGACCCAGTGACGATGAAGGATCGGCGATATACTTCTAAGTCAGGATGGTGTGTGACTTGGAGGGCAACTTGGAGGTGATGGTGTTCCCATGTGCCTGCTGCCCTTGTCCTTCCAGGTGGAAGAGGTTGCGGGTTTGAGAGATGTGGTTGGCTATTAATGCCCTCAGGGCACCTAGGGATGGCAATAAATACAGTCTTGCCAGTGATGCCCACATCTCTAGAATACATTTTTAAAAACAAGCATAATCTGCCACGTATCCTGACCAAACAATTTAACTTATTGACTTGAGCCAAGTTTATCAAACAAAAAATAGACTTTGTCAACTTAAAGGACACAGCTCTACCTCAGCAGAATAGAACACTGGGTATTGCCTAATAATAATCCAACTTACTGTGAACAACGTGGGAGAGCTGATAATATACAATAATTTTTTTTGCATTTACCTCACATCCATCACACTGCAGACGTCATACACCAGAGGTCACATGCCAGATGCAATATAGTCTTTAAAAAGTGAAAGAAAGCAATTCATCCTGGGTTCTGATCTGGAACCAGAAACACACACTGACCTCTAGGAATTTACAATTGCTATCAGAACCTGGATTTCCAGGGGGAGTCTTAACCTGTAGCCTTAAAGAGGTAACCAGTCCAAGAGTTAAACATCATAATTGAGCCTCGGACTACCCAAGGGAGATGTGCTAATACAACCATAAATTCATTGTCTAAATTTGATTTACCACTACTGTCAAGTTTGTGGAATTCACATTCTAAAATTGGTCAGAGTAATTTACAATCACTTTAAAACCACAAATTTAACTTCCATTGGTCTGAACTGTGATTAGAATGTAATCTGTAGCACAGCCAATTAGGTTGCCAGAATGTACTTTCCACTTTACAATACTTTAAGCATAATCAGTTTGAAAGAAATACAAAATCTCTCCCTTTTTTAAATTCGTAAGATCACACGTATTGCAAATGTTTACAAGATCACAGCAGAATTTATTTCATGAAGTAAGACTGACCTCTAATGGTCATTTTGATGAACTCAAGATGCACCGTTTCTTTACTGCAGAGACTGCAACATTTTTCTAAAGATTCTGACAATTTCAATCAGTTGACATAAAATTGATCACTTTGAGAAAAAAGATAGGGTGTCACGAACTACAAATCTACTCTGCTTCATAAATAGATCCCTCTCCTAAAATGGCAATTTTCCATTGTATCTTCATTTTTATCCAATCCACATGGAAGTTTTAAATTCCATTAATGAAGCTTCCCAATAACTGCACCAGGAGGTGTGGCATTGAGTTAGACAGACTACAAAGGTCCAAGTTTTAATTCCCGGCTTGGATTGAGCCACCCAATTGCAGCCAAGGTGGCAGTGGTTGCAGTACAGTTGGCCTCACTGTTCCTGGACAAATAATGGAATAGGCATCAATCAAGGTTGCTGTTCTTGATTGTTATCCAATGACTCTTCCAGGAAATGAGTGTCTATAGATGCCAAGCGCAAACATAATCAGGCTTGTGTGTGATGGGTTCCATTTTCAAGTCGCCTACCAAGACGTAAGTAAATTTTGACTCCCTCTGCCTGGTGGAAACTGGGTGGAACAAGAGCTCAAATTGAACAGCTCTATTTGCCACTCTATTTCCACCCTGGTTTAACCCTGCTGTTTCTGCCGAGGACTGAGGTGTCCACCTGACCTATATCACACCCATGTCACTTCCTTTCTTGCCAAGACAGGAAAACTCTTTAAAACATTTTCACAAAAGGGATAATCACACAGATTACATTGCAAACCATGCAATCATAGTATTTATTATACAGAAGGAGACCATTCGGCCCCTGATCTGGTGATATCTCTTCAACTGGAGCGATATACTCTATCCTCATTTCCCTGCATTTACCCATTTCCCTCCAGATTCTTCTTTTTAAAATTCTTAGCCATTTCCATTTTAAATTATGTTCTAGTCTGTGCCTCAATAGCCAGTTGTGGTAAAGCTTCTAAGTTCTCCCTTCATTCTTCTGCTAGTAATCCTAAACCTATTTCCCTTATTAGAACCTCTCTGTTCCAATGAAAATGCCCAATTTTTCAATCTGTATTCATTCTTTCATTGCCGGTATCATTCTATTGGCTCCGTATCCTTTCCATGGCTCTTATACTGTTCCAGAATTGTATATAATACTCAAACTGTGACCCAAACGTTGGGGCAGATCTTGCTGGAGTGGGGCATCTCAAGCCACGTGCCATTCAGCTCAGAAGAAATTGTGCCCTAACTTGCTGGAAGTGTGAGTTTATAACTGCACGGCGAGAGCAACGGGGCATCTGGGACCTTAGTGAATGGCGGGACCAACAGCATATCTCCTTAACAATTTAAGGATTGAGAAAGAAACAGAGGAACAACAGAGAAGGGAATAGAGTGAATTAGAGTCAAATCAGGTATAGAAAGAGAAATGAAGAGAGGGGAAGTAAAATTGGAATAAGAGAGAGAGGAAAATGACAAAAAGGAAAAGTAAGAAAAAAATGTTAACATTTAAAATTTGAATTTTTTTTAAATCTCTTACAATTTGCTACATGAGGAATAAGATTGAACACTTTAAATTGTTCCATTTCAGGGCAAGAGAGGTTGATTGGCATTACATTAACAATTATCGCATTGTTGAAAAGGTACTTATGCTATTAATTGCAAGACTTAAGTTTCTGTGGCAAGTTTAATGACCAATTAATGTGCAAAACCAGTAAGTTCTTAAAAATAATGGGGAAGCTAAGGGTGAGATGTTGTTTGTGCGAAGCAAATGGCAGAATGACATAAATTGACCAGCAAGTTCTGGACATTCGCAACTCATGGTGTGTCTCTTAATCCCCTGAACATGCTGGCCAATTTGCACCTTAATATCGGTGTGCGTCGTTAACACACCGATATTTTTCCAGCACGATCCAGTCCAATGTATTACACATGTTCAAAATAATTTCCTTACTTTCATATTCAACATCAATGTATAAACCCTGCATCCTTTCTCTTCTTATAGCCTTTTCTACCTGTACTCCTACCTCAAAAATCAATGTATTTGCAATCCTAAATATTATTGTTCCTCCACCTCTGTTAAGAACCTCACCATTTAAGGTCTAATTCCTTTCACTATTCTTTTTCCTAAAATGTACTGTTTCACATTTCTCTGCATGGAACTGCATCTGCGTCTATTCTATGCTCTGCTGTAATCTGCCGCATCCTTCTCACAGCTTGTGATGCTCCCTAATTCGGTATATTCAGCAAATTTTGATATGATCCCTCATGTGCCATTGTCCAAGTCCAAACTATAAAATCCGTAATTTTTATATGAAAGATTATGAATAAACAATTAACATTTTTCAGGGAAAAGATAATGTAAAACTACATGAACTAAAGCCTTTGATAGGCTGTGGTTGTTGGAGGTCAATCATCTCAGCCCCAGGATATGGCTGCAGGAGTTCCTCAGATGTGGAGATGCCGGTGTTGGACTGGGGTGGACAAATGTGAGAAGTCACACAACACCAGGTTATAGTCCAACAGCTTTATTTGAAATCACAAGCTTTCGGAGCGCTGCTCCTTCATCAGGTGAAGTGAAGAGATGCATACAGACACAGCATATATAGTCAGAGAACACTGCCAGATGATTACAGGTAATCTTTCTAACTGCCCTTTATCGCACCTCGACAGAGAGATAATCACAGCAATCAAAGGTGTGAATGGTGTCCAAACAGGTCAGTCAGGAAAACATTACATCAAAGAACAATGAGGTGGGGTCACAAGGAGTCAAATGTTGCAGATGCTGGGGTCTGTATGAAAAACACAAAACAAACAAAAAACAATTTAAAAAAAAGGAATTTTCTTTTGCTGGAAATCACAGCAGGTCCGGTCGCATCTGTGTAGAGAGAACAAGCCAATGACGACTCGAGTCTGGATGACACTATGTCAGGTGGGGTTACATGTAGCGTGACATGAACCCAAGATCCCGGTTGAGGCCGTCCTCATGAGTGCGGAACTTGGCTATCAGTTTCTGCTCGACGATTTTGCATTGCCATGTGTCTTGAAGGCCGCCTTGGAGAATGCTTACCCGAAGATCGGAGGCTGAATGTCCTTGACTGCTGAAGTGTTCCCCGACTGGGAGGGAACACTCCTGCCTGGCGATTGTTGTGCGGTGTCCGTTCATCCGTTGTCGCAGTGTCTGCATGGTCTCGCCGATGTACCATGCTCCGGGGCATCCTTTCCGGCAACGTATGAGGTAGACAATGTTGGCCAAGTCACATGAGTATGTACCATGTACCTGGTGGGTGGTGTCCTCACGTGTGATGATGGTATCTGTGTTGATGATCTGGCATGTCTTGCATTGCCGTGGCAGGGTTGTGTGGTGCCGTGGTCGCTGTTCTCCTGAAAGCTGGGTAATTTGCTGCGAACAATGGTCTGTTTGAGGTTAGGCGGCTGTTTGAAGGCGAGTAGTGGAGGTGTGGGGATGGCCTTAGCGAGGTGTTCGTCGTCATCGATGACATGTTGAAGGCTGCGAAGAACATGGCGTAGTTTCTCTGCTCCGGGGAAGTACTGGACGACGAAGGGTACTCTGTTGGTTGTGTCCCGTGTTCGTCTTCTGAGGAGGTCTATGCGATTTTTCGCTGTGGCCCATCGGAACTGTCGATCGTAGAGTCATCCAGACTTGAGTCATCGTTGGCTTGTTCTCTCTACACAGATGCGGCCGGACCTGCTGTGATTTCCAGCAAAAAAAAATTCCTTTTTTTAAAATTGTTTTTTGTTTGTTTTGTGTTTTTCATACAGACCCCAGCATCTGCAACATTTGACCCCTTGTGACCCCAACTCATTGTTCTTTGATGTAATGTTTTCCTGACTGACCTGTTTGGACACCATTCACACCTTTAATTGCTGTGATTATCTCTCTGCCGAGGTGTGATAAAGGGCAGTTAGAAAGATTACCTGTAATCATCTGGCAGTGTTCTCTGACTATATATGCTGTGTCTGTATGCATCTCTTCACTTCACCTGACGAAGGAGCAGCGCTCCGAAAGCTTGTGATTTCAAATAAAGCTGTTGGACTATAACCTGGTGTTGTGTGACTTCTTACAGGAGTTCCTCAGGACAATGTCCTAGGCTCAACCATCTTCAGCTGCTTCATCAATGAACTTCCCTCCATAATAAGGTCAGAAGTGGAGATGTTCGGGGACTTATCCCCAGCGTCCTGCCCAATATTTATCCCTCAATCAACATCACTAAAACAGATTATCTGGTCATTATCACATTGCTGTTTGTGGGAGCTTGCTGTGTGCAAATTGGCTTCTGTGTTTTCTACATTACAACAGTGACTACACTTCAAAAAGTACTTCATTGGCTGTAAACTGCTTTGGGACATCCGGTAGTCATGAAAGGCGCTATATAAATGCAAGTCTTTCTTTTCTCTTTATGATTGCACAGTTCAGTTCCATTCACAACTGCTCAGTTAATGAAGCAGTCTATGCCCACAGGCAGCAAGACCCGGACGACATTCAGGCTTGAGCTGATAAGTGCCGAGTAACATTTGCGCCACACAAGTGCCAGGCAATGATTATCCCCAACAAGCAAGAGTCTAACCACTGCCCCTTGACATTCAACGGCAATACCATCACCGAATCCCCCACAATCAACATCCTAGGGGTCACCATTGACCAGAAACTTAATTGGACCAGCCACATAAATGCTTTGACGACAAGAGCAGGTCAGAGGCTCGGTATTCTGCGGTGACTGTCTCATCTCCTGATTCCCCAAAGCTTTTCCATCATCTACAAGGCACAAGTCAGGAGTGTGATGGATGAGTGCAGCTGCAACAACACTCAAGAAGCTCAACACCATCCAGGACAAAGCAGCCCGCTTAATTGGCACCCCATGCACCAGCTTAAACATTTACTCCCTGTACCACTGGCACACCATGGCTGCAGTGAGTACCATCTACAAGATGCACTGCAGCAATACACCAAGGCTTCTTCAACAGCACCTCCCAAACCCGCAAGCTCTACCACCTAGAAGGACAAGGGCAGCAGACGCATGGGAACACCATCACTTCCAAGTTCCCCTCCAAGTCACACACCATCCTGACTTGTAAATATATCGCCGTTCCTTCAAGTCAAAATCCTGGTACTCGAGTACCATCACCACATGGACTGCAGTGGTTGAAGAAGGTGGCTCACCACCACCTTCTCAAGGGCAATTAGGGATGGGCAATAAATGCTGGCCTTGCCAGCGACGCCCACATCCCAGAAACTAATTTTTAAAAATTACTTAGCTAAATGTTTGGTGACTTTGCCATTACCTTGTGATTGGAGCTGAAGATTATTATAATTGATCCTCTTAACAAAAAGGTCTTAAGCCAATCTACCATGTGTTCCAATATACATTTTGCAGCTGTGCTATGGTCCAATGATGGAGAAAATGCAACTTCATTTTCTACTAATTTGACTAAGGATAGGAGCCTGCTGCAGATGATGATTAATATAACAATGAAGCATGTTCTAACACAGTTCCATAAGTCATTAGTTTCTATTAAAAAAGTCAAAAACTATACAATTTTGCATTTGAACAGAACACACATACTGTACAATTTCACTAGACATACTGAACAAAGGAAATCTTCTCAAACAGTATCTAAGATGTCGTTACACATAGCAAATTAAGAATTCTAGCCTCCAGAATATTTAGGTGCTGTGCACAAATGGTCTTTATGACATTTACAAGTTTTTGTTGAGATTGTCCTTTCAGAGCCATTCATCAACTTCAATCGAAAAAGCAGACATCCTGTTCCTGGTCCTGCATGAATGGCACTTTGAACTAAGAGATGGACAGTGCAAGAATGGCCAGAGTTTGCCAACTTAATTAGTATATGGCCATTGCCTGTGTGGCACCAACACTGTACTCCGAACCTAGTGCAGCATCAGTAAGCAACATGGAAAGCACTGGTACACATTTCATATCTTTCACGTCTGTACTTCCATGTCCATAGTGCTGCAGGATAAGCTTTGTGCCTGACATTCAAAAATGCTTCTAATGTCACATAAAGAAAGAACTTTCACCTATCGCCTTTCATGACCTCAGGACGTCTCAAACCACTTTACAGCCAATTAAGTACTTTTATGAAATAAAAACAGAAAATGCTGGAAATACTCAGCAGGTCAGGCAGCATCTGTGGAGAGAGAAACAGAGTTAACGTTTCAGGTCTGTGACCTTTCATCAGAACTGTTCTGACGAAGGACTGGCAGATACCTTACGGGACAAATTTGTCTGTGGACTCCTGAGTGAAGGAACCCAGAAGAGGTTACTCTCAGAGAAAGAGCTGACGCTAGATAAGGCTTTCAGCGTGGCAGTATCGTATGAAGCAGCAGCAAGGAGAGCTGCGGAAATACAGCAAAAGCCACAGGAATACGGCACCCACGAAATGACACGGGGATTTGCAAAATGTTATCGCTGCGGCAGAACAACCCATGACCAGAAGGACTGCTGGTCCAAGGACAAAATATGCAGGCAATGCGGAAAGATGGGACACATTGCACGAGTTTGCAGGTCTGGGAAGAAGACCAACGACAATAAAAAGGCTACTAAGGAACCGTACAGAAAAGTACAAAAGATGACGGACAGTAGTTCCGAAGACCAGATGAGCGATAGTGAATCCGGGAACAAGAGACTAAGCTGTCTCAAACTTCACAACGTAATCGCAAAAGAGGATCACCGAACCATTTGGGTCACCCTCACGATAGCAGGGTCCCAAGTCAAAATGGAATTGGATACAGGATCAGCTCTGACCGTCATGAATCGACGAGACTACGAGCGGCTATTCTCACACATACACTTGAAAGAGACATCCATTGTCTTGAAGACGTATACGGGGCAAAAAGTATACCCCAGAGGAAAAATAAGGGTGCCTGTCGAATACAACGGCAAGGAAATACAGAAATTGTATCTGTACATACTGCAAGATGGTGGACCACCGTTATTGGGACGTGAATGGATCAGAAAGATAAGTTTAGACTGGCACTCCGTTCAGGCACTGACGGTGGCTGGTAAAAAGGATGACGACGTCACTCCTGGACGATTGTCAACAATCTTAGCTAACGCCAAAGAGGTATTTCAACAAGAACTGGGAATTCTTAAAGGCGTAACCGCCTCGGTAAAAATAGAAGAGAATGCAATTCCCAAGTTTTTCAAAGCAACACCGGTACCATATGCAATTCGCCCAGCCGTCGAGGCAGAGCTGGAGAATCTGGAGAATGCAGGCGTGTTATCTAAGGTAGACTGGAGCGAGTGGGCGACACCCATCGTTCCTGTCATGAAGAAAACGTTAAACAATAAGTCTGAGGAGCCAAGGAAGGTTCGCATCTGTGGGGACTTCAAGGTGAACCCAGTCCTTCACACAGTACAATATCCTCTTCCAAGGATAGAAGATATCTTCGCCTCACTACCTGGAGGGAAGCGTTTTACAAAAATTGACCTAGCACAAGCATATTTGCAGATGGAGGTTGAAGAATCCTCTAGGAAGTATCTCACGATAAACACTCACAAAGGTCTTTACCAGTATAATCGACTGGTATTCGGAGTAGCATCAACTCCGGCGATATGGCAAAGAGCGATGGAACAAGTCCTGCAAGTGATTCCGGGGACTCAGTGTTACTTGGACGACATCCTAGTGACAGGTGAAGATGACAGTGAACACCTTGCCAACCTAGAGCAGGTGCTCACTAGACTACGTGAACATGGGCTACGGGCCAATCGCCCCAAGTGCGAGTTTTTTAAGAAACAGATATCGTATTGTGGCCACGTGATTGATGAAGAGGGGTTACATGAGTCCCCTGACAGGATTGGGGCGGTGGTTAAGGCTCCAGCGCCTGAAAATGTGTCGCAACTGAGGTCATTCCTCGGATTGGTGAATTACTACCATAAGTTTTTGCTGAATTTGTCCACAATTCTGCACCCACTGAACGCCCTACTACAAATGGGAATAGCATGGAAATGGAGCGATGAATGTAAGCGGGCCTTTCAGAAGAGTAAGGACCTAATCACTTCAAGAGAAGTATTGGCTCACTACAACCCATCACTACCGATAAGACTGGCGTGTGATGCGTCTCCCTACGGCATTGGGGCGGTACTGTCACATAAATTCCTTGATGGTTCAGAGAGGCCAATAGCTTTTGCGTCAGGCTCGTTAACTTCAGCCGAGCGTAACTACGCCCAGATTGACAGAGAGGCCCTCAGCCTGGTGTGGGGGGTGAAGAAGTTCAATCACTAACTGCACGGACAGAAATTTACTCTACTTACTGATCATCAACCTCTTGTCTCCATTTTCAACCCTCAGAAGGGCGTACCGATAATGACAGCACAACGGCTACAGAGGTGGTCCCTTTTCCTAGGGGCACACCAATATGACATTGAGTACAAAGGAACTAAACAGCATGGGAATGCTGACGGATTGTCACGCCTACCGTTGCCGATGGTGGAAGAAGAACTTGCAGTGGATCCAGTGGAGATATTCCACTCGACCATAGTCGAATGTCTCCCTGTGACGAATGTAAACATAGAAAAGGAAACACGAAATGACCCGACACTCTCCTGGGTCTATGATTTAATGGTGAAGGGATGGCCAGCACATGGCGAACCACTGCTGCCAGCATTCTCGCCGAGAAGAGAACAGCTGTCGGTGTGCAGAGGAACCTTGATGTGTGGATCCAGAGTAGTAATTCCACCCAAATTGAAGGATAGAGTGCTCAATGAGCTTCATGAGGGTCATCTGGGAGGGGTAAAAATGAAGAACTTAGCCATAGCGTTTGTGTGGTGGCCGGGAATCGATAGAGAAATCGAAGAGATGACCAAGAGCTGTACAGGATGCCAGAAGGTCCAAAATGCCCCACCACAAGCCCCTCTACATGCTTGGGAGTGGCCCTCATCTCCATGGCAAAGGGTGCACATTGATTTTGCTGGTCCATTTATGGACTCGATGTTTTTAATTTCGGTGGATGCTCATTCAAAGTGGCCAGAGGTAATAAAAATGTCCTCAGCCACCACAGAAAAAACTATCACAGTCTTACGAACCATATTCGCCAGGAATAGGCTGCCTGAACAGATGTGCTCTGACAATGGACCACAGTTTGTGTCTGAAGAGTTCCGGAGGTTCTTAAAGAACAATGGTGTTAAGCATTACACATCCGCCCCATATCATCCAGCCACTAATGGATTGGCCGAGAGGTTCATTCAAACATTCAAGAAGGCTAGCAAGGTAATGTGTAATGAAGATATACCCCTACAACACAAGGTGGATAACTTCTTGTTTGCCTACCGGAATGCGACACATGCGGTTACCAACCAAACTCCAGCCATGATGTTCTTCAATCGAAGACTACGATGCCGCTTGGATTTGGTTAAGCCAAACATCAGAAGAGATGTGGAGAACAGGCAGTTTCAGAATATGAATGAAAGGCCGACCAGGAGTTTTAAGATAGGTCAACCAGTTTTGGCCCGGGACTACCGCACAGAGAAATGGCAGCCAGGAACGATCTGTACACGGCAAGGACCTCTAATGTATACCGTGGACATTGGAGAGAGCATTGTAAGACGCCATGCTGACCAGATTCTAGAGTCACTGGGAAACATCAACTCCACACCACGATCTGATACACCTGGCGATGAAACCGAAGTGCCAATTGCATCTACCTCAGAATCGGTGATATTGGAAGCAGACGAACCAAACAACGACATTGATCCCGACTCAACTTTGCCAGAAGAACCTGATACCCCAAAGAGGCATTATCCAGACAGAATCAGGAAGCCTCCTCAAAGACTGAACTTATAATTGCTTAACTTCAACTAATGTATCTAGCAACTATAATTGTAAATATGTTATTTCATTGTTAATCGAATGTTATGTACTGTTTAGCTAAAAGGGGAGGAATTGTAGTGTATGTACTTTGCAGAAGGAACTATATTCTGCAGCCCCTGTATACTGGAGTACCAGTAGTGACCACCCCTGTATATAAGCCTGTGTAGTAACATTTGCATAGTAGTTCCAGGTTGTCTCCATTCAGTAAAGACCTGTTATAACCAACTCCTGCAGTCCGTGTCTCAATTATACACGGACATAATAAGTAGTGAGGCTTGAGGTGGTACAGGTGTGAGGAGAGAGTAGTTAGGGTGAGAGGTAGGGTTCTTATCTTAACAACTCTTGCAGCCACATCTTGGGAGCTAAGCGCCTCGCATTAATACCCAGCCACATCTTCCCACTGGTGATGGAGCTGCTGCAAACACTGACAAGCATTGCACAAAGGTACACGTCTGTACCCAGGCTCACGCATGACTTCCTCCATATGCTTATAGAGGAAGTCACAGCACACAGGAAGATTCTCTTCCCATCCCATGGGCGGAAGAGACCTCCCCAAGACACCAACGCAGCCTGGTTGCACATTACACAGCAAGGCAAAAGCAAGGATGTCGTCAGGAGGACCAGGCTGCAGTGGAGCAAACCTTTCAATGATCTCAGTCGATCATGAAATGTTACTGCAAAGCTACACTCAACCTCATCCTGCTGTGCCACTCATCACATCCCCATCACTCTGCCTTCCCTACTCTACTCCTGCACATCCTTATTCACACCAACATACCTTACACCTCCACCCATCCCTCTCTATCTACAATGGCCCAGAAATTCGGGTCTCCACGGGTGAGTACGCACGGGGTACTCACCCGTAAGCCCAATGGAAGTGCCAGTTTCGTGCATGCACTGCGCATGCGTGGGAAACCGGCACTTCCATTCCCCTGAAAGAAGGGGTTCAGAAGTCGAACGCGTGTGCAGGAGAGACTGTGCGTGCGCATCGAACTTACGTTGTTTTTGCAAGTTTTCCCGGGAGGGTAAGTCTCCAGAAGTTAGACATGTAAAAAGCAGTCGCAAGTGTAGTGTATGTACCCGTCTACCTTTAAGAGAACTATTGTATGTAACCGTCCACCTTTAAGAGAACTACTTTAGGTGTTGCACTACTTTGTTGGCTTCTGTATACTGTAATACCGACGGTGACCACACCGGTATATAAGTGCTGTGTCAGGATTTATTGGGCAGATTCGCCCTGACCTTCGAATAGTAAAGTCCTGTTTTAAGTTACTCTGGTAGTCTGTGTATTAATTAACTAAACAACCCACAGACTTTACAGTGGCGACGAGTCCGATCGTACCCTACGGCAACAATACTTCCGAAGCAGTTAACGAGCGTCGAGAAGAGGCAACCGCCCTCGTCATTCTGCTGGGAGAAAACTCGAGTCTGCAGAGCTGGAAAGGAGGAAGAATTCAGAGACAAAGACTTCCATCAGCAACAGGCACTGACTGTCCCTTCTGCCACGGTGAGGAGTGAGCCGATCAGCACGAGAAGCAAGCTGGCCACGGTGACTGTGAGTAAGGGAAAAGTAAAAAGAATAACCGGAGGATAAGGGCGGTGCACTCGACCACGGTCGAGGGGGAACGGAGCCGGACAGAAGTCGGGCCCAGAGGCGCTGAGACTGGGACAGCGTGGAGCAAGGAAGCCGCGGTACAGACAGGCTGGGGACGCAACGGCGTCGTGAGACAGCTAGACCGCGACCGGCGAAAAAGGCCGGGCAGCGACCGAAGCCACGAAGCGCTGCGACCGGGAGCGTAGGCGCGGGAAGATATAAAAACTCAGCCGCAGCCGGGGAGGGAAGCACCGGACTGCGAGAGGGCTGGGAGGCGCGATTGGGAGCCAAGCGAGCGGGAGAGGCAGAGCCGACCAAGGGAGACTGAGCGAGAGCCAGTCCAGCGGCTGAAACTGTTCACCGTCAACGGGGTGTACCCAGCGCCAGTAGAGCCGAGCGAGCGGGAGAGAGACAGAGCCCGAGCAAGGGGAACTGAGCGAGAGCCAGCCCAGCGGCTGAAACTGTTCGCCGTCAACGGGGTGTACCCAGCGCCGGTTGCCCTGCCGAGAAAAGGGAAAGCACTGAAGCCGACGCGCAGGCTGTGAACCTGAAAGCCAGCGGCCGTCGCCCGTGGGGAGAGTGTACCCCTCCCGCCAGGGGAAGAAACGCGGGAAGCCGCCATTAGGCGGAGAAGAAGACAGAAGCGGGGAACCGCCATTGAAGTGGGCGGGGAGAGAAGATAAGCGCGGGAAACCGCCATTTTCGCGGGAACCGCCATCTTGAAGAAAAAAAAAAGAAAATTTAAAGAAATAATCCGTGGTGTTATCAGGAAGAGAGGAAGATGCCTAAGCGTGGTAACATCAACGATTTTAATTCCGAGGTAGAAGACTGGGCCACGTATGTGGAACGCATTGAGATCTATGGTGAGGCCAATAAAATAGAAGAAGATGACAAAGCTATAACCTTGCTAAACTCGATGGGCGCGAAGACATACGGGCTCTTGAAGCATCTACTAGCACCAGCTAAACCGGCGGATCAGACTTTCGATGATATTGTTGCTGTCCTGAAGGATCATTTTAACCCCGCACCACTGATGTTAGTGGAACGATCCAAATTTTACGCGAGAACGCAACGGAAAGAGGAAAGCAACGCGGAGTACCTGATTGAACTGCGTAGGCTAGCGAAACACTGTCAGTTTAGGGAAAATCTGGCAGAGGCACTCAGAGACAAATTCGTGTGCGGAATGTCGAAGGAAGAAACACAAAAACGACTGCTCGAAGAGAACGATCTTACACTTGATAAGGCTGTCCTTATTGCTGCATCGAACGAAGCCGCAGCGAAAGGAACGGCGGAAATGCAGCTAAAGGCAGCGGCACTCAGTGTGCAGCAAATTACTTCGGGTACAACGAAATGCTATCGTTGTGGGAAGACAACACACGACCAGAACCAATGCTGGTTTAAAAACCAGGAATGTCGGAAATGTGGCAAGCTCGGTCACACAGCTAAGGTATGCCGGTCAGGAAAGAAGTACCATGGAAGTGGAGTGAGGAATGTAAAAATGCCTTTCGCAGAAGCAAGGCGTTGATTACCTCTGAAGAAGTGTTGGCTCATTTCAACCCAATGTTACCTCTTCGTCTAGCTTGTGATGCTTCCCCCTATGGAATTGGAGCAGTACTTTCACACAAGTTACCAAATGGCTCGGAAAGGCCAGTGGCATTCGCGTCCCGATCATTGACCTCCGCGGAGTGAAATTATGCTCAAATAGATAGGGAGGCCCTCAGCCTTGTGTGGGGCGTAAAGAAATTCAATCATTACCTGCAGGGCAAGAAGTTCACATTACTGACAGACCACCAGCCGTTGGTGTCCATATTCAACCCTAACAAGGCCGTTTCCACCATGACAGCGCAAAGGTTACAGAGGTGGTCCGTGTTACTTGGGGCACACCAATATGACATCGAATACAAAAGGTCCAAACAGCATGGAAATGCTGATGGGTTATCGCGCTTGCCATTGCCGATAGTAGAAGAAGCAACTACAGTGGGCCCGGTAGAGATGTTCCACTCATCCATAGTGGAATGTCTACCAGTAACAAATTCGATGATCGAAAACAAAACAAGAAATGACCCGACTCTCTCACGAGTCTATGATTTAACGGTGGAGGGATGGCCAGCACAGGGCGAACCAACGCTGCCAGCATTTTCGCAGAGAAAAGAACAGCTGTCAGTGTGTCGAGGAACCCTGATGTGTGGATCTAGAGTGGTGATTCCACCCAAACTTCAACAGAAGGTGTTAAAGGAGCTGCACGAGGGACATCTGGGTGGAGTGAAAATGAAGAACCTAGCAAGAGCGTTTGTGTGGTGGCCAGGCATTGATGGGGACATCGAAGAAATCACTAAGAGCTGTCTAGGATGCCAGAAGGTCCAAAACGCGCCACCACAGGCTCCTCTGCATCCATGGGAGTGGCCCTCATCTCCTTGGCAAAGGGTACACATCGACTTTGCTGGTCCATTTATGGACTCAATGTTTCTAATAGCGGTGGATGCACACTCCAAGTGGCCGGAGGTAATAAAGATGTCCACCACCACCACGGAAAAAACCATCACAGTGTTAAGGACCATGTTTGCTAGGAATGGGCTGCCGGAACAGATCTGTTCTGATAATGGACCGCAATTTGTGTCCGAAGAATTCAAGAAATTCTTAAAGAGCAATGGGGTTAAGCACTACATGTCAGCCCCATACCATCCCGCCTCCAATGGATTGGCTGAAAGGTTTGTCCAGACCTTCAAGAAGGCCATAAAGGCCATGGGTAATGAAGCCATTAACTTACAACATAAGGTGGATAGCTTCTTGTTGGCGTACAGGAATGCAACACATGCGGTCACAAATCAAACTCCCGCCATGATGTTTTTTAATAGATGACTAAGATGCCGGCTGGATTTGCTTAAGCCAAACGTCAGAAGGGACGTAGAGAACCGGCAATTCCAGGGCATGAATGAAAGGCCAACTAGATCTTTTCAGATAGGTCAACAAGTTTTGGCCCGGGACTACCGTACCGAGAAATGGCAGCCTGGAACTATTGGGAAAAGGTTAGGGCCGTTGATGTATACGGTGGACATTGGGGACAGTATAATAAGGCGCCATGTTGACCAGATCATAGGGTCAGCCACAAATGGCCAACCTACTCCACCACCTTACACGGTTAATGTTGAGACAGAGATACCCAGAACACCTACCTCCGATCTGGTAATACTGGAATCAGATGAACCTGACACTGTCCTTCAAGCTGAATCGACCTTGCCAGAGGCACCTACTACCCCGCCGGGAGTTACGACACCACCGAGGCGTTATCCGGACAGAGTCCGGAAACCTCCAGAGAGACTGAATCTGTGAACTGTCTTGCATAAAGTTGTATATATGTTATAATGTATGTTTAATGGGGAATCAGTATGTTGTAAGCTAAAAACGGAGGATTGTAGTGTATGTACCCGTCTACCTTTAAGAGAACTATTGTATGTAACCATCCACCTTTAAGAGAACTACTTTAGGTGTTGCACTACTTTGTTGGCTTCTGTATACTGTAGTACCGACGGTGACCACACCGGTATATAAGTGCTGTGTCAGGATTTATTGGGCAGATTCACCCTGACCTTCGAATAGTAAAGTCCTGTTTTAAGTTACTCTGGTAGTCTGTGTATTAATTAACTAAACAACCCACAGACTTTACAGCAAGGCCTGCTTTTTACAAGGTAAGTGGTGAATTAATTAAAATTAAAACATTTTTTCCACAGGTTTATTATTTTTAAATACTTTAAAGAAAGGTAAGTTTATTTTTAGCCCCGTTAGAAAATGTAATTAATTTTTTTCAATTTAAATTATTGTTTAAAATAGTTATTTCATGTAATTTATAGTTTATTTTAAAAATGTGATTTTTTTTAAATTTATTTGAAGATTTAGTGATGTTTTGGGGCTTATAGTATTTATAGGTTTGACAGGTCCTGTCAAACTTATGAATGAAGCATTCCCTGCTGCTATTGGCTCTCCATGGCCCACGTGATCCCAGGGGACGCATCGAACTAACTGCGCCCCTGGGATACGCAAGCACTGCGCGCCGGCAGTTGTAGCAGGCCCAGGCTCAGAATCCCACGGGGGCCCACAGCTCAACGGCCGGCGCGGTAGTTAAGTGCAGGTCGGGGGCTTGCACCCGTGGGAAGCCCCCGACCCGAATTTCTGGGCCATTATCATTTCCCTATCTCACTAGCCACCCTCACACTCATCCTCATCTGAGTGCAATCATATCAACTAACAACACACAAGTGTAGGCACTTGGGTGTTTTATGCAATGTTCATGTAAATTTTCTGTTAATGTGTTGTCAAACATTGAAATCTTTATTTTCAACACTTTGCCTTATTGTACAGAACTGTGCTCACCTTTGGAAGTGTCTTAGTGAGTTGCAGTGAATGGTGAGACATAACGGTACCCCCCGCAATAGTGATGAGTGTGAAAGGAATGGCTTGGGTATTGTAGGGATGCTTTGTGGTGTTGGTGTGGGGTGGTGCCAAACTGGTGCATCATGTGGCAGCCAGGGTGTACAGCGCCAAGTGAAGTAAATCTGATCATGGTGAGGCCATCCCTGGCCTCCAAGGCAGCAATGTAGTCAGGTGCTGATGCCCTTTGTCCTGTGCAGCATCAGTTGATTGCAGAGAAGGTTGGTGTTGTTGTTGCTGCTGCTGGTGTGTCCGGTGATGCTGGTGTTGGGGCTGATCGTGGTGGGATTCTGAGGACCAAGGTGAGAGAGTATAAAGGGCACCGATGCTGAAGTAATAGATGGCAGGTGAAATTGAGATGACAGAAGCGATCTGTCAATGGTGAGAGAGGCTGTTCTAATGAGGTGACACTGGATAGAGAGTTTACTCCAAACACTTGCAACTTGCATAAGGCTCAATCTGTCTTCCAAATGCAGTAAGCAACAGCTTCTGAGCTTGGAAAGTGAACAGCTGTGAGATGGGAGCTTTTATAGCACATTTGCAACTGTCAAGTAAAGAGATGATTTCATGGTGACACAGCTCCCGACCTGCTTACCTGACATGATCCCCGAGCAGCGTGGAACCTGTGGGCAACCTGGTAAAATTTAAAGGTGAGCTCAAAATACTTTTTAAGTGGCTCTTAACAAGGTTATAATGACCTAAATTGCCTCCCCCGCCGCTGCAAGTCGGGTCTGTTCTGCATTGACAGACCCGACATCTGGGAAAGTCACGTGGCGGTGGGTTGACAGCGGGTTCCCTACTCATTGTCAAAATAAATTCCCACCCAACCCGCTACCAAACATGCCCGCTGACCCCTGAAAGATTCTCCCCTATGTGCACACATCATAGCAGATCCACTTCAAAAATGATCAAGTTTATCACATTCTAGCTACGCTGCTCCGGCTTTCTCCCCATTGTGCCAGCACGATTAGCGGCCGTGCCTTCAGCTTCCTTGACCCTTAGCTCTGGAATTCCCTCCATAAACCTCGCTACCTCTCTCTCCTCCTTTAAGTCACTCCTAAAACCTATTTCTTTGGCCAAGCCTATCCTAATATCTCCTTATGTGGCTCAGTGTCAAATTTTGTCTGTTAACACTCCTGTGAAAAAATAATTATTCGTTCCTGGGATGTGGGCATCGCTGGCAAGGCCAGCATTTATTGCCCATCCCTAATTGCCCTTGAGAAGGTGGTGGTGAGCCGCCTTCTTGAACCGCTGCAGCCCGTGTGGTGAAGGTACTCCCATAGTGCTATTTCGGAAGGAGTTCCAGGATTTGGACCCGGCGACGATGAAGGATCGGTGATATACTTCCATGTCAGGATGGTGTGTGAGCTGCAGGAGAACTTGGAGGTGGTGGTGTTCCCATACACCTGTTGTCTTTGTCCTTCTAGGTGGTAGAGATTGCGGTTTTGGGAGGTGCTATCGAAGAAGCCTTGCTGTATTGCTGCAGTGCATCTTGTAGATGGTACACACTGCAGCCACGGTACGCCAGTGGTGGAGGGAGTGAATGTTTAAGGTGGTGCATGGGGTGCCAGTTAAGTGGGCTGCTTTGTCCTGGATGGTGTCGAGCTTCTTGTGTGTTGTTGGAGCTGCACTCATCCAGGCAAATGGAGAGTATTTCATCAAACTCCTTACTTGTGCCTTGTAGATGATGGCAAGGCTTTGGGGAGTCAGGAGGTGAGACACTCGCCAGAGAATACCCAGCCTCAGACCTGCTCTTGTATTTATGTGGCTGGTCCAGTTAAGTTTCTGGTCAATGGTGATCCCCAGGATAATGATGTTGGGGTATTCGGCAATGGTATTGCTGTTGAATATCAAGAGGTGGTGGTTAGATGCTCTCTTATTGGAGATAGTCATTGCCTGGCACTTGTGTGGTGCGAATGTTTCTCATCAGCCTAAGCCTCAAATTTTTTTTATTCATTCATGGAATGTGGGTGTTGCTGGCAAAGCCAACATTTATTGCCCATCCATAATTGCCCTTGAGAAGGTGCTGGTGAGCCACCTTCTTGAACCGCTGCAGTCCATGTGGTGTCATCCAGGTCTTACTGCATGCGGGCACGGATTGCTTCATTATCTGAGGAGTTGCGAATGGAACTGAACACTGTGCAATCATCAGCGAACATCCCCAATTCTAACCTTATGATGGAGGGAAGGTCATTGATGAAGCAGCTGAAGATATTTGGGCCTCGGGCACTGCCCTGCGTAACTCCTGCAGTATTGTCCTGGGATTGAGATGATTGGACTCCAACAACCACAAACATCCTCCTTCGTGCTAGGTTTGACTCTAGCCAGTGGAGTGTTTTCTCCCCCAATTCCCATTGACTTCAATTTTACTACGGCTCCTTGATGCCACACTCAGTCAAATGCTGGCTTGATGTCAAGGGCAGTCACTCTCATCTCACCTCTGGAATTCAGCTCTTTTGTACATGTTTGGACCAAGGCTATAATGAGGTCTGGAGCCAAGTGGCGGAACCCAAACTGGGCATCAGTGAGCAGGTTATTGGTGAGTAAGTGCTGCTTGATAGCACTGTCGACGAATCCTTCCATTACTTATCTGATGATTGAGAGTAGACTGATGGGGCGGTAATTGGCCAGATTGGATTTGTCCTGCCTTTTGTGGACAGGACAAACTGGGCAGTTTTCCACATTGTCAGGTAGATGCCAATGTTGTAGCTGTACTGGAACAGCTTGGCTAGAGGTGCGGCTAGTTCTGGAGCACAAGTCTTCAGCACGACAGCCGGGATATTGTCAAGGCCCATAGACTTTGCTGTATCCAGTGCGCTCAGCCGTTTCTTAATATCACGTGGCATGAATTGGATTGGCCGAAGACTGGCTTCTGTGATGGTGGGGACCTCAGGAAGAGGCCGATATGGATCATCCACTCGGCACTTCTTGCTGAAGATGGTTGCAAACACTTCAGTCTTGTCTTTTGCACTCACGTGCTGGGCTCCACTATCATTGAGGGCGGGGATGTTCATGGAGCTTCCTCCTCCCGTTAGTTGTTTAATTGTCCACCACCATTCACAACTGGATGTGGCAGGACTGCAGAGCTTTGATCTGATCCGTTGGTTGTGGGACCGCTTAGCTCCATTTATAACATGCTACTTCCGCT
The DNA here is from genome assembly GCF_052327205.1 of Somniosus microcephalus. NCBI lineage: Eukaryota > Metazoa > Chordata > Chondrichthyes > Squaliformes > Somniosidae > Somniosus > Somniosus microcephalus. Next base: position 40,121,319 of record NC_141008.1, read on the forward strand.
ATTTAGCATGCATGTAGTCCTGTGTTGCAGCTTCCCCAGGTTGGCACTTCATTTTTAAGTACACCTGGTGCTATTCCCGGCATGCTCTTCTACACTCCTCATTGAACCAGAGTTGGTCACCTGGCTTGATGGTAATGGTAGAGTGAGGGATATGCCAGGCCATGAGGTTACAGATTATAGTGGAATACAATTCTGCTGCTGATGGCCCACAGCACCTCATGGATGTCCATTTTTGAGCTGCTAGATCTGTTTCAAATCTATCCCATTTACCACCGTGGTAGTGCCGATGGAGGTTGTCATCAGTGTGAAGACGGGATTTCATCTCCACAAGAACTGTATGGTGGTCACTGCTACCAATATTGTCATGGACAGATGCATCTGCGACAGGTAGATTGGTGAGGATGAGGTCAAGTAGGTTTTTCCCTCATGTTGGTTCTCTCACCACCCGCCGCAGGCCCAGTCTGGCAGCTATGTACTTCACAACCTGGTCAGCTCGGTCAGTAGTGGTGCTACCGAGCCACTCTTGGTGATGGTTATTGAAGTCCCCCACCCAGAGTACATTCTGTGCCCTTGTGTTCAATATGGATCAGTGCTGATTCATCAGCTGAGGGAGGGCGGTAGGTGGTAATCAGCAGGAGGTTTCCTTGCCCATGTTTGACCTGATGCCATGTGATTTCATGGGGTCCAGAGTCAATGTTGAGACCCCCCAGGACCACTCTTTACCGACTGTATATTACTGTTCTGCCACCTTTGGTGAGTCTGTCCTGCCGTTGGGACAGGACATACCCAGGGATGGTGATGGAGGAGTCTGGGACATTGGTTGAAAGGTATGATTCTGTGAAACACCTTGGGACGTTTTACTATGTTAAAGGTGCTGTATAATGCAAGTTACTGCTGTTGTTGAGAAGCTGCAAGGCTAGGAGTGCATTCTTACCTATACCTTTGTAAGTAAATTGTGGCTCATTAACAGTCCAATTCAAAGCTGCCACTGTCCTTAGCAGTGAGACAAGTTTTTTTTAATGTTAAGTTAACGGTGTAAAAATGGAACTCTGAACATGTATAATCAGTTGAACATTCAAACATTTTCAACAGAGTGAATCCAAAAATCAGTTGACGTTGTGACACACAGCACGTTGGAACACCAACAATGTGACATCAGGAAATAGAGGGGTGTTGCTCACACCAGACACCCTCACTTGCACAGTAGGGAAGCGCCGAGTGGGTGTAAGTGTCTTAGGGGAGGGAAAAATCAAAGGAAAGGCATCCGCAGACCACTCTTCTGCTTGTTTTAATGGCTGGCTAAAGGGGTATTAGCAGTAAGCTGCAAACTGGTTGTCCAGCTGCCCTTTTGGTCACAGTTGGTGCTTGGCCTGGATGTCAGAAAAAGGGTAAAGAACAATTTGGAGAAAAAATAGTGATTCAGAAGCTGAAGAAAAAGACACAAATTAATGTTCTTACCTCATCAATTGTGGTTAGCTTGCTTTTAAACAGAGCCCTCTCATAATTACTGATTGCTTTCACAACCTCATTATACTTGCAAACAATGGTCTCCGACCTGGCAGCTAAAGTCCTCATCCCTCAAGGGAGCCTTTGTGTATTCTGGCAACTGTATAATTAAAATTACAAGATACAGGCTAACAAAGGATAATTAAGAAAAATAATTACATGTATTTGAAGTTGGAAAGACCTACCTAGTAAACAAACAAAGAATACAAAGACCTCTCTTCCTTACTGTTACATGTAATTGGTAAAGAAAGTTACTTATATTGCTGCTTGTTTGCTGTTGACCTCAGTGAAAAGTATGTATTCTCCATAACTACATACTTTTCTTCTCCTCCCCCATTCTACATGTTTTTCTCCTCTTGTCCTTATGGTTCTTCCCAAGACAAGGCTCTGTATTGAATATCATTAATATTAAAATAGATAGTAATGGATTACATTTGCACATACTAAAAGAACTAGGGAAGAGATAGTACAAGCACTATTATATATTTATAAAAATTCATTAGAAAACGGCATAGTGCCAGAGGTCTGAAGGACAGCTAATGTTATTTCTATATTTAAAAAGGGAGGTAGAACAAATCCAGAGAACTATAGACTACTGAGCCTAATTCGGTGGTAGGATAATGGAATCTTTACTGAAAGATGTAATAGAAAAACATCCAGAAAACAAAATATAATAAAGAAGTTAACACTGATTTCAAAAGGGAAGGTCATGCTTGGCCAACCTTATTGAATTATTTGAAGAAGCAACAGAAAGGGTAGATAAGGATAATGTAGTAGACGTAATATATTTAGATTTTCAAAAGACCTTCGATAAGGTACTGTATAGTAGACTCATGACTAAGGTCAGAGCATGTGGAGTCAGGGGACAAGTAGCAGATGGCTAGCAAGCTAGCTATAAGACAGAAAAGAGAGTACAAGTTAAAGGTAATTACTCAGACTGGCAAAAGGTGGGAATTGGTGTTCCACAGGGATCGGTGCTGGGACCACTGCTGTTCACCACTTACATAAATGATTTGGACTCAAGAATTGGAAGTACAATTTCAAAATTTGTAGATGACACCAAATTGGGGATATAGTTAATACCGAGGAAGACTGCAACAAAATGTAAGAAGACATTAATAAATTTGAAGAATTGGCGTGTAAATGGCAAATGAATTTCAATATAGATAAGTGTGAGGTGGTGCATTTTGGTAGAAGGAATAAAGAGATCATATACGCCTTGGAAAATAAGGCCTCAATTTTAACTGAGCCGTGGAGGCGGGCTTGGAGGCGTGCTGGGGGTTAAAATCCCGAATTCGGGGGTCCTGACACCATCCCGCCCCCAACCCGCCTCCATGTAAGTTTCAAAGGAGGCGGGTACCCGCCCCGCACTGGGACCCGCCTACCCGAGGCGGGAAGGGATTAGTGCCAATTAACTGCCTGTTAACAGGTAATTAACAGGCAGTTTTTAGCCTAATCCCTATTTTAAATCTTGAAGTGTGGGATTCCTGACGGCTCCAAACCACGCCAAGTTAGAGGAGTTGGGCCGTCGGGTTGAAGGACTTGGAGGGGTCGAGATGTCGGTGTTCAGGTGAGTGATGGGTGCATGAGTACAAAGGTAAGTGTGTTTGGTGTGTCTAAAGTGTGTAAAGAAGTTTAAATTACCTGTACTTACCTTTTCAGCCTTCCTTCCTCTAGGTTTCGGGAGTCCATCATCTAACCGGCACAGAAAGCAGAATGGCTGCGATCTGTCAAAAGTGACAACCTGCAGCTTTCTGTGCTGGTGAGATTTCTAACTGAGCCTGTGTAGAAGGACTCAGGTTAGAAGTAAGACTGTCAGTGTTTGACAGCTTCAAACAGCTGTGAAACACTGATATTTCATCTGTCAAAACATCTTGACAGATGAAATTTCAGTCTGTGACGTCACCTGTTGCCGGGTGGCCCTTAATTGGCCTGCTGAGCCCGCTGGGCGGGCTCAACAAGGTCAATCAAGTTAAAATCGCATGGATTGGCCGCATCTCGATGGAGGTGGGACTACAACCCCAAAAGTTGTAGTCCCGCCTCCTTCCCAACTTCTAAATGAAAATCACCCCCTGAGTGTCTAAATGGGGTAGAGGAGCAAAGGGATCTAGCGGTATATATTCACAAATCATTAAAAGCAGCAACGCAAGTTAACAAGGCCATAAAAATACAAACAAAGCACTGGGGATGCACAAGAGGCCAGAATTGGAGAAACGCAGACATTTCGGAGGGTTATAGGGCTGGAGGAGGTTACAGAGAAATAGGAGGGTTGAAGATAGAGAAATAAAATTGAAATGTAGGGAAGTCATGTTAAACTTGTAAAGAACCTTGGTTAGGCCACACTTACCGAGTACTGTGTACAGTTCTGGTCTCCATATCAGAAAAAGTATATAGAGACAGTTGAAACCTGTTGTAAGGCTCTTTCAAGAAGAGATCATTTTTAAAAATCTGTCCCAAACTTAACGCATCTCCAGCCCTGCCTCAGCTCATCGGCTGTTGAAACTCTCATCCATGTCAATGCTCTCCTGGCCGGCCTCTCACCTTGCACCCTGTTATGAATCTTATGATCCATGAAGAAAGACTCATAAAATAACACTGGACGGCCAGCTGGTGGCGCTGTCCAAGGAGTATAAATACTCAGGCGTGGGCCCAGCTTGCCCAGGACATTGTGTAAACAGGAACTAGTGAAAGATAACTTTACCTCCATGTTTTGAAACAAGTTGATTAAAGCCTTGCTTTATACTCAAACCAAGTGCGTAGTGAGTTTTATTACGTCACACCCTCCATAAATTTGAGCTCACCCGTAGCTCTGGTGCCCATATCCTAACTTGCACCAAGTCCCATTCACCTTTCACCCCTGTGCTCACTGAACTACATCGGCCCAAGTCCCATTCACCTATCACCCCTGTGCTCACTGGGGACGTTTTACTATGTTAAAGGCTATATAAATGCAAGTTGTTGTTGTTTTCGTGTTACAAGTCCCTTTGTAATTTAGTGTTGCAAGAGTTATTTTTGTAACTACCATTTTTATTGAGCAGTCCTGTGATGCATTGGAGGGGAGGATTCATCTGTGAGCTATCCCCTCATCAGCAGCACGAAGATCAAGACATGGACTAAAAATGAAAGCTTAAACCCTTTTACAAACTTTGAGTACTAGTTCGTAATCTAATTTTTCTAAAGTTTATAGGACACAAACTACCAGTCTGGTGCCCTGTAAATGTTGCCTTGTTACTAACTCAAGTTTACAAAACTATTACAAAAGAATCAAAGCCTCTGAGCAAATTGCTACCCTAGCAACAGGTCAGATGTTTGTATATAACCAACTGTTAAGTTTGCATTTCTATGAACTATGTATAGATTTCATGTGTTTGTTTGATGCCTATGCTATTACCACACAACAATTGGAACACCAGTTTTACAAGCCTGCAAGCGAGGTTTATAACTCCACACATAACTTTGACTTGCATACTCATAATTCTATCTCAATTAATATTGAGTGGAAATGATCATGTATTCCATTCAAAGCTTTTACTTTCAAATGTACACGCGCTTTCATTGTTTTGTATGTGTCACTAACTCTGAAAGAGGTCAAGGGGGAAAAATTGAGTCACGCCCAATTGAGTGGTAGTGCCCCAAGAGGGAAGCAGGGCGCTACTGGAAGCACCCCGCCTCCCTCTTGGGGCGCTGCGAGGGAGTATCGCACCGCGGTATTGCAGGCCTTCCTCCCCTTCTCAGGGACGTTCTTACCTAGAAGCACGGTGTCCAGCTTGATTGGTAACTCAGTTGACCATCTCCCAAACATGGAGTGCTGGGGAAGGGTCAGAGGTCAAATGTTTGGTTTCTTGACACACGGTCAAGAGAAATCTAGTATGGAAGTCTGACACAGAGGTGGAGATCGCCCTTCTTAAATGTTGTGGAAACTAGTTAGAGAATTGCTAGCCAGAAAAGTGTATTTAGCCCATGAACAGGTTTAATGTGCATCCTATGTGACTGTGGTAAACTATCCCTTCTCATCCTCCTTGACCTGTCTGCAGTCTTTGACACAGCTGATGACCACACCATCCTCTTCCAACGCCTCTCCTCCATCGTCCAGCTAGATGGGACTGCCTTCACCTGGTTCCATTCCTATCTAATCAGTCGTAGCCAAAGAATCACCTGCAATGGCTTCTCTTCCCACTCCCACACCATTATCTCTGAACTCCCCCAAGGATCTATACTTGGCCCCCTCCTATTTCTCATCTACATGCTACCCTTCGGCGACATCTTCCGAAAACACGATGTCAGGTTCCACACGTACGCTGGCGACACCCACCACCTCGCTCGACACCTCCACTGCCTCTAATTTGTCACGTTGTTTGTCCGACACCCAGTATTGGATGAGCAGATGTTTCCTTCAGCTAAATATTGAGAAGGCTGAAGCCACATAAATATTGTGTCTACAAGAGTAGGTCAGAGACTAGGTATTCTACGGCGAGTGTCTCACCTCCTGACTCCCCAAAGCCTTTCCACCATCTACAAGGTACAAGTCAGGAGTGTGATGGAATACTCTCCACTTGCCTGGATGAGTGCAGCTCCAACAACACTCAAGAAGCTCGACACCATCCAGGACAACGCAGCCCGCTTAATTGGCACCCCACCCATCACCTTAAACATTCACTCCCTCCACCACCGACGCGCCGTGGCTGCAGTGTGTACCATCTACAAGATGCACTGCAGCAACTCGCCAAGGCTTCTTCGACAACACCTCCCAAACCCACAACCTCCACCATCTAGAAGGACAAGGGCAACAGGCACATGGGAAAACCACCATCTCCAAGTTCCCCTCCAAGTCACACACCATCCTGACTTGGAAATATACCGCCACAGCCGTTTCTTTATCATCGCTGGGTCAAAATTCTGGAACTCCCTCCCTAACAGCACTGTGGGAGTACCTTCACCACACGGACTGCAGTGGTTCAAGGCGGCTCACCACCACCTTCTGAAGGGCAACTGGGGATGGGCAATAAATGTTAGCCTTGCCAGTGACGCCCACATACCAATGAATAAAAAAGAGTGGCACTGAGCAGGATTCCCTAGCAACTGAATCTGGAATAAGAATGTTGATATTAGTAAGTGAAATTAAAAACAATAATACAGTTGCCACATTCATTGGATCAATGGAAAAACACAAAAAGCCTCAGTCTGTCTTTTCATTCAGGATACCATTTTATCCAGTTGAAAGAAAACCACCAGACAAGCTTTACTACACAATACAAAAGCTAACAAAGACAGCCACATAGAAAGGATTATGTCACGCTCAAGGTAAGCTAAAGTTTATTGTAAAGTTTACAGACTTTTGATTCCTGCAATCCCCTAATATCAAACACTACACTTGCTCAGATGGGAATAAAATCTAATATCTCTTGGGCTTTATTTATTCAGCTCGACCTGCGTGGGTTTGTATCTCTGTAGGCATTAAAATTTGCATATTTATTAGACTTTTATCTTCCGGATCTGAATTGATAATGTTCCACCTGCTATGATTATACTGTTTGTTCCCCTTTTTTCTTCTCTGTTTGTTGTACCTTTGCATTATTTTAAATTATTCAATTATTATATGTTTTACTGTATTTTCTACTAGCATAATGGCATTCCATGATCCTACATCTAAAAAACAAAGGCTGCGATTTTAACATCAGCGGCGGGTTGGAGTCGGGTTGGCTGGTCGACAGGTTCTGGTCCCGCTGTCAGTTTCAGCCGCTCTGAATTAACTATTTTTCCTTAACTGGGCTTATTAAATCCGTCATGCGCGTTGCCCGGCCCAATCAGTGGGTTCGGGTCTGCTGCTCTCCTCTGCTGCCGTCTTCCATTCAGCTGCATTTACGGGGCCCATGCAGCCTTGTGGTTTTTCATTCATATTCTGATGCTTCTCAGTGTGGCAGATAGAGAGATGACTGCTTCAAGACCAAAGGCCTCTCCACGATTCGATGACGACTCCCTCCATGCTCTTGTGGAGGGAGTGAGAGGGCACAAAGAGGTTCTGTTCCCTCAAATGGATGGAGGAAGCCTCCTCAGCAAACCGAGGCAGCCTGGCTGCAAATTGCTGAGGAGGTAAGCGCCAGGTCTTTGTACTCACGCACCTGGGTGCAGTGCCGCAAAAGGTTCAATGATCTGCTGCGCTCAGCAAAAGTGAGTATAACATCACACTTACCTTCAATCTGCTCCCCATCTCCTCTCATCACCAGCACTCTGCATTGTCAACCTACTCCTGCACATCCCAACTTAATCTTACATCCCTTGCACTCTTAACCATCCCTCTCTCTCTATTTACAGAATAACTCCACCATTCTACTATGCACCCCTCACACTCGCTCTCACTGTTATGCAATGGCAACAACTAAACGCACAGGGAGAGACCTTAGTATTGGCACCTCACTCCAGCTTTGTCTCCCTCTGAGCATCTATGCTATGGATTCTCTACACTCACTCCCAACATTCTCGCTCAAACTCCACTTGTGTCCCTCATTGCAGGAAGAGAGCACACAATAAGAGGAACAGGAGGTGGGCCACCTTCCATGGCGCACTTGACCACCACTGAGAAGGCTGCTATTGACATTGTCGGAGGTGCTGAGGAGCTGGAAGTGGGGGGCGGAGAGATGGGCGCAGTAGAGCAAGCTGGTGACAGAATAGATTTGCAACCCTCTCAGTTAGATTGCATGTGTGACTGATATGGCATCTGGTGTTCATGCAGATTGACTTCTGATCATCTGCACAATGGGATGTGTCTGCTACATTAATATCACATGTCTAATGCATGCCTTTACACCCCCACAGGACCATCGAGAGCCCCCCTCCCCACTGTCCAGGAGAAAGAGCCGGAAGACTCCTCAGAGGAAACTGCAACCTCTGAGGGTGCAGCATCAGCAGAATTGAGCGCACCCAGCACCAGCGCAGGCGCACACGTCGGTGGGTCATTCGCGAGATAGATTAGTGTTGTCACCTGGTGTATCACAGCTCACAAGTGAGCATCAGCAGATGGTGGAAACAGGGACAGCAGTGGAGAGTCCTCGTCGGAGGGCGCGGGACACTCCTAGCTCTGCTCAGTTGCATGTGGACACTGTGCCTCTGGGGACATCCAGAAAGAGAGCAGTGCTGGAACCTCAGGAACAAGTGTAGGAGTCTCTGACAGGGTTTGCAACCACTGTAACTGCGAGTGTTCAGAGAATGGAGGAGTCCATCTCAAACATGAGCAATGCTGTGGTGCACTCAATGGCGAATGTAGGTATCGCCATGGAAACAATGGCAACCTCCATGGAGGACATAAATCACTAGACTCAAATGAACATGGTGACTCTTCTACTGAGGAGAGGAACCAGAGGTACATGGACATCCCTGTTATGAGGACTGTCAGTTCAGAGGTGGGTCCTCATGGCCCCACTGATGTGCAGCAAGGTGCTCTCCAGCTACTTGCTAGCACTGAAGTGCGGGTGACCCACGAGAGGGATATTGGTGGTTGACAACAAGGAAGTGTGGGCTCCTCTCCAAGCACTCACACTCCCATGCCACTGTGGAGCCCTCAGTCAGAGCCCCAAATTCCTCACCCAACTGAGATGGCAGTCTCAGCCCCTGCTAGGGTTGCAAAATTCTGGGAATTTTTAAAAGAGGAAACTTTCCATGGGAATTTTCGGGAATTTATGGGAATTTTGAGTTTTTTTGCACACTGATGGTTTTTGTCTCTGACCCTTATATTATCTTTGTCGTCAAAATAGACATACTGTTCCATACAAATAAAAACAGGCTTTCAAAACTTTATTTAGGTTATAATTTTGAACTTTATTGAACCCCCACAAAAAAGACCCATCTAAAATAAAATAAAAAGAGCGTCAGCTTATTTAGCCTGTAATTTGTCCTTATTTTGTCCCTTTGCCTCTTCTACTCATGAGTCTTCTGAGTCTTCTACTCCTCATTGCTCCTCCTGATTCTCTGACTCTGGCTCTGACGTGTCCATTTCCTCCTCTGTGTCAGTGTCTAGCTGTGTGGTGGACACTTCTGTATCTGGCTCAATAAGTTGTAGGTTCGCCCGGATAGCCACCAGTTTCTCCACTCTCTTGTTAGTGAGCCTGTTGAGCACCTTTGTATGCGTATTCCCAAAAAGTGACCAGTTTCGTTCAGAGGCCGCTGATGAAGGTGGGATTTGGAGTATCACCGATGCAATAGGTGACAGGGCCTCAGATGCACAAAGTCCCTTCCACCAGGTATGTGCACTGATATGCTTGCATAATTCCCATATCCCATCCCCATTCCAAAGACCTTGCTTGGTAGAGAACTTTGCCCACATCCAGATTGAGATGGTGTGAGAGGGTAGAAATCACACTGTAAGCGCTGTTGGTCTGTTCTCCAGAAAGTATTGGTCTCCCAACATGCTTTGGGTCCAGCATGTATGCTGCAGCATGAATCGGCTTGACACAAAATTCTTGACACGTCTGTATGAATTGAACAATTGCCTTCTCCTCTGCTTTGAGCAGCAGGGATGTGGGTAGGGCAATGCCGATTTGTTCTTTTAAATCAGTAAAAAGCCTGAGAACATCTGACAAGACAGCATCATCTCCTTCAATCTGAGCAATTGCAGATGCTACTGGTGAGAGTAGTTTAAGGCTGCTAACCACTCTCTCCCAAAACACATCATCCAGCAGTATTTTCTTGATGGTGGTTTCCATATCCCCAGACTGGGATATTGCCATTTCTTGCAGCGACTCCTTACCCTCCAGAAGGCTGTTGTACATTATGACAACACCACCCCATCTAGTGTTGTTGGGCAGCTTCAGTGTGGTGTTCTTGTTCTTTGTCATTTGCTTGGAGTTGTAGGTTGCTGCAACTACCTGTTTTCCCCTGACATATTTAACAACTTGCTTGGCTCTCTTGTGCAGTGCTTCCATGGTTCTCAAACCCATGATGTCCTTGAGGAGCAGGTTAAGCCCATGAGCTGCGCACCCAATAGACGTAATATGAGGGTAGGCCTCCTCCACTTGAGCCCAAGCAGCCTTCATATTTGCAGCATTGTCAGTAACTACTGCAAAGACCTTTTGTGATCCAAGATCGTTGACCGCTTTCAGCTCATCAGCAATGTATGTGCCTGTGTGTCTGTTGTCCTTCGTGTCTGTGCTCTTGAAGAACACTGGGAGAGGAGTGGAGACGATGTAGTTTATGATGCCCTCCCCTCGTACATTTGACCACCCATCTGAGATAACTGCACCACAGTCTGCCATCGCTATCGTTTCTTTGAGCTTTCCTTGGACTCTGTTATACTCAGCCTCCAGCAAATAAGTAGACAAAGCATGTCTGGTGGGAGGACAGTATGCAGGGCGAATAACATTGAAAAATCTCTTCCAGTACATATTGGCTGTGAGCATGAGGGGTGAGCCTGTTGCATATACAGCTCGAGCAAGGCACTCATCTGCATTCTTCTGGCTGTAGTTATCCATTGTATCAAAGAACCTTCCAAGTGGGCCAGGAGTTGCTGATGATAAGGAGCCTGATGCTGAATGAGAACCATCATCTTCTTGAATGGAAGCAGAGGAACTCTGGGTTGACTGCTGTGAGCTTTGAGTGAAGTTGTTGCATTTGGATAAATGCTGCTGCATCTTTGTGGCATTCTTTACATATGGCTTTCTACAGTGTTTGCACATGTACACAGTCTTTCCATCTTTAATGCCTGGGGTAAAATGCTTCCACACATCTGACGGTAAACGTGGCATTGTTCTATGCAGAGAAATAAAGGGCATTCATCTCTGTGTCGAACTGCGGTCGATCAGCACGATTGCAACAGGGTGAGTACATTTTTGCTGATGCTCCATGTGATGAAAGCATGACCTGTACACACACGACGCTACATCACCAATAGTGTACTATTTTGTATATTTTAAATTGAAGGACAACAGAGTTCAACAAGTAACTGGTTTATTTGGTATAAAGTCTGATTTACTTACTGCATCATCACAACATCAGCAGAAAACAAAATGACTTCCCTCAGGACCCCTAACCTGGATCTTAAAAAAACTATAGCAGTCTTACAGATGCCTGCAGGCCAATCACAATTCGATATGCAAATATTACAAATAGAGGGAGCTAATCGCTCATCCACTCATCCAACCAATCAGGACACATTTGTTCACAGTCACACACAAAACTTGTAATTATTAAACAAGCCAAGTAAGATAAACATATATTGATTAAGAAATTCCTTAATAATTAAGATTCCATCTCTGTTAGTAATTTTAAGAGAGGACCTGTGGAAAAAAAAGAAATACAAAAAATAACAATATTATGCTAGCATGTGCTTTTTTGGGCAAAATTCCCAAGCTAAACTTCCCGTGGAAAATTTCCGGAAATTTACCGGAAACTTTCCACCCCTTTGCAACCCTAGAGCCGCAGGAGGAGCAGACTGTTGCAGAGCCCTCACAGGCTCCTAAATCCAGAGGATGCCCGCCAAAGGTGTCGAAGCTGGCGCAATAAGGTGAGCAAGGTGCCGCAACATCTGCTGAAGCCACAGGGGAAGCACCACATAGAAGCACGCATAAGAGAAAGTTAGCACACAAATAGTCACAAGGGTAGTCACTTGGGTGTGTTGATCTAATTCAAAGTGAAGATTCTCATCATTATTTCAATTGTAATAAAGAAATGTGATGGCAAAGATTCAAAGAGTTGGCCTATGTAGGCTCAGAAACGGAAGTGTCACAGTGAGGGGTCAGGGCGCCTTTCATCTGTAATGATGGTGGGGAGAGTGATAGGAACCCACTGTTTATTGTACAGATGCTGTATGGTGTGTTAAGAAGGTCAGCCAGACACTCATTTCCATGTGCCAACCATGTGTTTGCTGTGTAAACTTACACAAATCTGGCATGGATTAGTGCATCCCTTACCTCACGGCCAGCAATGTGCTCGTGTGCTGGTGAACTGGCACATGCACCTGCACAAGGTCTTCCTCATCAGTCGCCTCCTCCTCCTCTTCTGACGAGGAGGCTGTGCACTGAGCCATTTGTTCCTCAGGCAGCGGTAAGCCATGCTGCTGTGCGATGTTGTGCAGGGCACAGCAGACCACAATGATTCTGGACACCCTGACTGGTGCGTACTGTAGGGCTCCACCAGATCTGTTGAGGCATCTGAATCGCATTTTGAGCAAGTCGATGGTTTGCTCTATGATGCTTCTGGTGGAAATGTGGCTCTTATTGTAGCGCTCCTCAGCTTCATTTGATTGCCTCCTCGTCTATGTCATTAGCCACATCTTCAAGGGATAGCCCTCGTCTCCAAGTAGCCATCCGGAAAGTTGGGTTGGCGGATTGAAGAGCTGAGGCACAGTAGACTGCCGCAGGATGAACGAGCCATGGCAACTGCCAGGGAACTTGGCGCAAACATGCATAATGTTCTTCCTGTGGTTACACACCAGCTGGACCTTAAGGGAGTGGAAGCCCTTGCGGTTGACAAATACAGCTAGATTGTGATGGGGTGTCCTAATGGCCAAATGTGTGCAGTCTACAACACCCTGCACCCTTGGGAAGCCTGCCATATTTGCAAAGCCAATCGTACACACGGTTACACTTTTTCATCCGTGGAGAAGTTTATGTAATTGTGTGCCTTTGCAAAGAGGGCATCGGTGACCTGCGTGATGCACGTGTGTGCGGCCGACTGGGAGATGCCGCTGATGTCTGCTGCTGATCCCTGGAAGGACCCTGAAGCAGAGTGCGGTGGTGACTTTGAGAGCCATTGGTAAGGAGTGTCCATCCGCTCCTCTGGGCTGCAGGTGTTGGTGCAGCATTGCGCAGATGTCAGCGACTACCTCTCACAAAAGTCTCAGCCTCCTTTGGCACTGCTGCTCACTCATGTTGAGGAAGTTCATCCTCGGCTGGTAAACCTTGTGTTGGGGGTATCTCCTGCGGCGCGGTGCAGCCCTGCGCTGACACCCTCTGCCGCATCAGGTGGGTGAGGAAAAGGTTGGCGCTCCTGTTGCTGCTGCTGTTGTGCCCGGTTCTGCTGCTGCTGCTTTTCCTCCAATTCTGAGGACCAGGATGAGAGGGTATAAATGGTTCCCATTCCACTGGCATATATCTCAGTTAATGAATAGATGTTATATGCACTCAAGTCAATGTGGGGAGAGGGTTTTCCAAGGAGGTCACAGTGCATATGGTTCTCAGCTTAAACACCTGCAAGCTCAATAGACCTGCAAAATGTGTTCCAACACCTCAAAACACAAAGTTCTGGCATCTGAAAGTCAGCCATGTTACAGGTCAGCTTGTATGCTGCAAGTGCAGCTGTCAAGAATTCAGCGAGTTGCTGAACCCGGCACAATCAGCTGGCATGTTTGTCGCACGACAGGCAACAAGCTGAAAACGTAGTAAAATGGGAAGAACCTGTAAAAATGGGATTATGTTGGCAGTTAACAAGCTGTGAACTGCCTTAAGTGCCTCTCCCACCGCTTGATGTTGGGTCTGATTAGGACTCGCAGACCCGACACTTTGCAAAGTAGCGTGGAGGCGGGATGGCAGCGGGTTCGCAACCTGCCGCCAATCATTTAGATTTTCACTCCTGACCCACCTCCAAACCCGCCCTCTGAGCACCAGCAAAATCGCGGCCAAAGTACTGTATGTGTGGCATCATTTTAGGTTTACAAAGTCTATTCCCATCTCCTGACCTGTGCCAGCAATCTCCAGTAAATGGAAAAACTATAGTCCCATTTCTAAACAGAGGTCACAATTATAACAACAGCATTAAGCTTACATTGCTAACCATTTTACAACCATTCTGTAAATGTGAACTAGAAGATAAAATAGATCATTACCCATGTTGGAAATTTCATTAACAAATAATCAGTAATAAATGTTATTTTTTTGCAGTCAAATACTTCACTAATTATCACTTTATGGACCATCGTATTTCCCAATATTTCTGCAAAATTATTGGAAAAATTAAAATGGCTAGTAACAGAATCTAAGTAATTATAAAGAATAAATTAAAATCACTGATCTTCACTATTGCAATCTTTTTTAATGAACATTTGATATTCAACAGGATTATATGGTTGAATAGCAATTTTAGATCTTAATGCTGACCCATACAAAATTAAATGGGCTCAAGTTTACACTTCAGATAGTGTATTCACATCCTTTTGATACAATCACAAACATAATTTTCTACACAATTCTGAACAGTATAAAGTACAAATAAAGTACAGTGGTCCAGTATTGTCATTAAGCTTATTTAATGTGCTGATACCAATAAACCATTGAAAAAAAACTGCATAATAACCACTTCAAATTCTCCTCATCTCCGGTGATAGATCTGTAACCACAAGTACTTCACCCAAGTTTCACACATTTCAAAATGCTCTCTCCTGACACAATCCGGATATAGAGGAATTGTACTGCTGACTGTATTTCACAATTTAAGTTGGCTTAGTAGGAAAATGTAATACACCCATCATTACACTTTACTGAAATCCGAATGACAGCACAGATGTTTCAGCATTTCTGAATGAACTAGGAACCCAAAGCCTTTTTATATTCCTGGAAGTTTTACTAATCACGTCCTATTTTGTGAGTTTTCTGCGGCCGGTCAATACGATAAAGGTGTTCTGCTGGCAAGAAGTAGCCCAGGTATTCCACAGTGTCTGGGGTAGTGTCATAGTGATAGTGCCCACCCTCTCCATGATGGCTGAAACAATGGGTATGCTCCACTCGAAGGTCAAATCCCTTGTGAAAGAAAATAGGTCAGCTTTTGTTAGTTCATACATTTTTAAAATGGGGGCAGCAATAAAAATTACACACTGAGCTCCAGTAATAGTTTTGGCAAGCCATTCCTGTATTTTATTAGAAAATTGCAAAATGAACACTAAATCTTTTATTTGATTATATCATCTTAGTTTAAAACTAAGAGAGAAATGGCAACATGTTGCCATTTTTGTATCTGTTTTATCATCCCTGAGAAGTGCAGGGAAAACAGCATCAAGTATTGAAACAATAACGTACAGGAAACTTTGTGCTATCCGGCACCGACGGGACCGAGCTGTTGCCGTCCTATCAAAACTGCCGGACAAACCAGCGCTACTGTTGAAACATACGGAGATTTTGAGCTCCATATCTGGCAACATACCCTGTTGCTTAGCAACAGCTTCTAAACAGTCGGCCGTACCTTGCAAGCGTCTCTGTAGCTTAGCAACAGCTTCAGCGAGACCTTGCAGAGCCTGACTGGTGAAAAAAAAGCAACGAAAAGAAAAAAAACTAACGAAACGGCTCCTGATTTTTGCTGGTGGCTCAAGCATTCCGGACAGTTAACCTCCGGATAAACCAAAGTTTCCTGTATTTTAATCTTGAGTGATATTATTGCTGCAGTATTTATCTCTAAAAGGATATACCCGAATGATCGGAGGGAGCCATAGCCAGCTAGAAACCCGTGGTGTAATACACTACCAGGTGGATCTCAATCTAAAGACCAAAATATAATTCAAATAAGCTGTTTGTGAGGAAAAACAAATTTATTTAAGTTGGTTATGGTTACACAAGAGTTTGGAGTCTCAACTTTTCTCCTACTGTTTATGAGGTGGTTAATCAGGTTATACATTTAATGTCAGTTAATCTCTCCTGCCTTCCACCCATCACAGACCTTCCCTTTTGTTCTTTCCTTCCCTCTTCCCCCCTGCACCCTTCCCTGCCTCTGCACTTGCTTAAAACCTGTAATATCTCAGTTCTGACGAAAGGTCATCGGCCTGAAACGTTAACTCTGTTTCTCTCTCCACAGATGCTGCCTGACCTACTGAGTATCTCCAGCATTTCCTGTTTTTATTTCAGATTCCAGCAGCCGCAGTATTTTGCTTTTATACATTTAATGCTGCGAAATAAAGCAAATATAGGTTACTACAGCACAAAGTTCAAGTTTCCCAAAGTTGCAATTATTAGAATGTTTGTAAAAAAAACTTTTTTCCCCGCCTTTTAATTGCAGGGAGCCTCCCCCCTCCTCTTGTTGCACCCTCTCATGAAGGCACCGACTCTTGTCGACGTATCACAGGCACTAGCAGCCCTGAGGTACCGACATCTACTCTTGCACACACTCGAGCAGGAGTCGCTGTATGGCTATAAGGAGCTGGAACACTGACTGATAATATTCCCCTCCGCAGCACTGGGGCACTTGGACCAGCTGTAGTACACTAACTGCTGCCTCGGCCGATCTCAGCTAATTTGGCAGAGACATGTATTGAACCTGGCATCTTCTGAAATAAAAACAGAAAATGCTGGAAATACTCAGCAGGTCAGGCAGCATCTGTGGAGAGAGAAACAGAGTTAACGTTTCAGGTCGATGACCCTTCGTCAGAATAGCATCTTCTGATCTTGGCTTTGTGTTACACCAGAGGCTGCATTTACCTAACAAAAGACCTCCTAAAAGGAAGTGTAAAAAGTATATTCTTCATTTATAGAAGGCTGCATTACAAAGTTCTATAATCAAGATAATCACTGAAAATAAAATATAAATCAGGTTTAAGTATAATTTTGTGTTAAACATTGAATTAAATGACAGAAATCAAGTAGTCAAACATTATTTAAATTCGAATCTTTACTTTAAAAAGTGCTTGAAGTGCATAGACTACCTAAAATTTGTAAATGTTTATCAGGCTTTATTACTTACCAGATCCCGGGACACAAACACGGACTGGCAGATGAGAGGAGCACTCATGTCAAAGAACTTCAGCCAATTTGTTACAGCCTCATCGCTGTTCAGAGGACAGGGAGAAAACTCAGGCTAGAAAAAAAACTCAACGACTTTAAAACCAAAGAAATACCAATCACAGCAATAGATGTCTCTTAAAACTAAAATGGTATCTGGTTATATTTGTACACTTTCCATTGGTTTAAGAAAATAATAGATTTTCTCTCAAAGTTCCTCTCAATATCTACTCGAGATCCAGCAACTAGCAGGACCTCTGCACCCCAAAAAGTGGCTCCCAATACAGGAAGTCCTTGTTTCGGAAGAATTCATGGCAGATACAAGGGTATCTCTCAGCCCCTAGCAACTAGTCCAATTTTGGGAGTAACACTGGTTAGTAGCAGTCCCTCTTAACATTGGTACAGCCCACCCTGTGGGAAAAGGGCTAGCTGGCTAGGACAAGGTCAGCCTTTTACTGAAGACACCAGCAACAGATTTATTTCAGAAATGTGTTGCCCTGTAATCACTGCTTCTACAGGGCAGCTTGGCAGCACTTTGAATTTTTTTTTATAGATGAGGCAAGCTCTTAGGAGAAGGCTGGTGTGGATAGGCTTCTCCCGAGTGGGTACATGGCTGAAACTGGGTCATAAGGTAAGGGACCTGGCTCTGGATATCCTGAAGGCACTCTGATGAGGATCTCAACACATATTCCACCAATCCATTGCATCTAGCACCAGGACCTCAAAAGATCCTGTTTAAGATTTGGGTAGGGAAAGAAATGGAAATGGAAATTTGTGTTTAATGCACACAAGGCCATTAGCTATGAGCGAGTGTGGTACGTGCATTCATCTAAGTATCATATTGGTCAACATCCTCAGCGATCACTCCATTAATGATTCTCTGTTACTACCTGGAATAGCAGCTCATTGGTGGCAAGGCAGCAGAAATTGTACTTCTCCTTTCTCAGGAATGGATTTGGGTCCTTGCCGAAACAAGAAACATGTGGAATGGTCAATTACTATCATTTAACATTCTATCTATGGACACAGATAAAAACAGTATCTGGTGTGGCTCTGATCGCTGACCAAGTCCCACTTGCAGTGGAAGTTGGAGTGTCCTCAGCTAATCTGGTCTGGGTAAAGATATCTTTAAAGCCTTGGCTTTTGTAATCCATCTACATTCCTCTGAAGCTGCATGGCACTGAGCAGTGGAGGATCCTGAAGACTGTCGGTGTGTTTCCGGATAACCTAGTGTAATGTTTTCCTAACAGCCCATTGCTTTTCATTGAAATTGTTAGGTCTAGTCCTTTAAAGGTGGTGTAAATCCCTCCAGTAATGGTGCTTTCTGCTTACTTTCTGGGGTTCACCAAATATGCCGCATTGGTATGGGCTCCAGAGAGGCAAGGCAATCAACTATGGAGTTGTTAATAGAGCGACATGCCGTTTATGTTCCAACTGCACTGTTCACCATCGTTAAAAACCTTGGACTACTGGCCAGAGTTACCATCTTAATCAAGAGGGAAGTTCTCTTAGCTGTTCTGGGCAAGATGCTGGCCTCAAGGCAAAGGTGACTGCCAAGTCAGGTCAAGTTGCTCAGCCACAAGAGGGATATTGGTGATCATGAAGCCTGGGACCCAATCTACGTGACAGCTGACAAGGGCAGACTTGTCAGCAGGTAATGTGGCCAATGATTTCCCTACCTCAGCAGTTGAAGTTACAAACTAACTGAAGCAAAAATCCTGCTAGCTGCTCATCCACTAAACAAGGTCCTGCTTGTTGATGATCAAGACTGATCTGTGGCATTGAACTTAGACATCGAGAACATCAAGGGACTTGGCACGACACAAACTGCCCTATTTGGGCCTTCAACCAAACTGAAAATAGATGTCAATCACATAGCTCTTCAGGACTTTGAGATTCGGGCCAACTGTGCTGGAAAGAGGTACTTGGCGGTCGGGTAGGAGAACATGCCTTCATGCACACAGGGTTCGGTGCCTGACCATGCCCGATGTTGCTGAAGCTCTTCACCTCTAACTGGTGAAACCATTGTTCAAATATGATGCGTGTCCAATGATATGATCAGGAGGCCAGTGATAATTTTATGGTGAATTGTGTTCACCTTAGTACTTGTGAGGAATCCTGGTAGCTGCTGTCCACCCAGCGAGAGCTTAAACCTGCACTTGTCAATTGTCTGACAACCGCCTTGGGAAGTATGAGGGAGGGGGAGGGTCTCTTTGGGGTCAAGGTGGCTGCTAGATGAAGCATGTGATGATGGAAATTCAGAATCATGTCAACCCCTGCGATAGACCTGGCAATCCCATATCTGAACCAGGCAAGTGCACCCTACTGCAGAGGATGGTAAAGATGAACCAGAATCCTAGAGGAGTAAACCAGTTGCCAGGGCTCGGGGTCCTTCCCACACAGCTACAGATAGGCCACTGCCCCAATGATCCTAGCTGGACAAACAGCAGAAAGAAACTCAGGTAAGCTGCGTGATTTTAGATGGATAAACTCCAGCAGTAGCCCAGCACACACTCGGAGACCCGAACACTGGCTCTGCCAACCTGCACCCAAGCGCTCTCAATTTGAGCAAGTAAGATGTGTCCCTATGGGGAAAGAGTCTGTGCTCCCTATTCAGCAAACAGAAACTCTACAGGTAGGAGTAGATGTCTCCGTATCTTGATTTGGAAGCTCTTAAACATAGCGATGGATTTCTGTGCCTGTCAGGCACTCGACTGACCAATAAATAAATATTTACAACCTTTAAAATCAATTAATTTTATGGCTTTATTATTGGAAAACAGATAATTGTTTTAAAAAAAACATACAAGTTATTCATAACTCCAACAAATATATAAAGAGTGAAAGACTCACCTGCAAAATGAGGGAGCTTCAACAGAGGGCACCACTTTCATTTAACTAGAGTAACTTTTAAGAGTTGCGACGAGAGCTACCTTGAATTCAAGCATGTAGTAAATTAAACCTTCAGGGGTAGATTTTCCTCTCTTTGAGCAACTTGTGCCCAATTTCCCAATAAGGGCTCTGTCCCACCAAGCTTTCTTGTCCTGACCCCGAATAGGAAAATGTGCCGCTCAATGTCTCTGCAGTATTCTTACCGCCCATCCCCGTCACACGATTGCAGTACTGAGTGTGTAGAAAACGCCACACGTATTGGGACTCACCATAACATGAATCTTCGCTTTTCCTTTCTGAATTAGGAAAGTCCCTCCCATTCCTACAGCTTTATCTCCATAGCGTTTTTCAAGTGATTCCCTCATGCAGTTCACGAAGTTACTCTGTCCTGTTCTTCTGCTGCTTCTTACTTCAACAACCTAGTTAACAACAGTATTAATCTGGTTATACCACAAGTCAAAAATTAGTCTGAAGAATCTGTGTACACATCCCATTATAAACCCCTTAATACATTTCAGATACATGCATTGAAATTGCACTGCGCAATATTAACCACAAATGCATTAACCCATTTCTTACTACATCACACAGTAGAATTTCAAACCCACAGAGAGAATTTATTAATACACCATCTTAGCCACCATAAAGGAATAAGTATAGTAAATACACTTCTAAACGGTGATGCAAAAAGTATGACAAAAAGCATTAAAATACAGGTTAAAAAATACAATGCGTTAGCTATTGGCTGTCCAGTGCAAGATACAGACTTAATTACTAATGGAAAAGTCTGTAGCAAAAATTACAGATATTCAATTATCTAACCCTTTTGAGGTAGTATTTTATTTCCATGTACATAAAAATTCAATAGCAAGGAGTCACTGGTACTTTTGAGAGTGATGCCGTCTTACACATATCATTCCCTGCCCACCATCTGGATCTCCCTCGCCTTCCCTCAAACAATCACCGCAACCCGGCCTCGGGTGACTGTCTGTGTGGAGTTTGCACATTCTCCCCGTGTTTGCGTGGGTTTCCTCCGGGTGCTCCGGTTTCCTCCCACAGTCCAAAGATGTGCGGGTTAGGATGATTGGCTATGATAAATTGACCCTTAGTGTTAGGGGGATTAAATACGTGGAGTTACGGGGATAGGGTGGGATATGTGTTGGTGTAGGGGTTACGGGGATCGGGTGGGATATGTGTCGGTGCAGGCTCGATGGGCCGAAATGGCCTCTATCTGCACTGTGGGGTTTCTGTGATTTCTGTGAACCCAATCTCCAAACTCCGACACGAGGACACATACTGCCTACAAGTCATTTACACCCACTCTTGATTTTGCTTCCCAGGTTATGTGGTGGAACGCATGACAGAGGACAATACAGCCTGCCACCATTTCCATGGGTAGGAGAGATTGCTACTTCCTGGAAAACCAGCTTGGGGTCGGACTTCAGGAATGCAAGCATGTATCATTTAACAGGTTGCATTTTGGAGATATAAAGCTAAGTAGTGGTTACCTTTACCAGGTCACAGGAAAGCTACCCAAGCTTCTAACACATCCAGGAGTATAGAAATGTTGGGCACTGCAATACTATTCTTCTACATAAAGTTCAACCATGGTAGCATCCTCATAAGCACATGGAGAGCTTCTAGAAAAACTACTAAAAATAGTACTTTATTCTGTCAGACATTTCATAAGGCACTATATAAATGCAAGTATTATATTTTTAAGTGGCCATGTTTGACGTTATGTCCTGCACTTGCGTGAGTCACAATTTCCTCCAGCTAAACATCGAGAAGACCGAAGCCATTGTTTTCGGTCCCCGCCACAAATGTAATTCCCTTACCACTGGCTCCACCCCTTACTCGGCCACTCACTCAGGTTGAACCAGACCATCTATTATCTCAGCATCATTCTGGACTCTGAGCTGAGCTTTATCTCCATCACCAAGACTGCTCACTTCCACTTCTGCAAGATACCCCAAAACTACCCTTACCTCAGTCCTTCCACCACTGACACCCTTACTGAACCCTTTTTCCTGGTCTCCTATCCTCCATTAACTCCAACTTATCAAAAACTCTGCTCCATGTATTCTATCCACACTAAGTCCCACTCGCCCATCACTCCGCCCTCTCCTCACTGACCTATACTGACTCCCAGCACATTACATTTAGAATCCTTGTACTCATCTTTGAATCCTTCCATGGCCTTTCCTTACATTATCTTTGCAATCTCCTCCAGCCTTGTATCTCCTCCCAAACGTTCGCTTCCCCAAACTCTTGCCTTCTGCGTATCCTCTCCCCTCCCTTTGTCTCACCATTGCTGTTAGAGCATTCAGCTGCCTTGATCCTGCTTTTTGGAACCCCCTATCTAAACACCTGAAGGCCTTTTTCCTTTGACTGAGCTGTTGGTCACTTTTCCTGACTCACCCTTCTGGCTTAGCATCCATTTGCGAAGCACCTTAGGACATTTTCTCACATTAAAGGCATTATATAAATGTTGTTGTTGTGCTTCTCTTACCTCAAAACCACTACTTGGAATCTATAAAGGTAGCATTGTGGCTTTCCCCTTCCATTAGGAAAAGTCAAATCTGAATTTGGCAAACATTTAACAGAATGTTTGTGTTTCAATATCGTAAAGACACACTGATATGGAACTTACACCCACACAAGCAGCATAAAATACTATAGCCAGAAAATATCAAGGGGATTCTAGTCACCTTTCCTGGTTTCCCCTCACTAATGTACAAGTTTGCCAGTAATGCAAAATCACAGGTCTTGTACTTTTCACCATATTTCTCCAGCACACACCCACCGGTGGCAGGGTTTATTTTGGCACTGTAACTGTGATTCACCTCAGGTTTGCCATCTCCTTTGGTAGAGACATTGGGTATAAGCTAAAGTTAAAAAAAAAAACATGAGTCAGTAAGTAGAACATCCTACACATCACATCAGGTGATTTATATTCGGGACTCCAGCTGTACTAAGTTACAAGTAATCTGCATTTATCATAGAATCATGGAAATTTACGGCACAGGAGGAGACCATTCAGCCCATCGTGTCTGCGCCGGCTGAAAAAGAGCTAGCCAGCCTAATCCCACTTTCCAGCTCTTGGTCCGTAGCCCTGTAGGTTACGGCACTTCAAGTGCATATCCAAGTACTGAAAAGTTCTCAATATAAACATAACCTCCTAGTCATCAGAACTTAACAGTAGTCACTGTAGGCGCCACTTTCCTCATTGTTGTCACAAATGCGTATCTCAGGGTCCTCTCACCTTCTGCACAAAAATACTGGTTTCCTCTTGTATGAAGCTGACAACTGCATAAGTATCTACAAGTTTTAAATGATTTTCAAATTAGGACATTATATATTTGCAACAGGTCAAGAAATGGTAGCAGCCAATGCCCACAAAAGAGAAATGAGTTCTGCTCAGCTGAGATCAGCAAAGTCAGGGATCATAATTGGGACCTGACGTAAGAAAACTACTAGGCACTTGGTCTAAGCGTTAAACAAAGCTTTGATCAACTGTTTTACAACATGGAGGTCTAGTTGTGTCCTTCACTAGTTCCTGTTAAGAATGTCCTGCACAAGCTGGGCCCGTGTCCGAGTATTTATACTCTCCCTGGACAGCGCCACCCGTAGGCCGCTCTGTATTATTTCATAAGTCTTTCTTTCATGAATGACTGATTCATGTCAGGACCTTCCTGGTCAATCCGGCTTAGCACCACCCCAGACAGTGCAATTACCTACCAAGTCACTGGAACATTACATCACACTGAACTTCTAAAAATAATTTGAAGCCTAAACTGAACTGTGTTAATACCATATACATTCTTTTCAATGGTCACCTAATGTACAAGGTTACAATAAATAGTTTTTAATCATACTTAGAGGAAACATTTATAACTTGTACCTCTGCATTCACGCCCACGGCTTTAAATGATGCTGCTCCAGCTCCAAGGATGAAGGCACCAGGCAGATCCACTTCCTGAGCGACAGTATTGAGATTATAGATCTGCAATAAGAAATAAAAATATACATGTTCCCTTTATATTATAGCAAACCTCCTGTGGTGGTACTCGCTGTAAGTTGAAGGATGCATGTTTTATAAGGTCAGGAACATTAAACCATGTGAAGTGTGGGTTTGTTTCCCCTTAAGGTTACTAAACTTTTGGGTTCATAGAGGTCAATTAAGAATCTACTGCTGCGACACCGTGGAACGTTTTCCTATGTTAAAAGGTGTTACATAAAGGCAAGCTGTTGTTGAGTGCTCTTGTCTGATCACACGCTGAGTACTGTGTCCATGGCAATGTTCCCTGCAAAACTACACATGCGCAGTATTTACAATGTACGGTGAGCGGCCTGCACGGGACCTTTCAGATTACTGCACGGCCGTGCGCGTGCACCTTAGTGGGAACACTGGTCCATGGGTGTCACTGTGAAAGAAGGGAGCAAAGCCTTAAGGATGATCCTTAGCATCAGAGGACTGAGTTATTAGCAAAGACTGGACAGCTCTTCAACTTTGAAAGGAGACAACTGGAGACCTTAGAGTGACACACAAGATAGTAAACAATATAAGGAAAGTAAATCCAGAACATCACTTCAAGTTGAATTGTAACAAAACTCACACACAACAAATTTATGACTGATGGCAGGAAGTCCTTTTTCACACTGAGATCTCAACATTTAGTGTGGCGTCCTGGATAGATAGTGGCAGCAAAAGCCCATGAATTATTTAAGAGACAGTTGGATGTTTTAATGTGGGGGGGGGAGGGAACCATAGATTTTTCTAGATGCATTAGCTAAGATGGACTAAATAACCTCACTCATCAATATTTCTCCTGTATTCTTGGGGAAGTGCGTTGGGGGTTTACTGCGTAGTGGTTAGATTTGGAAGGTCCACACTAAGCCGCCAAGTGCCAAACCCCAAGAATAGGATTTAGCAAAAGGAAATCCTCCTCACCTTCTCAGTTTGTGGAAGAGGCACAAGGTAAGGAACTCCTCCCACATCTGCTATTCGAGGTTTCCCACATAGCCCTGTGAAATAAAAACACACTATTGTAAAGGTTAACTCTAAAAATTCAATAGGTCAAATTACCTGTAATGTGAATGAAATGCTCATTTCAACCCTTGCGAAAAGCAAAGCAAATAATTTTAGTGCAGCAAGAAATCTAATTTGTTTTACTGTGTTTGGAGGCCCCATATTAACTGAATTCGTAAACATATATACTATTGTAGGTACTAAGCGATCTTCTCCATGGGTTTTGTCCTGCCCCATTCTCCACTCCTTCGACACTGGTATATTCTTCATCTGCTGCTCCACCATTAGCACCAATTCTTTCAGCCACTATGCGCCACCCTCTGGAACTTCCTCCCTAAATGTCTCAGCCTACTCACTTCCCTGCTTGTTTTCAAAAGCCTCCTAAATAAAAAGCATGCTTCTAACTCTTTGCCCATTTGCCCTCTGCTCTATAAAGTGCTTCAAAAAGTCTTTCTGTACTAAAGAATGTACTTATAACTGGTACTGGAGATAGAAAAGGAGTATTAAAAAGTAACTCCATTTGAATTGGAGTGTACTCATTCGCCCCTTTTCATCTTTTCCCTAGTACAAAGCACCTTACTCCAACTGACGAGGGAGACAGATATCCTGCTCCCAAACTTTTGCCCTCTGCAGTCTCGAGGTGGTGAAATTCCTCCCATCAATAACTTTTAGCAAAAAAAAGTCGGTGCGAATGCAAAATGAAATTTAACCCCAGGAGATGTGCAAGAACATACTAGAGGGAGTCCTCCTCTGATTTTGTCTCCTTCCCAGCAGGGAAGCATTCACCTGCACAAAATCTTGCCAAAGATCATGAACTCCCCATGTGGGGAAGTCAGGAAGGTCAAACCTGTGACCTACTACTCGACAATATCCACTTATTATAAATTACATTTTTCCCCATTTTCTCACGGAGAAGTTTTTTCTCAGTTCATTATCTACATTACAAGTGACTACACTCCAAAAAGTACTTCACGGTGGTCGTGAAAGGCGCTATAGAAATGCAAGTCTTTCTTTTATCTGCAGTGAAACTGGAAACACCTTTATTACTCACATTTACAGATTCCATTATTATAAATAGTGATGGGACAAAAGCTTCAACTTTCAGAAGTTCACCTCTTATTTATTCTTTCAATTCTTTACATTTCACGCTTTTATTTTATGCTCTTTCATACTGACTAATCAGAATTTTTTTTTAATGTTGAGAAACTAGGAACTGTGGAGTAGCAAAGGGTTTGGGTGTCCATGTACACAAATCATAGACAGACTAAATAAATGGGCAAAACTTTCAGCAGATGGAGTTCAGTGTGTGGTCATCAACTTCATATCCAAAAAAGACAAATCAGGATATTTTCTTAATGGAGAGAAACTGGGAGCTGTGGAGGAGTAAAAAGATTTAGGTGTCCATGTACACAAATCACTAAATGCTACGGCACAGGTACAAACTATAATCAAAAAGACTAATGGCATGTTGGCCTTTATCTGAAGGAGTTGGAATACAAAAGTAAAGTGGTGATGCTTCAGTTGTACAGAGCTGTGATCAGACCTCATCAGCGGTACAGCATTCACTTCTGGGCACCGAACCTCAGGAAAGATAGCGGGGATTACAACAAGGCTTAAAGTGTTGAATTATGAGGATAGGTTGCATAAACTCTGTTTATAGTCCCTAAGTTTAGAAGGTTGAGGGGTGATCTAATCGAGGTTTTAAAATGATAAAAGGAATGGATAGAGAATATAGTTTCAATGGCCCAGAAATTCGGGTCGGGGGCTTCCCGCGGGTGTAAGCCCCCGACCTGCACTTACCTTGCGCACCGGCAGTTGAGCTGTAGGGCCCCGTGGAATTCCGCTCCGGGGCCTGGTCCAGCTGCCGGCGCGCAGTGCTTGCGTATCCCAGGGGCGCAGTTAGTGCGATGCGTCCCCTGGGATCACGTGGGCCATGGGCAGCCAATCGGAGGAGGGAAAAGCCCATTCATAAGATTGACAGGAAGAGCTGTCAAAACTTATAAATACTACGGCCCCAAAATAGCAGTAAACCTTCAAATAATTTTTTTTTTAAATCACACTTTTTAAATAAACTATAAATTACATTAAATAACTATTTTAAACAATAATTTAAAATTTTGAAATTTTTTTTTATATTCTAACGGGACTAAAAATAAACTTACCTTGCTTTAAAGTATTTAAAAATAATAAACCTGTGGAAAAAATGTTTTAATTTTAATTAATTGACCACTCACCTTGTAAAAAGCAGGCCTTACGCCTGCTTTTTATATTTCTAAATCCTGCAGGCTTACGATCCCGGAAAAACCTGTAAAAAAAACGTAAGTTTGATGCGCACACGCAGCCTCTCCCGCGCGCGCGTTCGACCTCTGAACCTCTTCGTTCAGAGGATCGGAAGTGCCGGTTTCCCGCACATGCGCAGTGCATGCAGAAAACCGGCACTTCCATTTGGCCTACGGGTGAGTACCCCGTGCGTACTCACCCGTGGAGACCCGAATTTCTGGGCCTTTATGTCTACCCTGATGGGGGAATCGAGAACAAGGAGGCATAATCTTAAAATTAGAGCTTGGCCATTTGAGTGAAATCAGGAAGTACTTTTTCACACAAAGGATAGTGGAAATCTGGAACACTCTCCCTTGAAAGATCATGCAATCTGGGTTGACTGAAATTTCAAGACTGAGATCAATAGATTTTTGTTGGGTAAGAGTATCAAGGAGTGTGGAGCAAAGGCAGGTAAATGTTGTTGAGGTACAGATCAGCCATGATCTAATAGAACGGCTCGAGGGGCTGAATGGCCTATTCCTGCTCCTAATCATGTATTCAATGTAAAATAAACCAGTTTATTGGTTTACAATTGGTCTTGTCTCAGTAGAGTGCTACCAATCCACTTCCAGAAGATAGGGGAATCACATGTGGAAGCATGTGCAAAAATCATAAGAGTGCACACTTGGAGAGGTCTTATTGTTATGCTCTAAGAGCACAGGTTTTGGATCATGGCATTTGCAATATGCTTACGGAAACTGCCTTCTTTGCCATGAACACAACACATAAGTACTGGAAGGAAGCCAGAACTCTACCAATAACATTCATTAAAGTTATTTATTAAATGAATAACAGTTTCAAACTCAGCACCCAATTTTTCCATCTGAATTTTGCACATATTCAGCATGATCAGAGCTAGTATGAGCAGTTTCAAAGATCTACCCAAGTTGGAATAATGGTTAAAATGTACTGATTTACACAGCATGCAATGATTAACAGTTTACTGGAACAGACAGCCAGTTCTCAAACCAGTCAACACATCAAAGGGCATGTGATTCAAAGATTTTTCTTTAGTGAGTCAGCAATGCATTAACTTGAGAAACATGGTCAATGCAATACAGCAGCAGACATATAGTAGCTACATGTTAGAACACCAGATTCTCAACTAGCAGAGCAGAATTCAAATTGCAGCCCCAATTGTCATGTCTACTCACCCCTTTCCCAGTCGAGTAAGACAGTCTTTGATACAAGTGGGAATGGTCCCTTCCAGGACTAATCAACCATGCCTCAAAGCAGGTTGACCAAGATATATCTTTAATAGTGTCCATGGAACTGCCCGTAGATTGTAATATTCTACAATCCAGACTTTGGGAGCAGACATTAAATGTAGAAGGAAAATAGGACAGATTTAGGAAAATATTTAATAGTTTGTTGTTTTCACAAATACACCTTCATATGCAGTAACTATAATTAGAGCTTTAGTCTCTGCTGCAAATAAAAATAAAATGTAACTGTCAAGGTGACCAGGCACAATATCGGTTTGCTTTTTTTTGGAGGGGGGGGGGTGGAGAGAAATTCCTGTGTGTGCTACTTATAACAAATTGGTAACCCATTCTGGTGAAATTTCTCTGTTCACTATTTTAACAAAATCTAATAATGTGTTTAAAATAAATAGATTTGACAATTGTTAAAATAGAAAAAGAGTAATTTATACCCATTAGTGTTTTGTTTCATTGCATCCATTTTATCTGTAGTTCAATGTTTAATTTTTCACAGAATTATGATTCAAACAAGATTTGCCATCCAAGTGACATTCTGTCCAAACATACACAATAGTTTTTTTCTCTCAGCAAAAGTGTTCATTGGTGCTTTGCTATCTGCATCCTGCATTTAAAGTTAAGAATTTTATAAAGTTTCATCTCTAATGCATTGGCAGTAGGAGCAGTACTTAACCTGCAGCAGCAAAAGTGAACGGTTCCTGTGTAAGATCTGGGCAATCCACTACTGACACCTGAACCTCTGCAAAGTTTCTCTTCAACCCATCCTGCAGCACTGAAAGAGAAACAGCAGATTTGAAAAGACATATTTTACCTCAAATTATTTTCCAGTTCATCTGCAGTTGTCCAGGAAATAATGATCCCCTTTTGCATCCAGCAATTTCATTATGATTCCAGTCCAGCACCCATTAACTCTGTCACATGCAATGATCATCTCAGTATTGTTTTTTTCTTGAAAATTTCCCCCTCCCTTCCTCTCTTCTCCTGAAAGTACCGACTCCTTGCTGGGGTACAGTTTCTTGAGTGCCATACCTTGCTTGAGTGGCTAGTATTCATGTATGTGTCTTAATAGTGAGTTTCAGAAGGCTGGTCAACTGCATGGGGCATCGCTGCTGAATCCACTTCTATCTCACCCAACATCCACCACATGAAACTGCCAGCGGGCTCACTGATGATCAAATATGCGAATCCTGGCCAATTTTCCCCTTTATAACCCAGTGGAACGAAGGCCAATGTTAGCGTCCCACCACTGCCCCAGCTAAGATCATCTAACTGAGCACAGACCAGGGGTCAAAACAGAAACCTTTCTGGGCTCAGTTATCATTGGATAAACTTACTGGGCCATCAGGAGGGCTCATCACTATTTCAGAATGGCTATTTATGGGTTCAATCAAATTTAGGATTGTTTCACTTGGTGCCCGACCAACGTATTTGAGTTGAGTAGGTTCAGGGGAGCGGTCATTGCCAGTTATTTATAATTGCCATTTCTAGGCCGGGTTCATTATAATTAATTAAATCACATTTAAATAGTCACAGTGGTGAACATACATAGTCTACCAGATTTAGAAATTTGTGCAGCTACAATGCCACCGCTGCAGTGATGTTCAAACTGCAGCCCATGGGCCAGTGCAGCCCTCAAAGCCCAGGCAATTCAGTCCTATTTGCACCAGAGGTAGAACCAGGGACCTTCCTTATTCATCACCACTGGCACGACCACCAATGGCTAGAAGACATCACATTGTATTTCTACCACCCGGGACTGCAGGATTTTGACTAGTGTTTTGTGGACCCAGTCTATCAGTCCATTGATCCCGGGATCCCCAGATCGCGTAACCCACCAGTTTATACTCCGAGCCCCAGCCCCATAAAAATGCTGTACTTTTATTGGATGTTTTCTTGCAACATTACACATTGCAAGCGGTGCAGATGGCCGCTCTGCAACAGGTCCACGTTTTACCTTCACAAAGTTCCTCCAAACTTGGTACATAAAATGCAGACTTCTCAACCTTTGCAGCCATTGCACTCAATCCTGTCCGACTATGAGACTTCCCAGCAACCGCAGAGGACGTTTTATTGGACTCTGGTTACTCATCGCCAGGACTGGTCACACTTTTACTTGGCGGACTGTCCAAACGTCATCATTGCGATAAAATCATAATGAAAGCGGGAGTATACAGATCGGACCTTAATGGAAGCGAGGGAATGGATCTGGAGTAGAGGTGGGCCTTGGTGGGAGGGATGGAGCAGAGTGAAAGTAAGAGCTCTTTGGGTAGATCCGAGAGAAGAGGTTGAGCTGATTGGATAAAATGCCCAAAGTGGAAAATTGAGAGGGAGCAAAACAGAGAACTATTATGATGGCTAAAAATGGGGTGAAAAGTTTTTTTGCCCAGAGATCTAATTGGCCCACGGTGTCACATGCTAGCCCCAATTTTAAACTAACCCGCCGGGCAGCAATAGGGCAGGTTTGGGTTGGACGCCCATTTTACACCCCATCCAAATTTACTCTCCATCAACGCATGCCAATTTCTGCTCACTCTCGTCCCAAGCTTAGCTTCCCCCAAGGTTCCACCCCTCTTTCTCTAGTTTCTCTCCTATCATCCCTCATGCCCGGCTCTATTTCACTTATACTTTTCTCAAACCCTCTCTTTCCTCCTTTAAAATGCTCCTTAAAACCTGTTCAAGCTTTTAGTCACCCTTCCTAATGTCTCCTTCTTTGGCATAGTGCCAATTTTGTCTGATTATGCACTTTGGGACGTTTTACGACATTAAAGGCACTATATAAATACAGGTTGCTGGCATTCATTGGCTATACCCCAGCAACAAAGAATTATAGGTTACAGAAGTTTGATACATTTGCTTTTCTAGTAACAACAAAGGAAGAAGGTGAAGTGTTTGTACGTTAACTGTCAAGGGAGGGAGGAAGCAGCGAACAAAGCGTTTTACAGCCAATGAAGTGAAATCACTTGTAATGTAGAAAATGTGGCAGCCAATTTGCTCACAGCAAGGTCCCAGAAACAGCAATGAGATAATGACCAGATAATCTGCTTTAGTGGCGTTGGTTGAGGGGGGAGAAGGTTGACCAGGACACTGGGGAGGTCTCCCCGGCTCTTCTTCGAAATAGTGCCGTGGGATCTTTTACATCCACCCGCAAGGTCGGAAGGGTGCCTCGGTTTAACATCTCATCCGAAAGCATAAGCTCAATTTAACAAGAACGTGAAACGTTCGAAAATATGGCCCAAACCTTGTTAAGCAAGACAACCTTGCAAGGGTGAAATGAGGCATATCAGCGAACTAATTTCCATGATTATTTCACAAACTTTCTGATGGGGGTGAAAAAGCTGTGCTTGTTATTTTGTTCTGATGGTGTGTCCAAGAGCATGAGTTTGCAAAGAAAAAAAAATCAATGGAGGCGATTTCTCGTTAATAAAGTGTTTTAAATCATATTAACAAAGAATATATTTTTTTCCCCTTGTAAATACTGAAAAAGATCCAGTGAGTCAAATGTTAATGATATACTCAGTGCACCGGCAGCGAGGATCCTGTGTGAAGAGGTCCTGTGTGAACCGTCGGGCAAGATTTCGATCGTGCATTTTCCTCGGCGGGGCCAAGTTGCAGGTGAAGCGGGGGAGAGCGGAGCGGGGGAAAAATACCCGAGGGAGCCGGGAGCGGGGGGGAAATACCCGAGGGAGCCGGGAGCGGGGGATCCTCGGGCCCGGCACTCGCCCACTGAGTGTCGCGGCTCTTGGCTGCGCTGCCCGGCCCGGCCCGGCCCTGGGGCTGAGCATTGGGCCGGCGAAGTCGGCCTATCCTCTTGCAGTGTGGCTCAGTGTCAGGGGCTGGGCTGTGGTTTCTCTCCCTGACCTGTGGCTCCAGCTCCAACCACCCCAGTAAACATGCCTAACTAATTCAGCGTTAACTTGCTTTGAACCGCCCTGTTAAAGATACAACAAAGAAAGACTGGCCTTTCACGACCTCAGGTTGTCCCAAAGCGCTTTACAGCCAATTAAGTACTTTTTTTTAAAGTGTGGTCACTGTTGTACTCTTTTGGATTGGGTGGTTAAACAAATGGTCTGTAAATTAATAAAACTTTAAATAAAACTTAACAAATTAAATTAAAATTTGGTTGGCCGGGGTGATGATGCACTCCAGTCCCCGCGGCGCCCACCGGTCGCGGAATGCCCCGAGCGTGCTGGCGGACACCGCATGCTCCGTCTCCAGGACCACCCGGGCGCGAACATGGCCGCGGAAGAGAGGCAGGTAGTCGGGCCGAACGACCCCCTCGACCGCCCACTGCCTGGACCAATTGATGGCTTTTTTGGCCAGGCCCAGGAGCAGTCCCACGAGGAGGTCCTCCAACCTGCCCGCTCCCCGCCCCCCCCCCCCGCACCGGGTGACCAAAGATCAGGAGCGCAGGATTAAAGTGCAGCCAAAAATCGAGGAGCAGCCCCTTCAAATAATGGAAGAGGGGCTGCAACCTCTCACACTCCATGTAAACGTGCAACACGGACTCCTCCAGGCCGCAGAAAAAGCAGGCAGCCTGGGAGTCCGTGAACCTATTTAAAACCATATTGCACGGGACTGCTCTGTGCAACACCCTCCAGGCCAAGTCCCCAATAGAACAAGGGAGGACTCCCGCGTAGAGAGCCCTCCATTGGGGACCTCTGCCTCCGCCGGATGGCA
Source organism: Somniosus microcephalus (assembly GCF_052327205.1). Lineage (NCBI taxonomy): Eukaryota > Metazoa > Chordata > Chondrichthyes > Squaliformes > Somniosidae > Somniosus > Somniosus microcephalus. Next base: position 40,154,651 of record NC_141008.1, read on the forward strand.
AGATGGCAAAGTGGAGAGTGTGTAGGAGCAGCCCATACAGGAAACGCCTCTTTGCAGAATGAAAAGGCACGGAGGGCATTTCCTCGAGATGGCTCAAGTTGTGAGGCACCGGTTCCCGAGAGGGGTTTCGGGGCCGGGCGCCGATGAGGAATTCTGTCCGAATGGAGGTCAGTTCAGACAGGATCGCCCCACATGCTTGAGCCTCCTTGATACACCTAGTGGAGTTGGGGCCCAGTGCCACTTTCAGCAGCTCGTTGGCTTTGGCTGCGAGCCGGACATTGGCCCAAGACAAGCGCTGCGCCAGCTCCTCCGGCGCCATCCAGCCTGCCCCTCCGCCATCGAGCAGGTCCCCAACTCTAGTCACCTTACCAGGCACAGCCCTGCCCTCCGCCAGCCACCCGAACCCACAGTCATGGAGGTGCGGGTTCCTGAGCAGCGGCTCCCGAAGGGCAGCCACCACTCCTGACGGGGGAGAACTCCGCCTGGAGGCGACGTTGTTCCAGGCCCATAGCAGTTCCTGGTAGAAGACAGGCAGCTCCCGCAGGCAGGCACGTGTACCGCCCACTTTCACAAACAGGAGCTGCGTGTCGTAATTGAGGCCGTGCAACTGGCGGAAGAAATACGTCGCCAGCGCACACCATCGAGGAGGAGTGGTCACTGTTGTAATGTGGGAAACGCGGCAGCCAATTAGCGCACAGCAAGCTCCCACAAACCGCAATGTGACAATGACCAGATAACCTGTTTTTGTGATGTTGATGGAGGGATAAATATTGGCCAGGACACCGGGGATAATACCCCTGCTCCTCTTAAATAGTGCCGCGGGATCTTTTACGTCCACCTGAGAGGGCAGAAGGGGCCCTCGGTTTAACATCACATTTGAAAGAGGGCACCTCCGACAGTGCAGCACTCCCTCAGTGTGTCTGTTGTGAACTAAAACTGATTTGGCCAAGTTTGTTTTTCTTCTAGCTCATATGCAAAGGATAGTGAATATTAAAAGAAAATATGCAAACTGTCCTTTATCATAGGGTGAAATGACATTTAATTTTTTGTAAAAGTCACAGTTCCTGTAGTTGGAGCTATGCAATGAAGTGTGGTGATAACCAAAATGAGAAAACATCCTAAACATGAAGCTTGCAATATAGTATTGTTAAAAATGAACTGAAAGCCTTATTGTTGGAGCAGAGCTAACAAGTCTCAGTCATTTCAAGTGACACTCATTTTGACTTTAAACAATGTTAACTTATTTTGACTATAACTCATGAAAAGTAAACACAGCTTCACGTGTTTGCAGTGTGTTCCCGCTTTGTGATTGTAAATCTAACTTCGAACATTTGACGTTGACAGCTTTGCATTTGGATTATTACAGGGCCCAATTATATAAATCAAAATATTACAATTACTCAATGTGGTTATAGCATTTGAAGGAATATTAACATTTCCACAGATATGCGATCATTACAAGCATTATAATAGAATATAGCATGATCAGATATGTTGTGCTAAAATCCTCCAGTATTCTGACATCTGCACCTTGTATGTAACACACTCCCAGTAACGTGAGAGTCTTGTTACTGTATTGCACCCTGTCATTTTTTTTAAATAGAGATTGTTAGCTGTACCATTTCAACTAGGCTAGTTCCAACTTAAGAACATTGCAAGTCAACATCTGGGGGACTACAAGATCCACACTGGTGTCGTTCATGTTGGATATATACCAAACCAGCTGTAAATTGCTCTACAAAACTGCTAAAAATTGCTATAAAGAACACTGCATGTTGGGATGAGAAAATGGATTGCGGTGCATGGGTTGTTGGTAAAGGTGTAAATATAATATACTTTCACATTAAATACAGATTTGTGCTGGTGATAATTAGAATTTCTTTTTAGTTGACCAGGTCCAGCTCAACAGGAAAGGAGTGTATCTGCAAAACTACTCAAAATCATTCCATGAAACACCAGTGAACAATTGGAACAATCCAATCTTTTCTGCAATAATATTCTTATCTACCTACCACTGTGCAGTACATTTTAGACATCTATATTTTCCCACATCGGACAATACGTTATTGATATCCATTTATATAAATTGCATTACTTTAAATTAGAATTATCTGGCTGTTTTGATCGGATTTTCACAGAAAAGCTGAAGAAAATTGCAGACAGAAATGGCAGACTCGAATAATGATGATGAAAAGCCTATGTCGGGTGAAGAGGATGAGAGTGAAAATAGTGTTTTGCTATTTTCAGATGAAGAGGATGAGACTGAGCAGTTGCTGCAGAACATTAACGCCAAGGCAATGAAAATAGTTACTGAGCAAGTGGACTCGGCCACCTCCATACACAGCTCGGAAGATGACCAAGTTCAAAATGAACCTTGGCAGAATGTGTTTTCTCTTTCTGCCAGCAACAGAAGAAATACAGAGGAGTTATCAAAGTGGTAAGGTACTGGGTACTTAAAAAGAATTTAAATCTTAGTTGTGCACAAAAGTATTGTTAACTAGTGAGCAATTAAGTAAGTTCTTTTGATTGGCTTATTTGTTGTGAATATTTTTCCAGGGTTGAAGTGCCACGTGTAATTTCCATTGTGGCCCCGATGCCAGTGCAATTGAAGGATCACAAAGCGGAGTTAAAACAGAACCAGAATTTATGATGGGTATTAGCGCTAGCTAACAAGTTAAAAATCTATGGGGGAGAAATTCGATATCGCCCATTTTGGGGCGCTAATAACGGCCGGGCGCAAAGTTTAGCGCCTGGCGCTAATTATCACCTCCGACTGCAAAATTAGCTTCTATCACCCCTGGAGGTGATTTGAGCGCTAAATCAGGCGCTACACACCTCTCTTAAGACACAAACGTCAGGGAGCAATGGGTTACCTCAACGCTACCGAAGCTCAGGTGATGCCAGTTACCATGGAAGCCAGACAGACTGGCGCCATCCAGTTCTTAAAGGGGAGGGGCCATCTTGCTGGCCAGCCACACCCTACTCATTGCAGCCTTGAATCTCGGCCTGGAGTGACCTCAAAAGCAATTGTGATGAAGCACTAATGGATAGGCCCAGGGAAAGAGCTCAGCACTTGGGAACCTCAAAAGTGGCGCTGATGACCAAACTCCTTAGGACTGTGTTAAAACCAAAACTTTTGTCGACAAGAAAAGGCGGGAAGCGCCCGCCTTTAAATAGCGCTCCCCCAGCCCTTCCCGACCTGAAAACGTTACCCTCTACCTGTCGTTCCTAGCGGTCGGCACTAAGGCAGGGGGCGCGACTCAATATCCGGTCCGGGGCGTTGCACGTTCGACTGACGTCACGACCTGCGGGTGCAGAAGATCGTGGCGGTAGTGTTTAACGTCGCCGCAAAATGTGTGGTCAATATTGCGAGCGGCGTAAACATCGCCGCGCTCAGGCACTAGTTGCTTTGCGCCCCGTTAGCGCCCTAAGAGGGCACTAACGGGAGGCGCTAAACAACCGAATTGTTCCCCCTTTATACACGGGAACAGAAGTAGGCCATTCCGCCTCTCGAGCCTGTTCTGCCATTCAATTAGATCATGGCCGATCTGTACCTCAGCTCCATTTATCTGCCTTTGCTCCATATCCCTTCATACCCTTTCCTTTCCTATCCTATATTACAACAATGACTACATTTCAAAAGTACTTAATTGACTGTAAAACACTCTGCGATGTCCTGAGGTCGCAAAAGGCGTTATATAAATTGGAGTTCTTTTCTTCTAACAAAAATCTTCCACTTTCTGTTTCAAATTTCAATTGACCCAGCATCCACAGCCTTTTGGGGAGAGGTAATTTGAGTACATGTGCACCTAAATCCCTTGATCACATGGATCAGGATATTTCCGTTTCTGTAAGGGACACAAAATGCACTGGGCAGGATTTTCATTGGGCTGTGGCGGCGGGATTGGAGGCGTGTGGGGGGTTAAAATTGCGAAATCGGGGGGCATGAACCCATTCCGCCCCCAACCCGCCTCCGTGCCAGTTTCAAAGGAGGCGGATACCCGACCTGTGCTGGGAGCCGCCTCCCCGAGGCAGGAAGGGGATTAGTGCCAATTAATTGCCTGTTAACAGGTAGTTAACAGGCAGTTTTTAGCTTAATCCCTATTTTTATTGCTGAAGTGTGGGATTCCCGACGACTCCAAACCACGGCAAGTTAGCGAGGTGGACTGTCGGGCTGAAGGGCTTGGAGGGTTCGAGTGTTCAGGTGAGTGATGGGTGCATGAGTGCAGAGGTAAGTGTGTTTGGTGTGTGTAAAGTGTTTAAAAAAGTTTAATTACCTTTACTTACCTTTACAGCCTTCCTTCCTTCAGGTCTCGGGACTCCCTCATTTCACCGGCACAGAAAGCAGAATGGCCGCGAGCTGTCAAAAGTTGCAGCATTCAGCTTTCTGTTCTGGAGAGATCTCTAAATCAGCCTGAGAGGAAGGAATTAACTTAGTGTACAGATTGTCAGTGTTTGACAGCTTCAAAGAGCTGTCAAACGCTGATATTTCATCTGTCAAAAGCTCTTGACAGATGAAATGTCAATCTGTGACGTCATCTGTTGCCGGGTGGCCCTTAATTGGCCTGCTGAGCCTGCTGGGCGGGCTCAACAATGTCAATCAAGTGAAAATCATGTGGCTTGGTCGCATCTCAATGGAGGCGGGACTACAACCCCGAAAGTTGTAGTCACGCCTCCAGTATCAAAATCCAGTCCACTGTCTCTAAGTGCACCAGACTGGAGATATTTTGCTGGGTTATCAATGTCTGCTTTGATGAATATGATTGAGATGCTGAGGTCATTGTAAGTTTAAAGGAAAGCTTTTCTTCCTCAATTTTCTCCACTCTTCTGAAGGCAATATATTATATGCTGGCAGTTTTCCACTACCTCCCTCAGCTAGCCATTATTCATTCTAGACAAGCTTCATAGCTGAGCTTGATCTGTCGCTGGCCCAAATTCCACACACATACAGGTTCCATCAGGAGTCACTGGGCAATGATGGGGAGGGGGGAATCCTGTCTGTGCCCTGCCAGCTGTAGTGCTTGACAGCTACCTGAGTTGAACGCAGTATAACTCAGACTTTCCAAGTCCTTGGAACCACATAATGTCTGCACCCACTGATTCTTCATGGGGTTTCACTATTAACAGAGGAAAAAATAAGCTTCCAGCTATTGTAAAGTTTCAGTTTTTTATTAAACACTGCAACTATAGTACTGCAATATAATTCTCACTGTGGATGGATGTATGCATTTAACATGCAATTATTCTGAGTCTGAGCAGTATAACTACTATCGATTGTGCTAACTGCTTTGGATAGAACTAGGTCAGAATCAAAATGATGCTCCGTCACCCATTCCAGAGGTTAAAGTATCAAAGGTATTTAATCAGGGAGATAACAGAATCCAGGGCGAATTCATTTCAAATCTGAATTAAAAGATTGCATTATAACACAAGAGCGTACAGAATCCGAGAGCTCAGATTATTCCAGCATAAAGTGTCGTTTGTAAATACCCTCTGGAGCACAAGATTGTGTCACAGGTGGACCATGTAGCATTTTGGGACTTTTACCTATATGGTCTTTAAGGGATTTGTTTTAATTTATGACATTTCTATAGGTTAGAGTTGGCTTACAAAGGGTTAACTCCCACAGCATTTTTTTTGATTTAACATTTAAGCTAGCACATTGACCAATGTCTGGTGGAGGCCTGGATGATTGGAGGTGTTAATGTGCTACCCAAAGAAATTGGCAGAACGGCCATCCAGCTGTTTACTTTTGCATATTACTTTAGCTTTAAGACAATGCAGATTGTTAAGTTTATTTCTAAGCATTTCTTGTCCTTTATGATAGAATGGTTTACATTCAGTGCACCTGGCAGAGGTCGTAACTAAACTATCCACTGCATCAAAGGGAAGGCAGGGTGATAACTGACAGCTTGGCGGGCCAATCCTCTGCACTCGCAGGGGCCAGAAATACTGGGGGAGAAATTCATTATAGCCCCGTTTGGGACGCTAAAACTTCGGAAGCGGAAAAATTATCGCCAGGCGCTAATGATGAGAGGCTCTTGCGAAATTCAGTTGTAGCGCTCCAAGAGGGAAGTGGAGTGTTAAATCAAACGCTACCACTTCCCTTAGAGCACTAAAGGGAGCGCGAGGGGCAGTATCGGCAGAGCGCTGATCAGTGTTCCGTGCAGCGCTGCTGGATTCGCAGGCTCCTTCCCTCCCTTAAAGGGAAGGGCCAATGCTCACAGCAGTTAAAGGTAAGGCTGGGGATAGGTCGGCGACGGCACCCGCGATCCGCAAGGAGCAGCCCCAAGCAATAAAAAAAACAGCAACAAGGGATGAGAACATTATTTTGGCCTCCCTGACCACCAATCCATTTAATTACCGCTCCCCAAGCAGCCGGCTGAGGTCACAAAGCCTCCTGCAGCTGGTGTTGCTGACGCCCGGCGAAGCTGCAGGGGGCGGAAGCGAATTTAGGTTCCGGGGTGATGTGCACCAGGTGACGTCACGATCTCCAGGGCGCAGGAGATCAAGGCGGTAAGTTTTACCGCCAGCGCTACTTCCCCCATTAAATTTCGCGGGAGCTGTTTCGCCGCGTCCAGTCGGTAAGTCGATCGCCCCCTGGAGGCAATAATGGGAGGCGCAAAGGAGGCCAATTTCTAGCCCACTGTCTTTGCCTTTCATTCTTCCTCTTTCTGGATACAGAGACCTGAGGTGGGCACATTAAGCCTGTAACAGAGGACTATATGACCAGTTAGCTTAGGAACAGCTGGCTTGAAAGCCGAAAACATTGGCAGAGTTGCGTTTTATTCTGCTTATGATAGGAGCTGTTAGAAATTAATGAAACTCAACTGTGAAAACCATAAAGTGTTCATTTGTGTATGTAAAACAGTTTGTTGATTTGCCTTTTCCCACTAGTGTTTTTCAGTGCCTTCCATAAAGTGAGGAAAATGCATGGGGTGAGAGATGCGAGATTACAGTTGCCGGTATACGCAACAAGGGTTCTATGTTACAACCTTCAGGTCACACAATTGTTAAACTAAATATTAGGTTGTAAAAGTATACTCTAGCTCAGAGAATGCAAGGTCTGCTTATGAGAATAGCCACTGATGCTGAACTTAAGGGAATGTCTAGTGCTAAACCAGTGGAATTTGTAACAATGACCATGGTCAGATTCCCCGAAGTGGAATTACTTTACTCTTAAAATCTCTTTGTAATGGGCTGTTGTGAGGTGTTTGCGTACATGGTATAGTGAAGATCTTTGTTCAATATATATGGTTTAATGTATTTTTTTTCTTTCTAGGGATAGCTCAGATTCGGTTAGCAGTTTATTTAGAACACAGTGTCCATCCGTACCAGTAAGAAAGGCACGAAGACGGGGTTCAAGAAAATTTCTATCCAGAGCAGCCATCCAAAATCAAACTGCAGAAGATACCGAGAGCTCATCTGATTCAGATGAATTCCTAGGTCGTCCAAATTTTGTGAAGATTTGTGAAACAAGAAAATGGCGACGACGCAAGAGATCCAAAAACAGTTGTGTCTCTAACACATCTGGGGGTCCAAAGGGGAGGCCTGAATCATCCATAACTGTAGCAGAGAAGCGGAAGAGGTTGAGAGAGCGAGGCCTGCAGTTTCCATTTGTGCAAAAGGAATATGGAAGGAAGGATTTGCCATTTAAGATGATTTTTACATATGAGGTAAATAGTGAGTCCGCAGTGTGTTATGTAATAACGTTTTGAGTCATACATCCTATTAAATATTTTCTCCATAAAATACTTTGGAAATATTGATTCACAACAGCTTTTCACATCTTTTTTCCACCTTTTTATTTGTATTCTTGTTTAAACTGTAATTTTTTTTGTATTAATTTTGTTGTATGTAAGGCAGGTATGGCATTTGAAAGACTTTAGCTCCCTCGATTATTTAGCAGTGAGTAGCTGAACTATAAATACCAGAATGATCCCAGTCCATGCTGAATTAGCTGCTCTCAGCAAGGTAACACTTGCCCCGAGTGCCCTCAGGTTAGAGAGGAGAAATTTGACCAGGGCTCCTGCTCCATATTGTTATCCAGCCACCCCTACTGTTGAGTTCACAAGTATAAATGTTTCATGAGGACAGGCTCGGGTTCTGCTGTGATGCCCCTGCAATAATTAATTAACCTGTCAGCAGTCACTGTTTGTGTTTATGCATGATTGGTCACTTGGGCAAAATAACCTGTGGAACCAAGTTCTCTGCCCAAATTACCTCAGTGGTGTTATAACTCTCATCTGCAAGTGACATCTTGTCCTGTCCCGTATTCCTCTGCCACTTCTCTTTTGGGCATGTTATGGTCTACCATCCTATTTTGCCTCTTTGTAAAGTCCTGCTTGTCTGCTACCCTCCCAAGTACTCTGGTGTTTTCCGCCCTGAAATCTTTCCCCTTGTCTCCTCACCCAGGCACTGCACAATGTGACTCCATTCATCCTATGTAATTTCAACCGTCACCTAAATTCCCTTGTCCCTTCTGGTTTCTCTGCCCTCCTGTTCTCATTCACCCTCATTTTGCATATAATCAACCCCACCCATACCACAGGTGTTGCTCCCTGACGTAGCTGTCATGCATGGCCATGCCACTACCGAGGTCACAATCACCGACAAGGCCATTTCAATCAGTTCTTTATTTCCTTCACCATCCACCTCTCCATGCCTATCAATAACTCCACTGCCCTTGCACTCTGTCGCAAGAAAAGAAAGGTGTATTCCAGATCGTAGAGAATGCTTATGGGAGTGACCACTGACCCTGAATCTAGGAACAGGAGTAGGCCATTCAGCCCCTCGGGCCTGTTCTGCCATTCAATGAGATCATGGCTGATCTGCGACCTAACTCCCTATACCCGCCTTTGGCCCATATCCCTTAATACCTTTTAGTTAACAAAAAGCTATCAATCTCAGATTTAAAATTAACAATTGATCTAGCATCGATTGACGTTTGCGGAAGAGAGTTCCAAACTTCTACCACGCTTTGTGTGTAGAAGTGTTTCCTAATTTCACTCCTGAAAGGTCTGGCTCTAATTTTTAGACTATGCCACCTAGTCCTAGGATCCCCAACCAGCAGAAATAGTTTCTCCCTATCTATTCCCCTTAATATCTTGAAACTTCAATCAAATTACCCCTTAACCTTCTAAATTCCAGGGAATACAACCCTAGTTTGTGTAATCTCTCCTAATTTAACCCTTGGAGTCCGGGTATCATTCTGCTAAACCTACGCTGCACTCCCTCCAAGGCCAATATATCTTTCCTAAGATGTGGTGCCCAGAACAGCTCACAGTACTCCAGATGTGGTCTAACCAGGGTTTTGTGTAGCTGCAGTATAACTTCTACCCCCTTGTATTCTAGTCCTTGAGATATAAAGGCCAGCATTCCATTAGCCTTTTTAATTATTTTCTGTACCTGTTCATGACATTTTAATGATCGATGTACCTGGACCCCCCCCAAGTCTCTTTGGACCTCCACTGTTTTTAGCTTTTCACCATTTAGAAAATACCCTGTTCGATCCTTTTTAGGTCCAAAGTGGGTGACCTCACATTTGCTTATGTTAAAATCCATTTGCCACAGTTTTGCCCATTCACTTAATCTGTCAATATCCCTTTGTAATGTTATGCTTTTATCTACACTGCCTACAATGCCACCTATCGTTGTGTCATCGGCAAATTTGGATATATGACTTTCTATGCCATCATCTAAATCGTTAATAAATATTGAGGCCCCAACAGATCCCTGCAGGACACCACTAGTCACCTCCTGCCATTTTGAGCACCTACCCATTATCCCTACTCTCTGTCTCCTGCCGCTCAGCCAGTTTCCTCACCAGGTCAATAATTTGCCCTCAATTCCATGGGCTTTTACCTTTGTTAACAGTCTCTTATGTGGGACTTTATCACATGCCTTCTCGAAGTCCATATAAATAACATCTATAGACATTCCCCTGTCCACTACTTTAGTCACCTCTTCAAAAAATTCAATCAGGTTTGTCAGGCATGACCTACCTTTCACAAATCCATGCTGGCTCTCTGATAACTGAACATTTTCGAGGTGTTCAGTCACCCTATCCTTAATTATAGACTCTAACAATTTCCCGACAACAGGTGTTAGGCTAACTGGTCTATAATTCCCTGGTTTCCCTCTCTCGCCATTCTTAAATAGCGGAGTAGCATGTGCAATTTTCCAACCTAAAGGAACTGTTCCTGAATCGAGAGAACTTTGGAAGGTTATAGTTAGGGCATCTGCAATGTGCTCAGCTACTTCCTTTAAAACCCTGGGATGGAAACCATCTGGTCCTGGAGATTTGTCACTCTTTAATGCCATTATTTTCTTCATTACTTTTATTTTACAAACATTAATTTTATTGAATCCCTGTCCCTGATTCAGTATTAGTTTCCTTGGGATTTCCGGCATGCTCGCCTCCTCTTCTACTGTAAATACTGATGCAAAGTAATTATTCAACATGTCCACCATTTCCTTATTACCATTAAGAACATAAGAAATAGGAGCAGGAGTAGGCCAATTGGCCCCTCGAGCCTGCTCCGCCATTCAATAAGATCATGGCTGATCTGATCCTAACCGCCAATCCACTATCACAGAACCATCTCCTGAATCTAACAGAATTAGACACACAAAATAGGAGCAGGATCAGGCTACACGGCCCCTGGGCCCGCTCCGCTACCCACAGGGCCATGACCGATCCGAACCTAGACTCATGTCCAAATTCCTGCCCACTCCCCGTAACCTTTAATTCCCTTTACTTCTAGGAAACTGTCTATTTCTGTTTTAAATTCATGTAATGATGTAGCTTCTACAGCTTTTTGGGGCAGCATATTCCATGGACCTACCACCCTCTGAGTGAAGTAGTTCCTCCTCATCTCAGTTTTGAAAGAGCAGCCCCTTATTCTAAGACTATGCCCCCTAGTTCTAGTTTCACCCATCATCGGGAACATCCTCCCCGCATCCACCCGATCCACCCCCTTCACAATCTTATATGTTTCAATAAGATCGCCTCTCATTCTTCTGAACTCCAATGAGTAGAGTGCCAATCTACTCAACCTCTCCTCATATGTCCATCCCCTCATCCCCGGGATTAACCGAGTGAACCTTCTTTGTACTGACTCGAGAGCAAATATGTCCTTTCTTAAGTATGGACACCAAAACTGTATGCAGTATTCCAGGTGCGGTCTCACCAGTACCTTGTACAACTGAAGCAATACCTCCCTATTTTTATATTCTATCCCCCTAGCAATGAAAGCCAATATTCCATTGGCCTTCTTAATCACTTGCTGCACCTGCATACTAACCTTTTGAGTTTCGTGCACCAGGACCCCCAGATCCCTTTGTACTTCAGTACTTTCCAGTTTCTTGCCATTAAGATAATAACTTGCTCTACGATTTTTCCTGCCAAAGTGCATAACCTCACACTTTCCAGTATTGTATTCCATCTGACAAATCTCTGCCCACTTACTTAGCCTGTCTATGTCCCCTTGCAGGTTTTTTATGTCCTCCTCACTCACTACTTTCCCTCCCATCTTAGTATCATCTGCAAACTTTGATATGTTACACTCGGTCCCCTCCTCCAAATCGTTAATATAGATTGTAAAGAGTTGGGGACCCAGCACTGACCCCTGCGGAACACCACTAGTTACTGATTGCCAGTCTGAGAATTGATCGCTTTCAGTTTTTAAGGGGCCAACGTTACTCCTGACTACCCTCTTTTTCCTAATTTAATTGTAAAAATTCTTTGTGTTGATTTTTATGTCCCTTGCAAGTTTCTTTTCATACTCCCTTTGTGTAGCTCTTACTATCTGTTTTGTGACCCTTTGCTGTTCTTTGTATCTTTCCCATCCACCAGGCTCTGTATTTTTGTGTGCTTTTTCTTTTAGTTTTATGCTGTCCCTTACCTCTTTAGTCATCTATGGCTGTTTTTTTTGGCAAGTCGAGCTCTTGCCCCTCAGGGGTATAAACTGGTTCTGTATCACCTTAAATTCTTTTTTGAACTGATCTTCTGTCATTTTACCCATTAACAGATTTGCCCAGTTTACTTTGCACAGTCTTTGCCTCATCCCGTTAAAGTCGGTCTTGCCCAAATGTAGAATTTTAGTAGCTGTTTTGCGATTCTCTCTTTCAAGCTCTATGTTGAACTCGATCATGTTATGATCGCTATTGAATAAATGTTCACACACAGTTAGGCTGTTAACTAAATCTGGCTCATTACTCATTACTAAATCTATTATGGCTTTCCCCCTTGTTGCCTCTAGGACATGTTGTAGAAAACTATTCCGGACACACTCAAGTAATTCACTACCTTTCTGACAGGTGCTAGTCTGCTTAACTTATGAAAGTTAAAATCCCCCATTAAAACCATTCTGCCTTTGCTACACGATTGTCTAATCTCTGCATTTATACAATCTAGCACGTCACAGCTGCTACCAGGGGGGCCTATACAAAACTCCACTACAGTCTTAAATCCTTTCCTATTTCTTAATTCTACCCATGAAGACTCCACTGCCTGCTTACCTCTCTTTATATCCTCTCTTATCATTGAAGTGATTTCATCCTTATTCACTAAGCCTACTCCTCCCCCTCTGCCATTTCCCCTATCTTTCCTGTAGACCGTATAACCTGGTATATTTAGTTCCCTGTCCTGACCGTCTTGCAGCCATATCTCAGTAATGGCTACCATGTCATACCCTCCAACTTGAATTTGCGCCTGTAATTCATTCAATGTATTCATTATACTCTGTGCGTTTGTATAAAGAGCCCTTATTTGGGCCACACACCCTAGCCTGTCCTTCAGCTCTAATGTTTTACTCACATGTTTCTTATTTCTCTCTCCTGGTTTAATCACTTTACATCTTTTAGTTTTTCCTTTACCTGTAGTGCCTAAAGCACAATTTCTGACTGTTGCTCTACTTCCTACCCTTTTGTTTGCACGTGGCTCAGGTAATAATCCAGAGATTCTAACCCTTGAGGTCCTGTTCTTTAATTTAGCTCCTAGTGCCTGGTACTCTCCAAACAGGACCTCTTGCCTACTCTTCCCTATGTTGCTGGTCCCAACATGGACCACAATGACTGGATCCTCCCCTGCCCTCTCCAAAATCCTTTCAAGCCGGTTTGAGATGTCCCTCACCCTGGCACCAGATAGGCAACATACCATGTGGGACTCTCAATCTTGTTTACAAAGGATGCTATCTGTTCCCCTAATTCAAGAATCACCTACAACTACCACATTACGCTTCCTCTCTCCCTCCTCCCCCCCCCAACTTGGACAGCTTCCTGCTCCAAAGTGCCATGATCGTCATTCTGGCTGTCCTCCTGACAGTCTTTATCCTTACCCTCACAGGTAGCAAGTACATTGTACCTGTTGGATAGGATCAATTTCTGTGGATCCTCGTTCCCTTTCTTACCTAGGTTCCCCTTACTCTGCACACTATCGGTCACACCAACCCCATTCTGATCCTGCACCTCTCTCCGAGGTGTGACCAAAGTCTGGAGCAAACTGTCCAGATACTCCTCCCCCTCCCTTATGTGTCAGAGCATCACCATCTTGCACTCCAGCTCAGTGACTCTGAGTCGGAGAGATTCGAGACGGAGATATCTACTGCAGACGTGTTCACTCGGGACAGTCTCGTCCATAGACTGCAGTTCAGACACACAACCTGCTCTGCCATATCTTAGTTTAACCTTATTTTATTAATTTAATTATTTAAAGTCTTTATTCAATGATTATTTATAGTTATATTAATTAGTTTAGCTAGTTATTAATTTAATAAAGTGCGTTATAGTTTCCCAGCTCTTAGTTTAAACCACTGCCTGGCTTAGAGAGAAAAAACGTTAATACGCACCAACCACACAGTGCAATTGTAAAGCACGTAAAATAAAAGATTCCTGTAACTTGAAGGTTATTTTGGTAAATTTTCTAACATTTAAATTCTCTTAATTTATAGCAAGCAGCTTTGTGTGGATTATTTAATTACATGAAGGAGTTAAAATTTCAAAACCAGCTTATAAAGTCTTTAAAGAAAATAAATGTGGACTGTACAGATAAAGCCAGTGGCCCAATAAGACAATACAAGTACTTGGATGAGAAAAGACCAATTTCACCCATACCGGAAAGCAGGTAAGCCTGTACTTTGAAGTGTAAAATCTCACCGAGTTTCCCTGCTTGTGTGTATATATAGACTGTGTTCATGCTAGCCAGCAGATCAGAAGAGTTACTTCGGCTAGTCTTAATTATTTCAGGGTCTGGCTCAGTTGGTGGAGGCACTGGCCAGTATGAAATTAAATCATGCAGAGCAGGAATGTCCCAGCTCTGATCCCTAGTCTGTGTTAAATTTACTGATTTGAGCCATGGCGGTGATGGGAGCATTAGCGTTGGTCTCAATGCCCTGGGCCAGGGAGGGGAAAATGACCAGGGTTCCCACTCCTGATCACTATCCAGTGATTTCTGCTAGGAAATGCACATATATATAGATGTCGGGTGAGGATAGGATTGGGCTCAGCTGTGGTGCCTCCGCAGTTGAATAGCTCGCTGACACTTGCCATCTAATTTGACAAATGAGAAATGGCCTCTTGGGTGAGGTACGAGGGCCGCTGCACCTGTCGAACTTACTTCAGTGCGAGCCAATGGTCTCTGGAGAGGAGTGGAGTAAATTGGCTCGCAAGACTCTTAGGGGGAAAAATTGGGTGAATAGCGCCACCTGTTAGCGCCTAAAGAGGCAGTCAGTGGCTGTAGCGCCACTGGCTGCGCCTCCCACGATATTCAGCAGGGGCGCTAATGGTGGCATTAGCCTTTTGCGCTGCGCCGCCACCGATGATGTCATCGGTGTGCGCAGCGCCCCGATCGCGATATTTGGTAGTGAACGCCGCTGTAGCGCTGTTCGCTACCCGCGCCCGGTTCACGGGGCCTTGCTGCGCCGGCAGAGGCGCAAGTTAAGGTAGAGGCGCAAGTTAAGGTGGAGGTGTGGGGCGGCCGCTTTTTCGGCAGCCGCCTGCCAGCACCTCCGTCCCCGGCCTCCTGGTTCCCCCCCCCCCCCCCCCCGCGGCATTGCCGGCTGTTTCCCGAGAGCCCGGCACTTCTCCTTGGTGCCGGCACTCGCGATCGGGGCTCGCGCTGTTGCAGGCCCCTCCCCCTTAACAGTTGGAGGAAGGCCTGCAGCAGCGCTGCAAAATTCACTTTCAGCGCCCTAAGAGGGACGCGGAGCGCCTCGAGCCGCGCCCTGTCTCCCTCTAGGGGCACTTCAACTGAATTTGCGGCGATCACGGCGCAAATTCCAGCGCCCAGGCGAACTTTGCGCCGCTTGGGCGCCTCAGGCCAATTTCTAGGCCTTAAACTGGTGGCACAACTTATTAGAACACCAGCGCAGTGGAGGATGCATATTCAGTCTCCCATGCATTTAAAACTACATTATGGGCGAGTGCCAAGCACATCGTTGGAGGGGGGTGGGGGAGAGGTTCTGGAAAAGTATTTTCCCCGAGGTTGGCTCAGACCAATATTGGTAGAAGCTCTGGAGCAGGTTGGGTATCTATCCACTGTCTCGGAGATCAGTGGATCTGAAGGCGGAGGCGGGGTTGGAGGGGGAAGGGATTAATACCTATACTAAAAAAAGCTCCGGCTATTGGAAGAGTAATACTGGCCAATTGGAAGAATAATACTGGCCGATGACTGGCTTTAGGTCATTAGCTACCATCTCAGATGAAAAATGGTGTTTCCTGTTTGTGGGGGGGGGTGCGGGGCCTGAAATATTTTTTTATTTATGAATATCTGGAATTGATTCATTATCACTGATGTAAAATTCAGTGAACCATGTTTAACAATTGAAGTACACAACCTGTTTATATTTATAGACTCGCGTTTCCTGCCATTCTTTAATCTGTATCCTCAAATCTGCATACTTGCCATTGTACCCAATTTAGAATAATTTCCCAGGAGGAGTGGTTTCTGATAAATCCTGACAAAACTGGCTGGCAATACCAAATATTGATTAGATAAGTTAATTAGAATGGTTTCCATTTATGGGGAGGAAGAGGAATGGCGTCACACAATTCATTTTTCTGTTTAATGAACTAGAAAGACATTTCTGTTCTAGTGAAAGTACCATCAGTTGTGGTGCCCCTGTAATTTCCACTGGGAGTACTGATGTCATTATCTCATTGAATGGCGGAACAGGCTCGAGGAGCTAAATGGCCTACTCCTGTTCCCATGATGTGAATCTCGCCAATTAATTTCTAGGTTTATACATTGGAGCCCCAGTTTTCTCAGGGTGATTCCATAGAGACTACAATTGGATATCTGTCCGTCTATTGTCAGACTGTGTATTTGTTGACTTACCACATGTTATTTCCCTTGTTATAAATGCGTGTTAAAAAAGTTCTCTACAATGATAGCACTTTTGTTTTGAGTAGCTGGAAAATTAGGACGGGTTGCTCCAGGATTCTGTCAGTATGTGCAGGGGTGCACAGGAGCCTCTGGGTATTTGCAGGGAATAACCCACATGATGACACATTTGAAGCTGCTTCCAGTTTAAAGCGTTAAATCTCAGTGCACTGAATGAATCTATGAATTATGTCGTTTTAAAAATAACCATTCTAGTTCAGCTGCAGAAATAAGGATTACATCCCTTTTAGAACATAAGAAATAGGAGCAGGAGTAGACCATTCGGCCCTTCGAGCCTGCGCCGCCATTTAATAAGATCATGGCTGGTCATCGACCTCAACTCCATTTTCCTGCCAGATCCCCATATCCCTTGATTCCCCTTAAAGAGAGAGAGTGCAAAAATCTCAGCCTGAATATACTCATCGACTGAGCACCCACAGCCCTGTGGGGCAGAGAATTCCAAAGATTCACAACCCTCTGAGTGAAGAAATTTCTCATCTCAGTCCTAAATGGCTGACCCCTTATCCTGAGACTGTGCGCCCTAGTTCTAGACTCTCCAGCCAGGGGAAACAGCCTCTCAGCATCTACCATGTCAAGCCCTCTAAGAATTTTATTCGTTTCAATGAGATCACCTCTCATTCCTCTGAACTCGAAAGTATAGGTCCATTCTACTCAATAAGAGTGACCCCAAATGATTACCAA
Organism: Somniosus microcephalus; assembly: GCF_052327205.1. Classification (NCBI taxonomy): domain Eukaryota; kingdom Metazoa; phylum Chordata; class Chondrichthyes; order Squaliformes; family Somniosidae; genus Somniosus; species Somniosus microcephalus. The sequence goes on from NC_141008.1 coordinate 40,171,734, forward strand.
GGAACTTTCTACTTCGGTTGCTCAAGCAGTTTGAACTTTGATACTGTGGAATGATTGAAACATTTCAAAAAAGGTGATAATTAGTCACTATCAAATGAAGTAACTGATCAGACTCAAATTTCTGATTGCAAATTCTTTTTAAAAACAAATATTGCTGCAGTCTGGGACAAATCTGTTGGTCTAAGAAGCCAACAGCTTGCTATGTTTATTCAAAAATGCCATTGTTACATGATTATCAGGCCTGGTTTACTTGGAGCTCATGGTCTACAGAGCAGCAGTGATACCCGCCCTGCTTTATGCCTCAGAGACATGGACCATGTACAGCAGGCACCTCAAAGCACTGGAGAGGTACCACCAACGCTGCCTCTGCAAGATCCTGCAAATCCATTGGCAGGATAGGCGCACCAACGTCAATGTTCTCACTCAGGCCAACATCCCCAGCATCGAAGCTTTGACCACGCTCAATCAGCTACGATGGACGGGTCACATTGTCCGCATGCCCAATACGAGACTCCCAAAACAAGCACTCTACTCGGAGCTCCGGCACGGCAAGAGAGCCCCAGGAAACGCTTCAAGGACACCCTTGAAGCCTCCTTGAAAAAGAGTAACATCCCCACCGACACCTGGGAATCCCTGGTCCAAGACCGCACAAAGTGGAGGAGAAGCATCCGGGAAGGCGCCGAACACACCGAGTCTCTTCGCCAGGAGCAAGCGGAAGCCAAGCGCAGGCAGCGCAAGGAGCGCACGTCAACCCAAGCACCCCACCCACCCACCATCTGCCCCACCTGTGACAGGGACTGTAGGTCCCACATTGGACTCATCAGTCACCTGCAAACTCATTTTTAATGTGGAAGCAAGTCATCCTCGGTTCCGAGGGACTGCCTAAGAAGAAGAAGACTACTTGGAGAGAATCCTGAATTGTGACATTGCCTCAGCTTGACAAAGGAATTCCATTTCAGGCTAACTTTTTAAGCAATGTGTCATTGTTCACCCCATCAATAAAGTAGCAGTACTCAAAGTTAAAGGAACTATTTGTCATTTAACATGTACTTTATAAGCTAATGTAACAGTAATGTTTTTAATGTCATAGTGATGAAACCTGCATTGAAGACTCTGAAAATGAAGACACATTTGATGTGAAAATTGTGGTAACTAAATTATTTATATTGGTTACATAGTCTCTGAGTATTAAGTTTAATAGCTAATGACTCATTGTATTTAAAAATCAAGTAGAATAATAATTGATTGTATTGTCAAACCAAAGGCACCTACAAAATTTATGAATGAAGTACATTAGATCACTAAGTGTATCTGTTTGTAATTTAGTTTTATGGTTGACTTTTTTTAAATTATCTCAAACTTATTGAAGAACATTTACTTAAATGTTTATACCAAGATAGAAGGGTTCAAATAGACACTCAAATATTAGCAGTTCTAAGACCTGCAAGTGTGAAAGTTTCAGCAAACGTAATCTGTGAGTGCACTGTCATCCTTCTGAATTGGCCCAAATTAAGCCAGCCAAAACAGTTTTGTATTTGAAGTACTGTCCCACTGTTTTTTTACTTCTCTCTCTCTCCTTTTTTTTGCTCCATCCCATTTCCTTTAACGCTATTTCTTGGTAAACACTTCTATCACAGGAAGATCATTCAGCTCCTCCCAAACTCTGCTGCCCAATTCCCATCCTGCACCAAGTCCTGTTCACCCATTACCCCTGTCCGCACTGACCAATATTGGCTCCCATTCCCACAATTCCTCAAATTCCTCCTTGTGTTTAAATCCTGCCATGGCCTCGCCCCTCGCTAGCTCTGTAACCTCCTCCAGCGCTACAATTTCCCACCTCGTCTTGGGTGGGGGGGGGGGTTGGTGCAAGAGACAGAGGACAGTGAAAAGAAATTGATACTGAAATGCTTTTGATGTGGAAGCCCAGCCTAATAAATACTGGAGCTGTGAAAATTAGCTAGAGTGAGATGAGGTAGCACCTTAAATCATAAGTTTTCAAACTGGGGTCCACGTGGTCATAAGACTTTTGTCTGTCTGGACTGGATATGTCTTGAATTCTATATCTTACACTTTTTTCTATGCTTGTTGACTTACTAGCACATTTATTTATTTTGCTGTACACTAAAAAAGAAATTTCCTGCACTGTTTAACATTGAGGTGGGCCAGGTCGACCAAGTGTCTGTGGGAGAACACTTGGGTACAAGTGATCATTGTGATCATCGTATCATAAGATTTAGATTAGCAATGGAGAGGAGCAAGGAACAATCTAGAGTGGAACTTCTAAACTGGAATAGGGCTAACTTCAATGGGATGCGAAAAGGCTAGGTACATTCCAACAAGAGAGCAGGGTAAGGGAACCAAAGCAAGGGCTCCTTGGATGACGAGGGAGATAGAGAAGATGATGAAACAAAAAAAGAGGGTGCATGAGGAATGTCAGGTAAATTCTTCAAGGGAGAACCAGACCAAATACAATAAGTTGAGAGGGGAAGTGAAGATGAAAATAAAATTGGCAAAGAGAGAATATGAGAGTAAAATGGTGGTTAACATAAAAGGGAACCTAAAAATCTTCTACCGGCATGTTAACAGTAAGCGGGTAGTAAGAGGCGGGGTGGGGCCTATTCGGGACAAAGAAGGTGATATATGCTTAGAGGCGCAGGGCAAGGCTAGAATACTCAATGAGTACTTTGTATCGGTGTTTACTAAGGAGGTGGATGTTGACAAAATATCGGTAGAAGTGGAAAATGTAGAAGCAATGGAAGGAGTGAAAATTGATAAGACAGGATGTACTAGAAAGACTGGGTATGCTTAGAGTGGATAAGTCGCCTGGTCCAGATGGCTTGCATCCCAGGTTGCTAAGGGAATTGAGGGAGGAGATAGCAGAAGGGCTTGCCATAATTTTCCAATCTTCCCTAGATGCGGGGGAGGTGCCCGAGGATTGGAAAGTGGCAAATGTGACACCATGGGCGCGATCTTGCCAGCCCTGGGGAGGCGGGACTGCTGGGAAAATGGCAGAATCTGGGGGTGGGTGCCCATCCTGCCCCCAACCCACCGCCGTGCCATCTTCCCAGGAGATGGTAGCCGACCCGCACCAGGTTCCGTCTCCTCGAGGCAGGAAGGGAATTACAGCTACTTAACTGCCTGTTAACAATATAGAATGTCAGTGTTTGACAACTTCACAGAGCTGTCAAATGATGACAATTCATCTGTCAACAGGCAGTTAAGAGGATTATCCCCATTTTTCCAACAGAGGCATGGGCTTCCCAACATCGGGAAACCCCGCTGGGGTCACCGAGGCGAGCCGTGGGCCTGCGGGGGTTGGAGGGGTATAAAAGTCCCAGAGACCAGGTAAGGCCTCAGTGCGTCGGCGGGAACTCAGCGGCAGCAGCGGGGCTATAAAAGGCTCCAGAGACCAGGTAAGGCCTCAGTGCGTCGGCGGGAACTCAGCGGCAGCAGCGGGGCTATAAAAGGCTCCAGAGACCAGGTAAGGCCTCAGTGCGTCGGCGGGAACTCAGCGGCAGCAGTGGGGCTATAAAAGTCCCAGAGACCAGGTAAGGCCTCAGTGCGTCGGCGGGAACTCAGCGGCAGCAGCGGGGCTATAAAAGTCCCAGAGACCAGGTAAGGCGTACCAGTCTCCAGTCTGGGAACTCGGAGGGAAGGAGAGAGGTCAAAAGTAATCCAAGTGCGACGTCACCAGAAAGCGGGTAAGTGATTGGTTGGTAAGTATTTCTCCCTTTTTAAGCTTAAATCTCTTTGGTTTATAGTTTCTAAGGTGTGATATTCACCATCTAGAATCGGGGCAGAGGGTATTTAAGAATAATATTAATAAATTTAATTAATTACATAGAATGGGAGATCAGGTGATGTGTTGCTGCTGCAATATGTGGGAGCTGGTGAACACCATTGATGCTCACGGTGATCACATTTGCAGTAAGTTTTGGCTGCTCGAGGAACTCCGGCTCCGTGTTGAAGAGCTGGAGTCCGAGCTTCAAACACTGAGACACATCAGGGAGGGGGAGAGTTACCTGGACTCTGTGTATCACGAGGTATTCACACCAATTAGATTAATTAATTCAGATGTAGTCCGTGGCCAGGGTCAGGATGGTGTGACTAGAAGTGAGGCAGGTACGGGGATCCAGGAGGTAGTGTTGGAGGAGCCGCAGCCCTTGCACTTGTCCAACAGGTTCGAGGCTCTTACTCCCTGTGAGGATGGGAACAGGGACTGCGGGGAGGATGAGCAACCTGACCACAGCACCGTGGAGCGGGGGGCCATTCAAGTGGGGGGAGTTAAAAGAAATGTTGTAGTGGTAGGGGATAGTATCGTTAGGGGGATAGATAGAGTTCTTTGAAGCCGAGAGCGAGAGTCCCGAAGGCTGTGTTGTCTGCCCGGTGCCAGGGTTAAGGACATCTCCTCTGGACTGGAGAGAAACTTGGAGTGGGAGGGGGAGGATCCAGTTGTCGTGGTCCATGTTGGTACCAACGACATAGATAGGACAAGGAATGAGGTTCTGCTGAGGGAGTTTGAGCAGCTAGGGGCCAAATTAAAAAGCAGAACCACAAGGGTAATAATCTCTGGATTATTACCTGAGCCACGAGCGAATTTGGCTAGGACAAATAAAATTAGAGAGTTAAATGCAAGACTGGTGTGGGAGAAATGGGTTTTGCTTCCTGGGACACTGGCACCAGTACTGGGGCAGGAGGGAGCTGTTCTGTTGGGACGGGCTTCACTTGGCCAGTGCTGGGACTAGAGTCCTGGCGGATCATATAACTAGGGCTGTAGAGAGGGCTTTAAACTAACTAGTGGGGGGGAGGTTCCTAGAGAGCAAATAATAAAAATGACAACAGAGAAGGTCATAGACTTAGGTAGCAGTGGGGAAATTAAAAACCAGAGCGTGTCAGGAAGGGGCAGAAGGTATGGAGTAAAAGGTAAAGTAATAAAAAGGGCAACAGCAGGAACTGTCACAAAACATCTTTGAAAGTTCTCTATCTGAATGCACATAGCATTCGTAACAAAATAGACGAGTTAATGGCACAAATAACTACATATGGGTATGATCTTGTGGCCATTACAGAAACATGGCTGCAGGGTGACAATGCCTGGGAATTAAACATACCAGGTTATTTAACGATCAGGAAGGACAGGCAGGAAGGAAGGGGAGGTGGGGTGGCTATGTTAATAAAGGAAGGAATCACTGTAATACAGAGAAATTATATTGGGTCAAAAGATCAGGATAATGAAACAGTTTGGGTGGAGGTAAGGAATAATAAGGGGAAAAAAACACTAATGGGCGTAGTCTATAGGCCTCCGAACAGTTGCAACTCTGTTGGACAGAGCATCAATCAGGAACTAGTTGAGGCTTGTAATAAGGGAGCATCTATAATTATGGGGGATTTTAACTATCATATTAATTGGACAAATCAAATTGGGCAGGGCTGCCTTGAGGATGAGTTCATTGAGTGTATTAGGGATGGGTTTCTTGAGCAGTATGTAACTGAACCGACCAGGGGGCAAGCAACCTTAGATCTGGTCCTGTGTAACGAGACAGGATTAATTAAAAATGTCCTAGTAAAGGATCCCCTTGGAATGAGTGACCATAACATGGTTGAATTCCATATTCAATTAGAGGGTGAGAAGGTTGGATCTCAAACAAGCGTGCTAAGCTTGAATAAAGGAGACTATGAAGGTATGAGAGCGGAATTGAGTAGAGTGGATTGGGAAAATAGATTAAAGGGTAAGATGATACATGATCAGTGGTGTACATTTAAGGAGTTATTTTACAACTTCCAAAAAAAGTATATTCCACTGAGAAGAAAAGGGTGTAAAAGAAAAGACAGCCATCCGTGGCTAAGTAAAGAAATTAAGGATAGTATTCGACTAAAAACAAGGGCATATAAGGTAGCCAAATCTAGTGGGAGGATAGAGGATTGGGAAAACTTTAAAAGACAGCAAAAAATAACAAAAAGATTGATTAAGAAAGGGAAGATAGATTATGAAAGTAAATTAGCAAAAAATATAAAAACAGATAGTAAGAGTTTTTATAGTTATATAAAAAGAAAAAGGGTGGCTAAAGTAAATGTTGGTCCCTTAGAGGATGAGACCGGGAAATTAATGGTGGGAAATATGGAGATGGCAAAAACACTGAATGAATATTTTACATCAGTCTTTACAGTAGAAGACACTAAGAATATCCCAACACTGGACAAACAGGGGGCTAAAGGGGGGGAGGAGCTAAACACGATCAAAATCACTAAGGAAGTGGTACTCGGTAAAATAATGGGACTCAAGGCGGATAAATCACCTGGACCTGATGGCTTACATCCTAGGGTCTTGAGGGAAGTGGCGGTAGGGATTGTGGATGCATTGGTAATAATTTTCCAAAACTCCCTGGACTCGGCAAAGGTCCCGGCAGACTGGAAAACTGCTAATGTAACACCCTTATTTAAAAAGGGCAGTAGACAGAAGGCTGGAAACTATAGACCGGTTAGCCTAACATCTGTGGTAGGTAAAATTTTGGAGTCCATTATTAAGGAGACAGTAACAGGACATTTGGATAATCATAATTTAATAGGACAAAGTCAGCATGGTTTTATGAAGGGGAAGTCATGTTTGACAAATTTGCTGGAGTTCTTTGAGGAAGTAACGTATAGGGTGGATAAAGGGGAACCAGTGGACGTAGTGTATTTAGACTTCCAAAAGGCATTTGACAAGGTGCCACACTAAAGATTATTGCTTAAGATAAAAAATCACGGGATTGGGGGTAATATTCTGGCATGGATAGAGGATTGGCTATCTAACAGAAGGCAGAGAGTTGGGACAAATGGTTCATTCTCAGACTGGCAATCAGTAACTAGTGGTGTTCCGCAGGGGTCAGTGCTGGGTCCCCAACTCTTTACAATCTATATTAACGATTTGAAGGAGGGGACCGAGTGTAACATATCAAAGTTTGCAGATGATACTAAGATGGGAGGGAAAGTAGTGAGTGAGGAGGACATAAAAAACCTGCAAGGGGACATAGACAGGCTAAGTAAGTGGGCAGAGATTTGGCAGATGGAATACAATACTGGAAAGTGTGAGGTTATGCACTTTGGCAGGAAAAATCGTAGAGCAAGTTATTATCTTAATGGCAAGAAACTGGAAAGTACTGAAATACAAAGGGATCTGGGGGTCCTGGTGCACGAAACTCAAAAGGTTAGTATGCAGGTGCAGCAAGTGATTAAGAAGGCCAATGGAATGTTGGCTTTCATTGCTAGGGGGATAGAATATAAAAATAGGGAGGTATTGCTTCAGTTGTACAAGGTATTGGTGAGACCGCACCTGGAATACTACGTACAGTTTTGGTGTCCATACTTAAGAAAGGACATGCTTGCTCTCGAGTCAGTACAAAGAAGGTTCACTCGGTTAATCCCGGGGATGAGGGGATGGACATATGAGGAGAGGTTGAGTAGATTGGGACTCTACTCACTGGAGTTCAGAAGAATGAGAGGCGATCTTATTGAAACATATAAGATTGTGAAGGGGTTGGATCGGGTGGATGCGGGGAGGATGTTCCTGATGATGGGTGAAACTAGAACTAGGGGGCATAGTCTTAGAATAAGGGGCTGCTCTTTCAAAACTGAGATGAGGAGGAACTACTTCACTCAGAGGGTGGTAGGTCCATGGAATATACTGCCCCAAAAAGCTGTAGAAGCTACATCATTACATAAGTTTAAAACAGAAATAGACAGTTTCCTAGAAGTAAAGGGAATTAAGGGTTACGGGGAGCGGGCAGGAATTTGGACATGAGTCTAGGTTCGGATTGGTCATGGCCCTGTGGGTAGCGGAGCAGGCCCAGGGGCCGTGTAGCCTGATCCTGCTCCTATTTCGTGTGTCTAATTCTGTTAGATTCAGGAGATGGTTCTGTGATAGTGGATTGGCGGTTAGGATCAGATCAGCCATGATCTTATTGAATGGCGGAGCAGGCTCGAGGGGCCGATTGGCCTACTCCTGCTCCTATTTCTTATGTTCTTAAAAGTGCGCTGTGAAGGTAAGTGATGGGTGCAAGTCTGGAGAGGTAAGTGGAAGTGATAGAAAATGTTTACTTACCTTTGTTTCTTCCTGCAGGCTTCAACAGTTGAGGATGCGGAGAGTCTCGCATCTCACTGGCAGAGATGACCGATGGCTGCTGCATTCTCCGATGCAACAACCATTTAATTTCTGCTAAAGAAAGAGGTTTGATGAGTCTTGAATACAAAATTTTTGACAGGTGAAACGTCATATGCTGACGTTCTCTGTAACCGGCTTCCCCTTAATTGGCCTGCCAAGCCCGTTGGGCGGGCTTAACAAGGTCAATCAAGGGAAAATAGCATGGGTTGGCCACAAGTCGATGGAGGCAGGACACGAGTCCCGCCTTCAACGCACCCCCATTGTTCAAGAAAGGGTGTAGTAACTACAGGCCGGTCAGTTTAACATCAGTGGTGGGTAAAGTTTTAGAAACAATAATCAAGAAAAAAATTTACGGGCGAGGTTTAAACTAATTAAGGAGAGCCAACACGGATTTGTAAAAGGCAGATCGTGTTTGACTAATCTAATTGAATATTTTGGTGAAGTAACAGAGTATTGATGAAGGAAATGCAATGGATGTTGTCTACATGGATTTTAGGAAGGCGTTTGACAAAGTACCACATAGAAGGCTGGTTAAGAAAATTGAGGCTCATGGAATAGGTGGGTCAGTGGCAACTTGGATAAGGAATTGGCTTAATGACAGAAAACAGCGAGTTGTGGTAAATGGCTGCTTTTCAGACTGGAGGATGGTAGACAGTGGTGTTCCCCAAGGGTCAGTGCTGGGGCCACTGCTTTTTTTGATATATATAAATAACCTGGTTATTGGAATACAGAGTAGAATTTCTAAATTTGCTGATGACACCAAACATGGGGGGGTGGAAAACAGTGAGGATGATACCAATCGACTACAACAGGACATAGAAAGGCTAGCAGAATGGGCAGACAAGTGGCAGATGGAATTTAATACAGAGAAGTGTGAGGTGATGCATTTTGGCAGAAGGAGCAGGGAGAGGCAATATACACTTAATGGCACAGTTTTAAAGAGTGTGCAGGGACAGAGGGACAGAGGGACCTGGGAGTTAATGTGCATAGGTCCCTGAAGGTGGCAGGACATACTGAGAGAGTGGTTAGCAAAGCATATGGGATCTTGGGCTTCATAAATAGAAGTATTGAGTACAAAAGTAGAGAAGTTATGCTGAACCTTTATAAAGCGCTGGTTAGGCTACAACTGGAGTATTGCGTCCAGTTCTGGTCACCACACTTTAGGAAGGATGCGAAGGCACTTGAGAGGGTGCAGAGGAGATTTACAAGAATGGTTCCGGGGATGGGGGATCTTAGCTACAAGGACAGGTTGGAGAACTGGATTTGTTTTTATTAGAGCAAAGGAGGTTGAGGGGCGATTTGATAGAGGTGTACAAGATTATGACAGGTTTGGATAGGCTAGACGGGGAAAGGCTGTTCCCACTAGTTGATGGGACAAGGACTAGGGGACACAGATTTAAGGTTTTGGGCAAGAGATACAGGGGGGATGTGAGGAAAAACTTATTTACGCAGCGAGTGGTGAGGACCTGGAGCTCGCTGCCGACGGAAGTGGTGGAAGCGGAGACACTCAATGTTTTCAAGGGAAGGCGGGATAGGCACTTGAGGGAAATAAACTTGAAGGGGAATGGGACTGACTGGATTGCTCTACAGAAAGCCGGCACGGACTCGATGGGCCGAATGGCCTCCTTCGGTGCCGTTATGACTCTATGATTGCTTGGGTGACTGACTCTTGGGGCAAGGAGTCCCTGAGAGTGTATAATTATTTCCATGGAGTCCCTAGGAGTGTTGCAAGAGGCTCCCCCATATACAAAACTATATCTGAAAATTTATTTCTCAAAACTTAAGAGTAATAACGAACTTCAGATATGTTATCGCCATCTACAGAATGTACCACTTAATGCAGGAAACTTTGTGCTATCCGGCACCCACGGGACCGAGCTACTGCCATTGCCTCAAAACTTCCGGATAGACCAGCGTCAATGTTATCAGATAGGAGCTTTTCATCTCCGTATCTGACAACAAAGACTGTTGCTTAGCAACAGCTTGTCAGCACTCGGCCCGTGGCTTGGAAGCGTCTCTGAAGCTGTTGCTAAGCTACAGAGACGCTTTCCAGAGCCTGCCTGTGAAAAGAATGCTAGGAGAAGAAAAAAAACCTAACCAAAACGGCTGCTGATTTCTGCCGTTAGATCGAAGTTGCCGGACATTCAACCTCCGGATAGCACAAAGTTTCCTGTAGATGCATAATTGAATTTATAACTCAAAATTTAACCAAAGATTTATTTTGTCACATCGAATTAAAAATTTATGTTGAAAATATTGGATTAGATTTTGCAGCACTTTTTCATTGGCAGTACGTGTCACAGATTGCAAATTTTTACTCATGAATCATGATTTGAACTGAAGAAACCTTGGATTTTATATCACTGAATGTTTGAGGAGTATGTTAATATTTAATATTAGATGCTTTAGAAACAGTTAAATGTACGTGTATCATACACATAACATTGTGGCAATCTTTAGTGCCTTGAGACTTGATTATTATGAAGCTTTGAAACTCATGAATTTAAAACTTCAGAGCTTGTTCTGATTCCTGATCCACTGGCCTGATAATGTTGTCTATCCCCAGCTGTCCTCAATTTGCTATTGTCACGCTAACACCTCAAATTTTAATGTTTATAGATAATATTTAAGAGAATGTAGGTGTACAGCTATTTTATTCATTCTTTGTTCATAATGTTTGTTTTATTTGTAGGCTAACAGCTGCTTCATAACAGAAAAAAAGAAAAAGTGCCTTAGGAAAAAGCACACCAATGATAAAAATAAAGGCAAACGTGTAACCAATGGCAAAAATAAAGACAGTGTTAAAAATAAACAGGTAACAGTTGAACGAAAGAACCAGCCAATGCAAAATCTACCTCCACTTAAGCATTTCAAGCACAAAACTAGACATGTTGTGGCAGAACAGTTGGCAGACCAGGCAACACCAGATAGTCAATTGCTTAACCCAGCCGGTCTACAAAATACCACTGTGCCATCACATGAACTGGAAGATGAGAGAACACAGGCTACCTTTCTTCCGAAGAATCCCAAGACCAATAAACACTCAAAAAGGATGGTAGGGCAGAACGGAGAACACATACCATTATCGCAAGAAGAAACAATTCAAGAGAGAATGGAATGCGAATCAATGATGCACCAAGTCCCTTGTAACAGTATCGCTCCAAGAAATGTTTCCCTAGAGCAGGACGGCCCGATGGAACAAGTTAACAAAAATTTGTCATCGACATTACCGAAAAAGAAAAAGAAAAAGAAAAACTCTAACGGGAATAACTTTTTCACTAGCGCACCATCATAAGCTATTATTTAAGTATGAACAGAATAGCTGTTGGACTGGAGAAGTTTATAAATGTATGTCATGTTTGCACTCGGTTATCATTCCAGCCAGAGATGGCTTGTCACTGCACTGTGTGTGTGTTCATAATTGAGATCGATAACTTCTAGTCGGTTGGACTGTCAGGGAAAAAAATATTTTGCATTGATTTTGAGGACATTCTGCTGTCAGGAACGTATTAATAGTAAAAATATTGTGCGACTGAAGTATATAATTGTCAGGTGAACCTTGTGCAAGGTGGACAATGTACTCACACTCTGCACAAGTAACACTCAGCATGGAGCTGTGCAAATTAGAAGTAGGACCTAAAACTATGTCCTAAAACTAATATCTTGAAAAGCAAACATCAGACATTTAAATCTACAGAATATGACATTTAATTACTTAATTTTGACCTTGCATTTAATATTTGACTACTAATATTTTGCCAAAAGTTGAATTGGAAAATTGGCACTGAAAATTAGAGTTTGAATTCGATTTGGCTGAGTTTTCTTTGCTGGCATTGGGCATTATGATGGACAGCAACAGATAGCAGGCTCCTGTTACTGATCCGAATGATTTAAATTCAAGTGACGCTGAAATTTATTTTGATGAATGTTACAGAGGAGCACCATACCTAGTCTATTAATAATTAATAGATGAATTGTTAACTTCAAAACTTTGATTTTATTTGTGTGTGTATCATACACATAACATGGTTTGAGGCCATTCTTTACTACCTCGAGACATCATTTTTATAATGTGGTTTTGAAGCTCGAGAGTGGAAGAGTTGGAAGTACTTTAAATTTGAAGACGCTACCTGAATATTTTTCTCCTTTTAGCCGTTTACTTTTCAATACAGTATCTAGGACACAATTGTCCACATTTTTAGTTTGGGATTGTGACAGTGATGCCATATCAGGTTGTAGTGTCAGAATGTTGTTAAGATGGTGCATGTCTATATGCAGAAAGGTCATAATAAGTGACAGTTATTTTAAAATGTTTTATTTTTGCACAGGCAACCATAAAGTATAGACTTTTTAAAAATCTTCTGTTTCCATTTTATCCCTTGGATGAGCTATGTTGCTTTTTGTTTATACTAATTAGCATTATGTGCTAATTTAACTTGCATATTAAGGTTGTGTGTTTGCTTGTGATTCTGTGCCATCCCATACCTATACATAAAGTATTCTTGTGTTAAAATATTCATAAGAAAACATGAGAAATTAATGGAATGAGAAAAGATAATTTTGCTCCATCAAACCTGTTCATTCCACAAACCACATACAATCTGCTTTAGATTGTATCTACTGTAATTCTATGATCTCCAATGCCATCAACTCTACCCAACTCGTTTAATCACCTCAGAAAATGTTCTGCAAATTGAATGAAACAGCTGTGAGCACATCTGGCAGACTGTTTCTATTGCCTTTGACTTTGATATTTAATTATCTAGAAACCATTCACTTCTAGCCTCAAGTCCATCAACCTTCCAGCCTGCCATTTCAAGCTGAGACAGGAAATGCTTTTTTCCAACTCCCACAACAGAGCCTCACTCCACCTCATCTCGCTCCTCCTGCCACCACAACCCTACTCTGTCGTCTTCATCCCAAAGCTTGACTTCTCTAATACTCTTTCTGCTGGTCTTAGAAAAATAGGAGCAGGAGTAGGCCATTCGGCCCTTCGAGCCTGCTCCACCATTCAATATGATCATGGCTGATCCTCTATCTCAATACCATATTCCCACTCCCTCCCCATACCCTTTGATGCCTTTTGTGTCTAGAAATCTATCTGTCTCCTTCTTAAATATATTCAGTGGCTTGGCCTCCACAGCCTTCTGTGGTAGAGAATTCCACAGGTTCACCACCCTCTGAGTGAAGAAATTTCTCCTCCTCTCAGTCCTAAATGTCTTACCCCATATCCTGAGACTGTGACCCCTCGTTCTAGATCCCCCCCAGCCATGGGAAACATCCTCCCTGCATCCAGTCTGTCTAGCCCTGTCAGAATTTTATACGTTTCAATGAGATCCCCTCTCATTCTTCTAAACTCTAGTGAATACAGGCCTAGTCGACCCAATTTCTCTTCATACGACAGTCCTGCCATCCCAGGAACCAGTCTGGTAAACCTTCGCTGCACTCCCTCTGTGGCAAGTATATTCTTTCTTAGGTAAGGAGACCAAAACTGCACACAGTACTCCAAGTGTGGTCTCACCAAGGCCCTGTATAACTGTAAGTAAGACATCCTTGCTCCTGTACTCAAATCCTCTTGCAATGAAGGCCAACATACCATTTGTCTTCCTAACTGCTTGCTGCACCTGCATGTTTGCTTTCAGTGACTGGTGTACAACGACACCCTTTGTGCATCAAAGATGCTTTATCTTCCAGCATCAACCCTGTATTATAAAGGCTGGAATTTCTTCTGAACCTGTGAAAATCTCAGTGGATTTTATGCATAAGGATTTTGATCTCTTGTGTCTCATCTACTAAAGCCTTGGATTATGAAGATCAATCAAGAGTCAACACCAGCTTTAATCCAGTAATCTCAATGAGGATAAGTCTTAAAAGCGAAGTCTTTCTTATCCTGTTACTACTTATCACTCCGATGTCATGTCCAGTATCTCCGGGTTCACTGAATAGCCATTTCATCCCTTTGTGTGTGGAGAATATTGAGATTGTCACCCACTGGTATTGAGATTCATTAAAGGAATTTGCAAAATCAGTTTTTTTTTGTTGGATCATTATTGGATCATAATCTCTCCATAAACTTCTATGTGCTATCAAACCTCAGTCATTGTGCAGCCTTATAAGATTAACACTTCTGATTTTAAATTACAAATATTAACCAAGAATTTCTACCTCCGGATGTCAATCACCTTGTTGGCTTTGGAATTGAATGAGATGGCTTGTTTTAATTATCCGTGCAAGATACTTTGTATGTACAACTGGTTATTCTCCCTCCCCCTTACATACAATGACTGAAGTCAGCTCATGCATTTCAAGGACTTCGTGCCTATTGTCAGATTTCAATTATTTTACTTTTCATTTAAATTTCCAGTTTGCAGAATGGAGTTAGCAATAACTATGCCAGCGTGACCCAGCAATAACACACTTGTCACTTAGTCAGAAGCTTGTAGGTTTAAGCCTCACTCCAGGGGTTTGAGCATAGGATCTGGGCTAACACTTTAGTGCAGTACTAAGGGAGTGGTGCACTGTCGGATGAGATAGACTTGCATTTCTATAGCGCCTTTCACGACCACCGGACGTCTCAAAGCACATTACAGCCAATGAAGTACTTTTGAAGTGGAGTCACTGTTGTAGGAAACGCAGCAGCCAATTTGCACACAGCAAGGTCCCACAAACAGCAATGTGATAATGTTCAAATAATCTGTTTTTGTTATGTTGATTGATTGATAAATATTGGCCAGGACACCAGGGATAACTCCCCTGCTCTTCTTCGAAATAGTGCCATGGGATCTTTTACATCCACCTGAAAGAGCAGACGGGGCCTCGGTTTAATGTCTCATCTGAAAGACGGCACCTCTGACAGTGCAGCACTCCCTCAGTACTGCACTGGAGTGTCAGCCTAGCTTTATGTGCTCAAGTCCCTGGAGTGGAACATGAACCCACAATCTTCTGACTCAGAGGTGAGTGTGCTACCCACTGAGCCACAGCTGACACTGATGTTAAGCTGAGGTCCTACCTGCCTGTTCAGATGGATGTAAAAGATCCCACAGCACTACTTGAAGAAGCACAAGACAGGTATCCCTGAAAAACAGATTAATTGATCATTTATCTTGCTATGTGGGGGCCTTGCTGTGCACAAACTACCAAAAAAAAACTATCACTATACTTCAAAAGCAATTTATTGACTGCAAAGTTTTTTTGGATACTCTAAAAATGTGAAAGGTGCTGTATAAATGCATATTCTTTTGATATTAATCCCTTGTTTATACTATGGCCATCAATAAAAAATTGTGAAAAATAATCTGAAAGAGAAAAATACTTCATTTTTTGTCCCAATCCCTTTGATCACTGCCCCACATCTGGAAAATAAAATATTACCGTCCATGACTGGCTGAGATCAAAGAAAATTCATTGAAGGTAGGTGCTTGTTAGAGTGATCCGCATTTCATAAGAATGTAAGAAATAGGAGCAGGAGTAGGCCATTCAGCCCCTCAAGCCTGCTCCGCCATTCAATAAGATCATGGCTGATCTTCTACCTCAAGTCCACTTTCCTGCACTATTCCCATATCCCTTGATTCCCTTAATATCCAAAAATCTTATCAATCTCTGTTTTGAATATACTCAACGACAGAGCCTCCATGTATAAAGGCTGAAGACCCAGGAGTCAGATGAACTTGACAGAGATTTTACTGGACAGCACACATGAGTAATTCTAGTAAGTGATGCATCTATACACTCACCAGCAGGAAACTCAGCGGGGGCTAGGAGCATCACCAATCCAGGCTGTTCCTAATGTAGAGTTTGCCTAACTAAGAATTTCATACTATATTTATACCTTTTCTTGAAACACAACTACTTGTACAGTTTCTTTTTCTGCAACTTTTGCTCATTGACATTGTTCACCTTATGATTATCTGAACCTAACTCTAAGATTATCTGACATTCATCTAGCCCTAATACTTGTTGAGGTTACAAAACCAAAATACTGTGGATGCTGGAAATCTGAAATAAAAACAAAATGCTGGAAATACTCAGCAGGTCAGGCATCTCCTGTGGAGAGAGAAACAGTTAACGTTTCAGGTTGATGACCTTTAGTCAGAACTTACTGAGATTAATTATACTTAGAGTTAGCTACCCTTTACACTAACTGCCTTTGTGCTGCCTCATCGCAATCTCCCTGTCAACGATTCTCCATGCATCATTGCTCGCACAAACTTTGTTCTTTCACGTTATATGCTAACTATCCCATAATCTTTATGCCTATGTTAAGCCATTTAGCCTGTACACTATCCTGCAGTTGTATAACGTGCAAAGATTCTTTAATGTCATTCTGGCATGCAGGGACTTGGTGGATCCAGTCATCATCATTTACTTTGATCCCGAATAAACCTTTCATGGTATATCATTTCCACACATTGGAGAAATTTGAATTTGGATAATCAGGTTAATTCCAAACAATTCATTCTAACTCCTGCACAATCATTCGAACTGGCCAGATAACCTATTCTCCATTCTGGACTGAGGTGAGATACAAAGAGTATTTCTGGCTAAAGTGTTAAGTAGTGGGGTTTTATTTTACAGTATGTATCATATTTATTGTGCATTTTCGACAAATCCTAATACTGGTTAAAAAAAAGTTCCTACCTGACCTCAGCTAGGCTGCATTATAATTAGTTTAAACACCTCTGGTGCTAGGGAGGGGAAAATCAACCAGGATTTGAACTCTTGATTACTGTCCAGAGACTCCTGAGACACCTGGATTTTAATCAAAATAAGATTGAGCTTCACAGTAATGTCCTCCTATTGATATTCTTTGTCTGGACTCACATGTAAAGAATGGTCACTCTTGGAAGGTACCAGAGGGATCATGTCATCGATGGAGCTGTACTCAAGCGAGAGTATGAGCTTTCAAGACAGGAGGGCACCACAAATGCCAAACGTCAGTGTTTTAAACGGAGTCAGTTTTTCATACAAAAATGATGAGCAGGAAAAAAAAA
Organism: Somniosus microcephalus; assembly: GCF_052327205.1. Lineage (NCBI taxonomy): Eukaryota > Metazoa > Chordata > Chondrichthyes > Squaliformes > Somniosidae > Somniosus > Somniosus microcephalus. The sequence goes on from NC_141008.1 coordinate 40,188,864, forward strand.
CACACTCATGATGGCTGGAGCATCATGACAAGATATTTCCTACCAACCCCCCCGCGCCCCCCCCACCCCCCAGAACCATGTAATCTCCTGGGAGAGGCACAAAAAAGGAGAAAAACCCAGGGTTAATAAGGGAAAAAATACACTGGAAAATTCCTCTTCAACCTTCTCAGGAAATCAAAGCCATATGGGCCATGTGTTACCTGTAAAACCACTTACAGGAAACTTTCGATTTACCGGCACCTAAATAACCGGAAATCTCGATTAACCAGCAAAATTCAGGAGTAGGTTCAGGTAAGTTTTATTACTTGCCTTCCTTGATCTGTTGCTGTGCAAGGGTGTGGCTGCAGCTGTTGCTAAGCTACAGAGACGCTTGGAGCTTGTGGCCATTGTTCTGAACCTGTTGCTAAGCAACAGGGTTTGTTGCTTTATACGGAGCTCTCAGCTCCGTATCTTTTACTATAGCTCTCGGTTATCCGGAATTGTTGATGAACCGGCACCACGTCGGTCCCGTCGGTGCCGGATAAAAAAAAGTTTCCTGTACCTTCTCTATGATGCGATCTCTGCCCCAGTGAGGAGCCAGTCCAGCTCCCTCTTGAAGGGATGCAGAGAGTCAGCACCCACCGCACCAGCTGGCAACACACTCCAGAGACTCACTAATCTGGGAAAAGAAGAACTGCTTAACATCCAGTCTATGCCTACTCTTGCACAGTCCAAATGCATGTCCCGTGATCCTCCCCTATCTGCCAAACTGGAATAATCTATCAATTGACACACCACACTACCCAGCCATTTCATTATTTTATAAATATCTATCAGCTAGCACATATATCAGAAAATCAAAAATCAAATAGAAATATGGCTTTTCCACTGGGATTGGAGATTGTTAATATCAATCAGATCAGTTGGCAGGCAGGACAAGAGCCTGTCAGAACCAAGCAGATCAGTTGGAGGGAAGCTCTGGATTCTGTCAGAGCTAGGTTTGTTCGAGTTTGGGACTGAAGGTTATTAGAACAAATCGAAGCAGTTGGACAGTGGGACTGGAGGCTATCAGGACCAGATACTACTCTGCTGCACTGTTGGCTCCACACAAACCTGATGCAGAAAAGTTTTATGGTTAGTGATGATTTTTGAGTCACAGTTACAGGTGGTGTGCTTATTTATTGTTTGTCCCCAAAGAAGTTATGCATAACAAATAAGCATTGAAAAACTCAGCAGGCCAGGCAACATCCGTGGAGAGAGAAATAGAGTCAACGTTTCAGGTCGAAACCCTTCTTCAGAACTGAGAAAAAAAGGTGGGAAATTAAACAGCTAAAAAGGCAGTTTGGGGGCTGGGAAATGGGGGAGGGGATGAAAGAAGAGACATTAAGAGATATTCAAGGTGAGACGAGATGGTAATCGGACAGGTAAAGAAACAGACAATGGCTCTAGATGAAGTGTGAAATGCGCTGGCAGAGTGAAAGACAGCTGCCATGTGGGAGAGAGAAAAAAAAGGAAAAGGCACAAACCAAAAGTGTGGATAAAAAATATAAAAATATAATAGACCATATCCTCTACATTGGGGAGACCAAACGCAGATTGGGTGACTGCTTTGCGGAACACCTCCGTTCAGTCCGTAAGGGTGACCCCGAGCTTCCGGTCGCCTGTCATTTCAATTCACCGCTCCATTCCCACTCAGACCTCACCGCCTGCGGCCTCTTGCATTGTTCCACGGAAGCTCAGCGTAAACTCGAGGAACAGCACCTCATCTTCCAATTAGGCCCTTTACAGCCTTCCGGACTCAATATCGAGTTCAACAATTTCAGATCATAACCTCGGCCCCTATTACATTTTTATATTTTTTATCCACACTTTTGGTTTGTGCCTTTTCCTTTTTTCTCTCTCCCACATGGCAGCTGTCTTTCACTCTGCCGGCGCATTTCACACTTCATCTAGAGCCATTGTCGGTTTCTTTACCTGTCCTATTACTATCTCGTCTCACCTTGAATATCTCTTAATGTCTCTTCTTTCATCCCCTCCCCCATTTCCCAGCCCCCAAACTGCCTTTTTATCTGTTTAATTTCCCACCTTTTTTTCTCAGTTCTGAAGAAGGGTTTCGACCCGAAACGTTGACTCTGTTTCTCTCTCCACGGATGTTGCCTGGCCTGCTGAGTTTTTCCAGAGTCTTCTGTTGTTATTTCGGATTTCCAGCATCCGCAGTATTTTGCTAACAAATAAGCATTGAACTTCCACCTTCAATTAACGTAGATATACCCAAGAGTTTTTTCCCCCCCGAATTTTCATACCAACAACCTCAACTGATCCGGCCATGTTAATTTATTATTCCATTCATCAATTCGTCCAGATTGTACACACTTGGTGCGCACCACCTCCTGCATTCTCATTGTCCAATCTATGCTGTTTAATAGGACACTTAAATCTTACTACTTTCAGTATAAAGTGCAGCTTTTAAGAACACCTCCAGAGAGGAACGTTATGAGGCCTGCACCACTGTCCCATGTGTAGGTTTCATTTCTCTAAGGTTGGTTGCAGTTGCTTTTTTGAAATAAGAGTGTTTCCTGGGGTGAATGTATTAATTGGCTGCATTTGAGCATTCCTCTCACTGCACTTGCAGAATTGCCAGAGTTTGGAAACAAAATAAGGATATATAAGAGCTGATAAGTGGCAGGTAACATTCGCGCCACAGAAATGCCAGGCAATGACCATCTCCAACAAGCAAGAGTCTAACCACCGCCCCTTGACATTCAATGGCATTACCATCGCCGAATCCCCCACCATCAACATCCTGGGGGTCACCATTGACCAGAAACTTAACTAGACCAGCCACATAAATACTGTGGGAACAAGAGCAGGTCAGAGGCTGGATATTCTGCGGCGAGTGTCTCACCTCCTGACTGCCCAAAGCCTTTCCACCATCTACAAGGCACAAGTAAGGAGTGTGATGGAATACCCTCCACTTGCCTGGATGAGTGCAGCTCCAACAACACTCAAGAAGCTCGACACCATCCAGGACAAAGCAGCCCACTTGATTGGCACCCCATCTACCACCTTAAACATTCACTCCTTCCACCACCAGCGTACCGTGGCTGCAGTGTGTATCATCTACAAGATGCACTGCAGCAACTCGCCAAGGCTTCTTCGGCAGCACCTCCCAAACCTGCGACCTCTTCCACCTAGAAGGACAAGGGCAGCAGACGCATGGGAATAACACCACCTGCAAATTCCCCACCGAGTCACATACCATCCTGACATAGAAATATATCGCCGATCCTTCAACATCGCTGGGTCAAAATCCTGAAACTCCCTACCTAACAGCACTGTGGGAGTACCTTCACCACACAGACTGCAGCGGTTCAAGAAGGCGGCTCACCACCACCTTCTCAAGGGCGATTAGGAATGGGCAATAAATGCTGGCCTTGCCAACGACGCCCACATCCCATAAATGAATTTTTTAAAAATTAGTTACACTGATTCGGCTTCAATGCCAGTGTCGGGTTCATCTGGTTCCAGTATCACCGGATCGGAGGTAGATACTATGGGTATCTCTGCTTCATCACTAGGCATATAGAGTTGTGGTGTAGGTTGTCCTTTTTCGGATGACTCTATGATCTGGTCAGCATGGCGCCTTATTATGCTTTCTCCAATGTCCACGGTATACATCAGCGGTCCTAGTCGTGTGCAAATAGTTCCAGGCTGCCATTTCTCGGTACGGTAGTCCCGGGCCAAAACTGGTTGACCTATCTGGAAGGTTCTAGTTGGCCTTTCATTCATGCTTTGAAATTGCCGGTTCTCTACGTCCCTTCTGACGTTTGGCTTGACCAAATCCAGCCGGCATCTTAGTCTTCCATTGAAAAACATCATGGCGGGGGTTTGGTTTGTAACCACATGTGTTGCATTCCTGTACGCAAACAAGAAGTTATCTACCTTATGTTGTAGATTTATGTCTTCATTACCCATGGCCTTTATGGCCTTCTTGAAGGTCTGGACAAACCTTTCAGCCAATCCATTGGTGGCGGGATGGTATGGGGCGGACGTGTAGTGCTTAACCCCATTTGTGGTGTATGTAACCTGTTCCACCTTAAGAGAACTACCTTAAGAGATGTACTACTTTCTCTTGGCTGCTGTATACTGTAATACCGGTGGTGACCACACCGGTATATAAGTGTTGTGTAGGGATTTGCTGGGCAGTTCAGCCCTGACCTCCGAATAGTAAAGACCTGTTAAAAGTTATTCTTGTGGTCTGTGTCCAGTGATTTATAATAAGCATAACTGGGACACACAGACTTAACAGTGGCGACGAGTCCGATCTTACCCTGCGGCAGTTTTACATCCAAGGCAGCTTCGTCCTCAGAACGGGCGTCGAGAAGAGGCATCCGCCCTCATCATCCTGCTGAGCACCATCGCACGGGAGGCATCGAGAACCCGGGTTAAAAAGAAAAATTCTGACCACGAAGCCCTCCATCAGCAACAGGCAGTGATCATCCCTTCTACCACGGTGGTGGGTAAGCCGATCAGCGACACGAGCAGAAAGTCGGCCACGTTGACTGTGGAGTGGGGGAGGGAAAACGGAGGAAAAATGGCGGAGAACTCGACCACGGCCGGTGAAAAGGGCCGGGCTGCAATCGAGGCCGAGAGGCGCAGCGACTGGGGCAGCTTAAGGCACGAGAGCCACGGAGAACTCAAACGCAGCCGGTGTAAAGGACCGGGCTGCATGCGGGGCTGAGAGGTGCAACAGCAGGGGAAGCGTGAATGCCCACAGGAACCGCGGGGGAGTAAAAGCAGCGTCGGGGAATTGAGAACCGCTGGGGAGGCGAGAACGGCAGCAGCATGGCAATCGCCATTGCAGCCAGCGGGGGAAGAAGGCAAACGCGGGAATCCGCCATTGTAGTCGGCGGGGGAAGAAGACGAGCACGGGAAAGACCACCAAGCGCGGGAAGCCGCCATTTTAGTAGGCGGGGGAAGAAGACAAGCGCGGGAAGCCGCCATTTTGAGAAAAAGAAAAATTTAAAAACTTGCAAGGATGCCTAAACATGGGAACATTAATACCTTTGATAGCGATATCGAAGATTGGACCACGTATGTAGAACGTAATATACCTATCAATTCATTCCATGAAAAGCGACGAGTTAAGATAGTAACTATAGGTTTTTATTGGCTAAATAACAGAGCTCACCCTCGTGGGTGATCGGTTCCAACAAGGAAGAATACTAGCCAAGCGGTCACCTTTATACCTGGGCAAGCAGGCGGAGCCATGGGCGGAGTCAGCTGAGGTATGCCTAGGTATAACAGCGTGCGTGGCAAGAGGTAACCTTGTGTAGTGATAACAACAGTGTAAACAGTGATAACAACAGTGTAACACTAGTGAACGGTTGTGAACGATAACAGTGGTTTACCACAGAACACATGGAAGTTTATTGTAAAGCAAATAAGGTACCAGATGATGAGAAAGCACTAACCTTATTAAGCTCAATGGGTGCGAAGACATACGGGCTATTGAAGCACCTTCTATCACCAGATAAACCGACGGATCAGACTTTCGCGAATATTGTTACTGTCCTGAAAAATCATTTAAACCCCATGCCGCTGATGATAGCAGAACGATTTAAATTTTACAGAAGAACGCAGCTGAAAGACGAAAGCAACGCTGAATTTTTAATTGAACTGCGTAAGCTATCAAAGTACTGTCAGTTTGGAACAGGACTAGCAGATGCGCTGAGAGATAAATTTGTGTGTGGATTGTTAAAAGAAGGAACACAAAAGCGACTGCTTGAGGAGAATGATCTTACGCTTGATAAAGCTGTCACTATTGCAGCATCGCACGAAGCCGCAGCGAGAGGCACGGCGGAAATGCAGCTACGGTCACCGGAACTCAGCACCAATCAAATGGTCTTGGGTACAGTAAAATGTTATCGTTGTGGAAAGACAACACACGATCAGAACCAGTGCTGGTTCAAAAATCAGGAATGCAGAAAATGTGGCAGGCTTGGTCACATAGCTAAAGTATGCCGGTCAGGAAAGAAGACCAGCAACAAAAAGTCACCGCAGGAAAAGTACAGAAAGGTACGCAAGGTGACAGAGAACAGTTCGAACGAACAGAAGTCAAATTCAGACTCCAGCAGTAATGAACTGGGTAGTCTAAGAGTACACAATGTTGGTAATGAAGCAGACCTCCAAACAATCTGGGTCACACTTCAGATAGCAGGAGTCCAAGTGAAGATGGAATTGGACACTGGATCGGCATTGACGGTCATGAATAAGCAAGATTACAAAAGGTTATTCCCACATATTCCCCTACGGGATACGGAGATTGTATTGAAAACATACATGGGGCAAAGAGTACACCCCATCGGGAAGATAGAGGTAAAGGTGGTCCACAAGGGCAAAGAAAGCCGAGGAATGGACTTATATGTGCTACCTGAGGGAGGTCCACCACTACTGGGACGGGAGTGGATTAGGAAAATAAATATGGACTGGCATTCCTTAAAAGCACTAACGGTAGATTCCGGTAAAAAAGATGTCAAACCTAAACGATTGTCCAGAATATTGGATGATGCTAAAGAGGTGTTCCAACAGGGACTGGGAACACTGAGAGGAATTACGGCAAACATCAAGGTTGAAGAACATGCAAACCCGAAATTTTTCAAAGCCAGACCGGTACCTTATGTGATACGACCTGCTGTGGAAGCTGAGCTGGAAGGGCTAGAACGTTCAGGAGTACTGTCTAAGGTAGACTGGAGTGAGTGGGCCACGCCCATTGTCCCCGTCATGAAGCGTTCATCGAGCAACAAGCCGGGGGAACCGGGGAAGGTTCGCATCTGTGGAGATTTCAAGATCACTGTTAATCCGGTGCTTCACACGGTGCAGTATCCGCTTCCGCGGATTGAGGATATCTTCGCTTCGTTGTCTGGCGGGAAACACTTCACCAAGATAGACCTGGTGCAGGCGTACTTACAGATGGAAGTTGAGGAAGAGTCACGCCAGTATCTCACGATCAACACGCATAGAGGCTTGTACCGGTATAATAGACTGGTTTTTGGAGTGGCATCGGCTCCAGCAATTTGGCAGAGGGTCATGGAGCAGGTATTACAGGGAATTCCAGGCACACAATGTTACCTGGACGATATTCTGATTACAGGAGATGATGACGAGGAACACCTTGCAAATTTAGAACTGGTGCTCACCAGATTGAAAGAATATGGACTTCGAGTTACTCGCCAGAAATGTGAGTTCTTTCAGAAGCGGATCTTGTACTGTGGTCATGTCATTGACCAGGAGGGGCTTCATAAGTCTCCTGACAAGATCGAAGCTGTTGTGAAGGCTCCCGCTCCGGATAATGTATCCCAGTTGAGGTCGTTCCTAGGGTTGATTAACTATTACCATAAGTTTCTGCCAAATTTATCCACGGTGCTGCACCCGCTGAACGCTCTTTTGCAGAAGGGAGTACCATGGAAGTGGAGCGAGGAATGTAAGAGGGCCTTTCGCAAAAGCAAGGCATTGATCACCTCAGAGGAAGTGTTGGCTCACTTCAACCCAATGCTGCCTATTCGTTTGGCTTGTGATGCTTCTCCATATGGTATTGGGGCAGTACTCTCACACAAGTTGCCAAATGGCCTGGAGAGGCCAGTTGCGTTCGCATCCAGATCATTGACCTCCGCTGAGCGCAACTATGCTCAGATAGATAGGGAGGCTCTCAGCCTTGTGTGGGGAGTAAAGAAGTTTAATCATTACCTGCAGGGCCAAAAGTTTACGCTTCTGACAGACCACCAGCCGTTGGTATCCATTTTTAACCCTAAGAAGGGTGTTTCGGTGATGACAGCACAGAGACTCCAGAGATGGTCCCTTTTCCTAGGGGCACATCAATATCAGATCGAATTCAAAGGTACAAAGCAGCATGGTAATGCTGATGGGCTGTCGCGCCTGCCACTACCTACAGAGGAGGAGGCACTGACGGTTGACCCTGTTGAGTTATTTCACTCGACCATCATCGAATGTTTACCAGTCACCAATGCAAGTATTGAAAGAGAAACCAGGAACGACCCGACACTGTCCCGGGTCTACGAAGTGACAGTGAAGGGATGGCCAGCACATGGTGATCCACTGTTACCGGCATTCTCAGCAAGACGAGAACAGCTGTCCGTCTGTCAAGGAACATTGATGTATGGAACAAGGGTGATTATTCCTCCTAAGTTAAGAGAGAGAGTTCTAAAGGAACTGCATGAAGGTCATCTGGGGGGAGTCAAGATGAAAAGCCTTGCTAGGGCTTATGTGTGGTGGCCGGGTATCGACCAACAGATAGAGGATCTGACGAAAAGCTGCTCAGGGTGCCAAAAAGTGCAAAATGCACCTCCGATTGCACCGCTGCATCCATGGGAATGGCCTTCAACCCCATGGCAACGTGTACATATTGACTTTGCTGGTCCATTCATGGACTCCATGTTTTTAATTGCGGTGGACGCACATTCTAAATGGCCAGAAGTGATTAAGATGACTACCACTACCTCGGAAAAGACGATCGCGGTGCTAAGAACGATATTTGCAAGAAATGGATTGCCAGAACAAATATGTTCAGACAACGGACCGCAGTTCGTGTCAGAAGAATTCCAGAAATTCATGAAGAAGAATGGGGTGAAACATTATACCTCTGCCCCATATCATCCGGCTACAAACGGGTTGGCTGAGAGATTTGTACAAATGTTCAAAAAAGCAATAAAGGCCATGAGCGAAGATCAGATTCCACTACAACACAAGGTGGACAAATTCCTACTGGCATATCGAAACGCCACTCATGCAGTGACAAACCAAAGTCCTGCCATGATGTTTTATAACAGGAGGTTGCAGTCCAGGTTGGACCTGTTAAAACCAAATGTGCGGAGGGAAGTTGAAAACAAACAGTTCCAGCATATAAATAACAAGACCACTCGGAGTTTCAAAATAGGACAACCAGTGTTAGCCCGGGACTATAAAAACGAGAAATGGCAATCTGGAACAATTCGGGCCAGACAAGGACCCCTGATGTACACGGTAGATATTGGTGAAAATGTAATACGGCGTCATGCTAACCAACTAGTAGAATCGAGAACAAGGGTCGAACCCATGGTTACGGCAGAGACAACCGTGGAAGAAGTTAGTGAACCTGAAGCATCTACCTCAGAAGTGAATGTACCTGATGATGATGTCCAATCCATAAGAGACCAACTAGATGAGTCACCCCAGCAACGAGAATCAGAGACCGCTGAAAGGCGTTATCCAACTTGAATCAGGAGGCCTCCTCAGAGACTGAATCTTTGAACTGTTTTGCATGAAGTTGTATATATATATGTTATTATGTTATGTTAAATGGGGATATAACTGTTAAGCTAAAAAGGGAGGATTGTGGTGTATGTAACCTGTTCCACCTTAAGAGAACTACCTTAAGAGATGTACTACTTTCTCTTGGCTGCTGTATACTGTAATACCGGTGGTGACCACACCGGTATATAAGTGTTGTGTAGGGATTTGCTGGGCAGTTCAGCCCTGACCTCCGAATAGTAAAGACCTGTTAAAAGTTATTCTTGTGGTCTGTGTCCAGTGATTTATAATAAGCATAACTGGGACACACAGACTTAACACCATTGTTTTTTAAGAACTTCCTGAATTCTTCGGATACAAATTGCGGTCCATTATCAGAACAGATCTGTTCAGGCAGCCCATTCCTGGCGAATATGGTCCTTAATACTGTGATGGTTTTTCCCGTGGTGGTGGAGGACATCTTTATTACCTCCGGCCACTTGGAGTGTGCATCCACCGCGATTAAGAACATTGAGTCCATAAATGGACCAGCAAAGTCGATATGTACCCTTTGCCATGGAGATGAGGGCCACTCCCATGGATGTAGAGGGGCTTGTGGTGGGGCGTTTTGGACCTTCTGGCATCCTAGACAGCTCTTGGTCATTTCTTCGATGTCTCCATCGATACCTGGCCACCACACAAACGCTCTGGCTAAGTTCTTCATTTTCACTCCACCCAGATGCCCCTCGTGAAGCTCCTTTAGCACTCTATCCTTGAGTTTGGGTGGAATCACCACTCTGGATCCACACATCAAGGTTCCTCGGCACACTGACAGCTGTTCTCTTCTTTGCGAGAATGCTGGCAACAGTGGTTCGCCATGTGCTGGCCATCCCTTCACCGTTAAATCGTAGACTCGTGAGAGAGTCGGGTCATTTCGCGTTTCCTTTTCAATGGTAGAATTTGTCACCGGTAGACATTCTACTATGGTCGAGTGGAATATCTCCACTGGGTCCACTGTAGGCGCCTCTTCCACCGTTGGCAACGGTAGGCGCGATAACCCGTCAGCATTCCCATGCTGTTTTGTTCCTTTGTACTCTATGTTATATTGGTGTGCTCCTAGGAAAAGGGACCACCTCTGTAGCCTTTGCGCTGTCATAATGGGAACGCCCTTTTTAGGGTTGAATATGGAGACGAGGGGTTGATGGTCAGTCAACAAGGTAAATTTTTGTCCGTGTAGGTAATGGTTGAATTTCTTCACCCCCCACACCAGGCTGAGTGCCTCCCTGTCGATCTGGGCATAGTTACGCTCAGCTGAGTTTAATGAGCGTGACGCAAAAGCTATCGGCCGCTCCGAGCCATCAGGGAATCTATGCGATAATACCGCTCCCACGCCGTAAGGGGATGCATCGCACGCCAGTCTGATTGGCAGTGATGGGTTGTAATGAGCCAACACTTCCCTGGACGTGATCAAGCCTTTGCATTTATGGAAGGCACGTTTACAGTCTTCGCTCCATTTCCAAACTACTCCCGTTTGTAGCAGTGCATTAAGCGGGTGCAGAACCGTCGACAAGTTTGGTAAAAATTTATGATAGTAATTTACTAATCCCAGGAATGACCTTAATTGTGAGACATTTTCAGGCGCTGGGGCCTTTACGACTGCTTCAATTTTTTCAGGTGGCTTATGCAACCCTTCTTCGTTAATGACATGGCCACAATATGATATTTGTTTCTGGAAAACTTCGCACTTGGGGCGATTTGCTCGTAGGCCCCGTTCTCTCAGCCTTGTGAACACCTGCTCCAAGTTGGCAAGGTGCTCGTTGTCGTTTTCTCCTGTTACAAGGATGTCGTCTAGGTAGCATTGAGTCCCCGGAATCCCTTGCAGGACTTGCTCCATAGCTCTTTGCCAGATAGCCGGAGCTGATGCCACTCCGAAAACCAGTCGATTGCACTGGTACAGGCCTTTGTGTGTGTTTATCATGAGATACTTTTTAGAGGCCTCCTCAACCTCCATCTGTAGATATGTCTGTGCTAAGTCAATTTTGGTGAAACGTTTCCCTCCGGATAGTGAGGCGAAAATATCTTCTATCCTCGGAAGAGGATACTGTACCGTGTGAAGAACCGGGTTTACAGTCACCTTGAAGTCCCCACAGATGCGAACTTTTCTCTGTTCTTCATATTTATCATTATTCAACGTTTTCTTCATGACCGGGACGATGGGTGTTGCCCACTCGCTCCAATCTACCTTGGATAACACGCCTGCTTTTTCCAAATTCTCCAGCTCTGCCTCGACGGCTGGACAAATTGTGTATGGCACCAGCCTTGCCTTAAAAAACTTGGGAATTGCCGCATCTTCCACTTTTATTGAGGCGGTGGCGCCTTTCAGGGTTCCTAGTTCCTGTTGAAACACTTCTTTGGTGTTAGCCAAGATTTCTTTTAATCGTCCAGGTATGACGTCATCATCGTTTTTTTTCTTACTGGTCACCGTCAGTGCCTGAATGGAGTGCCAGTCTAAACTTATCTTTCTGATCCATTCATGTCCCAACAACGGTGGACCACCATCTTGCAGAACGTATAAATACAACTTCTGTATTTCCTTGCCGTTGTATACAACAGGCACCCTTATTTTCCCTCTGGGGTATACTTTCTGCCCCGCATAAGTCTTCAAGACAATGGATGTGTCTTTCAAAGGTATATGCGGAAATAGCCACTCGTAATCCCGTCGACTCATGACGGTCAGAGCTGATCCTGTATCTAGCTCCATTTTGACTGGGGACCCTGCTATCGTGAGGGTAACCCAAATGGTCTGGTAATCTTCTTTGGCAATTACATTATGTAATTTAGACAGCTTAGTCTCTTGTTTCCGGAGTCGCTATCGCTCTTCTGGTCTTCGGAGCTACAGTCCGTCATCATTTGTACCTTTCTGTACTTTTCCTTATTGACCTTTTTACTGTCAGCGGATTTCTTTCCAGATCTGCATACACGTGCAATGTGTCCCATCTTTCCGCATTGCCTGCATGCTTTGTCCTTGACCCAGCAGTCCTTCTGGTCATGGGTGGATCTGCCGCAGCGATAACATCTCTTGAAACCCCGTGTCTTTTCATGGGTGCCGAAGTCCTGTGGCTTTTGCTGTATCTCTGCAGCTCCTCTTGCTGCTGCTTCGTATGATACAGCCACACTGAAAGCCTTGTCCAGTGTCAAATCTTTCTCAGAATGTAGTCTTTTCTGTGTTCCTTCGCTTAGGAGACCGCAGACGAATTTGTCTCGTAGAGAATCTGCCAGTCCTGCCCCGAATTGGCAGTGCTTTGACAGCTTTCGTAATTCGGTGAGGTAATCAGCGTTACTTTCATTCTTGTGCTGATTCCTCCTGAAGAATTTGAATCGTTCCGCTATCAGCAGCGGTGTTGGGTTTAAGTGCTCCTGTAAGGTATCAACAATCTCATTAAAATTCTTGTCCATCGGTTTGGCTGCAGTGATCAAGTTTCGTAACAGCCCGTATGTCCTTGCGCCCATCAGATTTAGAAGTACCGATGCCTTTTTATCATCCGCTGCCTCATTCGCCTTGCAATATACCTCCACTCTTTCCACATATGTGGTCCAATCTTCTATATCACTATCGAAAGCAGTAATATTGCCAGTCTTCGGCATCTTGAAAATCTAAAATGGCGCTTCCGCGCTTTTCTTTCTTCCCCGCCGAGTTAAGATGGCGCCTCCCACGCTTTCCCGCCGCTGCCGCTGCTGCCAACGCTGTTCTCCGCGGTTCCCGTTGCGACCTGCAGCTTCTTGCGGTATTTCTATTTTTTTTTTATATATCGCTTCAATATTCTCTCCGTAATTGAAGAACCGTTCCCGTCGTGGAGCAGACCCTCTGGGACTTTCCCCTCCCTCTGCTTGGTCCGAACGCCGGCCGCGCCCTGAGTGCTCCACCCTCTCTCTCTTTGCTTCTGCTTCCCGACTTGCTACCCGGCCCCGTTGCAGAGCCACCCGATCGAGCTGTAGCCCGCCGCAGCCCAGGAAGGATCAGTGCACTACCTGCCACCAGCCCGTTTAGCTGGGGAAACCACAGACTGGAGACCAAGCCTGGCCCTCGTTTTCGAGTTTCTTCGAGTTATTTATTTATTTATTTTCTTGCTTCTGGCTTCGACCCTCGTCTGAGGAATCGATCCCCTTGAGGTGCTGCCGAATTGCAGGTAAGTTCGTTTCTAACTCGTCGCCACTGTTAGATCCGTGTGTTAATGGAGACATGGAATGCAGGAGTTGATTTAACAAGTGTTTACTGAACAAAGTCTGGAGGTGAACTAACAACACAAGACGCTACACAGGCTTATATACCCGAGTGGTCACTACTGGTACTACAGTATACAGGGGCTTCAAAAACATAGTTCCTCTTAAAGGTACATACACTACACAGATCACAGTGTGGAATCTATGTACGAGCACAGAATTCAGCTCTGTGCCTGTTCCTCTTCTTTGTGCACTTTCCCTTTTTTTTCTTAATGATTACAGTGTATAATCATTTTTATTTCCATTTCAAGTTCAAGAAAATAACAGGACAAAAGAGAAATGTGTGCTAGAAATCACTGTCATTGATCATTACACAGAAATTATAACACAGAAACAGGCCATTTCACCCAGCCAGTCCATATTGCCATTGTTAGTGTCAGCTGTAGCTCAGTGGGTAGCACCCTCGCCTCTGAGTCAGAAGGTTGTGGGTTCAAAGTCCCACTCCAGGGACTTGAGCACAAAAATCTAGGCTGACACTCCGGTGCTGCACTGTCGGAGGTGCCGTCTTTTGGATGAGACATTAAAACCGAGGCCCCGTCTGCTCTCTCAGGTGGACATAAAAGATCCCATGGCACTATTTCGAAGAAAAGCAGGGGAGTTCTCCCTGGTGTCCTGGCCAATATTTTATCCCTCAACCATCATCACTAAAACAGATTATCTGGTCATTATCACATTGCTGTTTGTGGGAGCTTGCTGTGCACAAATTGGCTGCTGTGTTTCTCACATTACAACAGTGACTACATTCCAAAAGTACTTCATTGACTGTAAAATGCTTTGAGACATCTGGTGGTTGTGAAAGGCGCTATATAAATGCAAGTCTTTCTTTTTTTCTTTCTATCTCATTCAAAAGATGGTGGCCTAGAAATTGAGTGGGCTTAGCGCCCATTTTGCGGCGCTAGAGGGCATTGCGCTGGACTTACAGCCGGTTTTGAAATTGACTAGGGCCCAACATCGGCGTTACACCGGTAGCGCTGCGCCGGCACCGATGACGTCATCGGTGTGCGTAGCGTCCCGGTTGCCGTGGTGACGGGCCCCAGCGCCGAAATTCAGTTGCGGCCGCCTCGCCCGTGGCAGCCACAACTAAGACTCTGGCAACAGAGTCTTACACGACTTTGCGCCGGCGCATAAAGGTGGAGCGGCGGCCGGCCGCTTTCCCGCTGGCCGCCTGCCCGCACCTCCCTCCCCGGACTCCCCCACCCCCCCCCCCGCGGAACAGATGCTTCTCGGCTGCGAGCCCGGCACTTCCCCGAGGTGCCGGGCTCATTTTTGTGCCGATTTAACCAGCCAGCGGGCGGGTGCAGGCAGCTCCTCCTTAACTGAAGGAGGAGGCCTGCACTTCCCGAGCCTGCCGCACCGCATCGGGCGCCGCAGCGCCGGAATAGCGCCGCAATGCGGCGCGTAGCGCCAGTTTTCAGGCGCAAACAGCCTTCAGTAGCGCCGGCAGCCGTTTGGGCGCGGCGCTACTGAATTTTTGGCGCGCACAGCGCGACTTAGCACCGGCGCTAAATTTCCGGCGTTAAGCCCCGGCGCAGCGCAAACTCAATTTCTAGGCCGGTATGTCCGACAGTGTAAGTCATTCCTCTATGCGCTATTTAACAGACATATTAACTGGTTATTATTCTAACCTCCATGTACTATAAGCATTTTAAAACAAAAATTGTTTCTCCTGGAAGGGTTTCAAATATTTCAAAGATGGAAATATAAGTATTTATAGGGACTCTAATACAGTAATTGCTAACCTTGTTTTTTACTCTTAAGAAAACAAAAAATGTCTGAAATCCACAGCAAATTGATCAACCTATGTTTAGTGATTTATTATTAGAACTTGAATATAAAGTTTTGTTTCACTTGACTCGTCCTTATCTCTCCTAAAGCTACTTAAAAATAAAAAAATATTTAAAATAGTTAAATCAGGATAACGCAGACAAATTGACCTTGTGAACCGAACCAGTTTGGATTAGTGCGGATGTGCGTTGTGAAAGATTTCAGTTCACAAATTAACAATGTTTTTGAGGCGTTAACCTACCATTGAGGGGGACTGGACCCTGCAAATTTGTATTGAATCCCAACAACTGCTTTTATTTCCATACTTAAAATAATGGCAGCACTTCCAGAGCATTTTGGCATGAAAAACATTAATACATTGGAATCGAAATCCTGAAAAAGCTCCAAATAATGGATCAAAAATCATTTTTTTCTGACATTAGGCGTGCCTCAGCAGACCTTGCTGAAAATATTTTGTTCCTTCAACACCACATCTCCTGCCACTAATTTAGAAATTCACCACTGTTGGATACGACGTGTTTTTGGATACTTTTAGGTTTCCTGCATTAAAGTATCCAAATGTTAAGGTACATTCCCACGAGGGGGAAAGGTAGGGCAACCAAATGTCAGAGCTCCGTGGATGATGAAAGAGATAGAGAGTAAGATGAAGCAGGAAAAGGGGACGTATGACAGATGTCAGGTTGAGAATACAAGTGAGAACCAGGCTGAATATAGAATGTTCAGAGGGGAAGTGAAAAAGGAAATAAGAGGGGCAAAGAGAGAGTATGAGAATGGACTGGCAGCTTACAATAAAAGGGAATCAAAAAGCCTTCTATAGGCATATAAATAATAAACAGGTAGTAAGAGGAGGGGTGGGGCCGATTAGGGACCAAAATGGAGACCTACGCATGGAGGCAGAGGGCATGGCTGAGGTATTAAATTAGTACTTTGCATTACTAAGGCAGAAGATGCTGCCAAAGTCATAGTGAAAGTGGAGGTATTTGAGATACTGGATGGGATAAAAATTGATAAAGAGGAGATACTAGAAATGCTGGCTGTACTTAAAGTAGATAAGTCACCAGGACTGGATGGGATGCATCCTAAGATGCTGAGGGAAGTAAAGATGGAAATTGCAGAGGTACTGGCCATAATCTTCCAATCCTCCTTCGATACAGGAGTGGTGCCAGAGGACTGGAGAATTGCAAATGGTACACCCTTGTTCAAAAAGGGGTGCAAAGATAAACCCAGCAACTATAGGCCAGTCAGTTTAACCTCGGCAGTGGGGAAGCTTTTAGAAACGATAATCAGAGACAAAATTAATAGTCACTTGGACAAGTATGGATTAATTCAGGAAAGCCAGCGCGGATTTGTCAAAGGCAAATCGTGTTTAACTAACTTGATTGAGTTTTTTGATGAGGTAACAGAGAGGGTTGATGAGGGCAATGTGGTTGATGTGGTGTACATGGACTTTCAAAAGGCGTTTGATAAGGTGCCACATAATAGGCTTGCCAACAAAGTTGAAGCCCATGGAATAAAAGGGACAGTGGCAGCAAGGATACGAAATTGGGTAAGTGACAGAAAACAGAGAGCAGTGGTGAACGGTTGTTTATCGGACTGGAGGAAGGTATACAGTGGTGTTCCCCAGGGGTCGGTTCCAGGACCACTGCTTTTCTTGATATATATTAATGACTTGGACGTGAGTGTACAGGGCACAATTTCAAAATGTGCAGAGGACACAAAACTTGGAAGTGTAGTGAACAGTGAGGAGGAGAGTGATGGACTTCAAGAGGACACAGACAGGCTGGTAGAATGGGCGGACACGTGGCAGATGAAATTTAACACAGAAAAGTTCAAAGTGATACATTTTGGTAGGAAGAACGAGGAGAGGCAATATAAACTAAAGGGTACAATTCTTAAAGGGGTGCATGAACAGAGAGACTGGAGGTATATGTGCACAAATCGTTGAAGGTGGCAGGGCAGGTTGAGAAAGCAGTTAAAAATGCATAAGGGATCCTAGACTTTATAAATAGAGGCATACAGTACAAAAGCAAGGAAGTTATGATGCACCTTTATAAAACATTGGTTTGGCCTCAACTGGAGTATTGTGTCCAATTCTGGGCACTGCACTTTAGGAAGGATGTGAAGGCCTTAGAGAGGGTGCAGAAAAGATTTACAAGAATGGTTACTAGAAAAATCTTACACATCACTTTGGATTTACCAGCTGTTCCAAAGTCATTGAAGATCTTCATTTCAGACTTCAAGCTTTCGTAGAGGAAGGTGTGAGTTTCCTTGAGGACTTTTGCTATTGCTGCTGGATGAGGGACTTCAGTTACGAGGATAAACTGGAGAAACTGGGGTTGTTCTCCTTGGAGCAGAGAAGGTGGAGAGGAGATTTGATAGAGGTGTGCAAAATCATGAGGGGTCTGGACAGAGTAGATTTAGAAACTGTTCCCATTGGCAGAAGGGTCGAGAACCAGAGGACACAGATTTAAAGTGATTGGCAGAAGAATGAAAGGCGACATGAGGAAAAGCTTTTTTTACGCGAGTGGTTAGGATCTGGAATGCTCTGCCTGAAAGGGTGGTGGAGGCAGTCACTCATGCCTTTCAAAAGTACCTGAAGGAAAAAAAATTGCAAGGCTACAGGGAAAGGGCGAGGGAGGGGGACTAGCTCAAGTGCTCTTGCGGAGAGCCAGCATGGGCTTGACGGGTCGAATGGCCTCCTTCTGTGCTGTAACTATGCTATGATTCTGTGTATGCTGTACCTGCAACTTAAGTAATGACAGTCTCACTGCACTCAGTTTAACTGTGGCATAAGAGTTATTTTTGAGCCTGTGTCTTTTTTGGGCTCTGTGTTCGCTTTTGCTAGTTTTTTTTGGTTGGTGTATGTGGGATGATGGAAGTGAAGGGATTACCTTGAAATAAATTCAATCTGTACAGGGAGAATTGTTTGAATTCAGGCTACTGCGGCTGCGCGGAAAAGGGGCGGCGGGAATATCACGCACAGCATCGTGGTCTTTTAGAGAAAAAAATAAATCAAGTTTAAATGATTTTTTAAAAAGTGTGGACTGGGGCCTGGGTGACTTTAATTATAAAACAGTATAATATTGTGGGGCCGTTCAGAGTTTGGTGGCGGATTCCGTAAGACCCTCGCGGTATAAAAGGGGCGGTCCCGCCTACACTCGCTCTCAATGATGGCGGCAGCGGAGGAGAGGGTAGGTTGTTGGTGCGGGAAGCCCCGGCCCAGTCCACGAGGCACGGCGCAAGAGTAATACTTCGGTGTTTATAACCGGGGGGGGGTGAGCAAAGAGGAATCTCCACACCATTAAACTGGTTGGTGATTCTCCCATGTCGCAGGACGGCGGCCGCTCGCTCTGGGCCCCATTGCAGCGGCCATCTTGTCCTTTCGCTCAGGCCGGGCGTGTGGGGGGAGGGCGGCGGCGGCGGCGGCGACTGATGGGCCCTTGCGCTCGCCGCGATGATAAAGGGGAACCACAGAATTTCCAAAAGGCATTAAATGAGGTGCCGCATAAAAGGTTATTACAGAAGATTAGGGCTCACGGGGTTGGGGTTTAACTGACTGACAGAAAACAGTAGGGATACACTGATCAGGTTGGTAGACTAATTAGTGGCGTGCTGCAAGGCTCCGAGCTGAGGCCTCCGCTATTTACAATCTATTAGTGACCTAGATGAAGGGATCGTGTGTAATGTAGCCAAGTTTGCTGATACAAAGCTAGGTGAGCTGTGAGAACCGTCTGCAAAAGGATATAGATAGACTTGAGTGCGCAGTAAGGTGGCAGATGGAGTGTAATGTAGAGAAATGTGAGGTTATTCACTTTGGTCGGAAGAAAAACAGTATTTTAACTTTCAAATGTTGTTGAGATTTGGGTGCCCTTGTGCAAGCAACACAAAGCTAGCATGCAGGTCCAGCAAGCAATAAGGAAGGAAAATTGCATGTTGGCCTTTATTGAAAGGGGTTTGGAGTATAAGAGTAAGGAAGTCTTGCTACAATTGTACAGGGCCTTGATGAGACCACACCTGGTGTACTGTGCAGAGTTTTGGTCTCATTATCTAAGGAAGGATATACTTGGCCTTGGAGGTGGTGCAACTAGATTGATTCCTGGGATGAGAGGGCTGTTCTATGAGAGATTGTGTAGAATGGGCCTATACTCCCTGGAGTTTAGAATAATGAGGTGATCTCACTGAAACATACAAGATTATGAAGGGAATTGATAGGGTAGATGGCAAGAGTTGTTTCCCCTGGCTGGAGTGTCTAGAACTAGGGGGCATAGTCTCAGGATAAGGGGCTGGCCATTTAAGACTGATGAGGAATTTCTTAACTCAGAAGGTTGTGAATCTTTGGAATTCTCTGCCCAAGGGCTGTGAATGATGAGTCTTTTGGGTATATTCAAGGCTGAGATAGATAGATTTTTGGACTCTAGGGGAATCGAGGGATATGGAGATCGGGTGGGAAAGTGGAGTTGAGGCTGATGATCAGCCATGATCTTATTGAAAGGTGGAGCAGGCTTGAGGGGCCGTATGGCCTACTCTTATTTCTTGCGTCTTTGACTTGGCCGGGTCTCACTCTGATAAAGGGTGCGTGTCGTCAGACATGTTTCACTCCCGAGGCACGGCTACAGTAAAACAGGCAATGCTTCCACCTCTGTATACTAGCTGTTGCATTGGTGACAATGAGGCCTGTAACAGATCGAGTGTGCCATCTGCCCTGTGAGTAGCTCCAGCGCTGTGGGACGGTGTTCGTATTGAGCATATCGAGGCACTAAAAGGGATATAGTCACTGGCGAGGGTGCAGAGAAGATTTACAAGGATGCTACCAGAAATGCAAGGATATGCCTATTGGGAAAGGATGAACAGGCTGGGTCTCTTTCTTCAAAGAGAAGGCTGAGGGGGTGACCTAATAGAGGCCTTTAAAATTATGGAAGGTGTAGGCAGTTACCATTTTGTGGGGAAGAACATAACTAGAGGCCATCAATATAAGAGCGTCACCAAGAAGTCAAATAGGGAGTTCAGAAGAAACTTCTTTACCCCAGAGTGGTGAGAATGTGGAACTTGCTGCCACAGGGAGTGGTTGAAGTGAATAGTATCGATGCATTTAAGGGGCGGTTAGATGAGCATGAGGGAGAAGAAGAGGATTATGCTGATAGTTAGATGAGGAAAGACAGAAGGGGGCATGGACTGTTTGGGCTGAAAGGCCTGTTTCTGTGCTGTACCTCCTATGTAATCTATTGCAAGTTACAAAAATCAAAATATGGGTTTCTACTGTGAACCAGTTGCTTTAATTTTGCCATATCACTGCCAGAACTATTTGCCATCTAATTTCCACTATTAACTCATCTTTGCTTGTCATTGGACTTTTCCCCCTTCAAGTAACTCTGGTCTCCAGTTTTATTTTTATACCTATAGCCTCCACTGAACCAGCCACATTAACTTGTTGTTCATCAACTTGTCCAGATTGTGTACATTTGGTGCTCACCACCACCAGTGTTCCATGCTGTTTGGGACAAACTCAGTCTTGCTAATTTCAGCACAAGTTCTTCAGATCTGTTGCCACTTACTTTTTGTCTCTGTTCTCTTACCAGAATGAGGCAAGAGTCCTGTGTTTGAGTCAAGATTTTAGGTTCAAGTTCCAATTCAGGACTTGGGAATGTGATTTTGGGTAATTTTCTGGTGCAGCATTGTTTGAGGTGCTGTTTGGGTAAGGTGTGAAACTGATGCTGTTCCATCACTTCAGGTGGGCATAGTTCTGTTTTTCAAATGATAGGATCTTTATGGTGTCTCTCCAGAAAGAGCAGAGACCACAGTAAAATGACACCTGGCCTGTGGCTGGTCTCATTCTCCATAGAAATCAGTTACAGTGGACATGAGGTGATCTCATTGAAACATACAAAATTCTTACACGACTTGACCAGGTAGATGCAGGGGGAGGTGGTTTCCCCTGGCTGGGGAGTCTGGAACCAGGGGTCACAGTCTCAAAATAACGGGTTGGCCACATAGTGGTTAGCACTGTTGCCTCTCAGCGCCAGGGACCCGGGTTCAAATCTGGCCTCGGGTGACTGTCTGTGTGGAATTTGCACATTCTCCCCGTGTTTGCATGGGTTTCCTCCGGGTGCTCTGGTTTCCTCCCACAGTCCAAAGATGTGCAGTTTAGGTTGATTGGCCATGATAAAAAATTGGCCCTTAGTGTTAGGGGGGATTAAATACGTGGGGTTACGGGGATAGGGTTTGGGTGGGATGGTTGTCGGTGTAGGGACCGGGTGCTAGGGTTTGGATGATCAGCCATGATCTCGTTGAATGGCGGAGCAGGCTCGAAGGGCCGAATGGCCTATTCCTGCTCCTATCTTCTATGTTTCTATATGTTTATGACTGAGAAATTTCTTCACTCTGCGAATCGTGAATCTTTGGAATTCTCTACCTCAGAGGGTTGTGGAGGCTGTCGTTGAGTATATTCGAGAGATTGATAGATTTTTGAATATTAATGGGAATCAAGGGACCTGGGGATTGTGCAGGAAGGTGGAGTGGAGGTAGAAGATCAGCCATGATCTTATTCAATGGCAGAGCAGGCTCGAAGGGCCAAATGGCTGACTCCTGCTCTGATTTCTTGTGTCCTGGCCAACATTCTTCCCTCAACTGATTATACCAAAAGCAGCTAACTGGTCATTTGTCCCACTGGGTAATGTTGCTCTGTTCAAATTTAGGTGCTACATTTTTGCCAAAGCAAAATACTGCTGGAAATCTGAAATAAAAACAATGCTGGAAATACTCAGCAGGTCAGGCAGCATCTGTAGACAGAAACTCAACATTTCAGGTCAATTTCCCTGTCACCCATTCTGATGCATGGTCATTGACCTGAAACGTTAACTCTGGTTTCTCTCTACAGCTGCTGCCTGGCCTGAGTATTTCCAGTATTTTGTTTTTATTTTAGGTGATACTGTATTTGATGTGGGCAGTGCTTGCATTTATATAACAGTTTAATCAAATGCTAAGTCTTTTTGATTGGTGTTGGCTGTCTACTGATTGCAAATGGATCTCTTGCTGTAGCTGCCTCCAGTCAGCTGCAGTTCCTCTTGTGCTAAATGTTTTCTAAAGATGATTCAGGATTCTAGAAGTGCTCCATCTGGGGAGGGTCTTCTAGTACTCCAGGACAAGAAAAATCTGGTCAGGATAATCCCCTTTTCATTCCCTAGCCTCAGCCTTTCTCGGGTGTTTTTTTTAAGCATCTAGCCAGCACTTGGATAGAACAGGGTATTAACCAAATTAAAATTTGTACTACTTCAATGGGTAGTTACACCAAACATAATTTATAAAAATCTGAGTCATTGCCTTTAAGACTGTTTCTTCCAAAAAAGTCAAAAATTACAGTATTTGCAAGAAGTTAAGTTTGAGTGGATTGTGCCTCAAGTGCCTGGGCCTTGTAAAGATGGAGACTGGAAGAAATCTTTTCCCTTTTCTATAGTGTTGTGGGGTGACATTTTATGTAGCATACACTTTTTTTAATTGGCCTGAGGTCCTGGAGAGACTTTTGTTATAACTTAGCTTCTGTTAAAACTGCTGATTTGAATAAAAGGCCATTGTTTGGTTGAATCTGGAATTTTTTATTGGTGCCTTTGGGATTGCTTTCTGTAATTCTGCCCACTTGTAATTGGGGACCCTTTGTATGGTGGCTGAATAAATCCATTAATTATGTGGGAGTTGGTGTATTTTTCTGGGAATTTTACTAGCTTGAGGGATTGAATTTCATACTTTGTGAAAACTGCAAATAGTGGACTTTTAAGTACCAGCTTGTGTTCACAAACCACCACTCGTGCGCTATGTATATATGTGGCGCAGAGACCTGAAATAGGTGTTGTAGAGCCTGAAATACTAGAGGGATTTGTTTTTTTCTTAAAGATGAGATTAATCATACTTAACATTAGGTGTTTCTTGCTTATGAAAGATGATGGGGGTTGTATCTTGTTTCAGATTGCTGTACTTAAATCCAACAATTCTCAACAGGAAATGGTTGGATTCAAATGCCAGAATTGCAAGATCAATTGCAGCAATTTCTGTTTGAGGAGCTGAGCTATGGAGATAGCGAGCATGCAGGTGAGAGATTTTGCATTTTGTCATCAGCATGTTGTTCAGAGTTTTGTCTTTATTTAAGTAGACAGAAATCTGGAACTGAGTGCTGAAAGTAAACTCTTCTCTGCAACCCATGGCTGGTCATGACCTACCAGTTGTGGTACAATTATGAAGGGACAAATACTTTAATTTTAATTTCTTTCCTCCTAATGCCATACTATTGTACTTTGGATTTTTTGTGCTTATTAAAGTTATTATAAACAAATTTGTGTTCTAGTGCAGTTGATGCAAATCTTTTGTCTAAAATTGGGAGATCTTAAATGGTTTTTGCATACAAATGTTGCATAAAACATAACGTGTTTTTTTTCCCCTTTATTTAAAAGCAGAAGATGGGACTTTTGACAGTGACTGGTCTTACAGCAGGATGAGTGATAAAGGTGTGAATATTTCTATCCTGTAAAGATATTTTTATCTTAAATATTTTTCACTTGTAAAGTGAACTGGAAAACAGTGGATCAGAAGCCAGAAAGTGATGCTAAAACTTTAATGGTTGTTTTATGATAGTGGTGTAAATCTTTTAATCTGTCCAAGGACAGCAATTTTGTTTTGGCAACTATAAAATTATAGCACTTCATTTTTTAAATTGTTAATACTTTTTAACTGGTAATGTGTGGCTTTATTGGTGCCCAGAGTCAGAATTTTACTCCATAAGTGTCCAAAACTGCCAGGAGTTTGCAATGAAAGTGTGCAGAAATGTAGCAGTGTAATAAAGGAAAACTAACTGGTTACAAGTGAGCCATTACCAAATGAACTTCCACAAATTGGCCACCACTGCTTTTCCTTAACTGTTCAATGTATTGTGCATTAATTCTTGTGTGGCTAGATTTGAGATCTCAATTTTCTTCTACCTTCCCCTCTGCAATTAAGCTGTTGTGATGAATGCTAAAAACGTTCAACTGCTCTGATTGACGGTGAATGACAAGGCCTTCTGAACATTCTACAGACTACCTTCTCAACACTAATGCCTGTCAGCTTCTTAATGCAAAATTATGATATCTTAAAATCATGGTTTTTGGCTGTGATGCCATAAATACCTCTGACAAAATGGTGTCTGAATATTGTCTTTTCTTCTATTAGAAATTCCTGGTGAGATGGCTTCATGTGGACATTGACATTGTGTTGCCATCCCAGGGCAGCTTGGCTACTGAGGTGAGTTCCTCAAATTGTCTGCAGACATACTGAATGAACTACTTTCTAGCGAATTGAAATGGCTTTGTGGTAATTTACAACCTAGTGCATTTTTAGTGCTTTTAAAGTTGAAAATATGTCCCATGGCGCAATCTGGAAAGGAGGGGGGAAATGGGTGCTGACAGACTAGAGGCTGTCGCTAGTGGTAGGGTGACAAGTGGGCTGTGCTCCAATTGGAAAGGATTTGTGGATTTGAGGTGGTGGTAGGGTGGGGTAAGGCTGTAGAGGAATGAGTATTTGAAATTTAGTGTAGGAGATGAGGAATCTATACAAGTTGGTGAGGATAGGGGAATGGGAATTAAGTGTGAACATATCAGTGGCTACATTTTGGATACTTCAGAGGCTGTGGTAGCTGAGGATGGGGTTGGACTAGGTCAGTTGTGCACTTGTAAGCAAATGAGCTGATATGGGAGAGGGTGGAACAATGGCATTGATAGCAATTGTGAGGGGACAGCTGTGCAAGTCAACATGGGTGAAGTGTTGACTACTGGAGGACTGATGGGAGGGGGAAGGGAGCTGTTGCTGGGGTAGTGGGATTGGTGAAAGGCACAAAGCTGAAGGTGTCAGATGATTGTATTTAATTCCAGTTGGACAGGTTGAGGTGGCAAGATTGAGGGGGTTCTGGGTGGGTGGATATTTGAGACTGGAGGAAGCTGTCTGAGAAGATACACATTTCAGGTGATTAGTTGTAGAAGCTAAGGGAGACTCTCAGGAAATGCTGGAAAAACTCCGGTCAGGCAACATCCGTGGAGAGAAATTTGAGTTGATGTTTTGTGTTGAAACCCTTTTTCAAAACTAGAGAAAATAAATTTATTTTCTTTCCAGTTTTGAAAAGGTTTCGACCTGAAACATCAACTCAAATTTCTCTCCACGGATGTTGCCTGACCTGCGTTTTTCCAGCATCTGCAGTATTTATCTATCGAGACTAAGTGGGACTGTTGATGCTTCTAACATTGGGGAAATGAGGCCTATCCCAACTGAACCTTTACAATAGATTTGTGTTGTTGGAAATGCCTCAAAGAGAAATCTTGTAGTTTTCGCTTTACCCACTGGATTATTGCTGTTAAACCAGTGGGATTATACTACAAAACAAAGAATTGTCTCAAGTTTCAACGCCCATGCAGAATAGAACTGAGATTTTGTGGGTATTTCAAAAAGGAAAGTGGAAGCTGGTTGCTGAATCTCAGAACATTATGTTGGCCTGGTGGCTTTCAAGATATATAATTTCTGAACTTTTTTTCTTTAAAGGTCTCTTGATGACCTGAATGGAGATGAATTTAGAAGAATGTTCAGCCCACATTAGATGCATTTCTGGCTACTTTTATAACCAGGTAAGGAGGTTGAAACGTTTGCTTATTTGCTCTAGAAATAAGTTTGCTACTATCTTCTTGAGGGTGTGATGCCACTTCCCCTTTTGGAAGTAACTTGCTTCCCATCTGCAGGTTGCTGCTCCCAGGGCCATTGATTATATAACTAGTAAAATGTGCTGTTACTAGAAAAGCTACTGTACAATTAATCTTATCTGTACTGAATGATCTAGTAACAATGATATAGTAACCAGTCTTGACCAAGGGCTTGCCCCGAAACATTGACTCTTTTCTCCACGGATGTTGCCTGGCCTGCTGAGTTTTTCCAGTATTTTCTGTTATTTTGGATTTCCAGCATTTGCAGTATTTTGCTTTTGATACAGTCACAATGTTTAGTTTGGTCATTGATCTGATGAAATCAATGACCAAACATTCAGTGTAAAATTAGGCCAAGTTGCAGCACTACTTCTAGAATGATTCCGCCCTCTGCTTTTTGAAAGTTATTTTTTTAGCCCCACGCCCCTGCTCTTCCCCCATAGCCCAACCAATTAGTTGTGGGCATTGCTCAAATGTCAGTTCTGTAATGATGATTTATTCTGTTCAACTGCTGTGTGAAAGAAAATGAGCATAAATTGATGATTCTGAGCAGGACTGTATTTGTCAGTAGCTGATCTAGCAACTTCCTTGAGTTCAAGCTTTGACTGCCTTTTAGTTTTGCACATTTTGGATCTAATGACTTCTCTCTTTAAAGCTGTCAAGACTGCTGAGGAGTAGATCCCTTCCTGTCTTGTGTTTTTTACTTAAGGTATGTAGGTTTGTTCTTAATGGCACACTGGAAAGGGCATTCAGATGTAAAATTGTGTATCTAGTGTGTATGATACTGAATATAAATGGTAATTGCATGCTTGGTTTCATTTTTTTGGCAAATGCAACTAGTAGTAAATCTAAAAATAAGTTTAATATTTAGCTGCAGTTACTGTATTTAAGATGGTAGCTGCTTTCTGTAAAATTGTAGATCAAACATTCTAATGTTGGATGCAATTTGTTGCATTTAGGAAATTGGGCAATGATTTGAGATTGATATTGGTAAGCTTGTGGTTTCTTGGTTTTTCTGTTTAAATTGCACTGAAGTATCTGCAGCCCACAGTAACTCCTGATGGGATGTTCATAAAGCAGTGCTACACTAAATTCAGCACTTGGCATCGTTGGTTAGCATGCTGATTATGCTTGTTAACCTGGTATTTTTGCTGATACATGCAGAACTGATAGCATGGGGTAACATAGCATACTTCCATGATACTAATAGAACCATTTGCTCATAACATTTTTACTTGTAGGTGTGGCTGAACAGTTTGCATCAACTTGAGGCTCCAGGGAATCACTGCATTTAAATGCTTGGACAGGTATGACAGTTCTTGTGGACTCTACAAGTGGTGATTTTTATTATGTTCATAGTTAAAGTACCTGGAGTAGTTTGTTGACCTG
Organism: Somniosus microcephalus; assembly: GCF_052327205.1. Classification (NCBI taxonomy): domain Eukaryota; kingdom Metazoa; phylum Chordata; class Chondrichthyes; order Squaliformes; family Somniosidae; genus Somniosus; species Somniosus microcephalus. The sequence continues at coordinate 40,216,289 of NC_141008.1, forward strand.
TTGAACACCATCTTCCCAAAAGTTACATTTTTCTTGATGCCATTTTAAAGTTCTGTGCTGAAGCTAAATCTGCAACTTCAGTTTATTACTTGTAATGTTGATGCAACTGGTCACTTACCAAGGCTATCGGAATGACAGTTTCTGGTCTGCTGTGGAGATGACCATAAAGTAAAAATCATCCCAGCTGGTTGTAGTTGCTATTAGTAACGCAATTAGCTGGGAACACCGGTTGTTTCCAAATAACATTCACTCGGTTTCTTCCAGCTTTTACCCCCTCTGCAATTTTCTCCCTTTCTAAAGGGGCATGCTACCCTTTGATACCTCACTGATCCCTCTGTCTAGATGGTCAGAGCAGGGATGCTATTTCTAGCCTAGTCCAATCCAATCTTCTGTCTTCACTGGAGGGATGCATGCACATTTCCCATTAGGTGTGGCAAGGCATCAGTTGGTGAGCTGTTAGTGTGGCTTCCCTTGCTAGCCCAAGGTTGCTGAGCTCCAGTGATACACTTGCTGCTTCTGTTGGCTGAAATCAATGAAACTGGGATTGAACTAGCGACCTGCCTGGGTTTTGTGGCTGTCTATTTTGCAACCTGTCAGCAAGAACCAGTGCTCCTTACATAGGTTGCTGTCAATTCTTGCGAATTGGTGTTTACTTCTGCATAATTTCACATTGGATTTCTGTGTAGGTTGAAGTAGATGCCCACGAGTGGAAGACTTGATGGCAAACTAAGACTGTTGAAAATAATGTCATTGAAGAAATGGCTTCAAACTGGTCATTTGTTCTTCAGGTAACATATTTTAAATGTCTGGGAATCTTGTAGCTGTTGGATTATTTAAATTGTGTACTTGTGCTTGTAGATGGCAAATGTAACATCCTGTAGTGCCTGCTAAAGCATAGGTTCATCTCGGTCATTTTCAAAGAGGGTTTTCTGGCACAAATCCAACAACTCTTAACGCAATGACCAAAAAGTAAAATCCTGTGTTTAGTTACTGCAGGCATATATGTTTTGCAGTCTATGCTCATAGGGTACACAATTTATAAAACATTGAAGACAGCCCCACCACTTATTATTAAAATGGTCAGTTGCTTATTGGCCAAAAAAGCAATAATCTTTAGCCATTTACATTAATGTCCATTTCAAAGTTGCTGGTTAGAGTCTTTAAGTAGTCAGTTTATTTTGGGAGGGAACCAGCTGTGCTTACTCACTATCGCATTAAATTTAGAAGGAAGGGTCAATTTCTGCTTCCCAACAGGCTCTATTGGGTTATTTGTGGCAATATTTTCATGGTCAGGTTGCTCTGAGAATATTACCAGCTGAGCTCCACTGTAACAGACTTAGCTGCAGGCAGGCTGGACCTGCTCCCCTGCATTGAGCTTGGGCGAAGGGACCCACTTGATCTGATGGCTGATTCAGACACTTTTCTTGGGTCTACGTGCCCTGTTCTCTGCAGGTTTTGATTGATTGATTGATTATTTACTGTGCACTTGTATGTGAAGCAAGTCAGTCTGTATTTCAGAGATCCACTCCATGGCTCAATGCATAGTATACAAATATTGTCATGAGTTTATTACAAAAATGGATGGCACTGCAACTGAAATTATTTTTAATTTTATTACAAATGCACTTGCAATAACTGGGCACTGTGACTTAGTTGTGAAAATGCAGAAGAGCAATTTGATGTCTACTTGGCATAGAATTCTTGGTCTTGTCTGGAAACTTATTTCTTGTACTTTGCTTTTTAGGGAGTTTTGGAAGCACAAGATGGTCAGTTGGGACTAAACAGCCAATTAACAGCCAGTGTTTTACAGCAGCTAAATCAAATTGTTGCACAGCTTGTATTTTTACAAGCATTTTCATGCATATTAATTTTTGACCCAGTCTGCACATTGAAGCTGTGGTTTTTGAATTGCTACATTGGGATCATTCAAGGAAGAAACTGACCAAGAAGGAAATAAAAATTCCATTTAGAGTTCAGTAAAACTTTGTATAAGTATCTGGTTCTTACACATTTTTGCCCTAGCATTCATTGTGTGCACTCCAGTGATACAGAATAAAAAATACTCAACTACACTGCCTATCGCCTCTTGCTTAACTTGCATTTATATATCACCTTTAACATTGTAAAACCTCCCAAAGCATTGCACAGGAGTGTGATCAAACAATTTGACACCGAGCTGCAAGGAGATATTGGGACAGAGGGGTAGGTTTTAACAAGTGCTATTTTTAGAGGCTGACATTGGGTAGGGAAATCAGTTGGGGCCTAAGCAGCTGAAAGCACAGGAGTCAATGGTGGAGTGAAGAAAATCAAGGATGCACAAGAGACCAGAACTGGAGCAGGGGATGGGGTGCGGCATGGAGGAACTTAAACTTAGGTGTAGCCAAGCCCCCAAGGTGAAGTCAGTTTCAACCTCTCTCTACAAATTTTTATGGGCAGTAGTTTACATACATTATAAATGGTCCTTGTTTTTAAAGAACTGGTAGTCAATTCTTGCATTGTGGCTAAATCACTTCTGTGATGGGCTATAAGATGTAAACCTACTCTAGCTAACACCAATTGGCATTGTTGCAGATACACATTTTGCAATGTAAAGCAACTTTGCCCATTTTAAATTGCTGACCAGGATTGGTCAGGTGGTTTCAGTGCTGAAGATGGTCTTCAACTGCTGGCAGCCTGTTGTCGGACCTCATTGCAACTTTTGGGTACAATGGCTGGAGTGTGCATTGTGCAGCTCTGTTCATTAGAAGCAGGCATTGAGAGCCTTAACCAGTGACCCTTCAAGGAGAGGCTCACAAACACTTGTCCTGCTGTTGGCCTATTTGAGCATCCTAACATGCTGGTTGGCCCAGCATACCGGTTGCCCAATTACTTGTTGCCCTCCACCAGTAAGCTGTAGCAGGATACGTAAGCCTGGCCTCCAAGGATGTGTAAGGGATACAAACACTGCAAAATGCAGAGTGGCTTGTATAAAATCTCATGTTCATGCAACAAATCTTGGGTATTTTGATTTAAAACATTTTCACAAATGAGGTCTTGGAGCAGTCCTTTGCAAACCTCCAGACTCATGATATTCAAACAACAATCCAGCAAACAATAAATGTAACTAGAGCTGAATTGCTATCAGGCTGTCGTTTGGCCACCCCTGGAATAGTGGATTTTTTACATTTGGTGCATTGGAGAAATGGACCACTAGGGGGCAGCAGCACACCATCTCAAAGCCAGAGATCCAGAACAATGCTTGAAGTAACACGAGCACATTTCTCAGTAAATCTTTTAAGTTTTTTTTAAACCTATAGTTAAGATCTTGCATTGCTCTTTACTGTTAAAATTAAGACCGGGTTAGTTTTTAAATGCAATTTATGGAGGGAAGAGGGTGTGGGAATGAAGTCCAGTGGACTCCATTCCCTGCCTGGGCAATCTTAAGTGCAAGCCAGGAGGTGTGCCAAAGGACTGAAATTCAGCTAGCTGGAGGGGTGCTGAGGAAGGAGTATTCAGAAGTGGTAGAAAGGAGATTGAGGCATAGAATAGCCAACCATGGGGCGGTGTGAATTTCATTGGGGCTAGTGCTATGGATAGGAAATGTAGGTTGGGGTGAGTGGGTGTTGGTGTTAAACAGGGAATGTAGCCAGTGGGAGAAGGTGGTGTTTGTAGGGGGATGCAGCCAGCATTGAAAAAGAACAGCTAGGGTGGGGAAGAGAGTTGAGTGCCACACATGGCTTACTGGTCATTGAAGGTTGGGTCCACAGTTCCTGCTGGGAGGGCAGGTTTGAGGCCAAAATCTTGCTTGAAGTGGTGGCTGAAAACCTGCTTGACTGGGAGAGATGGCATCCAACTATTGTGTGGGGGTGAGGCCCCTTTACCATTTAAGAGTTTCAGAGCTTTCAGGATGTTAACTCTCAGATTTCTGCCAGTATCAGGCCACCAACATACAGCTTTTATTTTCAAGTTTCTTGTCTTGAGGTTTTTCTGTAGGGTTCCATTTGCACTTTTGATTCACTTCAAATCTCCCTTTGCTCTGCCACTTTCATCTCATGATCATAATTATACATAACTCCAGGTGCAGAGTTGGATGTGTGCAAAGAACATGCCTGCAATGGAAAATTACAAGTAAAAATTATAGGGATGATAACAATTAAAGGGGAGTTGCACAAATGGGTGACAACATTTCTGAAAGCCTTTGGACAGGAGCAGAAGTCCTCTCAGCCCATTAGCAGCATTTGCCAAGACTAAAGGACAGGTTTGAGAAATTACAGGCAAAAATAAAATAAAAGGTGGCACATCTTTCGGAGTCTGCAGGCAAGGAATGGAGCAGTCCAGTGCCTAATTTCCCAATTTGGTGGGAGGTGATTGATTGCAATAAGGATTCTGTGCCACTACACCATCCCTATAAATGATCACTGCAGAATGCCTGCAAGGAGATGCAACCAAGTTTCAGACCAGAGCTGCCCCTTACTGTCCTAGAGTGCAGCTGACTTCTTATAATGGACATGCCAGCATTATGTTACATGGTAACTGCAGGTGTTCTTGCATTAGATGGCACAGCTCTGCACCTGGCTACTTGATGCCTTGTACCATGTGGAAAGAGTTCCCCTTGTTTGATGTCAGTTGGGTGTGCTAGGGCCAGCAGTTATGGTTGGTGTCACCTTGGTGGATGTGGTCAATCAGAGTACATGGCAGTCGATCATCTTGGCATATCTTCTTTCTTGTAGTGAAAGAACTTGCATTTATATAATTCCATTTATGTCCTCAAGGCATTCCAAAGAACTTTTTAGACAGTGGATTATTTTTGAAGTTTAGTCGCTGCTATGTTTGCAGATGGATTGCACACAGCAGAGTTCCACAAGCAGCAATGAATGGATAATATGTTTCTGGGAGTTTTGGTTGAGGGAGGAGCGTTGACCCGGAGAGCACACCACTCTTCAAGTCGTTCCATGGGATCTTCTATGTCCACCTGAACAGGTAGATTGAACCTCAGTTTAACATCTCACCTGAAAGATGGCATTTCCAACATTGCAGCACTCCTTCAGTACTCCATTGAAGTGCCAGTTTAGGTTCTGTGCTAAAGTCTATTGTAGCGCTTGAACTCACAATCTTCTAACTCAGAGGTGAGAGTGTGACTGACTGAGTCAATGTGACACTTCAGTGCTACTGAAAGCATAGCTCTCTGTTACCCAACATTACAGTTAGTCAGGCATTCATATATCTCATTAAGAACATAAGCAGCAGGAGTAGGCCATTCGATGGCAGGAGAGTCCAGAACCAGGGGTCACAGGCTAAAGATAAGGGGTAAGCCATTTAGGACTGAGATGAGGAGGAATTTCTTCACCGAGAGTGGTGAACTTGTGGAATTCTCTATCACAGCAGGCAGTTGAGGCCAATTCATTAAATATATTCAAGAAGGAGTTATATATATTTCTTAAGGCTCAAGGGATATGGGGAGAAAGCAGGGACAGGTTACTGAATTTGGATGATCAGCCATGATCTCATTAAATGGCGGAGCAGGCTCGAGGGGCCGAATGGCCTACTCCTGCTCCTATCTTCTATGCGCCGCCATTCAATAAGATCATGGCTGATCTGATCTTGGCCTCAACTCCACTTTCCTGCCCGCTCCCCATAACCCTTGATTCCCCTGTTTTTCAAAAATCTTGTCTATCTCCGCCTTGAATATATTCAATGACTCCGCCTCCACAGCTCTCTGGGGTAGAGAATTCCAAAGATTCACGACCCTCAGAGAAGAAATTCCTCCTCATCTCCATTTTAAATGGGCAATCCCTTATTCTGAAACTATGCCCCCTAGTTCTAGATTCCCCCATGAGGGGAAACATCCTCCCTGCATCTACCCTGTCAAGCCCCCCTTATGTTTCAATAAGATCCCCTCTCATTCTTCTAAACTCCAATGAGTATAGGCCCAACCTGCTCAACCTTTCCTCATAAGACAACCTGTTCAACTCTGGAATCAACCTCGTGAACCTTCTCTGAACTGCCTCCAATGCAAGTATATCCTTCCTTAAATAAGGAGACTAAAACTGTACGCAGTACTCCAGGTGTGGTCTCACCAACGCCCTGTACAGTTGTAGCAGGACTTCCCTACTTTTATACTCCATCCCCCTTGCAATAAAGGCCAATATTCCATTTGCCTTCCTAATTACTTGCTGTATCTGCATGCTAACTTTGTGTTTCATGTACGAGGACACCCAGATCCCTCTGTACCGCATCATTCTGTAGTCTCCATTTAAATAATATTTTGCTTTTTTATTCTTCCTACCGAAGTGGATAACCTCACATTTTCCCACATTATACTCCATCTGCCAAATTTTTGCCCACTCACTTAACCTATCTATATCCCTTTGCAGAATCTTTGTGTACTCCTCAGAACTTGCTTTGCCACTTTGTATTGCATTCACTGTCCCAAGTTCCTTTGGGAATAGTAGCCACATCACGCACTGATCAACTAAGAAAGTGAGGTAAGTTCACCTTTGTATGTGTAACATTGGCACACAGCACCTCTGATACAGCATGATCTGCCTGGGACCCTCTCATTGATGGTCCTCTTCTTTAAAACACCTCAGAAAGGGGTGTTCCCATTAGTGTCAGTAATGGTGTTGAGGATACATAAGAACCTAAGTGCCAGTGTTAAAAAAGTGGGAAACGGTGCAGAAATGGTTTTAAAACTGCAGAAACTGCCCTTCAAATAACTAACGCTCGCTGCTGATTTTCTAGCATCTCTGGATGTCCATTATTCAGAGGCAGAAACATATTTGAGTCTCCTCCATGCTCGATTTCAGGAAATAGCATGCAGGACATTCGTAGCCCCTGTTTTCTCTGCTCCTGGAAATGCACCTGATGTACAAAATGGGCAGCGGTCTGGACTTCAGAAAATAGAGGTACAAATGTCAGCAGGCTACTCATTCACGAGGGGAATCACAGCTGAGCCTGGTGTGCTCACGGGTATACTTTCCAGCAGGAGTCACTGAGTAGTGATCAGGACAGAGAACCCTGGCTGACTTTTTTCCCGTTCCTTAGCTCAGAGGCACTGAAGCCAATCACCTACCCCTGCCTAGACCAGCTAACTCAGCAAAGATTGTACATGGGACCTTGTTTGTATGGCTCTGTCCCATCTAGGCATTTGTCCTCTGAGTTATGGGGTGTTCTGAAAATCTCCCTTTGATAATGAACCTGTAAAGTATTTCATCACTGGTATAAAGAAAGAAAGACTTGCATTTATATAGCGCCTTTCACGACCTCAGGATGCCCCAAAGCGTTTTACAGCCAATGAAGTACTTTTGAAGTGTAGTCACTGTTGTAATGTATGCTAACAAAATGATCACGCTTTGAGTACTGCGTGCAGTTCTGGTCGCCATATTATAAAAGGGATATAGAGGTACTGGAGAGAGTGCAGAAAAGATTTACAAGGATGATACCAGAAATGCGAGAGTATACATATCAGGAAAGGATGAACAGGCTGGGTCTCTTTTCTCTTCAAAAAAGGCTGAGGGGTGACCTAATAGAGATCTTTAAAATTATGAAAGGTTTTGATAGAGTGGATACAGAGAGAATGTTTCCACTTGTGGGGAAGAGCATAACTAGAGGCCATCAATATAAGGTAGTCACCAAGAAATCCAACAGGGAATTCAGAAGAAACTTCTTTACTCAGAGAGTGGTGAGACTGGAACTCGCTACCACAGGGAGTGGTTGAAGCGAATAGTATAGATGCATTTAAGGGGAGGCTGGACAAGCATATGAGGGAGAAGGGAATAGAGGGTTATGCTGATAAATTTAGATGAGGAAAGACGGGAGGAGGCTCGAGTGGAGCATAAACGCCGAATGGCCTGTTTCTGTTCCGCATATCCTATGTAACATTGCTGGCACATATTTGTATGGCAATTGTAGTGTCTCAAGGCTGTTTGCCTGATAACTCGTTCATAGATGGCAGTGTTGTGACAGGGGTTCCGACAGTTCTGGTGGACCGTCTTCCCCTTCCCTGCCAAAACAAACCTCACTGGATTTCATGTGTTACAAGCCAACAAGAAAAACACTTGTAAAGAAATAAATCAATTTAATTTGTTGCTCTGCCAGTTGGCATTGCTTATGAGACAATTACAGTAGTTTGTTTTTCGTGGATCTCCATTTGATGAAAAAAAAACTTCAGCCTAATCGAGAGCCAAGCTGGTTTGGCAATGAGGAGAAGGTGTGTCCCTCGAATTGATTGTCTTTGAAAGCATTAACAGGCTGCCCAGAACTTTACAGCATGATCACAGTAGATGGCACCATCTGGGAGGAATTACAGCTTAGTGCTACACAGCCAACAAAGACCTCACCTCGGAAAAATCAGTGCAGAAAAAACAGGGTGTGTTACCTGATCTGAAATGGTAGTTTGTACCAAAATCAAACACTGTTACTGTGGGGGAAGGGGCAAAGGGGATGAATAAGAGGGGGGAAAAAACTAATGTTAGTCGATGTGCTGTATAATGAGCAAGCTGTTTCACTTTTCCAAATAGTTTTGAACAAGTTGCAATATTAGTGTTGGAGAGAATTCTAGTTATTCCTTATTTGTGTTGAAATTTCACTAATAAAGTTATTTTTGAAGTTTGTTAGATAGAGCAGCACTCCATTTTGTAACTGGGATTATATTTGCTATGGGAACTTTGATAACATCATGTGAGCTAGAAGACTTTAAAAGGAGTTTTAATGTATTTTACAGTTTAAACTCAGTCAGCTTTTGAAGTTTTGCCTCATGGGCTTTAATATTTCAAATCCCAGGCGCCTCCTGGAATGCATTTAGCTGGTAAAGGAGGAGGTTCAACTTGGTAAAATAATTGGCTAGTTATTTGGTCAGATTTGTAAATATGTGTTGTGTAATTACGTGATCAGTGATGCAATGTAATTAGTCCGCTCTTAAAACATAAACTATTTAATGAAAATCACTTACTACCTCTTCCTTCTCCCCGAGTTCTTTTCTGTTTGCTCTCTCCAGAAATTCGGGTCGGAGGCTTCCCGGGGGTGCAAGCCCGTGTGGGATTCTGATCCTGGGCCTCCTCCAACTGCCAGCGCGCAGTGCTTGCGTATCCCAGGGGCGCAGTTAGTTCGATGCGTCCCCTGGGATCACGCCATGGAGAGCCAATGATAGCAGGGAATGCTTCATTCATAAATTTGACAGGAAGAGCTGTCAAACCTATAAATACTATAAGCCCCAAAACATAACTAAAACTTCCAATAAATTTTTTTTAAATCACATTTTTAAAATAACTATAAATTACATGAAATAACTATTTTAAACAATAATTTAAAATTTTGAAAAAATTAATTACATTTTCTAACGGGGCTAAAAATAAACTTACCTTTCTTTAAAGTATTTATAAATAGTAAACCTGTGGAAAAAATGTTTTAATTTTAATTAATTCACCACTTACCTTGTTAAAAGCAGGCCTTGCGCCTGCTTTTTAAAAGTGTAACTGCTGGAGACTTACCCTCCCGGAGAGCCCTGCAAAACAAACGTAAGTTCGATGCGCACGTGCTGCCTCTCCGGCGCACGCGTTCCACCTGTCAACCCCTTCTTTCAGGGGAACGGAAGTTCCAGTTTCCCGCCCATGCGCAGTGCATGCACGAAACCGGCACTTTCGTTGGGCCTACGTGTGAGTACCCCGTGCGTACTCACCCGTGGGGACCTGAATTTCTGGGCCGATGTTGTTTGCTGGAGAGTAGTTCTGTGGGTGCTTGTTACTGTCTGGTACTTCACCCAAGTAGCCATTCTTCATGTGTGAGTCTAGAGACTGAAGCCTAGATTTTTTCAGGATCTAGGCATCACTGGCAAGACCAGCATTTATTGCCCATCCCTAATTGCTCTGCGAAAGGTGGTGGTGGGCCTTCTTCTTGAACCACTGTAGTCCATGGTTGTAGCGATTTGATGCAACTGAGTGATTTGCTAGGCTTTGAGGGTGTCCTTGAAGCGTTTCCTCTGCCCACCTGGGGCTCTCTTGCCATGTCGGAGCTCCAAGTAGAGCGCTTGTTTTGGGAGTCTCGTATCGGGCACGCGCGCATCAACCCAAGCACCCCACCCAGCCGCCCCTTCAACCACTGTCTGCCCCACCTGTGACAGAGACTGTAGGTCTCGCATTGGACTCATCAGTCACGAGAACTCATTTTTAGTGTGGAAGCAAGTCATCCTCGGTTCCGAGGGACTGCCCAAGAAGAAGAAGGTTTGCTAGGCCACTTCAAAGGATATTTAAGAGTCAACCACCTAGTTTTAGCGATGCCCAGGTGTCATAAACCACGACTGTAGAGGATAGCGTTCTTCTCCCAGGAGCCACTGAGACACTTTCCCATTAGTTGGAAAGACAGGGGCCATGCTAGACTACATTCAAATGAAGGCATCGTGCAGCTGCCAAGAAAGTGGGCATTTACTTACCTGATGCGGTTGCTGCTGGTTGGAAAAGAGCTGGACATCGAGAGAGTGCAATCCTTTCTTGTGATGTAGACGATTAGATTGATGAAAGGAGCACATATGGCTATGATTCCTTGTACTTTGGGAAACCCTGCCCTCGGTAAAATTGCAGGCTCATAATGATGGAGTCAGTTTTCCACGGGAAAGGTGATGAATTGCTTTCTCCAACAAACAATGTACCTGTGACTTGTTTGATGAATCTGTGCATAGCTGATTGACTAACATTAGTGATACCTCTTGAGGCAGCCTAAAATAGCCCATAGCATAAACATTCAGAGCAGTGGTGAACTTGACAGGCACTGGCATTGCAGTGCCTACAGTGGAGGTCAGATCAGATAGAAAGAACATAAGAAATAGTAGGAGTAGGCCAATCGGCCCCTCGAGCCTGCTCCACCATTCAATAAGATCATGGCTGATCTGATCCTAACCTCAAATCTACTATCACTCTACATCCCTCCCGAACCCATGTGATCTCCTGGGAGAGGCGAAAAACCAGATAAAAAACCCAATGGCCAATTTGGGAGAAAAAATCTGGGAAATTCCTCTCCGACCCATCTAGGCGATCGAAACTCGTCCAGGAGATCACTGTCCCTATATTTTCTACAGTACTTACCTTCTGTAAAAGGTGATCTCCACCCCAGCCAGGAACAGGAATAGAACCATCTCCTGAAATCTAACACATAATTAGAACACAAGAAGTAGGAGCAGAACCAGGCTACATGGCCCCTGGGCCCGCTCCGTTTCCCACAGGGCCATGACCGATCCGAACCTAGACTCATGTCCAATTTCCTGCCCGCTCCCCGTAAACCCTAATTCCCTTTAGGTGTGATATAATTCATTGATGGTTCTCCTTGTAGAGTGACTCCTCCACAAACACTGTTCCTTGATAATCTGGATGCACCAGCAGCTTGTTATGTTCTGGAGTGGGGGTGTCAGTAGATGGGTGCCATATGTCTGCTATGGTGCCTGACAAGCCTGTCTCTCTGTTTCTCTTTTTACTCCAAAGAAAAGACACAGCTACACAGGGGTATTCCCAAAGGAAAATCCATTGTGGTCTCTTTAGAATGGGTAAGGGCCAAAAATGGAGTAAAACAGTTTGGCTACAAAGGGTTTAGAAGACTTTGTACTATACCTGATATTGCCGTTTAAGTTCAGTCCCACCTAAATTAATGATTAGCAACAATGGATGCCCGTTTTCTAAGGGAGTGATTGATACTCAGCATAAATAAGGTGGAAATGCTAGAGAATGTGACATCTGACATCACCACATCATTACTGTCTCATTTAAACACACCCCCCATATTTGGGCAGGTGCTTTTGGAAACCAATGGAATGGTTAGACATTAAACTGGGTGGAGATTTGGTGTAACAGATCCCTGCACCACCTTTCACCCCAGCCAACTCAAATCCCGCCTGAGAATCAGATGGTATTCGGAGGAAAATCTATACTCAAGTACCAAAAAGCTGAAACCAGGCTCCCTAGCCGAAATCAGTCCTATTTACATCCGAGATCCACAAACATGTACTTTCCACCAGTTGTCAATGGACCTCAGAACTCTTTGTTCCTCCAGTTCCGGCCTCTCATATGTCCCCCCTATCTTCAAACCACCATTGGTGGCCGTGCCTTCAGCCTTCTAGGCCCAAAACCTTGGCCTTCCCTTTCTAAACCTCCCCACCTCTCCAACGCCATCTCTTCCTTTAAGACCCTTCTTAAAACCCACCACTTTGACTGAGCTTTTGGTTAACCAATGCACCAAAAATCTTAGATTAAGTAAAATTTACCCTTGGACGGACCATAGTAAATACCTCCTCCCCTGGCTTTGAGCTTGTTCAGATTATGGCTTTTCGAGTGACTCAAAAAGCATGTTGCTGATTTGCAGCTGCTGTAGTGCTTTGACTGGAAGGCACGCTGAGAACTGAGCTCAACACAGCAGCCTTGATTTTCCACCTGCTCCCCTACCGATCTTGCAGCAGATCTGGAGCAGCTAGGGGCAGAACACTGCTCAGGGACCTACTCTATATTATCGCCGTATAGTTGGGTCCCCCCACTCCCACTTTTCCCAGCGGGCAGAGAGTACGCGCACAGGCATATAAAAATGAGATGCAAATTGGGGAACTACATTCTCTGCAATGACCACCTGTTAGGCCCAGGTGTCCAGCGTTCTCCTGATGGTGGTGGGGTCACCTCCAGTACCTGTGCAAAAGTTTATAGCTTGTGGCCTTGCACAAACCACAGCGGCGGTCACTGGTATATATTTTTTTGTTTTGGCAGGGAGAGTAGAGGTCGTCTGCATCCCCAGACTGTTGCGCTAAACTCTGCCCCCCCATTTTAGCGGGACACCCTGGTGAAGGCCTCGGCAAATGACCCAAGGCCTGCAGGTCAGTCAGGGCCAGGTGATGTACCGCCGAGGCTGGCTGAAGCCCCACCCGCTTGGGTTGCGCACCAATCAGTAGGAAACGGATAGTTTAGGCTGCTAACCATTAAAGTAGTCCAAGGTAGCTGATTTTATGCAGTTTAGATCTAAAGTTTAACACAGATTATATACTTTCTTAAAAAAATTAAATTTTCATAAACATTCTTCACGTGTGAGCTGAGACAAAAACCTGAATTTTCTACTACTTACAGAATTGAATGGTAATGGCAGGTTTGAGACAGATTCAGAGAATTACATAGAAACAGCACAGAAACAGGCCATTCGGCCCAACCGATCTGTGCCAGTGTTTGTGCTCCACACGAGCCTCCTCCCACCCTACTTCAGCTAACCCTATCAGCATAGCCTTCTACGCATTTCAGGCAAAGCAGCCCAGGCAGGGTAGCTGGCCAGCACGTGGACTGAACCCGTGTTATAACCACCAAGCTCAAACCAACTGAGCTAACCTGCCCCGCAAGTGGAAGTGTGCTGTTCAGATCCGATGGAGGAGAAATTGGAAAGCGCGCGCCCGCCAGCAGGAACTGGGCACAGGAAACAAACCCTGCGCGGAACAGGTAGGCCTTGGACCTCACTTAAATTAGACCGGTGAGCTGTGGGCGTCTGCTGCGCGTCCCAAGGCAGCTCAATTTTGGGCCACTGCAATGTCGGCGGCAGCCCTCAGGTAGGTTCTGGGAGGCGGTTTGGTGGCGGGGGTGGGGGAGTTGATCGGGAGGGACCCAAACGGGGACCAGCAATGGTCTTTGGGACCGCTGCTCCCCAGTCAGGTTTTTTTTGTTGTTGCAAAACCTACCATTTAGGTGGCGGCCTCCGCTGCTTAGACCTGGTTATCCCGATCGCAGCAGGCTCGGCTCTGGCTGTGTTCAGGGCAGCCCAGTTTTAGAAAGCAGTCCTAAAACAGGTGTTGGGCCCCCTATTTGCAATGAAAAGGGAAATGGCTGCCCATTGACTTCTGGAAGTTGTTTTCCTAACAGTTACTAACAGACAAATTTAATGCCAATTGTGCCCAATAGTTTACAGGGGAAGAGTGTATCCAGAGTCCTAGCAGAATGCTTCATGCTGCTGTAGAAGAAGGGGAAAAGCTGTTGGAGCCAGGTTTACAGCTAACTCTGTGATTTGTTGTGAATTCTTTAATTAAAAAATTTAAAACAATGTTATACGATAAATTTTATTTTTTGAGGTTTATGGGCGGAGGAACTATCAGTAGCTGTATCGTATTGATATTTTACTGGAATATGATTTATTTTGCTGTGGTGTATTTGTGCAATAATTGTTTGGGGGGGCATTGGTTGGAGAGAAAATTTCGGGAGTTTTGCGTAATTTGACTGATGAATAACAAAATGTAGTGATGGTAGAAAATAACTTATTAGAAAAAAAAAGAGACTTAAACATTTAACTAAAGCAGATGAAAAAAATTGACAAGACTGACTCAGTGGCTGCAACAGTTACAACAGACATAAAAAATTACTGTTAAGATACACAGTGACTGTCTTTGTATAACTATGTATAATATACACAGTGACTGTCTGTGCTGGGGTCAGTAATAAAGAGTTGCAGAGATGATACAGAAGAGATTCCACAGACAGATATATTCCAGTTACAGGATCTATTACAGAGACTCCATAAATTACAGTTACAGCGACAGGGGGAATTGGTTCGAGATAGTCTTCTTGTTCAAGAGCTCCATTTTCAGCAGCTGTCTCTCCTCCCCACAGTTCCACTAGACCTGCAATTCCCCACCTGCCAGTTCTGGAACCTGGAGACACTTTTAAATTAGCAGCAGCTGAGAATCAGTGCCCGTCGGCAAGTGAGAGATGAGAAGGTGCGGGCACTGGGAGGTTGCAGTCCAACAATATCATCAAACTGTGAATAGTGGCAACAAAAAAAACCTCCTGGATAAGTAGCCAGCCACAACCAGGAATATCTATTGAATGGGAGCCTGCGCCTCACACTAACCCCGAGGCCCTGCTGGAGCCCAGGGCTTGCATTTCATGCCCAGCCTAGGGTTACCAACTCTGGTTAGACATATTCCTGGAGGTGTCATCACATGACCTGCCTCCCACCGCCCTGCCCCCCACACTCCGGCCATTGGCCGCCCAACACTCGTGGTGCACCACCTTCCCAGGCCAATTGGAAAGCCAATAGACTCTTCATTTCCTGATTGGATGATTCTTAACTGTCAGTCAGTTCCCCCATGTCCAATATTTTCATAACTAGTAAACAAAAGTGTTCAAAGAAATTTTTGGAAGACCACAATTATTTTATTGCCCCTTTGATTTTTCTCCTCCATTGCTCGCAGCAGTGTCCTGGAGATTAGTCTTTAATTCCCGGAAACTCCAGGGCAATCCTGGGGGGTGGGCAACCCTAGCCCAGCTGCCGCTGCTTCTGCTGCCTCTATAGGTCCAGGGCTACTGTAGTTATTCATAACCTCAGCAGTCGTTATTTAAGGCCCACCATTCAAAATGGTGGCAGCAGCAACGCGACATCAGGAAAGTCTCTGTCATATCTGAACTGGTCCCTAAGTTTAAATACTGGCATCTGATTGGCCCCTGCCTGATAATATTCTAACATCACATGGTTCCCATGGACCAATTAGTTCTCTAGAAAGGGTTGGCATGAAAGAGGATGGGCAGTAGACAGACACAATGGGGGCAATTTTAACCTAACCATTGGGAAACCGACGAGATCGGCTGCAACACTTGTTTTACACCCCACTCGATTTTACTCTCTAGTGAAGTCAATATTGCACGGGGTGTAAAACCGACTTCCACCCGATCCCGTGGGTATCCCATTTTGCGAGTTTGGTTAAAATGATCCCCAATATTTTATAATAATACAGATTTATAGACTATATATGTGTTTACTGATTCTCTGCACACACCATTACCCCTCTGAGCCAAGATGTAGCCCAGAGCCAATGTGTATGTAAAAACAAGGCAGAAGAAACAAATCATTAGCTTATAACTTGGTGTCAATCCTCTCTTTGTCAGCAACAATGTGATAACAAAGTGTCCTTGACTGAAATGTATTTACTGGAGTAAACACAGAATGCTTGCTGTGATTTATAAAGTACAATACAGATTTTTAACGAGAGTCAATAATTGCAGTGTTTGCTATGTCATGAATTTTAATGTAATTGTCATAGAATCATAGAATAGTACAGCACAGAAGGAGGCCATTTGGCCCATCGAGTCTGTTAGGGCTCTTTCGAAGAGCAATCCAGTTAGTCCCACTCCCCTGCTCTTTCCCCATATTCCTGCAATTTTTTCTCCTTCAGGTTTTGATACAATTCCCTTTTGAATGCTACTTTTGAATCTGTATCCACCACTCTATCAGGCAGTGCATTCCAAATCCTAACCACTCGTTGTATAAATAAAGTTTTCCCTCATCTCGTCCCTGGTTCTTTTGTCAATCACCTTAAATCTGTGCCCTCTGGTTATCGACCCTTCAGCCATTGGAAACAGTTTATCTTTATTTACTCTTTCTAAACCCTTCGGCCGCGATTTTGCCGGTGCTCAGAGAGGCGGGTCAGAGGTTAAAATGCTATTGATTGACGGTGAGTCCCCAACTCGCTATCAACCTGCCTCCAAACAGCTTTCCCAAATATCGGGTCCCCGATTTGCGAATGGACCCGACACCTAGTGGCGGAAAATGGATTCAAGGCAATTACCTGCCTATTAACAGGTACTTGTCCGTAGTTTTCAGCCTGTTTTTGGATTTTCCCACTTCTGGGTCAGGTTTACCGATGTCCGGACACCACGCCAGGTAAGTGTGGCGTGTTGTGAGTCTGGTGTAATGTTTGTGAAAAGATGACAGCTGCAGAAGTGGTGTGAAGGATGCAATGTTGCACATGGTGAGTTTCAGAGCAAAGAAAATGTTGGTTACTGCATTTTAAAAACATGTACAGATTTCTTTAGCTTACAAGTTTTTAAATCCAACTATATGTCCAGTGCCACCTCATTGGGAGAACCTCTCTCACCGGTGACAGATCGCTTCTGTCACCTCACCTGCAGCTGCCATCTATTCCAGCATCTGGAGGGAGTCATTGGCGAGCCTGGGTGCAAGAGCTCACCTTTGTGCAGCGATTGTCAGTGTTTTCAGCACCTCAATGCTATCAAACACTGAGAAATCAACTGTCAAAATAAAATTGTGCGTGGTCCCTTTAAGGAAACCGGCAGATGACGCGTCATCAAATGACGTCATCAGACCCGATTCCTGTTAATTGGCCGGTAAGCCCACAGGGCGGGCCTAACAAGGCCAATCAAGGGAAAATCACGACTGTGGAGCGGAGGAAGCTGGGGGCAGGACCGGAACCCGGAAACCAGCTGTCCCACACCCATCCCGACACCGATCACAAAATCGCGGCCTTCATGATTTTAAACACCTCTATCAAATCTTCTCTTACCCTTCTCTGCTCCAAGGAGAATAACCCCAGCTTCTCCAGTCTATCCACGTAACTGCATTCTCTCATCCCTGGAACCATTCTAGTAAATCTCTTCTGCACCCTCTCCAAAGCCTTCCTAAAGTGTGGTGCTCAGAATTGGACAATATTCCAGCTGGGGCCGAACCTTTAAATTACATTTTAAATGTATCCCCTCCTCGTCTGTCTATTGCTACGTTCAGCTATTTTACTTTTCTGAAACTGAAGGGGGCACTTTAACTCCCTTCCCCCTCCCGCGGGAACAGAGCGGATGAAGGTGGTGGGGTGGGGGTTAAGATAGCGCCGCATTCCTGCCCTCCCCCCACAATGTTAACTAGCCTGAAATCTGGCCCGGGAAGTCTGCCTCCCCCAGAGGAGCGGGGCCTAATTTAAATGGCAAAGTCGAGTCCCGATGGCGCCACTGGGACGTGCACGCCATTTTAACCGCGGGCCGGTCTAAGGCATGCAAACCCGCCAGCAAGGATATTGGCCACAGGAGGCCCAGGCAAGCTCCTCCTTGCCCCACAAGGATGCACTGGGCCACCCCTGCCCCGGGCTTCCACCGCCGCCCCCCCCCCGACCCGATCGCAGACTTTCCCAATCATCCCCCATTCCTTACTTACCTTGTGTTTCCCCCCGTCCACCGCCGGTGACGTTATTCCCGCCGACTACTGACAGGAGTCAGTGTCGGAAAATGCTAATGAGGCCCGGGATTTTAAATCTCCCCAGCCTCATGTTCCAGACTGTTTGCCACCCTCTTCTGACCTCGCACCTCCAAGTCCTGGCCCGAGTTAAAGTCAGAGCCTAAAACTCCCTCTAAACAAATAAATTTTATGTAACAGTCAACATGATGAAGCATTAAGTGTTCTTTCAACTCAAACTTTACATTTTAATTTCATATTGAAGGACATGCCTTAAACTAGAAAGATGCTAGCTGCTTTTTGCCTAGATTCAAGGTGGTTTCTGTCCTTTCACTGACAAATATTACGTGGTTAAAGCTATAGCCTTCCATAAAATCTCTCTGGTAAAGACATTTATGGGTTTAATTTCCTTTGCATAGATTCCTGTCCACACTATGTTAATGCACAGAGGAAATTAAACCCATTAGTTGACATTGCAAACTCTGGTGGAAAATAAAAGTACCATAATTTTTTCTCGCAGTCAATGCAATGGGAAAGACGATTGTTGTCATAACAACAGGAAGTTCTTACTTATTAGATTGACCTTCCCTATTCATCGCTGATAGATTCGAGGCCCCGCTGTATAGTCAAGGAGTAGTCGAGCAAAGAATCTCAGGTTTGGGTTTGTAATCGGATTACAGCTTTCAGCTTGCACAGTGAAGTTTACTGCGGGGCAAAGACAGTTAAATGATAAGAAGTTTCAACAGAAATATAGGGGGGAATTTTAACCTAAAAGAACAGGTGGGTTTGGAGCGTGGGGGTAGTTAAATTGTTAAAAATGGGATTCCCGACCTGATCCCACCTCCAACCCTAGATGATCTAGACGAGGGAACTAGATGTAATATCTCCAAGTTTGCAGATGATACAAAGCTGAGTGGGCGTGTGTGCTGTGAGGAGGATGCCGAGAAACTCCAGTATGATTTGGACAGGTTGGGTGATTGGGCAGATGCATGGCAGATGCAGTATAATGTGGATAAATGCGAGGTTATCCACTTTGGTGGCAAAAACAGGAAGGCAGATTATTATCTGAACGGCAATAGATTGGGAGAAGGGGAAGTGCAACGAGACCTAGGTGTCCTTGTGCACCAGTCGCTGAAGGTAAGCATGCAGGTGCAGCAGGCGGTTAAGAAGGCAAATGGTATGTTGGCCTTCGTAGCGAGAGGGTTTGAGTACAGGAACAAGGATGTCTTGCTGCAGTTGTACAGGGCCTTGGTGAGACCACACCTTGAGTATTGTGTGCAGTTTTGGTCGCCTTATCTGAGGAAGGATGTTCTTGCCATGGAGGGAGTGCAGCGAAGATTCACCAGACTGATACCTGGGATGGCAGGAATGACATATGAGGAGAGATTGGGTCGATTGGTCTTATATTCGCTGGAGTTTAGAAGAATGAGAGGGGATCACATTGAAACTTATAAAATTCTAACAGGACTAGACAGACTAGATGCAGGAAGGATGTTCCCGATGGCGGGGGAGTCCAGAACCAGGGGTCACAGTCTAAGGATAAGGGGTAAGCCATTTAGGACAGAGATGAGGAGGAATTTCTTCACCCAGAGAGTGGTGAACTTGTGGAATTCTCTACCACAAAAGGCAGTTGAGGCCAATTCATTAAATATATTCAGGAAGGAGTTAGATATATTTCTTAAGGCTAAAGGGATCAAGGGATATGGGAGAAAGCAGGGACAGGGGGCTAAAAATTCGGTATCGCCGCGCCAGGTCTTTAGTGCCCGAAATTTTGCGCTCGCCCGGATTCCCGTAGCGCCCGCCTGAAATTCCGTTGCGCCGCCCCAAGACGGAGGCGGGCGCTATTGCAGGGTTTGGCCGCCTCGTTTGGGGCGATGAAAGTCAGTTTCAGGCGTCCAGCTGCCGCTGCGGCACCCGATGCGGTGCGGCAGGCTGGGGTACTGCAGGCCTCCTCCTTCTCTTAAGGAGGAGCTGCCTGCAGCCGTGAGATCGCCACTGGATTCCCCCGGCAAATGAGCCCGGCACCACGGAGAAGTGCCAGGCTCGCGGGAGTCAGACACCAATGCAGTGGTGGTGCAGGAGTCCGGGGAGGGAGGTGCGGCCAGGCGGCCGCCGGGAAAGCGGCCGGCCGCCCCTCCACCTTTATGCGCCAGCCTCTCGGAGCTGCAAGGCACCGTTTTTCAAACGCTGTTTGCGGCCGCTACGGGCGAGGCGGCCGCAACTGAATTTGGCCATCGGCACGGAATAGCATTGGAACCGGGGCGCTGCGCACACCAATGACGTCATCGGTGCCGGCGCAGCGCTACCGGCTAACGCCGATGTTAGGGACCAACTGAACTTCCGGCGCAAACCACTCTATAGCCAATAAGTGGGCGCAAACACGACTGAATTTCTAGGCCAGGGTACTGAATTTGGATGATCAGCCATGATCTCATTAAATGGTGGAGCAGGCTTGAGGGGCCGAATGGCCTACTCCTGCTCCTATCTTCTATGTTTCTATGTAACCCGCCCACTTCCGGTTTTAATGGAGGCGGGACGGGAGAGGGCAACCAACCCGCTCCCAAGAGGCGGGATGTCAATTTAAATATTATAATGAGGCTGGAAGCCTCTTTTTTAACCTCCATTTTGTTTTTAACTGCATGTGGACAGGTTTTACACAATTCATAAAACCCGGCAGTTACAGCAATGCGGGGACTGCTGGATCTAGGAGGTAAGTGCCTTTATACCTACCTCCTGAATCCAGGGTCCCTAGCTAACCCACCCCCTGTGAACGGAGACCCCTTCACGAGGCCTCCGATCACCCCCCCACACCAGGCCTCTTTCCCCCCCCACCCCCCAAACGATGATGCTGAGGCCGGCCATGATCCTCCCTTCTCACCACCCTGATCATCTAGCCCCGATCCTCTCTTTCCCCCCCCCCCCCCCCCCCCCCCACGATCGTCTGCTTGAACCCCCCCCCCCACCCCCCGATCCTTTTAGCGGCCTGGCCCCCGATCCCTCCCTTCCTCCTCTGTGCGGCCTGGTGCTACAGGCCCACCCACCCACAGTCAGCCAGCCAGCCTCGCAATCTGGTTGGCTGCAGGCAGGAAAGCAAGGCCTCGCGTGCAAATCAGGCCCTGCTGTTAAAGTTGGCAGGGCCTGCGGGAAACCTGGCCTCCCGGGTTCCCGACTGCCTCGGAGCAACCCCCCCCACCAGCCCCCAACCCATCCTCCTCCTTAAAATCCAGCCCATAGATTATTCAACAAATTGTACTTTGGGTAAAATTTTGATTAAAGAGAAATAATGTAAATATATCAACTAATTTTACTGCTAAGCAACTATAATAAAGTAATCTTAATAAATGTTGTGATGTAAATATTCTCAATATTAAACAGAAGCAAAGTAAGAACAGACCAGTCAATGTGAAGCTGTCCTGTGCCATAGAGCACCAGGTCACAGGTTGGCTTCTGGAAGAACACAGGTGTTTTCTCATGTGGTGAGCAAGGCCACAATGGGCACTGCCATTCTCATAGCGACACCCTTAGCAACGCTGAGGGCAAGGGATGCCTGTGTGTCCTTGGCATCCAGCGATACTCGGGCATCGGAAGCATTTAAAAATGAAAAGGCCAGGGGAAAGAAAAATCAGGTGATGATGTGTATAATGGGTGACCGGTTTTCTACTGCCCAGTTTGCATCCCTGCCAAAGTTGGATTTTACCCCACAGGGTTTTTCTAGAGAACTTAAACCAGCTTTTCTGAGATACTGGCCAAATTATTTCCATAAAACTCCTCAGGCAGGCCCAATAATGCTGTGGCTGGGTCCCCAATTGAGTTTCCTCTGGTGGACACCCTAGATGTGCCGTTAATGGGGTGGGTGCCTCCTGGATGCATGACTCCAGGTGGATTCCCCGCTCAGGCCTGAGTTAAAGTTACAGTCGGGTCTCAATGATGTCATCGGTCCGCAACATGCATATGTAAAGAAGGACCCTGTTGGCTCCGGGCGTGTGTCCATGCTGCCTGCTCAGGAGAGCCGGTTAAAATTACAGATGTTGCGATCGTGGCGGCTTTCAGATAGGTAAGAGCCAGGGCGATTTTAACTGCCCACCCACCAGGTATCTGCTGAGTGAGTAGGGTTAAAATCGCCCCCATTGGCGGGTGGATAGGTGTTCAGCCCCCACACAGATCTGCTCCTAAAAGGTCTCCTGAGATAATTTGACACCAAGATATTGTTCCAGAAGCTTGCATTGAGCTTCATTGGAACTAAGACGGAGATCTCAGCGTGGGAATGAGCAGGTGAGTTAAAGTGGTACCCCACAGGGATGTTAGGGTTGCATATGCAGGCAGAACGAAGATGCTGATCAAAGTGGACTTCTATGTTTGGTGTCCTCAATGTAGAGAAGACCACACAGCGAATACAGTAACTAGATTGGAGAAAGTGCACTTGATTTACGTTTCCAGCGAAGGAGTGTTTGGACCCTCGGACAATAGTGTGAGAGGAGATAAATGGACAGGTTTTGCATCTCCATTGGTTGCACGGGAAGGTGCCAGAAGAGGGCAGCTTCAAGTTGTGGTGGAAGATTGAACAAGGATATAACACGAGGACCGGTTCCTGTGGAAATTGGAGCGGAGAGGTGGTGAGATAATGTTGTCGGCTAATAAAAATGGAATTTGATTTATTTTTAGCCATCATAAACCAGTGGCTCAAGAGAATATGTGAACTGGGGAAACCACAAAAAATATATGGTCAAAATGAATCACAGAGGGAACAAAAATAGAGATAACGTCTTCTGCAGTTTGGACAAAAGGATATATGAAATGTTATGTCAACTACCTGAGTTCAACTAAATAACAATGGCACATAGGAACAGGAGTAGGCCATTCAGCCCCTTGAGCCTGTTCTGCTATTCAATGAGATCATGGCTGATCTGTATGTTAACTCCATCTACCCGCCTTGGCTCATATCCTTTTATACCCTTGTCTAGCAAAACATCGATCTCAGATTTAAAATGATTTGATACAAGAGTCAGTGAGGAATATCCAGTCATGTGTTTCATCTTTTAATTTTAGATGCCCCATTGATGGTTTGGGTTGATCAAATTTTATTCTTTAAATAGGCCAATGGCTTCTGTAAAAAAAAAATGGCTGCAAAAACATACAATTGGGGTCGTTTTCACATGTCTATGTATGAGAAAGCAACTGAAGTAAATATGTAGACTATTATAACGTATTTTGCGATGTATACAAAAGATGACTATACCAACATGTGACAGCACAGGCAATTTTAAATCTGATTTACTCGGTAATTCACCATATAGCATGCTGTATTATAAGTCACTGTATGGCAAAAATTACATTCACACTAAAAGCAAAATACTGCAGGCGCTGGGAAACTGAAGTAAAAACAGAAAATGCTGGAGACATTCATCAGGTCAGGCAGCATCTGTAGAGAGGATCAACATTTCAGGTCAACGAGCTGAGTGCTTCCAGCATAACGTCCACACTGTTTGTGTCTCGGTGCAGGTGGACTCAACACCCAGCAGAATGTGAGATGATTTAGTCAGTTCTCAACTGGGGGGTGGGGGAAAGTGACATGTTAAAAATAATTTCCCTTTTTTTCCTGTAAAAAACAGTCACACTACACATCCTTCTCCAACTGAGACATTAGTTGGCACCATAAGAGCTGTAAGTCAAGCCTAAGACTGTACTTGCAGAGCCCCCATGGGTTTCTCTTCTTCTTAGGCAGTCCCTCGGAACCGAGGATGACTTGCTTCCACATTAAAAACGAGTTCTCAGGTGACTGATGAGTTCAATGTGGGACCTACAGTCTCTGTCACAGGTGGGGCAGACGGTGGTTGAAGGGGCGGGTGGGTGGGGTGCTTGGGTTGACTTGCGCTGCTTGCGCTTGGCTTCCGCTTGCTCCCGGCGAAGAGACTCGAGGTGTTCGCCGCCTTCCCGGATGCTTCTCCTCCACTTTGTGCGGTCTTGGGCCAGGGATTCCCAGGAGTCAGTGGGGATGCTGCACTTTTTCAAGGAGGCTTTGAGGGTGTCCTTGAAGCGTTTCCTCTGCCCACCTGGGGCTCTCTTGCCGTGTCGGAGCTCCGAGTAGAGCACTTGTTTTGGGAGTCTCGTATCGGGCATGTGGACGATGTGACCCGTCCATCGGAGCTGATCGAGCGTGGTCAAAGCTTCGATGCTGGGGATGTTAGCCTGAGCGAGAACACTGACCATGGGTTTGTAGCTGGTGCATATTGCACTTCAGCATCTCAAGTAAAGAATATTCTCCCTGCTGCATTTCACAAAGGTTACTGTTGAAATGCAATACAAGAGAGACACTGCCTCTTTAAAAAAAGTCCTCTTAACAGGCTGTGTTTTCACAGGTAAGTACTGTGAATTACACTCCAGGGGTTGTTACTGTGAAAAGTATTTACTGAGTCTTCTGTTGCCCAGGGTTATTGTCAGTCACATTTTGTGGTGTGCCTTGCCCCATTGTTTATCTTACAGCTGTCGGCAAAACCTTCCTGACTGATTTATTTATACATATATAAAGGGTCGATTTTAACTCGGGACGGGAATCAGGGATGCTGGCAGGGAACCATCTGCCCAAACCCCCACCCCCCCCCCCCACCATGCCGCCCCCCCTGCCCCGACGCCCCCCCACCCCCGGAGCGTGAGACCTGTGTTGGATCCGTGGTTCAGTGGATATGCTATTATTAAATAATCACACGGATGCTGTACATTAACAAATAACAGGTCTTTACTGGAGGAGGGTAGTCTCTAGACTGGGGGTACAGAGGCATGCGCAAAGCTTATACACCGGTGTGGTCACTGCCGGTACTACAGTATACAGGAGCTGTAAAAGTAGTTCTGCCTTAAAGGCACATACACTACAATTCCTCCCCTTTTAGATTAGTAATACCCCTAATATTCAAATAACAATTAACATTTCAACATGTACATTAAACAACAAAAGTCCATTTATAGATTCAGTCTTTGGGGCGGCTTCCTGACCCTTTCGGGTTAGCGCCTTTTCAGAGGTTCTTGTTCTTGGTGCAGAGGCGATTCTGACCCCTTTTCATCGGGTAGTTCATCGGGTTCCACTGCTACTGGGTCTGAAGTAGATGCTACCGGTATGTCAGGTTCATCCCCAGGTACTCGAGACATGGGGTTGACGCATTCCTGTGACGCTAAGATCTGATCGACGTGGCGTCTCATAATGTTCTCCCCGACATCCACTGTGTACATTAATGGCCCCTGCCTTGTACATATCGTTCCGGGTTGCCACTTCTCTGTTCGATAGTCACGGGCCAAGACTGGTTGCCCTACATTGAAGCTCCTTGTCGGCTTCTCATTAATGTGCTGGAATTGTTTGTCCTCAACATTTCTTCGCACATTTGGTCTGAGCAAGTCCAGACGAGATCTCAACCTTCGGTTAAAGAACATCATGGCCGGGGTCTGGTTGGTAACTGCATGTGTCGCGTTTCAGTAGGCTAATAATAAATTGTCCATCTTATGCTGTAGTGGAATTTCATCGTCGCACATGGCCTTTATCGCCTTCTTAAAGGTTTGTACGAACCTCTCAGCCAATCCATTTGTGGCTGGATGATACGGGGCGGATGTGTAATGCCTTACCCCATTCCTTGAATTTTTGGAACTCGTCGGACACAAACTGTGGTCCATTATCAGAGCAAATCTGCTCTGGCAAACCGTTTCTGGCAAATATGGTCCGTAGGACTGCAATCGTTTTCTCTGTAGTGGTTGAAGACATTTTTATCACCTCAGGCTACTTTGAATGAGCATCCACTGCTATTAAGAACATTGAGTCCATGAATGGACCAGCGAAATCAATATGTACCCGTTGCCATGGAGAGGAGGGCCACTCCCATGGGTGCAGAGGGGCATGTGGTGGTGCATTTTGGAACTTCTGGCATCCTAAGCAGCTCTTAGTTAGGTCTTCGATTTGTTGATTGATTCCCGGCCACCACACATAAGCCCTAGCAAGGCTTTCCATTTTCACTCCCCCCAGATGACCTTCATGTAGCTCATTTAGCACTCTCTCCCTTAACTTGGGTGGAATCACCACTCTGGATCCACACATCACTGTCACCTGGCATACTGACAGCTGTTCTCTTCTGGATGAGAATGCTGGCAACAGTGAGTCGCCATGTGTTGGCCATCCCCTCACCGTCAATTCATATACCCGTGACAGCGTCGGATCATTGCGGGTCTCCTTCTCTATATCCGCGTTTGTTACTGGCAATCGTTCAATTATTGACGAATAAAATATCTCGATAGGGTCCACTGCTGGTGCTTCCTCCACAGTAGGCAGTGGCAGGTGCGATAGCCCATCAGCGTTCCCATGCTGTTTCGTGCCTTTATATTCTATTTCATATTGATTCGCCCCTAGAAACAGGGACCATCTTTGTAACCGCTGTGCAGTCATCACTGGAACGCCCTTCTTAGGATTAAAGATGGAGACAAGTGGTTGGTGGTCAGTCAGCAAGGTGAACTTCTGCCCATGCAGATAGTGGTTGAATTTTTTTACTCCCCATACTAGGCTGAGGGCCTCCCTGTCAATCTGGGCGTAGTTGCACTCGGCTGAGGTTAGTGACCGAGACGCAAAGGCTACTGGCCTCTCCAACCTGTCTGGGAATTTGTGCAACAGCACCGCTCCAATACCGTAGGGTGATGCATCACATGCCAAATGAATTGGTAGTGCTGGGTTGAAATGGGCCAACACCTCTTTTGATGTGATCAATTCTTTACACTTCTGGAAAGCTCGTCTATGTTCGTCATCCCACTTCCATGGTACCCCTGTTTGCAGTAGGGTGTTCAGCGGGTGTAATACCATAGACAAATTTGGTAAGAACTTGTGGTAGTAGTTTACCAGCCCAAGGAACGACCTCAGTTGCGACACATTTTCCGGTGCTGGAGCCTTGACTACTGCCTCAATCTTGTCAGGGGACTTATGTAACCCCTCTTCATCAATGACGTGGCCACAATACGAGATCTGTTTCTGGAAAAACTCGCACTTGTGGCGATTAGCTCGTAGTCCATACTCCTTTAATCTGGTGAGCACCTTCTCCAAGTTGGCGAGGTGATCACCGTCATTTTCGCCCGTGACCAAGATGTCGTCCAAATAACACTGGGTCCCTGGAATCCCTTGCAGGACATGATCCATCGCCCTTTGCCAGATAGCCGGAGCCAAGGCTACTCCAAACACCAGCCGGTTGTATTGATAGAGACCTTTATGAGTGTTGATCGTAAGGTAATGTTTCGAAGCTTCTTCTACCTCCATTTGCAAGTACACCTGGGCTAGATCAATTTTGGTGAAGCGTTTACCTCCAGATAGTGAGGCGAAAATATCCTCAATTCGTGGAAGCGGATATTGCACCGTGTGAAGGACTGGGTTCACTGTCACCTTAAAATCCCCACAGATGCGGACCTTCTTTGGTTCCCCAGGCGTATTACTCAACGACCTCTTCATTACAGGAACGATGGGTGTAGCCCACTCGCTCCAGTCCACTTTGGACAGTACTCCTGAATGTTCCAACCCTTCCAGCTCTGCTTCAACAGCTGGTCTGATCGCATAAGGCACTGGTCTGGCCTTCAGAAACTTTGGGCTTGCATTTTCCTCTATTTTAATCATTGCTGTTATTCCTTTTAGTGTTCCTAGTCCCTCCTGGAACACTTCTTTTGCGTCAGTTAGCATTTTTGACAGTCGTCCAGGTGTGACGTCATCATCGTTTTTGGCCTCAACCTTCAGTGCCTGTATGGAATGCCAATCTAATTGTATCTTCCGGATCCATTCACATCCTAGCAGTGGTGGTCTTCCATTTGGCAATACATATATATCCATTTTAGGTATTTTCTGGCCTTTATATGTCACTTTCACCCTTATTTTTCCTTTGGGGTAGACTTTTTGCCCGTATATGTCTTCAAGACAATCTCTGTAGCTTTCAAGGGTATGTGTGAAAATAGCCGCTTGTAGTCTCTTTGATTTATGACTGTTAGAGCTGACCCTGTGTCCAATTCCATTTCCACTTGGACTCCGTCTATCTTGAGTGTAACCCAGATAGTCTGGTGATCCTCCATTTCGGTTACCTTATGTAATTTCAGACAACCCAGCTCCTTGCTTCCGGAGTCTGTGTCACTTTTCTGTTCGTCTGGACCACTGTCCATCACCTGGTGTACCTTTTTGTACTTCTCCTGTGGAGATTTCTTACTGTTGGTTTTCTTCCCAGACCTGCAGACTCTTGCTATGTGTCCTGCTTTCCCACACTGCCTGCACACTTGGTCCTTGAACCAACAATCTTTCTGGTCATGTGTTGTTCTGCCGCAGTGATAGCACTTCCCTGTTCCACAGGACATTTCATTGGTGCCATATTCTTGCGGTCTCCGTTGTATCTCTGCAGCGCCCCTTGCGGCTGCTTCGTGTGATACTGCCATACTGAAAGCTTTGTCCAGCGTAAGGTCCTTTTCTGATAGAAGCCATTTCTGGGTTCCTTCACTTTGTAGCCCACACACAAACTTGTCCCTTAATGTGTCTGCTAGTCCCGCTCCAAACTGGCAGTGTTTCGATAGCTTGCGCAGTTCCGTTAGGTACTCAGCATTGCTTTTGTCTTTGTGTTGGTTCCTTTTATGGAACTTAAATCGTTCTGCTATCAGCAGTGGTGTGGGGTTTAAGTGGTCCTGTAGGATTTCTACTATGCTTTCAAAATTCTTGTTTACTGGTTTCTCTGGGGTTATTAGATTTCGCAGTAACCCATAAGTTTTTGCACCCATGGAATTTAACAGAACCAGTGCTTTATTAGCATCTGGCACTTCATTCGCCCTGCAGTACACCTCAATACGTTCCACATATGTCGCCCAATCTTCGACTTCATTGTCGAACGCAGAGATACTGCCACTCTTCGGCATCCTTGGGTGTCCGTCAACTATCACAAATGGCGCCTCCCGCGCTTCCCCTTCTTCTCTGCTGGCACAAAATGGCATCTCCCGCGCTTTCCTTCCTTCCCGCGCTCGCCCTTCTCCGCTGCGGCTTCTAAAAATGGCGTCTCCCACGCTCTTCCGTCTTCTCCGCAGCTCAATGGCGTCTCCCGCGCTCTCCCTTCTTCTCCGCGGCTCAATGGCGCCTCCCGCGCTCTTCCTTCTTCTCCGCGGCTCAATGGCGTCTCCCCTTTCTTCGCCCTGCAGACCCTGTTCAGCCCGTGAGCACTGGCTGTGCTCTGCGCGTTCTTCTTTTTATATTTTTCGACGCCGCTCAGTGTAAAACCCGGCTGTTTCCTATCCTCTCTCTCTCCGGTTTGTTTTATTTTCCTCGACGCCGCTCGGTGTTCAAACCCCGGCTGCGCCCTGCGCTCTTCACCCTCTGTCTTACCCCGTCGACGCTGCTCGGCTCTCTCTCCGCCGTCGGTCGGCTCCAGCCGCCGCTGCTCGGCAAGGGTCTGCGCTGGACCTGTCGTCGGTCTCTTACTGCTCGTTGTGGCTGGGGAACCAAGCCCGGCTCTCCACAGCCTCCCCTGTGAAGTTGGATCTCTGCCTGACTGCTGGGCGGTTGCTCGTGGTCGACGCCCGTGTTCCTGGCCTCTACTATTTTTTAAAAAAAAATTTGTTGCAGGTAGATTCAAATCGACACTCGTCGCCACTGTTGGATCTGTGGTTCAGTGAATGTGCTATTATTAAATAATCACACGGATGCTGTACATTAACAAATAACAGGTCTTTACTGGAGGAGGGTAGTCTCTAGACTGGGGGTATAGAGGCATGCGCAAAGCTTATATACCGGTGTGGTCACTGCCGGTACTACAGTATACAGGAGCTGTAAAAGTAGTTCTGCCTTAAAGGCACATACACTACAACCTGGGTTCTAAATAAACACATAAGAGAGAAACCAATAGAAGTGATATGGTGAGATGAAGAGGGGTGGGAAGAGGCTCGTGTGCAGCATAAACACCGGCACAGACCATATGGGCTGAAAGGCCTGTTTCTGTGCTGTACATTCAATGTAATTTTGCCAGAGACAGTAAGTGGGGGGACAATATTCATTTTCCCAGAACTGTACCTGGAAGGAACGGTTATTTTCTAGTTCAAAAAGCAGTCTTCTGTATTACAGGATCTGAAACGTCGTGGGGTGGGGGGTGAATTTTATCCCTCCCCACCCCCCCCCCCCCGCCACACCTGGCAGAAACCAAAGTTGCCCACTTCAGACCCCCACCTGCACCGATTCCTTGCCCCCACTGCCACTGAGTTAAAATCGAACCCCTTGCCTCAGGGTCATTTGCCTTCGTCACAAGCGATGCTTTTCCACTCAGAAATGCCATTTATGAGGCAATGTACAGGAATAGCACTTAATTGCAACAACTATACCAGTGGGCTGAAATCCTTGCCTAATAATTTTAGTTAAAAAATAGGCACAAGTAAAGAGCAGTGTTTTTATTCACGTCCGTTTTTTTGTTAAAATTAGCAAAGGCTGGGATCTGGACTCTCGGGCCCTCCCTTTTCTATTTATTCCTCTCTCTCCCAAAGTTGACCCTCTGTATGCAAGTTATTTTCCTCCGAACCGCTGAACCAGATTTAATAAGCTTTGATGTTAGGTCCAAAAATAGTTCATGAATAGGGCCATTCTTCCTCAGCTGAACCATGATGTGTGTTCTTTAACCGATTCCAAAGTATGCTCATGGCCAGTTTTCCAGAAGCACTAGCTGGACGCTGAAATTACGGGAATGAATTTATAAATAAAACACTAGAATTTACACTCGGAAGGATGATTCTCGGATGCATAACTTGGGCTGAAATTCACTGTTCAACAGGGACTGTCAATGATCTGCTGTTTGATGCCCATGATGCCATTACTTAGGTTATGGGTATGGAAGAAATAATAAGGCAATAGGATTGATAATATCGGCAGCTTTCCATCACTGTCATAATAAAAATCACCCGATTCACAATAATTTCAAATCTGCTTTACCAGATTAAAGGATGCTGTTCACCAAAATCTGGCAGATATTCATAAAATAGTGCTAATTACTTTGGATAAAAGAGAAACAGCACATATTCTTGTTCTTAAACAATCTTCACTTCTGAATCACGTTTCTAATTTAGCTACAAAGAACATTAGGGCCGATTTTAACTTGGGGAGGGAAGTGTGATTACGAGGGCCGAAGTGGGAAGTGAACCATCCGCCTCCCCACCCCGCCCCTGCCCCCGCCCGCCCCACCCCGGATTGTGAGGCTGGCACAGGAGGTTATAACTCCCAGACCTCATTCACATTCCTCGGCTAGGCTCCCTCCCAGAGCCGGTGGGAATGGCGTCAACACCGTCGGGCAACGGTCAAAATTAGTGGGTCAGTCTGCCACCGGGGACCAACAGAAACAGCCCCAGGCAAGGTAAATACAGATTGGAGGGGGCGGGTGGGTCAGCAAGTCCGCAATCGGGGAGGGGGGAATCCTGTGGCAGAGGAGGCCCAAGGTATTCGCCTGGGCCCATGAGGAGCACTCCTACTCCTCCTGTCCCACAAGGAAACTGTAAAAAATAGAAATTAAATACCACTTAGCTGGGCATCTTGTGGCTTGGACTCCTGCTGCCACCAGTTTTTACTGGCACTCGGAGACCATGCCAGAGGGCTGTGAATGCTGAGTCTTTGAGTATCTTCAAGACTGAGATAGATAGATTGTTGGACTCTAGAGGAATCAAGGGATATGGAGATGGGGCGGGAAAGTGGAGTTGAGGTCGATGATCAGCCATGATCTTATTGAATGGTGGAGCAGGCTTGAGGGGCCGAATGGCCTACTCCTGCTCTTATGTTCTTATGCAGTCCTTAGTCAGGCCCCAGTTAAAATAGCGTGCGCATCCTGATGACATCATCAGAACACGAAATTGCCATTTAAATTCGGCCCCCGCTTTTCTGGGCCGCCTAAAAAAAGTGCACGGTTAAGATGGCGGGGGTTGGGAATGAAGCGGGACTAGAGCGGTAATTACTCCCAGGTCATTTTAACTGCACACCCGCCCTATTCCCACCCGGTATGGTTGTTGGGGAGGGGGGGAGGGGGAGGTGGGGAGGCTGGGTGGCGGGGGGTCCTCTGAGCACTTAAAAAAAAAACTTGACTTGCTACCACACTGGAGTTCTCCTCCACAAGATGTCAAGCTCAAATGATGTGAGGCAGCCTCGCCAGGGGCTCTAACACCATTGTGTTTCAGAGTTTGATTGGGACCTGGTTTTGGAGTTACACTGTCACTTTTGCATTGCTGTGAAGGGGAAAATGCAGAAGTGCCAGCATTTGGACCCATAGAATGATGGTAGACCACTGCTCCCAGATTACAGATGAGACATTACTGGCGCAATAAGCCCTCAACCTTTTGTTTTGGACATCACAACACACACTTGGTCATTTCTGGAAATCTTGCAATTAATAACAAGTAACAGCTGCTGTTAATGTTTGCAAACTATTTATGGATAAAAAAGGCACAGTTGGAATACTGAAAGGGTTAACAGCGCCTGTGTATCTGAGGTGAAAGTTTAACTGGGGCATGAACTCTGGATCTTTCCCTGCAGTTGATCAGTCTAGCCCTGGCCACACTTCATTGGATCATCATTATCATCACCCAATTTGAAAGTGAATATTCCTACCAGAAACCATTAGGGACTGAACAAGTCGAACTAGAAAAGTGAGAAAACTTGACGCCACCTGCCCTTTGCTATGTAAAGAATGTTGATAGAGAACGCTTTGAAAACATGTACTGTAACTAAAATAATAATTTTGGATAAAAACAGTAAAGGCAAACCTAAAAATGTCAACGGCAAGTGCTTGTCCGTGTAAGGTTTGACTCACAATGATTACAGAATGCAACAACAAACAATACATTATCACAGCAGATCAAATAAAATGGGTTTGAAGTTTACTTCAATGACACCAGCATTCCTCAGTAAGCATTAAATAGACAAATCCTAAAAGCCATAAGTACCACTGGAAAAATTAGATTATTGTTTAAGTATGTTGCTTTTGATGAATGTAAATTGTTAATGTTTGTCAATACATTAGTCCCAGCTATGAAACTATATCATGGGTTGAGGATCTATTTGACTTTGAAACAAAGGAACCGCTAAAAACAGATGAGGGAGATTTTCTTCGGGAAATTAGAGAGTGGTATAAAAGTGAGAGTTGGCAATCCTTTACTCGCTCTTATTTGGCTCTTAATGAATTTGACCAAGGGAGAGGGGAGAGATCAACATTTACAAAGGTTTTCTTTTCTCTGCCTCATACAATATGCATTAAAATAGCTCCACTCCACACAAAGGTTTCCTTTCTTTGATTCATACAATTTATGCTGATTTTTTTTTAAACTTTGCAAAATACATCCCTTCAATTCAGCAAACAGTTCTTCAGTAAGAAGAAGCTGCCCTCTAGCCCTGCAAGGCTAGAATGAGGTCACTTACTCCTTCAGCATCAGATGTCACTAAGTACTGCTTTTGCAGCTCGATCAGGCCCACCTCACCCACTTCTGCAAAGCAGAGAACCGAATCTCCATTGCACTTTACACTTGTGAATTTCATACTAATATAGAAAACTCTACACATATTCTGCCTACAATAAATGCAGAATATGCAGTCAGGGCTCATAAGCCCTTACGTCACCTCCACTGTCACTGACACCCTCATCCATACCTTTGTGCCTTGATGCTCAATTTCTCCAGTAGTTCACTCACTAGTTTCTGAGCTTCACCCTGCATGAACTCCAAGTCATCCAATCCTGCACTATGTCTTGCTCACCTATCACCATCACCCTTGCTGACCTCCATTAGCTCCCCGTTCTCTAATGCATTGACTTCAAAATCATCATCCTCATTTACAAATGATGTTTCTGATGGCCGGGGAGTCCAGAACCAGGGGTCATAGTCTAAGGATAAGGGGTAAGCCATTTAGGACTGAAATGAGGAGGAATTTCTTCACCCAGAGAGTGGTGAACCTGTGGAATTCTCTGCCACAGAGGGCGGTGGAGGCCAGTTCATTAAGTATATTCAAGAAAGAGTTGGATATATTTCTTAAGGCTAAAGGGATCAAGGGATATGGGGAGAAAGCAGGGACAGGGTACTGAATTTGGATGATCAGCCATGATCTCATTGAATGGCGGAGCAGGCTCGAAGGGCCGAATGGCCTACTCCTGCTCCTATCTTCTATGTTTCTATGTTTCACCCCAACCTATCTCTGCAACCTCTTCCATCCCTCTACATCTGAGCTCACGTCCTTCACTGTTCCAATCTGACCGGGACACGTGCCCCCACCCTTCTCCCTTCTGCCATTCCACTTCCAAAGTATGGAGTCTCACCTTACATCTTTCCACCTTGCCATTTCTCTCCCCACCTTTAAAAAGCTCCTTTTTATCATGCCTTCATGAAACGTGGCAGGTGGGCAGTTAACGAGTGAGTTACTTACCCGCTTGTAACGTCACCCTTTTGTGACATTTCCCATTTCAACCTGCAGGCCAGTGGGGCGGTGCCTTGTGAATTAATGCAAATTGGAGTCCTATTACGTCGAAGGAATATCAATTGCATTTTTCAGCTTTCCCGCCAGGCTGATGCAGGTCTGCAGACAGAAGAGGCGCTTCAAGGTAAGTGTGAAACTTTCCTTTGTGGGCCCAGGAGGAGCAACAAAGAAAGTCACGGCCTCCCCTGCCTCAGGCTCCCCTGTTCCTTCCTGCGAGACCCTCCTGAAACCCCCCCAACTAGCCCCTCGTGATTTACCTGCTTGCCACCGAGCCTTCCCTTAGTGCCAGTTGATAGCACCCTCGCCTCTGAGTCAGAAGGTTGTGGGTTCAAGTCCCACTCCAGGGACTTGAGCACAAGAATCTAGGCTGACATGCCAGTGCAGTGCTGAGGGAGTGCTGCACTGTCGGAGGTGCCGTCTTTCGGGTGGGATATTAAATCAAGGCTCCATCTACCCTCTCAGGTGGATGTAAAAGATCCCGTGGCACTATTTCGAAGAAGAGCAGGGGAGTTCTCCCCGGTGTTCTGGCCAATATTTATCCTTCAATCAACATAACAAAAACAAATTGGGGGGAATTTTAACCTAAAAAATATGGGTGGGTTTGGAGCATGGGGGTAGTTAAATTGTTAAAAATGGGATTCTCAACATAAACCCGCCTTCAACCCGCCCACTTCCAGTTTTAACAGAGGTGGGTCGGGAAGAAGGACGGGGACAGACGACCAACCCGCTCCCAGGTGCGGAACGTCAAGTTAAATATTATAATGAGGCTGGAAGCCTCTTTTTTAATCTCCATTTTGTTTTTAGCTGCATGTGGGTGGGTTTCACACAATTTGTGAAACCCGGCAGTTACAGCAAGGCGGGGTCTGCTGGATCCAGGAGGTCAGTGCCTTTATACCTACCTCCTGAATCCAGGGTTCCTACCTAACCCCACCCCCCGCGATCGGAGACCCCCCACGAGGCCTCCGATCAGCCCCCAGGCCTCAGTTCACCCCCCCAGGCCTCCATTAAAGTCGGCAGGGCGTGCAGGAAACCCGGCCTCCCGGGTTTCCCGACCACCTTGGAGCCCTCCCGCCCCCAACCCGCCTTCCTCCACAAAATTTCGGCCATTATCTCGTCATTATCACATTGTTGTTTGTGGGAGCTTGCTGTGTGCAAATTCGTTGCCGCGTTTCCTATGTTACAACAGTGACTACACTTCAAAAAGTACTTCATTGGCTGTAAAGCACTTTGGTTGTGTAAGGCATTATATAAATGCAAGTCTTTTCTTTTTCTTTTTGCCAGCTGGCAGTCTCCAGCCACTCGAACTTCCTTTCCTGCCCACCAGCCAGCTGCCAGTTTCCACCCAGGTGGGCATGCAGATGAGGACCGGGACGTAAAATACCACTGGTCTCAAACTTAGGCCAGTGAATGTCTAACGTAGGTCCCGCCCCCTCGCCCATCTGAAACCTGCTTGGGGTTTAAAATTGGCCACGGTATTGTTTTTAAAAGAAAGAACAGTCTAATGGGACTTCATTTCAAATCTTAAAAAGCTTCTTTTTTTGTAACAGTTAGATGTCATAGGTCAGCAATCTTGGAAGGATAAATATAGCCTCATTTGGTTTGCAATCTGCCCATACTCCAAAGGGGACAGAAGTGTTAAATTCCTGCCTTCACTAATTTTAGTGAAAAGTAGGAGTAAGTTTAAGTGGCGCACTTTAATTCACGCTGATCTTTCAGTAGAGTCAGTGCAGGCACACCCTGAGATTATCTATCAAAACTCTGCCTGCTGTAAAAGTACAATTTACAAGTTAGCTGAGTCTCAATTCTCTTTCTCTTTTGCCCCCATTGAAAAAATAAAATGTCCCACTGCTGAAGTCCCCTGCATCACTCACCAGCTCCCTTGCTAAGGACACCTGCCCTTGGATCTCTGAATGTACTGCTATTTCCCCCTCTCCACGGGGAGCTGTCTAACCTCCACTCAGTGCCTTGACTTGGGTCACAACCAAAATTAGGTGCTCACTTTTGTGGGGAGTCAGGCGCACAAGTCTAGGTCCTGCCAGTTCATTGACACAGCACACCACGCAGCATCCTGTCTCCTTAGTCCGCCAACTCTGAATATGAATGCTTTGTTTTTGAGTTGACTGAGGAGCATTAATGGAGCAGACTGTAAGATGAAAAGCAGACTGCAGCCGAAGCAGACTCTGTTTACAAAGGAATCAATGAAAATTAATGTGGGGAAAATATACATGAATGGAAAAATAGTTCTCAGGTTTCATTTATTCTGTAGTTTCCCGACTCTCTCCTGCCCTGAAGGCAATGTCTCTTGCTGGGGTACAGTTTCACCATCTTCAGCAACTCTCCAGTTCCTTTGCCAAGTGACCATTCTTTATCGGCAAGCCGATACAATGAATATCAGCAGACTATTTAATTAATGGGGCATCATACCAAGGTTCATACCAGTCATCGCAATGTGCATTTTACAGCAAGGGTCACTGGATGGTGATCAGGAGCGACAACCGTGGCTGCTTTTTCTCCTCCCTTACATTGTGGTGCTGAGGTCAATTGTAGTATCCCAACTGTTGCCTCAAGACAGACCAGGATTGAACCGAGACCTTCTGGCCTATATAACAATGCTGTACCAGGTGATGCTTTTACCCATTAGGCCACTATAGGAGCTCTAAGTTTAATTTATTCCTTTTCCTTCACCAATTTTCGCCATCTCTCCCTATCCTGAAGACAGTGGCTCCTTGTGAGAGTATGGCTACACAGGTACTACTATCACTCCATTGCTTTGCTGAAATGGGATTTCTTCACATGTGAGCCTCGACAGTGAATGCCATCAAGCTATTCACCATAGGGGGCATCACAAATCATCCCATTCCTATCCTTACTCAACATCCACACACACACTTTCATCGGGAGTCTCTGAAGAGAGTAGGAACTCGGCACAATGTTTCTCCATCTAACCTAGCTGTGGGGTGCTAACTCATCACAGACCAAGGACAGTACCTGAATATCTGGCTTGTATCTCTCTGGCTTGTACTGTCCGAAGTATGTGGGCCATTAAGAGAGCCTTGTAGAATATAATTGACATATAAGTGGTTATTTATTGACCTTAAGAAAGTGTTTCCCAGTCATAGCCCAAGATTATAGTCAATATTTGTTTTATTATTTCAAATATGCTATCAATGTATATTGTGAAATATAGATGGCCTAGGTAAAAGTTTTAACTAACTAGCATTGATTTGTAACTAACAATATTTTAACTCTTAGAGATCTTTCCAAATCAATAACATGAAGGACAAACTGGGAAAGGCAGGGTTAGATACATACAATAGTCTGGACTTGGCTTGAGTGTTAAAGAGCTAAAGGGAGCAAAATTCGGTTGCTTTGCGCAAAGCAACTAGTGCCCGGGTGCGGCGCCGTTAATGCCTCCCGTGAAATTCAGCGGGAGGTTAGTGGTGGCGGTAGCCAGTAGCGCCCCGCGGTGCTGCGCCTCCGGCGATGACATCATTGCCGTGCGCAGCGCCCAGCTCGTGCTCCGGCCGCAAATTTCGGTCGCGCCCCATGACGTACCACTGGACGCTATGTCCAACAGGGCCAGGGGGGCGTACATGCGGCCGGGGCGGCGATATTTAAAGGGGAGGTGCCGGACGGCCATTTTTTTTGCTGGCCGCCACCTGCCCCCGCGTCCCCCGTGCAGGGTGCCTGCCACGATCGGGGGCAGCTCAGCACTCAAGAGGAGTGTCGGGCTATTTTGCCAGCACCCCGATCCCTGGTGGCCCAGCTGGGCCCCAGGTCGCGCTGCGCAAGGTCCCTCCCCTTTAATAAGGGGAAGGAGGCCTGTAGTACCGCGGCGCGACGTGCCGGCACGCGTGGCGCTGCGGCACGTAGTGCCGTGACATTCCCTGGGAGTGCCCCAAGAAGGAGGGGGCGTGCTTCCAGTAGCGCCCCGCCTCCTTCTTGGGATGCTACCATTGAATATCGGGCGCAGGGCGCTAACTTTTTCTGGGTGCTAAAAGTAGCGCCTCGGCAAAGTTAGCGCCCCAAAGGCGGCACGACCCAATCTTTGCCCCAAAATGTTTAGGCAAAACTAGTGTGGAAACACTTCATTCTGAAACGCTTAATAAACCAAGTCTTGTCAAGAGATATCTCCTATTGCCACCTCTAAACAGCAATTATCAATAATCAATCAAACATAATCTTACATAGTATTACTTAGACCGGAATTTTCCGGGGTGATAGGGGGCCCGATTAGTGGCGGGCCAGTTGGGAAAGTTGTTATTTTTGACATCGAGTCGGGAATCCGCTGTCATTCCGCCCCCACGTGCCTTTCCCCCAGGCACGTGTCATCGCAGAGCCAACCCGACCAGCAGCAGCGGGCGATCCAATTGAGATGATTATCAGGTCATTTATAAGCACTTAAGAGCTTTTTTTCCAATTACTTAAAACATTTCCCTGCATGGCCACAGGATTCACACAACTCGGGAAACACGTCTGTCAACCTGAGGCAGGAGTTGAGTGGCCATTGCTCCAGCTGATTACTTGACAGCATCAAATGTACAGTAAAAACTCCCACCTGACAGATCTTCACTTTCCTCAGCCACAAGCTGTTGCTCAGTCCATTTCCAGCACAGATTCTACAGGCTGCAAGTCTTTCCAGCAAAGTCTCTATCCAGTGTCACCTCATTGGAAGAACTCTCTCAACATTGACAGATCGCTTCTGTCATCTGTACTTCAACTGCCATCTATTCCATCAGCATGGGTGCCCTTTATACTGTCTCACCTTGGTCCTCAGACTCGGATCACCATCAGCCCCAACACCAGCAGCACCAGGCACACCAGCAACACCAACAACAACAACACCAACCTTCTCCGCAATCACCTGATGTTGCACAGGACACAGGGCATCAGCACCCGAGCACATTGCTGCCCGGGAGGCCAGGGATTGCCTCATCATGGACAGATTTAGTTAACTTTACACATTACACCTATATGGCTGCCACATGATGCGCTAGGTTTGCACCACCCCACACCAACAACATAAAGCATCCCTACAATGACCAAGCCATTCCTTTCACACTCATCACCATTGCGGGGGGTACCGTTATGTCTCACCATTCACTGCAACTCACTAAGCAACTTCACACAAATCTTTCCAAGACCGGAAAGTGTTGAAAATAAAGATCTTTATGTTTGACACCACATTAACAGAAACTTTACATAAACATTGGATAAAACACTCAAGTGCCTACCTTGTGTGTTAGTTGGTATGATTGCACTAGGATGAAGGTGAGTGTAAGGGGTGGCTAGTGAGATGGGGAACTGATAATGTAGATAGAGAGGGATGGGTGGAGGTGCAAGGTACAGGAAACTCTCGTTTAAACAGCACCTAAATATCCGGAATTCTCTGTTAACCAGCAAAATTCATATTCCGAAAACAACACCTCAATAACCAGAAATGTTGCCGAGTCTGAGTCTCCCGCGGTCGCCATCCCGGTCCCGTCGGTGCCGGATACCAAAGAGTTTCCTGTATATTGGTGTGAGTAAGGATGTGCAGGAGTAGGGTAGGGAAGGCAGAGTGATGGGGATGTGATGAGAGGCACAGCAGGGTGAAGTTGAGTGTGGCTTTGTACTAACGTTTCCTGATCTAATGTGATCATTGAAACTTTTGCGGCACTACACCCAGGTCCACCTGACCACATCCCTGCTTGTGACCTCCTCTGCAATCTGCAACCTGGCTGTCTTGGTGTTCTGGGGAGGTCTCTTCTGCCCATCCGAAGGGAAGAGGGCCTCCCTGCGTGCTCTGACTCCCTCCACAAGCATATGGAGGGAGTCATCGGAGAACCAGGGTGCAGCCCTCTGCCTCTGTGCAGTGCTGGTCAGTTTTTGCAGCACTTCAATGCTGTAGTGCACTGACAGCACTATGTTAGATTAAACATCAAATCTAATGGCCAGGGTCCAATTTAAGATCCCGGCTGAAAACGCATCCATCTAATTGGGCCGGGTAACACGCTTACTAGGCCCCATTAAGGGAAGTTCATTTTCAACAGCGGGATGGAGCCAGCAGAGGGGTCACGACCCACCACGGACACCGCCTGCAATGGACCTGCCCAGGTAGGCAAAATTTCAGCCTTAGTATTTACAGCACAGAAACAGGCCATTCGACCCAACAGGTCTATGCTGGTGTTTATGCTCCACACGGGCCTCGTCCCGCCCTACTTCATCTAACCCTATCAGCATACCAGTCAAACAGAAACTGATAAGAATGGACCCTGCGCAGGTTTACAAACTAAGGAAATCAATTATTTCCATTTTATGGCCAAGGCAACCTTCATGTTCCATGTGTCAAGTCACTTTTATATCTTTGCAATTAATCAGTCAGTGACGATTTACAGTAGTGTTTATGAAATAGGATTATGAAATCTTGATCCTTAATATTCAATATCTATAAACAGAAAAGATGTTGCTTGAGTCCAGTGGTTTATTGGGTATCTGTACTGTCAGGTAGCACTAAGCCATACATCTCAGGAAGGTCCGAAGCAGTTTTTACGTTGTATTCTGCTGCAAGTGCTGGCTTCCGACATGAGGGTCTCACACAGGCAACTGTGTCCTGAAAATAAACCTCCCAAATCTACCGAGCCACCGGCTTTAGCAAATCCTGGTAAGTTTACTTTGGATTGCAGCCAACTATGAATCCTGTGG
Source organism: Somniosus microcephalus (assembly GCF_052327205.1). Classification (NCBI taxonomy): domain Eukaryota; kingdom Metazoa; phylum Chordata; class Chondrichthyes; order Squaliformes; family Somniosidae; genus Somniosus; species Somniosus microcephalus. Next base: position 40,257,363 of record NC_141008.1, read on the forward strand.
AATATAAAAACATCTCTTGATTGAATCCCGGGTCTGTGCTGAGTTAGCGGGGTTGTGCTATAATTAGCCTCAACATCCCTGGTGTATGAAGGGGCTAGTTCCAAAAGCCTGGTTAACCTCAGTGGAATTGTATATAATTCTGCTAAGTGTGTGCCAGTGCCAAATGTCTGCCTGACAATATAAGAAAAATAAAGGGTAATCAGTTTTCATGAGTTGCCACTTGACATCTTTAGCATGTTTATAAAGCGGGACGAAGAAACCTAGAGGCAGGACATCATCACTGCAACAATTCTTTCTCCACTTTACCTCACCGAATTTACTATTGGACTCCTGAATACAGATACCAGTGCTTAAATTCTGTGAGCTTGGCTCACTTGTAGCACGGTTACCTTGGAGTCATGAAGGGTGTAGGTTCGAGCCCCATTCCAAGGTGTGAATGTATAATTAGGGTGACACTTCAGTGCAGGAGTAGGCTGTATGGCCCCTTGAGCCTGCTCCACCATTCAATACAATCATGGCTGATCTTTGACCTCAACTTCACTTTCCCGCCTGATCCCCATATCCCTTGATTCCCTTAGAGTCCAAAGATCTATTGATCTCAGCCTTGAATATACTCAACAACTGAGTAGCCACAGCCCTCTGGGGTAGAGAATTCCAAAGAGTCACAACCCTCTGCGTGCAGAATCTTTTCCTCATCTCAGACCTAAATGGCCGACCCCTTGTGAAAGGTGCTCTCTTTTGGATGTGATGTTAAACCAAGGCCCAGCCTAACTGTTTGGGTGGCATTTATTTGAAGAGCAGGGCATTTCTTCTAGTGTTCTGGCCAAAATTCTTCTCTTAACCTACATTACCAAAGTAAATGAACTAATGTTACTAGAGAGGAGATTTGTGAGGTACTGTATTGACAATTGGTATGAGGGGTTCAGTGGACACTGGGAGGTACCAGTGGACTGGGAACAGACTAAAAAATTTTTTAAAAAGGGGACGAAACAGATACAGACAACTACAAACTACATTGAAGACTTGTTGATAATATTAAGGTATTTAAGAAAATGTGGCTGCATGGATATGAAGTTAGTCAATGGATATTTTTTGAACTGGAGGAATGTAAACAATGATGGCCCCATGAGTCAGTATTAGATAAATATCTGAATTTTTTTTTTTTTAAAGGGTACGCGGAAAAGGCAAGGGAACTAGACCAAGTGGATAGTTCTTTCAGTGGAGTGGTATAAACACGATGGGCTGAATGATCTCCTTCTATGCTGTAAACTTCTATGAAAGCTATGGTCAAAATTTGCTGAATTTGTGTTATAATATTTCCAGAGCATCTACACCAGCTAATGCTGTTCAGGGAGGCATGTGTATTTAGATACTAAGGAAACCCAGGGATATGGGGATAGTGCAGGAAGGTGGAGTTGAGATAGATCAGCCATGATATTACTGAATGGTGGAGCAGGCTCAAAGGGCCAAATGGCCTACTCCAGTTCCTATTTCTTATGTTCTTATGTATTGCACTAAGTGATCCACTCAATCAAATACATTTCTGTCAATAAATGTCTGTGGAGGGTGTGGGTACTTTACCCTGAATAGACATCTCCGGTGGTCAAAGAATTAGGTTCAAGAAGGTTAAGAATTCGGATTTGCTTTGCCGATTGTAGTTTTAGAGGAATACTCCAGAGGTCAAGTCTTATTGAAGTGCAAGCTTTGGTCTGGAAGAATTCCAATGTTTTTTTTGTTCTATCTGTGTTATTTTGATAAGCTGAATGTTGTGCTCATCAGTATGTGTTAGCCGCAACACTCTGACAGAATATATCTCCTACCTTTCCTCACAGGAGCATCCTCGAATACACATGCATGAATTTTCCATTTTTCACACCAGCCATCCTTATCTTCTCTCTGAGATTACCAAGATGGTTTCAATTCATGCTGGATTATGGTCAGTTTTTGTGATGCAGACTCATGTCCATTAGGAACTTGATTGGCTCTCCCCAAAGTACTTTCACTGTCCAAACTCACAAATGCAGAATGGCCTTTTCACAAGGTCCTGGAAGGCTGCCAATGTGCAAGGAACTGAACCTCAGTATAGAAACATAGGAGCAGGTAGTAGGCCATTCGGCCCACTCGAGCCTGCTCCGCCATTCACTATGATCATGGCTGATCCTCTATCTCAATACCATATTCCCGCTCTCTCCCCATACCCCTTGATGCCTTTTGTGTCTAGAAATCTATCTATCTCCTTCTTAAATATGAGACTTGGCCTCCACAGTCTTCTGTGGTAGAAAATTCCACAGGTTCACCACCCCCTGAGTGAAGCAATTTCTCCTCATCTCAGTCTGAAATGTCCTACCCCATATCCTGAGACTGTGACCCCTCGTTCTAGACCCCCCAGCCAGGGGAAACATCGTCCCTGTATCCAGTCTGTCTAGCCCTGTCAGAATTTTATACATTTCAATGAGATCCCCTCTCATTCTTTTAAACTCTAGTGAATACAGGCCTAGTCAACCCAATCTCTCCTCATACGACAGTCCTGCCATCCCAGGAATCAGTCTGGTGAACCTTTGCTGCACTCCCTCTATGGCAAGTATATCCTTTCTTAGGTAAGGAGACCAAAACTGCACACAGTACTCCAGGTGTGGTCTCACCAAGGCCCTGTACAACTGTAGTAAGACATCCTTGCTCCTGTACTCAAATCCTCTTGCAATGAAGGCCAACATACCATTTGCCTTCCTAACTGCTTGCTGCACCTGCATGTTTGCTTTCAGTGGCTGTTGAGAGAAAAATCACTGGCGCGTTTAAAAAAAAAAGTGATTTTTTTTTTCATTTTTCTTTGTACGTTTATTAGTTAATAAAAATATTGGCTGGCGGCGGGATAAAAAGACAGTTTGGCTGACAGTCAAGCATCATCTGGTCGGGTCATTTAAGAGCCCGTTTACCCACCCGTTGAGGTGGGAAGGTGGAGTGCCGTGTGGATGAGCGTGTCGGGCGACCTGTGGCCGAAACGTGGAGGCAGGGCGGTTGGAAACAGGAAGTCGTGCGATGAATTCTCCAGGATTATGTCCGACCTGAGTTGGCAACCCTACAACGAGGAGGAGGAGGAGGAGGGGAAAACGGACATGCGCGTCCTGCCTAAGGGGGCCTTGCACCTGCTCGCCTCCTAGTGGCTGCTCACAGGTGGCATGGACAACATATTAGAATTAGACGAGGACAAACCATAATGATAGAGAGGCAAGTCAATATGTGGAGGCAGGGGATGAGGTAGGTATGTGCTGCACCGCTCTGTGCCTTTTGGTTTTGGTTTTTGATCTTTGGTGACAGTAGGAGTATGTTTGTGCGTGTGCTAGGCCGATGTAGCAGAGCCTGGTCTCCAATCATCTTGGATCCCCTTGCCATTGGACCAAGACCTTGCCCTGTCAAGCCCGTGTGGTAGCTGGTGGGCAACGGCCACCCCACATTAAAAGAATTCACGCACAGGCACCTTCCACCCTTTAAAATGAAGTTCGGGACCTGGAATGTCAGGACCCTCATGGACAGAGACTGGAGGTCCCGCATTGGACTCATCAGTCACCTGAGAACTCATTTTTAGTGTGGAAGCAAGTCATCCTCGGTTCCGAGGGACTGCCTAAGAAGAAGAAGAAGGAGGTGTAGAAGGACACCCAGGTCCCTTTGTACATCAGCATTTCCAAATCTATCACCATTTAAATAATACTCTGCCTTTCTGTTTTTCCTACCGAGGTGGATAACTTCACATTTATCCACGTTATACTGCATCTGCCATGTATTTGCCCACTCACTCAACTTGTCTAAATCGCCTTGAAGCCTGTTTGCATCCTCCTCACAACTCACAATCCCACCAACAGGCGAGGAGGGAATAATTCCTACATTACAACAGTGACTACACTTCAAAAAAGTACTTCATTGGCTGTAAAGCATTTTGGAACGTCCGGTGGTCATGAAAGGCGCTGTATAAATGCGTTTTTTTTCTCTTTATAATGGGAAAAACTGAGGGAAAAATCAGCATAACAGATGGAAATAGGGATATTGATAGGCATATACACATAGGTTAAAATCCACATTAACCAAATATAAATTATACATTGGAATAATACATATCAATAAACTATTGTCTAATTTAAATGATACTTAGCACAAAGCAAAATGCCTGAACAGAGTTTGATGTATCGTGCACTGAGGCATGAAGTCGGACTATAGGTTTCGTTGTTAGATATATTGAAGATTACCACACACAGGTGGGAAAACTTTTTTAATTCCTCCAAAAATGAAAGAAGTGAAGTGGGTGGAACATGAATAGTGGTTGTGTAGTTATTCTGTATAGCAGGCTGAGAGTTGAGTGGAAGGGGGAAAAGGTTACCCAGCATTGGATCCAGGAGTCTGATTGCTGCTAAAATCAGACAACGTAATAACAGTCTCGTTGCTGTTGTCATGCATTTTTAAAGTCATAATTTGTCCATCCAAAAGACCTGAAGCCACTATTGAAGTGAAGATGTGTGCATCGAAATTGACAGATCCCTGAGGAAAGTGGCTGAATGCTGTGAAGGGCAGTGTTTTAATTGCATGCCTGGGTATCTCATCTGTTTCAGCTTATGTCAGATGAGACATTGAAATTATACTATACGGATTTTGACTCAAGTTACCAAAGAGATGTAACTCACAACTCAGACCTGAATCGCGAGATCAGTCCTGCTGCTGACAACCCAAGACATGGAAGCAGTTTAAACTCACTCAGCACGTCTTCAGCCCATGCACTGTGAACCTTCTCCTGACAGAATACACTGCCATTTTAGTCCATCTATCTAGAAAGACTCCACACTACCCCATTACTGTTTTCTCTTGTGATTCTAGGATTTTCGCCTTCAACGCCAGAAGTCCATTCCATGTATGGATCACCTTTGTGTAAAGAAAAAAATGAGGGGAAGCTAAGATGGGCTGAATGGCCTTCCTCCTCCATGTTTATCAGGAGAAGGGTCACAGTGCATGGGCTGAAGAAGTGCTGAGTGAGTTTAAACTGCTTCCATGTCTTGGGTTGTCAGCAGGAGGACTGATCTCACGATTCAGGTCTGAGTTGTGAGTTACATCTCTTTGGTAACTTGAGTCAAAATCCATATAGTATAATTTCAATGTCTCATCTGACATAAGCTGAAACAGATGAGATACCCAGGCATGCAATTAAAACACTGCCCTTATGAAAAGAATATGCAAGAAAGGGCCTCTGTTCCCATTAGAAGTTGGACATGTCAGTGTATTCTGCTGGGAAAATGAGTTCACAATATATAGGCTGAAGAAGTGCTGAGTAAGTTTAAACAGGATTTCCTTTCTTATTGAAGGTAGACAGAGACTGAGATCTCAACTCGACGTCCCTCCAGGAATTGTCATCAGTGGTTACTTTCAGACTTGTCTCCCAGGCCAACCTGAAAGTTTTTGAGTTTTCCTTAACTGAGGAGAAATGAAATCCACAGATTCCAGAAATTCATGTTGTTCCCTGAAGTGTTTAATTCAAATTGCTCTGTCTATGTTACTCTGCAGGCCAGGCTTTTCTCGAAAATGCAACAGAAAATATCTGATGTGGAGGGATTTAAATAAGTCAGGCCCCTTTAGGAACAGTTCCTGGGCAAGTTTTAATACAGTTTAAGAATGTTATCCATTAATCTGCTGCATTTCTTAAATTTATTTCTCTCAGTGTGGTTTCATCCTTTTTTTTTTACTTTCCCTCCAATTTCTTCCCTCCTCTTCTAAAGGCACTAAACCATGCTGGGATACAGCTCCACACTTCCTCACCGCCGTGGCTACTATTCATACATAAATATGGACAGTGGGGCTGATAATGCCCGCCTGTAGTGTCACCAGAGCGTCGCTGTTCAGGCACTCCATGTTCCAGCGCATAAATGAGCTGATCTCGCCCAATTATGCAAGTTGGGTTGTAGGCTAGGCAATGGAGTGCAACTGTATGTTCTTCTACATTCTGAAAGTACGTATTTGTTTAGTCGGTTTTCAAAGGAGAAGGCTGCACACAATCAAAGAGAGACGATCTAGACTGGGACAGGCCTGCAAACCCCAGAGTTGTGGATTGGCCCTTCAAATCATAGTTGAAGCAGTCGAGCTTTGGAAAGCTTGGCAGCTTGTTGGCAGCCCACAAGGTAAGCGTCTTCTTTAACTTCTTCCTGCTCCCCCTTCAAATTCACTCAATAACACACAATTGGATCTGCTCAGTTTCAGCATAGCATTTCATGTATTGGGAACGGTAGCATAGTGGTAACGTTACTGCACTAATAATCCGGAGATAAGAGTTCATAATCCCACCACGGCAGCTGGGGAATTTAAATTCAGTTAAATAAATCTGAAATAAAAATCTAGTATCAGTAATGGTGACCAGTTTGTTGGAAAAACCCACCTGGTTCACTAATGTCCTTTAGGGAAGGGAATCAGCTGGTCTGGCTGTGACTCCAGACCCACAGCAATATGGTTGACTCTTAACTGCCCTCTGAAAGGTCCTAGCAAGCCACTCAAAGGCAATTAGGGATGGACAATAAATGCTGGCCATGCCAGTACGCCCACATCCTATGAATGAAAAATAAAATTGGAACTGTGTGCTTTTCTGTAGGTGCACGACCCTTCTAAGATGATGTACCTGTCACCAGCTGAATAACCTTATGAGCATATAGGAACCAACTCAGATACATCCACTGGGGAATCTGGAGGGAGCACAAGTGAGGAGGACCAAGTGGAGGTAGCAGCAGAAACAACTGAACAGAAAGTCAGGCCGAGACACTCCTCAGCTTCAGACTCCACAGCTTCTTACATTATGGGGATTGCCTGTCAGGGGGAGCTCATCAATGAGCACAAGTATTTCATACAATCCTTTGAGAATCTTCAGCGCTTCCCTGCATGGATGTTGGATTCTTAGCAGATGTGCTGTTCTGAAACCTGAGCAATAAGGTAACTGAATCTGGGAAACCTGCAAGCCACTATGGAGCCAATGGACAACGACACAGGCATCTGCAGAGTTGTGCCGCAGAATAGACGTCCAAAGCGCAGATACATTTTCCCTCACAAGCACTGTGACTAAGGCGATCAAAACCAGGGGCTTCAATTTACACAAGGCTGTCCTTTCTGGCATGACGAGGTGAAGGGATCAGTTGAGAGAATCTTGATGGCAAGTTCCACATTCCTAAGTGTGAACCATGGGTTTGTTCCCAGCCCTAGCAACTGAAATATGGCAGCCTGACATACAGATGAGGCAGCTGCTCTGCAGGGTGATTCCACATGTACCAACCTCAGAAGATTGAAGAAATGGCCGGGAGTGGACAGAAGCTACCACAGGGTCCGTTAGTACAGCGCCACTGCCATGTCAAGAGGACCCCATTGAGGAGTAGCAGGCTGCACCCATACTAACTTCTCCCACTGAAGCGACATGGACATCCTTTATTCCCTACCAGTCAGCTACTCGCTTTCCCTTCTCCTTCAAATAACGGTGGCATGATGGGCCACTGGAATCCCAAGGCATTGTGGCTCATGACAAGAACTTGCGTACTTACATACACTATTCTGTTCTTGTCGTCTGACACCAGCTGCACATTAATGGAATAAAAGCCTTTTCTATTCATATATGCCATAGGCTTGTGGCTCAAGAGCTCAGATGACCAGATGTCTGCCATTAATGAGGCTCTGCACTTCAAGGAAACCTGCCGTGTGGTTAAAATGCTGCACCCTCCTGTGCTGTTACCTCCTTTCCATGGGGATAGTGATTAAATTGTTTCCTCTGGCAAGCAAGCTGCTCTCACTTGTTTTATGCATCAGTGGACTGAAGATTGAGTGACGTGGCAAATGTCACCAGTGGTAAACAGGGTTTCTGACACAATTCCAGCAAAGTTATGGCAGCGAAGTGGGAGAAGCCTCGAGGAAGCACCAGCCCAGGACTTTCTAATTGCACACCTTAGTCAACTAAGCCATGGGAAGAGTTACTTCTTGCGTTTTCTATTTATGTGCCTTTTGTGCTAATGTAGCCTAGGGTTTAGGGTTGCCAACTTGGAGTCTCCAGGAATTAAAGACTAGGGGGGTTATTTTGGTGAAAGGGTGAAAACAGACACTAAATGGGTGCTGTGCTAATAAGATTCGCCTGTTTCAAAGTCCGGTTTTAGCTCCCAATTTTGGGCTTACTTGCTGATTACCATAATTTGAATTTACCTGGAGGTACTAAAACAGACACCTGCAGGTTTAGCACACAAGCGCTGATTAGACGCAACTTTTGTGGAGCAGTATATGTGGGTTCCACGCACTCACTTCCACTGAAGGTGTGGAGTGCGCTGGCTGACACACAGCGGCAGGCTTCAGGATGGCTCAGGGACCGAGAGAGGTTTTCGGATGCGGCACTGGAGGCCCTGGTGGAGGAGGTCCAGAAGAGGAGGCATGTCCTATACCCGCAGGGGGGAAGGAGTCTACCTCGCCCTCCTGTCCCTCTCCCATGCAGCATCTGGTGCTGCTCTGCCTGGCCTCATGTCCTCCTCCCATTCCTCCTGCAAACCAAGGGGGACCCCTAGCAAGTTACTGCTGACCAAGCACTCCCTTTCTCCTGGTGACTCCTATAAGGTGTCCAATAATGTGGAGTAGCACAGCACTCACTCGTTTTAGGTGATGTGAAGTCCTCAGAGAATTTGTAGAATAAATGTTGATAGAGTGTTGGTGAAGTCTTGACAAAGTGTCATAGAAAGTCTCCCGGTGTGTTTCAAAAGTCCTTTTCAAACCTCCAGCAGCAAGTGAACAGTAAAAGGTGATAGGAACAGGGTTAACGTTTCAGGTCGATGACCTTTCATCAGAACTGGAGTTCTGATGAAAGGTCATCGACCTGAAACATTAACTCTGTTTCTCTCTTCACAGATGCTGCCTGACCTGCTGAGTATCTCCAGCATTTTCTGTTTTTATTTCAGATTTCCAGCATCTGCAGTATTTTCTTTTAATAAAGGTGATATACCTTTAAGTAGCGCTCGAAATCCTCAGCAGCAACTTGTTTAATCCCAATCAGCTGGTCGCTGCTCGGAGAGGGCGTTAGGTCAAGCGCTAGCCACCAAAATGCTGTGTAGCCTCTTTAACGAGCGCTCGCAGGCAATTTAAGTAGCAATCAGTTGCTTAACGATCCTCCGGGCGGCCATTCCTAGCACAAGCTTCAACTCCTTTACCAAGGTGGCGTCTTGCGCTAGACGTGGGCTAAACCAGCATTTCAGCTTAAGATCCCATCTTGGAAACCTTGGAGGCTCTTGAGAGCCTAAAGTATCCGAGGAAAATCACCCCGTAATTTCCTGGGCACTGCCGCGAGCAACCCCGGAGAAAAATCAATGGTGCATTCAAAAAATTGTGTGTTTATTTTTCATTTCTTTGAACCCGTTCAGTTATTAGTTCTAAGAATATTGGAGATGGGAAAAGGCTGTTTGACTGGGCGGGGCAGTTGGAGGCGGGAAGTCATGTGATGAATCCTCCAGGAATACATCCAACCAGAGTTGGTAACCTGGTGGGGGGGAGGGGATGAAGTGGAATCCGAAATTTTCATCTATCGAAATTTCCAGCCAGGGGTGGGGTGGGAGTATAATACAGCTGCCCATAAATGGGCATATTATGACGCCATGCAAATGAGATCAATATGTCATATTGTAGCGATACCACCGGGTGTCCCTTACTTACCTGTACATAATTCCCTTACTTACCTGTACATAATTCCCTTTTAACTTACCTATGTTTGTACATACAGTTTACCTGTACGGGGCATTGCCTCTTTAAGGACGCGAGCTGGCCCAGCTTGGCCTTCCGCTCCCGCGACGGCCGGCAGCCCAGTTCGGCCTCCCACGCCTGCGATGGCCGCCGGCCCGGTTCGGCCTCCCGTTCCCGACTTCGGCCGCAACGGCCAGCAGCAGTGCCGGGTAAACGTGCTGACGTCGTCGCACACATCACGTGACCGCCCTAAGCGCGGGCAAACGCAATGACATCACAACGCAAGTCACGTGACGCCCCAAGCGCGGGAAACGCGAGCAACGCGATGATGTCACGACGCAAACGCGATGACGTCATCGCACAAACCTCCGGACTGCCTAGTCAGTCCTCGTGGCGTCTCCACTGGGGTAAGACCTGTTCCAAGGCTCTCCTGCATTGGTCTTTGCTGTTTTCTGTACTTCGTCAAATCCTTCATTAAAAACTTATTGGATTGTTTCTCCTGAGTCGACCTCAGCGATTTAGTTAGGAATACACCTATTCCTACAATATGCCGTATTCTCTTCCATTTGCTCTCTCGCAACACAGGGCGCAATGAATGCCTGTGTGTCCCTGGGATACAGTGTTCCCAAGAGGCGTCAGGGGATTTAAAATTTAAATAGCTGGCTTTTTCCATTTTAATTGAAAGCAAGGAAAGCAACCTATTGAAAAACAGGGAATGTTTTTGTTCTGTACCTTTTTAATCATTGGAGCTGGGGCCCAAGCTGCTGCAGGGACTCTGCATCTGCCTCCTGAGGCGGGTGACCCAGTGGTGCTCTGAATAATGCAGCTGTGGGCTAGGGTCAGCGGGGCATTCATGGGGCAAGTGGAAGTTCTTCCCACCATAGATCAGCCCCCAGAAACCTTCCCGTGGATTTTCTGGCCAAGGTCTTTATACAAGCGTTCCCCAATTACTTATTTTGCTACTTGATAAACTAACTTACAAATTACATTCAATATGCTGTCAACCTTCACCTGGAAATAGCAATCCATTTAATAAGTCTAATTAACTTTGTGCAAACTATTGTTAAGTGCTTCTGATTCTGGCTCTTTTGATTAAGTTGTTGAATGAATGATTAATTGGGTTTAGATCAAAGTTCTCAAGTTGGATATTTTTATCTCCATTTTAATGAAATCCTGATCCAAGCATATTTCTTGGCAAGCTGGTTATACATTTATCAAGATTTAGCTCTAACACCAAAGGGCCCTGTTCTTTTGCCCTGTGACCAGCTTCTTGGCAAGGCTAAATATATTGGGGGTGGGGTTAACCCCTCAAAACGGGTGGGTTGGGATCGGGTGAGAGGTTAAAGAGTTAAAAATCTGAATCCTGACCCCAACCCACCTACTTCCAGTTTTACTGGAGGTGGGAGGGGGCAGGGCGGGGCTCGCAGGAGGTGGGTTGGCACTTTAAATATTATAGCGAAGCTGCTGGCACATGGTGTTCCGCCATTTTAAATTGAACTGTGGGCGGGCGGGTTTCCTGGTCCACGGCTAACCTGCCAACTAAAGGGAGGCGAGGACTGCTGGATCCAAGAAGTAAATGCCTTTCCACATACCTGCTGGATTCAGCATTCCTGCCTCACCAACCTCCTGCGATCAGACACCCCTCCACCCTTCCGATCTCCCCCCCACCCGACCTCCCCCAAGGCCTTTGACACCCCACCCCCCCCCCACCCCCATGAGGCTTCTGATCTCCGATCCCCCTCCAGCCTTTTGACCCCCCCCTCCAGCCTTTTGACCCCCCCTCCGGCCTCCGATCCCCCCTCTGGCCTTCCGACCTCCCCTCCGGCCTTCCAACCCCCCTCCGGCCTCCGATCCCCCCCTCCAGCCTGCCGACCCCCCTCCGATCCCTCCTTCCCTCCTCTCTACAGCCTGGTGCCACAGGCCTACCCGCCCGACAGCCAGCCTACATCTGGCTGTAAAATGCTTTAGGATGTGCTGAGCTCATGAAAGGCACTATATAAATGCAAGTATTTCTTTTGTATTGCATGGGGTTATCACTAGAAGAAAGGAAGGAGTTAGAAGATATTTTTCACATCAAGGATTATTAGAACATTTAATTGCCACAATAGCTATTAAGGCAAAGCCAATTAAAAAGGAATTCGATAAGTCTATGAAAAGGAAAAATATAAAAGAATATGAGGAAAGGGCATAAAAATGGGATCGCTCCAGGCTGGTAGCTCATATCCTCACAGGCAAGAAAGGCCAAATGGTTTCCTTCTAGGCTGTAATTGATACGATTCTATGAACACACACTATGCTGTGCCTGTATCCATTAACGCATTGAGGAGTTTCTGAAGAAATTTTGCATTTTGATTATAATTATGCTTTGCTTGAATATTTAGCATATAATAATAAGTCAGATTGGAAATGGCACAATGAATTTTGGATTCAGATCTGGCACGTGCTGGTTTATCATTCATGGGGAAGGATTACCCTGGTCAATATGTGTTTATGATGTTGTCACACACAGTGACCAAAGCAATTCTTCCTATGTGTATATTAGACTTGGATATGTTCATTTCTGGCATTTAGTCAGAATTAACCAGCACACAGTAATGCCCTGAGAGAACTTACAAAAGGAAGAAGGCACTCTATAAAATTGATGAAAGCCTAGAAAAGAATGTAAAATTAGAAGGAAAATATTTCCAATCCATAACAAAATCAAAATTACCAACTGTTCCATAGCATGCCCCGCCACCCCCCCCCCCACCCCCCATTATATAAATCTAAACACTCCCTCGAGCAAAGTTTAAACATTGGCCAAAGGGTTGGGCAGCATTCACTCTGGACCTGAGACTCCGAACAACTTTCAAAGCAGCACATTGTCAAAGGATATGTAGTTTATCATTTGCTTAAGGGAATTACACCAGAGATACCAAGGCATTCCTAAAAGAAGGGAATCGATACTTCATTAACTAAGGCTTCTCTGACAATAAAAAAAGGAGGCTACTACTTTTTAAATACTATTCACATCTGCCACAATTGTTCATATAATGGAAACTAAGATGGTAATCAGTATTACAGGACCTCGAAACAAATTTAATGTGCTTTGGGGAAATAGAAATTCATAAATGCTACAGAAAATAAAATGATGCATATATAATTTTTGCATGACTGCATTTTAAAGTAATTCATGTGAAGTACTTTGGGACATTTTGAGATGACAAAGTGATATATAAAAGCATGTCATACCTGCTATGTGATCATTGTCATCATAAGCGATTATACTCTCTCTTTTACACCATTAATCTTCCTGCATTAACAAGAAGATGATTCATTTAATCGCTCTAACTCCGTCACGCTATGTTTATTTTGTATTTATTGTTTCTATCCAATTCCTTCAAGCAATTTTTTACAGACATCCTCAAACTCATTTGGGGCCTTATTATGAAATTTTGCCAACTCCAAAGAATTTTTTTCCAGACTTTGCATACTCGCATCAAACAGTTTATTTATAGAGAAGTTATTTTATGGACTTATTCCAGGTTCTTTTTGATCAGTAGATTCAAATCTCTCTTATCACTGTTTCCTCCTCCAGCTCCACAACCCTCACAGAACTCTGCGTTCCTCCAATTCTGGCCTCATGTATCCCGACTTCCTTCGCCCCTCCATTGGCAACCGTGCCTTGAGCTGTCCAGCTCCTAAGCTCTATAATTCCCTCCAACACCTCTCTGTCTCTCCACCTCTCTCTCCTCCTTTAAGACACAATCAAAAACCTGCCGCTTTACCTGACCTAATGTCCCCTTCTTTGGCTCAATGTCAATGTTTTTGTCTGATCACGCTGCTTTGAAGCGCCTGGAGCATTTTAATACATTAAAGGCGTTATATAAATGCAAGTTGTTGTTGTTGTTGTTATATCCTACAGTGCATATATATCTATCTATAACATACTAAATATCATCTGTATGCATGCACTTGCAGTATTACACGTACATCCTGTAACAATTTCTTGTCATGCCTATTTCCATCACGCAATTTCCGTCACACCTGCCTGTCACACCTAAACTATACCTATCTATACCGATCACAACATTAGTAAGAGAGGATGTAGGTAAGGGAAAACAATCAGCGGAGACTCTAGAGTTAGTATTGAGGAATAAGAAATGACCTAAAAGAGTAAAGGGAGTTGTCTACAGGTCTCCGGATAACAACAATGAAGTGGCAGAACGTATTAATTCAGAGATTAGGGAGGCTTGTAGCAAAAGCAAAGTTTTAATGGGAGACTTTAATTTTCATATAGATTGGGAAGAGCAGAGTAGTTCAAGTCAGAAAGGTCGTGGATTTCTTGAGTGCATTCAAGATAGTTCTCTGGAGTAATATGTTCTAGAACTAACAAGAAGACAGGCCATGCTAGATTTTGTAATGAGCCAGACTGAGTTAATAATCTAACAATAAGGGAACATTTATCAAACAGTGATCATAATATGATCGAATTCAATGGGAGGTGTTCAAAAAATAATGCAAGACCAGTATATACCCCTAGGGGGAAAGAGCTCTACTTTACCAAATAAAACAGCCATGGTTGACAAAAGAGGTGAGAGATAACATAAAACTAAAGGAAAGAGCATACTAGAGTGCAAAGAATAGTGTAGATCCAGGAGACTGGGAGAGATACAAAGAACAGCGAAGGAAGACAAAAAAGATAGTAAGAGCTGCAAAAAGGAATGCGAAAAGAAACTTGCGAGGGATAGCAAAGATTAACACAAAATGTTTTTACAGTTATAATAGAAGGAAAAGGGTAGTCAAGGGTAATGTGGGCCCTTTAAAAACAGATGCGTGTAATATTGCAAAACAAAATAAGGAAATGGCAGACTTGTTGAATAATTACCTTGTGTCAGTCTTCGCAGTAGAGGAAGAGGCTAATATACCTGACATTCCAGGGAAACTAATAATGAATCAAGGACTGGAACTCACTAAAGTTAAAGTAAGCAAGAAAACAGTATTAGAAAAAATAAAAGACTGACAAATCCCCAGAACCTGATGGGTTCCAACCCAGGATTTGACAGGAAGTAGGTGAGGAAATTGCAGAGGCTTTGGCCTAATCTTCCAAAGCTCTCTGGATTCAAGAATTGTCCCTGTAGATTCAAAAATTGCGAATGTAACTCCATTATTTAAGAAAGATGAGAGAGAGAAACCAGGAAATGATGGACCTGTTAGTCTAACATCTGCTGTGGGGACAATATTTGAATCTATATTAAGGACAGAGTGACTGAGCACTTAGAGAAATTTGAGCTGATTAGAAAGAGCCAACATGAATATGTAAAGGGTAATGAACCTAATTGAATTTTTTGAGGAAGTAACTAAAGTAGTGGACACGGAATGTCTATGGATGTAGTTTATATGGGCTTCCAGAAAGCATTCTAAATAAGAACATAAGAACATAAAAAATAAGAGCAGGAGTAGGTCGTTCGGCCCTTCGAGCCTGCTCCGCCATTCAATGAGATCATGGCTGATCTTCGACCTCAACTCCATTCACCGGCCCTATCGCCATATCCCTTGATGCCTTTACTAGTCAGAAATCTATTGACTTCTGTTTTGAATATACCCAATGACTGAGCCTCCACAGCCCTCTGGGGTAGAGAATTCCAGAGATTCACCACCCTCTGTGTGAAGAAATTTCTTCTCATCTCAGTCCTGAACGGCCTTCCCTTTATCCTGAGGCTGTGGCCCCTGGTACTAGACTGCCCAGCCAAAGCTAACATTCTCCCAACATCCATCCTATCAAGCCCTGTAATAATGTTGTATGCTTCAATGAGATCCCCTCTCATTCTTCTGAATTTAAGAGAATACAGGCCTAGTTTACTCAATCTGTTCTCATACGACAGTCCCGCCATCCCAGGAATCAATCTCGTGAACCTTCATTGCACTCCCTCTACGGCAAGTATATCCTTTCTTAGGTAAGTTCCACATAAGAGAATGTTAGCTAAAATTAAAGCTCATGGAATTGAAGGCAAATTATTGACCTGGTTAGGAGATTGGTTAGGCAGTCGAAGATAGAGAGTAGGGATAATGGGTATGTACTCAAAATGGAAGGAAGTGACTAGTGAAGTCCCACAAGCAATGTTCCCTCTAATTTTTTATTGTACTGAGCGGGCCACGAACTCCTTTGAGCGCGACCTTTTCGTCCGTGAGCAAATTTTAAAACAGCAACAACTTTTACAACAACGACAGCAACAGCAACCACTTAAAAGCATATATACAGTAATGTCATAGTGCCACCCCACCGTCTCAAATCATGAGACAATCAGACAAGGTTCTATACAAGTTTAACATAACTTCTCTGCTTTTGAATTCTATTCCTCTAGAAATGAACCGCGACGCTATATTTTGCACTTTTATGGCTTTTTTAACCTGCGTTGCTACTTTTAATGATTTGTGAATCTATACCCGAGATCCCTTTGCACCTCTACCCCATTTAGACTCTTATTTTCCAAGGAGTAGGTAGTCTCCTTATTCCACCTACCAAAATACACCACCTCACTCTTATC
Source organism: Somniosus microcephalus (assembly GCF_052327205.1). Lineage (NCBI taxonomy): Eukaryota > Metazoa > Chordata > Chondrichthyes > Squaliformes > Somniosidae > Somniosus > Somniosus microcephalus. Next base: position 40,273,604 of record NC_141008.1, read on the forward strand.
TATAATGAAATTCATTTGTCATTTACATGCCCATTCTGCAAGTTTGTTTACGGTAGAATTAATTAAAAGCTTTTAGTTCGTCATGTACAAACTCTATTTCAAAAAAAAATACTTGTCAGAAATGACTGGGATGTGCAAGAACTGCCTAATAATGCATTAACACTTCAGAAACGTCACTCAGTTACACGGTTATGCATCGACAAACAATCCAAAAGCCCAACATGTACTGAAAGAGGCATATCTATTCATGCAATTTGTATTAATTTTAAAGTTTTCAATGTATTAGTCCATCCCTCATGTTACTATAGCAATGGCTGCACAAGCAGCAGGAGCAGCGGCTTTCCTATGGCGCTGACGTGCTGTACGTCCAGATAAGTAATTATGATATTAATTACAATGCAACCAGACAACCAACAAATCCGAAGTGCTGTGTTTCTTTAGTTCACAGTATTAAAAAGAACTGAACAAAAACAGGTTTCCGTATTTCCAACTTCAATCAATTCCATTAATAAACGTTGTCTTCTTGAACCAGCACCCCCCCCATATTACATGTCAGAAATGCAGCATTTATTCACAAGTGCAGAGAAACACATTCGTAATTTGCATCACCAAATTAAAAACATAAAGCAGGAAAAGCTACAATTTAACAGAAATAAACATTCATCTTTCTTCCTGGACAAGAGAACCAATCAGACTAGCTTGGAAATGTTTACTAATGGCCCAGAAATTCGGGTCGGAGGCTTCCCGCAGGTGCAAGCCTCCGACCTGCACTTACCTAGTGCGCCGGCCATTTTGCTGTGGGCCTGCGTGGGATTCCAATCCTGGGCCTCCTTCAACTGCCGGCGTGCAGTGCTTGCGTATCCCAGGGGCGCAGTTAGTTCGAAGCATCCCCTGGGATCACGTGGGCCATGGAGAGCCAATGGTAACAGGGAATGCCCATTCATAAATTTGACAGGAAGAGCTGTCAAAACTATAAATACAAATCAGCCCCAAAACATAACTAAAACTTCAAATAATTTTTTTTTTAAATCACATTTTTAAAATAAGTATAAATTACATAAAATAACTATTTTAAACAATAATTTAAATTTTGAAAAAATTAATTACAGTTTCTAATGGGGCTAAAAATAAACTTACCTTTAAAGTATTTAAAAATAATAAACCTGTGGAAAAAATGTTTTAATTTTACTTAATTCACCACTTAGCTTGTTAAAAGCAGGCCTTGCGACTGCTTTTTAAAAGTGTAACTCCTGGAGACTTACCCTCCCGGAGAAACCTGCAAAAAAAACGTAAGTTCCAGGCGCACGCGCTGCCTCTCCAGCGCACGCGTTCGACCTGTGAACCCCTTCCTTTAAGGAAACGGAAGTTACAGTTTCCTGCGCATGTGCAGTGCATGCACGAAACCGGCACTTTTGTTGGGCCTATGCGTGAGTACCCTGCACATACTCACCCGTGGGGACCCGAATTTCTGGGCCAATATGTTGACGTAAAGATGTTAAGTTACGAATTTCGCTTCTAATGTTTTTCTCTCAAACATCCTCCACAATATTAATCCCTACTCTTATCACGAAAAGTGTTGAATTATTTTAGGCACTTCCCAATTAAATAGTGGGAAACAAACTTCATTGTACTCTCAATTTTTAATCTCCTATTTCAAACATTTATACCAAATCGAAATTGTACATTATCAGGTTAATCAAAGTATTTTCTGTGCCTTTCTCAATAAACAAATAGTAGTTTCTTCTAAAGTAGCTTCCTGCAATTTTTATACATCACTACATAACTCATGTTTCTATTAACACTCCACTAAACGTTTAAGAGGAAATCTATACTTACCCGGCATCAACCTCGGCACCGGCTACGGACACAACAACGGCACACCCAGCCCAGTCCACCCTGCAAAGTCCTCCTCACCAACATCTGGGGATTTGTGCCAAAATTGGGAGAGCTGTCCCACAGACTAGTCAAGCAACAGCCTGACTCACAGAATCATAGCTTTCAGCCAATGTTGCAAACTCCTCCATCACCATCCCTGGTTAAGTCCTGTCCCACCGACAGGACAGACCCACCAGGGGTGGTGGCACAGTGGTATACAGTCGGGAAGGAGTGGCCCTGGGAGCCCTCAACATTGACTCCAGACCCCATGAAGTCTCATGGCTTTAGGTCAAGCATGGGCAAGGAAGGAAACCTCCTGCCGATTACAACCTACCGCCCTCCCTCAGCTGATGAGTCAGTAGTCCTCCATGTTGAACACCACTTGGAAGAAGCACTGAGAGTAGCAAGGGCACAGAATGTACTCTGGATGGGGGACTTCAATGTCCATCACCAAGAGTGGCTCGGTAGCACCACTACTGACTGAGCTGGCTGAGTCCTGAAGGACATAACTGCCAGTCTGGACCTGCGACAAATGGTGAGAGAACCAACACGAGGGAAAATCTACTTGACCTCCTGTTGCAGATGCATATGTCTATGACAGCATTGGTAGCAGTGACCACCGCACAGTCATTGTGGAGACGAAGTCCCGTCATCACACTGAAGACACCCTCCATCGTGTTGTGTGGCACTACCACCGTGATAAATGGGATAGATTCAGAACAGGTCTAGCAGCTCAAAACTGAGCCTCTATGAGGTGCTGTGCGCCATCAGCAGCAGCAGAATTATATTCCACCACAATCTGTAACCTCATGGCCCAGCATATCCCTCACTCTACCATTACCATCAAACCAGGGGACCAACCATGGTTCAATAAGGAGTGTAGAAGAGCATGCCAGGAGCAGCACCAGGTGTACCTAAAAAGGAGGTGCCAACCTGGGGAAGCTGCAACACAGGACTACATGCATGCTAAAAAGCGGAAGAAGCATGCTATAGACAGGGCTAAGCGATCCCACAATCAACGGATCAGATTAAGGCACTGCAGTCCTGCCACATCCAGTCGTGAATGGTGGTGGACCATTAAACAACTAACGGGAGGAGGAGGCTCCATGAATATCCCCATCCTCAATGATGGTGGAGCCCAGCACGTGAGCGCAAAAGACAAGACTGAAGAGTTTGCAATCATCCTTAGCCAGAAGTGCTGAGTGGATGATCCATATCGGCCTCTTCCTCAGGTCCCCACCAACACAGAAGCCAGTCTTCAGCCAATTCGATTCACTCCACGTGATATCAAGAAATGGCTGAGCACACTGGATACAGCAAAGGCTATGGGCCCCGACAACATCCCGGCTGTCGTGCTGAAGACTTGTGCTCCAGAACTAGCTGACTCTAGCCAAGCTGTTCCAGCACAGCTACAACACTGGCATCTATCCAACAATGTGGAAAACTGCCCAGGTATGTCCTGCCCACAAAAAGCAGGACAAATCCAATCCGGCCAATTACCGCCCCATCAGTTTACTCTCAATCATCAGCAAAGTGATGGAAGGTGTTGTCAACAGTGCTATCAAGCAGCACTTACTCACCAATAACCTGCTCACTGATGCCCAGTTTGGGTTCCGCCAGGACCACTCAGCTCCAGACCTAATTACAGCCTTGGTCCAAACATGGACAAAGGAGCTGAATTCCAGAGGTGAGGTGAGAGTGACTGCCCTTGACATCAAGGCAGCATTTGACCGAGTGCGGCATCAAGGAACCCTAGTAAAACTGAAGTCAATGGGAATCGGGGGGGCAAACTCTCCACTGGCTGAAGTCATACCTAGCACAAAGGAAGATGGTTGTGGTGGTTGGAGGTCAATCATCACAGCCCCAGGACATCACTGCAGGAGTTCCTCAGGGTAGTGTCCTAGGCCTAACCATCTTCAGCTGCTTCATCAATGACCTTCCCTTCAACACAAGGTCAGAAATGGGGATGTTCACTGATGATTGCACAGTGTTCAGTGCCATTCACAACTCCTCATATAATGAAGCAGTCCATGCCCGCATGCAACAAGACCTGGACGACATTTAGGCTTGGGCTGATAAGCGGCAGGTAGCATTCGCGCCTCAGAAGTGCCAGTCAATGACTATCTCCAACAAGCGAGAATCTAACCACCACCCCTTGACATTCAACGGCATTACCATCACCAAATCCCCCACCATCAACATCCTGGTGGTCACCATTGACCAGAAACTTAACTGGACCAGCCACATAAATACTGTGGCTACAACAGCAGGTCAGAGGCTGGGTATTCTGCGGCGAGTGTCTCACCTCCTGACTCCCCAAAGCCTTTCCACCATCGACAAGGCACAAGTAAGGAGTGTGATGGAATACTCTCTACGTGCCTGGATGAATGCAGCTCCAACAACACTCAAGAAGCTCGACACCATCCAGGACAAAGCAGCCCGCGTGATTGGCACCCCATCCACCACCTTAAACATTCACTCCCTCCACCACTGGCATACCGTGGCTGCAGTGTGTACTGTAGTGTATGTACCTTTAAGGGGAGAACTACTTTTTACAGCTCCTGTATACTGTAGTACCGGCAGTGACCACACCTGTATATAAACCCTGAGTAGGGATCTGTACTTTAGTTTTCGAGCAACCCTCATCCAGTAAACACCTGTTCATTGTTCCTCTGCAGTCTCTGTCTATTTACTAACAGACACCATACCTCAAGATTCACAGATTTAACAGTGGCGACGACGAGTGGATTCAAACCTACCTGCAACTCTATAGAAGAAGGCCGATTCCAGGAATACGGGCGTCGTCCATCCGGAGAAGACTTCAACATCGCAGAGGAGGCTGTGGAGAGCTGGGCTTGGGAAAAAGGCCGAACAGCGTCGACGGGGTAAGAAAGAGGGTGAAGCGCACAACGCGCGGCCAGGGTTGAGGACCGAGCGGCCGGGAAAAAAAAAAGAAGAAAAAGGGAGAAAAGAAGAGAGAGAGAGCACACAGCGCACAGCCGGTGTTCAGAGGCTGAGCCCCAGCAGAGAAGACCGGTGTTCAGGCCCGAACGGCGTCGGAGAGAGAGGCGCACGGGAGGGGTGAGCAGAGCACGCAGCCAGTGTTCAGAGGCTGAGCCCCAGCGGAGAAGAAGTGTGCAGAGCGCGCAGCCGCTGTTCAGAGGCTGAGCCGCAGCGGAGAAGAAGGGAGAGCGCGGGAGACGCCATTTTTCTTTTGGAGCCGCAGTGGAGAAGAAGTGAAGTGTGGGAGATGCCATTTTTCTTTTGCAGCCGCAGCGGAGAAGAAGGGGAAGCACGGGAGACGCCATTTTGAGCCGGCGGAGAAGAAGGGAGAGCGCGGAAGACGCCATTTTTCTTTGCCAGTCTAACCACACCCAGGGATGCAGAAGAGTGGCAGTGTCACTGCGTTCGACAATGAAGTCGAAGATTGGGCGGCATATGTAGAACGCATAGAAGTGCACTGCATGGCGAAGGAAGTGCCTGATGCCAGGAAAGCACTGGTATTGTTGAATTCCATGGGTGCAAAAACGTATGGGTTACTGCGAAACCTAGTAACCCCAGAGAAGTCAGTGGAAAAGGATTTTGCAAGCATAGTGGCAATCCTACAGGACCACTTAAACCCCACACCACTCCTGATAGCAGAAAGATTTAAGTTTCACAAAAGGAACCAGCATAAAGACGAAAGTAATGCTGGGTATCTAACGGAACTGCGCAAGCTATCAAAACACTGCCAGTTTGGAACGGAACTAGCAGATAAGTTAAGGGACCAGTTTGTGTGTGGGCTTCAAAGTGAAGGAACCCAGAAACGGCTTCTATCAGAAAAGTATCTTACGTTGGACAAGGCTTTCAGCATGGCAGTATCACACGAAGCAGCCGCACGGGGCACTGCAGACATACAACGGAGACCGCAAGAATATGGCACAAATGAAATTTCATACGGAACAGTAAAGTGCTATCGTTGCGGCAGAACAACACATGACCATAAGGATTGTTGGTTCAAGGACCAAGTGTGCAGACAGTGTGGAAAAGTAGGACACAGAGCAGGAGTCTGCAGGTCGGAAAAGAAAACCAACAGCAAGAAATCTCCACAGGAGAAGTACAAAAAGGTACATAATGCAAAGAAGAGTAGTTCAGACGAACAGGAAAGTGATACAGACTCCGGAAGCAAGGAGCTGGGTTCTCTGGAACTACATAATGTAACCAAAATGGAGGATCACCAAACTATCTGGGTCACGCTCAAGATAGACGGAGTCCAAGTGAAAATGGAATTGGACACAGGATCAGCCCTAACAGTCATAAACCGAAGGGACTACAAGCGGCTATTCTCACATATACCCTTGAGAGATACTGAGATTGTCTTGAAGATGTACACGGGAAAAAAAGTCTACCCCAAAGGAAAAATAAGGGTGAACGTGATATACAACGGCAAGGAAACGCCAAAAATGGACCTATATGTATTGCCAGATGGAGGACCACCACTACTAGGGCGTGAATGGATCCGGAAGATACCATTAGATTGGCATTCCATACAAGCACTGACGGTAGATGCCAAAAAGGATGACGACGTTACACCTGGACGACTGTCAAAAATGCTAACTGACGCACAAGAAGTGTGCCAGGGGGGACTCGGAACACAAAAAGGCATAACAGCAACAATCAAAATAGAGGGAAATGCGAGCCCAAAGCTTTTGAAGGCCAGACCGGTGCCTTATGCGATCCGCCCAGCCGTCAAAGCAGAGCTGGAAGGTTTGGAACGTTCTGGAGTACTGTCCAAAGTGGACTGGAGCGAGTGGGCTACACCCGTCGTTCATTTAATGAAGAGGTCGTTCCTCGGGCTGGTGAACTACTACCATAAGTTCTTGCCGAATTTGTCTACAGTACTACACCCACTGAACACCCTACTGCAAACGGGGGTACCATGGAAGTGGAATGACGAAGGTAAACGAGCTTTCCAGAAGTGCAAAGAATTGATCACATCAAAAGAGGTGTTGGCTCATTTCAATCCAGCACTGCCAATTCGGTTGGCGTGTGATGCATCACCTTATGGTATTGGAGCGGTGCTGTCGCACAAATTCCCGGACGGCTCGGAGAGGCCAGTAGCCTTTGCGTCTCGGTCACTAACCTCAGCCGAGCGTAGCTACGCCCAGATTGACAAGGAGGCCCTCAGCCTAGTGTGGGGAGTGAAAAAGTTTGACCACTATCTACACGGGCAGAAGTTCACCTTGCTGACTGACCGCCAACCACTTGTCTCCATCTTTAATCCAAAGAAGGGCATTCCAGTGATGACTGCGCAACGGCTACAAAGGGAGGAAGCACCAGCAGTGGACCCTGTCAAAATATTTTATTCGACTATAATTGAATGCTTGCCAGTAACTAACGCGGATATAGAGAAGGAGACCCGAAATGACCTGACACTGTCTCGGGTATATGATTTGACGGTGAAGGGATGGCCAACACATGGCGACTCACTGTTGCCAGCATTCTCATCCAGAAGAGAACAGCTGTCAGTATGCCAGGGGACCTTGATGTGTGGATCCCGAGTGGTAATTCCACCCAAGTTAAGGGAGAGAGTGCTCAATGAGCTTCACGAAGGCCATCTGGGAGGGGTGAAAATGAAAAGCCTTGCTAGGGCTTATGTGTGGTGGCCAGGGATCGATCAGCAAATCGAGGACCTGACAAAGAGCTGCTCGGGATGCGAGAAGGTCCAAAATGCACCACCACATGCCCCTCTACACCCATGGGAGTGGCCCTCCTCTCCATGGCAACCAGGAACGATATGCACACGGCAGGGGCCACTAATGTACACAGTGGATGTTTGGGGAGAACATTGTGAGGCGCCATGTCGACCAGATCCTAGAGTCACAGGAACGAGTCAACCCCATGTCTCGCGTACCTGGTGATGAACCAACCGACGACAGAGGGCCAGACTCGCCTCCGCACCAAGAGCAAGACACTCAGGAAAGGCGCTATCCAGAAAGGATCAGGAAGCCGCCCCAAAGACTGAATTTATAAATGGACTATTTGCCGTTAATGTTGCATGTTAAAAGTGTTAATTGTTAAATGAATGTTATGGTACTGTTAATCTAAAAGGGGAGGAATTGTAGTGTATGTACCTTTAAGGGGAGAACTACTTTTTACAGCTCCTGTATACTGTAGTACCGGCAGTGACCACACCTGTATATAAACACTGAGTAGGGATCTGTACTTTAGTTTTCGAGCAACCCTCATCCAGTAAACACCTGTTCATTGTTCCTCTGTAGTCTCTGTCTATTTACTAACAGACGCCGTACCTCAAGATTCACAGATTTAACATGTACCATCTACAAGATGCACTGCAGCAACTCGCCAACGCTTCTTCGGCAGCACCTCCCAAACCCGCGACCTCTACCACCTAGAAGGACAATGGCAGCAGGCACATGGGAACACCACCACCTCCAAGTTCCCCTCCAAGTCACACACCATCCTGACTTGGAAGTAGATCGCAGGACCTTCATCATCGCTGGGTCAAAATCCTGAAATTCCCTCCCTAACAGCAATCTTCATCACACGGACTGCAGCGGTTCAAGAAGGCAGCTCACCATTACCTTCTCGAGGGATGGGCAATAAATGCTGGTCTTGTCAGCGACGACCACTTTCCATGAACGAATAAAAAAAAACATTATTCCTGTGACTTGTTAGAACTATAGGACGACAGACAAAATGAAATGGTTTGTGTTTTTCCCCTTTTTTTAGTTCTCTTCCTAAACGTCTTAATGATATTTTTTTTAAAGTCAATAAAAAGTAACATGTAACTTCTACAAATCCTCCCTGCACCCCCCCCTCCTCAACAGCATGGTTGCACGTTTGTGTAAAGCTACTCACTTCAGTCGCTCATTCAAAATAAAATATTGAGAGATTTAAATTTTAAAATGTTTTAAGCATTTCAGAACCTCTTTAAAACCGTTTGTGCTTCAAGACTTGGTTGAAACTTGTTTAAATGAGGGGAAAATTGATTTTTGTTTCTGTTTCTTCCATAAGCATATTCAAAACTTAGAGGGGAAAAAAGTGTTTTTAACACTCATTTTTTGTGAAAAGTTCATTAAAATTCTTTAAATTCTTTCAAGTCTTGTTGCAGCTTTGATAGAAGTTGCTCCAAGTTTCTGTTTCTCTCTTCAATGCTGTCGTTAAACATACAACAAAAAATAATAAAATAAACTCTAATTCCAAACAGAGCTCAAATAAGAAAGTGAATAAAGTAGTTAAACTTCCTAAGAAGGCGGTGAGGTTATCTCTCCCCACCCTTGGCGATAAGTTAGGATCAGTTTTGGAGAAGTTGTTTCCTCTTTTTCTGCTGCCATTCCCTCCGTCTCTCTCAGACTCCGAGGTACAAACAGGGGCACACACTTTTTCCCCTCTCTCATAACATGATTTAAATAACCCGATAGACTTTTTCAAAAAGGGGGTAACACCTGGCAAAATTTAACTGGAACTTACCGCGGGACATTCAACATCACTTTCTGTGATGAAATAACTCTGTGTTCTGGCATTTGTATTGTTGTTGTTGTTGTTGTTGTATATGCTAATGTCCGGAATGTTGAACCGGTGTAACAACTTATGCTCCTCCCTAGCCCCGCCCCTCTTCTGGTATGTTCTACCAAGGGCTGGGTCGGTGATGAACTGTGTTAACTTGAGGCCATGTTCTTACTTAATAAAAGCCTTTAGTTTTAAGCTAACTTCACGGATTCAGGCAGTCATTTGGCACATCACTTTCCCAGATTTTTTTCCAGCTTTAAACAATTTTCTGAGTTAAAAAAAAAATTCTCATTTTTGTTTCGCCAGGGGCCTAAAACGTGTTTGCTTTAGCCTCCTTCCACATGTGCTGTGCCTCCACCTGTGTTGTTCCAAAGTGCAGCCACCGCTCAGACCCTGGGAACGGACTACACGCGTTTGGACCCTCACTCCTCTCTCCGTCCCTCTCTCCCTTCCTCTCCCTCTCTCTTTCTCTCCCTCCATCTCCCTCTCTCTCTCCCTCCATCCCTCTCTCTCTCTCTCCCTCAGTCCGTCCCCCTCTCCCTCTCTCTCTCCATCCCCCTCCCTCTCTCTCTCCCAGTCCCTGTCCCCGTCCCTCCGTCCCCTTCCCTCCCTCCATCCCCCTCTTCATCCCTCTCTCTCTCTTCCAGTCTCTCTCTCTCTCCCCCTTCCGATTCCCTTTCGCTCCCCCTTCGATTCTCGATCTTCCCCGCTACCGGCCACCAACAGATCCCCTGACCTCTGCATGGAGCCGACCAAAGTGTGGCCCAACTGGGTACTGCGGATGGGTGCTCCAGTATCCCACAAGCTGGCGCTGAAGGCTGAAAGGCGAATAATCAGAACGCGGGGTATTCTCCCGCTGTCCCACTGAAAGGTCAAAGTTCAAGGGAGAAAACCAAACTCCTCCTGGCGTTACACAGCAACCCATCAACCATTGGAACACACACTTCAAGAGCTGCAATTGCGATCGGCTTTGAGGTCGCAAGACTCACAAACGAGTCTGTCTGGATCCCCAGGGCCATTGTGTATTGAGCCCCTCCCCCCCTGCAGCACCTGTCCAGCTCACTGCGCGGCATTTCAAATCAACGCGTGGGAGCTCGGTGATCAGTGCGTGCCCGCACACCTTAGAGGAAACAGTGCCCACAAGGATCTGTGCTGGGGCCTCAACTATTCACTATATTTATTAATGACTTAGATACATAATAGAGAGCCATATATCCAAGTTTGCCAATAACACAAAGATAGGTGACATAATAAGTAGTGTAGTCGGGAGCATAAAATTACAAGGAGACATTGATAGAGTAAGTGAGTGGGCAAAACTGTGGCAGATGGATTTCAACACAGGTAAGTATGAGATCATCCATGTTTGACAAGAAAAAGGATAGACCCAAGTACTTTTTAAAAGGTGAAAATCTAGGAACAGTGGAGGCCCAAAGAGATTTAAGGGTCCAAGTACGAATCTCACTAAAATGCAGTGGTCAGGTACAAAAAATAATCTAAAAAGGCTAATGCATTATTAGCCTTTATAACTAGCGGGCTAGAATATAAAGGGGAGGAAGTTTTACTACAGCTATACAAAGCCCTGGTTAGACCACATCTGGAGTTCCGTGTACAGTTCTGGGCACTGCACCTTAGAAAGGATATACTGGCTTTAGAAGGAGTGCAGCGCAGATTCACTAGAATGTTCCAGGGCTCCAGGGGTTAAAGAGATTACATTATCTAGGCTTGTATTCCCTGGAATATAGATTGTTAAGGGGTGATTTGATAGTTTTTTTAGGATTTGAAAGGAATGGATAGGGTAGATAGAGAGAACTTTTTTCCGCTGGTGGGGGAATCTAGGACAAGGGGGACATAACCTTAAAATCAGTGCCAGGCCATTCAGGAGAGAAGTTAGGAAACACTTCTTCACACAACAGGTGGTAGATGTGTGGAATTCGCTCCCACAAAAAGCAGTAGATGCCAGCTCAATTAATAAATTTAAATCTGAGATCAATAGGATAGCTAGCCAAGGGTATTAAGGGATATAGAGCCAAGGCGGGTGGATGGAGTTAGGATACAAATCAGCCATGATCTCATTGAATGGCGGAACAAGTTTGAGGAGCTGAATGGCCGACTCCTGTTCCTATGTTATCATATGTTTACCTTTGATTGAATCTTCCAGCTCCTGTTTCCAAGGTAGGTGGCACTGTGGCCATGTCCTTGAGTCCTCCCAGCTCCTGTCTTGAAAGCAAGCGGAGCTGTGGTGCGGCACTACCCAATGGAGGCCGACCTGGTCTCTGGCTTCTCCCAGTTCCCTATGGCACCAGCTCTACTGCCACCATCAACACCCACCAGACCGTCCCAATAGCCAGCACACAGACCCAACCCGCGATCCCTGGTCTGAAGAAGTAATGGGGGTTCTCAGCTTGTGTGAAGTAAAGGTAAAAGTTTTTAAACGCCCTAAAAACACTTAACCAATATAAAACCAGTATCAAGCACCATTGGGAACTTGACCTTTCTTTATGCAGAGGTAGGATTCCCTAATTTACCTGGTGAACTTCCTACTATTTTATGAAAGGTCATCGACCTGAAACATTAATTTTGTTTCTCTCTCCACAGATGCTGCCTGACCTGCTGAGTATTTCCAGCATTTTCTGTTTTTATTTCAGGTTTCCAGCATCTGCAGTATTTTGCTTTTGTCTTATACGAACATTGTTTGCTGTTTAAATAATACAGACTTTTCAAGCTCACGCTAGTCAAAGTCACTTACTTTTTTATACCTTCTAGTAGAGAGAGGCGATGCATTCTTCTTCAGCTAACCCTAACCCTAACCCGCTGCTCCCACCCCATCTGCCCTGACCACTCATGCCTTTCCCTCCATCCTCCTGCTCCCTCCTATCACCTCACTACCCCTGCTCCCATCACTCTGAGAACCCATCTTCCACCTGCTCCCTCAAACCACCTTTCACTGTCCCATGCACACTTCCCCCGAGTGCCTGTGACTTTTACACTGCCCATTCCCTCCTAACATCTCTCGCTGCCTCCACCCACTTCCCTTGCCTCCACCCCCTCCCCCAAACCCTGTCACTCCCCATACCCTTCTGCCACCCCTTACCGTTCCTGCCTGCCTATTCCATGCTGGCCACTCATGCCTTTCTCCACACTTGCCACTCTCAACTTGCCTGCAACAAAACTATGGTTTTTTCAGCGGCAACCTGCATCCCACTGTTAACACCCCAGGATCCTATTCCCAGAACTCCAACACCCAGCAACTCCCCTTCTCAATGTACTCACATCCTAGCACCTCCATCTCCATGATCCCACACCCTAACACTGCCCTCCCACCATTACCAAACCTTGTCAACTACATTCCAATTCTCCCACCATAGGAACACACTCCCAAAACTACCTACCAACAATCCTCCCCCTGCCCCCTCCGCCCCACACTCTTCAGTACAGCTACCTACCTGCATCCTGGAACATCTTCCCTACCATCTTCCTCTGTATTTTGGCCTTTAAAAAAAGGTAAGAAATAAAATTAACCACACACTTAAACAAAAGTATAATAATAATTAAGTCTGTTGATTTACACTTTCCACACAAATGTCCACATAATATGGAAATTGACCTAACAGACCACTAACACACCCAGAATTCTGCAGCATGTGTTACTAGGTTTAGTTAATAATAAACTAGAAAATACATCAGAGCTTCAAAACATTCATCAGCCATTGCAATAGACTGCATGGAGCCATCAGTCAGACAAATGCTTCCAGGTCAGAGGGAACTTCCTGTACTTAACTCAGGATACAAAGTTACACCAATATTGATACATCTTCCTCAACAGAAATAAAACTTTAAATAAAAACACTTCATCAATAAAACCTGTTTCAGTTGTAAAATCCAACAGTTCCAATTCTCTGGACTTTCCACAGATGATAGCTCTGTTTTCCATAAGTGTCACCAGGTCCTCTGAAACATCTTCCCATCTTCAATTCTTACATTGTAAGATCTGATATCCACTTACTGTTGCACTTGCACTGGCAACCATTTCCCCTTCTGGTGGCTAAATTCTTACAACTTCTTCTTCTCTAAGGTTATCAAGTTCTTTGGCACCTTTATTGTACAACTGGGCCTGTAGATTGTCCTGAAGTATGCTTTCTCCATTATATCACTTATTAGGCTTGGTTTTAGAAGTGGGATTGATTAGGGAGGAGAGTCTTAATTCATCCGTATAGTAATCTGGGATGTTATGATTAAGGTTATCCACCAGGTGGTGCTGTAGCCAATGCTGCTGCTAAGGTCAGGGGTTTGCTTCCTGTTAAGGTCAGGGGTTGCTTCCTGTTAAGGTCAGGGGTTGCTTCCTGTTAGGGTCAGCAAAGGTGCAATGCCTGGATGCAGGCCTGCCTGGTTGTTTCGCAGTCGTTTAATAAAGTACTCGTATTAATCCTAATACCTCGCCTCTTCGAGTTCCTTGTCTCACTACATGGATTTATCACATTTGGCGACGAGGTAAAACAGGACCCTGAATAAAGAAGAGAAGTCTGCCAGGATGTTTAAACAACAAAATCACAAGCTAAAGTTAGCTACCAGTTGGAAGAGAGCATGGCTGCCACAGTAGGAACGGTCTCCGCTTTTGATATTCAAGCACAAACCTGGAAGGAATACTATGAAGTGTTGGGTTATTTTTTCAAAGCAAATGAAATAAATGATGCCAGAAAAAGGAAAGCCATTCTGCTTAGTTCGGTGGGAAGCCAAACCTACAGTTTGATGAAGAATCTGCTCAGTCCTGAAAAGCCTGGAGACAGATCATTTGTTGAATTAGTGGCCTTGCTAAAGGAACATTTCAACCCTAAGCCTAGTGAGATTGTACAGCGGTTCAAGTTTAATACAAGGAACAGAAAAGAGGAAGAGAGTGTAATGGACTATGTAGCGGTGTTGCGTAAATTAGCATAAGATTGCAATTATGGGAACAACCTGAAGGAAATGCTGAGTGATAGGCTAGTTTGCAGAATTATGGATGACCGAATGCAGCGTAGATTATTATCCGAGACTGGGCTTACTTATGAAAGAGCATTGGAACTTGCTCAAGCCATAGAGACAGCGACCCGAGATGTAAAAGAAATATAGGGTTCAGACAGGGCTAATGCTACGCAAGTTGCAGGTCAGGTTGTTGTGCACAAGTTGAACATGCATCAGAACCCACAACGTGAGCATGTGAAGGCATGTTATAGATGCAAGGGCGATCACCTGGCGAGTGAATGCCGGTTTCTGGAGGAAAAGTGCTACAAGTGTGGGAAACAAGGACACATAAAACGAGCTTGCAGGGCGAAATCACCTGTGAAGGAATCCAGACCAAAAGGGGGAGGACAGCAAAACCAAGGGAGAGAAGTGAAAGAACATGGAGCACACCATATCAGTGGGGAAGCTGAGGAAGAAGAGGACATGTTCATAATGTATAGCATGTTAGAGAACATTCCAAAAGTGGCTCCTATCACATTGCAACTGACAGTAAATGACTCTAAGGTGAACTTTGAAGTGGATACAGGGTGCGGCGTGATCATAATGAACAAGGCAGAGTACTCAAAATTGTGGAACCGTGCAAAAGTTCCAGAGTTAAAGCCTTGCTCCCTGCATCTTAAAACATATACAGGTGAACGAGTAGCGACATTAGGTACAGCTAAGGTAACTGTGCAACACAGGGACACAGTGGAACAGCTACCTGTAGTTACAGTATTGGGTACCGGACCAAACCTGTTAGGTCGGGGCTGGATAAAAGAACTTAAATTAGACTGGGGAGCAGTACATCAAATAGATGCGGGCAAACAGTTGACTTTGCAAGAAGTGTTGAGTGAACATGAGAATGTGTTCAAGGAGGAACTTGGCACATTTAATGGCCCCCCAGCTAAGATTTATGTAGACAAGGAGGCACCGCCAAGGTTTTTTAAACAACGACCTGTGCCTTATGCCATGAAGCCAAAGGTAGAGGCTGAGCTTGACCGTCTATTGAGAGAGAACATACTGGAGCCAGTGAAATGTTCGGAATGGGCAGCTCCCATAGTACCTGTTTTAAAACCGGACAATTCGGTAAGACTCTGTGGAGACTATAAATTGACAGTCAATTGGGTGTCCAAACTAGAGCAGTATCCTATTCCCAAAACAGAGGATCTCTTTGTAAACCTGGCTGGAGGAAAGAAATTCACAAAGTTGGATATGAGTCATGCCTACTTGCAGATTACACTGGATGACGAATCAAAGAAGTATGTCACCATAAATACACACAAGGGCTTGTTTACATATAACCGCTTACCGTTTGGTGTCTCATCTAGTCCAGCTATCTTCCAGAGGACAATTGAAGGTGTACTGCAAGGGATTCCACTTGTTTCCATCTATCTGGATGACATTCTGGTGACGGGAAGAACCGACCAGGAGCATCTGAGCACTCTGAGAGAGGTACTACAGAGATTGGAGAGGGCAGGGTTCCGGCTCAAGAGGAGTAAGTGCACTTTCCTGGGGAATGAGGTAGTGTTCCTGGGACACAGAATGGATGCCACCGGGCTCCATCCACTCAAGGAGAAGGTACAAGCACTGTAGGACTCCCCTGCTCCTACAAATGTGGCTGAGTTAAAAGCTTACCTGGGACTGCTGAACTATTATAACAGGTTTTTACCAAACTTGTCAACTGTGTTAGCACCTCTTTACAAACTACTGCGCAAGGAGACACAGTGGCAGTGGGGAGAGGAGCAGGGGGTTTCATTTGAACAGTCCAAGAAACTGATGCTGTCGTCGGATGTGCTGGTTCACTACAATGCAGAGAAAGACATCATTCTCTCTTGTGATGCTTCACCTTACGGGGTGGGGGCAGTTCTTTCACACTGCATGGAAGATGGAACTGAAAGACCAATAGGGTTTATGTCCCGCACTCTAACACCAGCGGAAAAAAACTATTCCCAGTTAGACAAAGAGGGGTTAGCAGTAATGTTTGGGTTACAGAGGTTCCACAAGTACATAAATGGCAGGAAGTTCACCATATACACCGATCATAAACCTCTTCTCTCTCTTTTCAATGAAATGAAAGCAGTTCCACAGATGGTGTCACCCCGGATCCAGAGGTGGGCCATGACGTTAAGGGCATATGAGTATGTCATCGTCTACAAGGCGGGCAAGTACCATGGGAACGCAGATGCCTTGAGCCGTCTTCCACTGCCAAGCACACCTATCCGTGCAGCTCCAGAGGACAGAGTGTTGATGTTGGAGGACACTGACACGGCACTTGTGACTGCAGAGCAAGTAAGAACATGGACAGGTAAAGATCCAGTACTGTCTAGAGTTCGAGAATATGTGGTGAGGGGATGGCCACAGCATCCGGAAGGGGCTGACTTCACACCCTACAGTGTCAGGAAAACAGAGCTGAGTGTGCAGGATGGTTGCGTGTTGTGGGGAGCATGAGTGATTATTCCAGAGCCAGCAAGACAGTCTATCCTAAAGCAACTACATCAGTGTCATCCTGGGGTCTCGCGTATGAAAGCCTTGGCTAGGAGTTACTTGTGGTGGCCAAAGCTAGATGAGGAGATAGAAAATCTAGTCAAGACATGCAGCACTTGTCAGGAACACCGGAAGGCACCAGCAGCGGCTCCTCTCCACCCCTGGGAGTGGCCAGATAAACCATGGAGAAGGTTGCACTTAGATTATGCGGGTCCATTCATGGGGAAGATGTTCCTCATAATCATTGATGCACATTCCAAATGGATGGATGTTTATCCTGTAAATTCTGCTTCCGCCACTACTACTATAAACTGCCTGCGTTGGAGCTTCAGTAATCAAGGGCTACCGGAGATCGTGGTAAGTGACAATGCCACTTGTTTTGTGAGTACAGAGACAAAAGAGTTCTTGAGAAAAAATGGCATAGTGCAGGTGACCTCGGCTCCATATCATCCGTCCTCAAATGGACTTGCAGTGAGAGCCGTACAAACATTTAAAGAGATGATGAAAAAAAGTGCAGAAGGGAGTTTAGCAGCCAAAGTGTCACGGGTTCTGTTCAGCTACAGAATAACACCTCAATCCACCACAGGACTCTCTCCTGCTGAGATGTTATTAGGTCATAGACTACGCTCCACTCTTGACCTTGTCCACCAAGAGCTAAAAAGGAAAATGGAAAACAGACAAAACAAACAAAAAGAGAACCATGAAAAAAGAACAAAGAGCCGAAGTTTTGGAGAAGGAGATGCGGTCCTTACCAGGAATTTCAGTTATGGACCCAAGTGGATTCCTGGCTTCATAGACTCAATGACCGGTCCTGTATCATACAAGGTCATGTTGGGTGATGGTAGGGTAGTACGCAGACATGTAGATCAGATACTTACCAGACAAGGGGAAATTGAAATGAAGGTTCCAGATGCAATGGCTGAGGACAGGTTTGCCCCCAGTTATCCAAGTGCATCTGTGGTGCCACCACCAGGGACAGAGACAATTCCACAGGAACCCATTCGTCAAGAGGAAACCATCGTTGCAGAGTCAGATTCTCCGAGCACTGCTCAGGAGCAGCTGGTGGCTTCATCACAAACAAGCAGGGACTTTACTGTCA
The DNA here is from genome assembly GCF_052327205.1 of Somniosus microcephalus. Classification (NCBI taxonomy): domain Eukaryota; kingdom Metazoa; phylum Chordata; class Chondrichthyes; order Squaliformes; family Somniosidae; genus Somniosus; species Somniosus microcephalus. The sequence goes on from NC_141008.1 coordinate 40,291,551, forward strand.
GACGTTCACAAAGGTCTCGCAAGCCACCAGAGAGATTGATACTGACCTGTTAGATTCGTCAAGTATGGAACATGATGAATGGAGACTTCTTATGTGACCCTCAGGAATGGTTGGTTGTTAAGAAATTCATACTGAAATCTTAAGGGAGGAGGGATATAGTAATCTGGGATGTTATGATTAAGGTTATCCACCAGGTGGTGCTGTAGCCAATGCTGCTGCTAAGGTCAGGGGTTTGCTTCCTGTTAAGGTAAGGGGTTGCTTCCTGTTAGGTCAGCAAAGGTGCAATGCCTGGATGAAGGCCTGCCTGGTTGTTTCGCAGTCGTTTAATAAAGTACTCGTATTAATCCTAATACCTCACCTCTTCGAGTTCCTTGTCTCACTTCATGGATTTATCACAATCCACCAAATAGTCTCTGAGCTGTCTAGTACAGTAGCTCACTTGGTTTATTGTACCAATCAACAAAAGTGAGGCAAGGACCAGTGCTGGGCCACTTGTGGTCGTTATAGGACTTTGCGATTTTCAATAGCATTCTCTGCCTTGTCATTTGACTTTGGATACCTTAGTGATCTGGTGACATGACTGGGCTCATATTTTGTGCAAATTGTTACGAGTGGAAATTTGGATATGGCCCGTTGTCATTTTCAACTATTTAATTTTTACAACTTACTTCAGTAGCCTGCTGAATTCTGATCATTTCATTCCTCAGATTTTCTTTTAATTTGCTCATGGAATGTGGGCGTCGCTGACAATGCCAGCATTTATTGCCCACCCCTAATTGCCCTTGAGAAGGTGGTGGTGAGCCGCATTCTTGAACCGCTGCAGTCCGTGTGGTGAAGGTACTCCCACAGTGCTGTTAGGGAGGGAATTCCAGGATTTTGACCCAGTGACGATGAAGGAACAGCGAAATACTTCCAAGTCAGGATGGAGTGTGATTTGGAAGGAACTTGGAGGTGGTGGTATTCCCATTGCGCCTGCTGCCATTGTCCTTCTAGGTGGTAGAGGTCGCGGGTTTGGGAGGTGCTGCCGAAGAAGCCTTGGCGAGTTACTGCAGTGCAGCTTGTAGATGTTACACACTGCAGCCACGGTCGCCAGTGGTGGAGGGAGTGAATGTTTAAGGTGGTGGCTGGGGTGCCAATCAAGCTGGTTGCTTTGTCCTGGATGGTGTCGAGCTTCTTGGAGCTGCACTCATCCAGGCAAGTGGCGAGTATTCCATCACACTCCTTACTTGCGCCTTGTAGATGGTGGAAAGGCTTTATGGAGTCAGGAGGTGAGACACTCGCCACAGAATACCCAGCCTCTGACCTGCTCTTGTAGCCACAGTATTTATGTGGCTGGTCCAGTTAAGTTTCTGGTCAATGGTGACCCCCAGGATGTTGATGGTGGGGGATTCGGCGATGGTAATGCCGTTGAATGTTAAGGGGCGGTGGTTAGATTCTCACTTGTTGGAGATAGTCATTGCCTGGCACTTGTGTGGCACGAATGTTACCTGCCACTAATCAGCCCAAGCCTAAATGTTGTCCAGGTCTTGTTGCATGCGGGCATGGACTGCTTCATTATCTGAGGAGTTGCGAATGGCACTGAACACTGTGCAGTCATCAGCAAATATCCCCATTTGTGACCTTATGTTGGAGGGAAGGTCATTGATGAAGCAGCTGAAGGTGGTTGGGCCTAGGACACTGCACCGACGAACTCCTGCAGCAATGTCCTGGGGCTGTGATGATTGACCTCCAACTACCACAACCATCTTCCTTTGTGCTAGGTATGACTTCAGCCAGTGGAGAGTTTTCCCCCCCGATTCCCATTGACTTCAGTTTTACTAGGGCTCCTTGATGCCACACTCAGTCAAATGCTGCCTTGATGTCAAGGGCAGTCACTCTCACCTCATCTCTGGAATTCAGCTCCTTTGTCCATGTTTGGACCAAGGCTGTAATTAGGTCTGGAGCTGAGTGGTCTTGGCGGAACCCAAACTGGGCATCAGTGAGCAGGTTATTGGTGAGTAAGTGCTGCTTGATAGCACTGTTGACAACACCTGCCATCACTTTGCTGATGATTGAGAGTAGACTGATGGGGTGGTAATTGGCTGGATTGGATTTGTCCTGCTTTTTATGGACAGGACATACCACTTTGTTGGATAAATGCCAGTGTTGCAGCTGTGCTGGAACAGCTTGGCTAGAGGCGCAGCTAGTTTTGGAGCACAAGTCTTCAGCATGACAGCCGGGATGTTGTCGGGGCCCATAGCCTTTGCTGTATCCAGTGCACTCAGCCGTTTCTTGATATCACGTGAAGTGGATCGAATTGGCTGAAGACCAGCTTCTGCGATGGTGGGGACCTGAGGAGGATCATCCATTCGGCACTTCTGGCTGAAGATGGTTGCAAATGCTTCAGCCTTGTCTTTTGCACTCACGTGCTGGGCTCCACCATCACTGAGGATGGGGATATTCATGGAGCCTCCGCCTCCCGTTAGTTGTTTAATGATCCACCACTATTCACGACTGGATGTGGCAGGACTGCAGTGCTTTAATCTGATCTGTTGATTGTGGGATCGCTTAGCACTGTCTATAGCATGCTGCTTCCACTTTTTAGTTTGCATGTAGTCCTGTGTTGCAGCTTCTCCAGGTTGGCACCTCCTTTTTAGGTACACCTGGTGCTGCTCCTGGCATGCTCTTCTACACTCCTTATTGAACCATGGTTGGTCCCCTGGTTTGATGGTAATGGTAGAGTGAGGGATATGCCATGAGGTTACAGATTGTGGTGGAATATAATTCTGCTGCTGCTGATGGCCCACAGCGCCTCATAGAGGCTCAGTTTTGAGCTGCTAGATCTGTTCTGAATCTATCCCATTTATCACGGTGGTAGTACCACATAACACGATGGAGGGTGTCCTCAGTGTGAAGACGGGACTTCGTCTCCACAATGACTGTGCGGTGGTCACTGCTACCAATGCTGTCATGGACAGATGCATCTGCAACAGGTAGATTTGTGAGGATGAGCTCAAGTAGGTTTTCCCCTCGTTGGTTCTCTCACCACCTTTCGCAGGCCCAGACTGGCAGCTATGTCCTTCAGAACTCAGCCAGCCCAGTCAGTAGTGGTGCTACCGAGCCACTCTTGGTGATGGACGTTGAAGTCCCCCACCTAGAGTACATTCTGTGCCTTTGCTACTCTCAGTGCTTCTTCCAAGTGGTGTTCAACATGGAGGAGTACTGACTCATCAGCTGAGGGAGGGCGGTAGGTGGTAATCAACAGGAGGTTTCCTTCCTTGCCCGTGCTTGACCTGAAGCCATGAGACTTCATGGGGTCTGGATTCAATGTTGAGGACTCCCAGGGCCACTCCTTCCCGACTGTATACCACTATGCCGCCACCCCTGGTGGGTCGGTCCTGTCGGTGGGACAGGACTTAACCAGGGATGGTGATGGAGGAGTTTGCAACATTGGCTGAAAGCTATGATTCTGTGAGTATGACTAAGTCAGGCTGTTGCTTGACTAGTCTGTGGGACAGCTCTCCCAATTTTGGCACAAATCCCCAGATGTTGGTGAGGAGGACTTTGCAGGGTGGACTGGGCTGGGTGTGCCGTTGTTGTGTCCGTAGCCGGTGCCGAGGTTGATGCCGGGTAAGTATAAATTTCCTCTTAAACGTTTAGTGGAGTGTTAATAAGAAACACGAGTTATGTAATGATGTATAAAAATTGCAGGAAGCTACTTTAGAAGAAACTACTATTTGTTTATTGAGAAAGACAAAGAATATACTTTGATTAACCTGAGAATGTACAATTTTGATTTGGTATAAATGTTTGAAATAGGAGATTAAAAATTGAGAGTACAATGAAGTTTGTTTCCCACTATTTAATTGGGAAGTACCTAAAATAATTCAACAATTTTAATGATAAGAGCAGGGATTAATATTGTGGTGAATGTTTGAGAGAAAAACATTAGAAGCGAAATTCGTAAATTAACATCTTTATGTCAACATATCAGTGAACATTTCCAAGCCAGTCTGACCAGTTCTCCTGTCCAGGAAGAAAGATGAATGTTTATTTCTGCTAAATCATAGCTTTTCCTGCTTTATGTTTTTAATTCGGTGATGCAAATTGTGTATGTGTTTTAGTGCACTTGTGAATAAATGCTGCATTTCTGATATGTTACATGGGGGGTGTGCTTGTTCAAGAAGACAGCGTTTGTTAATGGAATTGATTGAAGTTGTAAATATGGAAATCCGTTTTTGTTCAATTCTTTTTAATACTGTGAACTAAAGAATCACAGCACTTTATATTTGTTGGTTGTCTGGTTGCATTGTGATCAATATTATAATTACTTATCTGGATGTACAGCACGTTAGCGCCATAGGAAAGCCGCTGCTCCTGCTGCTTGTGCAGCCATTGCTATAGTATCATGAGAGATGGACAAACATGTTGAAAACTTTAAAATTAATACATAGAAACATAGAAGATAGGAGCAGGAGTAGGCCATTCGGCCCCTCGAGCCTGCTCCGCCATTCAATGCGATCATGGCTGATCATCCAAATTCAGAACCCGGTCCCTGCTTTCTCCCCATACCCCTTGATCCCTTTAGCCTTAAGAAATATATCCAACTCCTTCTTGAATATATTTAATGTATTGGCCTCTACTGCCTTCTGTGGTAGAGAATTCCATAGGTTCACCACTCTCTGGGTGAAGAAATTCCTCCTCATTTATGTCCTAAATGGCTTACCCCTTATCCTTAGACTGTGACCCCTGGTTCTGGACTCCCTGACCATCGGGAACATCCTTCCTGCATCTAGTCTGTCCAGTCCTGTCAGAATTTTATAAGTTTCAATGAGATCCCCTCTCATTCTTCTAAACTCCAGCGAGTACAAGCCCAATCGTCCCAATCTCTCCTCATACGTCATTCCTGCCATCCCAGGTATCAGCCTGGTGAATCATCGCTGAACTCCTTCCATGGCAAGAACATCCTTCCTAAGATAAGGCGACCAAAACTGCACACAATACTCAAGATGTGGTCTCACCAAGGCCCTGTACAACTGCAGCAAGACATCCTTGTTCCTATACTCAAACCCTCTCGCTACGAAGGCCAACATACCATTTGCCTTCTTAACCGCCTGCTGCACCTGCATGCTTACCTTCAGCGACTGGTGCACAAGGACACCCAGGTCTCGTTGCACTTCCCCTTTTCCCAATCTATTGCCATTCAGATAATAATCTGCCTTCCTGTTTTTGCCACCAAAGTGGATAACCTCACATTTATCCATGTTATATTGCATCTGCCATGCTTTTGCCCAATCACACAACCTGTCCAAATCATCCTGTAGTTTCTCGGCATCCTCCTCATAGCACACACGCCCACCCAGCTTTGTGTCGTCTGCAAATTTGGAGATATTACATCTAGTTCCCTTGTCTAGATCATTAATATATATTGTGAATAGCTGGGGTCCAAGGACCCATCCCTGCGGTACCCCACTAGTCACTGCCTGCAATTCGGAAAAAGACCCGTTTATTCCAACTCTTTGCTTTCTGTCTGCCAACCAGTTTTCTATCCAAGTCAATACCTTGCCCCCAATCCCATGTGCCTTAACTTTACACGCTAATCTCTTATGCGGGACCTTATCGAAAGCCTTCTGAAAGTCCAAATACACCACATTCACTGGTTCTCCCTTATCTATTTTACTACTTACATCCTCAAAAAATTCCAGTAGATTAGTCAAGCACGATTTACCTTTTGTAAATCCATGTTGACTTTGTTCGATCCTGTCACTGTTTTCCAAGTGCTCTGCTATTACATCTTTTATAATGGACTCTAGCATTTTCCCCACAACCAATGTCAGGCTTACCGGTCTGTAAGTCCCCGTTTTCTCTCTACCACCTTTTTTGAATAGTGGGGTAACAATAGCTACCCTCTAATCCATGGGTACTGTTCCAGATTCTATCGAATGTTGGAAGATGATCAGCAATGCAGCTACTATTTCTAGGGCCATTTCCTTAAGTACCCTAAGATGTAGATTATCAGGCCCTGGGGATTTATCGGCCTTCAATCCCATCAATTTCCCCAACACCATTTCCCTACAAATACTGATTTCTTTCAGTTCCTCCCTTTCGTCAGACCCTATGTTCCGCGGTATTTCTGGGAGGTTATTTGTGTCCTCCTTTGTGAAGACAGAACCAAAATATGTATTTAATTGGTCTGTCATTTCTTTGTTCCCCATTATAAATTCCCCTGATTTTGACCGCAAGGGACCTATGCTTGACTTCACCAATCTTTTTCTCTTCACATATCTATAAAAGCTTTTACAGTCAGTTTTTATGTTCCCTGAAAACTTACTCTCACATTCTATTTTTCCTTTCTTAATTAATCCCTTTGTCCTCCTTTGTTGAATCCTAAACTGCTCCCAATCCTCAGGTTTACTGCTTTTTCTGGCCAATTTATATGTCCTCTCCTTGGATCTTATGCTATCCCTAATTTCCCTTGTTAGCCACGGTTGAGTCACCTTTTTTGTTTTACTTTTATGCCAAACTGGGATGAACAAATTCTGTAGTTCATCCATGCTGTCTTTGAATGTTTGCCATTGCCTATCCACCGTCAACCCTTTGAGTGACATTCCCCAATCAATCCTACCCAACTCGCGCCTCAGACCATCGTAGTTTCCTTTATTTAAATTCAGGACCCTAGTCTCTGAGTCAACTACTTCATTCTCCATCTTAATGAAGAATTAGATCATATTATGATCGCTCTGACCCAAGGGGCCTCGTACAACAAGATTTCTAATTAATCCTTTCTCGTTACATAATACCCAGTCTAAGATGGCCTGATCTCTGGCTGGTTCCTCGACATATTGGTCCAGGAAACCATCCCGTAAACACTCCAGGAATTCCTCCTCCACAGGATTGTTACTAATTTGGTTAGCCCAATCTATATGTTGATTAAAGTCACCCATGATGACTGCTGTGCCCTTATTGCACGCTTCTCTAATTTCCCTTTTAATGCCATCCCCAACCTCCGCATTACTGATTGGAGGTCTATATATCACTCCCACTAACGTTTTCTGCCCCTTGGTATTTCTCAGTTCTACCCATACAGATTCCACATCATCAGAGCTAATATCCTTCCTTACAATTGTGTTAATCCCCTCTTTAACCAGCAATGCTACCCCACCTCCCTTTTCTTTTTGCCTATCTTTCCTGAATATTGAATACCCCTGGATGTTGAGTCCCCAGCCTTGGCCACCCTGGAGCCATGTTTCCGTAATCCCAATCAAATCATATTCGTTTACCTCTATTTGCGCAGCTAATACATCCACCTTATTACGAATGCTCCTGGCATTAAGACACATAGGGCTGGATTTTCCTAAGCCCCTGGAGTCGGGTTGGAGGCGTGCGGGCGATAAAAATCGGAGATCCGGGGGTCCCGACCCCATCCCGCCTCCATGTCAATTTCATAGGAGTCGGGTTCCCGACAAGTGCTGGAACCCGACTCCCAGAGGCGGGAAGGGATTAAAGGCAATTAAACTACCTGTTAACAGATAGTTAACAGGTAGTTTTTTGCCTATTCGCGATTTTTATTGCTGGTTTGTGGGCTTTGACAGCTCCAAACCACGAAAAGTTTTCGAGGCGGGACGTGGTTCTGAGGCCTTGGAGGGGTCGAGATGCCCAGTGTTCAGGTGAGTGAGGGGTGCAGGAGTGCAAAGGTAAGTGTTTTGCAAGTGTTTAAATAAGTTGAACTTACTTTTACTTACCTTTACAGGAGTCCTGCATTCCGGTGTCGGGAGTCGGCTGCAAGAACCACAAAAGCTCCGATTTTTAAAAAAAAATCAGCTTCTTTGTTTCTACAGCAAAATGATTTTAAAGTTATCCTGAGAAAGGACTGAGGCTGAATTAGCAGTTTTTCAGTGCTTGACAGCTTCAAACAGCTGTTAAACACTGATATTTCATGTGCCAAAAGCTTTTGACAGATGAAATGTCAATCTCTGACGTCACCTGTTGCCGGGTGGCCCTTAATTGGCCTGCTGAGCCCACAGGGCGGGCTCAACAAGGTCAATCAGAGGAAAATCCAGTGGGTTGGCCACATCTCCATGGAGGCGGGACAACAAGCCCGAATGTGGGTTTCCCACCTCCAACCCGCCCCCGTAGCAAAATCCAGCCCAAAGCCTTCAGGTTTGTTTTATTAATGCTCTTAGACCTATTAGAATTATTATTTACTGTGGCCATGTTTGATTTAAACCGTTGATTTCTCTGACTGCCACTTTTGTTTTTCTCCTTCCAATCTTTTGCTTTTATCCTTGTTTCCCTTTCCTCTGTCCCCCTGCTCAGGTTCCCAACCCCCTGCCATTCTAGTTTAAACCCTCCCCCAGAGCACTAGCAAACACTCCCCCTAGGACATCAGTCCCGGCCCTGCCCAGGTGCAAACCGTCCGGTTTGAACTGGTCCCACCTCCCCCAGAACCGGTTCCAATGTCCCAGGAATTTGAATCCCTCCCCCTCGCACCATTCCTCTAGTCATGTATTCATCTGAAATATCCTTCTATTTCTACTCTAACTAGCACGTGGCACTGGTAGCAATCCTGAGATTACTACCTTTGAGGTCCTATTTTTTAATTTACTTCCTAACTCTCTATATTCAGCTTTTAGGATCTCATCCCATTTTTTACCTATATCGTTGGTACCTATATGCACCACGACAACTGGCTGTTCACCCTCCCCTTCCAAGATGTTTCGCAGCCGCTCTGAGACGTCCTTGACCCTTGCACCAGGGAGGCAACACACCATCCTGGAGTCTCGTTTGCGGCCACAGAAACGCCTAGCTATTCCCCTTACAATAGAATTCCCTATTACTATAGCTCTATCCCTCTTTTTCCTCCCGCCCTGTGCAGCAGAGCCACCACTGGTGCCAGGAAGTTGGCTGCTGCTGCCTTCCTCTGATAAGCCATCCCCTCCAACAGTACTCAAAGTGGTTTATCTGTTTGAGAGGGGGATGTCCACAGGGGACCCCTGCACTACCTGCCTGTGCCTAGTACTCTGTCTGTTGGTCACCCGTTCCCTTTCTGCCTGTCCAACCTTTGCCTGCGGTGTGACCAACTGATTAAACGTGCTATTCACGACGTCCTCAGCCTCACGAATAGTCCAGTATGTATCCAATCGCAGCTCCAGCGCCGCAATATGCTCTGCCAGTAGCTGCAGCTGGACACACTTCCTGCAAACATAGTTGTCAGGGACACAGGAAGTGTCCCTGAGTTCCCACATAGCGCAGGAGGAGCATACCACGGTACTGGGCTGTCCTGCCATGACTTACCCTTTAATTAATTGCAATTAAATTTAATCAAATCAATCCCACTAATTACACGACAGTTAAATGGTATATTTAAGGACCCTGGTTTACAAACAGTCCCCGCTACACCACAGAGACTTTAGAAACTATAAAGCACAGAGTTAAATTTTAAAAAGAGAGAAATACTCACCAACCAATCACTTATCTGCTTTCTGGTGACGTCACACTTCGATTACTTTTTACTTCTCTCCCTCTCTCTGAGATTGGAGATTAGTACGCCTACCTGAGCCTCCGCTGCTTTAAATACTCGCCGCGATTCCCGCCGCCGCTCTCGCCGCACTGAGGCCTACCTGAGCCTCCGCTGCTTTAAATACTCGCCGCGATTCCCGCCGCTGCTCTCGCTGCACTGAGGCCTACCTGAGCCTCCGCCACTTTTTAAATACTCGCCGCGATTCCCGCCGCCGCTCTCGCTGCACTGAGGCCTACCTGAGCCTCCGCCACTTTTTAAATACTCGCCGCATTCCCGCCGCCGCTCTCGCCGCACTGAGGCCTACCTGAGCCTCCGCCGCTCTTTAAATACTCGCCATGTTCCCAGCGCCGCTCTCACCGCACTGAGGCCTACCTGAGCTTCCGCCGCTCTTTAAATACTCGCCGCGATTCCGGCCGCCGCTCTCGCCGCACTGAGGCCTACCTGAGCCTCCGCCACTTTTTAAATACTCGCCGCGATTCCCGCCGCCGCTCTCGCCACACTGAGGCCTACCTGAGCCTCCGCCGCTCTTTAAATACTCGCTGCGTTCCCGCCGCCGCTCTCGCCGCACTGAGGCCTACCTGAGCCTCCGCCGCTCTTTAAATACTCGCTGCGATTCCCGCCGCCGCTCTCGCCGCACTGAGGCCTACCTGAGCCTCCGCCACTTTTTAAATGCTCGCCGCGATTCCCGCCGCCGCTCTCGCCGCACTGAGGCCTACCTGAGCCTCCGCCGCTCTTTAAATACTCGCCATGTTCCCAGCGCCGCTCTCACCGCACTGAGGCCTGCCTGAGCCTCCGCCGCTCTTTAAATACTCGCCGCGATTCCCGCCGCCGCTCTTGCCGCACTGAGGCCTACCTGAGCCTCCGCCACTTTTTAAATACTCGCCGCGATTCCCGCCACCACTCTCGCCGCACTGAGGCCTACCTGAGCCTCCGCCACTTTTTAAATACTCGCCGCATTCCCACCGCCGCTCTCGCCGCACTGAGGCCTACCTAAGCCTCCGCCGCTCTTTAAATACTCGCCGCGTTCCCGCCGCCGCTCTCGCCGCACTGAGGCCTACCTGAGCCTCCGCCGCTCTTTAAATACTCGCCATGTTCCCAGCGCCGCTCTCACCGCACTGAGGCCTACCTGAGCCTCCGCCGCTCTTTAAATACTCGCTGCGATTCCCGCCGCCGCTCTTGCCGCACTGAGGCCTACCTGAGCCTCCGCCACTTTTTAAATACTCGCCGCGATTCCCGCCACCACTGTCGCCGCACTGAGGCCTACCTGAGCCTCCGCCACTTTTTAAATACTCGCCGCATTCCCACCGCCGCTCTCGCCGCACTGAGGCCTACCTGAGCCTCCGCCGCTCTTTAAATACTCGCCATGTTCCCAGCGCCGCTCTCGCCGCACTGAGGCCTACCTGAGCCTCCGCCGCTCTTTAAATACTCGCCGCGATTCCCGCCGCCGCTCTCGCCGCACTGAGGCCTACCTAAGCCTCCGCCGCTCTTTAAATACTCGCCGCGATTCCCGCCACCACTCTCGCCGCACTGAGGCCTACCTGAGCCTCCGCCGCTCTTTAAATACTCGCCGCATTCCCACCGCCGCTCTCGCCGCACTGAGGCCTACCTAAGCCTCCGCCGCTCTTTAAATACTCGCCGCGTTCCCGCCGCCGCTCTCACCGCACTGAGGCCTACCTGAGCCTCCGCCGCTCTTTAAATACTCGCTGCGATTCCCGCCGCCGCTCTCGCCGCACTGAGGCCTACCTGAGCCTCCGCCACTTTTTAAATACTCGCCGCGATTCCCGCCACCACTCTCGCCGCACTGAGGCCTACCTGAGTCTCCGCCACTTTTTAAATACTTGCCGCGATTCCCGCCGCCGCTCTCGCTGCACTGAGGCCTACCTGAGCCTCCGCCGCTCTTTAAATACTCGCCATGTTCCCAGCGCCGCTCTCACCGCACTGAGGCCTACCTGAGCTTCCGCCGCTCTTTAAATACTCGCCGCGATTCCCGCCGCCGCTCTCGCCGCACTGAGGCCTACCTGAGCCTCCGCCACTTTTTAAATACTCGCCGCGATTCCCGCCGCCGCTCGCGCCGCACTGAGGCCTACCTGAGCCTCCGCCGCTCTTTAAATACTCGCTGCATTCCCGCCGCCGCTCTCGCCGCACTGAGGCCTACCTGAGCCTCCGCCGCTCTTTAAATACTCGCTGCATTCCCGCCGCCGCTCTCGCCGCACTGAGGCCTACCTGAGCCTCCGCCACTTTTTAAATACTCGCCGCGATTCCCGCCACCACTCTCGCCGCACTGAGGCCTACCTGAGCCTCCGCCACTTTTTAAATACTCGCCGTGATTCCCGCCACCACTCTCGCTGCACTGAGGCCTACCTGAGCCTCCGCCACTTTTTAAATACTCGCCGTGATTCCCGCCACCACTCTCGCCGCACTGAGGCCTACCTGAGCCTCCGCCACTTTTTAATTACTCGCCGCGATTCCCGCCGCCGCTCTCGCCACACTGAGGCCTACCTGAGCCTCCGCCGCTCTTTAAATACTCGCCGCGATTCCCGCCGCCGCTCTCGCCGCACTGTGGCCTACCTGAGCCTGCGCCGCTCTTTAAATACTCGCCGCGATTCCTGCCACCGCTCTCGCCACACTGAGGCCTACCTGAGCCTCCGCTGCTCTTTAAATACTCGCCGCGTTCCCGCCGCCGCTCTCGCCGCACTGAGGCCTACCTGAGCCTCCGCTGCTCTTTAAATACTCGCCGCGTTCCCAGCGCCGCTCTCACAATTGGAGGGTGAGAAGGTTGGATCTCAAACAAACGTGCTAAGCTTGAATAAAGGAGACTATGAAGGTATGAGAGCGGAATTGAGTAGAGTGGATTGGGAAAATAGATTAAAGGGTAAGACGATACATGATCAGTGGTGTACATTTAAGGAGTTATTTTAGAACTTCCAAAAAATATATATTCCACTGAGAAGAAAAGGGTGTAAAAGAAAAGTCAGCCATCCGTGGCTAAGTAAAGAAATTAAGGATAGTATTCGACTAAAAACAAGGGCATATAAGGTAGCCAAATCTAGTGGGAGGATAGAGGATTGGGAAAACTTTAAAAGACAGCAAAAAATAACAAAAAGATTGATTAAGAAAGGGAAGATAGGTTATGAAAGTAAATTAGCAAAAAGTATAAAAACAGATAGTAAGAGTTTTTATAGTTACATAAAAAGAAAAAGGGTGGCTAAAGTAAATGTTGGTCCCTTAGAGGATGAGACCGGGAAATTAATGGTGGGAAATATGGAGATGGCAAAAACACTGAATGAATATTTTGTATCAGTCTTTACAGTAGAGGACACTAAGAATATCCCAACACTGGACAAACAGGGGGCTATAGGGGGGGAGGAGCTAAACACGATCAAAATCACTAAGGAAGTGGTACTCGGTAAAATAATGGGACTCAAGGTGGATAAATCACCTGGACCTGATGGCTTACATCCTAGGGTCTTGAGGGAAGTGGCGGTAGGGATTGTGGATGCATTGGTAATAATTTTCCAAAACTCCCTGGACTCAGCAAATGTCCCGGCAGACTGGAAAACTGCTAATGTAACACCCTTATTTATAAAGGGCAGCAGACAGAAGGCTGGAAACTATAGACCGGTTAGCCTAACATCTGTGGTAGGTAAAATTTTGGAGTCCATTATTAAGGAGACAGTAACAGGACATTTGGATAATTATAATTTAATAGGACAAAGTCAGCATGGTTTTATGAAGGGGAAGTCATGTTTGACAAATTTGCTGGAGTTCTTTGAGGAAGTAACATATAGGGTGGATAAAGGGGAACCAGTGGACGTAGTGTATTTAGACTTCCAAAAGGCATTTGACAAGGTGCCACACTAAAGATTATTGCTTAAGATAAAAAATCACGGGATTGGGGGTAATATTCTGGCATGGATAGAGGATTGGCTATCTAACAGAAGGCAGAGAGTTGGGATAAATGGTTCATTCTCAGACTGGCAATCAGTAACTAGTGGTGTTCCGCAGGGGCCAGTGCTGGGTCCCCAACTCTTTACAATCTATATTAACGATTTGGAGGAGGGGATTGAGTGTAACATATCAAAGTTTGCAGATGATACTAAGATGGGAGGGAAAGTAGTGAGTGAGGAGTGTTAGATCCGTGATTCTGAGAGTATGATGTTTTTCAATAACCACACGGATGCTGTAACTTAACAATAAACAGGTATTTACTGGAGGAGGGTAGTCTCAAGACTGGGGGTACAGAGGCATGCGCAAGGCTTATATACAGGTGTGGTCACTGCCGGTACTACAGTATACAGGAGCTGTAAAAGTAGTTCTGTCTTAAAGGTACATACACTACAATTCTTCCCCTTTTAGATTAGTAGTACCCCTAATATTCAAATAACAATTAACACTTTAACATGTACATTAAACAACAATAGTCCATTTATAGATTCAGTCTTTGGGGCGGCTTCCCGTCCCTTTCGGGATAGCGCCTTTCCAGAGGTTCTTGTTCTTGGTGCAGAGGCGATTCTGGCCCCTTTTCATCGGGTAGTTCATCGGGTTCCACTGCTACTGGTTCTGAGGTAGATGCTACCGGTATGTCGGGTTCATCCCCAGGTACTCGAGACATGGGGTTGACTCGTTCCTGTGCCGCTAAGATCTGATCGACGTGGCGTCTCACAATGTTCTCCCCGACATCCACTGTGTACATTAATGGCCCCTGCCTTGTGCATATCGTTCCGGGTTGCCATTTCTCTGTTCGATAGTCACGGGCCAAGACTGGTTGTCCTACATTGAAGCTCCTTGTCGGCTTCTCATTGATGTGCTGGAATTGTTTGTCCTCAACATTTCTTCGCACATTTGGTCTGAGCAAGTCCAGACGAGATGTCAACCTTCGGTTAAAGAACATCATGGCCGGGGTCTGGTTGGTAACTGCATGTGTCGCGTTTCGGTAGGCTAATAAGAAATTGTCCATCTTATGCTGTAGTGGAATTTCATCGTCGCACATGGCCTTTATCGCCTTCTTAAAGGTTTGTACGAACCTCTCAGCCAATCCATTTGTGGCTGGATGATACGGGGCGGATGTGTAATGCCTTACCCCATTCCTTCTCATAAATTTTTGAAACTCTTCAGACACAAACTGTGGTCCATTATCAGAGCAAATCTGCTCTGGCAAACCGTTTCTGGCAAATATGGTCCGTAGGACTGCAATCGTTTTCTCTGTAGTGGTTGAGGACATTTTTATCACCTCAGGCCACTTCAAATGAGCATCCACTGCTATTAAGAACATTGAGTCCATGAATGGACCAGCGAAATCAATATGCACCCGTTGCCATGGAGAGGAGGGCCACTCCCATGGGTGTAGAGGGGCATGTGGTGGTGCATTTTGGACCTTCTGTCATCCTAAGCAGCTCTTAGTTAGGTCTTCGATTTGTTGATCGATTCCCGGCCACCACACATAAGCCCTAGCAAGGCTTTTCATTTTCACACCCCCCAGATGACCTTCATGTAGCTCATTTAGCACTCTCTCCCTTAACTTGGGTGGATTCACCACTCTGGATCCACACACCACTGTCCCCTGGCATACTGACAGCTGTTCTCTTCTGGATGAGAATGCTGGCAACAGTGAGTCGCCATGTGTTGGCCATCCCCTCACCGTCAAATCATATACCCGAGACAGCGTCGGATCATTGCGGGTCTCCTTCTCTATATCCGCGTTCGTTAGTGGCAATCGTTCAATTATTGACGAATAAAATATCTCGATAGGGTCCACTGCTGGTGCTTCCTCCATAGTAGGCAGTGGCAGGCGCGATAGCCCATCAGCATTCCCATGCTGTTTCGTGCCTTTATATTCCATTTCATATTGATTCGCCCCTAGAAACAGGGACCATCTTTGTATCCGTTGTGCAGTCATCACTGGAATGCCCTTCTTAGGATTAAAGATGGAGACAAGTGGTTGGTAGTCAGTCAGCAAGGTGAACTTCTGCCCATGCAGATAGTGGTTGAATTTTTTTACTCCCCATACTAGGCTGAGGGCCTCCCTGTCAATCTGGGCGTAGTTGCGCTCGGCTGAGGTTAGTGACCGAGACGCAAAGGCTACTGGCCTCTCCAACCCGTCTGGGAATTTGTGCGACAGCACCGCTCCAATACCATAGGGTGATGCATCACATGCCAAACGAATTGGTAGTGCTGGGTTGAAATGGGCCAACACCTCTTTTGATGTGATCAATTCTTTACACTTCTGGAAAGCTCGTCTACGTTCGTCACTCCACTTGCATGGTACCCCTGTTTGCAGTAGGGTGTTCAGTAGGTGTAATACCGTGGACAAATTTGGTAAGAACTTGTGGTAGTAGTTTACCAGCCCGAGGAACGACCTCAGTTGTGACACATTTTCCAGTGCTGGAGCCTTGACTACTGCCTCAATCTTTTCAGGGGACTTATGTAACCCCTCTTCATCGATGACGTGGCCACAATGCGAGATCTGTTTCTGGAAAAACTCGCACTTGTGGCGATTAGCTCGTAGCCCATACTCCTTTAATCTGGTGAGCACCTTCTCCAAGTTGGCGAGGTGATCACTCATTTTCGCCCGTGACCAGGATGTTGTCCAAATAACACTGGGTCCCTGGAATCCCTTGCAGGACTTGATCCATTGCCCTTTGCCAGATAGCCGGAGCCGAGTCTACCCCGAACACCAGCCGGTTGTATTGATAGAGACCTTTATGAGTGTTAATCGTAAGGTATTGTTTCGAAGCTTCTTCTACCTCCATTTGCAAGTACGCCTGGGCTAGATCAATTTTGGTGAAGCGTTTACCTCCAGAGAGCGAGGCGAAAATATCCTCAATTCGTGGAAGTGGATATTGTACCGTGTGAAGGATTGGGTTCACTGTCACCTTAAAATCCCCACAGATGCGGACCTTCTTTGGTTCCCCAGGCGTATTACTCAACGACCTCTTCATTACAGGAACGATGGGTGTAGCCCACTCGCTCCAGTCCACCTTGGACAGTACTCCTGAACGTTCCAACCCTTCCAGCTCTGCTTCAACAGCTGGTCTGATCACATAAGGCACTGGTCTGGCCTTAAGAAACTTTGGGCTTGCATTTTCCTCTATTTTAATCGTTGCTGTTATGCCTTTTAGTGTTCCGAGTCCCTCCTGGAACACTTCTTTTGCGTCAGTTAGCATTTTTGACAGTCGTCCAGGTGTGACGTCATCATCCTTTTTGGCCTCAACCTTCAGTGCCTGTATGGAATGCCAATCTAATTGTATCTTCCGGATCCATTCACGTCCTAGCAGTGGTGGTCCTCCATCTAGCAATATATATATGTCCATTTTAGGTATTTCCTGGCCTATATATATCACTTTCACCCTTATTTTTCCTTTGGGGTAGACTTTTTGCCCCGTGTACGTCTTCAAGACAATCTCTGTAGCTTTCAAGGGTATATGTGAAAATAGCCGCTTGTAGTCCCTTTGGTTTATGACTGTTAGGGCTGATCCTGTGTCCAATTCCATTTTCACTTGGACTCCGTCTATCTTGAGTGTAACCCAGATAGTCTGGTGATCCTCCATTTTGGTTACCTTATGTAGTTTCAGACAACCCAGCTCTTTGCTTCCGGAGTCTGTGTCACTTTTCTGTTCGTCTGAACCACTGTCCATCACCTGGTATACCTTTTTGTACTTCTCCTGTGGAGATTTCTTACTGTTGGTTTTCTTCCCAGACCTGCAGACTCTTGCTATGTGTCCTGCTTTTCCACACTGTCTGCACACTTGGTCCTTGAACCAACAATCCTTCTGGTCATGTGTTGTTCTGCCACAGCGCTAGCATTTCCCTGTTCCATAGGACATTTCATTGGTGCCATATTCTTGCGGTCTCCGTTGTATCTCTGCAGCGCCCCTTGCGGCTGCTTCATGTGATACTGCCATACTGAAAGCCTTGTCCAGCGTAAGATCCTTTTCTGATAGAAGCCGTTTCTGGGTTCCTTCACTTTGTAGCCCACACACAAACTTGTCCCTTAACGTATCTGCTAGTCCCACTCCAAACTGGCAGTGTTTCGATAGCTTGCGCAGTTCCGTTAGGTACTCAGCATTGCTTTCGTTTTTGTGTTGGTTCCTTTTATGGAACTTAAATCGTTCTGCTATCAGCAGCGGTGTGGGGTTTAAGTGGTCCTGTAGGATTTCTACTATGCTTTCGAAATTCTTGTTCACCGGCTTCTCTGGGGTTATTAGATTTCGCAGTAACCCATAAGTTTTTGCACCCATGGAATTTAACAAAACCAGTGCTTTCCTAGCATCTGGCACTTCATTTGCCCTGCAGTACACCTCAATACATTCCACATATGTCGCCCAATCTTCGACTTCATTGTCGAACGTAGAGATACTGCCACTCTTCGGCATCCCTGGGTGTGATTTAACTGTCAAAAATGGCGTCTCCCGCGCTTCCCCTTCTTCTCCGCTGGCACAAAATGGCATCTCCCATGCTTTCCTTCCTTCCCGCACTCGCCCATCTTTTCCCCGCGGAAACTGTTCATCCCTTGAGCCCTGGCTGTGCTCTGCGCGTTCTTTTTTTTTTCTCGACGCCGCTCGGTCCTGAACCTGGCTGTTGCTTTACCCTCTCTCTCTCCGTTTTTTTTTTTTTTCTCTCGACGCCGCTCGGTTTTCAACCCCCGGCTGCGCCCTGTGCGCTTCACCCTCTGTCTTACCCCGTCGACGCTGCTCGGCTTTCTCTCCGCCGTCGGTCGACTCCAGCGGCCGCTGTCCGGGAAGGGTCTGCGCTGGACCTGTCGTCAGTCTCTGGCTGATCATCATGGCTGGGGAACCAAGCCCGGCTCTCCACAGCCTCCCCTGCGATGTTCACTCTCTGCCGGACGACTGGGCGGTTGCTTGTGGTCGACGCCCGTGTTCCTGGCCTCGACTTTCTTACACCGCCCTCCCGGAGCGAATCCTCGAAGGGAAATGCAGAGTTGCAGGTAGATTCGAATCGACACTCGTCGCCACTGTTAGATCCATGATTCTGAGAGTATGATGTTTTTCAATAACCACACGGATGCTGTAACTTAACAATAAACAGGTATTTACTGGAGTAGGGTAGTCTCAAGACTGGGGGTACAGAGGCATGCGCAAGGCTTATATACAGGTGTGGTCACTGCCGGTACTACAGTATACAGGAGCTGTAAAAGTAGTTCTGTCTTATATAAGTACATATACTACAAGGAGGACATAAAAAACCTGCAAGGGGACATAGACAGGCTAAGTAAGTGGGCAGAGATTTGGCAGATGGAATACAATACTGGAAAGTGTGAGGTTATGCACTTTGGCAGGAAAAATCGTAGAGCAAGTTATTATCTTAATGGCAAGAAACTGGAAAGTACTGAAGTACAAAGGGATCTGGGGTCCTGGTGCACGAAACTCAAAAGGTTAGTATGCAGGTGCAGCAAGTGATTAAGAAGGCCAATGGAATGTTGGCTTTCATTGCTAGGGGGATAGAATATAAAAATAGGGAGGTATTGCTTCAGTTGTACAAGGTATTGGTGAGACCGCACCTGGAATACTGCATAGAGTTTTGGTGTCCATACTTAAGAAAAGACATACTTGCTCTCGAGTCAGTACAATGAAGGTTCACTCGGTTAATCCCGGGGATGAGAGGATGGACATATGAGGAGAGGTTGAGTAGATTGGGACTCTACTCATTGGAGTTCAGAAGAATGAGAGGCGATCTTATTGAAACATATAAGATTGTGAAGGGGTTGGATCGGGTGGATGCGAGGAGGATGTTCCCGAGGATGGGGGAAACTAGAACTAGGGGGCATAGTCTTAGAATAAGGGGCTGCTCTTTCAAAACTGAGATGAGGAGGAACTACTTCACTCAGAGGGTGGTAGGTCCATGGAATGTGCTGCCCCAAAAAGCTGTAGAAGCTACATCATTACATAAATTTAAAACAGAAATAGACAGTTTCCTAGAAGTAAAGGGAATTAAGGGTTACAGGGAGCGGGCAGGAATTTGGACATGAGTCTAGGTTAGGATCGGACATGGCCCTGTGGGTAGCGGAGCAGGCCCAGGGGCCGTGTAGCCTGATCCTGCTCCTATTTCGTGTGTCTAATTCTGTTAGATTCAGGAGATGGTTCTGTGATAGTAGATTGGCGGTTAGGATCAGATCAGCCATGATCTTATTAAATGGCGGAGCAGGCTCGAGGGGCCGATTGGCCTACTCCTGCTCCTATTTCTTATGTTCTTATGTTCTTATTTTGCTTTAGTAAAATTGTCTGGGTGGACAGCGAGTTAGACACTGGCCTTTAAGAACATAAGAATTAGGAGCAGGAGTCAGCCATTCGGCCCCTCAAGCCTGCTCCACCATTCGATAAGATCGTGGCTGATCTTCTACCTCATCTCCACTTTCCTGCCTGATCCCTATATCCCTTGATTCCCTTAATATTCAAAAATCTATCGATCTCTGTCTTGAATATACTCAACGACTGAGCCTCCACAGCCCTCTGGGGTAGAGAATTCCAAAGATTCACCACCCTCGGAGTGAAGAAATTCCTCCTCATCTCAGTCCTAAATGGCCGACTCCTTATTCTGAGACTGTGACCCCTGATTCTAGACTCCCCAGCCAGGGGGAACATCTTCCCTGCATCTACCATGTCAATCCCTGCAAGCCTTTCCCGTCTAGGTGGGCAGTGAGTGAGACTCTGTAGGGGGGGGGGGGCGGGTGAGGGACGTAGTTCAGGCAGAGTCTTAATCCAGCACTAACATCCCTCGCCTAACCACACAAGATATCCTCAACTCAGTAAGCATGCTCAGCGCCGAGTCCATACGACATGATAAATAAACTCCCGACTATAGAAGTAAACATTCCCACTTTAAGTTTTGTTTTTGGGCACTTCTAGTTGCAGATGTTGCCAGTGGCCGCACTCGGTGGGGCAATAACTCCAGGGTTCGGGAGGGATGTAGAGTGATAGTAGATTGGCGGTTAGGATCAGATCAGCCATGATCTTATTGAATGGCGGAGCAGGCTCAAGGGGCCGATTGGCCTACTCCTGCTCCTATTTCTTATGTTCTTATGTTCACCGCACTGAGATTGCATGAATAGATATGTCTCTTTCAGCTCACCTTGGGCATTTGGATTGTTTGTCGATGCATAACCATGTAACTGAGTGACATTTCTGAAGTGTTAATGCATTATTATGCCGTTCTTTTATATCCCAGTCATTTCTGAGAAGTACTTTTTTAATAAATGGCGTTTGTACATGATGAACTAAAAGCTTTTAATGAATTCTACCGTAAACAAACTTGCAGAATGGGCATGTAAATGACAAATGAATTTCATTATAGATAAGAGTGAGGTGGTGTATTTTGGTAGGTGGAATAAGGAGGCTACCTATTCCTTGGAAAATAAGAGTCTAAATGGGATAGAGCTGCAAAGGGATCTCGGGTATAGATTCACAAATCATTAAAAGTAGCAACGCAGGTTAAAAAAGCCATAAAAGTGCAAAATAAAGTGCCGGGGTTCATCTCTAGATGAATAGAATTCAAAAGCAGAGAAGTTATGTTAAACTTGTATAGAACCTTGTCTGATTGTCTCATGATTTGAGACGGTGGGGTGGCACTATGACATTACTGTATATATTTTAAGTGGTTGTTGTTGCAGTCGTTGTTGTAAAAGTTGTTGTTGTTTTAAAATTTGCTCACGGACGAAAAGGTCGCGCTCAAAGGAGTTCGTGGCCCGCTCAGTACAATAAAAAATTAGAGGGAACATTGCTTGTGGGACTCCACTAGTCACTTCCTTCCATTTTGAGTACATACCCATTATCCCTACTCTCTATCTTCGACTGCCTAACCAATCTCCTAACCAGGTCAATAATTTGCCTTCAATTCCATGAGCTTTAATTTTAGCTAACATTCTCCTATGTGGAACCTTATCGAATGCCTTCTGGAAGCCCATATAAACTACATCCATAGAAACATAGAAACATAGAAGATAGGAGCAGGAGTAGGCCATTCGGCCCCTCAAGCCTGCTCCGCCATTCAATGCGATCATGGCTGATCATCCAAATTCAGTACCCGGTCCCTGCTTTCTCCCCATACCCCTTGATCCCTTTAGCCTTATTCCCCTGTCTACTACTTTAGATACTTCCTCAAAAAATTCAATTAGGTTCATTACCCTTTACATATTCATGTTGGCTCTTTCTAATCAGCTCAAATTTCTCTAAGTGCTCAGTCACTCTGTCCTTAATATAGATTCAAATATCGTCCCCACAGCAGATGTTAGACTAACAGGTCTATCATTTCCTGGTTTCTCTCTCTCATCTTTCTTAAATAATGGAGTTACATTCGCAATTTTCCAATCTACAGGGACAATTCCTGAATCCAGAGAGCTTTGGAAGATTAGGCCAAAGCATCTGCAATTTCCTCACCTACTTCCTGACATGGAACCCATCAGGTCCTGGGGATTTGTCAGTCTTTTACTTTTTGTAATACTGTTTTCTTGCTTACTTTAACTTTAGTGAGTTCCAGTCCTTGATTCATTATTAGTTTCCCTGGAATGTCAGGTATATTAGCCTCTTCCTCTACTGCGAAGACTGACACAAAGTAATTATTCAACAAGTCTGCCATTTCCTTATTTTGTTTTGCAATATTACGCGCATCTGTTTTTAAAGGGCCCACATTACCCTTGACTACCCTTTTCCTTCTATTATAACTGTAAAAACATTTTGTGTTAATCTTTGCTATCCCTCGCAAGTTTCTTTTCACATTCCTTTTTGCAGCTCTTACTATCTTTTTTGTCTTCCTTCGCTGTTCTTTGTATCTCTCCCAGTCTCCTGGATCTACACTATTCTTTGCACTCTAGTATGCTCTTTCCTTTAATTCTATGTTATTTCTCACCTCTTTTGTCAACCATGGCTGTTTTATTTGGTAAAGTAGAGCTCTTTCCCCCTAGGGGTATATACTGGTCCTGTATTATTTTTTGAACACCTCCCACTGTCCATCTGTAATTTCATCCGATAACTGTTATGACCAGTTTGCTGTCGTCAGTCTCTGTCTCATCCTGTTAAAGTTAGCCTTACCAAAATCTGGAATCTTACTAACTGTGTTATGTTTCTCCTTTTCAAGCCTAACATTGAATTCGATCATTTTATGATCACTGTTTGATAAATGTTCCCTTATTGTTAGATTATTAACTCAGTCTGGCTCATTACAAAATCTAGCATGGCCTGCCTTCTTGTTAGCTCTGGAACATATTACTCCAGAAAACTATCTTGAATGCACTCAAGAAATCCACGACCTTTCTGACTTGAACTACTCTGCTCTTCCCAATCTATAAGAAAATTAAAGCCTCCCATTAAAACTTTGCTTTTGCAACAAGCCTCCCTAATCTCTGAATTAATACGTTCTGCCACTTCATTGTTGCTATCAGGAGACCTGTAGACAACTCCCTTTACTCTTTTAGGTCATTTCTTATTCCTCAATACTAACTCTAGAGTCTCCGCTGATTGTTTTCCCTTACCTATATCCTCTCTTACTAATGTTGTGATCGGTATAGATAGGTATAGTTTAGGTGTGACAGGCAGGTGTGACGGAAATTGCGTGATGGAAATAGGCATGACAAGAAATTGTTACAGGATGTACGTGTAATACTGCAAGTGCATGCATACAGATGATATTTAGTATGTTATAGATAGATATATATGCACTGTATGATATAACAACAACTTGCATTTTTTAACGCCTTTAATGTAGATGGTGTGCATGTTGCAGTGTATTGATGGTTTTAATCACTTTTTCTGCTTCAGAAGGTCCATCAATTGACATGATTTCCTCATTGGCAACCTTGCTGGTTATATGAGGTTATGGTTTGTTCCTATATATTCTGATGTAGGTCAGTAACGATAGATTTTTGTTAGGTAAGGGTATCAAGGGATAGGGAGCTAAGACAGGTAAATGGAGTTGAGGTACAGATCAATCACGATCTAACTGAATGGCGGAGCAGGCTTGAATTCCTGCTCCGATGTTCCTTTCTGCTTACATGTGATAGGTAAGCTCTGCTCATTGTGTAAGCAAGAAACATTTCTCTGCCTTTCTTGTAAGACATTAACTTTGTACTTTATTATCTGGAGCATTTTGGGTGTAATCATTAGAATAATTTTCAAAATAGCTTCAAGTGGTTTGTGATTACTTTCCAAAGTGGTTTTCTTTCCAAAGTTGTACTGCTTGAACTTCTCTGAACCACAAACAATTGTTATGAGTTCTCTTTTGATCAGAGCATAGCTTATCTCTGTTTCAGTTAGAGACCTTGAGACATAAGCTACAGGTTAACTTTCTTGCATAAGACATGCTCCCAGTTCTTTTCAGATATGTATTAGTACATCCTTTGATGTCAAAGTATTTTAGTACTGGTACCTGAGAGATAAGGTGCCACACAAGAGGTTTTTACACAAAATTAGGGCTTGTAGGGTGGGGGCAATATATTAGAATGGATTGAGGATGGGTTAACAGACAGAAAACAGAGAGTAGGGATAAACGGGTTGTTTTCGGGTTGGCAGGCTGTAACTAGTGAGGTACCACAAAGATCAGTGCTTGGGGCTCAGCTATTCACAATCTATATCAAAGGCCAGGATTCTACTAACCTCGGCGGGTCCGTGGCAGGCAACGTTGGTGGCAGGTCCCGACCCCGCTGCTGGCTTCATCCCGCTCTGGAAAATGAATTTTCCTTGATTTGGCTTGTTAAGCCTGCCCAGCGCGTTTCCCGGCCAATTAGAGGAAGCGGGTCTGGTGACGTCATTTGATGATGCGTCATCAACCGGTTTCCTTAAAGGGACTACATCTAAATTTATTTTGACATTTGTGCTGTCAGTGTTCTACAGCATTGAGGTGCTGCAAACACTGACAAGCACTGCACTAAGGCACAGCGCTGCACCCAGGCTCTCCCATGACTCCCTCCATATGTTTATAGAGGGAGTCACAGCACGCAGGGAGGTCCTCTTCCCTTCCCATGGGTGGAAGAGACCTCCCAGGAGATCAACACAGCCTGGTTGCAAACTGCAGAGGAGGTCACAAGCAGGTATGTGGTCAGGAGGACCTGGGCGCAGTGCTGTAAATGTTGCAATGATCTCAGAAGATCACGAAACGTTAGTACAAAGCCACACGCAACCTCATCCTGCTGTGCCTCTCATCACATCCCCATCACTCTGCCTTCCCTACCCTACCCCTGCACATCCTTACTCACACCAACTTACCTTGCACCTCCATCCATCCCTCTCTATCGCATTCCCATCTCAATAGCCACCCCTCACACTCACCCTCATCCTAGTGCAATCATACCAACTAACAACACACAAGGGTAGCCACTTGGGTGTTGATGCAATGTCCATGTAAAGTTTCTGTTAATGCGGTGTGACAACATTGAAACCTTTATTTTCAACACTTTGCGTTCTTGGACAGATTTGTGTGCACTTTTGAAGTGGCATAGTGTGTTGCAGTGAATGGTGAGACATAACGGTACCCCCCGCAATGGTCATGAGTGTGAAAGGAATGGCTTGGTCATTGTAGGGATGCTTTATGGTGTTGGTGTGGGGTGGTGCCAACCTGGTGCATCATGTGGTAGCCAGGGTGTATAGCATCAAGTGAAGCAAATCTGGCCATGGTGAGGCCATCCCTTGCCTCCCGGGGAACAATATAGTTGGGTGCTGATGACCTCTGTCCTGTGCAGCATCAGGTGATTGCAGAGAAGGTCGGTGGTGTTGTTGGTGCTGCTGGTGTGCCTGGTGCTGCTGGAGTTGGGGCTGATCGTGTTGGGATTCTGAGGACCAAGGTGAGAGAGTATAAAGGGCACCCCTGCTGATGGAATAGATGTCAGGTGAAGATGACAGAAGTGATCTGTCAATGGTGAGAGAGGTGATGAGGTCAGACTGGATGGAGACTTGTGTAAAGACTTGCAGCATGGTGAACCTGTTGTGGAAGTGCAGTGAGGAAGAGCTTGTGGCTGTGGCAAGATAACTCTGTAAGGTGGGAGCTTTGACTTGACATTTGAAGCTGTCAACTCATCAGCTGATTCAATGGCCACTGACCTCCCACCTCAGCTTCACAGACGTGGTCTAGCAACAGCGTGAAACCTGTGGGCGAGCTGTCAAATTCAAAAGGTAAGTTTAAAACCATTGTTAAGTGGCTGTAAACAAGCCATTAATCATTTAAATTGGCTCCCCCACTGCTGCGTGTCGGTCTGCTCAGCGCTGGTATGTTGGCCTTCGTAGCAAGAGGGTTCGAGTACAAGAACAAAGATGTCTTGCTGCAGTTGTACAGGGCCTTGGTGAGACCGCACCTTGAGTATTGTGTGCAGTTTTGGTCACCTTACCTGAGGAAGGACGTTCTTGCCATGGAGGGAGTGCAGCGAAGATTCACCAGGCTGATACCTGTGGTGGCAGGAATGACGTACGAGGAGAGATTGTGTCAATTGGGCTTGTACTCGCTGGAGTTTAGAAGATTGAGAGGGGATCTCATCGAAACCTATAAAATTCTGTCAGGTCTGGACAGACTAGATGCAGGAAGGATGTTTCTGATCATAATCATAATCATAATCAACTTTATTGTCATTGTTAGTGCACAAGTGCAGTACAACGAAATGTAGGCTTGCGGCTCCCGAGAGTGTACATTTAGATTAAGATTAAGATGGCCGGGGAGTCCAGAACCAGGGGTCATAGTCTAATGATAAGGGGTAAGCCATTTAGGACTGAAATGAGGAGGAATTTCTTCACCCAGAGAGTGGTGAACCTGTGGAATTCTCTGCCACAGAGGGCGGTGGAGGCCAGTTCATTAAATATATTCAAGAAAGAGTTGGATATATTTCTTGAGGCTAAAGGGATCAAGGGATATGGGGAGAAGGCAGGGACAGGGTACTGAATTTGGATGATCAGCCATGATCTCATTGAATGGCGGAGCAGGCTCGAAGGGCCGAATGGCCTACTCCTGCTCCTATCTTCTATGTTTCTATGTTTCTATGAAAGGCAAGTGTGCGCGAGTTGACAGCGGGGTCCTGACCCGCTGTCAGTTAATTCACATTTAACAGCTGACCCGCCGCCAATCCTGTCCGCTGAGCACTGGCAAAATTCCGGCCCTTGATTGTCAGTGGAAAAAGACATTTTAAGTATTGCTTCAACTTTAGCATGATCTGCTTTTAGTCTCTCTTCAGAAAGTTTATGGTCTAAATATATCACTTCACATTCCTTGAACTTCGTGTTATCATTGTACAGTTTGATAAGTATTTGTTGGAATCACTGCAACGGGGCTTGCTGTTTCCCATCTTGGTCCTGTTCATTTGTACTGCAGACTAAAATGTCATTCATCATGACAATGGCTCCTTCCAAACTTTCAAATGCCTCATGCAGCCTGCCGTGAAATTACTCAGGAGTTAGATAGATTTCAAAATGCACGCTCAATTATCTGTAACTTCCGAATGATGTTGAAAATGTAGTCAGCAGACTTGAATATTCATCTAATCCAACATGCCAACACTCATTCTTTGCATCCACAATCGTGAATAGTTTTGCCTTCACCAGTTCAGGCAGAGCATCATCTATAGTTCTAAGTGGGTAGTGAAGGCATTGTTAAGATGTTTTGAATGGTTGCGCGGGTGCACTCTCTCATTACCACCGCCATTGGATAGACCCAATCATTCAGGATATTGACTTGCTTTAGAACTTTTCTATCAAGAAGCCTGTTAATGTGCTTTATGACAAGTTTTTTTTTACAGCTAGAGGTAGCTTTCTGGTTGTACAACTGTGTAGGCAGGTGTTCTGCATGTACTTTTAAGAGAATAACTGGTCTCAGACTGCAGTACCGGCAGTGACCACCCCTGTATAAAAGGCGCTAGTGAGTCTCTGTTGTTTAGTTCCACTATTGACTTCCATCAGTAAAGACGTGTTTTGTTCAACTCCTGCTGGTCCGTGTCTCAATCATTCACGGACGTAATACTGGCGACGAGCAGATACAAACCTACCTACAGTCTGCACCACCTCCTGGGATCCATTCCTACAGCGAAGTGAGCAGAGGTCGAGGCCAGAAAGAAAAGAAAGTAAGAGGCAGTAGAAACGGGCGTCGACCGTGGGCATCCGCCCTGTGTTGCAGAGTTGAAGATTGCTGGAGAAGCTGTCGGATGCGGGGCCTGGTTCCTGTCGATGGTACTTCAGCTAATCGGGCTGGTGGCAGGTAGTGCACTGATCCTTCCTGGGCTGCGGCGGTCGTGAACTCGAGCGGGTGGTTTGCAACGGGGCCGAGCAGCGTTGTCGGGAAGAAGAGAGAGAGGGTGGAGCACACAGGGCACGGCCGGTGCTACGAAGCCGGGCTGCGTATAGACCCACAAAGAGGGAGGCAAGAGTCCCACAGGGTTGTTCCACGACGGGAAAATAATTTTAAAAATATTAAACGCGCAAGAAACCGTGGAAAGCAGCGCTAACAACAGCGGGGAAGAAGGCAAAGCACGGGAGGTGCCATCTTAATCAGCGGGGAAGAAGGCAAAGCGCGGGAGGCGCCATTTTAGATTTTCAAGATGCTGAAGACTGGCTGTATCACTGCTTTTGATAATACAATAGAGGACTGGACCACGTATGTGGAAAGAGTCGAGGTATATTTCGAGGCAAACGAAATAGCTGATGAGAAAAAGGCATCGGTATTGCTAAACTTAATGGGCGCTAGAACGTACGGCCTATTGCGGGACCTGATTACTCCAGCCAAACCGAAGGCGAAGAGTTTTAACGAAATTGTTGCTGTCCTACAGGAACACCTAAACCCTGCACCGCTGTTGATAGCAGAAAGATTTAAATTCCACAGGAGAACTCAGCACAAAGATGAGAGCAATGCTGAGTATCTTACGGAACTACGCAAGCTATCAAAGCACTGCCAGTTCGGAGCAGGACTGGCAGATACCCTACGGGACAAATTTGTCTGTGGACTCCTGAGTGAAGGAACACAGAAGAAGTTACTCGCAGAGAAAGAGCTGACGCTAGATAAGGCTTTCAGCGTGGCAGTGTCGTATGAAGCAGCAGCCAGGGGAGCTGCAGAAATTCAACAAAAACCACAGGAATACGGCACCCACGAAATGACACGGGGATTTGCAAAATGTTATCGCTGCGGCAGAACTAACCATAACCAGAAGGACTGCTGGTCCAAAGACAAAATATGCAGGCAATGCGGGAAGATGGGACACATTGCATGATTTTGCAGGTCTGGGAAGAAGACCAGCGACAACAAAAAGGCTACTAAGGAACCGTACAAGAAAGTACAAAAGATGATGGACAGTAGTTCCGAAGACCAGATGAGCGATAGTGAATCTGGAAACAGGAGACTAAGCTGTCTCAAACTTCACAATGTAATCGCAAAAGAGGATCACCGAACCATTTGGGTCACCCTCACGATAGCAGGGTCCCAAGTTAAAATGGAATTGGATACAGGATCAGCGCTAACCGTCATGAATCGACGAGACTACGAGCGGCTATTTTCACACATACCCTTGAGAGAGACATCCATCATCTTGACGATGTATACGGGGCAAAAAGTATACCCCAGAGGAAAAATAAGGGTGCCTGTCGAATACAACGGCAAGAAAATACGGAAATTGTATCTCTACATACTGCCAAATGGTGGACCACCGTTATTGGGACGGGAATGGATCAGGAAGATAAACTTAGATTGGCACTCCATTCATGCAATGACGGTGGACGGTAAAAAAGATGAAGACGTCACTCCTGGATGATTGTCAACAATCTTAGCTAACGCCAAAGAGGTATTTCAACAAGAACTGGGCACGCTTAAAGGCGTAACCGCCTCGATAAAAATAGAAGAGAATGCAGTTCCCAAGTTTTTCAAAGCAAGACGGGTACCATATGCAATTCGCCCAGCCGTCGAAGCAGAGCTGGAGAATCTGGAAAAGGCGGGCGTGTTGTCTAAGGTCGACTGGAGCGAGTGGGCGACACCCATCGTTCCTGTCATGAAGAAAACGTTAAGCAATAAGTCCGGGGAGCCAAGGAAGATTCGCATCTGTGGGGATTTCAAGGTGACGGTGAACCCAGTCCTTCACACAGTACAATATCCTCTTCCAAGGATAGAAGACATCTTCGCCTCACTGTCTGGAGGGAAGCGTTTTACAAAAATTGACCTAGCACAAGCATATTTGCAGATGGAGGTTGAAGAGTCCTCTAGGAAGTATCTCACGATAAACACTCACAAAGGTCTTTACCAGTATCATCAATTGGTATTCGGAGTAGCATTGGCTCCGGCGACATGGCAAAGAGCGATGGAACAAGTCCTGCAAGGGATTCCGGGAACTCAGTGTTACTTGGACGACATCCTTGTGACGGGTGAAGATGACAGTGAACACCTTAACAACCTAGAACAGGTGCTCACTAGACTACGGGAACATGGGCTGCGAGCCAACCGCCCCAAGTGCGAATTTTTTAAGAAACAGATATCGTATTGTGGCCACGTGATTGATGAAGAGGGGTTACATAAGTCCCCTGACAAAATTGAAGCGGTTGTTAAGGCCCCAGCGCCTGAAAATGTGTTGCAACTGAGGTCATTCCTCGGATTGGTGAATTACTATCATAAGTTTTTGCCGAATTTATCGACAATTCTGCACCCACTGAACGCCCTGCTACGAACGGGAGTAGCATGGAAATGGAGCGATGATTGTAAGCGTGCTTTTCAGAAGAGTAAGGGCTTAATCACTTCAAGGGAAGTATTGGCTCACTACAACCCAGCACTGCCAATCAGACTGGCGTGTGATGCGTCTCCCTACGGCATTGGGGCGGTACTGTCACATAAATTCCTTGATGGTTTAGAGAGGCCGATAGCTTTTGCGTCTCGCTCGTTAACTTCTGCCGAGTGTAACTACGCCCAGATTGACAGAGAGACCCTCAGCCTAGTGTGGGGGGTGAAGAAGTTCAATCACTACCTGCACGGTCAAAAATTTACTCTACTAACCGATCATCAACCTCTTGTCTCCATTTTCAACCCTCAGAAGGGCGTACCGATAATGACAGCACAACGGCTGCAGAGATGGTCCCTTTTCCTAGGGGCACACCAATATGACATCGAGTACAAAGGAACTAAACAGCATGGAAATGCTGATGGATTGTCACGCCTACCGTTGCCGACGGTGGAAGAAGAAGACCTTGCAGTGGATCCAATGGAGTTATTCCACTCGACCATAGTCGAATGTCTCCCTGTGACGAATGCAAACATAGAAAAGGAAACACAGAATGACCCGACACTATCACGGGTCTATGATTTAACGGTGAAGGGATGGCCAGCACATGGCA
This sequence comes from Somniosus microcephalus, assembly GCF_052327205.1. Taxonomy (NCBI): domain Eukaryota; kingdom Metazoa; phylum Chordata; class Chondrichthyes; order Squaliformes; family Somniosidae; genus Somniosus; species Somniosus microcephalus. The sequence continues at coordinate 40,322,331 of NC_141008.1, forward strand.
AACCACTGCTGCCAGCATTCTCGCCGAGAAGAGAACAGCTGTCAGTGTGCAGAGGAACCTTGATGTGTGGATCCAGAGTAGTAATTCCACCTAAGTTGACGGATAGAGTGCTCAATGAGCTTCATGAGGGTCATCTGGGTGGGGTAAAAATGAAGAACTTAGCCAGAACGTTTGTGTGGTGGCCGGGAATCGATAGAGAAATCGAAGAGATGACCAAGAGCTGTGCAGGATGCCAGAAGGTCCAAAACGCCCCACCACAAGCTCCTCTGCATCCATGGGAGTGGCCCTCATCTCCATGGCAAAGGGTGCACATTGATTTTGCTGGTCCCTTCATGGACTCGATGTTTTTAATTGCGGTGGATGCACATTCAAAGTGGCCAGAGGTAATAAAAATGTCCTCAACCACCACAGAAAAAACTATCACAGTTTTACGAACCATATTCGTCAGGAATGGGCTGCCTGAACAGATTTGCTCTGACAATGGACCACAGTTTGTGTCCGAAGAGTTCCAGAGGTTCTTAAAGAACAATGGTGTTAAGCATTACACATCTGCCCCATATCATCCAGCCACTAATGGATTGGCCGAGAGGTTTGTCCAAACATTCAAGAAGGCTGTCAAGGCAATGTGTAATGAAGATATACCCCTACAACACAAGGTGGACAACTTCTTGTTTGCCTACCGGAATGCGACACATGCGGTTACCAACCAAACTCCAGCCATGATGTTCTTCAATCGAAGACTACGATGCCGCTTGGATTTGGTTAAGCCAAACGTCCGAAGAGATGTGGAGAACAGGCAGTTTCAGAATATGAATGAAAGGCTGACCAGGAGTTTTAAGATCGGTCAACCAGTTTTGGCCCGGGACTACCGCACTGAGAAATGGCAGCCAGGAATGATTTGTACACGACAAGGACCTCTCATGTATACCGTGGACGTTGGGGAGAGCATTGTAAGACGCCATGCTGACCAGATTCTAGAGTCACTGGAAAACGTCAACTCCACACCACGATCTGATACACCTGGTAATGAAATCGACGTTCCAATTGCAGCTACCGCAGAACCGGTAATATTGGAAGCAGATGAACCAAACAACGACATTGATCCCGACTCAACATTGCCAGAAGAACCTGATACCCCAAAGAGGCGTTATCCAGACAGAATCAGGAAGCCTCCTCAAAGACTGAACTTATAATTGCTTAAACTTAACCAATGTATCTAGCAACCGTAATTGTGATTGTAATTAGTTATCATTTAGTTGTTAAATGAATGTTATGTACTGTTTATCTAAAAGGGGAGGAATTGTTGTGTATGTACCTTTAAGAGAATAACTGGTCTCAGACTGCAGTACCAGCAGTGACCACCCCTGTATAAAAGGCGCTAGTGAGTCTCTGTTGTTTAGTTTCACTATTGACTTCCATCAGTGAAGACGTGTTTTGTTCAACTCCTGCTGGTCCGTGTCTCAATCATTCACGGACGTAATAGCAGGAGCTTTGGATCAATTTGAAGGTGCAGAGTGTCTTCCAACTTTCCCTTTCCTTTGAAGACACCACATGTGTCACCACATCCTGTTGTGAGCTTTGATGAAACCTTCATCATCATTGCCTTCTTGTGATTCACTATCACAAGTTACATGTGGGCACCAGGATTCCTTGTATCAACCGTATTGCCTATATCCAAAGAAAAAGTATCACTCAACTATTAGCCAGGTGGCCCCAGAAATATAATTATACACATCAGTGGTCATTATCCAGGAAGCAGCCATGATGCCATCAGCAAGTGGCAGCCCATGGTGGCTGCAATTTTGAAGGAGAAGAAACCCTGAGCTGGGGAAGGGAGTGTTTTTTAGGGGACCAATACCAATCTCTATATCCAGGGCTGATAACCCCACTGAGAAACCCCTCAGTAGTAGAGGAGGGCCTTAGGCTGGAGGATTGATGAACTGTTTGCCGTCCTATATGTACTGCTTCCACGAGCAAGAAAATTCTACTGTCTTGCTTTAGCACAATAAAAGATTGTGGGGGAAAAATTCAGTTGCTTTGCGCTGCCAATGCCACCTGCAAAATTCAGCGGGAGGTTAGTGCCCCGCGGCGCTGCACCGCCAGTGATGACATCACCGCCGTGCGCAGCGCCCCAGCGCGATCTTTGGTAGCGCCCCCTGACTTACTGCCGGACGCTATGTCCGACGGGGTCAGGGGGGCCTACCTGCGGCCGGGGCGGCGCTATTTAAAGGCGAGGTGCCGGGTGGCCATTTTTGTTGCTGGCCGCCTTCCAGCATCTGCCTCCGCTGCCGTCCGCGGCCTCCTTACCCGCCCCCCCCACAGAGTGCTGGCTGCGCGCCATGAGCCCGGCACTTCTCTTGAGTGCCGGGCTCATTTGTCGGCACTCCCGATCCCCAGGGGCCCAGCTGGGCCCCGGGTCGCACTGCGCAATGCCCCTCCCCTTTAAGAAGAGGAAGGCCTGCAATACCGCAGCACGTAGCGCCGCGATATTCCCTCGCAGCGCCCCAAGAGGGAGGCGGGGCGCTTCCAGTATCCCCTGCTTCCCTCTTGGGGCGCTACCACTCAATTTCAGTCGCGGGGGCTAAAAGTAGCAAAGGGAGGCGCAACTCAATTTTTCGCCCTGAGTGTAAAAAAAAAATGGTTGTGTACAGTGCTTTAAATGGTACCTCCCATAAGGTGTGGCAGTGCATAACGTAAGGTTGTGCCATGCTTGATGGGCTGCACAAGCAACGTGTACAGAGTGAAGAGCATATTTACTTTTGCCTTCTTCCTAATATCAACAAACGTTTTCCTCCTCTGCAGCCAGGATAGCAACCTCCCTCCACACAGCCGGCACCTGGCTTTTACAGGAGGGTGACCTTCAACCTTAAAGAGGTCCACCCATCCTTTGACGTGCCTCCTGCAGCAGGATTTCCAACTCTTCAGTATCCAAGGGAACAGCGTTGCTCATATGTCTCTGCTGTGTCGTTGTGTTCAATTTCTCCATTTTACTGTCCCCACATGAACTTCCTTTTTTAATTTTTAGCTGTAGCCTTTTAAGAGTTATTGTTTGGCTGGAAGATCTGCCACCTGGCTCGAAGGTTGCGTAAACTTGGCTTGTATTCCCTTGAATTTAGAAGGTTGAGGGGTGATCTACTAGAGTTGTTTAAAATGATAAAGGGATTCGATAGGGTGAATCCAGAACAAGGGAGCATCATCTTAAAATTAGAGCTAGGTCATTTAGGAGTGAAATCAGGAAGCACTTTTTCACAGAAAGGTAGTGGAAATCTGAAACTTGCTCGCTCCCCCAAAAGGTTGGGTCAAATGAAATTTTCAAGACTGAGAGCGATAGATTCTTGATTGGTAAGGGAAAAGGATATGGAACAAAGGTATGTAAATGGAATTGAGGTGCAGATCAATTTAATGGCGGAACAGGCTGAAGATGCTGAATGGCCTCCTCCTGTTCCTATGTTCCTATTTCATAAACCGAGCCAAGCTTGCTGCAGGCCCGGCGATCTTGCCAAGCTTTTCTTGTTCCTGTAGCCTATTCAAATTAGAGGAGGGAATCCCATTGGAAAGTTGGGTCGGGCCAGATCACTGTGCTGCATGTACATGCAAGTCTATTTATTGGGACAACTCAATCCCATTTTCCCATTATCAGAAAATCAGGGCGTAAAAGTCTTGAGTGTAGCATGCAACATCACACAGTTTTGTAACATTCCATGGAACACTGTCTAACATTTCTGTGTTATTCTTAATCATAGGCAAATTTATTATAGGCAATGTTATGTTATGCTCCCACAACTAATTGAGTCATTCTTCCCATGTGATTGACTCCCAGCTCTGACTTGCACTTTCTTGAGAGCTATGGCAGGCCATGAAGAGTAAGCTATAACAAACTACAAGCAACTAAATAGTTTCAGACTAGATGTAAATATTGGAAAGTTTAAACTTTTTCCAAGAACAATTCTTGCAATTTGAATAGTTTAAATGTTGTACTCCCTGCACCCTGCTCCATTACAGCTGCAAAGCAAACTCAAAATGTTGTGTATCTCAGCTCCCTCTCTCCAAGAATGTATTCGTTTCAAATTGACACCAGCTTGTTAATTGACCTTTCAATCAAACAAATCCAAGGTTCTTGTCTGCAAGGTGACCTGTAAATAAATCCACTCTTCATTTCAAGAATGCCGTGCAATGCCACCTCCTAGACTAAAAGGGATATTCACATACACATTCAATTTTACATCGTACAATGCTCCTGACCTTAAAAATTAGAAAATCTTCTGACTTACCTTGAGCATTCCTATATATAGTTTTGCATGTAGTGTGCATTTTCTGCAACCATAACTTATTTCCTGTAACACCTCGCCGTTACAACTTTCTGTGACACTTTTTAATCACTATTTTTAACAATATTTTTTCTACTTATCTCTGATAATTCTTCTCATCAAATATATAAATTTATGCTAAATGGTTTATAAATTTACCCATAATTGGTTGAGGTACAAATTCTACCCCAAGCAAATTTCCTTTAGTTTATTGTGTGGCATATAAATTTATTCATTGAGATTCACTAATATATTAACTAGTTAGAAGAACAACAGGCTAGCCAAACAAGCTGTTCAAATTACTAAACCAAAATTCTGAGTGCTTTTGTCTTGCCATACTACTGTTTCTGCATTATTGATTCTGCAACAGCATTTTCTGCTGTTTGCTGTTGATTTTTTTGAAATTTCCTCCTCAACATTGGGAAGACCAAAGCCATCATCTTTAAAACCCGTAGCAAACTCCCTACTCTCATCGCCGATTGCACCTTCCTGCCCTGCTACTGTGTCAGGATGAACCAGACTGCTCGCAACCTCACATCCCATTTGGCTCCATCACAAAGACAGCCTTTCCATCTCCATAACATCACCCATCTTCGCTCCGCCTCAGCCCATCTAATGCCTTAATCACGCATCTATGCATTTTTCACCTTCAGAATACTGGCTGGTCTCCCATCCACCACTCTCATCCAAGTCCCACACACCCATCACCCCTGCGTTCGCTGATCTACATTGGCTCCCGGTTCCCCAAAGCCTCAAATATAAAATTCTCATCCTCGTCTTTAAATCCCTTCATGGCCTCACTTCTCCCTATCTCTGTGACCTACTTCAGACCTACAACCCTCTGAGAACTCTGCATTCCTCTGACTCTGGCCTCTTGTGCATCCCCCCTCATCATTGGCAACTGTCTAGGCCATAAGCTCTGGAATTCCTTCTCTAAACCTCTCCAACTCTTCACCACCCTCTTCTCCTTTAAGACCCTCCTTAAAACATACCTCTTTGACCAAACTTTTGGTCACCCCTCGAGTTGATTTTTTTGTCCGATTACACTTCTGTGAAGTGTCTTGGGACCTTTTTTTTCTATCTTAAAGGTGCTATATAAATGCAAGTTGATGTTGTTTGTTGTCGCAATACAGGACTCTTTTTGCACTGGTCTTTAGGCATAGCATTGATGCTGCCACCAGCAGCCAACCTCAGTTCCAATGGCACTACTCAAGCATGGGTATTTCATTGGGTCTTGCAAATGCCTGTCATGGTTTGGAGGAAGAGGAGTTCAGGCAGAGCTAAGAAAGGCAGTGGTACTTGAACATCAGAGGCTGGATTTTCATTGAGGAGGTGGGTAGGAGGCAGGACTACAACTTTTGGGGTTGTAGTCCCGCCTTCATCGAGTTCTAGCCAACCCACGCGATTTTGACTTGATTGACCTTGTTGAGCCCGCCCAGTGGGCTCAGCAGGCCAATTAAGGGCCACCCGGCAACAGGTGATGTCACAGATTGAAATTTCATCTGTCAAGACCTTTTGACAGATGAAATATCAACGTTTCACAGCTGTTTGAAGCTGTCAAACACTGACAATCTGTACTCCAGGTTAATTCCTTCCTCTCAGGATGATTTAGAGATCTCCCCGGAACAGAAAGCAGAGGCTGCAGATTTTGACAGCTGGCGGCCAGTGAGATGCCGGTGAGATGAGGGACTCCCGAGACTTGAAGGAAGGAAGGCTGTACAGGTTAGTAGAACTTCTTTAAACACTTTAAACACACCAAACACACTTACCTCTGCACTCATGCACCCATCACTCACCTGCACACTGGACATCTCAACCCCTCCAAGCCCTTCATCCCAACGGCCCGCCTCACCAACTTGGCGTGGTTTGGAGCCGTCGGGAATCCCACATTTCAACTATGAAAATAGGGATTAGGCTAAAAACTGCCTGTTAACTACCTGGCACTAATTCTCTTCTCGCCTCGGGGAGGCGGGTCCCAGTGCGGGGCGGGTACCCGCCTCCTTTGAAATTGGCATGGAGGCGGGTTGGGACCCCCGATTTCGGGATTTTAAACCCCACACACCTCCAATCCCGACTCCATGGCCCAATGAAAATCCAGCCCTAGGTTTCTGGTGCCTACTCGTATTCAGTCCAGGAAGTACATTTTCAAATCTTGTCACAACTATTTTGCCTGGTTGGAGGAGACCTGATTTCATAAGGGAACCAGAGACAAAATCATGTACAGAGACAGCCTTGCCCATTGCTGTGAAAGTCACCACAGCTCGGAACTATTATGCCACCAGATCCTTTCAGGTCACCACTGATGACTTGCCACATTAGTCAGACTTTGATCCGCCAATGGTCACAGAAGCCTTGTTTGGTAGGAGAAACACTTTTGTCATTTTCCTCAAAGATTTGGCAACGTTTTGAGAGGGCACAGCACTTTTATTAGGTACATTCATTCCCACACACATTTTTGCCATTGTTCAAGTTTGGAGTGAAGTTATAAATTGAAAGTTATTTAAGCAGAACCTTTCGGTCATACACACTACTGTTGCACAGATATTTGGTAAGAAAGGAAAGACGCAAATGAATTGAATTTTTTCTTAGGTTATATGTATTGCTTGGCATTCACTATTAAAAACCGACCAACTAAACAGGACAGTAAAGGTAAAAAGTGGCTCTCCTGTATTAGGCTATATATTATATGGATAGGCTGGTATTGTTTTCTTTGTAACGGAGGAAGCTGAAGGGAGACTTGATTGAGGTGTATAAAATTATGAGGGGCCTCGATCGAGTGGATAGGAAGGACCTATTTCCCCTAGCAGAGAGGTCAATAACCAGGGGGCATAGATTTAAAGTAATTGATAGAAGGGAGTTCAGGAGAACCTTTTTCACCCAGAGGGTGGTAGGGGTCTGGAACTCACTGCCTGAAAGGGTGATAGAGGCAGAAACGCTTATCACATTTAAAACGTACTTGAATATGCACTTGAAGTGCCGTAACCTACAAGGCTACAGACCAAGAGCTGGAAAGTGGGATTAGGCTGGATAGCTCTTTTTCAGCCGGCACAGACACAATGGGTTGAATGGCCGCCTCCTGTGGTATAAATTTCTATGATTCTATGATTATATACAGAGATTTCGTTCTTTATGTAACTATCAGCTAGGAGAACAAATTGATTTATTTACCCACTTGCAGTGGGCAAGAAATATAGAATTTATTAATTCTCCAAGAATCAATCAAAAACATTTACTTCACTGTCTCTGGGGAGACTGTTATAAATCTCATCATCATGAAGCAACAACTCATGAAATAACACTGGACAGCCTGCTGGTGGCGCTGTCCAAGGAGTATAAATACTCGGGCGTGGGCCCAGCCTACCCAGGGACATTTTGTAAGACAGGAACTAGTGAAGTACAACTAGACCTCCATGTTCTGAAACAAGTTGATTAAAGCCTTGCTTTATACTCGAACCAAGTGCGTAGTGAGTTTTATTACGTCAGAGACCGCTTACAAAATTCTTTCCAAATCCTGTCAGTGGAGATCTATTCTGTTACCTTCCTTCCACACTCCAGATCGCACCACCCCAACTTCCCAGTTGCAAAAGCATGACCTCTGACTCACTGTGATAAGTATCACAAAGATCTGCTAATATATTTCACTAAATATCCAATTGTTACAGGGGTGATAAGGCTGTGATTTGATCAAGTTAGTTCTGATAGCTGGATAAATAACACTTATCTGCTTTAATTAGTATATTATCAGGAGGCACCCCACCCCCCACCCTGCTTAGCTGATTTAGAATACTCCACTGGGTATTTGTTACTCTGTATAAAGTATGCTACCAATTAATATTCAGACACTTGTACAGTTTTTCATACAATATTCTAAATACTAGGTATGAGATCTGTGATAATGTGTTGCAGCAATTCTCTCCTATGTATGAACGGCCCAAAATTCAGAAGGCTTTTAGTATAAGCAGCGCTTCAGAAATACATCATCAGTGATGGTATGTTCTATTTGCCCACAGACTTGTCTTTAGATTTATTTTTGTAATTCAAACATCACCCAGTGAAAACCGCCGGACAACTAGCATTATCTTTATTTTCACCAGAGCGAATTGTCACTTCCGAGGTATTGAAAATATCCTTAAAAACCGTACAATAAGCAGAATTTCAATTCTCAAAATAGAGATGAGTTGTCAGCAAAGCTATCATTTGGCCAGAATGAGTGTGATTCATTTTTAGGGGTGATAATTTATGAGCTCTAGCCGAAACAGCAAACAATATTAGAATTCTTCAAGCATCAGTTTCAAGCTAAAATTGGAATCGACCAACTGCTGTGGATACGCTGTGCAGCTGGTTCGAAACTCAGAGGATGCGTTATATTTCAGCAACATTTGCTTCAATTAGTGGTTCAATTTGGGACTGGTTTGTGTTGTAATTTCATAGTGTTGAACTCCTTAATCTTGACTACAGGGCACTGGATGTGGTGTTTTAAGAAATAAAGTTCCATAGTTTAAATGGTTCTAAAGAGCTGAATCCAATTTCCTAAAAAGGTAGCATTTGAACAATCATTTCTTGTTTCTTTCTCTTCCTTTTGGGACACTAGGATTTAAATAGATTTGGTTCCACTTTTTGGTAACAGTTAATTGCCCAGATTGGTGGTCGAATGTTGTTGCAATGTTCCATGACTTATCCACATTGATATTAATAGCTTGATCTATTGAGCCAACAATACACGCTTTTATTGCAGTTAAGATTGCAGGTTCAAAAGGGCAAATACACACACAAAAAGTTAATTTAAAACTCTGGACCGAGATACCTGATATACAACATTGTGACAAACATTATGACGTAGCTTATTATCACCCAGCCCGACTTGCCTATCTGATTCTTTCTCCCCTTACAATTCATCAGTTTTGACGCACCTTACTTCAAGTATGAAGCAGAATTTACAAGTTGTTTTTCTCCCACAAACGAAATCCAGTAACAAAGAGTGTTCATTTTACTGCACAGTTTTACCACAACATTAAGGAGAAGCTTACCTTTGGCCAGGCCGCCAGCTGATACTGATCGGATCAGACACATTTGCACGCCCTTCCCAGTTCAGTCCAGAAATGGCAATTGGGATTCTATGTGAACCACTGGAGAGGCTTGCTCCGGCCACCCAGGGCTACATTGCCACGACCACTTTGAAGAATAGCCACCGGGACATTTATGGGACATCACTGCCCTGATTCCGCCAGCCAGGAGGTTTGAAAAATCACCCCTATACGTCTGCTAATAGTATTTTGTAAAAGAAGCAGCTCAATTGGAGGCTTTGGAGTGGCCTCAAGCCAGTGTCAGGGTAGTGTGATCAGTTCTAGCCTGTCTGGTTCCCCTACCATATCAATCACAAATAGATGTATATCATCAAGGTCTGGTTTCATTCACAGCATCTAGTTTTTAAAAATAGCTTTTGTTGATTGGAACTAGAAAAATAATAATGCATTCTACAGACATGGAGCAGAATCAAATAGGAGAGATCTAAGGTGTGGCCTGGCCTTTGTCCATCCAACAATTCAATAAGGAGAACCATTTTTTTTCAAATTTGTTTCTGTTTTTCTGAAAGTCCCTCATTCTAGACGTTCCCTATACATGATGGACCAGGTGTTCTTTACATGTTCCACACTTTCTTATCCATGGTAAGTATGACATGTCACAACCTTCCATTTGGCAAAGAGATAGAGATTTGGCATGTAACAAACTTGGCTTCAGTCTAAATTTCAGCATGGACTCGCATGTAACTGTGTTACAGGAGTTGCTGCTCGGGTTGATTGGCAGATATCTGCTACTGGGAAAGAGCTATCAGCTTCAAATCAGCTGCCTGTTTACATTTCAGCACCTCCAGAGTGACCCAACATGAGGTGTGCTTGGAATGCCCTGTTCCAAAGCAGTTATGTTGATCATTTCACAGTGGAGAATAGTCCATATCAGCACTTTTTCCCCCATTATGAACTTAGCAATTTAAGCTTTTTTTAATATTAAACTTTCAAAGTGTACTAGAAGCAACATTAATCCATCAAATTATAGCATCCTTTAGTATTAAAGGATAGTGAGTGCTTCAGAATCCCTTCCATAGATGCTGAATGAAAAGATTACCAGTCTGATGACTGAGAGAGACACATTTGAAATACATTTTTACTGCTCTGCCTAGATACTAATGGACAATATTGCTCAACATGGAAAATGAATTCATTATTAGCACTCTTCTTAGAGAGGCTTTGCTTCAAATTATGGGGAATGAAACTCATACTTTGTACATGGAGAAGTGTGTTTCTAAGGTTGAGGTTGACCCTGATTGTTGGGTGTGAAGTGTCATAACAACACGGGGTAAAGAAATCTGCTGCTGGCACGTTTCAGAAGCGCATATAGTATAATTATATACAACCAGCCTGTGATTTTCCATCTTTAATTGAAATGGAAGGGGAAATCATGGGCTGGGGTTGTCCAATTTTGCAATATGTGCTCCTGGCATGTGTTGGGAGAGTGATAGCAAAATGTTCACCCCTCAATGGTGGAGTATTCACAGATCCAAAGAGGTAAAATATTCCTTTTCCTAATACCATTAACACTTAAGCCCTGAAATTGTGAGGTTCCGCTTTCCATGTGGGACCTCGCCACCGCTTATAATTTCAAGCTTGAATCTCTGTGTACCGCAACTCCCAGCAGTCAATAAAGAGGGCCAATAGGAGGCTGCGCTGTTGGCCAGCATCGGCCCCCTTGTGAAGGAAGAGTTATGATAATGAGGTTTTATGCTCAATTTCACATTGCTTGGATGGGTCCACTCCTAGCACTCACTGATATAAAATGCACTCATAGCCAATCCACTGGCTTGGCCTGCTGAAGTTTGATTCTTAAAGTTAAGGTACCATTCCCAAAGTTGAACTGAAAGTTGTGTTTTTTGAACAAGTATTAGTACCAAAGCTGCTCAAATCATCCCCATGGCCTACGTGAATAAAAAGGACATCCAGCCATTTATGTGCAGGTGGTATCTAACTATAGACACATCATAATGCAAGTCAGTTATTTTGGAAGCACCCATGATTCCTTCATTATATGGCACCCAAAGGTGCCTGCATTATTTGAAGACATGCATAAATTAGCCAGCTGGGTGCTGAGAGACCAGGACAATTATATGTAGCTTTGGTTGGTGACCTCACTGAGAAACCCTTGGACAGCAATGGAATAGAAAGACAATGAAGTACATGCCTCAGCCATGTTGATTTAGAGCACAACACTGATATGCTTGAGCAAAGGTTCCACTTTTTGAACCAGTCAGGCAAGGTGCTTCTGTCAGCCCTGCAAAGGTATCCAGTATAATTATGGTCTGCAGCATGACTCATAATTTGCAATTCAAAGAGAAGCCAACATGCAGCAGGAGGAAGAGGAAGCCCCCATGCAGCATTTCCAGAGAAGAAGGAAGAGGATGAGGAACAGGAGGAAGAAATGGAGAAAGCCGATCTGCATCCTGGTATGGCAGGCACCAGATCAAACCCTGCACAAGAATTGCAGGCCAATGAAACAATGTCCCCAAAAACAACGTGCTGTAGATTTTCATTTACTGTCGGTTAACTGCTACCTTACACCATCCTCCAATCAGTGGGAACCTTAACATGCCCTTTCCAACAGAAGCACTCGGCGCTAAGAAGAAATAAAGTGCTCAACTGTATTAGGTGATAGCTACATAATAATACACTTCTACTGCCTTCCACCACTGCACTTCCCTTTGGCATGCTTCTTCTAAGTGCTGACCCTACTGTGACATCGAAGTGCTCCCTGAGTGGGAGGATCAAGTGTGGTGCAGGCTTCTGTTGGTCAGTGTAGATTTTAAGGGATGAAGGAAAGGGCAGGTGAACACACAAGTGTATGAGTTACATGCTGTAGGGGGTTTCTCTTGCTCTTTCTGGTCTCCTGCCAGGCTTCGTGCAATAATTACCCTTGAGTGGTTCGACCCACTCCCCCCTACGGTTCTAGACCTTGGACTTAGGTGCAGAGAACAGTAGTGCAGAGAAAGAACTCAATAGACCAGGTTGAATAGCACGAAATGGATGCTTTTATTTTTAAACAGTTTGAAGCATTACAAAATACATATCATAGGCACAGATTAAAGTTACTACAATCATGCACAAATTTGTGAACTTGACTCTATGGAAAATGGGGAACACACGGCACATCGAAAAAGGGGAAACACATTACGATTTCCCTTAACTCCCTCCCCTATACCTAAACTAAGTTTCGACCTGGGGAACTTGGGATCATGCTCACCACTCTCGAAATCGCGAGAAAGGGGGGTTCGCAGCCTTTTTGGCACCGCTTTCCGTCGTCACGTGGATTTGGAAACTTCTGGCGCAGTCGATATTCTCTCCTTCCTCGAGGCGGTGGGGTAGACCCAGCCTCGATGAGCGCTCGTTAAGGTTGAGATCCACCAAGTCAATTTGGGTTCATGGAGCAGACCCAGATGCAGGCTATGCACTTGGGAGAATCTTGTGGCATCGATCGCCGGTTCTCCAGAGGGTTTCTTCTCCGTCGGCCTGGGTCGTCGATGATCTCCCGACCCCAGTACCCGGGCCACCCTCGTCGTCTTCTCGTCGTGGCCGAGCCTTGTTTGGCTGAACACCGACCACGTTGTCCTTTTACCGAAACCGTCCGTCTTTAAAAAGACGAAAACGTTTTCATCGATCTGCCGAAGTGGAAGAGGCGCCGATCCGGGCACCGTCCGCCCTTCGTTCGTTCCTCGTAGAAGAAAGTTCTTGAAGAAAATGGAAGCCTGAAGTCGCCCAACAAGAAAGCCGTGGCAGTGAAGAAGAAGTTGTTCAAGTAACCCGGAGTCCGAAGTTTTTTTTGGCTGGACTTTCAATCCATAGTTATACTCTTTTGGGACAGTCTTATCTCCCGCCAAATCATAGTCCTGTCTTTGTATTAATTTTGGCGGGCAGAAATCTCTGCAGGGGCGCTTTGTCTTGTAACGGAGCCGGTGATAACTTAAACTGGCCTTCCTGGCCGATAATGTCTTTCAATGTCTTTTGCATTGTCACCGTGGCTCGGTTCGCATATTGATCGGTCCGGACATTTTCCTTGATGGCTGCTAAACGGTTTTTCCTTTGTACGATAAATGGGTATAAGTGTTTTTACATTGTCCGCCCATATCTTGATGGGCCCCATCCTGTACTTATAATCCATTGAATATGTATGCTGTTGCTCTGAGTTTCGGTTCCCAGAGTTTGGCTTTCGTGGGCTCACTGTCTTCAATCCACAAGCCTGTCTGGCTTGCAGTAACAGAAATAAAATGGTTCATAAACTGATCACGGGGCCTGGCGGCCATTTTGTATGCCCTTTTATCAAAGGTTTTTCTGTGCAAGCTTACTTTGGTCAATAAACAGTCTTAATTTTATCCAGTTTTCTTGCGTGATTTTTGCTGAAAATTGCGAATCTTACAGGCCCCCCTGTGATACTGATAGCTTGCTTAAAGTATCAATAATCCTTGATGAGCAAATTTTCCCTGATTCCCCACATCCAAACATTCCTGGCACTTAACTATCTATGCCCCTCACGACACATGCAGTTCCCATTTCCGGAGAAAGATGAAAATTACCTCATGCACATTTGGAATCATAGACAGCAAATCTTAAACTATAACACCTTCACCTGTCAGATGGGCAGGGGTTGATACCCTTTTGCGCCATCTGCATGCATCTTTTATTAATCCAAAAAAACTTAAGAACAACTAATAACATGACAATACTTATTTCCTTATAACCCAAAACAATCAACAAAAAAAAAAAAATTTTTTTAAATGGTGGGACGCTTAATCTTATACTAGCAGCTTAGAGTGGGGTATCTGCTTCCCCCATCTGCACATAGCGTTCTCTCCATTCTCCTGTGTTCTCGTGCCTCTGGAGGCGTTTGCCTCTTTTGCAATGCACGAAGAGCAAAAATATCACAATCAAAACCTGACATACTACTAGGATATGGGATGCTATTCTAATCCAGGCGGGGACCTCTATGTTGGTGAACAAGTCCCACCATGGTGGGATGGTTATATCCAATATGTCTTTTCCTATCTCTAAAGTCTTCTGCTCCAGTGTATAGAAATGTTTCTGCGAAACTATAACGGCTTTTAAAACCTTGGTGAGGTGTTCGGGAAGAGGGGGAATGACATAACCAAAATGCGCGACAAATCGTTGTAAGTCTGTGAAATTCTCTTTGATAGTGATGTGTACAGTGGAGGGCGCAGGAATGGGAACAATTCGTTGTTGTGCCACTTGAACCTCGGCCCTGGGTTTGAAACAGAAACTGCTATCACCGACCGAACACCACTCGTGTTGTCCATATCGGTACTGAGGCGCTGCAGTGGTGACGCAGTATGTCCCACCCCCGATATATGCTACCTGTGGGGGCACATGGTCCTCTGCCATTGCCTCCATGGTGCAATTCACCGGCTTCGCGCTAGCGGTTCTGAACCCGCACTGTGGTTTCAAAAAGGCATTCAAGTGCTGGGGACACAGGATGATGTGTGCTCCCCGGCTCCGACATCCCGAGAGGTCGGTGCCTGTCATCGTACGCTCCCATCTGATGACGTAAGGCGGGACCACTGCGTAACGAATGTGTGCGCCCCCCTGAATGACTCCAATGTTCTCTACTCTGTATACCGGGGCGGGCTTTGCTGCGGGACCCAACACCGGCATTCTTACTACTATTCCCATAATAGTGTGATTCGAATGTCCGCAGTCCACTGGAACTGGGTATGCTTCTGCGGCTAGTCTGAGCTGGCACGGGCTTAATGCATTCTCAAAAGGGTGGAGCGCTTGCAAGTGCTTGTTGCTGATCCAGGACGGGACCAAACCCTGTTTTAAATCCTCAAGATTACTGCGGCCCTCGCCCAATAACCACGCCCCGTACAGCACACAGGCCTCGTTTTGCGCAGCTTGATCGGACGCATTCCGATCCTCCTTAATGAGTGCATTTACCGTTCTCGCGTGTTTCTCCAGCTCAGCAATTATGTCCTTAAAGTGTAGTGTCATGGCCTGGTCCTCATGCAACTCAGAACCCACGACCTTGTTTTCGTCTGTCAATATGTTCCTTAACTGGGCTTTTAAACCGTTGATCTGTGTCTGCAGTTCCACGTTATCTAGAGCGTTGACAACAGATGTCCCGGTATTAAAAGCAGTGAATATGTCATTTACAGTACCCCTTCTTTGCCTCCCGACTCGATCCAAAACTTCTGGCAGTGTGGTGTATAATTTGTCTCTGTCGATGTCGGCAAAATCAAATTCGTAAAATTGTCTAAACATACTGGTTAACAGGACCTGGTATAATTGTTCCGTTTCTTTGGGACACCACTCCGGCAATCTTACCTCAGTGAGATTTAAAATCACTGAGGCCACCGCGTAGTGTACCCCTTGGTACAGCACCTGACCGGTGGGTACCAATACTAAACCGTTCCCGGGTCCCCTGGTGGTGGTTGGGCACCCTCCTTTCTGGGCTAGTGCTACCGGAAGCATGGGCAGGGGCTTGCGTGGGCGGGTGATGAGTTCAGTGGCGTTCACCGGAATAGGGGAGTATGGGGCTCCGCACGCTCGAGTGCTAACATCCCATCTCATCCCCTTCCCTTCATCCTGCCACTGCCTCTGGAAGAAGATGGACACGCCCTTGGGGCAGACGCGTCTCGAACCCCACATACAGACATATATTCCCTCATCCGGTTCCCACCATTTGTCCCAACACACACGTAATTGTCCGTGAGTTCCCGTAATAGTCCGATGGGTATTATTACCCAGTCGCTCCCACTCGACCGTAGAGTTTCTCATGTCCTTTCCCAGCTTTCGTAGCCACCACCATCGCCTTGGTGGTACGTTCCCATTGCACACCAGACAAATCCTCTTTCCCACGGTGACGCTGACTCTGGGCGCTAGGATCCTCACTCGAGGGCACGTTAATGAAGTCTCTTGGTAGGCAAAACCGAAATTGCTGGAATATTCCGTAGAATTCGTTCCCAGCCAACCTGGCCATCTCCCTTGGTGGAAGTAGGTGGCGGTTTCCTCTACCTCTCGCTCCCCCGTCCCATCCGTTGCGATGGGGGCCGTGTCCCCGGAGCACCCGAAAATGATGACGTCCTTGGTGCGGCCTCGGTAGGCCCACCCGCACCCGATCGCCATGAACGCGACGACAATCCTTTCCATCGTATCCCAGGTTTCTGTAACCAACAAAATGATGTAGCCGGGCTCCCGATAGGTGCTGGCCTAAATTAATTGGACGCGCGGGTTCCTGGACCCCGCTCCCTAACAAACACACATACCGGGCAGACTTCAAAATTGTACTCTTAACACCATATACTTTACATTCCTTAAACTATGACCATAATTACCTATCTTAACTTATGTACAGCGCCGCCCTCCGTGGGGCGGCTTTCCGAATCCCTGTGAGGTCTGTCGTGTGCCACACCCTGCGGTGGGGCTGCATTGATCTTTGGCCTTGATCCCCCGCAGCCTGTCGCTGCTGAACGGGGATCATGTCTTCCTGGGGCTGCTTTAAACCGTGGTTGGGGAGGATGGGGAGAATCTGGCCAAAATTTTCTGGGCTGGGGCGCTCGAGCTGACCTACGAGGGGCTGCTTTGGGTTGGGCTCCCGGGGCCGATGGACCTGGGGTCGTGACTGTTACCGTCACAGCCTGTGGTTCCTCCACAGCTGCCGGCTCCAGCTCCCCTTCCTCAGGCTCCGCCCCCCCGGGGTCGGGATCTGTGGCTTCCGACTCCACCTCACCTGTCCCTACAGGTAACGAGTCTTCACCCCCACTCCCTACCTCCCCCAAGCTTGAGTCGAGGGCGGGACTGCCGTCCTCTGACTCTTCCTCCTCCGTGATTGGGTCTAAAGCGAGGTTGAGCTGTTCGGGCTCTCCCCTGCCTAAATCCCATTCAAAAGATGAGACCTCCCACTCCAATGGGATGGCCTCTCCCTTCACGCAGGCTACTGCTCCAGCCTGTGTGGTCTGTGACTCTGTTACAGGCTGAGGATCTTTGTTCTCAGACCTGGTCCCCTTTGGTGGCCCTGGTGTACCCGGTTTAAACAGTTTACACTGGTTGATGTGAAACCATTTGGTACGTCGGGGCGTCTTCACTGCATAAACCATGGGGCTGGCTTTGTCTACAATGCTGTATGGCCCCATGTACAGTGGTTCAAAACTCCCTACCCTGGCGTAGTTTCGGACCATGACCTGGTCCCCGACTACCCACTCTTGTTGTTTCCGAGGTTCCAACAACAGTTTATTTCCCTGGTGCTGTCTTCCCATGTTCCCAGCCGCCTGCCCATAAATCTGTCTCAGGCGCTCCAAGAGGGTTTGGGCGAATTTGTCCCGTTTCACCTCTCGGAGCTGGCCCTCAGTGAGCACCGGGGCTAGCACATGGGTGGGTGTTCGCATGATCCTTCCAGTCATTAACTCGTGCGGGGAATACCCCGTGCTTTTGGACTGGCTGGCTCGGATCCCCATGAGGACTAAAGGCAGGACCTCCGCCCATTTCTGGGGCGAGCCCATTGTCTCTTTCCTCAGCTTTTCCTTGAGGGTCCGATTCATACGCTCAACAATCCCGGATGACTGGGGATTGTATGCTACGTGCCACTTTCCCTCAATGCCCAAGAGCCTGAGGGCGTTCTGCATTACTTGACCGGTGAACTGACTCCCTTGGTCGGACTCTACAAAACGGGGGAGTCCCCACCGTGAGAACACTTCCCGAATCAAGATCTTAGCAGTACCCAGTGCCGTAGCTGTTCTGCACGGGAAGGCTTCTACCCATTTGGTGAACACATCTACCAGGACAAGGCAGTACTTATAGCCTCCCTGGGCGGCGGGCAGGGGCCCTATGTAGTCGACCTGAATCGACTGCCATGGTCCCTCTACCCTCCTGATGTGCCCCATGGGCACCTTCCTTTTGTGGGGGTCTGGGTTGTTAGCAGCACACACAAGACAGCTTGCGCAGAACTCGCGGACATCGTCCCGAAGTCCCGGCCACCATCCCGCCTGCTCCACCCGTTGCCAGGTGACCTCAGGTCCGGGGTGTCCCGCTCCTGGACCCTCGTGGGCCAATTGCAGGAATTCCCTTCGGTGCTGCTGCGGCACAACCCACTGCTCCTTTCGGAACAGCATACCTTCTTTGACTGTGAGGGCTGCCGTACTGTACGGACCTTCTACCTGTTTGCCCTCTGTGATGGCTTTTAGGACTGCTTTTAGGGCGGGATCCAGGGTTTGGACGGTCTTTAGGTCTGGGGGCGGTGTCACCCCTGTGTTCCCGGGAATTCCCTCCCTGCCTTGGATCGCCGCCACGGGTCCGGGTTCGTATGGGTCCCAGAGAATGCCGTTGCGGGCACCCTCCCTGGCTAGCGCATCCGCCTGCTGGTTGCCCTGACTGCGGGGTTCTGTAATGGAGTGAGCCTTCACCTTATGGATGAACACCTCTCCTTTCTCCCCCACAGCTGCTAGGATCTTCTCCAGCAAGGGCTTAACTGTTAAAGGCCGCCCGTCCGCGGAGGTGTACCCGCGTCGGGACCAGATGGCGAGGTACTCCGTACACGAATTGCACGTGAACATGCTGTCTGAGCAAATCGTGTATGGGGTTGGGAAAATCTCGGGGTGGGTAACCACGTACGCCACCGCGGACAGTTCAGCCTGCTGCGCGCTCATAGTGCTGGGGAGCTTTATTGCCAGGGCAATGTTTGCCGCAGGGTCATAAACTCCACACCCTGTGAGTCGCTTGCCGTCAGCTACAGTGCTAGAACCGTCTACGTAGATCTCGCGGCCCGTGGGATGTATCCCGGCCCGTAAACCTATGTTAACTTCCCATACCCCTTCTACGGAACATTGATGGGCTGTCCCGGGATATGCCATATTGGCTGCGAGCCTTGGCGCGCAGAGGCCTTTAACTTTGAGATCCATCTGGGAAAGGAGGAGGGTCCAGCGCGCAATCCGAGCGCTGCTTACGGTCCCATCCTTAATCCTCCCGTCCAGAAGCATCTTCGTGGGGGTGTGATGGGTGAGGAGCGTAATGGGAGAGGTCCCTGTGAAGATCACTGATCTGTTCACAGCCCAATGCGTGGCCAGGAGATGCCGTTCGCAATTGGAGAAACTCCTCTCCACATCCGTGAGCACCCTGGAGGAATAAACTACTGGTCTTAGCTTGCCGTGCCGCTCTTGGAGCAGTACTGCGCTCAGGCTGTCCCCACTAGCGGCTACCTCCAGAAAGAACTCCTCTCCCCCATCTATGGCCCCTAGGGCTGGCGCGGTCTGCAGATCTCTTTTCAACTTCTCGAATGCTGCCTGGCACCCCTCGTCCCAAGACCACTCGACTCCCTTGTGTAAGAGTCGAAGTAGCGGGGCCGCTGTGGCAGCATAGTCCTCGATGAAATCTCTGCAGTACCCGGTCAATCCCAAAAAGGACCTTACACCCGTTACTGTGTTGGGAATCGGCAGATCTTGTATAGATTCCCGTCTGGCCTTATCTATGGCTCTTTCCCCAGCGCGGATGGCCAGACCCAGGAATTTAACTTCCTGCTGGCCGATCTGCGCTTTCTTTGGGTTTACTTTGAAACCCTTCCTTTCTAACAGTTCCAACAATTCGGCTAACAGTGGGCCGTGCTGCTCCCTTGTATCTGTGAACAGGAGTAAGTCGTCCACATACTGCACTATCTGGTTGGGCTGGCTGAACTCTTTCAAACTCCCCGCCATACACTGATGGAAAATGCTGGGGCTGTTGTGAAAACCCTGTGGTAAGCAGTTCCAGGTGTACTGTTGCCCTTTGAAAGTAAAGGCAAACTTGTACTGGTCCTCCCGCCGCAGCGGAATGGACCAAAAACCGTTCGAGATGTCCAGCACCGTGAATGTGGTCGCCGATGCTGGAATACTCCCTATTAAGTCTGCAACTGCTGCTACCGTGGGCGCGCAGGCTGGGATATTACTATTGAGGACTCTATAGTCCACCGTGGCTCTCCACGAATTGTCCGGTTTCTTTACCGGCCATAATGGGGAGTTCACGTGGGTGGCTATCGTCCTCAATACGCCCTGCTGTACCAATGAAGATATTGCTGTCTCCATGTCGGGTTCTGCCTCCTTGGGGAAATTATACTGCTTTTGGGGTCGGATCATGGGGTCCCCGTCTACGCTGACTTCGAACCCAGTGACTCTCCCGCAGTCGTGCTTGTGGGTGGCGAACGCGGTCAGATTTTCTGACACACGCGCCTGCAAGTCCGTTGGGACGTTTGTTATCATGAGCTCGAGATCGTAACCTCCTGATGGCTTCATAGTGCACAGGGCCCCCTTTTCTTCCTTCCCCGGGATTACGACTACCTTACCTAAACCGCCCTCGGCTCCCCAGAGACAGTGATTTCTCAGGTCCACGAGGATCCCGTGTTCCACCAAGAAATCAGCCCCGAGGATGCCTTTCCCCCCCCCCTCTTTCCACTTCAATAGGATGCACGTCCATGTGGTGTGGAGCGCTCCCAACTGAATGGAGAGCGGGAGGGAGTGCGCGCCAGCCTGTGCTCTACCCGTGAAACCCGCTACTAAATATGGAGCCTGGGCGGACAGAGGTGAGGCAAAAGGTTTGTCCGTGTGGATCAAGGTACATGAAGCTCCCGTATCCAACAGGTAACTACCCCTTTGTTTCTCCACCTCCATCTCCACCACAGGTCTTCTCCAAGCGTCATAGCGGAGCGGACACAAGTAGATGGGCTGCGCGGGCGTCAGTCATTTAGGTGTTTCGGCTGGGGTCTCGGGGGCGATAGGGCTGTTAGCAACCGCTACCTTCCCCTGCCAGGTCATCAGAGACCGCATAGTCTCCAAGACTGACTCGATCGCAGCGGGGTCCACAACCGCACCACCCCCTTTATTCGGGGCAAAAGCTACGGTTGGGTTCTGGACTGGTGTTGGGGCAGCGGCCTGCACTTGTGGTTGTGCTGGTGTTGGGGAAACTCTCGGGCCATTGGCGACTCGGGCTTGGGCTCGATCTTGGGCTGCGGCGAACTCTCTCTCCCTCTTATCCTTCCAAGGATTCCTACAGTCCTTGCGCCAATGACCCTCCTTCCCACACCCGTAACAACTGCTATTTGCTTGGGGATGGCGATTTCCCTCCTGACGCCATTCCTTTTTAGCAGAGGCTGCGGGTCTCACCTCATGCACCTTTCCTTTCACAACAGGCGTTTTCTTGCCCTTGTTGTTTCTATAACTGATCGTGAGCTGATCTAGTACTACTTCCTCCGTGGAGCGGGCGTTAGTGGGGTCAAACCATGCTTTGGCCTGTTCCTTCACTACTGGCAGGCAACCTGCTACCAGGCACCGAAGCCAGTGAGCCCTTTGTTCGCCATCCAGCCCGGCCCGGGCCGGCCCGCCCGGGCAGCTGCGCCGATACACTGGCCACAACCTGTCGGCGAAAACCCGTGGGGGTTCTCCCTCTAGCTGCACTGTCTTTTCTAAACGGAGGAACGGAGTTCCGTCCCCCTCTCCCATGATCTCCAGAATCTCATCCCGTAGCAACTCATAGTCCCTGTGCCCTCTCTTGCTCTCGTCAGGGAGACACTGGAGGAGCGAACTGTCCAGGGAGAACAGCAGCATTTTAGACTGTTCAACCCCGTCGCAGTCATTGACTGCTGCGGTCTGCTCCACGTCCCTGAAATGCACGGAGGGATCTCCTGACTCGGAGAGTTTTGGGATGTGACTTATCATCTCTCTTAGCTGTCGTGCGCTATGAGGCATTATGATCTGACTCTCAAGGGGTCCGTCATCGCCATTTTCTTCATTTGGACCGATCCTCCGGTGTCTCGTTGGACACATTGGCGCCGACCCCGACTCTACTGTCTGGGGTTGCTCTACCTCAGGGCTCTTTTCCTCTACCGTCTCCGTCTCCTGTCCCGGAGTCCAAGACTCCTCATAGGCAGGAGGCGCAGAAGGTTCGGGGGTTGGTACCCCAACTGCCTCTTGTGGAATCGGTCTTTTGGATTCCTTGGCTAGCAACAGCTGACTCGCTGGTGGATTTATGAGACACACCAACCCGTTTGCCTTCGCTAGGGCCTTTCTCAGGTCCTCTAGCTCCCGGCGGCAAGTGCTGTGGTCGGTGTTCTCAGATCTATCCTCCATGGCCATTTTATATGCTGCCCTGGCTCCCAGGAGCTTTTCCTCTTGGGCATCTACTTGTTTGGCTAGACGGGAACACCTCTCTCTCATTCTACCTTCACTGGCCTTGGCCTCCACGACCTGACATTTTAAATATTCTACCCGGGTTTCGTGGCAGCGAATTACAGAGCGGCGTTCCTGGTTCAGCGCGTCAAGCGATTCAATCAGTTTTTGACCTCCCGCAACCTTTTCCTCCACGCCTTTAAGCAAGCCGTTGATCTGGACTGTCTGTGCTGCAACTACCTGGTCCAAAAGCTGGACTTGCTTCTTGTAGCACATCAGCCAGACCGCCTTTTCTACAGATTTCTTATGCTCTCTACCCGCTGTCCACTTGATGGCTGCGTCTAGCGGGCGCCTATCCCTTAGTAGATCAGATATCCATTGTTTTGTGAGGTTGACTTTTCCGAAAACATAATCTGCTATTCTTTCATCCATCACATTTCGTCTATTCAGATCTTGATCTAACACACTACTTTCCTGCTGCCAAGGTCCTGCCGTGGTTGCCATTTCTGTAGGGGGTTTCTCTTGCTCTTTCTGGTCTCCTGCCAGGCTTCGTGCAATAATTACCCTTGAGTGGTTCGACCCACTCCCCCCTACGGTTCTAGACCTTGGACTTAGGTGCAGAGAACAGTAGTGCAGAGAAAGAACTCAATAGACCAGGTTGAATAGCACGAAATGGATGCTTTTATTTTTAAACAGTTTGAAGCATTACAAAATACATATCATAGGCACAGATTAAAGTTACTACAATCATGCACAAATTTGTGAACTTGACTCTATGGAAAATGGGGAACACACGGCACATCGAAAAAGGGGAAACACATTACGATTTCCCTTAACTCCCTCCCCTATACCTAAACTAAGTTTCGACCTGGGGAACTTGGGATCATGCTCACCACTCTCGAAATCGCGAGAAAGGGGGGTTCGCAGCCTTTTTGGCACCGCTTTCCGTCGTCACGTGGATTTGGAAACTTCTGGCGCAGTCGATATTCTCTCCTTCCTCGAGGCGGTGGGGTAGACCCAGCCTCGATGAGCGCTCGTTAAGGTTGAGATCCACCAAGTCAATTTGGGTTCATGGAGCAGACCCAGATGCAGGCTATGCACTTGGGAGAATCTTGTGGCATCGATCGCCGGTTCTCCAGAGGGTTTCTTCTCCGTCGGCCTGGGTCGTCGATGATCTCCCGACCCCAGTACCCGGGCCACCCTCGTCGTCTTCTCGTCGTGGCCGAGCCTTGTTTGGCTGAACACCGACCACGTTGTCCTTTTACCGAAACCGTCCGTCTTTAAAAAGACGAAAACGTTTTCATCGATCTGCCGAAGTGGAAGAGGCGCCGATCCGGGCACCGTCCGCCCTTCGTTCGTTCCTCGTAGAAGAAAGTTCTTGAAGAAAATGGAAGCCTGAAGTCGCCCAACAAGAAAGCCGTGGCAGTGAAGAAGAAGTTGTTCAAGTAACCCGGAGTCCGAAGTTTTTTTTGGCTGGACTTTCAATCCATAGTTATACTCTTTTGGGACAGTCTTATCTCCCGCCAAATCATAGTCCTGTCTTTGTATTAATTTTGGCGGGCAGAAATCTCTGCAGGGGCGCTTTGTCTTGTAACGGAGCCGGTGATAACTTAAACTGGCCTTCCTGGCCGATAATGTCTTTCAATGTCTTTTGCATTGTCACCGTGGCTCGGTTCGCATATTGATCGGTCCGGACATTTTCCTTGATGGCTGCTAAACGGTTTTTCCTTTGTACGATAAATGGGTATAAGTGTTTTTACATTGTCCGCCCATATCTTGATGGGCCCCATCCTGTACTTATAATCCATTGAATATGTATGCTGTTGCTCTGAGTTTCGGTTCCCAGAGTTTGGCTTTCGTGGGCTCACTGTCTTCAATCCACAAGCCTGTCTGGCTTGCAGTAACAGAAATAAAATGGTTCATAAACTGATCACGGGGCCTGGCGGCCATTTTGTATGCCCTTTTATCAAAGGTTTTTCTGTGCAAGCTTACTTTGGTCAATAAACAGTCTTAATTTTATCCAGTTTTCTTGCGTGATTTTTGCTGAAAATTGCGAATCTTACAATGCCCAGTGGCTCCAGCCTAATATTTAACTGTAGTTGCTTTATTTATTACTTCAGTATGTAAACATTATGCAGGCCTATTACTTCATGCATTTTACTACACATTGGTGTGTTAATGGGGGGAGGTTGTGCCCAGGGCCCCAAGTGAGCTCTGGATGAGGGTGGCTTTGCATTTGTGGTTGCAGGATCGCCAGATGGCCTTGCTATAAATAGAGCCAAGTGCAATAAGGCAGTGCCTGTCTGCTAACTGGCAACCCTGAGTGGAAGTTCCCTCATACGTCACTTCTTCTGCTCTGCCCCAGGAGCTGGGCACCCCTGCATGATGCCTTGCCACCCATGTGAGAGCAGACTGTAAGGTACTGCTGAGGAGTGCGAAAGCTCCCATAATGGTTCTCTCAAGCTGTTCCCCAGGCTGTCGAGTCTGACAGTGATAGACTCCTGGAAGTTAGAGCCTGAGGCCTCCATAGTACCAGCACGGTGATTATGAGAAAAGGCGGGGCTGCACTTCTTTCCTCTGGAGCTCCCCTGCAGATGCCCATTGTGAAAATTCCTCACACATTACTGCCGAGAAATTGCTTAGTTTCATGTGTGAATATGGGCTGCCTTGTGACTGTGCTGATCATGCGTCCAAAATCTAGCTGTAGCTGGTTGAGGTGAAAGTATGTGTTGCAGCCATGTAATACCATTACAATTGGAGCAGCTACATTAAGGGTATATTCACCTTGACAAACTTCCACAATGTGTTAACCTTTTATCCTCATCTATGCTAATGATCCCCTCGCATACAAAATGGTGTTCCCGTGCTCTGCCACCTCTTCCCAAGCAACCTGGCCAGCAAACGTCTGAGGAGGGTGTCCCTCTTCTTTGCAGACCTCCCTTAGCTTCACCTTCAGGGCTTTCTCTGTAAAGGGAGCACTCCTTCCTTCTCCCTTAGGCCTTGAGCTAAGCTCAGCTAATCTCTTTCAGTCCAGTCCACTGCACTATTTTTCCTGCTGCAAACTTCCACTGCTGACAATGTGCATGTCTCTTTAAAGCGCAGCAGCAGCTTCTTAAATCTGCAGGTTTGCCAGATATTCTGTCCTGTGACCTGCGTGCCCCCAGCGCACGACCCACGCCACACAGTATAAACGCGCACCGAATAAATATGTAACCAAGCCCATTATTTTTTTTACATTTGTTTCATCAAATACCATTCCTTTGTTCAAATAGGTTTGGGGGCTCCATCATGCATAGAGCCTTCCCAGAGACTAGATAGCTTCTTATTTGCAAAACAATCACAAGTCTATCACAGTCCTGTAAATATGCCGTGCAATTCCAGTACCACTTAACTCTGGGTACAGTACCTTTATATATATTACCTGTCTATTTGGATGGACATAAACTCACTTTTAATCAATAATAGTGGATATTAATTCCTGTCCAGTGGATGCTGCATTCTTTATGATGAATAATCGACAAAATCGTAACATACACCAGGCAGAAAATCGTAACATACACCAGGCAGAAAGTCGTAACATACACCAGGCAGAAAATCGTAACATACACCAAGCAGAAAATCGTAACATACACCAGGCAGAAAATCGTAGCATACGCCAGGCAGAAAATCGTAACATACACCAGGCAGAAAATTGTAACATACACCAGGCAGAAAATCGTAACATACGCCAGGCAGAAAATCATAACATACGCCAAGCAGAAAATCGTAACATACACCAGGCAGAAAATCGTAACATACACCAGGCAGAAAATCTCTGTTGACCAATATATCAATATCCCACTTTTAAGAATTTAAAAAATAACTTGTATTCATCAAGGCAAGGGATGTTACCAAAGGAAAATGGAACAAATTTCCATTTTTGCCACTCAATGTCACGATCAAGCACTCTCAGGTTAGGTATAGTACAGCTAGTTACGGCATAAAACTGTTTACTTTATCTCAATCTCTGAAGAGCGTCCATTATTGTGCCTGTGTGAATTTGTTCCATTTCCCACACAAGCCATCCTATGACCTCTCGAAGTGAGTCTCCCAGCTCAGTGCTAAATTACGTGTAGTTTTATGCTGTGTGCTCTAATCCATGAGAAGCTGGGTTGAGACTGCACAAAGGATCTCACATAAGATCCGTACAGCTTTCACTGCATCAACATGGAGTGGATTCAAACACAGGTCACAGAAGCGAAAGGACAGTATTTAACCCACTGCAGTACCCAGTTGCCCAAAAATTATTTTCTTAAAAATGGCAGCAGTTTGATCTAAACAATGCCAATGATAAGGCTAATTCATCCAGCATGTGTAATGATCAATAACATGTCATTCTATAGTGGACACTAGGTGGAGCTGTAGAGCTGTGTAGAGCTGTATATAGCTGTATGTATATGAGACTACACTACCCAGCTGTATGTATATTAAGACTACATTACCCATGAGGCAATAGGCTACCCAGAAGGCAGCAGTCAAGATGGATGCCTCTACAGATACTGTACCTAGTCCACATGTGCTCAATAAAAGTGTCTAGCAAAAGCTAGCTGTGTTCATAATAAGAATGTCTATTTATTAATGAACATAAGAGTGTGTTGGGAACGTGGAAAGACCATGGGATCAATTTTAACCTACTTCATCCAGCGAGAATGGGACTGGAGGTGGGGGGGGGGGTCTTTAAAATGGAACGTCTGTTGTACCGCCTGTTCCTGCTGGGAACTGGCTGGCCACTATTTTAACTGCTCACTGCAGTTAGGTGGCTGTGGTGTCTACCGGAAGTAGGCAGGAGCCTCAGGAATGAATGGAAATCAAGGTCCTTTAGCGTCCATGGGACCCCAGTTGCATTTTATCCCAGGCCTGAGCGGGGAAGCCGCTGCCGCCTGCCCGCCAGGTGAAGGAAGGTTGGCAGCTGTCAGGAAGGACTAAGAGGCTCCTCCAGGCTCCACAAGGGAAGTCCCGGTCTGCCCTGCCCCAGGTGCCCCCAACTTCCCTCCCGCAAGACCCTCCTGAAACCCCCTCCCTGTGACTTACCTGCTTGCCGGTGGGCCTCTGGCCACCCAAACATTCCGCTCCCACCTTCTGGCCAACTGACACTTTCTGCCCGTTGTGAGCGGGCAACTAACTGACGGCATTCACGTGAACTCCAAGATTTAAAAGGCCCCGAGCCTCAAACTTAGGCCTGCGCATGCGTTTTGTACTTGCCCCACTCCCCGCCCACCTGAATATCGGCCCATATTTATCAATAGTAATTTTCTGAAGAAAACAAGAACGTCAGGTGACAGAAGGCCTTTACAGGTAGAAATTTGTCTAAATGTTTACAGTCCTATTTCAATGATACAGCAAAGTAAATCCAACTTTAATGTTTAACAAAGGCACAGCATGTAACTGCAGAGTTATATGCGATTGGCTAAATAGGAAAAACATTTATTTGGCGTTGCAACCTAATGGAAATGGACAAACAATCTGTATTCCATCATGTCCAGCCAAATTAATATCCAGTTGTAAATACAACGCTATTTCATACAGCATAAGTAGAATAAGTAATAGTTAGGAAAGAGCTGTATCACATTTCAGGATTTTTTTGAACATTTTTCCATAGAAAGGATTTGGATAGGGAGTTACCTTTAATGTTGGGATTTTAAAAGCATAGGCCAGAATTTCAACTGCAGTTGTCCCCAGCTCCTGCCATAACTTCGGTAGATCATTGGCGGAACCCCCAATGAAATGGCGTAAATGGCTGTATTTAGCTGTTCGTACAGCTCCTGAGGGGGTTGCGCCACTCTCCGGCTGTAGTTATGGCAGGAGATCGGAAGAACCCTGCGGGAATTCAGGGCCATAGTGTATTCAGATAATTTAAAAAGTGGCTCTGAGATGATAGATAATTACGATGCTAATGAGCTAGCCATAATGTTGTTTCCCTATAGACTGTCAATAATAAGGAATTCATTAGACTATCTCGCAAACTGAAAAACACCTCACTCTCAAAGTGTTGGAAAGTCTTTGATTCTGTTTTGGCTGTGAATGCAGGGAGATAAGATACAGAGAGGGTAATTTTCACTTTGGGCGTGGGTTGAAAATTGGTAGTGACGGATCAGCTGCCCATTATACATCCCCGCCCTATTTCCTTTCCATTGAAGTCAATTTTCTGCCTGCGGCCAAAGTAAAAATTACCTCCAGAGACACGGGCACAGGCAGTCATTCATATTTTTAAACAGAACGCTGTGAAGCAGTTAGGCCCAGCAGAGGCCAAGTCTAAGTGGTTAGAAATGCTGCAGGACAGTAAGAAGTCATCTTATTTGAGTTGAGTAAGATGACCCACTGATGTGGAGAAGCATAAGTTATACTGATTGAGTCTGATCATAACTGCTGTTTTATTTGTTCACCTTACCGTGAAATAAAATAAGAACATAAGAACATAAGAAATAGGAGCAGGAGTAGGCCATTTGGCCCTTCGAGCCTGCTCCACCATTCAATAAGATCATGGCTGATCTTCTACCTCATCTCCACTTTCCTGCATTAACCCCATATCCCTTGATTCCCTTAATATTCAAAAATCTATTGATCTCTGTCTTGAATATACTCAACAACTGAGCCTCCACAGCCCTCTGGGGTAGAGAATTCCAAAGATTCACCACCCTCTGAGTGAAGACATTTCTCTTCATCTCAGTCCTAAATGGCCGACCCCTTATTCTGAGACTGTGACCCCTGGTTCTAAACTCCCCAGCCAGGGGAAACATCCTCCCTGCATCTACCCTGTCAAGACCTGTAAGAATTTTGTATGTTTCAATGCGATCACCTCTCATTCTTCTAAACTGTAGAGAATATAGGCCTAGTCTACTCAATCTTTCCTCATAAAATAGCTCATCAATTTGTATCACCATGTGTTTGCTCTCGGCCTACGCTCAGAGAGACTCTGTGAAAGGCACAAATCAGGTCACAACGGTGAACTACTGTTATATCTCTGAGTTACGCTATCATACAAATA
Source organism: Somniosus microcephalus (assembly GCF_052327205.1). NCBI lineage: Eukaryota > Metazoa > Chordata > Chondrichthyes > Squaliformes > Somniosidae > Somniosus > Somniosus microcephalus. The sequence goes on from NC_141008.1 coordinate 40,351,840, forward strand.
GATAGCGGATAGTGTGAAGCACCTCCCATAGAAGTAAGGCACTTAGACCGCTTATGGGAGCAATCAATCCCATGGAACCCGAGATGGTATCTACAATAGACTTGAATTGGTAACAGGGTGTTACAAAGTTGAAACACCGTCAAGGGCTTTAAGTGACACCAAAAACGATAAGAAAGAATTTCAAGCATTTTATTACTATCATCTAATCTTGAGATTGTGATACAGTCTTCCAAAACATTCTCAATACTTGCAAGTTTGAAATTCCATTATTCAAGTATGAATGACAACATATATAAAAGTCTGTTGGAATATTATTTATAATAACAATGGGCCAAGTCTTGTTCGAGTGGGGCATCTCGCGGCGTGTGGCATGAGTTAGACTTTTATATAATTTGCACCGTAACTTGTTGGAAGTGTGAGTTGATAATGGCACAGTGAGGGCAACAGTCTATCTGGGACCTTAGTGAACGAGAACCAACTGTCTATCTCCTTAACCAATGAGATTTAAGGATTGAGAAAGAAACAGAGGAACGACGGAGAAGGAGGGTGAATTAGATGGGAGAATTAGAATCAAATCAGGTACAGAAAGAGAGGAAAAGAAAGATTGGATTAAGAGTGAGAAAAAAAGAGACAGAAAGGAAAAGTAAGAAAAAAAATCAAAAATGTAAAATTTGAAATTTTAAAAAAATCTCTAAGAAGGATTTGCTACTTGCAGGAATGAGACTCAACAGCTTAAATTGTTCCCTTACTGGGCCAGAAAGATTGATTGGCATTGCATTAACAATTATCACATCGTTAAAAGGGTACTTATGCTGTGAAGTACTAGCCCTAACTTTCTGCAGCAAGTTTAATGGGCAATTAAGGAGCAAATCCAGCAAGTTCTTAAAAATTACGGGGCTAGATGCCGTTTGTATGAGTCAAGTAGCAGAGCGGTGTAAATCAACCTGCATGTTATGGAGATTCGCAACACGTGGCACATCTCTCCTTCTCCTGAACTTCCTGGCCGATTGGTACATTAATAACAGCGCGTGCCGTGAACTCGATGTTACTTTTCCAGGAAGATTTGGCCCAATGTTTTGAAGCAGTTCAAATAATTTAGATTTTATAGAAAGATTTTGAGACGCTGAACTCACTATTGTATACAGGAGGACTCTGGCTTGCAAACCATTTATTGCTTGGCACAATGCGTCTTTAATCTTTAGTCACCGCTACTGGCACACAGAATTTCTCCAACTCAGATGGCAGCTACGAATGAAACATAACCTAGTCCACAGAAAGAACCATATATAGTGTTAAATTACAAGATCATAATAAGGCATGATCAAAGGTAAAAATCTGAATGAATATTATTTGCAGCTGCAGTTGTGTAATCTATACGAATCAGAAATTTGGCCTAAAAATGGACAGCTAACTAATGAGTCTTTCCCTCTGAATTTGCATATCATTCATTAAAAAATGGCCAAACCCAGAGCACATTGCAAGATGTGGCATGGGCGGCAACCGAAACTACTGTAAACGTATTTTTTTAAATTCATTCACGGGATGTGGGCATCGCTGGCAAGGCCAGCATTTATTGCCCATCCCTAATTGTCCTCGAGAAGGTGGTGGTGAGCCGCCTTCCTGAATACAACTGAGTGGCTTACTAGGCAATTTCAGAGGGCAGTTAAGAGTCAACCACATTGCTGTGGGTCTGGAGTCACATATATGCCAGACCAGGTAAGGACAACAACAACAACAACAACTTGTATTTATATAGCGCCTTTAACGTAGTAAAACATCCCAAGGAGCATTTTAAGACATAAGATTTGACACCGAGTCACATAAGGATAAATTAGGGCAGGTGAGCAAAAGCTTGGTCAAAGAGGTTGGTTTTAAGGAGCATCTTAAAGGAGGAAAGAGGTAGTGAGGTTTAGGCAGGGAATTCCAGAGCTTAGGACCTAGGCAACAGAAGGCACGGCCACCAATGGTTGAGCGACTATAATCAGGGATGCTCAAGAGGGCAGAATTAGAGGAGCACAGATATCTCGGGGGGTTGTGGGGCTGAAGGAGATTACAGACATAGGGAGGACGGCAGATTTCCCTCCCTAAAGGACATTAGTGAACCAGATGGGTGTTTACGATAATCCAGTAGTTTCATGGTCAACATTCCTAATACTAGCTTTTTATTCCAGATTTATTTATAAGAACATAAGAAATAGGAGCAGGAGTAGGCCATACGGCCCCTCGGGCCTGATCCGCCATTCAATAGGATCATGGCTGATCTGAATCTAGACTCACGTCCACTTCCCTGCCCTTTCCCCGTAACCCCTAATTCCCTTATCTGCTAGGAAAATGTCTATCTCCATTTTAAATTTATTTAATGTTGCAGCTTCCACAGCTCTCTGGGGTAGCAAATTCCATAGATTTACTACCCTCTGAGTGAAGAAGTTTCTCCTCATCTCAGTTTTGAAAGGGCAGCCCCTTATTCTAAGATTATGCCCCCTAGTTCTAGTCTCACCCATCAGTGGAAACATCCTCACCGCATCCACCCGATCAAGCCCCCTCATAATCTTATATGTTTCGATAAGATCGCCTCTCATTCTTCTGAACTCCAATGAGTAGAGTCCCAATCTACTCAACCTTTCCGCATATGTCAACCCCCTCATCTCTGGAATCAACCGAGTGAACCTTCTCTGAACCGCCTCGAGAGCAAGTATATCTTTTCTTAAATATGGAAACCAAAACTGCACGCAGTATTCCAGGTGTGGCCTCAACAATACCCTGTATAACTGCAGCAAGACTTCCCTGTTTTTATACTCCATCCCCCTTGCAATAAAAGCCAAGATTCCATTGGCCTTCCTGATCACCTGCTGCACCTGCATACTAACTTTTTGTGTTTCTTGCACCAGGACCCCCAGATCCCTTTGTACTGTAGCACTTTGCAGTTTCTCTCCATTTAGATAGTAACTTGCTCTTTGATTTTTTCTGCCAAAGTGCTTAACCTCACACTTTCCAACATTATGTTGCATCTGCCAAATCTCTGCCCACTCACTTAGCCTGTCTATGTCCTTTTGCAGGTTTTTTATGTCCTCCTCACTTACTGCTTTCCCTCCCATCTTTGTATCGTCGGCAAACTTGGATATGTTACACTCGGTCCCTTCCTCCAAATCGTTAATATAGATTGTAAAGAGTTGGGGTCCCAGCACTGACCCCTGTGGAACACCACTAATTACTGATTGCCAGCCCAAGAACGAACCATTTATCCCAACTCTTTGTTTTCTGTTAGATAGCCAATCTTCCACCCGTGCCAGTATATTACCCCCAATCCCGTGATTTTTTATCTTGATCAGTAATCTTTTGTGTGGAACCTTGTCAAATGCCTTTTGGAAGTCCAAATACACTACATCCACTGGTTCCCCTTTATCCACCCTGTATGTTACATCCTCAAAGAATTCAAGCAAATTTGTCAAACATGACTTCCCCTTCGTAAAACCATGCTGACTCTGTCCTATTAAATTATGTTTATCCAAATGCCCTGTTACTGTTTCCTTAATAATGGACTCCAACATTTTGCCAACCACAGATGTTAGGCTAACTGGTCTATAGTTTCCAGCTATTTGTCTACTTCCCTTCTTAAATAAGGGTGTTACATGAGCAGTTTTCCAATCTGCCGGGACCTTCCCTGAGTCCAGGGAGTTCTGGAAAATGATCACCAATGCATCCACAATCCCTACCGCCACTTCTCTCAAGACCCTAGGATGTAGGCCATCAGGTCCGGGGGATTTATGCACCTTAAGTCCCATTATTTTACTGAGTACCATCTCCTTAGTGATTTTAATCGTGTTTAGCTCCTCCCCCCCCCATTGCCCCCTGTTTGTCCAGTGTTGGGATATTTTTAGTGTCCTCTACTGTAAAGACTGATACAAAATATTTGTTCAGCGTCTTTGCCATCTCCATGTTCCCCACCACTAGTTTCCCGGTCCCATCCTCTAAGGGACCAACGTTCACTTTAGCAACCCTTTTTCTTTTTATATAGCTGTAGAAACTCTTGCTATCTGTTTTTATATTTTTTGCTAGTTTACTTTCATAATCTATCTTCCCTTTCTTAATTAATCTTTTGGTTATTGTTTGCTGGCTTTTAAATGCTTCCCAATCTTCTATCCTCCCACTAGATTTGGCTACATTATATGCCCTTCTTTTCAGTCGAATACTATCCTTTATTACTTTACTAAGCCACGGATGGCTGTCTTTTCTTTTACTCCCCTTTTTCCTCAGTGGAATATATTTATCTTGAAAGATGTGAAATACCTCCTTGAATGTAGACCACTGCTCTTGTACCGTCTTACACTTTAATCTGTTTTCCCAGTCCACTTTAGTCAATTCTACTCTCATACCTTCATAGTCTCCTTTATTTAAGCTTAGTATGCTGGTTTGAGATCCAACTCTCTCACCCTCAAACTGAATTTGGAATTCAACCATATTATGGTCACTCATTCCAAGGGGATCCATTACTAGGACATTTTTTATTAATCCTGTCTCATTACACAGGACCAGATCTAAGGTTGCCTGCCCCCTGGTTGGTTCAGTTACATACTGCTCAAGGAACCCGTCCCTAATACACTCTATGAACTCTTCCTCAATGCTGCCATGCTCAATTTGATTAGTCCAGTCAATATGAAAGTTAAAATCCCCCATGATTATAGCTGTTCCCTTATTACAAGCCCCAACTATTTCCTGATTTATACTCCGACCAACAGAGTTGCAACTGTTAGGAGGCCTATAGACTACGCCCACTAGTGACTTTTTCCCCTTATTATTCCTTATCTCCACCCAAACTGTTTCACTATCCTGATCCTTTGACCCAATATCATTTCTGACTATTGCAGTGATTCCATCCTTGATTAACATAGCAACCCCACCTCCCTTTCCTTCCTGTCTGTCCTTCCTAATTGTCAAATACCCTTGTATGTTTAGTTCCCAGTCATGATTATCTTGCAGACATGTTTCCGTAATGGCCACCAGATCATACCCATGTGTAGTTATTTGTACCGTCAACTCGTCAATTTTGTTACGAATGCTGCGTGCATTCAGATAAAGAACTTTCAAAGATGTTTTCTGACAATTTATTCCTGCTTTTACCCCTTTTACTACTTTACCTTTATCATTATATATTCTGTCCCTTCATGACACGCTCTGGTTTTTAATTCCCCCACTGCTACCTTGCTCTATTGCCTTCTCCGCTGTCATTTTTATTTTTCGCTCTCTTAAAACCTCCCCCCCACTAATTAGTTTAAAGCCCTCTCTACAGCCCTAGTTATTCGATTCGCCAGGATTCTAGTCCCAGCACTGGCCAAGTGAAGTCCGTCCCAACGGAACAGCTCTCTCCTGTCCCAGTACTGATGCCAGTGTCCCAGGAAGCAAAACCCATTTCTCCCACACCAGTCTTTGAGCCACGCATTTAACTCTCTAATTTTATTTACCCTAGCCAAATTTGCACGTGGCTCAGGTAGTAATCCAGAGATTATTACCCTTGTGGTTCTGCTTTTTAATTTGGCCCCTAGCTGCTCAAACTCCCACAGCAGAACCTCCTTCCTTGTCCTATCTATGTCGTTGGTACCAACATGGACCATGACAACTGGATCCTCCCCCTCCCACTCCAAGTTTCTCTCCAGCCCAGAGGAGATGTCCTTAACCCTGGACACCATTCACACCTTTGACTGCTGTGATTATCTCTCTGCCGAGGTGTGATAAATGGCAGTTGGAAAGGTTACCTGTAAACATCTGACATGATTCTCTGACTATATAAGCTGTGTCTTTATGCATTTCTCCACTTCACCTGAAGAAGGAGCAGCGCTCCGAAAGCTTGTGATTTCAAATAAAGCTGTTGGACTATAACCTGGTGTTGTGTGACTTCTTACATTTGTCCACCCCAGTCCAACTCCGGCATCTCCACACCATCCCTGATGTGTCTCAGTGTTTGAAGCTCGGACTCCAGCTCTTCAACACGGAGCCGGAATTCCTCGAGCAGCCAACACTTACTGCAAATGTGATCACCGTGAGCATCAATGGTGTCCACCAGCTCCCACATATTGCAGCAGCAACACATCACCTGATCTCCCATTCTATGTAATTAATTAAATTTATTAATATTATTTTTAACTACCCTCTGCTCCGATTCTCGATGATGAATATCGCACCTTAGAAACTATAAACCACAGAGTTTAAGCTTAAAAAAGAGAGAAATACTTACCAACGAATCACTTACCCGCTTTCTGGTGACATCACACTTGGATTACTTTTAACCTCTCTCCTTCCCTCCGAGTTCGGAGACTGGTAGGCCTTACCTGGTCTCTGGAGGCTTTTATAGCCCCGTTCTGCCGCTCGAGTTTCCCGCCGACGCTGTGAGGCCTTACCTGGTCTCTGGGGCCTTTTATAGTCCCGCTCTGTCGCTCGAGTTTCCCGCCGACGCTGTGAGGCCTTACCTGGTCTCTGGGGTCTTTTATAGCCCCGCTCTGCCGCTCGAGATTCCCACTGACACTGTGAGGCCTTACCTGGTCTCTGGGGAATTTAAATTCCCCAGCTGTCATGGTGGGATTTGAACTCATGTTGCCAGCTCATTAGTCCAGGCCTCTGAATTACTAGTCCAGTAACATAACCACTATGCTACCGTACCCAACAATTTATTTATTGGTTATGTGAACACAATGAACTTCATGAATACTGCGCCTCTTTAATTTAATGTTCATGACAGAAAATGTGGAAATGCTGTAAGTATTTTACTTATTGTGACAATTAACAAACGGTATTGTCAGCAAAACTTGCGTTGGATGATAGTTGTCTCTAATAAACTGCTAATTTTGGGCACATGTTGAATTCTTTAAAACTTGGTAAACATTCTTGATGTAGTGCATCAAACAGTCATTGGATATGGGTGAAAGAAGAGTGAGCCAAGAGCAAAATGCTTTTGGCAAGCTTCATGCCAATTTCCATTACTGAGGTAATGACTAAGCACAGAGGATGCATCAAAAGTACAGGTAGAGGAACTGGGAGTAAAAAATGAATTAGTGTTTGTTCACAGGACATCTAAAACCTTCTACCAATTCCAGTCTCAGGAACCTTCAGCAAATAACAATGGTTCCTAGACAAAATAGTAAAATTGGCTATTGTGATGAAATATGCCATTCATCAGGCACTGTATTCCCTGTGTTTAGTTTAGTTTCAGTTTCATTTCCTTACCTGTATTGTATTGTGTGTAGGGCTCCGCCCATACCTGGCCCCTACTTAAGCAAGCCCCAGCGTGTCTCACAGCAGTACAGCAGATCTCTGGATGAGAGACACTTCTCCAATGTGTATTACTTTCTGAGTTAATAAAAGCCTTGCTTTGCTCCATTAACGTCGAGTCTCGGATTCATTGAGGCACATCAGCTATAACAACAGAAAATGCTGGAAACACTCAGCAGGTCAGGCAGTATCTGTGGAGAGAGAAACAGAGTCAACGTTTCAGTTCGAGGACTGCTCGATGCTGCCTGACCTGCTGAGTGTTTCCAGCATTTTTTGTTGTTATTTCAGATTTCCAGCATCCGCAGTATTTTGCTATTGTAGTAAAATTGGCTAATTTTATTATATCTCTCAGTCATATTTTAGTTCTAAATTTTAGTCTTTCTTCTGAACGCAAACTTTAACTTTCTTGCTATGGATGGTGATTTCTAGATGAGGTGGGGGGACTTATAGATGTAATAAAATGCATAGGTTTCTTCATCCACACTGTAAAATGATCACTGCTGCTGTTAGAGTTAAGACAGGCAGTTATCTAGGGCTCCATGAGCATCATCCCCTCCCCCACCTTTTCTAACTTTTCATTGTGGCACTTTTGCTTAACAGTGCACCAATATGAGTTACAAGGACTGACAAATGTTTCAGCTGAACATAAAGCAAACCTGTAGCTTGTGTACTCAAAGCAATGGGGACTTTCTTACGAGAGAAATACAGCATTAGGCTTCCTATGGTAAACTGTTTCATTTTTTTGATCATTTATTCCCCAAATTTACTTGAAGCAGTTCTCTCTGTGTGTTTGCTTGCTCTGCATTAAAACAGTGCACATCATGCCTGCACCATCATGTTCACGATGACAGAGGCCCCGAGGTTTCCACTTACCCTAGGGTCTCAGAAAAGTTAAAGCTGATCATGTTGCTGATCAGCTACTCCCTAGACTATGGCAACTGGTATATAAAAAAAAGTCAGCAGCATTAAAGGGAAAGCAGAAATTGCACATGTATTCCAATAATGTGTCTCCCTGATTACCGAACAATTTCTTAAAAGTCTGCCATATCAGGCTACTTAATCAAGCATGTATTCAAAAAGCGGGACAAAACAAGTACAGGCCCTGAAAATCTGCAGGGCACCACATCTCGGTGTAAGGGCCGAGATACATCTGCCCTGGACCTCAGCCGCTGACCCTGCCAAAGTTCTAACGGTATGGGGAAGTCCCACAATTGAAGTGACTTTAGCAGGTTTGGGCACATCTGGGCTGCCACCCCACCCCCACCAAAGAGACCAGAAAGTTAATCTGGAGAGTCCCGTGCTGGAAATGGGTGCCGGGTCTTCCCCTGGAGGAAACGTGTAGGTGGTCTCACAACCCCCTCATAAAGGAAGCTGCCTTAAGACCTCTTTAAAAAAAGATTGATGTACAGATCTTTGAGAGTCCCCATATAGGGTAGTGGGCCAAGAAGTACGCCTGGGTCTGACTAGGCATACCGACATCAACTCTAAGTCGAGTCCGTCTGAAGACCTGGAACGTGGGAACATCAGATGTAAAAAAGATCCCTATCCTCCACAGAGATGGCCTTTTAAGGGATGGGTAGGCAGAGGTTCTGTCCCCACAAATCCAGCCAGAAAGTTTGTGGCTAGATCAGGAACCAATGCCAGTGTCCCGCGTTAGTTATGGTGGCAGCATGCACAACAGCTGCGGATTTTGGGGGCCACAGGCAACTATAGACCTATCAGTCTTACTCTGTGCAAGCTAATGGAATTGATTATCAGGAGTAAATCACAGATCACAGAAACCCCACAATGCAGATAGAGGCCATTTCAGCCCATCGAGCCTGCACCGACACATATCCCACCCTATCCCCGTAGCCCCACGTATTTAATCCCCCTAACACTAAGGGTCAATTTATCATAGCCAATCAACCTAACCCGCACATCTTTGGACTTGAAGAATATCTGTACAATCATACCCTTATAAATAGCAGTCAGAGGGAGAAGACCTAATCTTCTCGAAATCTTTTGAGGAATTGACTGAGGAAAGTTTTACACTTGGTTTACCATGACTTCCAAAAGGTTTCACAAAGTTCCACATGAAAGGCAAATACACAAAACTGTGGGAATTCAGGGTAGTCCTTCAGAATGGATAAGAAACTGGTTGAAGATTAGACAACCACCATGTTGGTTAGGGGAGTTATGTCAGGTGGGAGAAGTGATGAATGAGGTGCCAGAAAATATCTGAGGGGTGGCGGGGGTGAGGGGGCGGGTGTGGTGTGCGGAACCCTGATGCAGCAGCAGGATATAAAACCTACCGCTTTTTAAACAGGCGATGGCAGCACTGAAGCAAGGTGGTAACCCGAGCAAGATGACAGACAGGAGGATAGCTCTTCACATTGACATCCTCCGCGAACTCTTCCCACTGCCATTAGAGGTGTTACCTGGAGGGCTTTCTGCCCTCTTGCGGGGGAATGGGAACCGAAGTGTGGGTCCAGAAAGGAGAGAAACAAAGCTGGAAGTGCAAGTTAGAAAAGTAGTCAGCAAAACTAGTAGGGAGCAGAAACAAAGGCCAACATTAAAGAGGGTCAAAGTGCAGAAAAATATTAAACAGGCAAAGTTGAAGGCACTTTATCTAAATGCACGTAGCATTCGCAACAAGGTGGATGAATTAATGGCACAAATAGAAGTAAATGGGTATGATGTAATTGCCATTACAGAGACATGGTTGCAGGGTAACCAAAGCTGGGAACTGAATGTTCTAGGGTACTCAACATTTAGGAAGGACAGACAAAAAGGAAAAGGAGGTGGCGTAGTGCTGTTAATAAGGGATGAGATCGGTATGGTAAAGATAAAAGATCTTGGCTCAGCAGACCTGTAGAACTGGAATCAGTTTGGGTGGAGTTAAGAAACAGCAAAGAGTGTTGTGTCGGTACCTTTCTACCTAGACACAATTTAGGACTCAGAACTCAGAGATTCAAACATGAAGTGCTTTATTGGCAGGAAAGGAAGTTCTGGCCAGTTCCGAACAAAGAGAGCTAAACTTAACTGAGAGAATACCCAACCATTTATCTCCTGTGACAGCGCCACCACAGGTGGGAGGAGAACACACAATAGAACACACAATACATAACAAAGAGCGGAAAACATTGGTGGGAATTGTGTATAGGCCGCCAAACAGTAATGTAGGGAACCGTATCAATCAAGAAATTAGAAGTGCCTGTAACAAGGGCAATTCGGTAATTATGGGGGACTTTAATCTACATATTGACTGGGCAAATCAAATTACCACTAAAGGTGTGGAGGACGAATTCTTGGAATGCATGCGAGATGGTTTCCTGGATCAGTATGTGGAGGAACCAACCAAGGAACAGGCTATTCTGGATCTGGTACTGTGTAATGAGAAAGGGCTAATCAATAATCTTGTGGTAAAGGGGCCTTTAGGGACAAGTGACCATAATATGATTGAATTTTACATTAAGTTTGAGAGTGATGTAGTCCAATCTGAAACTAAGGTCTTCAATCTAAACAGAGGAAACTACAAGGGTATGAGGGACAAGTTGGCCATGGTAGATTGGGAGACTACACTAAAAGGTATGAAGGTGGATATACAATGGCTAACATTCAAGGAAATAATGCATAATTTGCAACAAACATATATTCCTCTAGGGCATAAAAACCCAAAAGGAAAAGTGATCCAACCATGGCTAACAAAAGAAATTAAAGCTAGTATTAAGTCAAAGGAGGAAGCTTATAAAGTTGCCAGAAAAAGCGGTCAGCCTGAGGATTGGGATCTTTTTAGAAATCAGCAAAGGGGGACCAAAAAATTGATAAAGAAAGGGAAAATGGAATATGAGCACAAACTAGCGAAAAATATAAAAACGGATTGTAAAAGCTTCTATAGGTATGTGAAAAGGAAAGGACTGGCGAAGGTAAATGTAGGTCCTTTACAATCAGAGACGGGAGAATTTATAATGGGGAAAGAGGAAATGGCAGAAAAATTAAATAAATACTTTGTTTCTGTCTTCACGGAGGAAGACACAAAAAAACTCCCAGAAATACGAGAAAACCAAGGGTGTGGCGAGAACTTAAAGAAATTATTATTAGTAAAAAAACAGTACTAGCAAAATTAATGCGACTAAAAGTCGATAAATCCCAAGGACCAGATGATCTACATCCTAGGGTTTTGAAAGAGGTGGCCATTGGGATAGTGGACGCATTGGTTGTCATCTTCCAAAATTCTATAGATTCTGGAACGATTCCTGCAGATTGGAGGATAGCAAATGTAACCCCACTATTTAAGAAAGGAGGGAGAGAGAAAACAGGGAACTACAGACCTGTTAGCCTCACATCAGTAGTTGGGAATGCTGGAATCTATTATAAAGGATGCAAAAACTGGGCACTTAGAAACTAATAGTAAGATTCGGCAGAGTCAACATGGATTTACAAAAGGGAAATCCTGTTTGACAAACCTATTGGAGTTCTTTGAGGATGTAACTAGTGGAGTAGACAAAGGGGAACCAGTAGATATGGTGTATTTGGATTTTCAGAAGGCCTTCGATAAGGTCCCACACAAGAGGTTGGTGAACAAAATTAGGGCACATGGAATTGGGGGTAATATACTAGCATAGATTGAGAATTGGTTAACAGACAGAAATCAAAGAGTAGGGATAAACAGGTCTTTTCCAGGATGGCAGGCTGTGACGAATGGGGTACCACAAGGATTGGTGCTTGGGTCCCAGCTATTCACAATCTATATCAATGATTTGGATGAGGGGACTAAATGTAATATTTCCAAATTTGCTGATGTTACAAAGCTAGGTGTCAGTTGTGAAGAGGATCCCAACAGGCTCAGTGAGTGGGTGAGAACATGGCAGATCGAATATAATGTGGATAAATGTGAAGTTATCCACTTTGGTAGAAAAAACAGAAAGGCAGAGTATTTCCTAAATGGTGAAAGATTGGGGAATGCAGATGCTCAAAGGGACCTGGGTGTCCTTGTACATGGGTCACTGAAAGTGAATGTGCAGGTGCAGCAAGCCATTAGGAAGGCAATTGGTATGCTGGCCTTCATTAAAAGAGGATTTGAGTACAGGAGTAAAGAAGTCTTACTCCAATTATATAGGGCTTTGGTGAGACCACACCTTGAGTACTGTGTACAATTTTGGTCTCCTTACCTAAGGAAAGATATACTTGCCATAGAGGGAGTGCAACAAGGGTTCACGAGATTGATTCCTGGGATGGCGGGACTGTTGTATGAGAAGAGATTGAGTAAACTAGGCCTGTATTCTCTTGAATTCAGAAGAATGAGAGGGAATCTCATTGAAGCATACAAAATTATTACAGGGCTTGATAGGGTGGATGCTGGAAGAATGTTTCCCTTGGCTGGGGGTTCTAGAACCAGGGGCCACAGCCTCAGGATAAAGGGTAGGCCATTCAGGACTGAGATGAGAAGAAATTTCTTCACACAGAGGGTGGTGAATCTTTGGAATTCTCTACCCTGGAGGGCTGTGGAGGCTCAGTCATTCAAAACAGAAGTCAATAGATTTCTGACTACTAAGGGCATCAAGGAATATAGCGATAGGGCCAGTGAATGGAGTTGAGGCAGAAGATCAGCCATGATCTCATTGAATGGCGGAGCAGGCTGAAGGGCCTGGCATTAAACGGGAAATTAGAGACGCGTGCAATAAGGGCACAGCAGTTATCATGGGTGACTTTAATCAACATATAGATTGGGCTAACCAAATTAGTAATAATACTGTGGAGGAGGAATTCCTGGAGTGTATACGGAATGGTTTCCTGGACCAATATGTCGAGGAACCAACTAGAGATCAGGCCATCTTAGACAGGGTATTATGTAATGAGAAAGGATTAATTAGCAACCTTGTTGTGCGAGGCCCCTTGGGGAGGAGAGATCATAATATGATAAAATTCTTCATTAAGATGGAGAGTGAAGTAGTTGACTCAGAGACTAGGGACCTGAATTTAAATAAAGGAAACTACGATGGTATGAGGTGCGAGGATGGATTGGGGAATGTTACTTAAATGGTTGACGGTGGATAGGCAATGGCAAACATTTAAAGATCGCATGGATGAACTACAGAATTTGTTCATCCCAGCTTGGCATAAAAATAAAACAAAAAAGGAGGCTCAACCATGACTAACAAGGGAAATTAGGGATACCATAAGATCCAAGGAGAAGACATATAAATTGGCCAGAAAAAGCAGCAGACCTGAGGATTGGGAGCAGTTTAGAATTCAGCAAAGGAGGACAAGGGGATTAATTAAGAGGGGGAATATAGAGTATGAGAGTAAGCTTTCAGGGAACATAAAAACTGACTGTAAAAGCTTCTAAAGAGATGTGAAGAGAAAAAGATTGGTGAAGTCAAGCGTAGGTCCCTTGCAGTCAGAATCAGGGGAATTTATAATGGGGAACAAAGAAATGGCAGGCCAATTAAATACATACTGTACTTTGATTCTGTCTTCACAAAGGAGGACACAAATAATCTCCCAGAAATTTTGGGGAACATAGGGTCTAATGAGAGGGAGGAACTGAATGAAATCAGTATTTGTAGGGAAATGGTGTTAGGGAAATTGACGGGATTGAAGGCCGATAAATCCCCAGGGCCTGATAATCTACATCCTAGGGTACTTAAGGAAGTGGCCCTAGAAATAGTAGATGCATTGCTGGTCATCTTCCAGAATTCTATAGACTCTGGAACAGTTCCCATGCATTGGAGGGTAGCTAATGTTACCCCACTATTTAAAAAAAAGGTGGTAGAGAGAAAACGGGGAATTATAGACCGGTAAGCCTGATATCGGTAGTGGGGAAAATGCTAGAGTCCATGTTGTGTATTTTGAATGTGTATTAGAATTGTCCCACATGGGATACCGTAGTGGTGATTTGCAATGCACTATGGGAAATGTAGTGCATTGAGTGAAGAAGCACATTGTAAATAAAATGGCCATTAACTAAACTCTCCACCCCGAAGTCCTTCTTAATTGTTATATAGGTAAGGGTATAAAACCCCTTGGGACACAGCAAAACTGGCGATGAGGACGACGGACTTGCGCATCACTTTGCACTGGAATCGGTGATGTTTAAAGTAAGAAGTTCCTGTCTTTTCTTAATGGCGCGCCCGCAGTTTAGTGCTGATGCAATCGCCTCATAAAGGTGGCGGTTCGTGTGTTACACAAATAAGAAGGGGGAGAGTAACGATACAGTGAAATGAAGTGGAGGAAAAGGACTGTAAAAAAAATTTAAAAAGTGGAGGAAAAGGACTGTAAAGATAAAAAAAAAATAACAAGATGGCTATGCTTGAACCATTTGATGAAACAGCGGAGCAATGGAGTGCTTATACAGAGCATTTCAGATTTTTCGTGACTGCAAATGGCATTAAAGATGACGTGAAAGTGGCGACGTTCCTCAGTGTGATCGGAGCAAAAACATTTGGCTTGTTACGGAGTTTGATGCACCTGGATAAGCCCGGCGCTAAGACATATGATCAGATTGTAGAAGTTTTGGAAACACATTTCGCACCCAAGCCACTGCTGATTGCCGAGAGGTTCAGGTTTCACAAACGAAACCAAGGGGAGGGTGAGTCCATAGCCGAATATGTTGCAGTGCTAAAGAAGCTAACTGAGCATTGTGAGTTTGGTGAAACTCTAAATGACACTGTCCGTGATAGGTTTGTGTGTGGATTAAGATGTGAAGCAACACAGAAGTGCTTGCTCACGACTGACAAACTGACGCTTAAATCAGCAGTGGAGCTCGCTGTGTCTATGGAGTTAGCAGCTAAAGATGCACAGCTGTTGGGGGCTGCAACAAGAGTGCACAGGGTAGCAGCTACACCGGATAAGCATGCAAGGGGCGCCAGAGAGTGTTACAGATGTGGAAGGTCAGGTCATCAACCATCTGACTGCTGGTGTAAAGACCTGACCTGTCGGAAATGTGAAAAGAAAGGATACATTGAACGTGTGTGTAAAGGGCAAAGCAAACAATCCTACACGGAGACACACAAAAACAAACAAGGAAACACATCCAACTGGCGTTCTAAAAAGAAAAACCTATACATGGTGAAACAAGAACAGGAAGACAGTGACACAGACTCTGATGGGGAGCTGAATCTCCATGTGTTAACGGTGAATGGAGGCTCATCAGGCTATGGAGTCACTCCACTACTAGAGGGAATACCGGTCAAAATGGAGCTGGATACGGGGGCCGCTGTCTCCTTGATTTCAGAGAAGCTATTCAAAGAAAAACTGAACCACCTATCACTGACGCCGGCCAAGCTCATCTTAAAGACCTACACTGGGGAAACATGTCCTCAATGAGCTGCACTCAGGACATTGTGGTATTGTCCGGATGAAGGAGCTGGCACGAAGCTACTTCTGGTGGCCCAGTCTGGATCATGAAATTGAAGTTGAAGCAAAATCATGCCCATCATGCGAGACAACCAGGGATACGCCAAGAGCAGCGCCACTGCATCCATGGGAATGGCCGGCGACACCGTGGCAACGGATCCATCTGGACTTCGAGGGACCAGTGGAAGGAGCGATGTTCCTGGTCGCGGTGGACTCCCATTCCAACTGGCCGGAGGTTGCAGTAATGTCCACTACCACTACGGAGAAAACCATCGAGACTCTGAAAGAGATGTTCGGGCGATTTGGTCTGTCGGAGCAGATCGTAACCAACAATGGAACACAGTTCACATCCCAGGAGATGGAGGAGTTCCTCAAGAGCAATGGAATCCAGCACACGTTCTCCGCGCCTTATCATCCATCCACGAATGGATTGGCGGAGAGGTTTGTCAGAATGCTGAAACGCGCGTTGAAAGCGGCAAGAAGTGATGCTCCTCTAAAGCAGCGCCTGAATGCTTTCTTGCTGAAATACCAAAACACGCCTCATGCTACGACTGGAGCATCTCCTGCTTACCTACTCATGGGAAGGCAGCTACGGACACGCCTTGACCTGCTGAGGCCAACGTCCACAGAAGCAGTGGTGCACACCAACCAGCAGGATCAAGTCAGCAGACGAGCTCAGAGGTCCAAAGAACGACACTTTGTGGCGGGGGGCAAAGTCCTGGCACGTAACTACACCACCCCGGAGCGGTGGGTCCCGGCTACGGTCATTCAAAAGACGGACCCCGTTTCATACCGAGTCCGCACCGGAGACGACCGAACATGGAGACGGCATGTAGACCAGTTACTGCCAAGACAGTCGCCACAGGTAACCCAAGAAACAGAGGATCAAGGACCTACTGGGGGCTCCAGCAGGGACTGGTCGTCCGACCCTGAGACGGTGGCACCATCCACTCTTGTGCCATCGAGGGAGGAAGCCACGCCTGCAGGGTCACGGGAGAGCCAGCCAGAGGCTGCTCCTGAGACTAGGCGTTACCCCCAAAGAGAAAGGCAGCCTCCAGAGCGCCTTAGTTACAGTTAGTGCTAACCTGTGTGCATGGGGCAGAATAATCCCCAGGGTTAGCGGAATGTAGAGGCAGTCTACCCTCTCTTCCAAAGTTATAGTCATTTTCAGTTATTCTGTTTTGTGGACATTCTATTTTAAGGGGGAGGAAATATGTTGTGTATTTTGAATGTGTATTAGAATTGTCCCACATGGGATACCGTAGTGGTGATTTGCAATGCACTGTGGGAAATGTAGTGCATTGAGTGAAGAAGCACATTGTAAATAAAATGGCCGTTAACTAAACTCTCCACCCCGGAGTCCTTCTTAATTGTTATGTAGGTAAGGGTATAAAACCCCTTGAGACACAACAGTCCATTATAAAAGATGTAATAGCAGAGCACTTGGAAAACAGTGACAGGATCGGACAAAGTCAACATGGATTTACAAAAGGTAAATCATGCTTGACTAATCTACTGGAATTTTTTGAGGATGTAACTGGTAGAATAGATAAGGAAGAACCAGTGGATGTGGTGTATTTGGACTTTCAGAAGGCTTTCGATAAGGTCCCACATAAGAGATTAGCGTGCAAAGTTAAAGCACATGGGATTGGGGGCAAGGTATTGACTTGGATAGAGAACTGGTTGGCAGACAGGAAGCAAAGAGTTGGAATAAACGGGTCTTTTTCCGAGTGGCAGGCAGTGACTGGTGGGGTACCGCAGGGATCAGTGCTAGGACCCCAGCTATTCACAATATATATTAATGATCTAGATGAGGGAACTAGATGTAATATCTCCAAGTTTGCAGACGACACAAAACTGGGTCGGCGTGTGTGCTATGAGGAGGATGCAGCCATGTCGACCCGCTAGGGCACGTTGGCCGGCTGCTCCTCAGCGGGAAGGCAGTCCTGGGAGGAGGGGAGACGAGCATGGTGGCCAGAGGCCGGACCGGAAGCGGGAGAAGCAGGCCCGGGCCGTCGGACCGTGGAGCCGGCAACGGTGAGGTGGAGGCCACGGCGACCGGAGGATGTGTTCGGCGAGTCGGGCGCAGGCAGTGCAGCGCATCGGGACGCAGCAGCAGCCACCACGACTCGCAGTCCGAATGGGAGGAGGGGAGCCGGGAATGGTGGCCAGAGGGTGAGCGGGAGAAGCAGGCCACCACATGTGGAGCCGAGCCGGCAACAGTGAGGAGAAGGCCGCGGTGACGAGGAGGACGGAGCGGCTGAGGGACATCGTGCTCCCACTGCCACTGGATGCCAAAGAATTGACTTTCTGAACACAGCGCTGTAAAAATAGCTGACGTGTCCCTACGGGGAGTAAGCATTCCATTGTACTTGTACTTGTACTGGTTACATATGGCAAATAAAATTGAATTGAATTGAATGATTTGGACAGGTTGGGTGATTGGGCAGATGCATGGCAGATGCATGGCAGATGCAGTATAATGTGGATAAATGCGAGGTTATCCACTTTGGTGGCAAAAACAGGAAGGCAGATTATTGTCTGAACGGCAATAGATTGGGAAAAGGGGAAGTGCAACAAGAACTGGGTGTCCTTGTGCACCAGTCGCTGAAGGTAAGCATGCAGGTGTAGTAGGCGGTTAAGAAGGTAAATGGTATGTTGGCCTTCGTAGCAAGAGGATTCGAGTACAGGAGCAAGGATGTCTTGCTGCTGTTGTACAGGGCCTTGGTGAGACCACACCTTGAGTATTGTGTGCAGTTTTGGTCGCCTTATCTGAGGAAGGATGTTCTTGCCATGGAGGGAGTGCAGTGAAGATTCACTAGACTGATATCTGGGATGGCAGGAATGACGTATGAAGAGAGATTGGGTCGATTAAACTTATATTCGCTAGAGTTTAGAAGAATGAGAGGGGATCTCATTGAAACTTATATAATTCTAACAGGACTAGACAGACTAGATGCAGGAAGGATGTTCCCGATGGCCGGGGAGCCCAGAACCAGGGGTCAGTGTCTAAGGATAAGTGGTAAGCCATTTAGGACTGAGATGAGGAGGAATTTCTTCACCCAGAGAGTGGTGAACCTGTGGAATTCTCTACCACAGAGGGCAGTTGAGGCCAATTCATTAAATATATTCAAGAAGGAGTTAGATATATTTCTTAAGACTAAAGGGATCAAGGGATATGGGGAGAAAGCAGGGACAAGGTACTGAATTTGGATGATCAGCCATGATCTCATTAAATGGCGGAGCAGGCTCGAGGGGCCGAATGGCCTACTCCTGCTCCTATCGTCTGTGTTTCTATGTTTCTATGTATGGCCTATTCCTGCTCCTATATCTTCTTCTTCTAATGGGATCTCTCTCCTCTTGTCCACCTCCTGGAGCAGCATCGGAGAACCTGGGGCCCGATCTATAGGTCTTGCGGCCAGTTCTCTCTACACAAGCATTTCCTGCTGTCTGCAGCCACAGTGCACCCCACCGCTCCGCCCCCCCACTTTAAAGAGTTGCTGGTTGTCTTTTAGTGGCATCAGGGATGCCCAATTTCCCGCCCCCTCAAACAGGTGCACAGCCAATAAGCAGCATAGGTAGTGTTGGCTGCATGTCTGAGTCATTATAATAAGCTGGCAGCACCAATTTATCGTGGTTGCTGCGACCACGTGAACAGGCGTGTATAGTATGTGCCCCGCCCATTTTCAGGCAATTGAATTTCTAGGCCATACATTGTACTTTACAAAGAGATGACATAGAAATACATTTAAGTACTATTTTAAATTTCAAACTTTAGGAAACTCTGGCCTAGAAATTTGGCTGCACAGCAACCGCTTTTGAGTGCTAACAGCCTCCTAAGCCTCCAATATGACGGGCAGGAAGCACATGCTGATTATGAGCTGGAAGTGCGCCGCCCGCCATATTGGTATAGGCAAAAAACCAGGCGTCCAGGGCAATGTTCCCCCTGAGGCCATGCGGGCACGCACTGATCGCGAGGTCCCGCACAGGCCGCACACCAGCAGGCGCGGCCGCTCAGCAAACTTAAAGGGCCTGTGCAAGGGAAAAAAAGAGAGAAAACATTGGTCCAGGGCCCGCACCTGAAAAAAGATTTTAGTCTCTTTGGATATGGAAATAAGGGGCCTAATGCTTGTTTGAGGCACCAACTGCAATACTGGGTTGCCCTGAATCACATTCAGGAAAACATGGTCTACTTGTGGCCTAACAGGCGGTCCTTTAACACTGCAGCCTGCCACCAAAAAGGTAAGATTTTAAAATATACTTAAGTGGAATGGGGAGCTATAATTAAAACCATACAGGAGGTTGCCAGCCAACTCCTCCCACCCCCTCCCCACACTTCCCATTGCAAACTCAAACCCCACCCCCCCCACCCCCGCCTCCTCGATCACCTCTGCCACCCTCCCTCCCGATCCCAACCACCGATGCCCCTCTCCTGATCGTCGCCGATGCCCCTCTTCCAATCGTCACCAGTGCCCCTCTCCTAATCATCACCGATACCCTCTCCTGGTTTCCCCCCTCTCATGGTCGCCCCCTCTTTCAGTAGCCTTTAATAACTTACCCTAGAGCCGCTGCATAGATTGTCGAGGTCTCTTCTCTGGCAAGCAGCCAGGGGGTGCCCATTTGGTGTCCGCAGCTTGCCCGTTCGGTAATAATGAGGCCTGAGGCGAAATTTTGGGTGCACCTCGGGTCTACCCATTCGGGCGCTGGGACTGTTTCCAGAGCTCGCTGCGCGCCTATTTTTAGCATGCTCGAATTTCTAGATCACTGATTCTTTGATTTCATAGAATCATAGAATGGTTACAGCACAGAAAGAAGCCAGTTGGCCCGTCGAGCCCGTGCCAGCTCATCCATTCTCTTGGAAGCATAGTATGTACTAGGAGCAAAATTTCACTCTTTTTTCACAGTGATCTGTCGGGACCTCTCCACTCGGCAGAACAACACTGTTTTAATCCTGTATTTTTTTTTAAAGGACATTCTGTTCTCTTTTTTTCCACTTTCTTCTGTTCAATAAAGTGGTAGAAGATTCCACTGGGGAATATAAATATTTTCCCAGTTCTCTGCCAGTGATGGTATTTAATACTCCCAGGTCAGGTATTGGCAAGGTTAAATACAGTACAGAACTCCTTTAATGTTGCCTGAACAATGGCAGGGGAAATCTTCAAACGTTTGTGGTAAGGCCATTTGCAAATCAAAAACTGGTCATAAATTGGCTTAGTAGTGTTTTGGGCTTGTGTCCTATTGTTAAAGGTAAAATATGCATGCTTGCCATTATGGATTATAGTATCAGGATACACCCAATTCCACCAGTTTAAGTCCCTTGCAAACCTCACAATGAACTGTTCTGCAACAAATCACAACTGTTAAAACCTTTTCTGAGGGTTCTTTCAAGTGGGAACTATCACTTCTACAACAATGGAATTAGTGGTTTAGTTGGGCGAACCCTCTGGTGGTTTGCTTTAGCATCTGATGTTAATCCAGGAAATAAAAAGTGTTGTTTTTAAAGTCAGCAAGACGTGACTGCCACAGTTTGCCAACCAGGAACTTTGTCCTCCTTTGGGGCTGTGCAAAGCAGTGGCAAATATCCACCTATTGCCAAATTTGTATTATTAGATAGCCAGCTTTTAACATTCCGTGATTTTGATTTGCGTGGTGTAAAGGTTCTGAAAATAGTGCATTTGCCAAAAGAATCAGTCCTTCTTGTCAGCCTGTTTAAATATAAAAAGGGTAAAGGAATATATTTGCATAGTTCTAACATTCAAAAACCACTCCACCTCCTGCTCACTTAGTCTCCTGCCATCCTAGCTCTTGACCATCCAGTTTCACTTCCTCAACCCCCAACCTAGCCTTCATCTAGCACTTACCCGCTTCCTTCAAACTATTGTTATCATTCCACTCCTCAAGAAACGCACCTTAAACCCATCTTCTCTCTTTAACTATGGCCTATCTCAAACCTTCCCTTCCTCTCCAAAACCCCGGATCGTGTTATTGCAACTACACTTCTTATTTGAATCCTATTCAAGTTTAGCAAGAGGCCAATATTGGCTTCCACCCCATCCACACTACTAAAACTGCACTGATCGAATCACATCCTGTGCAATTGTGACTGTGACTCCCTGTTCCTCGTAATCCTCCTCCTTCTCTCTGCTGCCTTCAACACAATTGTCCACTCCAAACTTCTCCAATGTAGTCTCGTGCTTCTGCCTTTACCTGATTTGAAACGGGCATGACGTTGTTGCCAATGGCTACTGCTCCTCTGCTTGCAGTTACCTCCTGTGTAAAGAGGTCCACTCCTCGTCACTATATCTATATAAAATTATCTGGAAACAGGGGGGTCAGCTTCCTTATGACACCCAGATCTATTTCATTGCGCCCTCTAGTGACCCAAAGTTTATTGCCACAATTTCAAATTATTTGATTGATACCAACACCACAATTTCCTCCAGCTGAATGCTGGCGAACCTGAGACCATCTTCTTCGGCTCCTGTCAACGCCTCTGAACCTCTGATTTTGCATCCATCAACCCCCCCAGTTTTTAAAAAATTCATTCACAGGATGTGGGCGTTACGGGCAATGCCAGAACTTATTGCCCTTTGATACAACTAAGTGGCTTGCGGGGCCATTTCAGAGGGCAGTTAAGAGTCAACCATGTTGCTGCCAGTCTGGAGTCACATATAGGCCAGCTGATTTCCTTTCTTAAAGGATATTAGTGAACCAGATGGGGTTTTACGACAATCCAGTAGTTCCATGGTTATACAGCATTTTATTCCAGATTTATTTGATTAACTGAATTTAAATTCCCCAGCTGGCGTGGTGGGATTTGAACTCATGTCTAAGGATCAGTACTCCGGTAACGTAACCACTATGCTACCGTACCCGTTGCCATCTCTAGCTGACTCAGGAAGCACAGAGCCTTGCGTTCTTCCTCAATCCTGACCTCAGCTTCCTCCCACACATCCGCTCCATTACCAAAGCTGCTTTCTTCCAGCTCCACAACATTGGCCAGCTTTGACCATATCTTTCCCTTCTGCTGCCAATATCCATGCCTTCATCAACAATATCAACGCCTTGGGCCCAAAACTCCTGTGGTGCCGCTCCGCTAACATAACTGTGGCGGAGCGGAACCCCCACCTGTTCTAGCCCCAAGCCAAACACCCTTTTGCCCTTTATGCTCTCCATAGGCCTTAGCGGAACTCACACCATCTGAGCGTTGCCCTGAGTCCTGTTGAGGCCTGTAAAACAATCCCAGACTTTTACCAGGGAAAGGTAATCAATCCTTCCCCAAGAGGCCCACTTACTCCACTGGGAGTCGTAAACAGAAGAGCATAGTTTTCTTCAGGCCCCCCTCTCTGAAATCAGAGTGACATGTCACCACTTCGACATTCCGCTGGTGGTTTGGGACGATATACCCACTCCAGCCACGCAGCTGACCCTATCCCTAAGATTTGGGACAGGGTAGCTTGGTAACTCTCCCAGACACACCCCCGTGATGTGGGGCAGAATCCTTGCGGAACCGGGTTCAGCCCCATTTACCGATTCCCAGTCCAGAGATCCACCAGAATTCTGCTTGGCCCTAATTGAGATTTTAAGGCCCGTAAATTTATATAGTGCCCCTAAAGTAGAAAGCATCCAAAGCGCTTCATAGATGGAGATTGGGAATGAACATTGAGGCAGAAAGTGAGTGATTAGGAGATGGGGTAGAAAGCTTGGCTGAAGAGATGTGTTTTGCGAAGACTTTTACAAGTGAAAAGAGAGGACGAGAGGTGAAGAGATCTAGGGAGAGAGTTCAGAGAACAGGGTGGATGTGACAAGGCTCCACCACCAATTGTGGAGAAAGAAAATGGTGGAGTTAAAAGGTCAGAATCAGAGGAATGGGCTGTTTGGGAGGGATTATAGAACTGGAGGAGCTTCCAGAAATAGGTTGAGGCAGGAACTTATAAACAAGGATGGGGATTTTCCATTTAATATGTTGGGGAAGGGGAGACAGTGGAGATCAGTGATGGTGAATTAAAGGGGAGGGGAACTGAGAGTTTAGTTTGCAACATGACAAGAGTAGTAAAGGGTTTATGAGGAGAAAAGAGTGGGAGGCCAATGAGAGTACATTAATAGGAAAGGGATACTGTGGACACTAAGCATGGGGAACGGGAGGGGAATTGAGAGCCTAGGATGGGGAACCAAAGGCACAGTGGAAGAGAAGGGAAATGTTAGAGAGGTCGAGTTGGTACCCTGAAGCTTACACTGAGTTTGCGGATGATATCACTAAGGGGCAGCACATATATCAGGACGAGAAGGGACCAAATATAGAGCCTTGGGGGATTCCAAAGGTGATAGTGCACAAAAGGGACGAGAAGCCATTTCTGGAGATGCACTTACTGTGTTCAGGTACGTAGGAATAGAGCCAAGCATGAGCTGTCCCACAGAGCTGAACAACAGAGCAGAAGTGTTGGAGGAGAAAGGCGTGGTCAGCTGTGTTAAATAACGCAGATAGGTCCATGAAGACAAGGATGGATAAAGATAACTACAGATTATGTCATTTAAAACTTTGCCGAGGACTATTTTGGCACTGTAACAAAGGTGGAAGCCTGATTGGAAGGAACAGGGAGTTTAGGGCAAAGGTGAGCACAGAGCTGTGAGGTGGAAATACACTTAGGAACCTTGGAGAGAAAAGGCAAGGTTTAAAATGGACAGACGGACCAAGAGTGTTTTTTTAAGAGAGGTAGCATATAGAGAATCCCAGAGTTCACCCTCCGCTTACCCCTCGCTCCACTCATTGAGCCACTATGCCCTATGCTCTGGAAATCTCTATGCCTTGCCACTTCTCTCCCTGCTTTCATAAACATCCTCAAAACCTTCCTGTTCCTTGGGTTTCCCATCCTAGACTTTCAATTCCCCTCCCCTTTCCCCATGCTCAGTGCCCAAGGCATCTCTTCTTCCTTATTTTAAGAGGTTCCATACATATTTTTGCGTGTGATTTGCAGTGTATTAATGCAAATTATTGTTGTTGTTTTGGAAACTTATTAACAACTGATAGTCTGATACAGTTCAACCTTGATTCCTCTGCATGCTTAATTAGCTTAAAGTCTGTTATTGCGCAGGACAGGGCCATCTCAGAGCTGATGTAATGCTGAACACTCAGATAACAATTCTGCTGAATTGTAAATCTGACAACACTAGAAATTAAACAATGGCTAGAAGCCCATATCAACTTCACTCCGTTAGACAATATAACTTGCACAATATAGCAGAACCCTTTCATAAAATGTTTTGGTGTCCTTTATAACAGGTTTTGGACCATAAACTGAGGGAATACCTTGAGAAAACATCTTGGAGAGATAGAAACTGCAGGATAGAAGCATGAACTCCCACCAAAAATGGGTTTTGTGAAATCAGATTTCAAAATAGGTTTGAGGAATTGCTAAGCATATGAGAGAGATCATAGGACTGCCTCTCCTTGGATTGTGTCTGAGACAGTGGAAATGGGCTGTGCCTTTATATCCAATGTCTATGTAATCTATAGGCTTTTAAAACTCATGCTTGGTGTCGCTTAACAATGACTTCTTGACTTCTCTCATCATTTTCCCTACCTTTTTCAACCTTTTATTGGTGTCCTACACAATGGGCTTGACCCTTCAACTAGATTTCTCAGTTGAAAGAAAACTAATACTATGCATAAAGCCAATTGCACTTTTCTGTATATTAATCTTTAGATGCAATTGTCTTGTACTGTTTATAATAACTTTTTAGCTGTATTATTCTTGATCACCTTCATAGCATCTGTATGAATGAAGAACTTTTGGAAGAAGTTGCATTGGAAAGAAGGGTCTGCTTGCAATGCAATTTCTTGATGTACTTTTCAAATCATGCCTTAACTACCACCATTAAAAATCATTCACTGTCAGACCAGTGTGAATGATGACTGTTGTGCAAATCTCACTTACTCTTAGTGATTTTCTGCAAAAAATATAACCTAATCTGTGAGTCACACTATATAACTTTTTTTTACAGTAAGTAGCAAAGCCATACAGACCAGGAAGATCCCAGTGTCAGTGTTGAGTTAGCTGATTTCAGAGGCACTATAATTGGCTTCAACTCTCCTGGGTTATGGAGGGTAAAAATCGGTTTCAAGTTCCTGCTCCTAATCCCAATCTAGCAATCGCTGCTGGAAATGTCGGAGTTGGTTGAAGACAGGATTAAGCTCAGCCGTGATGGCCTCGTGTCCACATAGTCTGCCACTCCCTGTCAAAGCTCAGACATGAATAATGTTACTAGGGCAAGGTACCAGAGGGCAACTGGCACCTGTGGAACAGTACCTGAGAAAGAAGTAAATATCTCAAGAAGGGAAAGGAGGGGAAGTGAGGAGGGGAGAAATTGGCAAGGAAAGAAAGAAAGAAAATAATTATATTTGTTGTGGTGAGTTTTGCTCAAAAATAATGGTTTGGCCATGGTAACACCACACAGGAGACATGGTTATGAGGGGATGAGTTGAAAAGGACTAGATAAAACCAAAGTCTAAAAGTTGCAAAAAAGGCAGCAGTGGATAAAATATGAGGGAAAAATTGAAAGCAAGGAGACCAGAGAAATACTGAGATTAAACAGCAAATAAGTGTGGGGTGAATCCGGGGGGAAGGAAAGCTGCTACGGAAAACCCGCCCACTTTAAAATTGTCTTCTCTGAGTATGGCATTTCTATTTATTACACTATCTTTATCCTTGTGGCTTCTTATGATGACACTGAAGAATTTATATCAATGCGCCTAACTCATGTCCTCTGAATTCAATAAACTTTATTAACATAGAAGGGACAGTTATACTTATCAACACAGCTTCTCTCTATCTCCTTGCTTGCTGTTGTTTTAAGACCAAGAAACAAACCTTTCAAATCGTATGTATCCCTTATGTGGCTCGGTGTCAAACTTTTCGTCTTATAGTGTCAGCTGTGGCTCAGTTGGTAACACACTCACCTTTGAGTCAGAAGGTTGTGGGTTCATGTCCCACTCCAGAGACTTGAGCACATAAATCTAGGCGGGTACTCCAGTGCAGTGCTGAGGGAATGTCTTTCGGATGAGACATTAAACCAAGGCCCCGTGTGCCCTCTCAGGTGGACGTAAAAGATCCCACGGCACTATTTCAAAGAAGAGCAGGGGAGTTATCTCTGATGTCCTGGCCAATATTTCTCCCATAACCAAAAACAGATTATCTGGTCACTATCACATTGCTGTTGGTGAGACCTTGCTGTGCACAAATTGGCTGCCGCATTTCCCACAATTACAACAGTGACTACACTCCAAAAGTACTTCATTAGCTGTAAAACGCTTTGAGACGTCTGGTGGTCGTGAAAGGCGCTATATAAATGCAAGTCTTTCTTTCTTTCTATAATACTCTTGTGAAGTACCTTGGGACATTTAACTACATTAAAGGCACTATATAAATACAAGTTGTTGTTGTTGTATCCTGTGTTGGCCATTGATTTAGCTTTTTAAGTGACTTTTGTGTGTTTTGTTGTAAAATTCTTCTGTTCTATTCAATCATTTTATAATCGGTCTCACTGTCAGTTACTCCTAAAATCTCATGGGGCAATGATTTCACTCAACAATTATGGAGCGCATGATTGTGAATCGGACTTATTCAGTGTTTAGTTATTTAGTCTCATTTAATTAGATCTTATGTACAATTTAATTAAATCTGCTCAGCTGTTAAAAATGCTTATGTTTTATTTTTTACATTATTAAAAGTCATACGCATTGTGTTGTAGCAGTTTTCCCAGATGGCAAAACATTTTGCATTTTTGAATACTGAAAGTTGTTATTTTAGCTGGGTTGCTTCTAGTTTTCTCCTCACTCTCTGATGCAGCATTTCAAAAGTTCCAGGATCAGTTAAGCTCAGCCTGGAGCCTGACCAAAGGCCTTGAGCCTGTCTGAAAGCAGCCAATCTGACCATCCCCCATTCTCACTCAGATAGAGCGCTGTGAAAAAGAATAACGTGCTCTTTTACCAAATGCCCTCCTTTGTTAATCCTTTCCTGGATTTAAATGTTTTCGGTTTTGTTTCTTTCTTGTAAACCTCTAACCCACTTGCTTTGTTTATTTTTAATCCACTTTCTGCGATGACTCTGCTGTTAAAACCAGTGTATAACTGAGCTCTACAGACCAGAAAGTACCCAGATTTGATTCCCCATCTGTGCTGAATTAGCTGATTTCAGTTGGAGTGGCAGTAGGAGAGCTACAATTAGTTTCGACGTCCTTGAGTTATGGAGGAGAAAATCAGAGCGGGGTGATGCCGATTACTATCTGGTTACCCCTGCTGGAAAATAAGCACGTCTGGATAGTAGGTGAGGACAGGACTGGACTCAGCTGTGATGCCCGATGTGCTTTAATAACCTAGGAACTCATAAGGGGAGATGTTCCTGTGGTCAGTGCAGTGTCCAGGCACGCTGGATCACCTGGATGCTGTGGATATCAGAAAATCTGGCAGGTGAGAGAGCAAGAACCTACCCCCAAATTTTCCCCACTTAAATGAATGGAAGGGAAATCGGACCGCTTCTTTTACAGGCTTGCGTTCCAATCCAGCCAATCTTTCTGATGTTCACGATGCCCAGATGATCCTGTGCACCCATGCACTTGTGCAGACCCAGCAAAATCGTACTATCTAGGCTCATACACGATGAACGGCTATTTGGGTGGGGTGCTGGAGAGCGTCTGCTGCCTTTGGAACGGTATCCTAGCAGACGTCACGGCCTTTAGGGGAGGTGGGAGGGGAGAACAAAATAACAGCTCTGAACTTTGGCGTTGCGATGCCACCATTTGTCAAATCTATAACTTTTCACTCTTTGTTAAACATTCCATTTTTAATAAATGCGCTGCCTTATTTTAGTGTATAAAGGAGTGAAATAATAACAGCGATATATGCATTCCTAATTTTAATGAAAACATATTGAATAGAATCTTACAACATAGAAGGGGGCCATTTGGCCCATCGTGCCTGTGCCAGAAACAACTCTCCAATTTAGTCCCACATCCCAGCCTTTTCACCATAACCCTGCAAATTAGTCCTCTTCAAACACAAGTTAAATTATTGCAGCCGATGATCAACGGCTAATCAGTGGCACCGATAAAGACCCAGAATATCTGTGGGAGTGTGATCCTGGCAGCTACCTCGTGATGGTACCCATCGCAAAACTCTGCCGTTGTACTCTGCCGAATTTAGGGGGTCAGTGGAGGGGCCTTTGGAGGTTTGGGAGTGCTGCTGTGGTGCCCCCCCAGAAATTCCGTCATAAGCTGGTCGGCTGGAAGGAAAGTGTCGGATCCCCGCATCCCCCGGGAAGAGGAATCTGGCTGGTCCCATGTCCTCTTGTGTCAAGGAGCTACTTTAAAGTTTAAAAAGAAAATGCCCCTCCCTCCAGAGCTTTGACCTGATCCCCAGTGGGCCCCAATTTTGTCGCTATTGGATAATTATGCCCGGAAAGTGATGCTGGGTCCTGACTGAGGGCCTAGTTGCAGGAACTCCTGACTTAGGGAGTCCTCGTCCCTTTAAGTCAATGACCTGGTTGGGGCAGGAGGAGACTCTGACCCCACAAGGCTCAGCAGGAAACTTGCACTTAAGGCTGGGACCCTTGTAACCAGGTCCCAGCCGAGATTGCAGCCATTCTGGTAGCGCTCCACTGGAACAGCCGCACAATTTCAAGGCAAACTTGTTCTCACCTCATCCCACAGCATTGTCCGGGGCAACAAACACCCTTCCGTCTGATACAAAGTATTATATTCGCTGCTCACAGTGGAAAAACTAAACAGAGATTGGGTGATTGCTTTGCTGTTCATCTCCTTTTTATCCATGAATGCGATCCTGACCTTTCTGTCGTCTGTTACTTTAACTTTCCCTCACACTCCCACTCCAACTTTGTCCTCTTACACTGTTGAACCAAGTTCAGCACAAGCTTTAGTAACAATATCTTACCTTTCTCCTTGGCACTTGGCAGCTCTCTGGTCCGACAATAACCTTAGTAACTTCAGTCCTTTGCTATATTTGGACCCACTTTTTATTTACAGCAGGGGACACTGGAGATATGGGTTGGGTCTGTTGGTGTCCGGGGTCGGGGGGGAGAGGTGGGTTGTTGTTTTACATGTAGACCCTTTATCAGAACACAGCTTTGGTGGGGGATGATTCTGTAGCTCGGTGTGGACTCGTTTTTTCTCTCTTTTTGAGACTGGTGGACCTACTGTGAGTTCTATCATTTTCTGTTTTCATTTCAGACCTCCTGCAATGTCACTATTTTTCTTTCAGTTTCCCCCATTTTCTTTGTGTGGGCCTTTCCTGTGCTTTTCGCCATCGTGGCTGTTTGCACTTTCTTTTGTTCTTTGAATGTCTTCATTGCCTGACTGAGAAGATCTTTTATATCATCTAACATTTCCCTGCTTTTCTATTAAGTAGTTTGCAGGTCATTCAACACATTAAATTCTTCTCAGTGACAAAGCGGATAGATGGAGTTAAGATACAGATCAGCCATGGTCTAATTGAGTGGCGGAACAGGCTCGAGGGGCTGACTGGCCTACTCCTGTTCTTATGTTCTTATGACTAGAGCATCTGTGTCCTGGCCAATATTTATCCCTCAACCAACACTTAAAAACAGATTATATGGTCATTATCTCATTGCTGTTTGTGGGAGCTTGCTGTGCGATAATTGGCTGCCGTGTTTCCTATGTTACAACAGTGACTGGGTCTATATGTAAAACAACAACCCACCTCTCCTCCCCCTGGTTGTAAAGCGCTTTGGGATGTCCTGAGGTTGTGAAAGGCGCTACATAATCTTTAATCTGTTGTTTCTTCCCCTTCCTTTTTTCCAACTGAACCCTAAAATGCTTGCTTATCTTTAGTTTTTTTAAATCTGACAAAGGATTACACACTAAACGATTTTTCTGTTTCCTCTTTACAAATACTGATTGGCCTGCTGTGTATTGTTAGCATTTTCCATTTTTTGTAAGTGTTTTATATTTGTGTTATTGTTACTAAAACTTATTGAACTGTTTGGCATTAGGATATGTTACTAAGCATATGTAAAAACATACATTTTCACAACAAATATCTCAACAATATAACATTTCCTCAGTTTTATTCTTCATTTTCAGTTCATCGTACATACAAAGTTTCATCGAAAGTTACAGAAGCTCACAAGCAATGCTCATTCCTTTTGTATAATTTAGTATTGTACAGCATGCTAAAATGTCTAATATATTCTGGTCGATAAGGAGTCATACGCTTCAATAATTGTCAGTGAGGCTTTAAAAGAAGGGGAAAAGTACCACAATTTATGTTTTTAAGAGATTGGGAAAACAAAGCTTTGAAAATACAGAGATTCACAGCTCTCTCTGCAGTCTGTATAACGTGGAGGAGGGGCAGTGTTGTTTTTGAAGCAATCAAGTAGAACTCAAAACTGAAATGCATCACCAAAGGGGTTTGGGAATGTTTTAAAAGCATATGCGGGATAAAATAACCACTTTAAATTAACCAACGTGCTTGAAGCGGTAACATTTGGTAAGGCGATAATTATTGTATTTGCAGACGCACTTTGAAACTGGGTGGGTTCTTTTTTATTTAAAAAAAAAATTTTTTTTTTTTTTGCACCGTGCCTCAGTTTCAGACAAAAATTTGGGACAATCAGCGAGAACGACCTTGTATTTCAGAATTGCAACCCTGCCTCCTCCCTCCCAGCTCCGGTGGCACTGCGGCCGCTCCCCCCTGGTCATGCGCACTGCGGCTGGACTACAACTCCCAGCGCGCCCCGCGGCACCCCCTCCCCGGGCCGGGCATGCGCAGTGGGGGCCGGAGCGGCCGCTTGAGTGGCATGTTGTTTGTTACACTGTAACCAGCTGCCTTACCCGGGCGACAGCGGCTATTGCTGCTGGGATCATCATTCTGCATGCTGATAGAGCGCTGCCTTTCACCACCCAACCTCCTCGCTTTCTCTAATCTCCCTGCCTCCTCCTCCTCCTCCCAAGGAACTTTAAAAAAAAACCCCACCATTATTTGCAGATCCAGTAGTGATCATTATAAAAGAAGGGAGGGGGCTGGGTGGGGGGTAGTAGTGGTGGTGGTCTTCTTCTTCTTGCAGGCTTTTCCAACTAGATGGTCCACAAATGAGGAGGAAAAGATGGAGCTGCATATCTTAGAACACAGACTGAAAGTAGCAAGTATAGCCAAGGACGGCATCCAGCTGTTTACTCATGGATTAATAAAACTTGCTTTTCTGCCGTCAAAGACAAGGTAAGTGCAACAATTTCCTCTTTTTTTTGTTGCACAAAAGAAAACTGAGACTCTTGCAGTCCTGCCTTTAAATCTGAAACTGCACCGGAGGAGAAAAACAAGAGTTGATGTCATTGCTTGGACACGGGGGAGGGAGGGAGGGAGGAGAGGGGGGGCAGTGGGCTGGATAGAAGGTAGCATTGACTGGGACTGTTAAAAGACAAGTCACCCGGCTACTTAGCCGGGCCTAGTGCAACAGTCATTGTCAAAGCTGCATCTGCAGACGGATAGTGTGATTGAAACACAGCGGGGAAAGTGGAGTTAAAAATGAACACGCGAGGAAGGGGAAATTGGAAATGAAAACGGGGGTCAAAGCGATGTGGGGCTTTGGATTTGGGGGACCCGGAGTAGCCGCTGTTCCAGGGAAGCAAGCGGTGACTGAGCGAGAGGGCAGCAATATCCAGGCAGCGCCAGCCGGAGGAGCAGAATCTGCACTTGATTTCACCGAGAAAGGCAGCTCGCTCGCAGTGACACCTGATCGCACACACCGGCTGGTTCATGTAGGACGACCCCCACCCCCCACAAAAAAATAATCACAAATCAGGGTT
The DNA here is from genome assembly GCF_052327205.1 of Somniosus microcephalus. Classification (NCBI taxonomy): domain Eukaryota; kingdom Metazoa; phylum Chordata; class Chondrichthyes; order Squaliformes; family Somniosidae; genus Somniosus; species Somniosus microcephalus. Next base: position 40,384,276 of record NC_141008.1, read on the forward strand.
TCCAACCCCCCCCCCTCCCCTCCCCCCGCTGTAAAATCACGATGAATATTTATATACCCCTTTTTTTAAAGAAACAAAACAGACAATCCAATCTCCGGGTCTTGTTATCCAGGTTTGCTGGATGTGTAACGATCCCAGTTCGGAGTTTATCGCCTTTGTTTTAGCGCAGCGGCGGCAGCAGCAGATACTGTGGAAATCTCTAGTCTTTATTTTAATAACTTTCAGACATTATGTGATATGAGCTGGGATTTAAGAGTGGGGCATTTTTTTCTGCTGATTTAAGCCTCCCCCACCCCCCCGGTCATAATCTGATATTTTAAAAATTGCACTTTTCTGTGAGCCATGCTCTCCGATTCTTTTTGAGAAATACCCTGGGTGCAGTTCTTATATACTGTGTTTTCTGACTTGCTCTCCGGCCGGGCTCCGTGTGGCGGAACAGCCCACGATTTATTGTGCTCTTTGCATGTTACTTTCAGAGCAGAAATGCAACGAAAGTTAATTCATCTTCATGACAACCTGGCCCCAGCCGGAAAGTTAAAATGACTACAAAAATAAACCCGTTCAGCGCCGCGGTACTCAATCTTACAGCAAAAGATTTTTTTTTTTTTAAATGAGCAGATTTGTTTAGTTTATACCCTGACGTGTTGTATACATTTGCCTAATCCTGCAACTATGGTATGCAACATTTTCAGAAGTTGTTGCTAGCTTCTCCCCTCCCCCCTGGCCGGTTGCGTTTGCAGAAATCAAGTCGATATTTTGCAAAAAAAACAGGCCAGGCTGACAATCCGGCATTGCTGGGCTTTGATTCATTGCAAGTGGCAGTCTGGTTTTTGTTATACTTTCTCACAGCGCGCACTTTGTAGTATGTAATGCAGCACAGTACAGCAGTGTAGAATAAAATAAATTAACATGCACCGACTGTACTGTATGTAACTGTCTTGGGTTGATATCTGCTGCAGTTAACTTAATCGGTTGAAAGCGGCATTATGCAGCTAATTAACTATACGCTTGCATACAAAATGCTTATTGTTGGTTTGAAAAATAGATCACAGGAATAGGCAAGAACCCACGAGGGCACAACTATGGAGAAGTGTATGGCTGAGGCAAACTTGAGGCGGAAACCCACTTTTTGTAATTACAGAAACTGAAGTAGACTAGAACAGGAGCAGAAGGGGCTTCCAGCATTGCAGCAGGACCAGGAGTCACACTGTCTATTGAAAGGTTGTGGAAAAGTACAACATGTAGAGCAGCAGGCAAGAGATTGGAGGGTTGTAATAAATAGGTAGTGGTGAGGGGGGTTGTAAATCTAGAGGAGGGGCTGAATAATAATGGAAGGATTTTGGAAGGCGAGTTGACTGCGGATGATTTGTAATCCCTGGAAGAGGCACTACAGCTGTGCAGAAAGTATGGGAAATGGAATAATTGTATCAGAATGTAGAAATTGGAGAGGCTGGAGAAGACTGAAAGGACGAGTATTTTTGAGTTTAACTTTTTTTGGGACTTGGCAAACAGACAATGAAACAATTTCTTCTTGGCTAATTAACACATTTCTAAACTTTTCAGCAAAGTAGGAAATGGATTTCTGTAGTGGAGGCATTGAAAATATAGAATGTTTTTGGAAAAAAGATTACTACACTTTTATCATTTGGTTAAAGCCACTTTTTTTTGCAGTGGCAACAAAGTAAAGTGCCTACATAATAGATGGAAGATAGAGGTCCAGTGAAATGCAGGAGGATCAGATAGGGTGAGATGATTACAGTACTATATAAAGAAAGAACCTGCATTTATATAGCGCCTTTCATGACCTCAGGATGTCACAAAGCCACTTACAGCCAATTAAGTACTTTTGGAGTGTAGTCACTGTTGTAATGTAGGAACTGTGGCAGCTAATTTGCACACAGCAAGCTCCCACAAACAGCAATGTGATAATGACCAGATAATCTGTTTTTGTGATGTTGATTGAGGGATAAATATCAGCCAGGACACCGGGGAGAACTCCCCTGCTCTTCTTCGAAATAGTGCCGTGGGATCTTTTACATCCACCTGAGAGAGCAAACAGGGCCTCGGTTTAATGTCTCATCCAAAAGATGGCACCTCTGACAGTGCAGCACTCCCTCAGCACTGCACTGGAGTGTCAGCCTAGATTTTTGTGCTCAAGTCTCTGGAGTGGGACTATGAACCCACAACCTTCTGAAACAGAGACGAGAATGCTACCACTGAGTCATGGCTGATGTTTTGGTGAGGTCCGTTTGGCTAAGAGAGAACCTACCGCAAATTCCATTTTACAACGTCGCAACAGCATGTGTTAGTGCGTTCCTTAAAGAATACAACCCAGTGCTCAGAGAGTAATGAAAATATATATTTTTAAGAATAGCTTGTAATATTTCCCAGTGCTTTTATTCATAAGAATATAAGAAATAGGAGCAGGAGTAGGTCATTCGGCCCCTCAAGTCTGCTCCGCCATTCATTAAGATCATGGCTGATCTTTGACCTCAACTCCACTTTCCTGCACTATCCCCATATCCCTTGATTCACTTAATATCCAAAAATCTATCGATCTCTGTCTTGAATATACTCAACGACTGAGCCTCCACAGCCCTCTGGGGTAGAGAATTCCAAAGATTCACCACCCTCTGAGTGAAGAAATTTCTCCTCATCTCAGTCCTAAATGGCTGACCCCTTATTCTGAGACTGTGACCCTTGGTTCTAGACTCCCCAGCCAGGGGAAATATCCTCCCTGCATCTACCCTGTCAAGCCCTGTAAGAATTTTGTATGTTTCAATGCGATCACCTCTCATTCTTCTAAACTCTAGAGAATATAGGCCTAGTCTACTCAACCTCTCTTCATAGGACAACCCCCTCCACCCCAGGAATCAGTCTGGTGAACCTTCGTTGCACTCACTCTATGGCAAGAGACCAAAACTGTACACAATACTCCAGGTGTGGTCTCACCTGGGCCCTGTATAATTGCAGTAAGACGTCTTTACTCTGTCTTTAGTCATGTGTATTAAGGCAGCCAAAGGTTTGTGTGTGTCTATCTTTAATGAAACCTTTCAAGGTCTGTAAACAAAATAGTCAATGCCCCAATTTCCTGATTCAGACTCGGGTCCATCGATTGTGCAATTGTGTTTTGAGTAATTGAATAAGCTGCCTTATTGATCTCATTTATAGAATTCTATACACGTATATTCTTTTAAAGTGGCAAATTTCAACATTTTATTTACAAACAAATGTCCCTCCCAAATACTGAACCATATGTAGATTCATTGTGGTGAAATCCAGTTTACGCATTGTACAGTATATTGTATATTGTCAGCTGTGGTTCGGGGTAGCACGCTCGCCTCTGAGTCACAAGGTCGTGGGTTCATAGTCCCACTCCAGGCACTTGAGTACAAAAATCTAGGCTGACACTCCAGTGCAGTGCTGCACTGTCAGAGGTGCTGTCTTTCGATGAGACGTTAAACCGAGGCCCCGTCTGCTCTCGCAGGTGGACGTAAAAGATTCCGTGGCACTATTTCGAAGAGCCAGGGGAGTTATCCCTGGTGACCTGGCCAATATTTATCCCTCAACATAACAAAAACAGTTTATCTGGTTATTATCACATTGCTGTTTGTGGGAGCTTGCTGTGTGCAATTTGGCTGCCGCGTTTCCCACATTACAACAGTGACTACACTCCAAAAGTACTGTAAAGCGCCTTGAGACATCTGGTAGTCGTGAAAGGCGCCATATAAATGTAAGTCTTTCTATATGTTCAGGGGGAGAAGGAAGGGGTACTGGTTCTTCCTGGAGTGTATTGAGTTGGATGACATTGCTGTTGGCTAGTTGCCATATAGCACGTCTGCTATAAAGCACAAGCTGGCTTATTGTGTTACAGTACTACATTCATAGTGTACCTCAAGAAAAAGACACAGGCCACCAGCTAATTAGTATAAGAAGACAATGTGAAGAGTTGGATTTTTCTTCAATCATCTATTTCTATTGTTTCCCCTGACGAGAAGTACGGGGGAGAGGTGTGTGACACTGACCATCCTTGAATGCTAACTAAGCACTTCACTGACTTAATGCATCAGCTGTTTTCATGCAAACTTTTGTAAGTCTTAAAAAAAAATGCATACATCATTCATGAGTCCCATTCACCTGTCTGCAAGAATCAGCTTCGTATCTCAATAACTCAAAACTCATTTCAGAATTTCGCTAAATTCGGACGGTGACTTTTCTCCCATCATCCTCTGGGGTCATGATTAGAAATACTGACAACTATCAGTGCGTTGCATCACGTGTCCATAAATATTCTTTGTTCGTGCATTGTCACCTCAGTAAGTAAAATATATTCTCTTGTCAAAATTGATGAGGGACTTTCTCTTATTAGCCTCATGGCTTCTTTCAATAATGGAATGACATGGAAACCATACCATGTTTGTGTGTTTTTTTTTATTATGTATCTTTTCCTCATCAGATTGGGGATTAGCCTACAGAATGAACATGGGAGAAACTTCCATTTGCGCTATGGCAAAACTGTCCACGTGCTTTGTGCTAAAGCCAAATGCACATCAAACATTGATGTAAACACGAAAAATGCCAGAAGTAACTGGTGTTACGTTAATGAAAACCATATTTTTCTCGTGACAATTGAATAATCATTTCATAACCTTCAGTGTCAACGCCTTTTACAACAGACTTCGTTGTGAGCATTGCTTGTGTCTAGATTATTAGGGTTCCATTGGTATGAAGGAAACGAGTGGAAAATGATTAACTGCTTTTCAAACCTTTTATTACAGTAGTAATGTTTTGTCTTTAGTGGTGGTGGTGGGTGTGGGTGGTTGTGGGGGTGGGGGACGCGCAGAGTATGTAATATGTGCCTCTGTAAATAAGGGCTTGTAAGAAACTGAAGACTAGGCTCTAGTACTCTATCCTTCACCAGCTGGCTATCCGACTTTTACAACTGCTCCTTGGTTGAAGCTAGCTTTAGTGTGACCAGCACCCGTTTACACTGGCAATACTGCTTCGGCCTGCCTTTGAAGGAACATGTCTCTTCACGTATCGTATTGGGGCTAAACTGTGGTTTGTCTGCTGCAGTGCACCTCCCCAAGCCTTCGCTATCTGCCCCCTCAAAGCCTGAAACAACTCTGGCCCTAGTTACACCTGTTGTTATTGCCTGTTTGAATTTTGTTGACTTGGATGTTTGGAATGGGCTGTTCTTATTGTTCCTTCATTGGTGGAGAATCCTAAATTAGAACACAAAGATTTGTTAGATATCTGCAAATTAACAGGAAAATGGAATTAAACTTACTGGGGGAAAAATTCGTTTGATTAGCGCCTCCCATTAACGCCCTCAATGGGGCGCAAAGCAAGTAGCACCCGGGCGCGGCAATGTTTGCGCCGCTCGCAAAATTGACCAGACATTTTGCGGCGGCGCTAAACACTACCGCCACGATCTCCTGCACCTGCAGATCGTGACGTCAGTCGAGCGTGCAACATCCCGGTAGTGCCCCAGACCGGATATTGAGCGACCCCCCCCTGCCTTACTGCCTGCCGCTAGCAACAACAGGTAGAGGGGAACGTTTTGCAGTCAGGAAGGGACTGGGGGAGCGCTATTTAAAGGTGACCGCTCCCTGCCTTTTTTTGTTGGCGACATTTTTGCACCACGCATTCAGAGAGAGAGAGAGACTTCTGGAGAGATTCAAAGCTGTGTGAAGGAGTTTTGGGTACTGAGCAGCACTTTGCAGGTTCATTTTGATTTGCCCTTCCTTGTATCGATTTAGAAGAGATTATGGGGGCTGCACTCTGAGCTCTTTCCCTGGACCTCTCCATTGTTCTTTCCAGCAGAATTGATGTACAGGTCTCTCCTGGCTGAGATTCAAAGCTGCAATGAGCAGGATGTAGCTGGAGAGCAATATCGACCCTCCCCTTTAAGAACTGGCCGGCCCAAGTGTGTGATCCATTGCTGACTGACATCACCTGAGCTTCGCCAGCGCTCTGAGGTAGTGCCTTGCTCCTCGGCGTTAGCGCCTTAAGATAGTTGTGTAGCACCTGATTTAGTGCTCCAATCATCTCCGGGGGCGATAGAAGTCAGGTTTGCAGTCGGAGGCGATAATTAGCGCCAACTTTGCGCCTGGCTGATAATTGCACCCCAGACGGGGCGATACTGAATTTCTCCCCCCTATATGTGGCTCCTGATGCACCATGGTATGCCCCTATGGGGGCCCACTAATACAAAGATCAACACCTCAGTGCTGAGTCAGTGACAATGCTGTTTATAGTGGTTGCACTTTGGAAGGGCCTTATATACTTGTGCTGTTGATTTAAAACTGACCTCAGGCAAAGTTTTAAAACTTTTCTCCCCTCATTCCTCCCCTCTTTTTGTAGCACACATCAGGGTTAATTCCTTAATCCTGGGTGAAATGGGACTTGCAGGGAATGTTGGCCAGGGTTTCAGTGTTGCAGCCCAATCTCTGGCCCATGCTTTTGTCTGTTGCTTCCTTACTCAGCGTGCAAAATTGTGAAATTAAAAAAATAAGGCGTTTGCATTTATGTAAGCACCTCTCACGACTTCAGGACGTCCCAAACGCTTCACAGCCAATGAAGTACTTTTGAAGTATAGTCACTGTTGTAATGTAGGGAATTGCGGCAGGCAATTGACGCACAGCAAGATCCCACAATCAATCATCAGATAAATGACCAGACAGTCTGCTTTTGGTGGTTGAGGGATAGATATTGGCCAGGAGGACTTTTTTTTTACATTCAAACGAGAGGGCAGACAGGGCCTCGGTTTAACGTCTCATCTGAAAGACAGAGGCCTAGAAATTCGGTGGGCTGCGCCACCAGTTAGCGCCTAAGGAGGGCACTCGGTGGTTTTAGCGCCACTGGCCGCGCCTCCCGCGATATTTAGCTGGGGCGCTAATGGCGGCGTTAACCTGTTGCGCTGCGCCACCTCCGATGACATCATCGGTGTGCGCAGCGCCCCGCTACCGCCCCGATCTCGATATTTGGCAGCGACCGCCTCTGTAGCGCCGTTCGCAAATGGCGCCCGGTTCACGGGGCCTTCCTGTGGCGGCAGTGGCGCAAATTAAGGTGGATGTGCGGGGCAGCCGTTTTTTTCGGTGGCCGCCTGCCAGCACCTCTGTCCCCGGCCTCTTGATCGCCCCCCGCAGCATTGCCGGCTGTTTTCCGAGAGCCCGGCACTTCTCGGTGCCGGGCTCTTTTGCCGGCGCTTGCGATCTCTGATCGCGCTGGTGCAGGCCCCTCCCCCTTAAGAATGGGAGGAAGGCCTGCAGTACCGCAGCGCGCCGTGCCGCAGCGTGTGGCGCTGTGGCACGTTGCGCTGCGATATTCAGTTTCAGCGCCCTAAGAGGGACGCGGAGCGCCTCGAGCCTCGCCCTGTGTCCCTCTTGGGGCGCTCAAGCTGAATTTCTGGCGGTCGCTACTGCTCCAAACGCTGCGCTAAATCCAGCGCCCAGGCGAGCTTGGCGCCCCGTTTGCAGCTCCACCCAATTTCTCCCCCAGAAACTCCGACAGTGCAGCGCTCCTTCATTACTGCACCAAAGTGTCAGCCTTGATTTTTGTGCTCCAGTCTCTGGAGTGGGACTTGAACCCACAGCCTTGTGACTCAGGCGAGGGCGCTACCAACTGAGCCACGGTTGATGCAGATTAGCTTAAAGCGCTGTCATGCCAAGAAAACTTGACATTTGTCCCAGTGCTGCATTGCCTGGTGCCGAATAACTGGGGCACTCCATTCAAAATAGCCTCTTGCCAAAGTAGAAACATCGCAAAAGCCGAACAACAGCTTCAAAAAACCGGCACAGCATGTAAAAAATTGACAACTCAAGAATGACCCAGACATGCGAGAACAAGTAGTTGCATGGGCTTTGTAACTTAAATGATAGATATACACAACACTTGTATTGAGGGGGGGCGGAAAAACATAAGCACATGAAAGCCTGAAGGGGAAATCCAAATGTTGAAGGCACAAAATTGTTGGAAACTTTCGAATTTTTACACTAAACATGATGCACCTTATTAATTTTAAACACATGCTTCACAATTAATAGACTTTTTAAGATCTTAAAAACATAGTGACCATTGGATTCTCACTCGCCTACATCCAAATCCCACCACCCCACAAAGGCAATCCCTCTGGACTTAATTCTCAGTCACGACTACATCCCATTTCAACTCCCCAGCCTTTAACAGAGATGCTGCAGTAGGTTTTTCTCTTTGCGCCAGGTGGCAAGTGGATTGGTGAGGTGGAAATCCTTATTGCAAAATGAGGACTGGACGGGTAGGAGAGAGGGGCCTAGTTATGCTGATTTGTGTCAGCAAATGCTGACCTGGCCCCCAAAAACAAAACACTGACTGTTGGCATGTATGTAGCTGTCGGGCCATCGTCCCTGGCCCGGGTTTCGCTTGTCAAATCTTTTAATTGTTTGTTAAAATGTGCTGAGCTAACTCCCATGACAAATGTTTAGTAATGCAGTGTACAGCAAATTTAGAGGGCTTTAGTGTTTGAAAGGCCCTGCTGCAATAATGGTGCTCTGTGAAGATTGTATTTGTAATTTGTAAAATGGAGCTGAGCATGTCTTGAGTGAAGGGGGAGTTTTTCTTTTCCACTTTGTGCAATTGCTACGTAAACATTTTTTTGGTGTCGGCCATGGTTCAGTTGGTTGCACTCTCGCCTCTAAGTCAGAAGGTTGTGGGTTGCAGTCCCACTTCAGAGGCTTGAATGCAAAACCTAGACTACTCCCGTGCAGTACCGAGGGAAACGCTGCACGATCAGAGGAGCCGTCCTTCAGATGAGGCGTTCGTCCGAGACCCCACCTGCCCTCTCGGATGGATGTAAAAGCTCCCATGACACTATCCGAAGAAGAGCAGGGGAGTTCTCCCCGGTGTCCTGGTCAATATTAATCTCTGGATTATTACCTGAGCCACGAGCGAATTTGGCTAGGACAAATAAAATTAGAGAGTTAAATGTGCGGCTCAAAGACTGGTGTGGGAGAAATGGGTTTTGCTTCCTGGGACACTGGCACCAGTACTGGGGCAGGAGGGAGCTGTTCCGTTGGGACGGGCTTCACTTGGCCAGTGCTGGGACTAGAGTCCTGGCGGATCATATAACTAGGGCTGTAGAGAGGGCTTTAAACTAACCAGTGGGGGGGGGAGGTTCCTAGAGAGCAAATAATAAAAATGGCAACAGAGAAGGTCATAGACTTAGGTAGCAGTGGGGAAATTAAAAACCAGAGTGTGTCAGGAAGGGGCAGAAGGTATGGAGTAAAAGGTAAAGTAATAAAAAGGGCAAAAGCAGGAACTAAGTGTCACAAAACATATTTGAAAGTTCTCCATCTGAATGCACGTAGCATTCGTAACAAAATAGACGAGTTAATGGCACAAATAACTACATATGGGTATGATCTTGTGGCCATTACAGAAACATGGCTGCAGGGTGACAATGCCTGGGAATTAAACATACCAGGTTATTTAACGATCAGGAAGGACAGGCAGGAAGGAAGGGGAGGTGGGGTGGCTATGTTAATAAAGGAAGGAATCATTCTAATACAGAGAAATGATATTGGGTCAAAAGATCGGGATAATGAAACAGTTTGGGTGGAGGTAAGGAATAATAAGGGGAAAAAAACACTAGTGGGCGTAGTCTATAGGCCTCCGAACAGTTGCAACTCTGTTGGACGGAGTATCAATCAGGAACTAGTTGAGGCTTGTAATAAGGGAGCATCTATAATTATGGGGGATTTTAACTATCATATTAATTGGACAAATCAAATTGGGCAGGGCTGCCTTGAGGATGAGTTCATTGAGTGTATTAGGGATGGGTTTCTTGAGCAGTATGTAACTGAACCGACCAGGGGGCAAGCAACCTTAGACCTGGTCCTGTGTAACGAGACAGGATTAATTAAAAATGTCCTAGTAAAGGATCCCCTTGGAATGAGTGACCATAACATGGTTGAATTCCATATTCAATTAGAGGGTGAGAAGGTTGGATCTCAAACAAGCGTGCTAAGCTTGAATAAAGGAGACTATGAAGGTATGAGAGCGGAATTGAGTAGAGTGGATTGGGAAAATAGATTAAAGGGTAAGACGATACATGATCAGTGGTGTACATTTAAGGAGTTATTTTACAACTTCCAAAAAATATATATTCCACTGAGAAGAAAAGGGTGTAAAAGAAAAGACAGCCATCCGTGGCTAAGTAAAGAAATTAAGGATAGTATTCGACTAAAAACAAGGGCATATAAGGTAGCCAAATCTAGTGGGAGGATAGAGGATTGGGAAAACTTTAAAAGACAGCAAAAAGTAACAAAAAGATTGATTAAGAAAGGGAAGATAGATTATGAAAATAAATTAGCAAAAAATATAAAAACAGATAGTAAGAGTTTTTATAGTTATATAAAAAGAAAAAGGGTGGCTAAAGTAAATGTTGGTCCCTTAGAGGATGAGACCGGGAAATTAATGGTGGGAAATACGGAGATGGCAAAAACACTGAATGAATATTTTGTATCAGTCTTTACAGTAGAAGACACTAAGAATATCCCAACACTGGACAAACAGGGGGCTATAGGGGGGGAGGAGCTAAACACGATCAAAATCACTAAGGAAGTGGTACTCGGTAAAATAATGGGACTCAAGGCGGATAAATCACCTGGACCTGATGGCTTACATCCTAGGGTCTTGAGGGAAGTGGCGGTAGGGATTGTGGATGCATTGGTAATAATTTTCCAAAACTCCCTGGACTCTGCAAAGGTCCCGGCAGACTGGAAAACTGCTAATGTAACGCCCTTATTTAAAAAGGGCAGTAGACAGAAGGCTGGAAACTATAGACTGGTTAGCCTAACATCTGTGGTAGGTAAAATATTGGAGTCCATTATTAAGGAGACAGTAACAGGACATTTGGATAATCATAATTTAATAGGACAAAGTCAGCATGGTTTTATGAAGGGGAAGTCATGTTTGACAAATTTGTTGGAGTTCTTTGAGGAAGTAACGTACAGGGTGGATAAAGGGGAACCAGTGGACGTAGTGTATTTAGACTTCCAAAAGGCATTTGACAAGGTACCACACAAGATTATTGCTTAAGATAAAAAATCATGGGATGGGGGTAATATTCTGGCATGGATAGAGGATTGGCTATCTAACAGAAGGCAGAGAGTTGGGATAAATGGTTCCTTCTCAGACTGGCAATCAGTAACTAGTGGTGTTCCACAGGGGTCAGTGCTGGGTCCCCAACTCTTTACAATCTATATTAACGATTTGGAGGAGGGGACCGAGTGTAACATATCAAAGTTTGCAGATGATACTAAGATGGGAGGGAAAGTAGCGAGTGAGGAGGACATAAAAAACATGCAAGGGGACATAGACAGGCTAAGTAAGTGGGCAGAGATTTGGCAGATGGAATACAATACTGGAAAGTGTGAGGTTATGCACTTTGGCAGGAAAAATCGTAGAGCAAGTTATTATCTTAATGGCAAGAAACTGGAAAGTACTGAAGTACAAAGGGATCTGGGGGTCCTGGTGCACGAAACTCAAAAGGTTAGTATGCAGGTGCAGCAAGTGATTAAGAAGGCCAATGGAATGTTGGCTTTCATTGCTAGGGGGATAGAATATAAAAATAGGGAGGTATTGCTTCAGTTGTACAAGGTATTGGTGAGACCGCACCTGGAATACTGCGTACAGTTTTGGTGTCCATACTTAAGAAAAGACATACTTGCTCTCGAGTCAGTACAAAGAAGGTTCACTCGATTAATCCTGGGGATGAGGGGATGGACATATGAGGAGAGGTTGAGTAGATTGGGACTCTACTCATTGGAGTTCAGAAGAATGAGAGGCGATCTTATTGAAACATATAAGATTGTGAAGGGGTTGGATCGGGTGGATGCGGGGAGGATGTTCCCGATGATGGGTGAAACTAGAACTAGGGGGCATAGTCTTAGAATAAGGGGCTGCTCTTTCAAAACTGAGATGAGGAGGAACTACTTCACTCAGAGGGTGATAGGTCCATGGAATATGCTGCCCCAAAAAGCTGTAGAAGCTACATCATTACATAAATTTAAAACAGAAATAGACAGTTTCCTAGAAGTAAAGGGTTATGGGGAGCGGGCAGGAATTTGGACATGAATCTAGGTTCGGATCGGTCATGGCCCTGTGGGTAGCGGAGCTGGCCCAGGAGCCGTGTAGCCTGATCCTGCTCCTATTTCGTGTGTCTAATTCTGTTAGATTCAGGAGATGGTTCTGTGATAGTAGATTGGCGGTTAGGATCAGATCAGCCATGATCTTATAGAATGGCGGAGCAGGCTCGAGGGGCCGATTGGCCTACGCCTGCTCCTATTTCTTATGTTCTTATGTTCAACCAACACCACATAAACAGATTATCTGCTCATTATCACATTGCTGTTTGTGGGACCTTGCTACAACAGTGACTACACTTCGAAAGTACTTCATTGGCGCTTTGGGATGCCCTGAGCTCGGTTCGAGTACAGGAACAAGGATGTCTTGCTGCAGTTGTACAGGGCCTTGGTGAGACCACACCTCGAGTATTGTGTGCAGTTTTGGTCGCCTTATCTGAGGAAGGATGTTCTTGCCATGGAAGGAGTGCAGTGAAGATTCACCAGACTGACACCTGGGATGGCAGGAATGATGTATGAGGAGAGATTGGGTCGATTGGGCTTATACTTGCTGGAGTTTAGAAGAATGAGAGGGGATCTCATTGAAACTTATAAAATTCTAACAGGACTGGACAGACTAGATGCAGGAAGGATGTTCCCGATGGTGGGGGAGTCCAGAACCAGGGGTCACAGAATAAGGGGTAAGCCATTTAGGACAGAGATGAGGAGGAATTTCTTCACCCAGAGTGGTGAACCTGTGGAATTCTCTACCACAGAAGGCAGTTGAGGCCAATTCATTAAATATATTCAAGAAGGAGTTGGATATATTTCTTAAGGCTGAAGGGATCAAGGGATATGGGGAGAAGGCAGGGACAGGGTACTGAATTTGGATTATCAGCCATGATCTCATTGAATGGCGGAGCAGGCTCGAGGGGCCGAATGGCCTACTCCTGCTCCTATCTTCTATGTTTCTATGAAAGGTGCTATATAAATGCAAGTCTTTTTCTTCCAAACTTCAAAATTTACCAACTGTGGGGGGATCACAATAATAGTACATCACTAATTTCCTGAGAGCCTCGGCAGAGGAAGCAGTGCAGATGTTGGGGTAGAGAGGGACAGATGTCCATGAATGAGTCAGAAGGGCCGACACCATCACTTCAACACTTAAAGGCATACAAAACAGTTCAGAAAATAAAGTGCTTCAAAGGGGAACCCCAACATCTGAAGCGAGGAAAGAAAGGTTAACTTTTCACAGGGAGACACTTTGTCAGGATAGTCTGTGCCTGAAACATTAATCTATCTTTTCTCTTAACAGATGCTGACAGACCAAATGCTGCGTATTGCCAGCGTTTTCTGTTTTTATATCAGATTTACAGTATTTGCAGTGTTTTTCTGTTGTTGTTACTGCTCCATATGGAAAGCGCTTGACGTTGAGAGGTCGGGTAACCAGGTTTTGCCCGTGACATTGTTACAGGTGATGGTAATTCTATGGGTAAGTATCGACTGTCGCAAGCACTGGCCCATAGAGCAGCTCCATATTTAAAAAACACTTTTTTTTTTCTAAATAATTATTGTGTGTCTTCGAGGAGTCCTATATTACCTAGATTTCACGCGAACAGTGGTTAGTGGATGTGCTGGGTGATGTCACTGTAGCCTGGTCATTCTATTAGCAGCGTAAGCAGTGTTGTGTACTGATTTCCCACCCACCCCGGTCTCCACAGACTACTTTCTAAAATTCAATTAAGGAATTTTGAGGTAAAAGGGCAGCAATAAACTCCACCAAATTTACTGTGTCGGGTTAACATGTTTCAGGTGGGACCTCCCTGGTCTAAGACCTACGGTTACTTCAAACTGCTATTACTCAGAACATTAGCTGTGATTCTGGCCGGCAATATTTACTTCAAATGCTGCCGTCTACACTGTTCTGGATGGTGCGGGTTCTCCCTGTTGTGCGGTGCTCTGCAAAAGACAGACAGTCTGGTGGCACTAACTACATAAGACTACTCCTGCGCCTCGCTCTCGGGAGTGAGTTCCAGCGAAACTGCCAAGAGTCTGCACTGATGACAGACAGTATACAGGCTTTCCTTCGGTGAACTTGTGCAGTACTGCATCAAAGGATTGCATCCACTGGAGGGTCAGCGGTTGCCCCTTGTTAAAGACAGCCCCTTGTTAAAGTGTAACATAGTGTAAATAGGATTACAAGAGCAATTTGAAGGAATATATTTGGAGATTAGTGGGGTTCAGAAACTGGAAATGTATATAGATCCGAACAGAAGATTTGAATTACATTACCTTTTTTTATTTATATTTGTTTGTTTTTTTGGCTTGTCTTTGTAATCAATATAAATTGATGTAGTCTACTAATATAGGACGTATGATGAGGCAAATGCAGTTTAGTAAAGTTTTCAACGGAATTTTGATAATCCTGTGCCATAATGAGTAAGCTCAAACCTCATAGCGGGGTTCTATCCCAGAATGCCTATTGTGGGGCTATCCAAATTCCCTAATATCTCTCTGGGTGGTTTGGGCACAGACATGGGCTAGAAATTCACCTCGGGCAGTGGCGTGAAACGGGCGCTATTGGATTGGCCGCCCGTTATACGCAGCGCCGGGTATTCAGTTCCATTGCAGTCAATATAACGAGCGGCCGATCCAATACCGCCCGTATTGCCCCGCCGCCCGAGATGAATTTCTCTGCCCTTAGATTCGAGAAGAATAGCACATTTAAGGAGATTTCTTTTTTAAAATTTCCTCCCCCCCCCCCCCCCCCCCCCCCCCGCCCCGCTTCTGCATTATATTCCCCATCTCTGCAAAGCGCCGACTCTTGCTGGGTTACTGTTCCAGATCTGATGGCCACTTTCCGATATCTCACCCCGGTGGCCATTTTTCATACGTGAGCACGCAGTTCGACTTTGGCGGGTATGCGAGTTGAGTTCAATCCCGTCCTTGCCCCCTGTCCATGCATGCACTCTCCAGCAGGGGTCACTAGAGAGTGACTGGGGGGTGGGGACCCCTCCTTAACTAATTGTGATACATCCATTGCTGCCCAGGTTGAGGTCAGATAACTCCGAACACATTGGGGACCTCCTGGTCTGGTTGACTCAGTTACCACATCAAGGCGATGAATTTACCTACTGAACTATCAGGGAGCTACTGTAGTAAGTTTGTTTTTAACATGAGAAATTAGAATGTGCGAGAGCCTGTTGTAATTGATAAACCTCATCCGACCTTAAATGGGCTCTATCTTGTTAGTTGAAAAAAGGGGCTGGCTATTCCATGAAGCTGGCTGGAGTCCTGCACGGAGTCACTTGTTTATTGAGAATGTCTTTCCCACTGGGCTTGCTTGCTAAGATACCATTGTATTCAAATCAGTTGAAAGGCTAATAGGTTTCAAAAAAGGATTTGAAAATAACAAAGGGAGACCTATTAAAGCCAGGTTTTGCGTAAACACGGTGTACATAACACACAGATCAGTGACCCGTCAGAAGTTCAACAAACAATAGAGTGGACACCGCTTCTTATAGGACCAGTCATCAATCCATTTGCCATTGCCAGTCTTTTACCAATGATTTGATAGCAACAGCATTGTTTTATGGATCTGCCTCTCACTAATGAAAACACCATCTAAAACGAACATGGTTCTCATTTCATGTTATCAAATAAGATTTGTAACTTCAAGATTCAGATGTGTTGATGTGCATATTGTCAGGGCTGTTAAAGTTTAACTTGACTCTTTCGATTTAAGGAAAGGATTATAAAGATCAAATAATTCTGCAATTTTATTTTTACAGTGAAATAATTTCCGCGCTAGTTGCCAATTTTAATGAGCGACAAGACATTCATGAAATTGGGGAGGGGGCGGAGGCAGCTAGTCTGCAGCAAATTTAGCCATTGCTTTTGAGATACAGGATTTGCTAGTTTTTAATCTTTCCCCATTTAACTCATTATCAACAATTTGCTATATAGTTCAGAATCTGCTCTTAAAAGGGAGCATGGAGATGATCACATTTATAATCTGAAGCAGGGAGTACACACACCAAATGTGGGTCTCCAGATCTATGTTTTGTAGTTAGCATGATGACCGTTTTTATTAATTCTCCACTAATTGTCACCTCCCTCCCCTCCCACCAACCCCCCACCCCCCCCCGAAGATACTGACTGCTCGCTGGCTACAGTTCCATGGGCTCCCTCCAGTACCTCCTCACATGTCTGAGCTCGGACCATGAAAGTTAGCAAGCTAACGGACACTGGGTGGCATCACACCTGAGCCCAACCCTGTCCTCCCCTAATGCAAAAGCAAAATACTGCGGATGCTGGAAATCTGAAATAAAAACAGTAAATGCTGGAAATACTCAGCAGGTCAGGCAGCATTTGTGGAGAGAGAAACAGAGTTAATGTTTCAGGTCGATGACCCTTCGTCAGAACTGGAAAAAGCTGGAGATGGAACAGGTTTTTAAGCGAGTGTAGGGGCAGGGAGAGGGGGAGGGGAGGAAAGAACAAAAGGGAAGGTCTGTGATAGGATGGAAGGCAGGAGAGATTAAGAGACAAAAGGAATGATGGTGCAAGGCAAAAGGAGATGGTAATGGGACACGTTAGGAAACAAAAGATGGCTCTAGATGAAGGCAATGGCAGAATGAAAGACAGCTGCCATGTGAGGGAGAGGGAAAAAAATGGGGGAAAAATGATAGGGGCCGAGGTTATGGTCTGAAATTGTTGAACTTGATCTTGAGTCCAGAAGGCTGTAAAGTGCCTAATCGAAAGATGAGGTGCTGTTCCTCGAGCTTACATTGAGCTTCATTGGAACAGTGTAAGAGGCCGAGGATGGAGAGGACAGAGTGGGAGTGGAGCGGAGAATTAAAGTGACTATGGAAGGTGGCAGAGTCCGAGCAGATACGTCCTCCCCTTGTGCTGACGTGCAAACTTCCAGCAGGAGTTGCTGTTATCAGTTGTGGAGCAGAATCCTTGGCTGATTTTCCCAACCCTAATCCAGGGGCAGAGCACTGAAACGAATTGTAGAGCCCTTGCCGCCAATTTGGTTGAGATCAGCTGAAAGTACAGACTGGGGATTGAACCTGGGACCTTTCTTGTATGACACCAAGCAATGCATTTTAACAAAACACCAATCTGTTCATTGAGTTTTCGTATAGTCTAATGTAAATCACGTCTCGAGATATTTACACGAAAACGTTCTTATGCAGTTGACTTTGGGATGCTAAGCAAAATATTGGCACAAGTCCAGTTTTACCGTGCATTGAAAACTCATTCCACACAGCTTTGTATGCTTGCATTAAATATATATACAAAAGCAAAATACTGTGGATGCTGGAAATCTGAAATAAAAACAGAAAATGCTGGAAACACTCAGCAGGTCAGGCAGCATCTGTGGAGAGAGAAACAGAGTTAACGTTTCAGGTCGATGACCCTTCGTCAGAACTGGAATAAGTTAGAGATGTACATCTTCCCAGAGATGCTGCCTGACCTGCTGAGTATTTCCAGCATTTTCTGTTTTCATTAATAAGCACTTTTCTTTTATAGATCTAAAAATAAAATGTCACATTGAATTTTGAGATTTAAATGCCATTTTTCTGGCCAATGTGAAATAAGTATCACTGGTGTTACATCTGTGGTTTGTTTACTTAACAATCAAGGAATATGGCAGCCCTGGTGTAAAAAGTAATGCATGGAAAATAATGGGCCTAATTCTTTATTATATTTCAGGAGGCTTTTGTATTTATCCTGCTGTGGAGTGGAGTATTGGTCAGTGTGTTGAGTGACTGTTTGAATGCCCCAGGTTAGAGGGCGCCCAGGATTATATGATCAGGTTACCTGCACATTTGATGAACAGGGCAAGATTTCACAGTCTAGTGACTGCTTGCAAGGTAGTCAATTCCTTTTCTGTAATCTCCTTCAGCCCCACAACCCCCCCGAGATATCTGCGCTCCTCTAATTCTGCCCTCTTGAGCACCCCTGATTATAATTGCTCAACCATTGGTGGCCGTGCCTTCTGTTGCCTAGGCCCTAAGCTCTGGAATTCCCTGCCTAAACCTCTCCACCTCTCTACCTCTCTTTCCTCCTTTAAGACACTCCTTAAAACCTACCTATTTGACCAAGCTTTTGGTCACCTGCTCTAATTTCTCCTTACGTGGCTCGGTGTCAACATATTTTGTCTTTTAATACTGTGGTGAAGCACCTTAGGACGTTTTACTACGTTAAAGGCGCTATATAAATACAAGTTGCTGTTGTTGTTGTGGTGCATTTGAACTTCTCTCACTCTGTCTGAAAACTGCACAAACTCTTTGGCCTAGAAATTCGGTATAGCCCCGTTTGGGGCGTTAGATCTGGCGAAGCGCTAAGAGTACCGCCAGCTGCGACTTAGCGCCACCTGGCGCGATATTGGGTCGTTGCGCCCCTGATGGTGTTTGCGGCGGTAAATCAGGCGATCTGGCGAAGCGCTAAGAGTACCGCCAGCTGCGACTTAGCGCCACCTGGCGCGATATTGGGTCGTTGCGCCCCTGATGGTGTTTGCGGCGGTAAATCAGGCGCTGCACGTGACTCTTAAGGCGCTAATGCGAAGGCGCTACCCAATATCGCTGCGGCGGGGCGCAGCGCAGGTGCTTTCAATAATCACTTTCCCTGAGACACACTGGCGCCGGCCAGCTCTTAAAGGGGCAGGTCAATTGGCATCACCAGACACACTCACTGCCTTGTAGGCCTTCAAAGCGGTGGGAGCCTACCTGTGGCACACCAACCTAGCAAGCAATGGAAAGGGTGAGGCAGAGGGCGTAACGCCTCACTGATGGGGCATTGGATGCTTTGGTTGGCGCAGTGGAATCAATGCCAAGGAAGATGGTTGGAATGTGATTTATGTTTTGGACAGTCTCCCGGGTGTGAGAGCCAGTTATTTGTCAATGTATTAGTTTTGCTTTCTGTTGCCATAGCTTTCTCATGTTTGAAGGAACCACATTTTGTGTAATGAAACACTTTCTTCATTTACAATGGCCATGCCTGCTATTTACATGCGTCTTGCCCTTCACAGGCTTGGGGGTATCAGACCGGCTGCAGATCTGGCTGAAGCAGCTGGTACAGCTCAGTCACCACCTCCTTTTCTAAATCGCAGCCTTCTGACACACTGCTCCTCCGGCATGTTCATGTACGAAAACTGCTGTCGGAAAACCCTGCCAGCGTAAGGTCTGCTGTGGCGACGTCTGTTGGCCCTCCTCCGTCTGGCCATGCCCGCCCCCCTCTCCCAGCGTCTCAGTGCCCTTTCCAGATGATTCAGCAGCAGGACGTTCCCCTCCAATGCAGGCCCCATAATAAGTGCCCACAGGAAGGTTCCCCGTTGTCAAGGCTCACCAACAGCAAGGCGATGGTCAGAAGGCTGCTGTTCCTCTGCCAGCGTGGGCCCAGTGGTCAAATGGCTCTCAGTGTGCAGGTCAGCAACTCTTTTTGTAGCTCTCGAGGAAGTTGTGCACCAGAAATGTTTGCCGTTTTTAAACCACACCAGTCCCCTTTAAATAACGCTCCTCCAGCCCGAAAGCGACTTGGTAAGGCCCAGGAAAACTGTCACTAATAGCGCCAGGCGCTACGGAAGGAGGCGCCACTGAATTTCCCGTCTGGGGCGCCGAAAAGGCGTTGCACACTCAGATGACATCATAATTAGCCTGCACCCATGAGCGGGCGCTAAGTGTTAGCGCCGGCGCTAAATGCATACTCAATATGGGGCGAGGCGCTAAACGCCTTGCGCCCCACCGGAATTTGGCTATCGCCCCAATTATTGCCCTCTTTAGGCGCTAATCCCTGGCGCAACCAACCGAATTTCTAGGCCTTTTTTTCTCTGCATGAACTACTTCCTCCCTGTGTATTTGAATTTCTCTCTCTCCCCATGTCTCAAACTTCTGCCTCTGTGCCTGAACCCTAAACCCGCGCCTCAATATGATTCTAAACCCGGGTTCCCATCTGATCCCAAACTCAACTCTCAAATTAATCCTAAACCAGAGAGAATGAATTCTGAAATAAAGTTGCTGGAGTGGCTTTATTGGGGAGGGTGGCGTTATTTAATCCACATCAAAATGACCTCCGACTTCGCAACAGGATGCCTGCCCTGGAATAAAGAGGCTGCGGCAGAAAGGAGAGTGGGAGATGCGGGGAAAGCAGCGATGATGTAGCAGGAGGGGCGTTACAGAGGAGGAAAGAACTAAGAGCCAAGATAATAATCAAGATAAAAGAGACAAGAAAGTTAATATTAAAGAGAGATGTCAGAGCTGAAATTGGTGCGTGTTTGTGACATGTCAGAACACGAGACATTGAAGCACTTTGGGTGGTCTTGACCTTGTGGGCTATTTGCCATTCTAGTTTTCAAATCTATCTCATCCCCGCAGGTCTAAATATTTATTTAATTCTCTTGTGTGGCATACTGTAGAAATTGACAGAGAATTGTTTTCAGTACCTATGAAGAAAATGTGTGCTTTTTGAGAAATCTAAAGGTCTTTTGATACTCAAAAGAGTTAAGTGAATTGAAATTGAAAATCCAAATAGTCATTTTCTGTCTACACGTTCTCTGAATTCCAGCTGAAATGAATAGAGTTTTGTTCAGCTTACATATTTTACTATGTGTACAATTACACCCCTCATTTCACACACTCCTTTACAATGTGTGGCGCAACTTCTGTTATTTTCACAAGCTACCAAGTGGCAGCAAGTTAAAAGCGTGAATGGGATGAAACCACGTACATTCCAGAAAATCTTCCACCGTAGTTTTTTTTTTAAATTGCGCAAACTGACACTTTTTACTAGTGAGCTCCCAAATAAAGGAACATTTCTGGTCAATGGAAGATTAGTTTTATGGTCACTCAATAGGAATGAACTGCAGCATGGTGAGCCATGTAGGACCTAACTGCCCCTCTTGGAGATCCAAGCTAGCCTAGTTGCTGAAGGTATGTAGTTGTTGACGTGAATCTTGTCATTCATGTGGAAATGACTTAAGAAATAATACTGGGCGGCCTGCTGGTGGCGCTGTCCAGGGAGAGTATAAATGCTCGGGCATGGGCCCAGCTTGCTCAGGACATTCTTTAACAGGAACTAGTGAAGGACACAACTAGATCGCCATGTTGGAAAACAGTCGATTAAAGCCTTGTTAACTACTAGGCACTTGGTCTGAGTATTATTCTTGCATCAGTTGGTCAATGCAGAAGATCAGTCTGAAATGTTACACTCTGGGTATGTCTGGAAAGTGACCACATTACTGACCAGCTGCTGCTTAATTTAGGGGCAAGCTCCATTGACTTTGGTTTCTACCCTTTCCATTTTATAAGTGGCCATACGAGCAGGTGGTACAGGCCCTGTTTCCAATTAAAAGATAAATCTCAGAAAAATTATGCAAATACACAAAAGATCTACAAAGAGGAAAGTCTGATCAAAATTTCTGTTTGAGACCCATCATCAGAATTGACAAAAGGGCCTTAAACTACAGGAAACTTTGGTTTAACCGGAGGTTGTATGTCCGGAAACCTCGCTCTACCGGCAGAATTCGCCCCCCGAAAACAGCGCCTGAGTAACCGGCAATGTTGCCGGTTCCGAGTCTCCAACGGTGGCAGCACGGTGACATAGTGGTTAGCACTGTTGCCTCACAGCGCCAGGGACCCGGGTTCGAATCCGGCCTCGGGTGACTGTCTGTGTGGAGTTTGCACATTCTCCCCGTGTTTGCGTGGGTTTTCTCCGGGTGCTCCGGTTTCCTCCCACAGTCCAAAGATGTGCAGGTTAGGTTGATTGGCTATGATAAAAATTGACCCTTAGTGTTAGGGGGATTAAATACGTGGGGTTACGGGGATAGGGGTGGGATATGTGTTGATGTAGGGGTTACGGGGATCGGGTGGGATATGTGTCGGTGCAGGCTCGATGGGCCGAAATGGCCTCTATCTGCACTGTGGGGTTTCTGTGATTCTGTGGTTGCCGAGTTCGTCAGTGGGGGTAGTTCTACAAACTGCCACTACTCGGCCTCTTGGCGCCAGCGGAACTCGGATCACCTCAGAAACCCTGCATCAGGAGTCTCACCCTCCCATGCTGCCGGTAGCCTCTTCTGATCTGCCATTTTTTGGGGTTCCAGTCCAGTACTGTGTGTCTCCCATGCTGCCGGTAGCCTCTTCTGATCTGCCATTTTTTGGGGTTCCAGTACAGTACTGTGTGTCTCCCATGCTGCCGGTAGCCTCCTCTGATCCGCCATGTTTCAGGGCTCCAGTCCAGTACTGTGTGTCTCCAATGCTGTTGCAACTCATTGGACTGCATTATGGAAATGCCAAAAGTTGATCCAACCAAAAGGAAGAGGGTGGTGTTAACTTTAAAGCAGAAAATTGATATATGCAAACGACTAGAAATGGGAGCGAAGCGTATGCACATTATGAAAGAATTCAAAATCGGTTCGTCAACAATGTACGACATCAAAGCGCAGAAGGATAAGCTGCTCAAGTTTTATGCAAGCTCGGAGATACCTAAGAGTGTAGAGAAACGGCGCACGCTTCGTAAGCCTAAGCTTGAAGAGCTGGATACCGTGCTTTGAGTGGTTTGCTCTGAAGCGTTCAGAGGGTGTTCCGATTTCCGGACCCATGCTAATATCAAAAGCGAAGGATTTTTATGCAAAGATGGAGCTCACTGACAAGTGTGCTTTCTCTGATGGATGGCTATCGTGCTTCAAGGCACGGCATGGGATACGACGACTCGATGTTTGCGGGGAGAAGAAATCAGCTGATCACAACGCCGCAGAAGAATACTGCGATTATTTCAATCGGATTGTGCAGCAACATGATTTGTCGCCAGCACAGCTATACAATGCCGATGAAACGGGCTTATTTTGGAGGTGTTTGCCAGAATCGACACTTGCTGGGGCTAGTGAGGCTAATGCTTCAGGTTACAAGAAAAATAAAGATCGTGTAACCGTGCTAACATATGCGAACGCTGCTGGATCACACCGGGTTAAACTTCTCGTCCTTGGGAAGTATAAAAATCCCCGTGCATTTAAAAATGTGAGGCACTTACCTGTTGAGTACAAAGCTCAAGCAAATGCTTGGATGGATAAGGGAATCTTTTCAAATTGGTTCCATCATACTTTTGCTCCATCTGTGAGGGAACATTTGCGTAGAATAAGGAAACCTGAAGATAACAAATGCATTTTATTGCTGGATAATTGTAGAGCCCATCCGCATGAATCCAAGTTGGTTTCTGGAAATATTTTCACCATTTATTTGCCACCAAATGTAACTTCTCTCATACAACCCATGGACCAGGGCGTTATCCAAAATCTCAAGTGTTGTTACAAGAAAGACTTCCTACGTAGACTGATAAGCCAAGATGACAGTACAGGTACTATTCAGGCATTTCGGAAGGAATACAACCTTAAAGATGCCATCTTTAATGTTGCATGTTCCTGGAAATTGGTGAAAGGTCACACTTTGAGACAAGCCTGGTGCAAATTGTGGCCTTCTGTAATGTTTGCTGAAGGTTCTTCTTCAGAGGAGGAATTTCGTGGGTTCAATGTTCGTCCGCGGAAGACTGCAGTAATGGAAATGGCTGACATGGTGAAAGATGTAGGCCCAGCAAACCCTCTACATCACCTCAGTGAAAGTGATATTGAGCAGTGGGTTGATGCCGATAGAGAAGTTGCTGTTGTGCATTTGCTAAGTGATGATGAAATAATGGAGAATGTTTTGAATCCAAGGAAAGAAAAGGAAAGTGTGATGGAAAATGAAGACGATGAGATTTCTGAAGTGAACAAGATTTCTTGGGCTAAAGCTGCAGCAGACCTTGCTTCATTCATCAAATTTGCTGAAAGCCGTTCTTGCTATTCTGCCCAAGAAGTTATGCAGCTCCATATTCTGCAGTCTACCTTTCTGCAAAGAAGGCAAGAGTCCACTAAGCAAGCAGACATCCGGGACATGTTTAAGAAAGCTTCCAAAAGAGTCGGAGCACTGGAAGTGCCTGAAGAATCTGTTGAAGTGCATGATCCTGATGAACCAGTTGGCTTGGAATAAGTGTACAGTCAACCACCGTACAGTACTTTATACTGTACTGTACAGTCATTTATAAGTTTTGTTTTACTGTTAAGTTATTAAAGAGTTATGGATTACCATCAACTGGCAGTACTGTACTTCATCAAGCATCTTTCACCATCCATTTAACACAACATTCTGTAGGTGAGTACCCAATTACTGTATATTGCACATTTCTTGATTTTTAAATTTTTCTTAGTTAAAAACAGCCTGGGTAGATAATCCGCTCACCACTCTGGAACTTTTGATAGATCGGCATCACGCCGGTCCCGTCGGTGCCGGATATCAGAACTTTTCCTGTAACATGTTGGCCTCAGACCCCGATTCACTTGCTATGTGTTGCTAGCATTTTCTGTTTTTATTTCAGATTTCCAACGTTCACAGTTTTTTTTTCTTGTAATCTTGAAGGTAATTTTTCTTTGCTGAGAATGCCGATAGAAAATGTGGGGGTGTCCTGGAATATGATGGGCAGGGTGTGCCCGAATTTTCAGTATGTATCCTTGGTAGGCGAGGCATGAGGTTGGAAAATTACCCCCTGAATTATAAATTGCAGGCTCTGCAGCCGAGTAGTTCAGATGCATCCGCTTGTGACTCCCAACCAGAAGGCATTCAAAAATCATCCGTTGGTAATTGGGTGAGTTTTGTTAGAAGTTAGAGCAGAATGTCCTCAGGGTTTTGGGTTCATTTGGGATTGTTATCGGGGTGGGTGGAAGTTCGGATGAGACCGGTTCACGTTGGATCTCCGCCGTTTTGGCTTCTTTGGGGTCTGCTGCATTTTGTATCTGGCCCCATTGTTGGTAACATCAGGGAAAGCAGTAAGACTAAGGAGATGACATTATCTGACAGAATTCCTGCCAGTTGTGCCTCAGTTGCCCCCAGTGTGCATGAAGCAGGTGTTCTATATGTTTCAGGATCACACCCTGTTGGAACTGAGGCCCACTATCTCTTTGCTTTTCGTTGACCCTTCCTCTGGCATTGAATCCTACCCTCCCATCATCTTGGCTTTGTTCACTTAAGCCTGCTTAATAAGCCTTGTTGACTACACCACACAAAAGCCCAGTTTCCTTAAGTCAGCAAGTTGCAAACTGATCGGCTGCCATAAGGTTACTGGCCTTTCTGGAAATGGGCCAAGTTTTTTTTTTAGCAGGCCTCTTCATCCATAGTTGCTGGCACTCCTCCCAGCAACTGGCCTTCTTTGCAAATTTCCTCTCCCCATGGGCACCCAAGCTGCACTACTATTGACGTGGGCACCCACCCACTGCCCCCCTGACTCCAGGAATTCAAAGGGGATCTGGGGCCAGTGGCTAATGACGCTGCCATGGTAACGGTGGTGGAACGGAATTGCGGATTTTCCAGGCTATTGTGTGTCCTGTTAGATGAATACTGGATTGACATGAAGGACTCCATCAGCAGAGGTAGGATTGAGTGTAGGTATGGAGAAATCTTATGGCCCTACAACTGACTGTGCCAATGAAAGGGGAGAAAAATAATGGCCACAGTTTTGTAAATAAATTGAGATTGAAGTGCATAAAGATTACCAGTGAGTGACAGCGTGTCCTGTAATACCCTACGTTTCCTGGCTACAGGTAACTGGTAAAATTTGATTTACAAGTGCGAATATAAAGGAACAACGATGTTCTTGAAGAAATATATATATATATATATATATATAACGCACTTTGCTTCATTGTCACTCCAAGGATATACTCCAGTTCTGAGGAATGTAGGAAGTTTAAAGAATACTGAAAATAAATTAAAATATCACAAAGCCATATTAAACGTGGATTAAGAAGGTTACATTTCTAGAAAACTTCATCACATTAATGGTAATCGGGGACATTGTGATTTTCATGCTGCAAAGCTGTGTTGGCAGTAAAAATAACTGAGCTATTTGTAGACCATCCATCTGTAGCAAGAATATTTATGGATGTGAAAAGTTGCAAGTGCCAGAGTGAGATGCTGTGTTCCATAACACGGTAAATACTGATATTTTGGAGAGAAAAAAAAGACGTTCTTGCCCAGTGACTCTGTTAATTCCCTGTGGAACTGAGACAGCCGACTGACGGCAGTGGGCCTGGTTAAGGGAGGGAAAATCAGATAGAGTTCCTGGTTTCTCCCGATTTCCCGCCGTAACTCAGGCGGAGGCCCAGGATAAATGGCATAAATGACTGTCTCATCAGGAGACACCACCGCCCCCCCCGGGGAAATTCCAGGTGCCTGTTTCTAATCTAATGAGGCCGGAATCAGGCTCGGGTGTGATGCCTTCCACACTCGCTATGTAGGTGTATACATGAGGAGTGGGCATTTGGACAGAATACCAGCGGGATGCTGACGTCTGTGGAAGCGCAACCCAGCAAGAGTCAGCACCTTGTGTAGAGGAGGGAGAAAAATATGACAGAAACTTATCGGGGGAACTATGTGATGGATGTTTTGATGGGTGGCAGGCTAGTGGGGTACCGCAGGGATCGGTCCTTGGACCCCAGCTATTCACAATATATATTAATGACCTGGACAAGGGAACTAGATGTAATATCTCCAAATTTGCAGACGACACAAAGCTGGGTGGGCGTGTGTGCTGTGAGGAGGATGCCGAGAAACTCCAGGATGATTTGGACAGGTTGGGTGATTGGGCAGAAGCATGGCAGATGCAATATAACATGGATAAATGCGAGGTTATCCACTTTGGTGGCAAAAACAGGAAGGCAGATTATTATCTGAATGGCAATAGATTGGGCGAAGGGGAAGTGCAATGAGACCTGGGTGTCCTTGTGCACCAGTCGCTGAAGGTAATCATGCAGGTGCAGCAGGCGGTTAAGAAGGCAAATGGTATGTTGGCCTTCGTAGCGAGAGGGTTTGAGTACAGGAACAAGGATGTCTTGCTGCAGTTGTACAGGGCCTTGGTGAGACCACACCTTGAGTATTGTGTGCAGTTTTGGTCGCCTTATCTGAGGAAGGATGTTCTTGCCATGGAAGGAGTTCAGCGAAGATTCACCAGGCTGATACCTGGGATGGCAGGAATGACGTATGAGGAGAGATTGGGTCGATTGGGCTTGTACTCGCTGGAGTTTAGAAGAATGAGAGGGGATCTCATTGAAACTTGTAAAATTCTGACAGGACTGCACAGACTAGATGCAGGAAGATGTTCCTGATGGTCGGGGAGTCCAGAACCAGGGGTCACAGTCTAATGATAAGGGGTAAGCCATTTAGGACAGAATTGAGGAATTTCTTCACCCAGAGAGTGGTGAACCTGTGGAATTCCCTACCACAGAAGGCAGTTCATTAAATATATTCAAGAAGGAGTTGGATATATTTCTTAAGGCTAAAGGGATCAAGGGGTATGGGGAGAAAGCAGGGACAGGGTACTGAATTTGGATGATCAGCCATGATCTCATTAAATGGCAGAGCAGGCTCGAGGGGCCGAATGGCCTACTCCTGCTCCTATCTTCTATGTTTCTATGGGCCATCTATTATTGTGAGGGTGCTTCCTTGTTGAGAGTTATGTGGTTGTTCTTGGTTTTACCTATCCTGATTTCTGGTCTTCAAGTTGCACAATACCACTGTAGAAATCTTGGGTAATTATTATTTTTCTTTCATTTGTTCCTGGGATGTGGCTTGCTCATCCCAAGGTACCCTGAGAAGTTGGTGGTGGCCTTTTCCTATCGTGATTTGCTTTTGCTACTAAGTGGCTTGCTAGGCAACTTCAGAAGGCATTAAGAATCAACCACGAAGTCTGGGGCTGAAGTGATGTGTAGGCCATACCATGGCTGCTTTTTTGCCGGCGCTCAGCGGACCCGATTGGTGGCGGGTCAGCTGTGAAATTTAAAATGACTGGCAACGGGTCGGGAACCCGCTGTCAAAACGCACACACTGGACTTTCCCGATGTCGGGTCTGCCAGTGCTGAGCAGACCCAACAGGCAGCAGCGGGGGACCCAATTCAAATCGTTAGTGGCTTGTTTACAGCCACTTAACAATGCTTTTTTTCCCCCAGCTTTTTCACTTTCACAGGTCTCCCACTGGTTTCTTGCTGTGCCTAGACCAATGGGTCCCACTGATTGGACTAGGATGAGGATGAGTGCGAGGGGTGGCTAGCGAGATGGAGATGTGATAATGTAGATAGAGAGGGATGGGTGGAGGTGCAAGGTAAGTCGGTGTGAGTAAGAATGTGCAGGAGTAGGGTAGGGAAGGCAGAGTGATGGGGATGCAATGAGTGGCACAGCAGGATGAGGTTGAGTGTGGCTTTGCAATAATGCTTTGTGATCTACTGAGATAATTGAAAGGTTTGCGCCACTGCAGCCAGGGACTCCTGACAATATCCCTGCTTGTGCCCTCCTCTGCAATGTGCAACCAGGCTGCGTTGGTCTGCTGGGGAGGTCTCTTCCGCCCATGGGAAGGGACGAGAATCTCCCTGCGTGTTGAGTCATGGGAGAGCCAGGGTGCAGCACTGCACCTCTGTGCAGCGCTTGTCATTGTTTGCAGCACCTCAATGCTGTGGAACACTGACAGCACAAATGTCAAAGTAAATTTGAGCATGGTCCCTTTAAGGACATCGGCTAATGACGCGTCATCAAATGACGTCACCAGACCCACTTCCTTCAACTGGCCGGGAAGCGCGCTGGGCGGGCTTAACAAGCCCGATCAGGGGGAAAGTCATGTCGGAGGCTGGGATGGAGACAGCAGCGGGGTCGGGACCCGCCACCGATGTCGCCCACCGAGGTAGGGAAAATCCCGGTCCATGTGTGGGTGGAAGGTTCCTGTCTCTGAAGGACATTAGTAAACCATTTGGAGTTTGATGACAATCTGGCAGATTTGATGGGCATTATTTTCACTGGGGGGGTTGGAGGAGGTCACTGAGCTAGGGAGGGGTGCGGCCATGAAAGGATTTAAAACCAAGGATAAGAATTTTAAATTTGAAGTGATGTGGAAGCATGAGTCAATGTAGGTCAGTGAGAACTGTGGTGCTAGGTAATCAGGACTTGGGGAGGATAGGATACAGGCAGAAATGTTTTGAATGAAAGAAAGCTTTACTAGTTAGTATAATGTCAGTAATAAAAACAGAAAATGCTGGAAATACTCAGCCGGTCAGGCAGCATCTGTGGAGAGAGAAAAGAGGTAATGTTTCAGGCCGATGACCTTTCGTTAGAAATTCGTCGATGAAATCATTGTTTTGCTGAAAGGTCATCGACCTGAAACGTTAACTCTTTCTCTCTCCACAGATGCTGCCTGACCTGCTGCGTATTTCTGGCATTTTCTGTTTTTATTTCAGTTTTCCACCATCTGCAGCGTTTTGCTTTAGTATATTGTCAGTGCTGTTTTTCTATGCTTTATTAATAGGGAAAATCAGGAGCGGGTGATAATTTCCACCAGCCTGCTTTGGCCTGATATACTATATGGGTCATCGGTCACGGACACCAAATGGGTAATGGAGATCTGAGCAGGGACAAGGCAGACCCATTGGGGGGAAAAAACAAGTACTGCTGATTCCACCGACACAACAGTTCCTCCTTCCCTGAAATTCTGAAGCTGTCACAAGAATATGTGTGCTTGCAAGACCTCCATAATGTCTGTGACCGTGTTCTTTTCAACAGCTTGGATATAAAGAGAATGCTTAATGAGTTACTACAGCTTTGCTTAGAAAGAACCCACAAGAAAAGTAATTGGAGAAAAATGCAGACCATAGGATGCTTTTTATTTCAAAGCAATTTTCCCTCTTCATAGACCACTCACCACCGTGTATCCTTTAATAGTCCAGAAGTTCAACAATTCTCTTCACAAGTGGCTTTAGTGCAGGCTCATGATTGACCAGCAGGGCTTTATTCAAGTGGCGGTGAGTTGAATTGTGCAGATATGTTTCTCCAGTGAGCTGGAGCACG
This sequence comes from Somniosus microcephalus, assembly GCF_052327205.1. Taxonomy (NCBI): domain Eukaryota; kingdom Metazoa; phylum Chordata; class Chondrichthyes; order Squaliformes; family Somniosidae; genus Somniosus; species Somniosus microcephalus. Next base: position 40,414,289 of record NC_141008.1, read on the forward strand.
ACACAAGTAATTCGGTGCCAGTCTATCTTCAGATCCAAGTCAGAAATGTCAAATCATGTTGGGTTGCTCCCTCTGAATTATGCCAGGTCAGTGTTTTCTGATTGGTTGAATAGTGTCCAAAGAAAGAAAGACTTGCATTTACATATCACGTTACACGACCTCGGGTCGTTCCAAAGCACTTTACAGCCAATTAAGTACTTTTTTTGAAGGGTAATCACTGTTGCAATGTAGGAAATACGATAGCCAATTTGCACATAGCAAGGTCCCACAAACAGCAATGTGATAATGACCAGCTAATTTATTTTTTAGGTGTTGGTTGAGGGATAAATATCTTGTTCAGATCTGATTGAGGATATCCTTACAAAATACCCTAGCATGTGACAGGGTGCCTGTCAATTATTCCTTCAGCTTGTTGCAGCTCTAGAGAGTTTATGGCTATTGTCCAAGCCCTGACTATAATTTATAAAAGTGGAAAATCTCAAAGAATACAGTTGCTGGAACTTTAATCTTAACTTTCTTGTACCGTCAAATTGAGGGCAAGAAGCTTGTTCTTCAGATTGACCCGTCGATCTTCTAATTCCTCAGTACAGTACAGTAGAGCCAGTTGACCATTATTTAGTTGGTAACCATAGTGACTCCAGGGGTGCAATCCGAATATTATTCTGCCTGGGATAATGTTCAAAGTGGGATAAATTTCAAATGTTCCAAATCCAATTATACTTGTGAAAAGCAAGGATGCCATTGAAATACCTTCAGATTGCTCCACTGTTTACCTATGTTGCCTGGTGACATACAAACAAAATCAGAGACTCCCTCTGGCACAAGACCATCTGATAGCAGTACTTTGAAGGCATGAAAGCCACAGGCACAGGAGACCACATTTGGCGAGGGCTGGGGGAGGGGTAACACTGCAAAGTACATTTTGCAATGGTGTTCTTGTCAAATGCACTCTAGCAATGGCTTGGATAATGTACACAAGAGGTATCATTTACTGAAAACACCTCTTGCATTCTGTCCTCTCCAAATTTAGCATTAGTACCATTCACAGAAATTAATCCTTAAAAGTCAGGAGAGCAGATGTCTTGGATACTGAGGTAATTTTCATAACTGGGAGCTGGTCTACATCTATTCCGTGCACAAAAATCACCCATAGAATGTTGGGATCTATGGACATCCAGCAATGTGATGAGGCTTACTAATATGGTAATACTGTTGTTGGTATTTATCGGACGTGCCACAAACTTACTGTACACCAAACTTTTTGCCTTTAGTAAATGAACACAAGAAAAGGCCATTGTAACCTTTGTTGAAGATGGGAGAGAAGAATAAACTAGGCAACCTATAAACCAGTTAGTCTATCGTCGGTTCTGGGCAAACTCGTAACATTCATAATTCAAGATATAATTGATGGCCATTTAGAAATGCATGGGTTAATCAGCAAAACCAGCCCTATTTTGACAAAGGCAAGTTACGTTTGACACATTGAGATTTTTTTGAAGAGGTGACTAATTGGGTAGATAAATGGAATGCAGTAGATGTATATCTAGATTTTCAGAAGGAGTTTCAATAAGGTGTCTGACGAGGCTTGTTAGAAAAACTCAGGCACATGGTGTAAGAGAAAATGTAGCAGCTTGGATAGATACTGTAGTTGAAACAAGGAGTTGGAGTAAATGGGCGATGCTCAGATTGGAGAAGGGTTGGAAGTAGTGTACTCCAGGGGTCAGTGGTGGGTCCATTTCTGTTCTCTGTATAGATGACTTGGACTTGGTCATTGGGACCATAGTCTTGAAATTTATTGATGACACCAAAGTAGGAAGTTTGGCCAACAGTGAAGATTGTAAAAAAATCTTCAGGAAGGCATGGACAGATCGTTGGAAGATACAATTTAACATGGATAAGTGTGAGGTAATACATTTTGGGAGGAAAATCAAGGAATAGGAGTATTTAGTGAGATGCTGAAAGGTGTGGATGAATGGAGAAACCTAGGGGTTCAAATACATAAACTGAGAATTTCCTTGGAGTTTCTCTCGCTTCATCCCCATAACTTTGGTAAGCCCGTTTGTGTGTAAACAGTGTTTCCGCTAAACTTCTGGCAAAGTTACAGTGGTGCAGAAGGAGAAGCTTTGAGGCAATTCCCAAAATAATTCCCTGAAAATGGGGTGAAAATTAAACTTTCAGGGGCGTAAACGGGCGGTCACAGATCAGCCGCTCATTGTACACCCCACCCGGTTTTCCATACCACTGGAGTCCGTTTCACCCGTGAGTGCAGGTAAATAAAGCCATAACAAGGTCAACAGAATTTGGGGTTTTGTAAATAGGGGTATAGAGTACAAGAGTGAAGCAGTGATGATACATTTGCACAAAACAGTGCGCAGTTTGGGTACTTCATTAAACAAATGACATTAAATAGAGCATCCGCATAGATTCACCAATGTGGTGCAAGGGTTAGGCAATTCTAGTTACGAGGAGACACTTGAGACACTGGGGCTATTTCCACAGGAATAGAGAAGGTTGAGGAGATTTAATAAAGGCTTATTTAAAAAAAATTTATGGCAGGTTCTGATCGAATGAATTAGAGAAAGACTGTTTCCCCTGGTTGGGGAGTTAGTGACGAGTGGTCATTAATTAAAATTTGTCACTAAAAGAGTGAGGAAAGCACTTGGGTGTGGGTTGTTGGAGCCTGGAATGTTTGACACCGACCACTGCGTCTTGTAAAGGAAAATTGGATCAATATCTGAAGCAGAGGAAGATGCTGGGCTCTGGAAGAGTGCAGGGCCGTGGGATTAGTTTTGGATTTCTCCAGCAAAGATCTAGCACAGATAGGATGGTTGAATGGCCTCCTTCTGTGCTTTAAACTTCTGTCGTTCGGCCATGTACCTCATTGGCAGAGGCCTGAGACCAAATCGCCAGTCTTCATTCTAAAGTGCTTGGTATTGGAGGATCTTCAAAAGAAATGATTAGGAAAACAAAGCCAACTTAAAAATCAACAATTGCATTAAGATAGTTTGATTGGATTGTTCCCGTATGCTCCTTTTTGGGCGGGGGTCGTGGAATGCAGCAATTTGGTGCACAATGGCAGTGTGGAGAAGTTCACGGTTCATCCTTTCCCACTGTCACTTGTGAATGGTGATGGGAAGGTTATGAAGCATAACAACACTTATGTTTCTATAGCACTCCTCATGTACAGACGGACATCTCCACAGGGCTTTACAGGTTGTAGGAGATACAGTGGACACCGCAGAAAGGAAAACGGGAAAACAGAAAAATTGGGCAAGGTCTGAAGACCCAGCCAAAGGGAAGGATTTTCGGGGGCCTTTTGAAAGCAGGAATGGAACTGGCAAGGCAGAGGGTGTTAGAGGGCTACAATGTGGGGGTGGGGGGGAGGACGGAAGGGGAATTCATGAAAATAACATGTAACACAACAGTGAGACAGTGTAAGCTGTAACAATACAACCAAGAGCTAATATGGTCGAGAAGTGCAGCACATCAGTTTCCACATTATGACCGGAAAATGGGCCAGAAAGTTTGGGATGACATCCACTGAATATATTGGTTTTCAGAAATACTTGGGGTCTATAAAGATGCCGTGGCAACATTACACACTGAAGCTGGGCCGATTTCAAGGAGTTTTGCAGTGCCGTGCGTCAGACCGCATTGTCCTGGTATTTGTGTCAATGAGCAGAGAAACCGAAGAGTTAAATAAAAAGTTGTTTTTTAAAATGTGGAGCATGTGCTGATTTCAGAGTACTTGAGCAGCATAAACTGAATAGATGACAGGTGGTCCCGGCCAATGGAAATGTTCAGTGCTGCCTCAAGAATGTCCTAAACAACTTGAATGTGAGGTCAGGTTATCTCAGAATGATTTCCGTCTTCCACAGCTGCCTGCCATATATCCTAAACTACAGATAGTTTTAAATAGCGATTGTAGCTTGGTTTAAAAAGCTGTTCTGTGTCTTGTGTGTGTGTGTCAGCAGTTTAGAAATGAGGCGGGATTTGAACTGCCATTCTTGCTGATACACGAGTACCTGAGCTATAACTAAATGTATGTTCAAGATGTTTCCTCCATTGTGTTGTTTTGTTTTCATGTAAATCTAAAACCTCCTTGTTGAGGCTTGCATCTTAAAAGGATCATTTATATGAAATGAGTCATTCAGTGCATGCTCGACAGCAAAACAAAAGGTTTTGGTTAATATTGAAAGTTGAGAATGATGCAACAAAAGCCTATTTTAAGTGTTGTTTTCTGTATAAACTTGGGATGTAAAGCGGCAACTCTTGAAAGCGCGGACTGTGAATACAAGCTGTTTCTGCTCATGAGCATTCTTTTGTGGGCATAAAGCTCATTAGTTTGTAAAGCAGCCATTCAATGTGGCGAGGACAAACAGCTTGAAAGAGCTACAGTACTCGGTTTACCTTATTTGCTTTCATTTGTCTGCAGTATTTTTAATGAAGCATGTCATTTAATACTTTGTGGTCTAATTACCGGATTGCAGAATCTGTTGCTGATGGACAGGGTCTTAACCAGTCGACTCCTTGAGCCAGTACGTCCCATTCCGAGGAAGGACACGCCATCAATTTGCTGACCGAGCTTTACATTAGATTTACATTTTTTTTTAGCCCAAATCCTAGGGAGATTTGTGGGAAGCGATTGCCTGTTTAATTGGGAGGTAGCGGCCACAGCTTCCACTTGTTGAAAATCCTCTTAAAACTGCTTTTGGGGGAGGGATTAGAAGAACAGGTTTTTTGTTGTTTACTGAGCACTGGCACATGATTTTTTGTTCAGTGCAGTGGTACCCACTCACAATGCCTGTACTGTGGTGCAGGAGTGCGCGGTGCCAACATTTGCAATGTGCTGTGCACCCACCACGTTGCTTCTAGTACATAATGCAAAAAGAAGCTCGGGAGGAATACTGTTCCACAGAGGGACAGAATGTTAACCTCCTACTTCTGGGACCTCGATCTAAATGTAGCTGAGACCGAAGTCCCTTCTTTCCTCCCATTGAAATGTGTTTAGGAAGCTCCCGTTCAAGTTTCTTAAGTGGGCACAGCTCCACAGCCCAAATTAACATTCTCACTCTGAGAAGCCAGAAAGATGGCTGATAAGGGAAACTAAAAAGTCCCGCTGATAGTGTTTGTTCTTCTGGGGTTTGAGTTTTGACACGTTGATGCAGAGTAGAAGGAGTTGTAACCAATGCTAAGCTGGATCTGGCAACAGGTGAAAACAGTACGCTCATTTCCAATTCCCAGCATTGATATCCTTTACATTGATAAACATAAACAAATTCATTTAATACATTACATTTTTACTTACTTTTTTTTATCCACACCTTTTTTGTTTTGGCCTTCCCCTCACACCCCCCCCCCCCCCCCACTTTTTTTTTTCTCTCTCCCACATGGCAGCTGTCTCCCATTCTGCCAGCGCATTTCACACTTAATCTAGAGCCATCTTTTGTCTCCACTAGTCCTATCACCATCTCGTCTCGTTTTGAATACCTCTTAATGTCTCTTCTCTCTTTTTGTTCTCTCCCAGCCTGGCCTCTTAATCTATTTCATTTCCTGTGCTTCTTTAGTCTTGATAAAGGGTTCACCTGAAACGTTGACTCTATTTTCTCTCCACGGATGTTGCCTGGCCTGCTGAGTTTTTCCAGCATTTTCTGTTGTTATTTCATCCAATACCCAGTTTTTTTAATCATCATTCTTTGGGATGTGGGCTTCGCTGGCAAGGCCGGCATTTAATACCCATCCCTGGTGGGCCTTCTTCTTGAACTGCTTCAGTTCATGTTCAGTACACCCACAATGTGTTTAGGTAGGGAGTTCTAGGATTTTGACCCAGTGACAATGAAGGAATGGCAATACGGTATATGTCCAAGTCAGGATGTTGTGTTCCCATGCACCTGATGGCCTTGTCCTTCTAGGTGGTGTAGATCGCGGGTTTGGAAGGTGCTGCCGAAGAAGCCTTGGTGGCTGGCTGTATGCATCCTGTAGATAGTACACATTGCAGCCACAGTATGCCGATGGTGGAGGGAGTGGATATTTACGCTGGTGCATGGGGTGCTGATTAAACAGACTGCTTTGTTATGGCTGGTGTCGAGCTTCTTAAGAAGTGTTGCAGCTGGACGCATCCAAACAAGTGGAAAGTACGACTAGCTGCAGAATACCCAGCCTATGACCTGCTCTAGTAGCCACTGCATTTATTTGGCTATTCTAGGGAGTTTCTGGTGACCCCCAAAATGTTGATGATGGAAAACATGGTGATGATAATGCCATTAAATGTCAATGGGGGATGGTTAGGCTCTCGTTGGAGATGGTTATTGCCTGGCACTCGTGTGGCACGAATGTTACTTGCAACTTATCAGACCAAGCCTGGATGTTGACCAGGTCTTGCTGCATGCAGACATGGACGATTTCATTATCTGAGGAATTGACAATGGAGCAGAACACTGCAATCATCAGTGAACTGACCTTATGATGGAGTGAACATCGTTGATGAAGCAACTGAAGATAGTTGGGCCGAGACGCTGCCTTGAACTTCTGCAGCGATGTCCTGGGGCTGAGATGATCGGCCTCCAACAACCACAACCAGCTTCCTTTGTGCCAAGTATGACTCCAGCCACTGGAACGTTTTTCCCCTGATTCCCATTGACTTCAGTTTTACTAGGGCTCCCTGACGCCACACTCAGCCAACTGCTGCCTTGATGTCAAGGGCAGTCACTCACCTCATCTCTGGAATTAAGCTTGTGTACATGTTTGGTCCAAAGCTGTAATGATGTCTGGAGCTGAGTGGTCCTGGCGAAACCCAACCTGAGCATCGTTGAACAGGTTAATAGTGTGTAAGTGCCGGTTAATAGCACTGTTGATGACTCCTTCTATCACTTTGCTAGCCTCCAACTTAAGAGTTTCACAGGGACACACGTTGCAACTTGATTACCCACAGTTTTACATCCATATATGCTTGTGCCCAGTTCAAAGAAAATATTTTCTCCTAATTTGTCCCTCCTATCACACCTCATGTAAAGGTGTTGACTCCTTGCTAAGGTATGGTTCCATGGGTGCTGATCACTTTCCAGTACTGATTGTCTAAGTGACCCGAATTCATGCATAGCCCTTGACCATGAGTGTCTACAGGCATTTTGACTGTGGGAGGGTATCACTACCAAGTCTGCCCTCTTTTTCAAGGTCCGTACAAGCACACTTCAAGCAGAGGTCACTGTATAGCAATCATAAGCAGGAACTTTAGCCAGTTTGCCACTGCCCAATTCAGGGGTGTTGAGACCAATTGTAGCATCATCAGCATTGCCCCAGCTGAGGTCAGCTAACTGCATTGAAATATTTTCTCTGGAGAAAATAGAATTCCACACAGACCAAAGCAGGCAAAGAACTCTGCTATAGGGCAGAACTCTGGTGTTGCATCATACAGTTTACACTTCGACATTAGCCAGAGTTCTGCCCTGTACTGTTTTTGGGGCACATTTTATACAGGCTAGATGCAAGGCTGGACAGCACAAAAACTTGAGAGCTTCTATTTGGTCAGCAAGACTATTTGGACAAATTAAGCAGTTGACTTCTTATAATTGTCCGTTTCATTTGGATTCCCAACTATTTTGGAAGTGATCTGTTTTGCTGGCACTTTCAGTTGAGATGTTTTAAGTTGCTACATAGCTTGGATGAGCTTGCAACGTGTATTTGGCAATTGCAACTTTCTTCTAGGATTTCGTATTTTGTAATCGAGGCATTTGAGTGTAGTTTATAGCTGGAGTTCTACGAATTCAGTAGAGAGAACAGTTAATTAAACACGTAGCAATTTCCAGAGCAGCTCTAGGCTCACCAGACAACCACCAACCATAACAACTTGCTTCTTTAACGTAAAAAAGTGTCCCAAGGCGCTTAACAATGGAGTTGTATAGGGGAATGGATGCTGAGTCATGGATGGACAGACTAAGAGGGGTGACCAAATATTTGGTTGCAAAGATGAGTATTAAATAGTTTTTTAAAGGTGGGGCGAGAGGAGGAGGTTGCGGAGATGGGGTAGAGCAAAGCTGCGGAGAAATTTGAAGACGAAGGTAAGGATTTTTAATTTAACATGTTGGGGGGACTGGGAACCAGTGTAGCTAGCAAGGATAAGAGTAATTGGCCAGTGGGACTTAGTACAGGATAAGATAATGGGCTGCTGCATTCTGCAAAAGTTGGAGTTTATAGAATATGGAGGATGCGAGGCCGGCAACGAGAGCATTCAAATAATTAATTCTAGAGGTGACCGAAGAGTTTCAGTGTAAGAGGGACTGAGGAAGTGGTGGCGGTGGGAGATGCTGTGGAGGTGGAAATAAGCAGTTTTAATAATGCACAGGGTGTGGAGATTGGATTGAACAAGATGCCAAGGCTATGCGTGGTCTGACTCAGCCTGAGCAAGTTGCTGTGGTGGAGACTGAAGTTAGTGACAAGGGAACGTAGTTTATGTTGGGGACTGATGACGGCTATCTGATGTTCAGGAAAATGTGATTCATCCATGACTTGATGTCAGACAAGATGACAAAGTTGTCTGTGGGTGCAAGAGAGGTGGTGGGGCCAATTTCTTCCCCCCCCCCCCCCCCCCGCCATCCCAGTGTATGTTGGGTGGTGTGCTGCTGGAATCCACCTGACCCGAGGGGACCTAAAACCACTCTTGTATTTCTGTCTTAAAGATTCCTACGGGAGAGTCCATGCCGTCAGCTAATCAATGCATGCTTCTGCTTTTGCAGGAGGAGGCTGCACATAACAAGAGGGAGAGGAGTTATGCATCCTCTGATCCTTTTTGAGGAGCAGGCCCTTCAAATCCCTTGGAATGGGAAGCAGAAGTAGGAAGCATGGCCCTAGCTTCGACCTTGTCCAACACTTGCACTTCCTTCACTCACCATCTTATTCAGTCACATAATCATTTGCATTAAAGCTGGGATTAAGCAACAGGTTTGGCAAAGGCTTTAATCAGAATTTGGTGCTGAGCCTTTTTCCTCTTTTCCCTTTTTCTCTATCTGCAGGTATGGCAGAAGAAGCCACTATGTACAGCACCCTGGCACCCAATCTCACTCTTGAAAGCAACAGCACAGATCCATCCACCCCAGCAGGTTTAGATAGTTAATTTCAGAGCAGCACACTGGATGATCCACACATGAGCAGGTGGAGGTGGTCCAGGAAGAAGCACCTGGCTGGAAGGTTATCTCTCATTCATCCATAGCTGTTGAGGGCAGGGATCCTGAATTCCAGGGCCCAACTTTTAAAAGATACTTTCAGAGTACAACAGATTGTTTGAGCCACTGGGGGATGTACCTAGGAGCATTCAACAGATGGTGGCTAGTTAGGATCATACAACAGAGAAGGAGGCCAGCCGGCCCATCCTGCCTGTGCTGAACCCGTATGTACAGCGTTCTCGTGCACTGCCTGGAAAGTATGTCGTCAGCCTTGGAGCGAGTGGCAGCTCCAGGGACATCGAGAGTGCAGCCCCTCATGAAGAAACCGTTATGCTACTCTTTGCATTTCTTATAAATGTGCCGACTGCTGCCATACCATGCTGCAATGTGAGCTCCTCCTTGGACAGAACAGCTGATCACCATGACTGACTGGAGAGAGCCTTTGACGGGGGCTTCAGCAATGTGATTGATACCATGGAATTTGCTCAATGGACGTGGTGACACTGAGGCGGAGAACAGGAGCAAATCGAATCTGCCAATGATTATGGTGTTAACTCTACGGTGACAACATCTCCACACCAGTCCTCCACCCTTCCCATGACTTCATGTGCCAGAAAGTGGGCAGGGCCAGGCTGTCCCCACTTGTGCAGAAGGGTGGCAGCCTTATCACAAGGCTCTGCTCAGAGGTTGAGCGCTACCTTGATCACAGGAACCTCTCCTGGACACTCCGCTGCTAATCACTTTATAGGCCCCAGCCATGAAGGTGGCACCAAGAAGTAATATGGACTTGCACCATGATAGCAGGCATTGGCTAGATGAGAGACACTTTGGGTTTTGGCAAATAAGATATGTTGGCACAGGAGTTGTAGCCAATGTGGAGTGTTTCATTTGTAAAACGTGCATTGAAGAGGTATGGGGGGGAAAATTCGGTTGGTTTGCACCTCCCGTTAGCGCCTTAAGAGGGCGCTAATGGGGCGCAAAGCAACTAGCGCCCATGCGCGGCGACGTTTGCACCGCTCACGAAATTATCTAGACATCTTGCGGCGGCGCTAAACACTACCGCCACGATCTCCTGCGCCAGCAGATCATGGCGTCAGTCGAGAGTGCAACGCCCCAGTAACGCCCCGGACCGGATATTGAGTGGCGCCACCTGTCTTACCGCCTGCCGCTAACAATGACCGGTTGAGGGGAGCGTTTTGCAGTCAGGAAGGGACTGGGGGAGCGCTATTTAAAGGCAACCGCTTCCTGCCTTTTTTTGTCGGCAAAATTTTTGTACCACGCATTCTGAGAGAGAGAGAGACTTCTGGAGAGATTCAAAGCTGTGTTGAGGAGTTTTGGGTACTGAGCAGCACTTTGCAGGTTCTTTCTGATTTGATCTTCCTTGCATCGATTTAGAAGAGAATATGGGGGCTGCACTCTGAGCTCTTTCCCTGGGCGTCTCCAATGTTCTTTCCAACAGATTTGATGTACAGGTCTCTCCAGGCTGAGATTCAAGGCTGCAATGAGCAGGCTGTGGATGGAGAACAAGATCGATCCTCCCCTTTAGGAACTGGCCGGCGCCAGTGTGTCTGTGTTCCATTGCTGACTGACATCACAAGAGCTTCGCCAGCGCTCGGAGTTAGCACCTCGCTCCTCGGCCTTTGCGCCTTAAGAGATGTGTGTAGCGCCTGATTTAGCGCTCCAATCAACTCCGGGGCGATAGAAGCCAAGTTTGCAGTCGGAGGCGATAATTAGCGGCAGGCGCTAAACTTTGCGCTCGGCCGATAATTGCGCCCCAAATGGAGGCGATACTGAATTTCTCCCCCATGGTCTTGCTGATTGTTAAGTAGGGCGGCAGTGGGAATGTTGTGCCTTCGGATTTATTGCAGGGAGCAGGAAAAATGCAGGAAAGACCGGTAATAAGTAGGGGCCCATAAGGACTTTAGGAGAAAACGTCCATTTAATGCTCGGCTGAATGGCTCTTGCAGCTGCCAAAAGTGCTTGCCAGCATGACTCATTTAAAAATGGCCTGTCTCTCATTGTGTGGAATAACACTGCTTCCACCTAACTCCATCTCAACGTAGGCTGGTTGAGAGCAGGAGCTCATTGTGCAGGCCGATCTACACACTTTGGCCATCTGCTTTCTGTAGTGATATAATATGAGTAATCTAAAGGTCAGCCACTCAGGACTTTTCCAGAGCTTGGCATATAGAACCAAGGTTATTTGTCATTTAGTAACGCAAGTACAGCACTACTCTATTTTTGTGGATCAAGTTTTAAATTTTTTTAAAGCGCATTTTATTCCACCTTGTATAGTGAATTTAATGTAGTGATAAGCAGCAGTGATACCCGCCCTGCTGTATGCCTCAGAGACATGGACCATGTACAGCAGGCACCTCAAAGCACTGGAGAGGTACCACCAATGCTGCCTCCGCAAGATCCTGCAAATCCATTGGCAGGATAGGCGCACCAACGTCGGTGTTCTTGCTCAGGCCAACATCCCCAGCATCGAAGCTTTGACCACGCTCAATCAGCTCCGATGGATGGGTCACATTGTCCACATGCCCGATACGAGACTCCCAAAACAAGCGCTCTACTCGGAGCTCCGGCATGGCAAGAGAGCCCCAGGTGGGCAGAGGAAACGCTTCAAGGACACCCTCAAAGCCTCCTTGAAAAGGTGTAACATCCCCACCGACACCTGGGAATCCCTGGCCCAAGACCGCACAAAGTGGAGGAGAAGCATCCGGGAAGGCGCTGAACACCTCGAGTCTCTTCGCCGGGAGCAAGCGGAAGCCAAGCGCAAACAGCGGAATGAGCGCACGTCAACCCAAGCACCCTGCCCCTTCAACCACCGTCTGCCCCACCTGTGACAGAGACTGTAGGTCCCGCATTGGACTCGTCAGTCACCTGCGAACTCATTTTTAATGTGGAAGCAAGTCATCCTCGGTTCCGAGGGACTGCTTAAGAAGGGAAGAAGAAAAGAGTGATAAGCCCCAAGGTACTTCACAAAGGAGCGGATGAGGGAAGGCTGGGGGGAGGTGATGGATAAAGCTGTGTTCAAAGAGGTACATTTTGACGAGGCATTTAGGAGAGGAATGTTGGACCAAGCCACATGGTTTTGGGAGGCAAGTCGAGTGCAAGGCCGTGATGCGCAGCAGTGATGACCAGCAGTGATGTGCAGTAATGGGGACTCGGAAGAAAGCAGAGGTGTGGGCTGGGACATCGAGCTGAAGAAAAACTGCAGAAGTAGCGTGAAGAGAGAAGGCTGATGGGGGTGGTGGGGGGGGTGGGTGCGGGGCGGGGATTTGTAAATGAGGATGAAGATTTTGAAATCCACAATTTGGAGACTGGGGAATCAGTGAATCCAATAGCGATGAGTGAATGGAGCTTATTATGGGATAGGATGCTGATGATGAAGTTCTGACTGGAGGAAACCATGGAATTGAGGGATATTGTGGAATATGAATCGGCTGTTGCAGTTTCAGTGATTTTATTTGCAATTACAGGAAACTCTCGTTTAAACGGCACCTAAATATCCGGAATTCTCTATTAACCGGCAAGATTCATACTCCGAAAACAACACCTCAGTAACCGGAAATGTGTCCGAGTCCGAGTCTCCCGCGGGGGCCGAGTTAGTCAGTGGGGGTAGTTCTCCAAACTGCCACTACTCGGCTTCTTGGCGCTGTCGGAAGTCCGAACACCTCAATAACAGGAGTCTGACTCTCCCGCGCTGCCGGTAGCCTCTTCTGATCCGCCAATGACCGTATACTGCACATTTATTTTTGTTAAAAATAGCCTCGGTAGTTAACCCTCTCCGTCATCTGGAATGTTTAATCAACCGGCACCATCCCGGTCCTGTCGGTGCCGGATACCAGAGAGTTTCCTGTAATGGAGCTAACTGGAAGGGCATGGCTGCTAGAGTACAGTGTGTTTTTGGCTGTGGCTAGCTTGTTATCGTTTTGAGTTTAAATGTAATTTTGTTTCTGGTACAGGTGGAAAAAATGAACTTGAGCATCATTATGAAAGTTAAGTCCATTTTGCAACAATGTGATGTATTCCTTTACTCATCAGCCCCTTTGCTGTGGTGCCAATCAAAGCATCATTATTTAAATGAAGTTAAGGTGAAGCATCAGCCATGACTGCCTTACCGTACAGTGTAACACGCCCCTCTGCCATCAGCCACGACTGCCTTACCGTACAGTGTAACACGCCACGACTGCCTTACTGTACAGTGTAACACGCCCCTCTGCCATCAGCCACGACTGCCTTACCGTACAGTGTAACACGTCCCTCTGCCATCAGCCATGACTGCCTTACCGTACAGTGTAACACGCCCCTCTGCCATCAGCCATGACTGCCTTACCGTACAGTGTAACACGCCCCTCTGCCATCAGGTGTTGCTGCTGCATGTTTAAGACATTTTTAAACAAAACTTCAAACTTATGGTCAAACTTTATCCAAAAATTAAAAACTTGCTGTTTATTTGGACAATAGGGAAGGAATAAAGGGGCACATCAGACCATTCCCTCCCTGACTGGCCTCTGGAATTCTTTGATGGAAAAAAAGCGACAACATTTTTGAGCATTACTTAACGAGAGCAAGTTGAACAGCACTTTGAGAATCCACAGCATTAAACTGCCCATAACTTGGAACTAAACTGCCAAACTAAACTGGTACCTAAGCTCCTATCGGTGCACTTTATTAAAATTAAAAAAACAAAAACAAATGAAAACATTTCATCCTAGATGTGGCCAGGGAAAGTCTTCGTAATGTTACAACTGATATTGTGTCTTCTGAGAATTAAGTAAACTAATTGGCATCTTATTGTGCCTTTGTTCTTGGTGCAGAAATATCTGCTATCCTAATGTGCTGCAGTCAGCCGTGGTTCAGTGGGTGGCACTCTCTCCTCTGAGTCAGAAGGTTGTGGGTTCAAAGTCCCACTCCAGGAACTTGAGCACAAATCTAGGCTGACACTCCAGTGCAGTGCCGAGGGAGTGCTGCACTTTCGGAGGTGCCATCTTTCGGATAAACTGTGGCCCCGTCTGCTCTCTCAGGTGGACGTAAAAGATCCCATGGCACTATTTCGAAGAAGAGCAGGGGGAGTTATCCCCGGTGTCCTGGGGCCAATGTTTATCCCTCAATCAGCATCACTGAAACAGATTATCTGGTCATTATCGCATTGCTGTTTGTGGGAGCTTGCTGTGCGCAAATTGGCTGCTGCGTTTCCCACATTACAACAGTGACCACACTTCAAAAGTACTTAATTGGCTGTAAAGCGCTTTGGGACGTCCGGTGGTCGTGAAAGGCGCTATATAAATGCAAGTCTTTCTCAGTGTAACTTTTTTTGGGAGCACAGTAGCCAGCAGGTGCAACACCCACCATTTCGATAAGAATGACTTTTAATTTGAACACTTTCTTTTGGATGCTGCAATCTTACATCTGAAATTGCTATTTCATTGCACTCACTAAACGTTGTGCTTTTTTTGCTTTTTCTCTCTCTCGACCAGTGATTTGTGTCGCACACACTGCTTACCCTGGGCAGGAACAAGCTGGCTCAGTTCTCCCTGCTGGACCTGTGTAGAAGTGGAGATTTGCGTTATCCGTAACTTTTTGTTGCATGAATTTAATACCAGCTCTAATACGCTGCATAATGTTCATTCAATGGCTCTTGTGGTTCAAGATTTCTTAGATTAGTGCCATTCTAATTCACTAAGTAGTAATAAAGTAGCTTTTCTGTTTGCACATTTAAAAAGCTGACCTTCAGAAGGGCACCACCTACTGATACCTGCATCATTTCTTTCCACTTCCCTCTGAAGCCATCCTTCTGGCCTTTCTGATCGGAATTGCCCATTCAGTTTTACGTTACGTACAGTTTTACTCTGCTGATTCTCAACCACTGGATTGAAACTGCTGAAACACATTTCCTGCAGGATCATGACAGCTGGCAGAGATTGGGAATCTTCATCCGATTAGTCTGGGTTGGGCGTGAACTTGGGTCTCGGAAATGAGAGGACAGGGTGTCGCCCCTTGCCCTATCGACCAGGCAAACCTCACCAAGCACTGTAGATCTGGAGCCTATAGTTGGTCAGTAAAGATATGAGCTGGGGACGTGCGTGATTGGATCTGCTGTCTGTTAAACTAGCATTTTGGAACATATACTTGGTTAACAGTTGTCAAATCCCTGACCAGCAGCCAATGGTGATTCAGACAAGTCCTTCACCCATACTGTCAGTAACCCTGACCCCTCTCCACCTTCCCCCACACTGGGGATTCAGTTTTCATTTTCACCACCTGGGACATAATCTGGTAGAGCGATCACCCACCTGTTGTTGGACCTGCCCAGGTGATGAAGACAAAAATTTAACCCCCATGTGTTCCAGGGAATTCCAAGATACTGGTCTTCAAAATGCAAAAAAACCCAAAATGAGTTTGTTTTGCCTAGGCTAATTTTAGTTCCTTTATCCATATTTTAATGCATAGAAACTGAGTTTTGTAAATGCCGCAGGGGGCGCTAATATCGGCTGGGCACAAAGCTTAGCGCCCGGCACTAATTATCGCGTCCGACTGCAAAATTCGCCTCTTTCGCCCTTGGAGGTGATTTGAGCGCTAAATCAAGCGCTACACACCTCTCTTATGGCGCTAACGCTGGGGAGCGAGGGATTACCTCAACGCTACCAAAGCTCAGGTGATGCCAATTACCATGGAAGCCAGACAGACTGGCGCCGTCCAGTTCTTAAAGGGGCGGGGTCATCTTGCTGGCCAGCCACACCCTGCTCCGAGCAGCCTTGAATCTCGACCTGGAGAGACCTCGAAAGCAATTGTGTTGGAAGCACTAATGGATAGGTCCAGGGAAAGAGCTCGGCGCTTAGGAACCTCAAAAGTGGTGCTGAGGGCCAAAACTCCTTAGGACAGCGTTAAATCTCTCCAGACATCTCTCTCCCTCTCAACATGTGTGTACCAAAAATTTTGCCAACAAGAAAAGGCAGGAAGCGCCCGCCTTTAAATAGCGCTCCCCCAGCCCCATCCCGGCTTGAAAACGTTCCCCTCTACCTGTCGTTCCTAGCAGCAGGCGCTAAGGCAGGGGGCGCGACTCAATATCCGGTCCGGGGCACTATTGAGTTGCACGCTTGACTGACGTCACGATCTGCGGGCGCAGGAGATCGCGGCGGTAGTGTTTAGCTCCGCCACAAAACGACTGGTTAATTTTGCGAGCAGCGCTAAAATCGCTGCGCTCGGGCGCTAAATTCCTAGCGCCCTGTTGGCGCCCCCCGGAGGTGCTAAGGAGAGGCGCTGACCAACCAAATTTTTCCCCACACATCTTTCTTTTTATTGATTCTCTGAATGTGGGCATTGCTGGAAAGGCCGGCATCTATTGGCTAGTGTTGACACGGAAATGGGGCTGACATTGGTCACATAAAAAGGCCCATAAAAGGGTGGACTACAAAATTAACCTGAGATTATTTGAAACCATTTACTGTACTGTGGTTTTCTGTAGGAGAACGCATCCAACTGTTCAAGTATGTGAAATCTAGAGATTCCTATAAAATAATGGCTAGATATTGTTCAACAAGGATACAACTCTTCATTTTTGACAGGTCCTGCAACTGGGTCAGTCGGAAAAACAGCATGTGAAAATTTGAAAAAAATCTCAAAGGACCATCTTTCATCATCGCAGCAAAGCTTTGTAAAGATTTAAACACGGATTTAGCAGATAATGGCATACAATGAACCATTGGAAGAAACTGGGAAGGCTACAAGGCCCGAAGTGTTCTCATTTATGCCTAATGTTAGTCTATCCTGTTCAGAAATGGCAAGTGAAAGGCATTGAACCAGGAGCCTTGGTCCATTGTGCCACTCCTACTTGACAATGAATCCATTTTTTGGAGGATTATTAACACTTCCACTGTATTTCCCTTTTTCTCATTCAAGATGGAAATACCTGTTGTTTATTTTTTTACTTTTTCTCTAGATTTTGTTGCCAATCTTCTCCCCTCCCTTGAAAGTGTTGACATCTTGCTGGGATTGAATTCCATGGGTACCAGGTACCCTCCAACACATCTACCATATGCTGTTGTGAAGAAAGGTTGAGCAGGTTGGGCCTATACTCATTGGAGTTTAGAAGAATGAGAGGGGATCTTATTGAAACATATAAGATTCTGAAGGGGCTTGACAGGGTAGATGCAGAGAGGATGTTTCCCCTCGTGGGGGAATTTAGAACTAGGGGCATAATTTCAGAATAAGGGGACACCCATTTAAATCGGAAGTGAGGAGGAATTTCTTCTCAGAGGGTTGTGAATCTTTGGAATTCTCTTCCCCAGAGAGCTGTGGAGGCTGGGTCATTGAATATATTTAAGGTGGAGATAGACAGATTTTTGAATGATAAGGGAGTCAAGGGTTATGGGGAGCGGGCAGGGAAGTGGAGTTGAGGCCAAGATCAGATCAGCCATGATCTTATTGAATGGCGGAGCAGGCTCGAGGGGCCAAATGACCTCCTCCTGTGTCTTATGTTCTTATGTTATATACACGTGAGCTTTGACTATAAACATTGACAGCTATTTGTTTGTGAGGGCATCAGAGCTGAGCCTGATCCTATTCTCACCTGAGATCTACATGTGCAGTTACTGTTGGGGGTGGAGCCATAGCCAGGGCCTCCGTGCATTGGGGTATTCCCAGGCTGCCACTAGCAGAGGTATGCCTATAATTTGTTTCTACGGAGAAGTGGAGTCTGGCACTTGGTAGCCACCCTGGAGCTAATCTCTGGCCAGACTTTCTGGCCATGGTAAATATCCCTACCAATAGGTAATTATTGGCAGCCTTCACCCGCCACCCGCCCCATTTTAAAGTCAACATGTCAGCAGCTGAGGTTCCTGGCAGGGTAATCCCTATATAAGTGCTAGGATTGTTGGCCAGTGGATTTTTGTGGCCATCACATTTTGAAGAATATAGAATGGCACCTCAGCGCTCAACCTATATCCCACTTTGTGTGAATGGATCACTAATGACCACCAACCAACTCCACCAAAACATATTTAACTAGTCATTCATCTCATTGATTTTTTGGGATCTTGCTTTGTGCAAATTGCCTTCAGAATAGAGGTGACTACACTTAAAAAGTAATCCATTGGCTGCAGCGCCCTTTGGGACGTCCTGAGGACGTGAAAGGTGCTATTTGAATGCAATCGTCTTGAGTAGATTATGACTTGGTGGCACAAGATTAGGGGGGTCACACCATACTGCACCTTTGCTCCACTATGCACCCTTTGCAGAAGTTCTTGGGCACATTCTTGCTTACTATTGACAATTCTTTTGTGAATGGCAGCTCTATAGAATGGGGGCTCGAAGGGCTGTATGACCTACTCCTGCTCCTAATTCTTATGTTCTTAACATCAGAAATAGGAGCAGGAGTAGGCCATATGGCCCCTCGAGCCTGCTCACCATTCAATAAGTTCATGGCTGATCTTCGACCTTCACTCCACTTTCCCGCCCGGTCCCCATATTCCTTGATTCCCTTAGAGTCCAAAAATCTATCCATCTCACCCTTTATTATACTAATGACTGAGCATCCACAGCCCTCTAGGGTAGAGAATTCCAAAGATTCACAACCCTCTGCGTGAAGAAATTCCTCCTCCTCTCAGTCCTAAATGGCCGACCCTTATCCTGAGACTGTGACCCCCCTAGTCCTAGACTCTCCAGCCAGGGGAAACATTCTCTCCGCCTCTACCCTGTCAAGCCCTCTCAGAATCTTATGTTCCAATGAGATCACCTCTCATGCTTCTAAACTCCAGAGAGTATAGGCCCAATCTACTCAATCTCTCCTCATAGGTCAGTCCTCTCATCCCTTGGTTGCAATATGTTGTGATAGTTGCCCTCTGTTCCTAGTACAGATGATACTTATGTTTGATTTTTATTTTCCACCCTTTTCCTTTTCTGTAGCAGATCATGGTTCCTTACTTTCTAATCGGGAAGCCCATGACCTGCACATAACCTCCATTCATTGCTGACACCAAGTATCTCACAGTTGTGTGTGCAGTGACATCTGGGAACAGTTTCAGACATTTTTGCTGTCTCGTTATCCATGTGATGATTTTGTCATTATGGTTTCAGTCCAGTCCCTTGTGAGTATGTGGAACACTAATGGGCTAAATGCAACTTTGTGCACATAAGCCAGCAATTGGATTCTCTTTCCCGTTTTTAAAATCGGGCGACGTTGACATTTTGCTGTTGGTTCGTTGTCAAGAGTAGGAACTGTTTAAAGAGAAAACCATGGCTACCGCACAGACGGTGATCCTATTGCACGCTGCAGGTAATGGGTCCTGGTGGATATGCTCTGTTGGTGATCCTGTTTATGATGCCTGTGGTGGCCATTAGCATGCATGGGTTGCTATTTTCCCCCCATTCTGCTGTAATTCACAAAAGGATTTGGCCCAAAAACTTCTGCACAGCGTGCATAATGGAGCAAAGGTGCAGTATGGTGTGACCCCCTAATCTTGATATTTGGGGTTTTGATGAGTCTTGCATGCAGTTAATGCATAGACTCCATCCCTATTAAATTGGGGCCTTGCAGTACATCATTTTGTGCGCTATTGGCTACATTATAGTTGCACAATTTTCTTTTAAGTTTTTTTTTCAATTGCAGGAGCAAGTAATTGTTTTGTTACATTATTCAGTCAAGGGTGTAGAATCCTTTTATTTTTGCCCCAGCCCTCTTCGGTCTCCTTAGCCCCTATATCATTTGAGGCTAAGTACTTACCTCAACGTAAGTTCTGTAATTTTTTTTCTCTCAATTTTGTTTTAAAAATTAAAATAATTCCAGGGCCTCACAGGACAATCTATATCCATTAATTTTACTGCGAGGGGAGCGGATGACCTAGAGTGAGGGGATTCACTTGCACTGTGCCTGTACCACACCATTGAATATATTCTACCTGTTGTGTTTTAGTCTATTTATGAACTGTTTTCAGCTGGTTTCTTTTCCCTCTGTCTTTTCTGCGTTCATCACATCTGTAAATAAAGGACACCACACTTTCCCTTTAACAAAAAAACTCCTTTCAATCCCTTTGTCTGTATTTTGGAAGTTTGCATGATTAATATGTAGAGGATGGTACAATGATGATTTTGCCCCTGGAGCAGACAATCTACACCACCAGCACGCACATTCAGAATGTTATACAACCTGTGGAGGTTAGTGCTTTCCATCCAAGAGATATATCTAGATGTTAAATCTTCATGACCTAGAATAACTGAGCAGAGATAAGGTGAGAGTCTCCTCATCAGAAAAGCTCTTACCAAACCAGAATTGAGTAATGGTTAATATCAACCACATTTCTACATAAAACCACCATTCTGCATAAGTGAAAACAGTGTGAAGGACAAGAAAAGACCATGGCCTAGAAATTCAGTATAGCCACTTTTGGGGCGGTAAATTCGGGCGGGCGCTAAAGTTAGCGCCCGCCGGAAAGTGGAGGCCACTTCGCCGATATTCAGTAGCTTTGGCCAAGGAGTTTGGGCGAGCGCTGAAACTGGCGTTGCACCCCTATCTTTAGGCGCTAAGCCGGCGGTGCAGAGTGATAACGCCGAGGCCGGGCGCAGCGCAGGTGCGGTCATGTTTTGATTGACAGCAGACACCCTGACGCCGGCCAGCTCTTAAAGGGGGAAGGGTCGACTTGGTCTGCTGCCACGCCCTGGATACTGCAGCCCTCCAGCTAGGCCTGAACACTGCTGCTGGACCCAAATAGCGCCTGAAGCCATGCAGAAGGCCCGTGAACGAGCGCAGCGCTTCTCAGAGCATGCTTTGAGGGTGCTGCTTAGGGGTTTGGAGAAGAGAAGAGATATCTTGTGCCCGGACAGTGGCAAGAAGGCTCCCAGGAGGCAGTACAGGAGAGCCTGGAGGGAAATCGCCCAGAGGGTCACAGCCAACAGCGATGTCCCCAGGACTGGTGACCAATGCCGCAAGAAGTTCAACGACCTCACTCGGTTGGTCAGGGTGAGTACCTTTTCCAGTGTCCTCCTCATCCTTGCATGTGCACCTCACATTATGGGCAAAGGGACCTCAAAGGCCTAATGGCTAGCCCTCCTCCAGCAGCTATGGCACTGGCATGATCATCAGTAGCACTTTCTGCACTGGCCAAGCTATTCGACCATGGGAGGCAGTGAACACAACAACAGGGCACCACACTGTACTTAGAGGCCGTCCTTTCTCTTGCAGGCCAAGCTGGCGCAGAATCTGAAGAGCCGGACTGTCACCGGGGGAGGCCATGTCCAGTTCCAGGAGCTCAGTGACCTGGAGGAGCGCGTGGCTCGACTCATGCGTGCCCGGGTGATTGGCCCCGTTGCTATTGGAGATGCCGACCCTGTGCTGGGCCCCAATGGTAAGGACATGACCGTTTGGACCTCTCTCGTTCCCCTTGCGCTTCAGATCTACATCCTTTGCCACTGTCCCACCAATGCGCATAATGCCACCACTCATGCCTCCCTCGCTGACACCCTGTCCTCACTCTAAAGCTACTCTTGCGCCTTCCTGCTTTCAGCTGGTGAGGAGGAGGTCCCTGAAGCCGCGAGTGTCAGTCCCTCGGAAGAGGAGGACGACGAGGACCAAGAGGAAGGCGGCACATCGGGGGAACCCTCATCCGCGCCAGGGGATGGCAGTGGAGGGGACACGTCTTGCCTGGAGGAGAGCCAGGGGGAAGTGTTGCAGGGGGGTGTAGCTCCTGTGCCCAGTGGCGTCCAGCCACGCGGGAAGGGTCGGGCAGCACGGCTGCCTTCTCCCCAGAGGGGGGGGAAGTGTTGCAGGGGAGGGCAGTTGCTGGGTCCGGTGGCGTCCAGCCACGCGGGAAGGGTCGGCCAGCTCGGCGGCCTTCTCCCCAGAGGGAGAGTCCGGCCTCCAGTCCGGAGACGGTCCTCGCCCAGGAGGTGCGCCTCCTTGATCAAATGTCCGCGGATTTGGAGCGGCGCCACACCGAGTTCATGGGGGTTGTGGGACAGTTGCCTCAGGCCATTGAGTCCCTGGCTCATAGTGTGGCCGATTTCGGGGACTCACAGGCCAGGGGTGTCGAACAACTCGCGGCAGCACAGGACGCGAGTCGAGAGTTCATGAGTGGTGCCGTGCAGACACTGGCTGGTCTGATGCGGGCACAGACCAGGGCAGTACGGGCACTCACTTCTGCCACACTCGCTGTGTCACGGACGCATCGCCAGGGCACCCGCCGCGCTGCTGCAGCACAGCGGACTGGCCTTCACCAGATTGCTGCGCTTGCTGCAGTGCCAGCCCGGCCGAGTGCCAGTGTCTCTGGCGACCAGCGAGCGCCTGGCATCAGCCAGCTTGCCCCCATTGCTGCAGCCGCCACTGCCACTCCCCCAGCAAAGCTGCGACGAGCTGCTGGAGAGACTGATGCTGCCCAGCCACAGCTGCAGCAGTCAGCAGCCGGTCCCTCCAGGGCCGGACCTCGTCTAGGCCGACCCCCAAGGGCATCTGCCGTCACGCTTTGTGCCCCTCGGGAGCCTTCCCCCAGCCTTGCAACACCCACAGGGCCCAGGTTGAGGCGGAGCAGCAGGTCGGGCAGGGGCCGGAGAAGCCTGCACAAGGACTCGCCCTCTCGGCACACCAAGTAGAGTGTGTTGCCAAATGTTTTTTTAGATGGGGGTGTTTGTGTTCTGTATGGGGGGGTTTGTCTTGGTAAGGCCGAGGATGAAGGCCAATTGGATGGACAAGTTTTGTTATTCCTCCCCAGGTTGTGGGAGTGAGATATGTTTTTGACTGTTTTTTGGGGGGTGTTGTCTGTTTTTGTGTTTCATGTGGGAAGGGCCCTGAGTTTGTTAAATAAAGCTTTTTATTTATTCAGCTTGTCCATGTGTCATGTTTCAAGTGGTTGTTGCGTTAACCGGCTGAGGGCTTGCGGAGCGGCTGCATTCAGGTGCGTTCATTGCCACAAGCCATTCCCTGAGAGGGGGCCTAGAAGTGTCGTTCAATAAGCCGCCGGCGGACGGCCCTTGGACCTTGTGGCTCCCTCCTGGGCTGGTACTCCTCCTCCTCCTCCTCCTCCTCCTCATGGTCCTCCTGCTCGTCCTCCTGAGGTGGTGGTCCAACGTGAGGTGGCAGTGCCGGAGTCCTGCGGATAGCCAGGTTGTGCAGCATGCAGCAAACGACGACGAACTGGGAGACTCTATCCGGCGAATACTGTAGAGATCCGCCGGAACGATCCAGGCAGCGGAACCGTTGCTTGAGGACGCCAATCGTTTGCTCTATGATGTTCCTTGTGGCTTGATGGCTTTCGTTGTATGCCTCCTCAGCAGGGGTCCTGGGCGCGCGGAGCGGGGTCATGAGCCAT
The DNA here is from genome assembly GCF_052327205.1 of Somniosus microcephalus. Lineage (NCBI taxonomy): Eukaryota > Metazoa > Chordata > Chondrichthyes > Squaliformes > Somniosidae > Somniosus > Somniosus microcephalus. The sequence continues at coordinate 40,437,750 of NC_141008.1, forward strand.
GTACACAAAGGGTAGCCCTTGTCCCCGATAAGCCATCCCCTTGGGGGAGGCTGTGCCTGGAACATGTCAGCCACAGTAGTCTGGCGCAGGATAAATGCATCGTGGCTGCTTCCTGGAAAGCGGGCATTGACAGCTAGGATGCGCTGCCTGTGGTCACACACCAGCTGTACATTGAGGGAATGGTAGCCCTTCCGGTTGCGGTAATCCTCGGCATTGTCGATAGGTGCCTGCATAGCCACATGCGTGCAGTCAATGGCGCCCTGCACCATGGGGAAGTCGGCGATCCTGGCAAATCTGACTGCACGCTGCTCCTGCCTCTCTAGGGTCATGGGGAAGGAGATGAATTGGTGTCTCCTTGCGAAAAGGGCATCGGTGACCTGCCGGATGCAGCGATGCACGGCGAACTGGGAGATGTTCGCTATGTCCCCAGCAGCGGCTTGGAAGGAGCCGCTTGCATAAAAGTTCAGAGCCACCGTGACCTTCACTTCCACCGACAGAGACGTCCTGCACATCAGCTGTGGACGCAGATCTCTGTGAAGCAGCTGGCAGATCTCTGCAACCACCTCCCTTCTGAAGCGCAGCCTCTTCACACAATGCGCGGCAGTCATGGTGAGATAGGACACCTGCTGCCAGTATTCCCTGAGTGGGTAAGGCCTACGTTGCCGACGCCTGATGGCCCCTCTGCATCTAGGCATGGCTGCCCCTCTCACACAGCGTCTGCGAGCCCTTCGCACATAATGCTGGAACTGAGGGTTGGAACCCCATGCAGCCCCCATAATATACGTGTGATTTCACTGTTTGCAATGAGTCAAATTTCCAAGCTCTGGCCAGAAGCCAAAAATACCTCTCCTATGTTGTCCCAAATCAGTAAGGTCTGTTCCTTGGTCTCTGTCCAGAAATCCAAAGCACTAAAGTCATTGCAGCAAAATGGCTGGCCTTTATAGTCCAGTCTGAGTGCCCTTTAATTAGCGCTCCCTGAGGCCCGCAGGGCCTCTGCTGCGTTCCACTTCACAGTTCTTAACAGCGCCACGCCCACATTGGGCGGGCGCCACTGAAGTTCTGGTTTGGGGCGCACAAACAGCGTTGCACGACGAAATGACGTCATAAGCTGCGTGCGCAGCTGAGCGGGCGCAAACACTTTGCGCCGGCGCTAACTGTCAACTGAAGTTGGGCGTAGGCGCAGATCGGCCTGCGCCCGGGCGCTAAGTGCCTAGCGCTCGAAATCTACTCCTCTTATGGCGCTAACGGCTGGCGAACGCAACTGAATTTCTAGGCCCATAGGTCCATTGAAGCATCTCACTTTGCTATCCTAACTCTTCCAGTTTAGCATCCAGCTGCATTTTGAATGTTCCCACTGTTCTTGATTCCACTATCTTGCCTGGCAGATTATTCCAAACATTTACCATCTTTTGAGTAACAAAATTCTTCCTAATATCTGTTCTTAAGTGTACTCTTTATTAATTTAAATCCATGTCCTCTGCCTACATTGAGTTACTTGGTATTCTGGGTTTACCTAACCTGTACTATTTAAATATTCTGAATACCTTGATTTTACGTATCTCCTTAACTTCTTTCTCGATATGTTGAAATATATTTTTGTTTAACTAATAATTTCTGATGACATAAGAAAAAGTCAAGGATGAGAAAAGGCCATTCAGCTCACCGAGTTCAAGTCACCTAGCCTAGCAACCAACTTATCTGGAACTTCCCAAGCTCTTTGATTCCATTACTTATCTAATAGAATATTCTAAAAGCTTATCACCGCTTTGAGGTTTTTTTTCTGTTTTAAGTTTACTTTTTACTATTTCTTTTGGTTCTCAGGATGTGGGCAACACTGGCAAGTCTGCATTTATTGCCCATCCCTATTTGTTATGAGAACATGTTGGTGGGCTTCTCCTTGAGCCACTGCACTTCTTGCGGTGAAAGTCCTTCTTTGATGTTGTTAGGTAGGGAATTCCAGGATACTGATCCAGCAATAATGAAGGAACGATGATATATATCCATGTCAGAATGGTGTGCGACTTGGAGGAGAACTTGGAGGTGATGGCATTCCCATTACACTGTTGCTCTTGTTCTTTCCAGTGGTAGAGATTACAGGGCTGGGAGTTGTTGTTGAAGTAAGCTTGGTGGGTTTCTGTAGTGCATCTTGTAGATAGTATGTATTACAGCCACAGAATGCTGGTGGTGGAGGTGGGTGGACAATGAATCCAATGTTAGAGACATCGATCAATTGTGAATGGTGTTGATCTTCTTGAGCGTTGTTGCCACTGCGCCCAGCCAAGCGAGCGGTGAGTTTTCCATCACATTCCTGACTTGAACCTTGATGATGGAGAGGTTTTGAGTGGTCAGGAGGTGAGCCAGTTATCACAGAGTATCCAGCCACTGTCCTCTTTTACTGATTTAAATTTATGTCCTACTGATCTGACTAATCTTAAAGTAGTATTTTGGCTTCACATTATCTATTGTAATACTTTATGAATGTTAATGAGATTACTTCTTAATCTTCTCTCTATGAAGCTTAAGCTTCTTTATTCTTTCCTCACATTTCATCCCCTTTACTCTTGGAATCATCCATGTTGCTCTTCTCTGTGCCCTCTCTAAGCAACATATCAGTGATGTCCGTATGGTCCGTGCAACACCAACAGCAACTTGTATTTATATAGCGCCTTTAACGTAATAAAATGTCCCAAAGTGCTTCACAGGAGCAATATCAAACAGAACTTGACACCAAGCCACATAAGGAGTATTAGGACAGGTTTAGGGAGGGTATTCGAGAGCTTGGGGCCTCGGCAGCTGAAGGAACGGCTGCCGATGGTGGCGCGATGAAAATCAGGGATGTGCAAGAGGCCAGAATTGGAGGAGCGCAGAGATCTCAGATGTTTGTAGGTTATTGTTGAGTCTGTGTGTCCCAGTTATGCTTATGATCAATCACTGGACACAGACAACAAGAATAACTTTTAACAGGTCTTTACTATTCGGAGGTCAGGGCTGAACTGCCCAGCAAATCCCTACACAACACTTATATACCGGTGTGGTCACCACCGGTATTACAGTATACAGCAGCCAAGAGAAAGTAGTACATCTCTTAAGGTAGTTCTCTTAAGGTGGAACAGGTTACATACACCACAATCCTCCCTTTTTAGCTTAACAGTTATATCCCCATTTAACATAACATAATAACATATATATATACAACTTCATGCAAAACAGTTCAAAGATTCAGTCTCTGAGGAGGCCTCCTGATTCGAGTTGGATAACGCCTTTCAGGGGTCTCTGATTCTCGTTGCTGGGGTGACTCACCTAGTTGGTCTCTTATGGATTGGACATCATCATCAGGTACATTCACTTCTGAGGTAGATGCTTCAGGTTCACTAACTTCTTCCACGGTTGTCTCTGCCGTAACCATGGGTTCGACCCTTGTTCTCGATTCTACCAGTTGGTCAGCATGACGCCGTATTACATTTTCACCAATATCTACCGTGTACATCAGGGGTCCTTGTCTGGCCCGAATTGTTCCAGATTGCCATTTCTCGTTTTTATAGTCCCGGGCTAACACTGGTTGTCCTATTTCGAAACTCCGAGTGGTCTTGTTATTTATATGCTGGAACTGTTTGTTTTCAACTTCCCTCCGCACATTTGGTTTTAACTTCCCTCCGCACATTTGGTTTTAACAAGTCCAACCTGGACCGCAACCTCCTGTTATAGAACATCATGGCAGGACTTTGGTTTGTCACTGCATGAGTGGCGTTTCGATATGCCAGAAGGAATTTGTCCACCTTGTGTTGTAGTGGAATCTGATCTTCGCTCATGGCCTTTATTGCTTTTTTGAACGTTTGTACAAATCTCTCGGCCAACCCGTTTGTAGCCGGATGATATGGGGCAGAGGTATAATGTTTCACCCCATTCTTCTTCATGAATTTCTGGAATTCTTCTGACACAAACTGCGGTCCGTTGTCTGAACATATTTGTTCTGGCAATCCATTTCTTGCAAATATCGTTCTTAGCACCGCGATCGTCTTTTCCGAGGTAGTGGTAGTCATCTTAATCACTTCTGGCCATTTAGAATGTGCGTCCACCGCAATTAAAAACATGGAGTCCATGAATGGACCAGCAAAGTCAATATGTACACGTTGCCATGGGGTTGAAGGCCATTCCCATGGATGCAGCGGTGCAATCGGAGGTGCATTTTGCACTTTTTGGCACCCTGAGCAGCTTTTTGTCAGATCCTCTATCTGTTGGTCGATACCCGGCCACCACACAAGTCCTAGCAAGGCTTTTCATCTTGACTCCCCCCAGATGACCTTCATGCAGTTCCTTTAGAACTCTCTCCCTTAACTTAGGAGGAATAATCACCCTTGTTCCATACATCAATGTTCCTTGACAGACGGACAGCTGTTCTCGTCTTGCTGAGAATGCCGGTAACAGTGGATCACCATGTGCTGGCCATCCCTTCACTGTCACTTCGTAGACCCGGGACAGTGTCGGGTCGTTCCTGGTTTCTCTTTCAATACTTGCATTGGTGACTGGTAAACATTCGATGATGGTCAAGTGAAATAACTCAACAGGGTCAACCGTCGGTGCCTCCTCCTCTGTAGGTAGTGGCAGGCGCGACAGCCCATCAGCATTACCATGCTGCTTTGTACCTTTGAATTCAATCTGATATTGATGTGCCCCTAGGAAAAGGGACCATCTCTGGAGTCTCTGTGCTGTCATCACCGAAACACCCTTCTTAGGGTTAAAAATGGATACCAATGGCTGGTGGTCTGTCAGAAGCGTAAACTTTTGGCCCTGCAGGTAATGATTAAACTTCTTTACTCCCCACACAAGGCTGAGAGCCTCCCTATCTATCTGAGCATAGTTGCGCTCCGCGGAGGTCAATGATCTGGATGCGAACGCGACTGGCCTCTCCAGGCCATTTGGCAACTTGTGTGAGAGTACTGCCCCAATACCATATGGAGAAGCATCACAAGCCAAACGAATAGGCAGCGTTGGGTTGAAGTGAGCCAACACTTCCTCTGAGGTGATCAATGCCTTGCTTTTGCGAAAGGCCCTCTTACAGTCCTCGCTCCACTTCCATGGTACTCCCTTCTGCAAAAGAGCGTTCAGCGGGTGCAGCACCGTGGCTAAATTTGGCAGAAACTTATGGTAATAGTTAATCAACCCTAGGAACGACCTCAACTGGGATACATTATCCGGAGCGGGAGCCTTCACAACAGCTTCGATCTTGTCAGGAGACTTATGAAGCCCCTCCTGGTCAATGACATGACCACAGTACGAGATCCGCTTCTGAAAGAACTCACATTTCTGGCGATTAACTCGAAGTCCATATTCTTTCAATCTGGTGAGCACCAGTTCCAAATTTGCAAGGTGTTCCTCGTCATCATCTCCTGTAATCAGAATATCGTCCAGGTAACATTGTGTGCCTGGAATTCCCTGTAATACCTGCTCCATGGCCCTCTGCCAAATTGCTGGAGCCGATGCCACTCCAAAAACCAGTCTATTATACCGGTACAAGCCTCTATGCGTGTTGATCGTGAGATACTGGCGTGACTCTTCCTCAACCCATATGTAAGTACGCCTGCGCCAGGTCTATCTTGGTGAAGTGTTTCCCGCCAGACAACGAAGCGAAGATATCCTCAATCCGCGGAAGCGGATACTGCACCGTGTGAAGCACCGGATTAACAGTGATCTTGAAATCTCCACAGATGCGAACCTTCCCCGGTTCCCCCGGCTTGTTGCTCGATGAACGCTTCATGACTGGGACAATGGGCGTAGCCCACTCACTCCAGTCTACCTTAGACAGTACTCCTGAACGTTCTAGCCCTTCCAGCTCAGCTTCCACAGCAGGTCGTATCACATAAGGTACCGGTCTGGCTTTGAAAAATTTCGGGTTTGCATGTTCTTCAACCTTGATGTTTGCCGTAATTCCTCTCGGTGTTCCCAGTCCCTGTTGGAACACCTCTTTAGCATCGTCCAATATTCTGGACAATCGCTTAGGTTTGACATCTTTTTTACCGGAATCTACCGTTAGTGCTTTTAAGGAATGCCAGTCCATATTTATTTTCCTAATCCACTCCCGTCCCAGTAGTGGTGGACCTCCCTCAGGTAGCACATATAAGTCCATTCCTCGGCTTTCTTTGCCCTTGTGGACCACCTTTACCTCTATCTTCCCGATGGGGTATACTCTTTGCCCCGTGTATGTTTTCAATACAATCTCTGTATCCCGTAGGGGAATATGTGGGAATAACCTTTTGTAATCTTGCTTATTCATGACCGTCAATGCCGATCCAGTGTCCAATTCCACCTTCACTTGGACTCCTGCTATCTGAAGTGTGACCCAAATTGTTTGGTGGTCTGCTTCCTTACCAACATTGTGTACTCTTAGACTACCCAGTTCATTACTGCTGGAGTCTGAATCTGACTTCTGTTCGTTCGAACTGTTCTCTGTCACCTTGTGTACCTTTCTGTACTTTTCCTGCGGTGACTTTTTGTTGCTGGTCTTCTTTCCTGACCGGCATACTTTAGCTATGTGACCAAGCCTGCCACATTTTCTGCATTCCTGATTTTTGAACCAGCACTGGTTCTGATCGTGCGTTGTCTTTCCACAATGATAACATTTTACTGTACCCAAGACCATTTGATTGGTGCTGAGTTCCGGTGACCGTAGCTGCATTTCCGCCGTGCCTCTCGCTGCGGCTTCTTGCGATGCTGCAATAGTGACAGCTTTATCAAGCGTAAGATCATTCTCCTCAAGCAGTCGCTTTTGTGTTCCTTCTTTTAACAATCCACACACAAATTTATCTCTCAGCGCATCTGCTAGTCCTGTTCCAAACTGACAGTACTTCGATAGCTTACACAGTTCAATTAAAAATTCAGCGTTGCTTTCGTCTTTCAGCTGCGTTCTTCTGTAAAATTTTAATTGTTCCGCTATCATCAGCGGCGTGGGGTTTAAATGATTTTTCAGGACAGTAACAATATTCGCGAAAGTCTGATCCGCCGGTTTATTTGGTGATAGAAGGTGCTTCAATAGCCCGTATGTCTTCGCACCCATTGAGCTTAATAAGGTTAGTGCTTTCTCATCATCTGGTACCTTATTTGCTTTACAATAAACTTCCATGCATTCTACATATGTGGTCCAATCTTCGATATCGCTATCAAAGGTATTAATGTTCCCATGTTTAGGCATCCTTGCAAGTTTTTAAATTTTTCTTTTTCTCAAAATGGCGGCTTCCCGCGCTTGTCTTCTTCCCCCGCCTACTAAAATGGCGGCTTCCTGCGCTTGGCGGTCTTTCCCGCGCTCGTCTTCTTCCCCCGCCGACTACAATGGCGGATTCCCGCGTTTGCCTTCTTCCCCCGCTGGCTGCAATGGCAATTGCCGTGCTGCTGCCGTTCTCGCCTCCCCAGCGGTTCTCAATTCCCCGACGCTGCTTTGCCTTGCAGCCCGGTCCTTTACACCGGCTGCGTTTGAGTTCTCCGCGGCTCTCGTGCCTTAAGCTGCCCCAGTCGCTGCGCTTCTCGGCCTCGATTGCAGCCTGGCCCTTTTTACCGGCCGTGGTCGAGTTCTCCGCCCTTATTCCTCCGTTTTACCTCCCCTACTCCACAGCCAACGCGGCCGACTTTCTGCTCGTGTCGCTGATCGGCTTACCCACCACCGTGGTAGAAGGGATGATCATTGCCTGTCGCTGATGGAGGGCTTCGTGGTCAGAATTTTTCTTTTTAACCCGGGTTCTCGATGCCTCCCGTGCGATGGTGCTCAGCAGGATGATGAGGGCGGATGCCTCTTCTCGACGCCCGTTCTGAGGACGAAGCTGCCTTGGATGTAAAACTGCCGCAGGGTAAGATCGGACTCGTCGCCACTGTTAAGTCTGTGTGTCCCAGTTATGCTTATGATCAATCACTGGACACAGACCACAAGAATAACTTTTAACAGGTCTTTACTATTCGGAGGTCAGGGCTGAACTGCCCAGCAAATCCCTACACAACACTTATATACCGGTGTGGTCACCACCGGTATTACAGTATACAGCAGCCAAGAGAAAGTAGTACATCTCTTAAGGTAGTTCTCTTAAGGTGGAACAGGTTACATACACCACAGTTATAGAGATGGAGGAGGTTACAAAGATAAGATGGGGTGAGACCATGGAGGGATTTGAAAGCAAAGATGAGATTTTTTAAAATCGAGGCGTTTCTGGACTGGGAGCCAATGTAGGTCAGCGAGCACAGAGGTGATGGGTGAACGGGACTTGGTGCGAGTCAGGAGACGGGTAGCAGAGTGTAGCATACAGTGTGCATGCTGACATCACTGATGCAATGTGGGCACATCTCCGGTCTTGATATTTTTAAGAAAATGATTGGAAATTTCACAGTTTTTTTTCCTGAAATTCAGAAGGAAACTTTTTACCAATTTGCTACCCCCAAAAAAATTCTGGAATTTGTTGGTGGAAAATTGGATGGCGAAAAACCCTGGGTAAATTCAGGGAAAATAATTGCAAAGAACATGCAAGGGATATGTGTAATCAAGCTAAATGACGAGACACAATGATTCACACTGTTTATGGACACTGATTTTATGGCACTAAACATCAGACTCTCTCTTCACCCCTATCTAGTTTTCTTTTACTTAAAAGTTAAATTGATACATTATGAAGAATATAATGCTCACAGCATAACCTAAGAGATGTTCCAGGTCCCCTTAAAAAAAAAAGACTCCAAGTTGCACAGCCTTCGTTTCTTTTCCTGTCAATTTGGGGCCAAAGATGTACAGCAATACATCCGTGACGTCAGTGCTGCATGCTGACATCACTTATGCAATGTGGGCACATCTCTGGACTTTTCAGAGGTTTTTTTCCCTCAAAGTCCAGGAATTTATTGGTGGAAGATGGTTTAAAAACAGATTCCTAATTATAATAAAATCCTGAGAAGACCAGTTAAGAACTAATTCTGCTGAAGATGGTAAGTAGAAACTGATCTCAAAGGAGTTGTATGCATCTGTTTTTAATTTTTTGACTATGCTCTTGTCTTTGTTTTTAAGCAAATAAAAAAATAATTTGAATAATTCTTAATCCAACTGATTCAGACCCTCTTCTACTGCATCTGGATCAGAGTGACGGAAGTAATAGTAAGCCTTCCATCAGTCACTATACTGTCATGTAGACTGGGAAACGGAGTCGGGCTACAGCTGTAGTTAGCTCACCCCTCCACCTTCAAAATGTTGGTGGCTCCAATAGTACTTTATATTAATGAAAATGTCATAAATATACATATTCAATGACGTAAGAAAACTACTAGGCACTTGGTCTAAGCGTTAAACAAAACTTTAATCAACTGTTTTTCAACATGGAGATCTAGTTGTGTCCTTCACTGGTTCCTGTTAAAGAATGTCCTGAGCAAGCTGGGCCCATGCCCAACTATTTATACTCTCCCTGGACAGCGCCACCAGCAGGCCGCCCAGTATTATTTCATAAGTCATTTCCACATGAATTGACAAGATCCATGTCATTCAATATTATTCATTTGTACTGGGTGGGTGCTGGACTCTCCATATTAGCAATTGGTGGGTCAGGACATGCAGATTCTTCAAGTGGGCTCTGCCATAATAGATATTAATAACCGAGGAGCTTTAGACCATCCTTCCTATTACTGTAAGGTTAATGATCACAATAACAGTCACAAACTGCTTCTGTTTCTCACATTAGAAATTGGCATTCACTTCCCGTCTGTAGCAAGCAGCCAGCAACTCCAGAACATTAGCCGTGTTTTTGCTCCAGTAGAAATGGCATCTACGAAATGTTGTTCCCTGGTCTATTGTTTAATGCAATTTTAATCAGCTCATAGCTTGTCACTAATAACCTCTCCAGCTGATTTCTGTAACCCAGTCTGCATTCCGCTGCTTCCAGCCTGAGCAGGAGCAGTTTCTAAAAGGAAAGGACTTCAAAATTATATATTTATCTTCAAAGTAACACAATCCACACTTAATTTCTTGTTCATTTTACTGCTTTCTCTTGCTTTCATACCAAATGCTTGTGTAGCACGCCCTGGATTAATTCATACAGTGATTCCTAGGAGACTGTTGATGAATGTGTGAGGCTCCAATCTTACTGAAGACAGAGGAAGGGTTTGTGCTGGTGGAAATTTCCAACCCTGGCTGGCTGTAAACAGATAATATATTTCTCCCATGGAGTCTGAGGCGCAATAAAATATCTGCTGAATTGGTTTAGCTTTATTAAAACTGTCAGATTTAGTGCTGCTAGGACAAAAAGATAACAAGAGCCAACATACTTAAATATATTGAAATCTTCTCCTGTGACTTGTTAGCTGCTTTTTTTATATATACAGAATAAAAACAGTTTAATTTGTACAGAGGTGATAAATAAAATGTTGTTTACAACTAAGATAAACAGAATGGCATTCAGTAACTCTGCCCTGCCAAGCTGCTTGAGTGAAAAGCGCTGGCTGTTTACCAAAGAGCATGTCAAAATTAAACCACTAATTATTTCTTTTTTTTTGGCGCAGTTGTACCCTTTCTCTCTCTTCCCGCCCCCCGCCTTCCCTCTCGTGCTTTCTTCTGCTAGCTCGTTGGATGAGCTGTACTGGTGTCTGGATTGTTGAGGAGTAAGTAATTTAAGAAGGGTGAACTGCACACTTGGATTTTCTTCTGTCCGCCCCTCCCTTCAGATCTCATGCATTCTCCGTTTCCTGACAAAGAAAGACTCACATTTATATAGCGCCTTTCACAACCTCAGGATGTCTCAACCTTCATTACAGCCAATTAAGTACTTTTGAAATGTAGCCACTGTAGTAGTGTAGGACTTAAAGGCTTCCTGGAAAACTGAACCACAGGGTTTTCCAACACCTATTTGGGATGTCACTTCCTCAAAAACAGTCCAGGAAATTGGTCAGGCAGGATTACCCCTTCTGAAACCAGGTTGGCTGCTATTTACGAGGGTATTTTCATAGAGGTTTGTTTCTAACAATTCATTGAATTATTTTGCCAGTTATTGATGCAAGTCTAGTGGATCTGCAATTCCATGGGTTTGTTTTGTTGCCTTTTCTGAAACCTGAAACCATGGAGGCATTTTTCCAATTGATTGGGACCTACCATGTATTCACTGAATCTCTCATGATGCCTGCCAACACTTGGTAGATTTTTGTCCCTAATCTCATTTAGCACCCTAAAGTAAATCATTAATTCCTGGAAACTTACTGGTTTTAAATCCTTTGAGACTGTCTCGGACCTCCATGCAGGTGATGACTGACATGCTGCTAGTGTCCACCCTAATGAACACTTCCAAGAAGTAATCAATTATGTTAACTAGTTTTAGTTTCAATCTCCATTTGAATCTTTGAGAAATCTCAATTCTTCTTCTTTGCTAACCCTTTTGTTGTGTAATATGGAGAATTTCTTTAACACCGCTCATATCAGGTCTTACCTGGTTAACAACACAACCTTTAAATACCTGATTGAACAAAAAGCCACAAACAGTAAATACACTCAGAGTTAAAACTTGGATGATCAGAACATGATTTTAAAAATTATTCCAGCTTTATGGATTGTTATAGACAATAGTAGCACATGTCAAGCTGTTGACATACTGGCCTGCTGAGTTTTTCCAGCATTTTCTGTTGTTATTTTGGATTTCCAGCATCTGCAGTATTTTGTTATCAAGCTGTTGAATCCCTTTTCTATGCATGAAACCCTTTGAGATTAATTTTCTTTAGAGATGATAGACTTGGAAGGATTAACCAATGCCCAGGTCAATAATGGATCTTTTGCAAAGCACGTACAGTGAACCAGGACTGCATTTCAGGACTGGAACCATTACACTGCAACTGTGGTGACTGAGAACAAAGTGATGACACTGATTCTGCTCAACAAATACTGTAGTTCATTAGCTGGACGCACCACATGAAGTGGTCCTGGGTAACACAGACCAGGAAGAACCCATGTTTGATCCCTGGTCTGTATATGATTTAAATAGACCTGTTGCTGTAGTTGTAGGTATTTCTTCCATTTTCAGGACTATACATTGGCACCAGTCATTGCTATAAAGGTCACTTAAATACCATCAGTAACTTCCTACCAAAAAAATTGACTAGTTAATACCAAGAAACAAATTGATCAGATGGCAATATTTCATTTAACATCTTTTGCCTTTCTTCAATCAATCTGTTTGGATTTCACAGGGATCGACTTTAAACATCCATTAGTCTACAGTGTCACCATGCACAAATCCTGAAATCTAGACAATTACAAACGAAGTTACTGCCAATATACAGGAAGTGAGTCGAGGATTAGGAAGTTTTAATTTAATAGTAAGATGCAGTACAATTATATACTTTTTTGCAGAATCTTCTTTGCCCAGAGAGTGGTGAGAATGTGGAACTCGCTACCACAAGGAGTAGTTGAGGCAAACAGCATAGATGCATTTAAGGGGAAGCTAGTTAAACACTAAGGAGAAAGGAATAGAAAGTTATGCAGATAGGGTTAGATGAAGTAGGGTGTGAGGAGGCTCATGTGGAGCATAAAATCCGGCACAGACCAATTGGGCCGAATGCCCTGTTTTTGAGCTAAACGTAGTAGGAGACATGGCAGCCAATTTACACACAGCATGGTCCCACAAACAGCAATGAGATCATGACCAGATAATCTGGATTTTTAGTGATATTGGTTGAGGGATAAATATTGGACAGGACACCAATAGCCAGGAGAACTCCCCTGTTCTTCGAATAGAGTTGTTGGAATCTTTTATGTCCACTTGAGAGGGCAGACGTCTCATCTGCAAGACGGCACCTCCGACAGTGCAGCATTCCCTCCATACTGCACTGGAGTGTCAGCCTAGATTATGTGCTCAAGTGTCTGGAGTGGGACTTGAACCCCTGACCTTGTGACTCAGAGGGGAGAGTGCTACCACTGAGCCACAGCTGACTTACTGGGGTCGATTTTCATTAAGCTGTTGGGAAGGAGGCGGGACTACAACTTTCGGGTTTTAGTCCCGCCTACATCGACGTCCGGCCAATCCACGTGATTTTCCCTTGATTGACCTTGTTGAGCCCGCCCAGCGGGCTCAGCAGGCCAATTAAGGGCCACCCGGCAACAGGTGACGTCACAGACTGAAATTTCATCTGTCAAGAGGTCTTGACAGATGAAATATCAGTGTTTCACAGCTGTTTGAAGTTGTCAAACACTGACAGTCTGACTTCTAACCTGAGTCCTTCTCCACAGACTCAGTTAGAACTGTCACCGGCAATGAAAGCTAAAGGCTGTCACTTTTGACAGCTCGCAGCCATTTTGCTTTCAGTGCCGGCTGAGTGATGGACTCCCGACGCCTAGAGGAAGAAAGGCTGTTAAGGTAAGTACAGGTAATTTAAACTTCTTCAGACACACCAAACACACTTACCTTTGCACTCATGCATCCATCACTCGCCTGAACACCGACATCGCGACCCCTCCAAGTCCTTCAACCCGACGGCCCGCCTGCTCTAACCTGGCGTGGTTTGGAGCCGTTGGGAATCCCACACGACACCCCTCAAAATAGGGATTAGGCTAAAAACTGCCTGTTAACTACCTGTTAACAGGCAGTTAATTGGCACTAATCCCTTCCCGCCTCGGGTCGGCGGGTCCCAGTGCAGGGCGGGTACCCGCCTCCTCTGAAACTTACGTGGAGGTGGGTTTTGGGCGGGATGGTGTTGGGACCCCCGAATTTGGGATTTTTGCCCCCCGCCCGCCTCACGGCACACTGAAACTCTAGGCCGCTATGTGGTGCTCCTATTACAGACACAGTTAATGAAGCATTTGTAAATAAATATCCTTAAAATAAATGCTAGTATTCTGTATAAGTTTATTTCCCTTGAATTCGGCAGTTTAGATATATTCATGGAGAATGGATTTGGTAAATCATGAGCTTGAACATGTTACAACAGAATCAAACTGAAGTGCCCTTGGAACAGTTGACGCCCAGGCATAAATCTGGTGATGTAATTCAGCGGCCCGTTATAGAAAGTGTTGATTTTTGTTCCACTGATCTCAAATACTCCTCATGTTTACATTTTGTCTCATCTTTCCTCAATTGTGGGCCCAACTCATCTCTTCTGTTGCCGAATGTTGCTTCAACCCAAAGGAGGCATGGAATGAGCCATGAACCTCTCCACTGCTGTTGCCAGGGAGGCTGCATAAGGCGCAATTACTCTTTTACTTTTACAGTACAGGACCTTTCCCCGCCAGTTCACATTCCTTCTCCTCGCCCTAATATCCTGAAGATGACACTCCCAGGCACTCTTGCCTAAAACCCCCTGACGGAAGAAGCTACTTCCAGTCTTGTTTGCAGTCCTCTTACCACTAAAAGCCACAGCCAAAGACATTTTCTGTGCCAAGTGCGAGGAACGGGAGGATGAATCAATTACTTGTGTGCATCTTCTTTCACACTGAGACCAGGCTGAGGCTTAAGGACCCCTTGGGCCTTTTAATAATCTAGCTGGCTTTAAATAAGTAATTACGTCGTGCTCTGATCAGAAGACTAAGAAAGAGCCACAAAACATTCCTAGTAATTTAATTACTTCTGTTGGTAGCAAGAAGTTGTACCGGGAAAAAAATATATATATCTCCTCTGGATTTTTAAAGTTTAATGAACAGATATTAACACTATCAGAATTAGCAGCCATTAGTTCCTAGGTTTATTTCACAGGTAGGAAAGTCCTTTGTTATTTACACAAGCCCCGGTTGCTTGTAAATTATATGATTTGTATACATGTGACATCTTAATTTCTATGTAATGACCCCTCTCCTCAGACAGAGAAAATTATAAAATCATTCTTGTACCACACTTCTGTGGAGAAATAATAGTAAAAATAATGGACTTTCATATGAGTGAAATAAGCCTGGTAATTAATGGCTACCAGTTCTGAACATTTATTATCTGCTTGTTGAACTTTTTATGGCATGAATAAAAATGCACAGGGACTATATTGTTAGATATTTTTAAAAATCACAACTTCCCTAGAATAAATCAAATTTAATAATGTTTCGTGGTGGTTTCCTGGCATTCTGATCAGAGAGTCATCTCCACAGGTATGTGATGTTAACAATGACAAATTGACATTGTAAAGCAGGTTCTCAAAACCGGCCTCAAAAAGGAATTTTTAAAAATGTTTTGTTCACTTGGCAATGTGCTGGAATATGTATGGCCAGCTGTTCTGATGAGAGCTGGTGTTCCTCCATTGGTGACACATCATGCTGAATCTCTGATGGATTGCTCCACAGATTGTAATAAATTGTTTTTTTTTTTACCTTGTTAAAGTTTCCAGTGCTGTGAAAGCTTAATTTGTGTGAATGCACATGCACGGTGGTGGTGTTAATCTATATATTGAAAGTTTTGTGCATAGGACATGCTGTCTCACACTTCCTATAACGTTCCTGTAGCACTAACTGGAAAGCTTCTGGGGTGGATTCTCCTCCGGGCTGGTTTGCCACAATGAGGCGGGATTTCTGCCCACTGCTTGACCCTGACCCATTTTCCTGGATCCTGACTCCTTTTCTGGTGTCCCGAGGGCAGAAGAGAGGGAGCGGTGACCAGTAACAGATCCTATCCTTCATTCAGGACCTTTAGCAATCTTTCCACTGCTGCTCCAGCAGTACAACACCCCCTCCCACCCCACCCCCATCTTATGGTCGATCATCACAGCCCCAGGATATCACTGCAGGAGTCCCTCAGGGGAGTGTCCTAGGCCCAACCATCTTCAGCTGCTTCATCAATGACCTTCCCTCTATCATAAGGTCAGAAATGGAGATGTTCGCTGATGATTGCACAGTGTTCAGTGCCATTCGCAACTCCTCAGATAATGAAGCAGTCCATGCTCGAATGCAACAAGACCTGGACAGCATTCAGGCTTGGGCTGATAAGTGGCAGATAACATTTGCGCCACACAAGTGCCAGTCAATGACTATCTCTGACAAGTGAGAGTCTAACCACCGCCCCTTGACATTCAACGGCATTACCATCGCCGCATGGGAACACCACCACCTCCAAGTTCCCCTCCAAGTCACACCCATCGTCGCTGGGTCAAAATCCTGGAACTCCCTCCCTAACAGCACTGTGGGAGTACCTTCACCACACGGACTGCAGCTGTCCAAGAAGATGGCTCACCACCACCTTCTCAAGGGCAATTAGGGATGGGCAATAAATGCTGGCCTTGCCAGCGACGCCCACACCCCATGAACGAATAAAAAGAAATACCTGGCTCAGCAGTGCAGTGGTGGGAAGGCTGGGAAATTGGCCGGTTTTACTAGGCCCAATCCTCACCATCATTTAAATGTGGCAGGGCAGTCGAGGAATGGGCAGCTGAGATTGATGCTGTGGGGGGGGAAGCTTCCAAATGGCATTTTTAAGGTCAGGGATCAGGAGGTAGGCGCCTCTCTACCCTGTATTCCCTGCTCCACAACTCCCAAAGCATATCATTCTTAAATAGTAGGCAAATCATATTCTAACCTTGGCCAATTTATTCCACCACATACTTGTCGGGTAGCCCTGATCCCTCTGGCCCTCCCTTCCACTTTCTCGAGAGCTGACTGTGGAGAAGTAACTAATTTGAAACAAACTTAAAAACAGCCGAACATCTCCAATCCAAATATAATTGTCGGAAAGTTTAACTTTTCAAAGTAATAATGCTTACAATGAGGATCAATTGCACTTCATTCCTCGCGCTCTTTCTTACAAATGGAAAACCGTATTAAAACAAAGCGTGCAGCAGCTCCCTCACCTCAAGCCCACAGAAAATTTAAAAGTCCTTCAGTGACTTGTCAGTCAAACAAAGCCATGGCTCCTGTCTGCAACCTGACTAAGTAAACCCACCATTCATTTCAAGAATGTAGAGCAATTACATCTACCTGTTTAAAGGGACACACCTGTGCGTTGTATGTTACACAGTATAATGTTCCATTTCATGTGAAACAGCACTTCCTTTGACTTAAAATGAGCACCAACACAGGAGGTCCACAAGTAATTTTATTATAATCAGACATGTAGGGACCAGAGGATATAAATGTAAATTTAAGAAAACTACATTTAGAACCGATATCATTAAAGGACTTCTTCACTCAGAGTGATAAGTCTTTTGATTAACTTAACGAGCAAGTTGAGCGAAGCAAAGGCTATTTAAAATACAGTCAGACACCATAATGGAAGATGTAGTGCATTAGAGAGATGAGTTTCGATGGGCCAAATGGCCTTTATTGCATCTCGGACTTAAATTCTTAGGTGGAATTTAACCTTCCGTCATTGTTCAAATATACAGTAGTTGCATTTACAGCAGGGAAGTGTTTTTAAAAATAAATTATGGCCAGTTTGTAGAAAACCAGAATCGTGGGTGGGGTTAAAGTGCATTTGTATTTCACTGACCAATGCATGATCATCAACCAAAATTTTAAAAAACTTGGAAACAAAAGAAAGAAAAACAAAAAGACGTTTGGTGTGTAGTTTACATTTTAGAAGTTTCTGTCTCTGAACTGTGCTTTTCCAGGCACCCACAGGAGTCAGGCACTTGATTTGGTTTTTGGACATCCTAACTTTCTTTTTCCGTATGATGTACTCAAAGTAAAATAATTTTTTTAAGTTTTTGTTACGCCTGTTTATTAGTTTTGCTTTTGTGGCTTTGCCACTTCTGTGTCATGGACATCTCCGCATTGGTTGTGTGGCCTATCACCAAGTGCTTCACGAGTTGAAGCAGCATTGGTAGGTGGTTTTCAGAGGACTTGAAAGACCTGTCTCCCGTGTCTGAAACAAACCCTGATGGACCTGCATTAGTGCCAGAGACTTCCTTTGCTGCAGTTATTACTATCAGAGGCAGAGGCAGTTTCTACTGTTACTTGTGCAGGGCCATGTGAAGGAACAAAACTGCCACTGATACGAGTGGCAACTGACTGCTTTAGTGTTCCTTCAGGCATGCCACTGCTTGAGAGCATCTCCTCGCAATGTCCATGAAGGTTGAATAATGTAATGTGCATAACCCTGCTATCTTCACTTCTATTACTTCATGCCCTACATCCTTCCACATGCCCACTTGTACTTTATAGTATAGCTTTGCCTATCTTTGTGCAATTTTTTAAGTTGTGCAACTTCCTCCAGACCTCCAAGCAGGTCCTTTGAAGAGTTGACACAGAGTTTACCCTTTCCGTGACCGATTGTTGCACATATTGGTGTTTTCGTGCCTTCACACTCATCCCTTGGAGAATAGTGTAAAATAGTGGAAGGATTCACAGGCTGACTAACAGTCTGACAGGCCACGACGTGGGCGCTCCTTCCATGGCCGTAACCATCCTTGTACCAGCCAACAAGGTCGGCGTTAGTCCTATCCGGCGGGAGGGGCTTATGGGCTCCCACAACCCATGCGATGAGGGCCCGCCACCCACACCCGCTGGACGCGAGCATCCCGCTGAATGCCCACCTGGAATTCAGAGCCGGAGCGCGAACTCGCCGGGACTGTCTGGAGTGGGGTTCAAAAGCTGCACCTCCTAACTCAGTGGCAGGAATGCTACCACTCTGCCCCAAAGGCTCACTCCATATTTGGGGTGATCCTCCCTGAACAACATTATGTTTGCATTACTCCATTACAGACTTTACCAGGACTGTATATGTAGGGCCTGGTTGGAATTTCAAGCTTTTCTCAAACTTTCCTCAGCCATTCTCCACAGCTAGTTTATATTGGTTAAGTGGCTCGTTAAAGCTTAATCATTAATACAGGTGCATCGTGATTGGCATCCCCTTCTCATTTCTGTTAATGAACTGGGATTTTTTGGCAACTAAAAGTTTCAAAAGTATGCGTTCCCACGTACGTTAGAAAGATAAAGAAGCATTTTGCTACTTTTCAATGAAAGGACAATATGACGCAATGTGTGTTGTAGTTGCATTTTGGTTTGAACCTAGAGATGTCACAGTAGAAATGGTGGCCAGGGCACACCTCAGTGTCTCCCTTTGTATTGTGCTATGATCTCCAGTCAGCAAGAGAAATGGGCAAGCGAAGATGACCTCCTTGCCCCCCTGTCCATGCTGTGCCCCCCAAACGGATTAGTTCCACAGTTTTGTTGGCAAGAAGGGCATTTCTTTGACTTCACCCCCTCCTCCTCAACACACACTGCACATCATGGGAACAGACCATAATCACCTGTGCAGTAATGGAAGACTTAGTCGGGGCGGGGGGAAGGTGTGAGGTCGAAAAGTACTCTTTACTTTCAATTGTACTCCGTATTTAACCCTGCACAGCATAGACACAGACATCTTGGAGCTGGAGAAAACTTGCAAGCACATTTGCACTGTATTATTGTAAGATCATTGCAAGTCATGGGTTTCTGCACCCAGGGGTAGTTTGAAAGGCCAGCTATGATTGCATTTTCCAATGCTACAACAGGAAGGGATGTGACGCCTGACTTGTTGAGGGAGAACACTGAACTGAAATGTGAGAATAACTCTTAAGTTTATCATATAAATGGTGATAGCAATTAGATAACTAAAGGTTGCTCAGCAGTGCTCTCCGTTACCTCATAGTCTTAAAATGCACCTCTGGGTCATCCAGCAAGAGCTGATAATGAACTGCTAGACAGTTCAGAGCCTAGAGTCCCTGTTTATTGCCTGCCATGGTATGGTTAGCAATTTAACACCATCGGGATCTCTTAATTGGAATAATGCCAAAATCTTTAAGTGCATTGTTGTAGGTTGGATCTCATTCCTATCCAGAGCTCAACCTCCAGCTAGAGAGATTAAATAAAAAGTGTAGTGCTGCTCTCTTTCAAAGCCTGAAATTACTCATAGAATCAAAGAATGGTTACACGACAGAAGGAAGCCATTCGGCCCGTCGAGCCCATGCCAGCTCACTGCAAGAGCACTTCAGCTAGTTCCACTTCCCCGCCCTTTCCCCGTAGCCCTGCAAATATTTTCCTTCAGGTACTTATCCAACTCCCTTTTGAAAGCCATGATTGAGTCTGCCTCCATCACCCTTTCAGGCAGTGCATTCCAGATCCTAACCACTCGCTGCGTAAAAAAGTTTTTCCTCATGTCACCTTTGGTTCTTCTGCCAATCCCCTTAAATCTGTGTCCTCTGGATCTTGACCCTTCCACCAATGGGAACAGTTTCTCTCTATCTACTCTGTCCAGACCCCTCATGATTTTGAATACCTCTATCAAATCTCCTCTCAACCTTCTCTGCTCTAAGGAGAACAACCCCAGCTTTGCCAGTCTATCCACGTAACTGAAGTCCCTCATCCTTGGAACCATTCTTGTAAATCTTTTCTGCACCCTCTCTAAGGCCTTCACATCCTTCCTAAAGTGCAGTGCCCAGAATTGGACACAATACTCCAGTTGAGGCCGAACCAGTCGTCTGGCACCACCCTGTATCTAAGGAGACTTGGAAGATTATGGCCAGTACCTTCACAATTTCCACCCTTACCTTCCTCAGCATCCTAGGATGCATCCCATCTGGTTCTGGTGACTTATTAACTTTAAGTACAGCCAGCCTTTCTAGTACCTCCTCTTTATCAATTTTTATCCCATCCAGTATCTCCACTACCTCCTCTTTCACTATGACTTTGGTAGCATCTTCTTCCTTGGTGAAGACAGATGCAAAGTACTCATTTAGTACCTCAGCCACATCCTCTGCCTCCACGCGTAGGTTTCCTTTTTGGTCCCTAATCGGCCCCACCCCTCCTCTTACTACTCGTTTACTATTTATATGCCTATAGAAGACTTTTGGATTCCCTTTTATGTTAGCTGCCAATCTATTCTCACACTCTCTCTTTGCCCCATATATTTTGTTTTTCACTTCCCCTCTGAACTTTCTATATTCAGCCTGGTTCTCACTTGTATTCTCAACCTGACATCTGTCATACACCCCCTTTTTCTGCTTCATCTTTCTCTCTCATCATCGAGGGAGCTCTGGTTTTGGTTGCCCTACCTTTCTCCCTAGTGGGAATGTACCTCGACTGTACCCGAACCATCTCCTCTTTAAAGGCAGCCCATTGTTCGATTACAGTTTTGCCTGCCAATCTTTGATTCCAATTTACCCGGGCCAGATCCATTCTCAACCCACTGAAATTGGCCTTCCTCCATTGTTTAGATTGCTCCTTGTCCTTTTCCATAGCTAATCTAAACCTTGTGATACTATGATCACTGTTCCTTAACTGTTTCCCTACTGACACTTGCTCCACTTGACCCACCTCATTCCCAGATCCAGCAATTTCTCCTTCCTCATTGGGTTGGAAACGTACTGATCAAGAAAGTTCTCCTGAACACACTTCTCTGCCCTTTACACTGTTACTATCCCAGTCTATATTAGGATAATTGAAGTCCCCTGTTATCGCTACTCTATAGTTCTTGCACCACTCTGTAATTTCCCTACAAATTTGCTCCTCTATATCTTTCCCACTAGTTGGTGGCCTATAGAATACACCTAGTAGTGTAATGGCACCTCTGTCATTTCTGAACTCTAACCAAATAGATTCTGTCCTTGACCTCTCCAGGGCATCCTCCCTCTCCAGCGCTCAGTTTCTTCAAAATGTTTACTTGCACTATCAGCTGAGTCAAAAAGCTGTTGTTTTGCAGCTCCATGTTTGGAGATGTTAGGGTAGAAATGAAACACAGCCCAGATGGTTCCATTGGTGGTAACTGGCCGAGCGGGAACGGGAAAATTGGGTCCTACTGAAGGGGCCGGCTCCCCGCCTGTTTTGCGTACCGCACTCTCTGCTGGTTTCCTGCTGGTATTGCACAGAATGTGCTGGAGCCCCACTTGACATTGACTTTTCACATTAATGAGGAACTTATGCTAAACCTTTCTAAAACACTGGTTGGGCCCCAGCTTGAGTATTGTGGCCAATTCCGGGCACCAGAGATGGGAAGGATGTCCAAGCCTTGGAGAGGGTGCAGAGGAGATTTATTAGAATGGTACCAGGGATGAAAGACTTCAGTTATGTGGAGTGACTGGAGAAACTGGGGTTGTTCTTGCAGTGGAGAAGGTTAAGGGGAGATTTGATAGAGGTGTTCACAATCATGAAGGATTTTGATACAGATGGAAGGTAATTGGCAAAAAGCCAGAGGCAACATGAGGGAAAAGATTTTTACACAGTAAGGATCTGGACTGCACTGCCTGAAAGGGAATTGTAAAAATTTACAGGGCCTTGGGGAAAGAGATGGTGATTGGGACTAATTGGATAGGTCTTTCAAAGAGCCGGCACAGGCACGATGGGCCAACTGGCCTGCGCTGTGTCATTCTATGATTCTAAGTAGTCTTGGGGAGAGTGGTGCTCACATGGAGACCCATGACCTCTCTTTACTGTTCTCTATTTTGGTTGGTTGGTTGATGCTGCTGCTCTTCAAAAAAAAAACTTACCGTTAAAAGGTAAGACCGACAGCAGCTTGGTTCTCCAATGCCACCGGGTCTCCAGGGACCCTCACAGTTTGTGAGTAGTAACATTGCACAAACAGGTACAGGTGGTTCTGCAATCCTGCACCCCCAGCAGGGAGTCGTGGTTGCAGGAATCGCGGGTCGGAGAATTAAGGTTTCAATCCTGCTGGGATTGCGGAATCACTGCTCTGGTTTCTACTTCAAAGAGGATTTACAACAGCAGGAGAACAACAAGCAACAACTTGCATTTATATAGCGCCTTTAATGCCGCAAAGCTTCACAGGAGCGTTATCAGACAAAATTTGACACCGAGCCACATAAAGAGACATTAGGAAAGGTGAGCAAATGCTCGGTCAAAGAGGTAGGTTTTAAGGAACATCTTAAAGGAGGTGAGAGAGGTGGAGAGCTTTAGGGAGGGAATTCCAGAGCTTGGGGCCTAGGCAGCTGAAGGCACGGTTGCCAATGGTGGAGTGAAAGACATCCCCAGAATTGGACCGCGCAAAGCACACATCTCGCTAGCACTCTTTAAGAAAGAGTTTTTGTTTATAAATCAACATTAAAGTGCCTTGCCTCGCACAAGAAAGTTATTACAGCCCTTTGTAATGTAATCACTGAAGATTTATGCCATCATGTGACTTAACAGAAGGGTTGACAGTTTTGGTTGACAATATGTTCTGGGGTGACCGAGTATGCTGCAACTGACAAATGAGTTGGGTTGTTAGTTTTATTTCTAGAGGCTTCTCATTGTTTTTGAACCTCAAATTACTTCACTTTACATTGTAGGCCTTTGCAAACTGAGAGTCTGCCTTTGTAGCAAAAAATACAAATGAGCTGAAAACTGCTGTTCGGGGAGCAGAGATGATGCAAAGCCTGACAGCAGCGAGAGCAATAAGATACATTCTTTCTTTGTATTTTTTTTCCCCTTCAAAATAGAACATTTTGATCAATATTAACATTTCTTTTGGCAAAAACATGAAACGTTATATGAACACAGTAAATTAATACTAAAAGTAAATTGAGAAGAGTGCTTAAACCCTGTTCATAATCCTTGCCAAACCGAAAGGACAATAGGCTGCTTGCTGTGTCGGCCGGTTTGTTTTTTTGGCTGGCTGCACAATGTTGCTGAAGCAGAATCTGCACACAGGCAGCTTTTTTTTGTTTCGTACAGGACCGAGTGTAGACAAGTGCCCCTGGGGATTTTGTCAATACAAATGAACGGGCACTATCATTATTTATTTATGCCTTTGCTAATGCACAGTCCCACAGCGGTGTTAGTCAAGTGCCAGACAAGGCAGCACCTATTGCTTCACGCTGGTGGAAGACCTTCATTTTTCACCACCAGTGACATCACCAATGCTGTTGCTTAGCCAGCCCGTCGTGAGGTGTGGTCACATGGTTGTTCCTCCTAAGTTCGAAATATGCCATCCTGCACGCTCCTCCTCCTTCCGCCTCCTCTTTGTGTTGGACATTCACCCAAATTTCTCAACAATATTTAAAAAAAGCTATCAACTTCTCCCTACTTCCATATCATGACCCTGGGGAAATGCATTAGAGAAGGCCCACCATGTGAATATCAGCTTTTGGGCACTGCTTGCAGTTGAGAGTGTGACACTCTACGGCTGTTGCCCCCTTGTCACTGAAAGTGTTGCCATAGTTTGGTAATCGGCCAGTATGTGGATAGGGATAAAACATCTTCAGAACATTATAAAAGATGGACTAGCAAAGGGCCAGTCAGCCCACCAACTTCAGTACTTGCTCCTCAGGTCAGTCACAACATATATACCATGGACTTTACCCGACCCCTCTAATCCTTTAAAATTATTGAACACAATCCAACCTTATGAAAGACATCCAACCTTATATTTGGTCAGGCCATTTTTCAGGCATCCTTGGTGACCACCTAATTTACAGATGTAAGGAGCTCAACACCTGTTCTAGGCCTCTGTGGAGCACAGGTTGGCTGCATCACTAGAAATGATATGGTATGTGCCATTCAAAATGCCCTGTAAATGAGTGCTTAGTTCACAGGCTACAATAACAACTTGCATTTATATAGCGTCTCTAACATAAAGAAACGTGCTTCACAAATGTGTAATCGAAATAAATTGGGTGCCGAGCCACAGAAGGAGATTTTAGGAGGAGTGACCAAAGGCTTGGTCGAAGAGATCTTAAAAGAGGAGAGGGAAGTCAAGCAACAGAGGGGCTTTGGGATGGAATACCAGATTGTGGGGCCTCGGTAGCTGAAAGCATAGCCACCAATGGTGGGGGGAGGGAAGAGGGGGATGAAGCACGAGAGACCAGCGTCTGAGGAACAGAGTTCTGGAGGGGTTGTAGGGATGTAGAAGGTAACAGAGATAGGGAGGCCGAAGGCCATGTAGGAATTTAAACATGATGATGATGCAAATTTTAAATTGAAGGTGTTGGGGGATCGGGAGCCAAACTGGGTAAGGCAATGGTAGAGACAAACCATGTTCTGGAGGTGGAAGTAGGTGATCTTTGTGTTGAAGAGCATATGGGGTTGGAAGCTTAGCATAGGGTCCAATAAGATGCTGAGATCGTGAACTATCTGGTTCAACTTGAGACAGTGGTGATGGAATCGATGGCAAGGGTGCAGTTTGTGGCAGGGTCGAAGAAAATGGCTTTGGTCTTCCCAATGTTTAGTTGGAGGAAATTGTGGCTCATCCAAGACTGGATGTCAGAGAAGCAGTCTGACAGCACAAAGGCAGTGCAGTGGTCAGGAGAGGTGGTGGAGAGGGAGAGCTGGGTGTGGTCAACGTACATGTGGAAGCTGACCCCACATCTTTGGATATTGTTGCCCAGGGGTTGCAGGGAGGGAGGGAGCCGAGGATAAATCCTTAGGGGACTTCAGAGGTAACGGTGCAAATGTGGGAAGAGAAGCCATTGCTGGAGATACGTTGGTTACGATTGAATAGGGAAGAGTGGAAACCAGTGAGGGCACACACACGGAGCTGACCAACAGAGGAGAGGCATTGAAGGAAGTCGGTGTGGTCGATTGTGTCTGCAGAGAGGTTGATGAGGATGAGAAGGGAAAATGCACAACGCTCACAGTCATAGATGATGCCATTTGGGATTTTGATTGGGGCAATTTCAGCATTGTGGCAAGAGCTGATTGCTCAGGGCTCTAAGAACCAGCTCTACTTACTGCCATGAATTGGTACTTTGTGCTGTAGAAATGCATTAAATTTAGTACCCTTTAGAACCTGAGACTCCAAAACCCAGAAAAATTTAGTTTAAAGAAGAAAAATCTCACAATATAAGGAACTAAAATATATCGATTTGTTGAACTGGAAATTCATGAAAATTTCAGACTTTTCAGAAAATGTTGGAATTTAAGGAGATTTTGTTGACAATATTTTATTCATTTAATGAAGCGAGCTAAATATTGTTTTGTTAATCTAAACCTTAAAGCAAGATGATAAAGTTCAATGAATTTCTGCTTAGTACCTGGCACAAATTCATTTACCAGCGCACTGATTGATCTACACAGTAATAACAAGTTTCAAAGTGGATTATTTTTCACTTAGCTGATAATGTAGCAGCCTTTAATTACTTCCAAAAATTGTTCGTAGTTGTTTATTGTCACCGGATGATGGTGTCAGGAAGCACCTACTTCTGGGTGAACTGGCAATATCAAACGAGAAAGAATCATTGATTTGAAGGTTTCATTTAAAAAAAAATTCTAGTACTGAAACAGATGTTTATTCTGCTTCAATAATTGTCATGCAGACATTGTGGGTGAAAACATTCAAGGATAGATTTTACCAGGCCTGTGTCACTGGCAGGGTCTTGCAGACGTTGCACATCAGAAAGTCACGGGCAGCACAAGGACTTGCAAAATTTACCCTGTAAGGCAGAGCGTTCTTAGTTCCTAACGTTTCATCCAGCTGCAGATAGGCTCCAAACATCTGGTGGCAAAAGCTTATTTATGATCTCTTTTACACCGGTAATTATTGGTATCGGCTGCGTGGAAAACCTCCACTTTAAAATGTGTGCGTTGTTTAGGTGAAATGATAAAAATACTGTTGAAAGTAGTATTCCCTCTATTAGAAGCATAGAACATAGAAAAATAGGAGCAGGAGTAGGCCATTCAGCCCTTCGAGCCTGCTCCGCCATTCAATATGATCATGGCTGATCCTCTATCTCAATACGATATTCCGCTCTCTCCCCATACCCCTTGATGCCTTTTGCGTCTAGAAATCTATCTAACTCCTTCTTAAATATATTCAGTGATTGGCCTCCACAGCCTTCTGTGGTAGAGAATTCCACAGGTTCACCACCCTCTGAATGAAGTCTTCCTGTTACTTTGCCAGACATGGTTGCCTCACACATTGGTAATATAAAATGGGGAGTAGTTCCAACCCACCACTCCCCCTCTGAGGGCCCCTGTACCTCACTTCCCACACTTTCAAACATGGCAGCTTATTGCAAGTTGCACATTTGTAAAAGGTGGTAGCTTTAGAAGTTCATTAGTCATGTGGAGTTATGAAGGATAAGAACATAAGAAGTAGGAGCAGGAGTAGGCCATACGGCCCCTCGGGCCTGCTCCGCCATTCAATAGGATCATGGCTGATCTGAACTTAGACTCACGTCCACTTCCCTGCCCTCTCCCCGTAACCCCTAATTCCCTTATCAGCTAGGAAACTGACTATCTCCGTTTTAAATTTATTTAATATCGCAGCTTCCACAGCTCTCTCAGGTAGCAAATTCCATAGATTTACTACCCTCTGAGTGAAGAAGTTTCTCCTCATCTCAGTTTTGAAAGGGCAGCCCCTTATTCTAAGATTATGCCCCCTAGTTCTAGTCTCACCCATCAGTGGAAACATCCTCACTGTATCCACCCGATCAAGCCCCCTCACAATCTTATATGTTTCGATAAGATCGCCTCTCATTCTTCTGAATACCAATGAGTAGAGGCCCAACCTACTCAACCTTTCCTCATAAGTCAACCCCCTCATCTCCGGAATCAACCGAGTGAACCTTCTCTGAACTGCCTCGAGAGCAAGTATATCTTTTCTTAAATATGGAAACCAAAACTGTACGCAGTATTCCAGGTGTGGCCTCACCAGTACCCTGTATAACTGCAGCAAGACTTCCCTGCTTTTATACTCCATCCCCCTTGCAATAAAAGCCAAGATTCCATTGGCCTTCCTGATCACCTGCTGTACCTGCATACTAACCTTCTGTGTTTCATGCACCAGGACCCCCAGATCCCTTTGTACTGTAGCACTTTGCAGTTTCTCTCCATTTAGATAATAACTTGCTCTTTGATTTTTTCTGCCAAAGTGCATAACCTCACACTTTCCAACATTATATTCCATCTGCCAAATTTTTGCCCACTCATTTAGCCTGTCTATGTCCTTTTGCAGGTTTTTTTTATGTCCTCCTCACTCACTGCTTTCCCTCCCATCTTTGTATCATCGGCAAACTTGGATACGTTGCACTCGGTCCCTTCCTCCAAATCGTTAATATAGATCGTAAAGAGTTGGGGTCCCAGCACTGACCCCTGCGGAACACCACTAGTTACCGATTGCCAACCCGAGAACGAACCATTTATCCCAACTCTCTGTTTTCTGTTAGATAGCCAATCTTCCACCCATGCCAGTATATTGCCCCAATCCCGTGATTTTTTATCTTGTGCAGTAATCTTTTGTGTGGCACCTTGTCAAATGCCTTTTGGAAGTCCAAATACACCACATCCACTGGTTCCCCTTTATCCACCCTGTTTGTTACGTCCTCAAAGAATTCGAGCAAATTTGTCAAACATGACTTCCCCTTCGTAAAACCATGCTGACTCTGTCCGATTAAATTATGCTTATCCAAATGTCCTGTTACTGCTTCCTTAATAATGGACTCCAACATTTTACCAACCACAGATGTTAGGCTAACTGGTCTATAGTTTCCAGCCTTTTGTCTGCCTCCCTTTTTAAATAAGGGCGTTACATTAGCAGTTTTCCAATCTGCTGGGACCTTTCCTGAATCCAGGGAGTTTTGGAAATTACCACCAATGCATCCACAATCCCTACCGCTACTTCTCTCAAGACCCTAGGATGTAAGCCATCAGGTCCAGGGGATTTATCCACCTTTAGTCCCATTATTTTACCGAGTACCACCTCCTTAGTGATTTTAATCATGTTTAGCTCCTCCCCACTTATAGCCCCCTGTTTGTCCAGTGTTGGGATATTTTTAGTGTCCTCTACTGTAAAGACTGATACAAAATATTTGTTCAGTGTTTTTGCCATCTCCATGTTCCCCACCACTAATTTCCCGGTCTCGTCCTCTAAGGGACCAACATTCACTTTAACCACCCTTTTTCTTTTTATATAACTGTAGAAACTCTTGCTATCTGTTTTTATATTTTTTGCTAGTTTACTTTCATAATCTATCTTCCCTTTCTTAATTAATCTTTTGGTTATTGTTTGCTGGCTTTTAAATGCTTCCCAATCTTCTATCCCCCCACTAGATTTGGCTACTTTATATGCCCTTGGTTTCAGTTGGATACTATCCTTTATTACTTTACTTAGCCACGGATGGCTGTCTTTTCTTTTACGCCCCTTTTTCCTCACTGGAATATATTTTTCCAGTTGTGAAACAATTGTGTAGGCTTTTCCCCAATGTGTTCGTGTATAGCAGATAGAAAGGATAGCAATTTGTAAGTAGCAACTAGCAAGTCAAACAATATAATGAGGAATGGTTGTATTAGTAGTATAGAGTCCTTTGGGTATTGAACTTGCTATTTTTCTGCTCTTGTAGAATGCATATTTTTAATATTTAAAGCGACAAGTCTCGGAACTATACTAGGCTACTAGTTGCATGATCAGTAGACTTGTAGGCAAATGGGTTCTGATAAAAACAATTCTGATAAAGTTAATGCATTTCATTGCCAAAATATTTTTACTACAATGGGCATGCATACACAGGAAGTTTCTCTTGCAGACTTTTGTTAAATTATCCCCAATAAATGTCTGTGTGTTACAGTGAGTACTTGCCTAATTTCTATTTCTATTTGGCTTTTGCTGCACATCATTGATTCCTTCAGCTGTTGGTCTTTATATTTAGAGATTCTGCAACCTTAACTTTGAATCCTGTAGCTGGGGTCGGATGTTTGTTTCTTCAGCAAATTCCACAGGCGCTATTCATTGTGGAGCATTCCAATAGCTGGGAAAATCCATTCGCCCTGCCTGTATTGCAGCTAGTTCATCAGCATATGTTCTGTTTGTCTCCAAACTCGACTCGCTTTTTGCCGCATGTTTCTGAACATTTTCCTAAAACCACTCTGATAAAGGGGTTCAGCATTCCCCTGTGTCTACTGAAGCCTGGCACAAATGGGTTAAATATTCACACAGAATCACAGAATCACAGAAACCCCAGTGCAGATAGAGGCCATTTTGGCCCATCGAGCCTGCACCGACACGTATCCCACCCGATCCCCGTAACCCCTACACCAACACATATCCCACCCGATCCCCGTAACCCCTACACCAACACATATCCCACCCGATCCCCGTAACCCCACGTATTTAATCCCCCTAACACTAACGGTCAATTTATCATAGCCAATCAACCTAACCCACACATCTTTGGACTGTGGGAGGAAACCGGAGCACCCGGAGGAAACCCACGCAAACACGGGGAGAATGTGCAAACTCCACACAGACAGTCACCCGAGGCCGGATTCGAACCCGGGTCCCTGGCGCTGTGAGGCAACAGTGCTAACCACTATGCCACCATGCTGTGAAGGATGCTTGTTCTGCAGCGACCTATGTACTTTGCAGTACTGTAGTACGCCAGTAATCCAGCAAAGTCAGAAGACGTTGAGTCAAAAAGAAAAAGCTTCATGATTACGACATTTTCTTACCCACAAGAGGACCCAACCGACTGATGAAATGTTTTGCTGCTGCAGCCAGTCTCCGTAATAGACAATTGTGAAGACCCAAAGAGCTAGCCTGTTGTGGAGTTTTTCCAGCTTTGATCATGTTTCTTAAATGACGGATTTGCTATCTGCCTTTAACAATGGACACACATTTTCAGATGTCCTATTGGAGTTAGACCTGTGCTTGTATTTCATTGGAATGTGCACAGATTACTGTTAAGTCTTTCACAATGACGCAGAACTATTATTGAGTGACTGACTGCCCAGACATGGTTGGATCTGGACAGAGAAAATAGATAGTTCCAACTTACCATTTGATTCAGCTCATTTGTCTTTTTAAAAAAAAAAAAAAAAAAAATCTTTTGAGTTATAATTAGCTTTCAAATGGCCGATCAGCTTAAAGTTGTACTGATACGGAGGGCTAGAAATGGATGCAGCAAGGCAATGATTATGAATAACACCCTTTCCAGAATGCAGCTCTGGAGGCCCTGCAAACAAGGTGCTGGAGAGAAGGGTGTTCCTTTCTGGAGTGAAGGGGCATCCTGTTCTGAAGAGTAGCTCAAGAGCAGTCTGAATGGGAGTAGCAGACAAAGTGAATGCAAGATACTTGCTTGCTATGTGTTCATAGACTCACATCAGATGTTTGATAACCAGGGTTCTGTTAAGCTGGTTGAGGCAGATTCTCTTCTCCACCTGTTCCATGGCAATGGCCCTTTGCAGGGCAAGGTTGTGTAAGGTGCATCAGGTTGCAATCATCTTGGATATCTAGGCCACCATATATACATCATATGCCCACTGATTCTGCACTTCCTCCTCCAGAACTAGGCATAAAGGGATCTGAGACTCATTACATTGGGTCTGTGCCCACTCTATGTTGCCGTGGGATTTCTGGGGCTTCCCCAGAGTTGAGAGATGGGGAGGGTGCCTGAATTGCCATGGCAATGAGGCCACATTCCCAGCCTTCCCTTCTCAATTTCCTCACTACCATTCAAGGGGCACCCATTATTTGGTACCCCAACAAATGGGTGCTGTGCCTTGTTCCTAGCCTCCTTCATATCCGAAGTTCCAAAGGGTGCAGGCAGCAAGCTCACAACGCCCTTCTTTTTCTACTGCTGTATAGTTGGATTTTAGGATCTGAAGATTTTCTGCCTCCTGTTCTGCAGGCCCTAAGCCCAGGGGCCAGGCAGCAACTGCGGTTTCCACATTCCACATCTGTTTCCTGGTGCAAGGTCCTGCCAGTGACTGGGGCCACAATGGAGGTGCGACCAGATATTGTTACTGGCCAGGTCCACCAATTGCAGGCGCGCCTAGGCCTAGGCAGCTGGAGCGCACTTCTTGGCCAACACGATGACTCTATCCCCCCCGCACAGTGGGCACTGAGCATGTGAAGCACTGTTCAGGCACTCTGAACACCTTATGGGACTCTGATTGCATTGTCACTTTTTTCAGAGCCTTGATGAGCCTAGAACACAACATTGCATGGACTGCCAATACCACAGGCACTTCCAAATTGCGTTATAAAGCTGGATGTGCAATGGGTGCTGAGCAGGCCTCAGGCCATAGCATCTAATACTATGGAGCTCTGGCACCCAATGTACAGCAAATGCTACAGACACTGAGCATTGTATTATAAGCCTCTAAGCCTGGGCTTTATTCTTATTCATTGACATAGAACACTACATTTTCAACACCTGAATTTTACATACTCTGGTTGTGGTCTATTAAGCTAGTTTGAATTCAACCATTCTGGGATGTCTGCAGTTGAATTTGAGTGAAAGAGTGCACGCTAATCTCATGGATTTGGAAGGCAAAATCAAGTGTGCGACCTCCAAGCCTTTTGCTGAGTAAGACTAATAGCTGGTGAATGATGATTATTTGCCCAACCATAGCACTGTGCCAATGCTGACCAGCAAATTATCAATGTACTGCAGTAAACTCCATACAACACTGTCTGTAATACCGTGGCCTCTGTTGTCATGCATGCTGTTTATGGCCCCATCACTAGTGAAGAACCCATACACACTTATTTATAAAAATAGACATATATATAGGCTTGGGGTATATATGTTTCAGCTCAACACCGAATTAGAATTGCAGCTTTAAGTCCAGATTTTACAAGAGTACCTCTCTCTCCCCCCCTTTAAGACACTCCTTAAAACCTACCTCTTTGACCAAGCTTTTGGTCACCTGTCCTAATATCTTCTTATGTGGCTCAGTGTCGAATTTTGTTTGATAACCTTGGGAAATTTTACTACATTAAAGGTGCTATATAAATGCAAGTTGTTGTTGCGGGGACTGGCGGGGTAGGTGGTGCATAGCAAGCATCAAGCCATTTTAATTCCTAGGCCGCTTTTTAAAAATCTTTCAATTTGGTCTCCTGACCAAATCCAGTGTTGATGAAGAGATGGCTGACAGGCGGGAGTGGGAAATCGCCTGGCGGCAGATAGCCACCGGTGACCCAAGGAAACGGTCCCCGGCGTAAGCTGAACGATGGGAGAGGTCCGAGGAGATCACGGTCATGTGAAGGGGAAGGGAAGCCTGGGACAGGGGATGCCCAGGGAATCCTTGTGGGGATCAGAAGAGCACTCCAGCTCCTCCAGGCCCACAAGGAAACCTGTAAGCAATGAAACATTTTTACTTACCTGGGCCCCTTACTGGCCCTGGATCCATGTTGCGGCAAAATCCCTCGGCAGGGTCAGCGCTGTGTGCACCTTGCACGGCTTGGGGTCGAAATAGCGTCGGGGCCCGAGTTATGTCAGCGGACCCCAACTTTTGAATATTCAGGAGGGCCTCGTCCTCGCCTGCCATTGGGCGAGGACCTCCTCCGTGCTTCCCAAAACTCACCTGTTAAAACTTTGCAGGGCTTGAGTGCGACTCACACAAAGCGAGTCCGTCCGTCCAATTTTAACTCAGTGCCTGCCTTGTTCTTCTCGGGTGTGGGGGACGCAGTTAAAATTGTGCCTTTCTGTTTGGAATCTATAGCTTCCCTGTTGCTCTAGGAATACCAGGTGGCTCTTAGACATACATTAGTACACAATAGTGGATTGGCCTTTACTGTGCAGGATTCTGGTCAATATAAATAATACATTATAATACAAACTGTCTCCCGGCTACAATTACTTTTAATTGAAATAACTGGTGTACAGTTTCAGAAGGTTTTTACCTGTAAAAAAAAAACCTTCAATATGTTATACAGCAACTTGATACTCAGATGAAAGGTCCAATGAAAGGTCATCGACCTGAAACGTTGATTCTGTTTCTCTCTCCACTGCTGTTGCCTGACTGGCTGAGTATTTCCAGCATTTTCTGTGTTTATTTTTAACTTGATACTCAGCCCTTGTTTAGATTTATGATTTAGAACCTATTAATCTTGTAAAGACCCCCCTCCCCACACCCCTCATCGATCTATCCCAAGCTAATGGCTTTTTTTCCCCTTTTTTTTTTAACAAGGTGCAAGTTTTTCAGCCTAACTGAGACTCCTGAAGACTACACCATTATCGTGGATGAAGAGGGCTTTAAGGGTGAGTACCTTCTTTACTGCCGCATTGGCTGCATTCTCCAATAAGGGTGGTTGTTGAAGTATTTATTGGTATGTGAACCTTGTAAAATGTTGCTTTCGGCCTGTAATGGCCGTCTAATGTCAGTTCCCAAGTCTGAATTAACAATCCAGACTTGAATCTGTACAGAAAGTTCCACCTGTTTACAGTGATCGCTTAATATCTATCCAGCCGTGCTTTAATGAACCTCCTTGTAATCTCTGTCAGGACGCTATCTATCTGCCCATGGGCGGTGGTCTGGACAGGTTTCACTGAGTTAAGAAGCACCTGTAACCTGTTCAACAGCTTGTGATTTTAGACAGGTTTTCAAATGTTCTGGTGTTGGTCAGTTGTATTCGCTACATAATTGACCATTCCCTGTCCATTGGCACATCTCTCATGCTGCGCTCCCACTAACTTTTAAAAATGGATCTGGGTCTAATTTGAAATCAGGATAGATGACTTCGCAGGGCTTTTGAAATAAGCTGAGCAGTACTGGGTTACTTGAACCTATCAGACTACTCCCCTCTTTCTGAAAGTCAGCTCCACTCCGGTGAGGAGCCTTGCTAGATAGGGTTACAGTGGCCCAGATTTTGCTGAAGCAGGGCCGTTAGTTAGACTTGTTCGTGCACTTTCAGGTTTTACATTTTTTTGTGGGGCAGGTTGCTCGAAGTGTGAGCTGATAACATCGCAGGGGAGGGAAGCAGGGCACCTGGGACCTGAGTGAACAGGGCAAGCAACTGTGTATCTCCTTAACCAATCAGATTGAAGGATTGAGAAATAAAAAGCGGAAGGACTGGGAAGGAAGTGTAAATGGAATTTAAATTCAGATAGATCAGCCATTAGCAAGTGAGCTAGCTCCAAAACCGCTCTGCCCCAGATTGAATCCTCCAACCTCTTACAGTAGAGGTTGGGCTCAGGTAGGAATCCAATCTATTTAAAAAGTATTACATATTTAGCTAGTAGTCAAGAGCTGCCGTGATTAAAGGTTGTTGGCACATTTTTATACAAAGAAACTGCTGAATCTATATATATAAAAGGATACTTCTGTCTGTCATTCCGTCTGTCTGTCTGTCTTGAATTAACTCGAAAGTTATAGAGCGTACCTACACGTGCGTTACGTCGAAAGAAAGCTGACGATTCCAGAACCGTCCTAAGCGTATTTACGTTTTGGCCGGACAAAAATTGTTCGCGCGTTATGCAAAAAACCTTCAAAATTAAACTCATTATCTGCTAAGTAGCATTGATTGACTGACGTCAAGGTCGACCAATCCTGTGCCGGCACGATTGACCAATCCTACAGTTCAGTCGCCTGATGGTTGGCCAATCGCTGCATCTGTGGGCGGGACTAATGCTTTTCAACTCGGGCATCGGGCAGCCATTGCTTCACTACTTCCAGCTCAAACTACTCTGCTAATCCAGCTTCGAAAAAGTTAGTATCTCTTTTAAAAATTACATAACATTTACCAAAAATGTTTTATAAGTGCTTTCACTTTCACCTTTGAAGCTATTAAAAGGTAGAAATGTTGCCCGGCAGCAGATTCACACAGGGACAGACAGACAGGCCCCAAAGCCTGGGACTCGATTTAAAACGTTGCCCGGCAGCAGATTCACACACGGACAGACAGACAGGCCCCAAAGCCTGGGACTCGATTTAAACCGCCCGGCCCAAAACAGCCCTGGCAAAGCCGGGCTCCCCCAGCTAGTATTCTAATATAGCTGCAAAGAGTCCAGGAGGAATACACAAGCATGATGCACCAAAACTTTGTGTACTCAAACAGCATTTCATGTATCCCATGGAATATTGGAAGTGGAAGGCTTGATGGCATATTGCTCGTGCAAATGACCTATGGATACAGTTTTCACCAGTGCCAGTACTGATAAGGAGTCTTCCTGAGGCAAAAATTGAGTAGTTTTGCTCGTAGCTTCCGTGTTGTGTTTCTTAGCTTAAGTGGCTTATTTTAAGAATCGCACCACCCTCAAAATGGCTATTACAGCTGCAATTGGTTTCTTTTCTTCTGACTCTTTTATATGAAGGCAAGCCAATACATTTGATTACTAACAGACGTATATGTCTGGAAAAGCAATCACTGGGCTACTAAGCAACATCATAATCCACTCAGGGTAGACCTGACACAGACAGCACTTGATAGATACCACAGGATGCCTTTGTGTATCTCTTGTAGGACTTGTTATTCATTGTTTGAGTGCAGTGCTTCCATTTCTCAGATTGTCTTCTCAAAGGTGTGACTGTATTTCAAAGGATTTAATGGGTATAAGTATAGGACACTTTGGGTATAGCAGTTAATTGTAGCCAAGATGCAACTTCTTGAGAAATACACCGATGTAAAGCCTAGAAAAACGGTATGCAGTTTGGTACCTTTTATCTTCTGAAAGATATTTGTTGCTTTTTCTAAAGGTTCCCAAAATGTCAATGACGGGTGACGTAAGAAAACTACTAGGCACTTGGTCTAAGCGTTAAACAAAGCTTTAATCAACTGTTTTACAACATGGCGGTCTAGTTGTGTCCTTCACTAGTTCCTGTTAAGAATGTCCTGCACAAGCTTGGCCCGTGCCCGAGTATTTATACTCTCCCTGGACAGCGCCGCCTGCAGGCCGCTCAGTTGATTCATGTCAACGGGTTTGTCTTTTTAACACTTTCATGAACCAGTTCAAAGGTTTTTTTTGACTTGTACATTTGGCTGCTACTGCTTTTTTTCTGTAAATGATTTGTGAATAAACCTGTTTGGTAGTTTAGTCTGCTACAAAATTGTCTGGGATGATTGATAGTAATTGTCTTCCGAAGTGACTTGGGCACGTAGAAGAAATGAATGGAGCTATTGTTTGTCCGGGGCATGCTATCCCGGATTACATTGCACACAAGGTCTTGCTTCAGTTCATAGGAAGTGCAGGCTAATCCTGTGGGGGCTGACTTTTGTATTGGGCATGAGGAAAGTATCCGGAGGAACCTGCATTGTAACAGTGGTCATCCCAGAGATAATGAGGAATAGTGAAGCGGATAGGAGAAAGTGGGTGACTAGCTGCAAGTGAGAGTTGGGGGAGTCGAGAGGAACCTGTATAAAGAAACCTCTTGAATCTGGAAATACCCATTAGGTTTGCAATTCTTGAGACCTATGCTGAGGACAAGAATGGAGGCAGAGGAGGATAACCAACAGCAAAACCATGACACAATAGGGCAAAGGATTACCAACGGGGGAGAAATTTGTTCAGGCCCATTTTCAGGTATAAATAGTCTGTGTAGCCGGACCAAGCACCAGAGGCCCGAGGCGTGTCTGAAATTGGGCCTCGGGCCTCGTTTGAATAATTCCAGCAGGCTGCAGAAGCCAATTGGGCCTCCAGAGGCAGATCGGTGGTTTGCTGCTGAGTAATTTGGGACGGTTGCGTTGCCGGCAGCGACCCTCAACTAGGTCCTGAGAGGGGAGGGAGGTGAATGGGAGAGGGGCGAGTGCATGCCGGTCGTGGCCCACTGTACTCCTCCCGACCTAAATTAAAGGACACGATTGCCGGCGCTCGCTCCCGGTCACGACTCTCGATCTCCCACCCCCGAGCCCGAGATTCCCACCCCCATTCCCCGACCTTGGCTCCAATCCCTGTCCCAGGTTCAAGGAATCACTAATTGTACCACAGAGCCATATGGGCTCCCTTGATGAATGCCTATATGTACGTCAACAGGAAAGGATTCCATTTTCTCAATGTGCAGTTCAGTTGTGACCAGCACACCATTATGCAAGTGAATACTCAGTTTCCTGGGAGCTGCCTCGATACCCTCATTTTAAGGCAGTCCTCCTTACCAGCATTCTTTGACCCTGAAAGGCAAGTCTCGTGGTGGTTCCTTGGAGATCAAGGCCATCCTCTGCAGTGATGGCAGGTGACAGCTGTGCACTTTCCTAGGATACCAACAGGGTACCACTGTAACAAACTCCTCATCCACCAGAGCCATCACAGAGCACACCTCCGGCAGGTTGAAGGGGTGTGCCAGGTGCTTGGATTGATCTAGGGCGAGCTGCAGTACAGACCAGCTAGGGTCAA
Source organism: Somniosus microcephalus (assembly GCF_052327205.1). Lineage (NCBI taxonomy): Eukaryota > Metazoa > Chordata > Chondrichthyes > Squaliformes > Somniosidae > Somniosus > Somniosus microcephalus. The sequence goes on from NC_141008.1 coordinate 40,475,607, forward strand.
AAGCATCATCGCCGGGTGCCACATGCATATAAGACAACTTAGCTTTACAAGGAGGCCTCCTCATGGAGACATTGTAAGATGACGGCCCCACATGGGCAGCAAGGGGATCAGGAAGTGGAAAATCAGCAGCAGATGAAGAGAAAGAGGACAACCCATTGCAAGACACATTCATGTCGCACCGATAGAGGAGAGTGATTACCACATGTGGGCACTGTATTAACCATCCTGTCTACATCTCCCTTCCCACCACTAATATGTCATTTACAGACCTGTCTCCATGCACAGCAATGCACACCGCTCCCATTCATACCACCCGATGAGAGCAACTTCCAAACCTTGCCAAGAACTATGTTTTGCTTGCACAACCTGTAGTGCAACCATACTTTTAATGAAAACCCAACTGTGTGTGCATAGTGCTGCCTACCACATGCTTCCCCTTGGTGACAATGCGTGACAGTGTGAACTCTTAAACCTAGCCTTGTGCTTCCTGATTGGCTGGAGAGTGAGGTGACTGGCAGCTGCATTCTATTAGGATCCCCTTGGGACCAAGGTGAACCTGCTGCAGGCCGCACCTCTTGTGCCTCTGAATGGACAACCTGGGACATGTCCTTTAGGCCATATGCGCAACCATTGGAGGGGGCTGGTTGGACAGCCTGCATGGTGCCTTTCTGAGAGACTGCACCATCATGGTAGCCCTTTCCTGCCACGCCACTAGTATTGGGCACAGCCTCCACATGGCATTGCTCTTTGGGAAAGCAGGTCTAATACCAATAAGATCAGCAAGATAATGGTGCTTCTACCACACTCAGTCATTGGGGAAGCCTGACTGATTTTCATTCATTCTGTCTCTCTTTGTGTGTCCTGTTAATCCCTATTGTTTATTATCTTGTTCATTTTCCGGGCCTATCACCTGCAAGACCTTCTGTTTCAGCCTGTGGATCCTTCCTTCCTTGTCAAGCCTCTTTCCAACCATACCTCTCTGTGCCTTTTCCTCTGTCTGTTCTCTTTAGTTGCCAATCTGACAGTGAGACCCGATGTTAAGGGCCACATAACTACTTTACTAGAGCTCAGACCTGTGTTATTCCTGCAGAGAAACAATTTACTTTCAAATAATTTCACTAAAAATATTAACTTGAAAACTGATGTGCGATATAAGCAAGTAACTCCATACGATGGTTCACTGAAACATAAACCACAGAATGAAGTCAGGCAACACAGCCCACAAGCTTAGCTTCACTCTGGTCATTTTATCAGTTAACCACCATTCATAATTCATCATTTATTTTACATAGATTTATTATTGACAGTAACCCCAATCCTCATGAAAGATGATATTGCTGATAGTAAACACAAATTGCCATTCCAGCTAAGATAAATGCCCTCTATAATGTTATAAATTGTTCTATTCATTATAAGGAGCATGTGTCAACTCTTAACTCTGGTTGAAAGGCTGAGAGATGAGATGCTGTGAGAGCCCATCCGTCTTGCTGCTCATCCACTTTACATCTCCCCATGGTCTTTTAACCTGGGTGTAGGGGATCACTGTGTCCCACAGATCTGCGTGATGCACCAGATCTGCTGAAACTCTGAAATGCCATTTAAAATTGTAATGACCTCTCCTTGTCCGAAACTTGCTTTTTTAAATACTGTGTCAGACCTCCGGAGATTCTTCTTTGATGTTTCACTGTCTCATCAGCAAACGAGCCAACTGCTTAGAATTCAGCTGTTTCCAGAGAGCCTTTCCTTCATCCTTCCCTCGATTCCCGTCCTTGTTGTTCCCTCTTTATCAATGTACAGATAGTATTGTGCATGTTCTAGGCATCGTATTTATATTTGTACGTACAGGCGTGGGGGAAATTGTAACCGCTTCCACACGTCTTTGGACTTGGCCTTGCGGGTGTTAAGGGAAGGACAGACTTTGGTCTCCTGCTCACATCAAATGATTGAGCAACCACGTCCTTTTACTCAGGAGCTGCAATAGCGGCAGCTCATGACCCTGCCATGTCCTTACTCTGCCCCTGACACTGAATTAATTCATTTCGTTCGCAACAGTCTTGAAATACAATATTATCCCACCATCATCAGAGTCAATTCTGCGATTTATTTCCAAGAAACACTTTACCTGACCTTATCCCTGCACGTCCCTTACAGCCAGTTATTGCCTTTTGTTACCAACACATACGTAAATAGACAGATGGAAAAAAAAACCACAAAAGGATTCATACTTGGCTTCATTAAAAATGAGAATCTGTGATGCAGTCGGTGAGGTGAACACATTGCTGTTCGGAATGAAAACCCTAGCTGTAATCCAATCCTGAGAAATAGTGAGAGTCGGGGGTGTGGGTGGTAAGGATACAAGGAAGCGATTGGATACAGCCTTGTCAGTAATCGAAACTATAGAAGTAGAGGGGCCATGGGAGGCTGAGGCAGTAGGAGAGTTTATGTGGAGGAAGAGGTTTAGGGCGGTCAGTGAATTCTGAGGATAGGGGCAAGGGGAGCTGCGGTGAAGATTGAACTCACTAAGAATGAGGAGTCACTCAGTGCAGAGTCTGAGGGAGGAAAGGAGGGAGGATATTGGGGATAAACTCAGGGCGGGCTTGGGGGAGGGGGAGAGAACAGTAGGCAATGAGGATTTTAAAGGCGAGGTGAGAGACTTGGAACAAAGTCAGGCGCTTGAAGGAGTAGGAGGAGCGACCGAGATGAGACATGGGATAAGGGCCACACAGCCATCGTGATAGGCTGGGCAGGGCAGGTGGTGGAAAGTATAGCCAAGTGGGGAGACTTCAATAAGGGGCAAGGTATCATCAACCTTGAGCCAAGTTTCAGTCAAAACCAAGCTATCACTGCACTCACCAACAATAACATAGGGGATGACAAGGGCCTTGTTCACGAGTAAACAGACATTTTAGATTGAAATGCAGAGTGGGCCGGTGATTGATCCATTGGCAGAGGTCAGGGTGGGGTGAGCGGGATTTGCCCCTCAGCTGGCCTGCTGCGTGGGAGGGTCGGTGACAGAGGAGGATGGCCTTTGAACCCCTGCCGATAAGGCGGCAGTGACAGGCGTCTCAGTGGGCCCTTTGGAGAATGTCAATAGAAAGTAGAAAGAAAGAACTTGCATGCATTTATTTTTTTATTAATTCTCTGGATGTGGGCATCACTGGCAAGGCTGGCATTTGTTGCCCATCCTTAGTTGCCCTGAGACGGTGGTGGTGGACCTTCTTCCTTGTCGGGGTTTTATACAACTGAGTGGCTTGCTGGGCTATTTTAGAGGGCAGTTAAGATTTAACCACACTGGAGTGGGACTGGAGTTACGTATCGGCTAGACCGAATAAGGACGGCAGGTTTACTTCCCCAAAGGACATTAGTGAACCAGTTGGGATGTTAAGACAATCCGACATATTCATGGTCACTTTTACTGATGTCAGCTTTTTATTTCCAGATTTAAAAAAAACCTGAGTTCAGATTCTTAAACTGCCTTGGTGTATCGTGCTTTTGACGACCTCAGGAGGTCCCAAAGTATTTCACAGCCAATGAAGCACTTTTGAATTGTAGTCTCTGTAATGTAAAGAAAAGTGGCAGCCAGTTTGCGCACATCGAGGTCCTATAAACAGCAATGAGATAAGTGACTCGATAATCCGTTTCAGTGATGTTGGTTGAAGGAGAAATATTGGCTAGGACAATTGAGGCACAGAGGGTAGCTGTGAGCTTATTCAAGGGGGAGTCAGGCCTAGACAGCGGCGGGAGAATAGGAAAGCAGTGGCGTATGATGGGTCGAGATTGGAAGGGCAAAGTACTCGAAAGTGGAGAAATGAAAGGTGGCACAACTGAGTGACAGGAAAGGATCGAGATGGGAGCGAAGGGCACGAGCGGGGCCAAGGGGGACAGAAGTAATGGGCTCAGGTCTGGAGTTCACTCGTCAAATCTCGGCAAATTACAGTTAACCTTGTTTTGAAATGCAATCACACATCTCGGAGCAAGGAAGCTGCTGTGTTTATTTCAAATCAGCTCCTCGCTGTCTCTTGTTGCCAGGAGGTACACAGGAGAGATCATTGAGTGGACTCGCTCCAGGGAGGCGGAGTGTGAAAATATTTTTTTTAAATAATTGAGCTTCCTCGTGAAGAAAAATGAAAAAATGTAGGTTCTGACGGTGATCTGAAAGTGCTGGAGAAAAGCATTACATTGAAGCAGCGCATGGGAATCAGGTTTATGTTTTGATCCCATAAATTTTGTTCCGAATACAAGCAGCTATTGAAACGGAGCACTGCAGTGCATGGTGTGCAGAAGGCAAGTCAAGATGAAAGTCGGTCCCTACTGCAGTTGGCAAGCAGCGGGGAGGCTGGTTCAGGCGCTTGAGGTGGTTTCAGGCACAGGAAAATAAAAACGGGAATATTTTAAGCCTCTTGAGGATTGAAGGAATGTTTTAGCTTCTGCAAAACCTGTTTTCTATCGCACGTCGTAAAAAGTTAGGCAATATTTTCAAAACTGCACCATTTTGTCATCCCATAAATTTGCTTTTGGTAAATATTTAGTGAACATTGGTTATGAATCAGAATGGAGACACAGAATTTGAAAAAAGATGTTACATTTCAGAAAGATTGCGGTCTGTGTGTTTGTGGTTGCTGTGTTATTTGTTGACCCGCTCACAATGAACATAGAAGGACTTGTGAACTGTAAAAAAAAGGTTTAATAATAAATGGCCCAATGATACAAGCCATTAGTGGAATGGTGGAAAGGCACAGGTTCTACAAGTGCGATGACTTCTAGATTTCAACTAGAGAATGAGAGGGCGCAGGCACTTTCCGAGAGGGAAGGGAAAAAAAAATCACAGAACAGCTAACCTGCCATGTTCAAGCGGCTGGTTTAAGAACAGTACAGGCCGTGTTGCACTCCCAGTTTTGGCACGGTTCATGGTACATAAAAACGTATAAAATAGTGGGGTATCCATCTTGCCGTAATGCTCAGGTCTGCAGCATCACAACCTTCTGCGTGAGAACCTAGATTGCTAACAGCAGGAAACCTAAAATTCAGTTCAGTAAACGTGACCTTTGGAGATATCGCAAAGAACATTGCTTTAAATTCTGCTTTTTGCCCCGAGTATCTACTCATTTTGATGAATGTTATTGATTTCAATCAGCATGATTCTAGCGCAAAGCGGCTTTAATACAAGGATTTGAAATCTATTGGCCAATAGACTGAATATAGACGTACTGTAACACAATTTGCCAGATTATTAGCCAGTAAAAAAAAAATCTATCTTATCACTGAAACCAAGTAGTGTTTTAGTGAATGATGAGTTGGCAAGTGGCCAGAATGAGGCCTGTTCTATATCACAGAACACCCAATGGGAACATAGAATGGGCCTGGAAAGCATGTTGCAAAGTAATGAAGCAAACCTCACCATATTTTAAAGTGTTTTTCCACCCCCAATTCAAATGGTTCCTGTTTGAGGAGAGTGGGCTTTGTGTGCCCGTTGGGTACTGTTTTATGTGGCGCTCATGGGCTCCCCTGTGTAACGTGGTGACCACCTTACTATAAAGTGGAAATGCTGCGAAGCAGCTCCCCACGTTTACTAAGTAGGAACTCATGGCCTCAAGTGAAGACAGATTTGTATTTGTGTGGGTCTATGGTGCTGTTGGTTTCTTAAATGTCACATTGTTCGCACAAGGGAGTGAAGCAGGCAGCGGGCGAACTGCACATCCGCCCCCGGTTACAATTTAGCAATGCAACAGCGTCTCCGCCGTCGCCGATGTTTTCGTTGACAGGGTCGCTGCCCAGTGCGTTACTGAGCCACACAGACCAGGCTTGATTTCTGGTCTTTGTTGAGCTGCCTGTTTATCAGTCGGTGGGGGTCTCCATGTTTGGGCTGTGAAAGCTGCTCTGGACCAGGGGGAACAAATCAGTCCCTGCACTCGATCTCATCTTGCGACTCTTGTTGGGAAGGGTGGATGTCGATTGAAAATAAAATCGGCGTAGGCCATCATAGGCTCAGCACATTTGGCTGCGATGCCCTTCCTACTCGAATAGCCCGACCTCGGCGCCTACACTTGCATATAAAGAATATTCACTTGTATGAAGTACTTGACTTGGCCTCACCTAGGAAATTATTTTCAGCAAAAGTCAGCATCTTCAGAAGGGGTGAAAAAAATTCCTTTCAATTAACTGCGATATCCTTCCTTCACATTTGATTATTTTTTCTTTTTTTTTTAAAGTAAAGTATCTAAACTGCCTGCCAGACACATGGCCATTTTTTTGCTTGTGCTGACTGCAGAGGTTTGCTGGCAATACCAGTGGCAAAAAACAGCTGAGCAAATAGAATGTTTTGCAGTTGCTGTTCTTGTCAGAGATTTGCCAAACACATTAAAAGTTAAGAGAATTACACATATATTATCAGACATCATTATACAGCCCTGTAATCTCCATGTTATTGTTCTGCCTCGGCTGTAATTCAGGAATGTATATTGAAGCTGCAGTTAGAGCTCGTTAAACCATGGAACAGGTTTTGATAGCGAGCCAGTGTTTTTCTGGAAATGGCTCTGGATGTGTTGTTGATGTTTCCCAGAAATATCTGAAACGTAGCTTTATGAAATGTACTTCAACAGTAGCTGAAAGACTGCTCGCATCACCTGAGTAACCGGAACGCGTGACTCATGGCCTGTGCTTCTACCTCAACTGGTTTAATAAACAATATCACTTGTACGTTGACTGTGAATGATTCTTATTAAATGGCACATGGTTCTGGTCTCAGAAAATGTCACAAGAGTGGCCTTTGTGTGCCCATTAGGTAGTGTTTTATGTGGCGCTGGTGGGCTCCCCTGTGTAACGTGGAGATCCCACGAGAGTTGGGGTCACGAGAGTTGACTCCATTTTGACTTTAAAAAAAAAATTGCTGTGGGATGTGGGCAATGCTGGCAAGGTGGCATTTATTGTCCATTCCTAGTTGTCATGAGAGATGGTGGTGGGCCGCCTTCTTCAACTCCTGCAGTCCTTGTAGTGATTGTGCTCCCACAATGATGTTAGGTAGAAAATTCCAGGATATTTTACCCAGCGGCGATAAAGGAGCAGCGATATCTGTCCAGGCTAGGATGGTGTGTGACTTGGAGGGGAACCTGGAGGTGATGGTGTTCCCGTGACATTGCCAGTCCTTCCCTCCTCAGTGGTAGAAGGTGAGGGTTTAGGAATTGTTGGAGTGAATCCTAGTGATAGTACATATTGCAGCCAGTGGTGGAGGGGATGGTCATTGAGTCCAGTAACGAGGTACTGATCAGGCACTATGTTCATCAAGCTACATTATTTTACATTACTTGTAAAAATAGTTATCAACTCCTGCAATGGTTAATAAAACCAGTGAGAGCTGTACAAACCAGGAAGGTTATAGGTTCGATTCCCGGTAGTAGAAGAGGATTTATAGTTGGCCCCAGCACCCCGGGAGGGAATCTGCCTGGGTTTCTTTTTTTTTTATTCGTTCCTGGGCTGTGGGCATCGCTGGCAAGGCCAGCATTTATTGCCCATCCCGAATTGCCCTTGAGAAGGTGGTGGTGAGCCGCCTCCTTGAACTGCTGCAGTCCGTGTGGTGAAGGTACTCCCACAGTGCTGGTAGGGAGGGAGTGCCAGGATTTTGACCCAACTCCTGTTCCTACTCCTAATCATTAGTGATTCCTGTGTGCAGTTGTGGCCATCCAGTGAGAGCTGGAATGGGTTCAGCTTCAGTGACACTATTGTTGAACGGTCTGCTGACATTCACTGTCTATACACATGCATGGCAGCTCCGGTGAAACTCTACCCCAGTGTTTGCCAGTACATTCAGGATAGGAGGGGAGAATAGAAGGCATTGTGCATCAAATGCAGCATATTAAGGGTTGAACATGAGACACATTCCCTTGGAACCCAGTGTATATTGTCAGAACACCGGCATTAGACTGTCCCTGGTCATTGCGTTTCCAGTCTTGGACTGGGATGAGGTGCTTCCCCTATAGGGAGAGAACTTGAGAAAAATCAGAAGCTGAGTCACCCCACAGCTCACCCAGTGCAGCTTCCAGCAGCTGCTTACACATAGGATAGGGAAAGTCCTGGGTGCCTGTCACTTGCTCATCAACTTGGAACCTACAGGAAGAGAGAAAATATTGAGACTGATATTTCTCCTCCACCCCCCCGCCCGCCCTACTGCCGTGTCCCCAAAGTGCTCTGTCCCTGTCCAGGCCTCAAGAGCACCTAAATTTATTGGGACGGGTCACTTGCTGTGCCAGCTTTCATTCATCCTCAGCACAGGCCCGCCACTCACCCTGGCTGTCAGCCTTGGGCCTTTTGCCTGCTGTTGGAAGAATGTGCCTCTTACCTTCTTGGGCTTCCCTTGCCTTGCTGCCTACCTGCCTCCAGCCTGAGGGGTAGCAGGGGCAAGGCTGAAGCCAGTTTCTGCAGGCACTCCTTAAATTGGGCACCTTCCTGTTGCAAATGGAGGAAACTGAGACAGGAGGGCTGGGACGACCCCCTCCCCCACCATGGCTACCCTTCCCTGCCACCTGTTGTAGATGCAGCCTAGGTTCATGTCTTCAGGCACGATCCAGTAATCCCAGGGCAGCATAAAGGGATGGGGACTCGACATAAGGGGTCTCTTCCCCATTTACCTCTGATAGTGTTTGGAGAACTAAGTGTTCCTTCGGCAGTAAGGAGAGGAACATTGGTGCCATAATTTTTCAAAGTTAATTGAGGAAGATGCATATAAAGTCCTGCAGGCATTATTAGTGTTATGGCTACTCAAAAGAAGATGATTGTATTACAAGATGACATGAATGATAATGCTGAATTTTCAAGCAAACATTGCTGGAGTGGATCAAAATAAGCCACGTAGCACCTTCTGAAGATCCAGCATATCAGCTGCTAATATTAAAAAGGACAATTTTGCAATACCTCTTTTCTCTTCAATATGTTCCCCCTACGCTGTTCTCCTGACAGCATTGCCTACTTTGCTGGTGAATGATGCCACGGACAGTGGCCATCTTCACCTTGTGAGCCCTGATGGCGGTGGCCAGCAGATATTTGAGCATGGAAGGCATCACACCCTTATCTTCATCCAGTACCCACTCGCACGCACATATTTCCAGTCGGAATTGATGGCTCGCGATTACGAGCAGCTACCCAGGCCCATATTCCCTTCTCTAACCCAAAGGGTGCTGTGCCCTATAACTGCCCTGGCTGAGGTAAGCTAACTGAAACCCACCATCCTCCCGGTCTGTATTACTCATCAGGGAAATGTATCTTTTTAAAAAATAAAAAAAATGAAGCTGCTGTTTTCTGCCTAGAATTTGACATATTCTTATCAGTTCTCTTTTATACTGTTTTTGTTTCTATTTATTCTGCCCTCGTTACTGATTTTTTTTTTCTCTTCCATTTTTTTCTTTTTTTCCTGTTCAGAATTTTCCACCAGCTACTTGTATTCTTGGTACCGGACATCATATTTTCTTGCGGACAATTGACCTCAGCAGCTCATAAAGTAGCTGCAGTTGCTGAATTTGGCCGATTTACAGCAGAGGCCTTAAAAGCACAGGCTATCTGTCAACAACATCTTGGGAGATCTGTACTATGTAAAAGTCTTGCATGTGGCACATACACTTTGTTCATCTTATCACGCATAGCGTGTCCCATTTTCCAAAGTGAACATTTTGGGACAAACCGGCGCCTGATTAGATTGGGTTTGGCACACGTAAAACAGCGACAAATCACAAATGAAGTGGCACCGATTGAACGTCGGGAAAAGTGGGCCGATAAACGTTGTGTAAAACACTGCTGAGGAAGTCGGGTTGCCAACTCTGGTTGGACATATTCCTGGAGATTTCATCACGTGACCTTCCGCCTTCAACCTCCCCGCCCGGTCAAACAGTCTTTTTTTCCCCCTCAACTCCCAATATTTTTTAGAACTTATAACTAACTAGGCAAAAGTATTCAAAGAAAATGGGAAAAAAAAAACACTTTTTTTTAAAGCCTCTGTGGTTTTTCTTCCCGGATTGCTCATAGCAGGAGGTTAATTTAAAACGGAGATAGACAGTTTCCTAGCTGATAAGGGAATTAGGGGTTAGGGGAGCGGGCAGGGAAGTGGACGTGAGTCTAGGTTTGGATCAGCCATGATCCTATTGAATGGCGGAGCAGGCCCGAGGGGCCGTATGGCCTACTCCTACTCCTCCTTCTTATGTTCTTATTAATCCTGGAGACTCCAGGACAATCCTGGAGGGTTGGCAACCCTACAAGGAAGCAGCAAAAACAACCAATCCGACATACAGGGCATCTCGAGTCGCGAGGTGTTGCATTCAGCCTGCAGACCTCCTTGTATTATCAGAACTGCGCAGACTTTGGTGGGGGGGGAGCGGAATGCTAGGCCTCCGGTACTTTCTGATGTACAAGGACAGGGCGGTCTGCAAACAACAACAACTTGTATTTATATAGCGCCTTTAACGTAGTAAAACATCCCAAGATGCTGCACAGGAGTATTATACAGGAAACATTTTTTTATCCGGCACCGACGGGACTGACGTGGTGCCGGTTCATCAAAAATTCCGGACAACCGAACGCTATAGTAAAAGATACGGAGAGCTGACAGCTCCGTATAAAGCAACAAACCCTGTTGCTTAGCAACAAGTGCAGAACAATGGCCTCAAGTTCCAAGCGTCTCTGTAGCTTAGCAACAGCTGCAGCCACACCCTTGCACAGCACCAGATGGAGGAAGGCAAGTACAATATGAAGTAAAACCTACTCCTGAATTTTGCCGGTTAACCGAGATTTCCGGTTATTTAGGTGCCGGTAAATCGAAAGTTTCCTGTAAGACAAAAACATTTGACACCGATCCACATAAGGAGAAATTAGGGCAGGTGACCAAAAGCTTGGTCAAAGAGGTAGGTTTTAAGGAGCGTCTTAAAGGAGGAAAGAGAGGTAGCAAGGCGGAGAGGTTTAGGCAGGGAATTCCAGAACTTTAGGCCTAGGCAACAGAAGGCACGGCCACCGATGGTTGAGCGATTATAATCAGGGATGCTCAAGAGGGCAGAATTAGAGGAGCGCAGATATCTCGGGGGGGCGGGGGCCGGAGGGGGAGGAGGGGTTGTGGGGCTGAAGAAGATTGCAGAGATAGGAAGGGGCGAGGCCATGGAGGGATTTGAAAACAAGGATGAGAATTTTGAAATCCAGGCGCTGCTTAATCGGGAGCCAATGTAGGTCAGCGAGCACAGGAGTGATGGGTGAACGGGACTTGGTGCGAGTTTGGACACGGGCAGCCGAGTTTTAGATGACCTCAAGTTTACGTAGGGTGGAAAGTGGGAGGCCGGTCAGGAGTGCGTTGGAATAGTCGAGTTATTATTGACTGAGCTCTGTGTCTTTGCGGGAAACCGCTCTGTTAAATTAACTTGCAGGTAAACATCTGTACAAAAATGTTTTGGTTTATTAATCTCTCAAAAAGTTTGCAAATCATATCAGCTCCGTTCTTTTAAATAAGTAACACATTGAGTTTCCTAAAAGAAAATGGTGACTTAATGACATTATCAGCAAAAGGGATACTTTGCTGGGAATTCCTGTACTCATGTGGTACCTCTAAAGGAACATAGGAACTGGAGTAGTCCATTCAGCCCCTCGGGCCTGTTCCACCACTCAATGAGATCATGGCTGATCTGTGGTCTAACTCCATATACCCGCCTTTGGCCCATATCACTTAATACCCTTGGTTAACAAAAAGCTATCAATCTCCAATTCAAAATTAACAATTGATCTCGCATCAATTGCCGTTTGCGGAAGAGAGTTCCAAACTTCTACCGCCCTTTGTATGTTGAAGTGTTTCCTAATTTCACTCCTAAAAGGTCTGGTTCTAGACTCCCCAACCAGCAGAAGTAGTTTCTCTCTATCTGTTCCTCTCAATATCCTGAAAACTTCAATCAGATCACCCCTTAACCTTCTAAATTGTAGGGAATATAACCCTAGTTTGTGTTAATCTCTTTTTTTTTGTTGTGGACATTGCCGGCAAGACTCATTTATTGCCAATCCCTAATTGCCCTCAAGAAATTGGTGGTGAGACACCTTCTTGAATACAGCAGGGTAGCTTGCTGCCCATTTCAGAGGGCAGTTAAGAGTCAACCACATTGCTGTAGGTAGGTTTCCTTCTCTAAAGGGCATTAGTGAACCAGATGGGTTTTTAATGACAATCCGGTAGTTTCATGGTCACCATTACTGATACTAACTTTTTTAATTCTAACTTAATCTGAATTTAAACTCCCCAGTTGTCATGGTGGGATTTGATCTCTTGCCTCACAGATCATTAGTCCACATCTCTGGATTACTAGTCCAGTAACATAACCACTATGCTATTGTATCCCTGCAGGCTAGTTGGATCACAATGCCTTAGTTATCACATTCAGCCTGTGTGAGACCCAAGTGGTTAATGCTCTTTCTTACTGGTTAACAGTTAGAGAAATATGCAGACATTTGGAGGATTTTTGTCTGGTATTTTTAATCTTCTTTCACTCCTGGATTGCTGTATTTCTCTTTCGGTTTGCCAAGATATTTCCTGCCATCTAGATTTGTAAAAAGTTATAACAGAAAAATTGCAGCAGTAGAACCAGCAAGGTTGTCTTGGTACTGCATCTGATGAATGACCTCGCCATCTTTTTCTTTGTTTAAGAAACTGGTTTTGTTCCATCAGATCAGAGCATGAACTGCATCAGAAAAAAACAAGCTTTTGTACAATCTCTCCTTGTAAAATTGGAATAATTGGAATATCGTATTACATATCTAAATTACGTTTTCTTTTAATGACCTTCAAAATACGCAGCTGTTCCAGGGGACTCGGTACTATTATTAATGTGATTTCTGGGGGTTCCCCCGGGAGGGACGGGAGAACACTCGTACCCACAGCAGACATAACCATGTAATCCCAAGGTAGTGAGGCGGGAGTGACGTCACCACAGTTCCCGCCTCAGTTTCCTTGGTCTCCACTCGGCAGAGGGACAAACAAAGCTGTGCCTTCCCCTAGTGGGCGTATTCCTCGTGCCCAGCCTCCTCAGATAAAGAAAGAAAGACTTGCATTTCTGTAGCGCCTTTCACAACCTCAGGACGTCCCAAAGCGCTTCACAGCCAATGAAGTAATTTTGAAGTGTAGTCACTGTTGTAATGTAGGATCCACTGGTAAGAGAAATACTTGGGTACAAAGCCTTGTAAATCCAAAACAGGTAAGTTTGTTCTTCCCTGCCAATGCAGTAGGGGGTTTTGGAGGTTGAATCCATCGGGTTGCTGTTTTAGGACAGAGGCGAGAAGGCCCTAAAACTGGTGGAATTGCCTTGCTGGGTAGGCCTGTGCTGGGTTAACGTTGAGCCTATGGTAACCGAACGTACAGTTGAACTACAGGAAACTCTTTGGTATCCGGAACCGACAGGACCGGGATGGTGCCGGTTGATTAAAAATTCTTGATGACGGAGAGGGTTATCTACTGAAGCTATTTTTAACAAACAAAAATTAAAAAAATCAAGAAATGTGCAGTATACAGTAATTGGGTACTCACCTACAGAATGTGTTAAATGGATGATGGAAGATGCTTGATTAAGTACAGTACTGCCAGTTGAGGGTAATCCATAACTCTTTAATTACTTAACAGTAAAACAAAACTTATACAGTAAACAGAAAAATGGCGGATCGGAAGAGACTATCGGCAGCGCGGGAGAGTCAGACTCCTGTTATTGAGGTGTTCGGACTTCCGACAGCGCCAAGAAGCCGAGTAGTGGCAGTTTGGAGAACTACCCCCACTGACTAACTCGGCCACCGCGGGAGACTCAGACTCGGACTCGGCAACATTGCCGGTTATTGAGGTGTTGTTTTCGGCGTATGAATTTTGCCGGTTAATAGAGAATTCCGGATTTAGGTGCCGTTTAACCGAGAGTTTCCTGTAATATGGAGCCCCCGGGGGTTGGGGAGGGAAATTGGCCCTATGAGATTTGGCATATTGTCAGAAAATGAATGCATTAGACCTTAAAAAATTATCTCTTGCTGTAAACATGTAATTATCAAGAAAAAACAAACCCTTTTGGTTTGTAAGTCATATGTGTATTTAGTCTCGTGATGGTGTAGCAACATTGCTTTGAGATTGACTATCTAGAAATATGCATATGTGGACAAAACTAATAACATAGATATCTCAAAGGGCTCCTTCTTCCACTCAGCCTGCATCCTCCCTTGATCATTGCAGAGATAAGAAAAGCACTTACTAGAAACATTTCTTTACTTGGGGACACACTTGACAATTTATGTACTGTACAAAAGGCATAGGCGATAAGGCCTGTAGAGGTAGAATGCTCACGTTGGTTCCACTTTAATCAAATGCTCAAGTTTCCTGGCTGACACTGGGCAACTTATTCTTATCATTGGATTGGATTCTCTACAGTATTAGTACTGAAGGTTATTGTGGAAATTCTGCCCAGTAACAAAAATAATTGAAAATCAGAATCAGATATTATTTTGGGTGTACGGCAATGATCTGCTCTGTACTTGGCACTTATTTTCCAGAATGCATTTTCACTGAAGATCAATTTTTAAAAAAACCTCTGATATTGATCATTTGTTGCTGGGACATTGGAAAAACATTTTCACTCTTCAAAGGGTTATCACACCGGGGATGCAATCCCTGAGTTGGGGAGAGGACTGAAAAGGAGATTTCCACTGGGGGTGGGCAGCAATTTTGGGCAGATTCTGATTCCACTGATTTTCCTTAAATTCTGGTGGGAGAGAGGAGGCCAATCTTCTGCCCGCATCTTCTCTTCTCTCCCCTCCCCCTCCCCCCGCCCATCCCCCACATCAAGGGAGTGTGTCTGGAAAACTCCCGGACTGTCCCAGAAATCCCACCTATTGCATTCGTGTTATACCTCTAAAGAATTGTTACCAGCTGAGTGAGTTCTGTTGAGGCCTTTGGGAGCGCCCCGGAAGGTCCCCCGAGAAAAGGGGAAACTGATCTCGGCGGGGATTGATTGGCGTTCAAATGTAAGGAAATGACTCCCTTTGGAGCAAATGACAATGTTATCTGTTATCTGGACTCTTCCCCTTTGAAACGGACACTTAAGATTGAATCAGCAGTATTGGAAATCTGCAATGTTGGAACTCCTGTCCCCACTGATTCCTCAATTACCGCTACCAATAAGGGTGACACAGTAATGGGAGTCTCAAGGTGAGGTGCACCATTCGACTATAAGACTACAGTTCAATCTTGCAAAGTGAATCTTGCCAATGCACCTTGTTTACGTGAATGTGATACCGCAACCGTGTATACATTACACAGAAGTAAGACGATCTCTCCACAGTTGAACGATGTTTATTAAAAAATATTTCTCACGCCACCGATGGTCAGTTTTCATCACCGTTCGGTGATCGTATTGCTATGTGTTTATAGTAAAGGTAAATTTGTACTTTTTTTTTTCTGGGACATCTCATTTGTATAGATTTATTGGTCGGCCTTGGCTCGATGGTAGCACTCTTAGCATTTATTCAGATGGTTGTGAATTCGAGCTCCAACACACAGACTTGAGCATATAATCCAGGCTGACACTCCAGTGCAGTACTGAGGGAGAGCTGCACTGTCGGAGGTGCTGTCTTTCGGATGGAACGTTAAACCAATCTGCCTGTTCAGGTGGACATAAAAGATCTCTTGACACTATTTAAAGAAGAGAAAGTTCTCCTGGTACTCTGGCCAACCCTTATTCCTAAATTAACGTCTCTAAAACATATTAACTGGTTTTTCTATCTCATTATTGTTTGTGGGAGCTTGCTGTGCGCAAATTGGCTGCTGCGTTTCCCCACATTACAACAGTGACTACACTTCAAAAGTACTTCATTGGCTGTAAAGCGCTTTGGGACGTCCTGAGTTTGTGAAATACGCTATATAAATGTAAGTCTTTCTTTGTTTTCTATATAGATCAGGCAGATCAAAGGTTTAATCCCTCTTCTGTGTTGAGCTTGTTGATTTCAGCTGGCGTGGTAATAATTTATAAATAGTTAGAATCAGTATGTCCTGTCATGTGTCTTCTTCATGAAGATTGCCACTTAAATTGAGTCCACACCCTTTACAATTGTAGTCACCTCCACCGCTGTGCAGTTCACTTTTGAAATGCCTGGTTTTGGTTCTGCCTGCAGTTCCTCGCTCTGGCCACTGGATGGCTCAGCTCCAATTTGGAGTCTCAAACTCCTCTCTGTCAGACATCTTCTTGAAGACAAGTTTTTAGTCTTTAGAAAATAACTGACCTTTTCTTACCATCGTTGACGTGATTCAATTTAGCCCCAACCACAAACTCCATTCTGTCAGGCAACGAAGATTTCGATCTCCCAAAATGAACCCCCTCCACCCGTTGTTCATCTACCTTCCGCTTCTCCCCCTACGGTTTTCACCCACAAACGTGGCAAAGAACTCCTTTTTCATCACGATTTTCTTGGGCTGCAGGTGAACCCCCCTCTCCCCCACCATACAGAGACACAATCCTGAACATGTAACCCCACCCCCCACACACACACACACACAGAATTCTAAGTGCTGATTGCTATCCAGTAACTCCTTCAAGAACGTATGCAAGTGTGGACAGGATTGGGCACGACTTGTGATTCCCCTACAGTCCAATAGGCTGTTGACACTCATGGTCTGTGCTCACATGTGAAGAACAGTTACTTGTTAATAGACAGCAGCTGACACCCATATCCCAGTATGAGCCGGGGTGTTCAGGAGAGGAGGATGGAACCGGGTTGTGGGGGGGGGAATCACATTACAATAAGATTACAGCAAGTGTCACAGTGAGCATGGAGAGCAAGGAAATCATAAAATAACTCTTCTCACCTTGCTCGTCTCTCAGGATTGTAATGTGCTGTTGTTTCAGGACGTGTTTGTCCTAGTTGATGTCGAAGTGACGTTTGTTCTGTGTACCTTTTGTCACATCTGTGACCCAGCACGCTGGAATCTGCTTCGTTCACACTCACACAGTCAGTACGTTCCAGGAAATTATTGTTCATGATAATTACGTAGACATTACGTGAGGGTACACAGTGAATAGAATAAAAGGACGAATACTTAACGCAGTTGTATGACAAGCCTCTACCTGCAATTTTAACGCATATAGTTATTTATTTATTTTAACTGCATTTACTAAGGTAATATTCTGCCCCCCCCTCCCTGCACACACATCATATACCAGAGGACGGGGGAGAGGGGGGATGTTTGTGCTGTGATGCATGAGGCTAGCAGAGATGCAGTTTGAACTTGGGATGTTTTACTACGTTAAAGGCGCTATATAAATGCAAGTTGTTGTTGTATCCAAGCAGAGTCCGTGGCCACGTTATGCTGCAGGCATCTTGCTGGCTGTTCCAGGAAGGGGCCGGCCCACCAATCCCACCAAGGTGACCGCATTCCTTTAAATTTCCGTGAAAAATAATCTAATTCAAAGGTGCACAGGTTGTTTATTCTCTGTTTAGTAAATACTTTACATCAGACTGGGGCATCAGAAAGAAAGAAAGACTTACATTTATATAGCGCCTTTACAAACTCAGGACGTCCCAAACACTTTACAGCCAATGAAACACTTTTTGAAGTGTAGTCTCTGTTGTAATGGAAACACGGCAGCCAATTTGTGCACAGCAAGCTCCCACAAACAGCAACATCATACTAACCAGATAAGTCAGTGATGTTGATTGAGGGATAAATATTTGGTAGGACACTGGGGATAACTCCCCTGCTCTTCTTCGAAATAGTGCCATGGGATCTTTTACATCCACCTGAGAGAGCAGACGGGGCCTCGATTTAACGTCTCATCTGAAAGATGGCACCTCCGACAGTGCAGCGCTCCCTCAGTACTGCGCTGGAGTGTCAGCCTGGATTTTTGTGCTTAAGTCTCTGGAGTGGGACTTCGAACCAACAACCCTTCTAACTCAGAGGCAAGAGTGCTACCAACTGAGCCACAGCTGACACTAGCGCAAAGATCAATAAAGGGGACTGTGTTTGGATGAATTTGCAAGTAACATTCGTGCCACACAAATGCCAGGCAATGGCCATCTTCAAAAGAGAGTCTAACCACCTCCCCTTGACACTCAACGGCATTAACAACATCCTGGGGGTCACCATTGACCAGAAACTTAACTGGACCAGCTACATAAATACTGTGGCTGCAAGGGCAGGTCAGAGGTTGGGTATCCTGCAGCGAGTGTCTCACCTCCTGACTCTCCAAAGCCTTTCCACCACCTACAAGGCACAAGTCAAGAGTGTGATGCAATACTTTCCACTTGCCTGGATGAGTGCAGCTCCAACAACACTCCAGGACAAAGTAGCCCACTTGATTGACACCCCATCCACCACTTTAAACATTCACTCCCTCCACCACCAGCGTACCGTGGCTGCAGTGTGTACCATCTACAAGATGCACTGCAGCAACTTGCCAAGGCTTTTTCAACAGCACTTCCCAAACCCGCGACCCTTACCGCCTAGAAGGACAAGGGCAGCAGGCGCATGGGAACACAACCACCTCCAAGTTCCCCTCATCACCATCCTAACTTGGAAATATATCGCCGTTCCTTCATCGTCGCAGGGTCAAAATCCTGGAACTCCCTCCCTAACAGCACTGTGGGAGTACCTTCACCACACAGACTGCAGCGGTTCAAGAAGGCGGCTCACCACCACCTTCTCGAGGGCAATTAGGGATGGGCAATAAATGCTGGCTTTGCCAACGACGCCCGCATCCCGTGAATGAATATTAAAAAATCCTTCTTGTGTGTGATTCACTGAGCAATATAGGCTGCAGAATGAGAGCTGTTCCTGTTGTCATTTACACCTCTGTAAAACACAGTCACCATCACTTGCAAATTCCATCGACTTCAGTGAAAGGTCTCATTTATTTTTAGAGTCGGTAGTGTGGATATTCTCAGGAGAATCTGGCTCATCGACACTCTATAAGGTAGCAAATTGTGTCAAGTGGCTTTTTTAGATGCTTTTAAAGAAATTTCCAATTCCCAGTAAACTAATGGCTGTGACGTCAATGACATTAACCCTTTAGGTTCACAGGCCTGCATTGTAATCTTTAAAGGGTAACGTACAATTCTCCACTGGTGAAACACTGCCACTGTATGAAATACTGTCACTGTTCTATTGATACCAAACTACTCTATAAAGATGGGAATGTAACCTTTATCAACAACAACAAAAGCTTGCATTTATATAGCGCCTTTAACATAGTAAAGTGTCCCAAGGACTTGTGAGCCTTCAGGTATACAATTGATACAAAATCTCCTGTGCTCAACCCTATTTCCTTACTGTTTTGATACTGTTACATTAAGGCATTATGAAGCCAGGTTTAGTATCATAGCAGCCATCGTGTTTCTGTTTTCCCAGACTGACTGAAGGATGCTTAATTTTCCCCATGAAGTAGCTTTGAATGATCTGGAAATGTGAGCACTTTTATCACTAAAGGAAGTTGCCCTGCTACGAAGTGCTACGTACCTGGAACAAGCCTTGATCATATTACTTTACTAGCTGGAGTGAACAAAGTGGTGTCACTTTGAGTGCAAAGAGTCATTAGTGTTACAGTGCATTCGAACATGCTTTTTTCACTCTTGGACCTCGCTATACACTCAACTGAAACAGAAAAATACTAACCTACACATCGTCATCATCGCTCGACTATTGGCTGAGCTCCTGTGACCTGTCCTCCACACCTGAACCCCAGTGTTGTGTTTCGGACTGGCCATGGTCTCTCTTTCACGGTTTGCAGGTTTTGGATGTCGTTGGCTAATTCAAGGATTAGCTCATCTGCCTTTTGACAGCATTTCCTCCATCGACGGTCCCACTCCCCTCCTCCAAACGCTCATCTGCCTGATGCCTTTGGCACTTTCTGGAGATGACCCGGTTACTTAACTCGGCGCTCGGCACTGACATGTAATACCGTCTACTGTCATTACAATAGAAAGTTTTAACACCTGACCTGATTGAAAATAACCTACACAAAAGACCAGAAAAAGCCTATTGTATGAGGTGACCCTTCTAGCACCTCAAATCTCCAATTTTACTCTCTCTGTTGTAACTTTGATTATCTTTCTTTGTTGTATTGCTACGACTATGGACTTTCTGTGCTAAAGTCTTCCTTTTTTTGTTCTTAATCTCGAAGTTTGCTGTATTGCATGTTCTTCTTCCTCCCTGCATCCTCGGTGTTGAAATCGAGACTCCTCTCCGACTTCTAACTTGATTTTGTCCCCAGGACCCCCAAACTATAGAACTCCATCTTCTTTTCATCCTGCAACACAGGCTTGATGTCATCATCTAACTGCTATTTCTGAGTTTACCTTTTCCTCTCTCCCATTTTTTTCAGCCTGTGTGAAGTCTTGTACTAATTAGCCTTATCGTTTCTCCTAGTTTTCCCAGTTTAGAAAAATACTGAAAAGAACTTGTTGCTTTATCCAACTGTCTCTGCTTCTGCTCACCATCCTCAGACAGTTAAATGGGTTCATCTCAGGCCATTACCCTATCGCGATCAGTCCATAGCCCTCATGAACACCCTGAATTCAGCAGCATTGAGGCTCTTGTTGTGAGAGCAAGAGTGAGCAGATGTGGGTGCAGAGGCAGATTAGAAAGGAAAGGGACATGGAGATGGATCAGATAGAAAGGACCATGCAGACACATCAGGCAGGGATCCTGCAGTTATTGCTGGGCACGATGAAGTGGCAGTGTTGCCCAGTGGATGACTTGTCACACCCAATACTTGATAGTTGGTAGTATTGTATGATCGTGGCACATTGGTGCAGCTGTAAGTGCTTTTCTGGGATTGAGAATGAAGTGCATTATCTAGGTACTTTGTTGGCGGGGCCTTAACCTTGGCACTGTTGCTGGGTGAAGAATGGAAAAGTATTCCACTCCCAGCACGGGCAGCCCTGACCTAGATAAGCAGTTGTGCACAAAAAGAAGAAATGTTTCAAGTACCAGCCTAATACTGTATAAAATCACAATGCTGAAAGTTTTATTATCTGTTGCTAAGGAAATCAGTTTAGCCACAATTAAAGGGACTTGAAGAGGCTGAAATTAATGATCCACTAATGAAACTGCAGAACCAGATGGTTTGGAAGCTGCAGTTTCTGAGATTGCTTGTCCTGGTTATTAGCCACAGAGCGACATGGGCTCCTTGTTTCTCCTTGTTTTCGTTTAAAGAGGAATTTCACGCCTAGTCTACTTTCGAAATTGATAAGGCCTCCGTGCCAGCTCTCTCAGCAAGAATAGTAATGAGGATGAAATGAAGTACTTTGTTTGAAAAGCCAGTTAACTCGTGACGTCAGCAGAGGTGGTGCATTTGACAACGAAAGCAATGGCAGTTGTAACTGGGAGTGTTAGGAGCTGATGTGCAGGAAGGCGAATTGCAAATGTTACACCCTTATTCAAAAAAGGGTGTAAGGATAAACCCAGCAACTGCAGGCCAGTCAGTTTAACCTTGGTAGTGGGGAAGCTTTTAGAAACAGTAATCAGGGAGAAAATTAACAGTCACTTGGACAAGTGTGGATTAATTAAGGAAAGCCAGCATGGATTTGTTAAAGGCAAATCGTGTTTAACCAACTTGATTGAGTTTTTTGATGAGGTAACAGAGAGGGTTGATGAGGGCAATGCGGTTGGCGTGGTGTACATGGATTTCTAAAAGGCGTTCGACAAAGTGTCACATAATAGGCTGCCAGCAAAGTTGAAACCCATGGAATAAAAGGGATAGTGGCAACATGGATATGAAATTGGCTAAGTAACAGGAAACAGAGAGCGGTGGTGAACAGTTGTTTTTCGGACTAGAGGAAGGTATACAGTGGTGTTCCCCAGGGGTCGGTTCTAGGACCACTGCTTTTCTTGATATATATTAATGACTTGGACGTGGGTGTACAGGACACAATTTCAAAATTTGCAGATGACACAAAACTTGGAAGTATAGTGAACAGTGAGGAGGATAGTGATAGACTTCAAGAGGACATAGACAGACTGGTGAAATGGGCAGACACGTAGCAGATGAAATTTAATGCAGAAAAGTGCAAAATGATACATTTTGGTATAAAGTATGAAGAGAGGAAATATAAACTAAAGGGTACAATCCTAAAGGGGGTGCATGAACAGAGCGATCTAGGGGTATATGTGCACAAATCGTTGAAGGTGGCTGGGCAGGTTGAGAAAGCAGTTAAAAAAGCATATGGGATCCTGGGCTTCATGAATAGAGACATAGGCCGCGATTTTGTAAATGGATGCGACTTGGGAGCGGGTCAGCTGGTTTCCAGGTTCCAGTCCAGCCCCCAACTGCATCCAGCCCACGGACGTGATTTTCCCTGCGGGCTTGCCGGCCAATTAAGAGGAAGCCAGTAAGATGATGTCATTTGATGACGCGTCATCTGCCGGTTTTCTTAAACGGACCACGCACAAATTTTTTTTGACAGCTGATTTCTCAGTGTTTGACAGCATTGAGGTGGTGCAAACACTGACAATCACTGTACAAAGGTGAACTCTTGCACCCAGGCTCTCCAATGACTCCCTCCATAGGCTAGAACAGATGACAGCTGCAGGTGAGCTTACAGAAGCGGTCTTTCACTGGTGAGAGAGGTTCTCTCAATGAGCTGGGGCTAGACATCCAATTCAAAACTTGTTACCTACAGAAAAGTGTAAATACATTCAAAATGATTTTCCCAATACTGTCTTACTTCTGAGACTCACCAGTGCACCATTGGATCCTTCACACCACTTCTGCAGCTGTCATCAATGCAGAAACATTACAGCAGACTCACAACACGCCACACTTACCTGGCGTGGTGTCTGGACGTCGGGAAACCCGAGGCAGAAGCGGCAAAATTGAAAAAGAGCCTGTTAACACGTATCAAGTACCTGTTAACAGCCAGATAAGTGGCTTTAATCCTCTTCCCGCCACTAGGTGTCGGGTCCATGTGCAATTCGGGGACCCGACACTTGGGAAGATTGATTGGAGGCGACTTTGACAGCGGTCCCGCCTCCAAACCTGCACTCTGAGCGCTGCAAGATTACAAAAGCGTGGAAATTATGGTGAACCTTTATAAAACACTGGTTCGGATTCAACTGGAGTATTGTGTCCAATTCTGGGCACCGCACTTTAGGAAGGATGTGAAGGCCTTAGAGAGGGTGCAGAAAAGATTTACGAGAATGATTCCAGAGATGAGGGACTTCATTTACGTGGATAGACTGGAGAAGCTGGGGTTGTTCTCCTTGGAGCAGAGAAGATTGAGAGGAGATTTGATAGAGGTGTTCAAAATCATGAGGGGTCTGGACAGACTAGATAGAGAGAAACTGTTCCCATTGGCAGAAGGGTGGAGAACCAGAGGACACAGATTTAAGGTGATTGGCAAAAGAACCAAAGGCGACGTAAGAAAATACTTTTTCACTCATCGAGTGGTTAGGATCTGGAATGCACTGCCTGAAAGGGTGGTGGAGGCAGACTCAATCACGGCTTTCAAAAGAGAGTTGGATAAAAGAAAAACATTTGCAGGGCTGGCTACGAGGAAAGGGCGGGGAAATGGCCTCCTTCTGTCCATGATTTGTACTCTCTAACTCTATTCATGAAGCCCAGAATCCCATAAGCTTTTTTAACTGCTTTCTCAACCTGCCCTGTCACCTTCAACGATTTGTGCACATGTACCTTAGATCTCTCTGGGCGAGTGGAACTAGCTGAGGTGCTCTTGCAAGGAGCTGGCACAAGCTCGACAGGACGAATGACCTTCTTCCGTGCAGTAACCATTCTATGATTCTGTACACAGTGAGTGGTTGGGATCTGCAGTGCACTGCCTGAGAGGGTGGTGGAGGCAGACTCAATCATGGCTTTCAAAAGGGAGTTGGATAAATACCTGAAGGAAAAAAATTTGCAGGGCTGTGGGGAAAGGGCGGGCGGAGTGGGACTAGCTGAAGTGCTCTTGCCGGCACGGGCTCGACGGGCCGAATGGCCTCCTTCTGTGCTGTAACTATTCTATGATCTAAGGCAGTGCGAGGAGGCACTGGATTCGAAGGCTGGTTTTCTGATGCTAGATGAATCCTGACACTGCTGGGATGCATGCTGCTTTCTTCAGTCTTGCTGGTGTTGACTTTAGCCTGAAAATTGCTGTTGGAGTAGTTGCTTGTGTCGGTTTTGTGAGACCCTGAACCCACGTGCTTCACGCCCAACAAGTGCAGCGCTGAGAATCCCTGGAAGGGTTCCATGCTAGGGTGTGCCTTCTGGCTCAGACTGTGACCTTATCTGCTAATCAATTCAAATATGTTTATGAATATTACTAAAGCGGGCAGCCTGCAGTTTTCCTGTTTTCAGACGCTGCACGTACAGTGTGCCAACCTCACCCATTTTGAAGGTCAGTTAGGTTCTCCCCGGTTGGAAGCCGAAACTTAACACCAGCAGCATTAGTTTTGCTTTTTTTTCTGCCAGACACTTGTAAGTTTTGAGGCTTTCGCTCTCTATTCCTCTCTCACTCATTTTAATCAGAGAGGACGAAGTTAAATCATGAAAATCGGGCGGTACCAGAGACAGATTGGAGACGTATGCATATACGTCGCAGCTGCACGCAAATGACTGGGGAACCATGTTTCCTCAGGCTTGGGTTCAGCAAGGAGGCAGTTACAGAGCTGTGTCATCTACTGTACTTCAAAAAGGCCTGCAGCAAACCTATAGTGGTATGGATGGCACCCTTTATGCCTCCGCTCTAAGTGTACAAATTTTCTTCTTGTTCAACGGTGCTAACAGCATCATCATCGCCTTTCACACTGCAGTAGCAGCAAGACGAAAGGGCCAACTTCACAGCATTATTTGCCCAAATACAGAGGGCCATTGGTGTCACCCATGTGTCCCATCGAGTCCTTAGGCACAGTATATGAACAGAAAGGGGTTCTATCCTGTCAAGATGCAGCCGATCATTGTCTGTTGCATGCTCAAAAACGAAGCTATAGAAAGAGGCCCAATCATGGAGGAGGAGGCGGCCAACCCAGAACCAGTGCCAGATCAGGAGGCAGGCAGTAACAAACACCAGTGCAGCTATAACCACCCTTGTGCCAGGTACTCATCCAAGATATGTTCAACTAAGTGCCTGAGCTGTCCCTTTAATTAGCCCTGCTGCCCACGTAGCTGATGAGGAAACTCAAAGATGTGGGACAACTGCTACTGGAAGGGCAATACACAGAGGCCAGGTATGAGCTTCGTACCAACCATAACTAGGTTACAGAGAGGCAAATAGTCGTTGTTCAAGCTCTGTAGCAGCAACTGGTGGAATCACCATTCAATGGGCTATGGCATGTGTCCATGCTGTGGTCACGATGATGACGACGACAATGCACTCAAACATCTTACAGTGGCTGCTCGCCATGCCAACTCTTGAAGAGCTCCCGGTATCTTCTGTCCACTTAGCGAGGGCTTAAATCTGAACTTGTCTGTTGTTTAACAATCAACTAGTGACTATCCTTCTGTGGGGGAGGTGGGTAAGTGGGGTCTCATTTGGGGTTGAGGTGGCTCAACGTAGCATGCCTGGCAATGGAAGTTCAATCCTCTGTGGCAGACTGGATAATCTGCTACTTGAATCGGGCAGATCCAGGTATTTTAGGGTGCTGTTGATGATTGGTTCACTGATGGAACCTGGAGGGGTAGACCTGTCACTGAGGGCTGGTATTTTTCCTATTCAGCGCCAGATAACCCTGCAAGCTAATGCCCTAACAGATAGAGTGGTCCTGGCTGGACTAGCAGAGGCAACTTTGTACTGGTAAGCTATATGGTTTTAGTTGGTTTAACTCTTTCTGTCCCCTGTACACACTTTGGGATTCCTATGCTTTGCTCTATCAACCTGCACCAAAGCTTTCTGGACTTAGATATGTGGGTATATTGCTATTGAGAGATAATATGTATTCTGTATCATATTCTTGTGGCATCAAGGAGCCCTAGTAAAACTGAAGTTAATGGGAATCGGGGGGGAAAACGCTCTACTGGCTGCAGTCATACCTAGTACAAAGGAAGATGGTTGTGGTGGTTGAAGGTCAATCATCACAGCCCCAGGACATCGCAGCAGGAGTTCCTCAGGGCAGTATCCTAGGCTCAACCATCTTCAGCTGCTTCATCAATGACCTTCCCTCCAACATAAGGTCAGAAATGGGGATGTTCGCTGATGACTGCACAGTGTTCAG
The DNA here is from genome assembly GCF_052327205.1 of Somniosus microcephalus. Classification (NCBI taxonomy): domain Eukaryota; kingdom Metazoa; phylum Chordata; class Chondrichthyes; order Squaliformes; family Somniosidae; genus Somniosus; species Somniosus microcephalus. The sequence goes on from NC_141008.1 coordinate 40,501,771, forward strand.
CACCATTTACAACTCCTCAGATAATGAAGCAGTCCATGCCCACATGCAACAAGACCTGGACGACGTTCAGGCTTGGGCTGATAAGTGGCAGGTAACATTCGCACCACAGAAGTGCCAGGCAATGACTACCTCCAACAAGCGAGAGTCTAACCACCTCCCCATGACATTCAACAGTATTACCGCCACCGAAACCCCCACCATCAACATCCTGGGGGGTCACCATTGACCAGAAACTTAACTGGACTAGCCACATAAATACTGTGGCAACAAGAGCAGGTCAGAGGCTAGGTATTCTGCGGCGAGTGTCTCACCTCCTGACTCCCCAAAGCCTTTCCACCACCTACAAGGTACAAGTAAGGAGCGTGATGGAATACTTTCCACTTGCCTGGATGAGTGCAGCTCCAACAACGCTCAAGAAGCTTGACACCATCTAGGAGAAAGCAGCCCGCTTGATTGGCACCCTATCCACCACCTTAAACATTCACTCCCTCCACCACCAGCGTACCGTGGCTGCAGTATGTACCATCTACAAGATGCACCGCAGCAACTTGCCAAGGCTTCTTCGGCAGCACCTCCCAAACCCGCGACCTCTACCACCTAGAAGGACAAGGGCAGCAGGCACATGGGAGCACCACCACCTCCAAGTTCCCCTCCAAGTCACACATCGATCCTTCATCGTCGCAGGGTCAAAATCCTGGAACTCCCTACCTAACAGCACTGTGGGAGTACCTTCACCACACGGACTGCAGCGGTTCAAGAAGGCAGCTCACCACCACCTTCTCGAGGGCAACTAGGGATGGGCAATAAATGCTGGACTTGCCAATGACGCCCACATCCCATAAATGAATTTAAAAAAAACAGAAATTTTAGACGTGTAGATTCTTCAATAGTGAGCTTCAGAGAGGCTTAAATATGTTGATGGATTTCCACCTGAGTCAGATGCTCATCTGGCCAATAAGATGTTGTGTAAAGCACCTTCTCTCGCCATGTCCTCTGTGCTTCCTCAGCTACCATTATTCTACACAATCAGAAAGAAACTTTCTGGACCAAGTTCAAATACAATGCAATCAATTCATAAACCTACTAACTGTATTGTTTCAGTAATGCTGGTGTTTTTCCCCCCACAGTGCTTACCTTTAGTGCTGGTGTATTGTGTGAGACTCCGAATCCAATACTGTGACTTCTTATTGCTTCCCCTGCATAAGGGGTATTTATGCCGGCTGGCTGCTGGGCTTCAGTAGGGGCTGTTTGGGATTCAGGTGGTCGTGGACCTCCTTATGTTGGTTAGAGATGGCCTTGCAACTGATTCAGCGACATTGCTTGCTGCAATGGCTGCCTGCACCGGTCTGCTCTCTGGCACAGGTACTGCCACTTAATCAGAGATGCTGGTTGGAGAATTGCTTTAAGAGATATCAGCCTAATTTCTGTCTACTTTGCTAGTGCTGTTGGGAAGGATTTAAACTATTTTGTCAGGGGGCTGGGAACCTAAGTGTGGGTCCAGAACGGAGAGAGACAAAGCTGGAAGTGCAAGTTAGAAAAGTAGTCAGCAAAACTAGTAGGGAGCAGAAACAAAGGCCAACAGTAAAGCGGGTCAAAGTGCAGAAAAATATTAAACGGGCAAAGTTGAAGGCACTTTATTTAAATGCACGTAGCATTCGCAACAAGGTGGATGAATTAATGGCACTAATAGAAGTAAATGGGAATGATGTAATTGCCATTACAGAGACATGGTTGCAGGGTAACCCCTGGAACTGAATGTTCCAGGGTACTCAACATTTAGGAAGGACAGACAAAAAGGAAAAGGAGGTGGCGTAGCACTGTTAATAAGGGATGAGATCGGTATGGTAGAGATAAAAGATCTTGGCTTGGTAGATCGTGATGTAGAACTGGAATCAGTTTGGGTGGAGCTAAGAAACAGCAAAGGGCAGAAAACATTGGTGGGAGTTGTGTATAGGCCACCAAATGGTAATGTAGGGCACAGTATCAATCAAGAGATTAGAAGTGCATGTAACAAGGGCAATACGGTAATCATGGGGAACTTTAATCTACATATTGACTGGGCAAATCAAATTACCACTAATGGTATAGAGGACGAATTCTTGGAATACATGCAAGATGGTTTCCTGGATCAGTATGTGGAGGAACCAACCAGGGAACAGGCTATTCTGGATCTGGTACTGTGTAATGAGAAAGGGCTAATCAATAATCTTGTGGTAAAGGAACCTTTAGGGACAAGTGACCATAATATGATTGAATTTTACATTAAGTTTGAGAGTGATGTAGTCCAATCTGAAACTAAGGTCTTCAATCTAAACAGAGGAAACTAAAAGGGTATGAGGGACAAGTTGGCCATGGTAGATTGGGAGACTACACTAAAAGGTATGAAGGTGGACATGCAATGGCTAACATTCAAGGAAATAATGCATAATTTGCAACAAACATATATTCCTCTAGGGCATAAAAACCCAAAAGGAAAAGTGATTCAACCACGGCTAACAAAAGAAATTAAAGCTAGTATTAAGTCAAAGGAGGAAGCTTATAAAGTTGCCAGAAAAAGCGGTCAGCCTGAGGATTGGGATCTTTTCAGAAATCAGCACAGGGGGACCAAGAAATTGATAAAGAAAGGGAAAATGGAATATGAGCACAAACTAGCAAAAAATATAAAAATGGATTGTAAAAGCTTTTATAGGTATGTGAAAAGGAAAAGACTGGCGAAGGTAAATGTAGGTCCTTCTCAGTCAGAGACGGGAGAATTTATAATGGGGAATGAGGAAATGGCTGAGAAATTAAATAAATACTTTGGCCCCGATTTTCGGCTTGTGTGGGAAATGGTCGGATTTCCCCGAATGTGGGGTTTCTGACACACATAAAAAAGTGTCAGCCAGCCCCACGCAATTTTCCCTCAATTGGCCAATTAATTCCCAGCATGTGGGAAGCCTTGCTAATTGTCTAAATCGAGTCAGAAATCCCCACAGTATGATGTCATCATTCATGGTGCTTTCAAGGTCCATGGCAAGCACTGCATCCTCTGAAGGCTTCCAAATGAACCATACAGGATGGCATAAGGAGCCTGCAGCAGCTGTGGCCAGTGCCATACCCCGAGCTGCCTTCAAATTCGACGAGGCTTCACTGCAGGCATTATTGGATGGGGTTAGGGCCCACAGGGAGGTCCTCTTCCCTAGGTCAGGGAGGAAGAGGCCTCCCACTGAGACCAATGCTGTATGGATGCAGGTGTCAGCAGATGCCAACTTGCTGGGAGTCACCAGAGGAACCTTGGCATTACATCTCTAACTCCTTCCTTTACTCCCCCACAGTACCATCCAGAGCCCCCGTCCTCACTGTGGAGGAGGAAGAGGCTGTGCAGCCAGACTCCTCAGAGGAAGCTCCAACCTCTGAGGGTGCAGCGTCAGCAGAAGTAAGCGCACCCAGCACCAGCGCAGACACTCACACCTCGGGGGGACCTTTGGGACATAGAGTAGTGTTGTCACCTGGTGTTTCACAGCTGACAAGTGAGCCTCAGCAGATTCTGGAGACAGGGACAGCAGTGGAGAGTCCTCGTCGGAGGGCGCAGGGCTCTGCCAGCTCAGCTCAGCTGCGCTGCATCTCGACCCTCTGCCTCTGGGTCCATCCACAAGAGAAGAGGTGATGGATCTCCATGCACAGATGCAGGAGTCTCTGGCAGGTTTTGTCTCCAGGGTCGCTGCGAGTGTGGAGCGAATGGAGGAGTCCATAGCGACCATGAGCAGAGCCTTTGTGGAGTCATTGGTGCATGAACGCAGCACCATGGAAAGGTTGGCAACTTCCATGGAGGATATAACTCGCCAGCATACGGAAAACATGGTGAGTACTCATAAGAGAATGACATCTCTTGAGGAGCGTTGGCCATCTGTTGAACAGAGAAACCAGATCTTCATGGAAGTCCTTCTGAGTAGGACTGCCAGTGCAGAAACGGGTCCCACTGGCCCCCTAAAGCGCAGCAAGGTGCTCTCAAGCCACTTCCAAGTGCTGGCCCCTTCTGGCTTGTGCAGCCTCAGGTGAGTGAGCAGCAGCCTGGTGCTCCTGGTAATCATCCTGCTGTTCCTGGTTCTGCTGCTGCCACCTCTGCTGTTGGAGATCCTCTAATGTCAGGAAGGGAAGGTGCCAAAGGTCTCCCATGCTTCTAGCAGATGCCTCGGTTGAGGAGGTCCTGAGTTAGGGTGGTGAGAGGGGCTTCCCAGGAGCTCACACTGAAGAAGTGTGTGAGGCTCCAACTTTCTGCAGCTGCTCCTAAGGCTTCAAATAGTTCCTCCAAGCCTTGATCAACAAGGTCCTGCAGCCTGCAAATGCTGCCTCTTTAAATATCTTCAGCCCTCAGCGACCTGCTGCTGCAAGCAAGCAAGCCAGCTGTTTTCACGCCCGCTCTCATCGGCGGGGTTCTCCGCAGGCGGGTTTCAGGTGGGGAAAGCCCCAAAGTCGCAACGGCACGGGAAAATCCACTTCAACAAGCAGATAATTGCTTGTTAGTGCTCCAACGAGCAGTCCCGCCGGCGGCGGGCGGGACTGAAGCGGGGCGCGTGAAAACGGCAGTCCGAAAGTCGGATGGGGCGGGGAATCAGGCGGGGGGGCCCCGACCCGCCTTTTCCGCGATTTTCGGACCACGGCCGCATGAAAAGCCGCCCGACAGCTGCCCGAAAATCGGGGCCTTTATTTCTGTCTGAATACACAGAAAATCTCCCAGAAATACGAGAAAACCAAGGGTGTGACGAGAATGAGGAACTTAAAGAAATTATTATTAGTAAAAAAAAGTACTAGCAAAATTAATGGGACTAAAAGTCAATAAATCCCAAGGACTGGATGACCTACATCCTAGGGTTTTGAAAGAGGTGGCCATTGAGATAGTGGATGCATTGGTTGTCATCTTCCAAAATTCTATAGATTCTGGAACAGTTCCTGCAGATTGGAGGATAGCAAATGTAACCCCACTATTTAAGAAAGGAGGGAGAGAGAAAACAGGGAACTACAGACCTGTTAGCCTCACATCAGTAGTTGGGAAAATGCTGGAATCTATTATAAAGGATGCAATAACTGGGCACTTAGAAACTAATAGTAAGATTGGGCAGAGTCAACATGGATTTATGAAAGGGAAATCCTGTTTGACAAACCTATTGGAGTTCTTTGAGGATGTAGCTAGTGGAGTAGACAAAGGGGAACCGGTAGATGTGGTGTATCTGGATTTTCAGACGGCCTTATATAAGGTCCCACACAAGAGGTTGGTGAACAAAATTAGGACACATGGAATTGGGGGTAATATACTAGCATGGATTGAGAATTGGTTAACAGACAGAAAACAAAGAGTAGGGATAAACGGGTCTTTATCAGGATGGCAGGCTGTGACTAGTGGGGTACCGCAAGGATCGTTGCTTGGGCCCCAGCTATTCACAATCTATATCAATGATTTGGATGAGGGGACTAAATGTAACATTTTCAAATTTGCTGATGATACAAAGCTAGGTGGCAGTGTCAGTTGTGAAGAGGATGTGAAGAGGCTTCAAGGGGATCTCGACAGGCTCAGTGAGTGGGCGAGAACATGGCAGATGGAATATAATGTGGATAAATGTGAAGTTATCCACTTTGGTAGAAAAAACAGAAAGGCGGAGTATTTCCTAAATGGTGAAAGATTAGGGAATGCAGATGCTCAAAGGGACCTGGGTGTCCTTGTACATGAGTCACTGAAAGTGAATGTGCAGGTGCAGCAAGCCATTAGGAAAGCAAATGATATGCTGGCCTTCATTACAAGAGGATTTGAGTATATAGAAGTAAAGAAGTCTTACTCCAATTATATAGGGCCTTGGTGAGACCACACCTGGAGTACTGGGTACAATTTTGGTCTCCTTACCTAAGGAAGGACATACTTGCCATAGAGGGAGTGCAACGAAGGTTCACGAGATTGATTCCTGGGATGGCGGGACTGTCGTATGAGAAGAGATTGAGTAAACTGGGCCTGTATTCTCTTGAATTCAGAAGAATGAGAGGGAATCTCATTGAAGCATACAAGATTATTACAGGGCTTGATAGGATGGATGCTGGGAGAATGTTTCCCTTGGCTGGGGAGTCTAGAACCAGGGGCCACAGCCTCAAGATAAAGGGTAGGCCATTCAGGACTGAGATGAGAAGAAATTTCTTCACACAGAGGGTGGTAAATCTTTGGAATTCTCTACCCCAGAGGGCTGTGGAGGCTCAGTCATTGGGTATATTTAAAACAGAAGTCGATAGATTTCTGACTAGTAAGGGCATCAAGGGATATGGCGATCGGGCCGGTGAATGGAGTTGAGGCAGAAGATCAACCATGATCTCATTGAATGGCGGAGCAGGCTCGAAGGGCCGAATGGCCTACTCCTGCTCCTATTTCTTATGTCCTTATGCACTTGTACCATGGACACTCACTCAGACTGTCCACTTATCTCCTGAGAGCAGCACTGCCATGATGCTCTACCTCAGGGTTCTCTCTATCTGATCCCCCAGCATGTCAAAGCTCAACAAAGAATCATAAAAGCATACAGCACATAAGGAGGCCATTTGGCCCATCCTGCCTGTGCTGGCTCTTTCTTTGAAAGAGCTATCCATTTAGTACCACTCCCCTGCTCCTTCCCTTCAATGTTTTCCCCTTCAAGTATTTATCCAGTTCCCTTTTGGAAGTTACTATTGAATCTGCTTCCACCACCCCTTTAGGCAGTGCATTCCAGATCACAACAACTCGCTGTGTAAAAAAAAATTCTCCTCTTCTCTTGGGGGTCTTTTGCCAATTACCTTAAATCTGTATCCTCTGGTTACCAACCCTCCTGCCAGTGGAAACAGTTTCTCCCTTCATAGTTTTGAACACCTCTATTAAATCTCCCCTTAATCTTCTCTGCTCTAAGGAAAACAACCAAAGCTTCTCCAGTCTCTCCACACAACTGAAGTCCCTCATCCCTGGAACCATTTTAGTAAATCTCCTCTCCAAAGGCCTTGACGTCCTTCCTAAAGTGTGGTGCCCAGAATTGGACGCAATACTCCAGCTGGGGCCGAAGCCATGATTTCTAAAGATTTAGCATAACTTCCTTGCTTTTATACTCTGTGCCTCTATTTATTAAGCCAAGGATCCCGTATGTTTATTTTAAACAGCCTACTCAACTTGTCCTGCCGCCTTCAACAGGAGAGCCCCTTGTGTAGTGGAGTCCACGGCCTCTGTGACAGGCAGCTTGGGCACTCACGAGAAATACTCTGACTGCGCACAGGACCTTTGCCACTGGGAACGCTGCTGCAGATGTCCCAGGAGTTGCTGCACGCTCCATGATAGATTTCAGAGCAGACAATCTTTCCCCATGTGACTGCACAGCTGGGGCTTGTAGACTTCCCTGCACTCCCAGCCAGACCTTGGAGGCTATTTTTAGACAGACACAAGTGACTTCTGCAGATGAGCCTCCTCAGACAACAGTCTTTTATAGGCATGGCCTTGTGAGGTCCGGATCCCTAATAGCTGAGAAAGAAAGCAAGATGGCTGCTCATTGTTCCTCCTCGCCTGTGCACAGTGACTCACCCCCTCCTGAAGTTCACCATCTACATTCACGGAGGGGAGCTTGCAAAAGCTGGGGAGTAAGGCGTTGGCTTGTTCAGGGCCACCGGGATTGCTTCCAGAATGTGCTTTCAGGCCAAAAAATGAAAAACAGGAACATATGTCATATGCTGGCTCCAACACACACCTTCAAACAGTCCTTGTGAGTTGCAGCAAGCAAGAGTACTTCATTACTGTATATATGCACCGTCACCGATATGCAAAATAGCAGTTGTGTTAACAGGGTGCTAATGGCCCGGAATTTGCAGTAGGTAATAACAATGAACAAACAGGGTTCGCTGCCATTATCCCTTTGAAACTGATCGCTACTTCAGTATGTAGCGCATGCGCATCCTAACGCAGAAATCCTGAGGTTGCGGTCAGTTAATTCACTGCTCCGACACTGGCTGCTCTGTGGACCCCACCCCATAGCCAGCAGTCAGGGAACTCAGTGAAACTGACGAAAACTTAGGCTTTTCCGTGGTAATATCACTGTTAAATACCCCATTAAATGTTAAGCCGTGTTGGATTGGGTGTGACTGGGGTTTTAACAGTGTATTGACTGCTTTACAAACACTATGACCCTGAAAAATTCATTTTAATTTTGTGGAGTGTCAAATTTCTCCATAATGATGAAAATTACAATTTTTAAGAAACTTAAAAAAATATATATATTTTTTAAAAGCTTGTTCATATTTATTTCAAGTTTACCTTTTTCCCATGTGAGAGCCCCAAATTTTGTTTTGCTCTCAAACATTTTTAAAAAGTCAGGATAAAAGCAGTTCTTCACTTCCTGGTTTCCTGAACTGTGAGAATTCTGCATTGCGATTGGCTGCTTAGACAGCTTGTTGACGTCTCAGCAGCTCGCGCTATGGAATTCCCACTACACTGATCTCAGTTGATCGTCGGAAAAGCCGGGCCTCTCGCCACAAAGGTCGCGAGATCTTTGTGGGCAGCTTTCTTCGGGGCCAATTACGGGCCATTAACTTTACAGGCATAACAGGTATTGCAGGCATTTGAAAGGGACTGTGGTGTCCCACCTATTAATTTTAAGGTATAATACCTAAAATATCTTGCACTTATCTGTATTGAATTTTATTTGCTGTGGTTCTGCCACTTGTAAATTCTGGCTAAGCCCTTCTATAATTCCTTGGCTGCTTCATCAGACTTGCCTACTTTATTATGTACAGACCTGACTAACTTGCATTACCTTTCCTTCCGAATCCACCTTATTTATGTAGAGATATAACTACATCAGTAAACATACATGGATTGTGCGGCTCTTGCTCACCAGCAACGTCCATAGATCAGGAGTTGCTGCAACAATTATTGCTGAACCCAGATGTCACAGATTGACAATTATTTTAGTTCCTTTCTCCACACTGTAAGGCATGTTGTCATGGTTTGACAGCATTTTATAGTCCTGCTCAAAATAATTCACCAGCCTCTTAACATGTTGGATTTCATAGTTACAAATGGCACAAATGCTGTCAACAAGCACTCCGCTGTAAATGGATAGATTTTCTTTCTACACTCTAAGTACAGAATCCATAATATTATCATCACGACAGAATCCGCGGTATTTCCATAACTCAGATTTTTGGAGAGATTTGATTTATTTGCTTCATCTAACTATAATGGCATATATTATAGTCCAACTTCAAATGGTCTTTCTCGACTGCTCTCCAAGAACAGGCTCAAGGCTGAATCATTAACTAAATGTGAGGACTATTAATAGTTGTTCTCTATCTGTAGGCACTCTTTAATATGTTTTGCTGTAGTTCAGTTGTTTTTCAGAGTTTGCCAGTGTCCACACATACCCCTGCAACATTAAGCTCCCCGTGTTTATTTTTTTTGCCCCTCGGCTATCTGAGCACTGCACAGAAAACAAACCATCGGCTCCAAAACCAATACTTATCTGCCGAAAACACAGTAATTTATTCAGTACGGTAAAAAGCTGGCAGAGCAGCATCTTCTCCCAGTAGCTTCCTTCAGTCTAAATGTTTATTGCTGTGTGCGTTTCTTTATTATTTTATTGCTGTTTAACTTTCCCATTTAAAGGTTGACAGGCCTAACTTGGAGGCCAGAATTGAGCCAGTATTGTTCTTTGTTTAAAAACTTTGTTAAGTGGCGCACTTATGGAGCAGAATAGCTTCAGAGGAGAAGGTAACTTTACAGGTACGTACACTGTATCATCACTGATAGTTGTTCCATGGTTTCAACAGAGCCGAGGGCTGTATTCTTCATGATCGATGGCACCACCCTTTCATGGTTCCATTCCGACTTATGTAAGGTGTTAGCACATCACCTGCAATAGCTCTCCTCACAAACCTCCACAATCACCTGCAGAATCTCCCCAAATTCCATTTGTGGCCCGCTTCTTATTTTCAGTGTCAGCTTGGCTTAGTGCGGGCGCTCTCACCTGTGACTCAGACGCCTTGGGTTCAAGCCCTACTACAGATACTCGAGCACGTAAGCTAGGCTGGCACGTTAGTGCAAAACTGAGGGAGTGCTACACTGTCGGATGTGCCGTCTTTCGGATGAGACGTTAAACCGAGGCCCCGTCTGCTCTCTCAGGTGGCCATAAAAGATCCCATTTTGAAGAAGATCAGGGGAGTTCCTCCCCCCCCTGTATCCTGGCCAACATTTACCCCCTCAATCAACATCACCAGAACTGGCCATTTATCTCAGTGCTGCTTTTGGGACTGTGCTGTGTGTAACTTGGCTGCTGTGTTTGCGTACATTACAACAGTGACTACACCTTAAAATATTTTATTGGCTGTGAAATGCTTTGGAACGTCCCGCGGACATAAAGGGGTGACGTGCAACAGCTGTTTACTGCAGTTGAATATGGCAATGAAACAGCAGATGGGGGGGCCTGTAAATGGGTGCCCAGCACTCTCACCCAAATCGGGCATGAAGGCTGCTGGCTTATGCAGATTGGGGTCCTACGTCAGTTGTAGGACCCCATTTGCAATTTTCAAGTACAAATGGTTGGAGTGGGTGTCGCACACGCTGCACCCAATTTTGTATCAAGTGGTGAGAGGCCTAACCAGTGGTCCTTAAAAGGGGCCGTTGGAGGCCATTCCAGAAACGATTTGGAAGATTTATTGAGAGATAGTACGGCGGCCTGTTGCCAGCCTCTGGGTATGCCTCCCTGTCTCTCCCACCCCGCCCCCCCCCCCCCTTTACTGTCAACTTCCGCTTAGCTGACCCATGTACACACCCTGCACCAGTTGGTTTAGGTGCCCTCTAGCACTCATTCAGCACTCGGCAGCTCACTGACTGTTGTTCCAGTGACGACCGAACCTGAAAACGATTCAGGGTCCCACTGAATCCATCAGGCCACCATTTTGGCAAAAGTTCAAAATGACCCCAAATGGCACTATGGAAATTCTTTCTTTCTCCTCTATCGTCCTCCTCCCTCTTTGGTGGCAGAGCCTCCTCGTCACACCGCAACGCACTGGAACTCCCTCCCCCAAGACCTTGCGACAGCTCTCCCCACTTTCAGAAGTCTCCTGAAAACCTTCGGACATCCCCCGCTCCCCAACCCTCCTCCAACTCCTGCTTGCCGTCTGGTTCCTTTATTGCAAACCAATTTTGGGATGTCATATCAATGCAAGAGGTTTTGTAGTTGTTGTTGTACTTATCCATAAACGGCAGTAAATTTCACAAGTTAACAGCGCCGCACCCAGCTGGAGCACCTATCAAGAATCCGGGCATGGAGCTCAGTGGGTCCAGCTCCTAACCTGCACGGTTCTCGGTCCGTTCATTTGGACTTGTATCTGGTTCTCTTCCCGCATCACACCCAATGCTAATGTTTTTAAACTTGGAAGCTGGAGAACAGCAAGTACATTTTATTATGTTGGCAGAGCTTGCACTACAGTTATTAATGCCGGAATGACCTTTATACCCCAGTGGGAACTGCTTTCATACCGGTATAAAACTGGTAATGCAAGCCAGGTTGCTGATTCCGTGATGAGATTGCACTGGGACACTTGTGTTTTCGCAACATGCTGCAGTAACTGGTCCTTCTTGCTGCAATGAAAGAACTGCTGTTCCTTGTTTATCAAATCTTTAATTACAGAACAGGGGAATACTATTCAAGAAGGCTTATGTAAGAAGGACTTAAATTGTTTATAAGGATTAACCAGTTGTCTTGAGGGTAAACACATTATATTGCTCCAAAGAAGATTTCTTTCTTCATCTCCACAAGTCTGGCCTATACAATGCACTATATATTATAGTGTTATATTTTCCTGTATTATAGGAAAATATACCCTCTGATACCATATGCGTTCAGCTCCTGCACTGCTGTCATCTTGATAAACCATGCATCCATGTCTTGATAGAGTTGAAATTCAGATCAGCGAAGTTCACATACGACCCCTTAACGTGCTCTGAATACATTCCTGTGTGTGCTATTTTTATTCAGGCATCAATCTTTATTTTCAGTGGGTTAAAGCCTGTGTAAAAATGACACACACAGGCGTATAGTATGAGAGCGAGTGCCTGAAGAAGAATAAAAGAAACAACTTGCAATTATATAGCACCTTTCACGACCGCAGAACGCCCCAAAGCGCTTTACAGCATTTACTGTATGTAGTAAACGCAGCAGCCAGTTTGCGCACAGCAAAGTCCCCCAAACAGCACTGTGATAATGAGCAGATAATTTGTTTCAGTGGTTTGGCTGAGGGATAAATATTGGCCAAGACAGTGGGGAGAACTCCCCTGCACTTCTTTAAAATAGTGCCATGGGATCTTTTACATCCACCTGAGAGGGTAGATGGAGCCTCGGTTTAACATCTCATCCGAAAGACGGCACATCTGACAGCACATCACTCCCTCAGTATTGCAATAGTGTCAGCCTAGATTTTTGTGCTCATGTCTCTGGAGTGGGACTTGAACCCACAACCTTCTGACTCAGAAGTGATCAGTGCTACCCAGCTACATTGCACCTGAGAGGAAAAAAGATAAAGATGGAAAGAGAAGCAAAAAGAGTTAAGGGGAGAAAAGCAGAAGAGAAGAGAAAGAGAAGCACAAAACTGGGGGAGGCGAAACAGCAACACAAAAGCAGCAGAGATGGGCAAGAGAGAGACCATTCTCTGACAGGACTTGACAGGGTAGATGCTGAGAGGCTGTTTCCTCTGGCTGGGGAGTCTAGAACTAGAGGGCATAGTCTTAGGATAAGGGGTCGGCCATTTAGGACTGAGATGAGGAGAAATTTCTTCACTCAGAGGGTGGTGAATCTTTGGAATTATCTACCCCAGAGGGCTGTGGATGCTCGGTCGTTGAGTATATGCAAGGCTGAGATCGATAGGATTTTAAGGGAATCAAAGAATATGGGGATCGGGCAGGAAAGCGAGTTGCAGTCGAAAATCAGCCATGATCTTATTGAATGGCAGAGCAAGCTTGAGGGGCCATACTGCCTACTCCTGCTCGTGTTTCTTATGATGCAGCATGCGCAACACCACGGGACACCAACTAGTAATGTATTAAAAATCTTATGTCTACGCACACTTCCTATCAACTTTCCCTGTAATAAATTCTGATGTACGCAGTTATAATGGAAGCTGCATATGTAAACTTGTCATGCTGTAATGACTACACCTCGCCAGTGCAGGCACTGAACCGCCACCACTGGTGGGAGGGTGTAATTACAACATGACAGGTTTACTGGGGCAGTTTCCATTATAAATGTGGACATGGGAATTATAACGGAAATATA